>NC_142888.1:79925000-81175000 GCF_051225735.1 Oryctolagus cuniculus | reverse complement strand
TCCTAGGAACACATTCTATATCTGTTACAAAGATGTAAGTGTCCCATAAGGAATTGTACGGATCATCTTGACTGACTGAGGCTAAAATACATTTCCAGGTCTTGTGTTATTTTAAAAGATGTCCCCTGGTTTCTTGGGAGATGTCAATTTTGTGGATACTTGCTGTGTTACAGTATAAACACAAGTGGCGGGGGTAAGGTCAGGGTCATGTCAGTGTTCTTTTCATGATGCAGGGGGCAGAGTGCAACTGCAGTATAATTGAATTGATGGCAGCTGTGAAGTAGGGGAGGTGAAGGGCTAGAAGTATGTGTCTGAAATTAACCATAGTAAAGAGTAACTGTGGCTCAGTCAAGTCCTAACCAGTGTCTAATTAATTAACCATTCCAGAAATCCAAACCTAGTTAAGGCCTAGTCAGTGTTACAGCTAGTTAAGACATAATCATTCCACTTATAGTATAGTCAGAGCGAAGCCTATTTAGGCCTAGTTAGCCCAGTTAAAGTTCAGTCAGGCTAGTTAATGTCTAGTCAGGGTTTAAATATTAAGATCTAGTTAGAATGTAATTAAGCCTAGTTAGAGTCTAAGTATAGTTAAAGTATGTCAGAATTATGTCAGGCATAGCCAAAACTTAAGCCTAGTTAGTTCGATTTAAATTTCTTCAGAGTACTATTAAAACCTAGCCAGTACCTAAGACTCATTTAAGACTAGTCAGAGTGGGCCGGCACTGTGGCACAGCAGGTTAACGCCCTGGCCTGAAGTGCCAGCATCCCATATGGGTGCCAGTTCTAGTCCTGGCTGCTCCACTTCTGATCCAGCTCTCTGCTATGGCCTGGGAAAGCAGTACAAGATGGCCCAAGTGCTTGGGCCTCTGCACCTGCGTGGGAGACCTGATAGAAGCTCCTGGTTCCTGGCTTCGGATCGGTGCAGCTCCAGCCATTGCGGCCAGCTGGGGAGTGAACCATCGGATGGAAGACCTCGCTCTCTCTCTCTCTCTCTCTCTCTGCCTCTCCTCTCTCTCTCTCTCTGTAACTCTGACTTTCAAATAAATAAATAAATCTTAAAAAAAGAAACTATTCACAGCCCAGTTAAACCCTAGCAAGGGCCTATGACTGCTTTAAGTCTCGTATGAACCTAATAAAACCCTAGTCTTAACTTAATCCTAGTTAAGGTTCAGTCAGAGCCCAGTTAAGCCCCAGCCAGACTTCAGGCTAGTTTATTTCTAATTAGAGCTCCGTTAAGACCTATCTAGAAGCTAAGCTTATTTGAAACCTTATCCTAGTCTAATTAGGTTTTAGTTTAGTCACAGAGCTTTGTTAAGAATTAGCCAAAGCCTAGGCATAGTTAGGATGAAACTAAGTTTAGATAAGTTCTAGGCAGGGCCTCAACCTTGTTATGTGTTACCTGGAGACCAGGCAGGGTCTAGCCAGTACTTTAGATTAGTTTAGAAGTTGTTAGAACCCAGTGAAGCCTTAGGGCTTAAAAGTCCAGATAAGGCCTCAATTTAGTTAAGTTAAAGTCCAAAGCTAGTTTCAGTAGAACTAGGGCCTAGTTAAGGCTTAGACATTTACATCTTCTCAATTTTTATTTTTAAAAATGTTTGTTTATCTTATTTGAAGACAGAGTTACACAGAGAGATGGAGAAATAGAAAAAAATAGAGAGATCCTTCATCTGCAGGTACATTAGTTAAGTGGCCACAACGGCCAGGGTTGGGTCAGGCCAAAGCCAGAGGCCTGGAACTCCATTTGGGTCTCCCAGATGGGTAGAAGAGGCCCAAGCCTTGGGCCACCTTTGACTGCCTTCCTGTATGCTTTAATAGGGAGCTGTACTGGAAGTGGAGCAGCTGGAATTTGAACCAGAGCTTATATGGGATGCCAGTGTTGCAGGTAATGGCTTAACTTGCTGAGCCACAATGTTGGCCCCAGAGACATTTTTTTCCCCAAATTGCTTGTTGCATTTTATTTCAACACCAACAATGTATAAGAGCATCTGTTTCTCCACATCCTTGCGAACATTTAATGTTGTCCATGTTTTAAAATTTTAGCTATTCTGCTGGATGTACCTTTTTGTGGCTTTAGATTTCATTTGACTGATGACTAATGATGTTGAACAGCCATCATTTGTTTATTGAGTACTTGTATATCTTATTTATTTATTTACCACCTGATACTTTATTATTTATTTGATGGGCAGAGTTACAGAGAGAGAGGGAGACACAAAGAGAGAGAAAGATCTCCCATCTGCTTGTTCACTCCCAATGTAGCCACAACAGCCGGGACTGGTCCAGACCAAAGCTAGGAACCAGGAACTCCATCTGGGTTTTCCACATGAGTGGTAGGGCCCCAAGGACTTTGGCCATCTTGTGCTGTTTTCCTAGGCATTCTAACAGGGAGCTGGATCAGAAGCATTGCAGCTGGGACTTGAACCAGTGCTCCCATATGGAATGACAGGCATGGTAGGCAGCAGCTTAACCTGCTGTGCTACAATGCTGCCCTTTCTTCCTCACCTACTCCCTCCCCCATCAGAGACTTTTTTAAGCATACCTAGGACTTAAGACTAAAGGCTAGCCAGATTGGTTAAGGCTTCATTAGTTAAATTTTAACGATAACTTGAGCCCAGTTTCAACCTAGGTAGTCCAGTAAAGATCTAGCCTAAATCCTACTTAGGTCTAGTCAGAGGTCACTTAAGGGCTAGGCAGGGACCGAGATTTGCTAGGTTCTAGTCAGGATCTAAGTTTAGATAGGATATAGTCAGAGTCTAGTTAGAGTATAGCAAGGACCTGAGACTGACTAAGAGTTGGTTAAACCAGCTAAGGCATAACCAGTCCAGCCAGGTCTGCAGTGCATTTAAAGCTTCATCAGCCCAGTTAGGGGTTTACCAGGGTCCAAACATAGTTTAAGCCTATCCAGAACTCAGTTAAGCCCTAGCCAGTGCCAAAGCTTAATTATAAATATCTAATTAAGGTCTAGTTGCAGCCTAAAATCTAGAAGGCTAATCAGAATCTAGTTAAGGCAAAGCCAATGACTAAGTCTAAAATGGTCTTCATCACAGACAAATTAGGATGAAGTCAGGGCCTAAAACTAGTTAAGGCCTAGTCATCTCAGTTAAATCCTATTCATCTAAATTAAAGGCTAGCTAGGGCATAACCCTTGTTAAGGCTTTGTCAGTCTAGTTAAAGCCTAGTTAATGTTTAGTTAAGGCATGGCCTGGGCCTAGTGAAGGGCCTAGGGTCTAAACCTAGTAAAGGTTCAATAAGACTTTAGTTAAGGTCTAGCCAGGGCCCAAGCCTAGTTAGAGATTAGTCATGGTCTAATCAAGGCAAAGACAGAGCTTTAGCCTTATTCATGCATACTTATCCAATTTAAGTCCTAGTCAGCCTAAGTTCTGTTAAGGCCTAAGCATAGTTAAGCTCTAGTCAGCCTAGTTAGTTTATCCAGGGACTATGCTTTGTTAAAATCTCTTCAAAGTCCCATTAAGGATATTCCAGGACCTAAATCTAGAGAAAGTATACTCAGAGTCTAATTTAAAGTGTAACAATGGCCCTGGTCTGTTCAGTTCAGTTCAGGTATAGAAGGGGCCAAGAATAGCTAACTCCTAGTCAGATCCTACATATGGCCTTGCCAGGGCCTAAGCACAGTTAGTGCCTAGTCAGAATTGAGGTTAGACAAATATAGAACCTAAGTCTGGCTAAGGCCTAATCTTCCCAGTTAAGGCCTAATCAAGTTCTTGGTGTGGTTAAGGGCTAGTCAGGACTAGGGTGTCCAACTCATGCCAGTTTTTCCAGGACTATCCATACTTAGTCCTTAGAATCCTGAGGCCAGGAAAATCCCTCAGTCCCTGGCAAACCAGGTTGCTTGGCTGTCCTAATCAAGGCTGTTTAAAGAAAACTTCCCTTTGCTTTGAAGTTTATGCTTTAGAAAACACATTTCACTATTATCTCATGTGATTTTTTATAGGATCCATTTGATATAGGTGACATCATAATCCTTAAAATATACATGAAAAAATTCCATTTTACAGGGAATTAATGCCTTTCTCAATGCCATCACAGTGAGTTTCAGAGGTAGAGTTTAAATCTATGTTTGGGCTCAAAAGCCATACTTTTATTGTTTTTAACTAAAGTAATGGGATATGTCTCCTTAATTAAAAATCCTCAAATCACAAAAATAATACTTGCTAATGGCATTTTCATCTTCCTTATTTCTGATCAGGAAAATGAGTTGCAGCAAACTTAACTGATCTTTCAATGTACAGAAACATTTATACTTGAGCCTATATGTCTCTATCTCCAAAGCCCATAGAGTCCCCCTTGAAAATAATGTCTCTTTCCTCATTCCTTGTTACTTCCCTATTATCAAAGGCTTTAGTCCATGCCTGTGTGGCAGAGGTTGTTGTGTTTCATGTTTCACTGATGCTTGTATCCAATGATCATCTGAAGTCTATCAAGCATTTGGTAGATATTGCTTGCATAGACTCTCAGCCTGAAGTTTATTTATTAAACTGAATGCTTGCTGGTTCATTGGGGGATATTTGTCTAGCATGGCAGCATAGATGACTTGGTTATAGAGTTATGCCTCAACCAACGAGTTTGTTACGATCTTAAAAAGGACAATTCTGACAAACCACTGAAGACAAATCTGGTCTTCTCAGTAATTCTTGGGAGGGTTACTGGATAAATCCCTAGTATAATGACATTCTGGGGGTCAGGGAAAGAATTCCAGTCCTTGTTCTCTGGTACTGTGGATTCAGCTGCCAGAAGGCACTGAGGACTTGGCTTGCCTTTTCCTGGCTGTGCCATTTCTGTCGTCTCCTGTGAGCTTACCAGGGTGACAGGCATCTCTATTAAAAGGCCTGTACATAAATATAGCTGTATCTTCCACTATGTTATCCTAAGGACAAAATAGTTGCCACCCCTGCAGAATGCAGCAGCTTCTAGATTTGATGCCAATGGTATCAGTATGCCAAGCATAAAGTATCCTGTTTCTTCCTGCCAAGTAAACACCAGCCTCCTCTTTGGTAGTGCATTTAAAGAGACCATCTCCACTCTTCTTGTATAGCAGTGGCAGTGTGGGAGAGCCTTCAACATGAGCAGTTCGTGGCTTAGTTGGTGACACAATGGTAAAGGCCACTGGTATATACATCAGGTTTCATGTGCCTTCTTGGACTCTAATCTCCCCTTTTGTGTTATTATATTGTTTTGGAGACTGGTTTAATGTGTAATGCAAGAGAAAAGTAGAGATGGTTAGGAAGAAACAAATGATTTACTCCACCAAGTAGCTGGGATATTCCAATTCTTCTTTCTTGAGGAGAATGTCATTTGGGAATCTTTTCTCTGGTATTCACAAGGCAATTACCCACATAAACTTAGGTCTTTTGATGATTTCATATGTTTATGTTCCCATGTGCTGGTGAAACATACTAAGCTTTGAAGGACTGGGTTAATTGCATCAGCAGGACCCATGTCTTTACAAAATTTCTGGAAGGTGTTTCCTTAAGGACTAGGGACTTTGCAGTATTAACATGGAGGCTATGGAAAGAACATAGAAATAGGTTCCTGCTTTTACCACATTGTAGCTATATGTTTTTAAAGATTTATTTGAGAGAGAGAGAGAGAGAGAGAGAGAGAAATATGCATGACAGAGAGCTCTTCTGCTGCCTCACTCCCCAAATGCCCACAACAGTCAGGGAAATGGGGCTGAGCCAGGCTGAGGCCAGGAGCCAGGAACTCCATACGGGTATCCTATGTGGGTTGCAAGGGCCCAAGTACTTGGACCATTTCTGGTGCCTTTCCAGGCACATTAGTAGAAAGCTGGATTGGAGGCTGGGGTGCTGGGACTTGGACTGGCCCTCTGCTATAGAATGCAGGCATCCCAAGTGGTGGCTTAACCTGCTGTGCCACAGTGACCACCCCTGGTCAAGTGACTTAGAGCAGATTGCTTTACCTCTCCGTATTTCAATTTTCCTAATTGTAAAATGGAGACCATAAACACTTTGTTTCCCGAAAATCACATGAGATGCAATGTAAAAGCAGTAGAAAAAGCACGAAACACTATGAAAATATAAGGAATCACTTATTCTATTCTTCATTCAAGAAATATCGGCAGAATATCTTCCCAAGTGCTAAACACTGTTCTCGTACTTAGACAAAACTGAGATCCATGCCTTCATGGATCTCATTCTGGAGAGGGAAGCTAGAGAATGAATGATAATCATAATATGCTAAGTGGTGTTTGTAGAAAGTAATAAGTTCTTAGAATAATGAAAAAGGCAGGAAGACTCAGAAGTGCCAGGTTGGAAGAGGCAGGCTCAATTTTTAACAGGTGTGAAGTGAAGCCCTCTTTGAGAATACAAGAAGTAAGCAAAGAGGTCTGGTGCTGTAGTGTAGTGGGTAAAGCCACTGCCTGCAGTGCCGGCATCCCATATGGGCACTGGTTCAAGTCCTGGCTGCTCCACTTCCAATCTAGCAGAGACTATGGCCTGGGAAAGCAGTAAAGGATGGCCCAAGGCTTTGGGCCCCTGCGCCCACGTGGGAGACCAGGAAGAAGCTCCAGGCTCCTGGCTTCAGATCAGCTCAGCTCCTGCCGTTGCGACCAACTGGGGAGTGAACCAGCAGATGGAAGATCTCTCTTTATCTCTGCTTCTCCTTCTCTCTCTATGTAACTCTGACTTTCAAATAAATATTTTTTTAAAAAAGTAAGCAAAGAATTTGAAGGAAGTGAGGGACTTAGTGCAGGGTATTGCAGGCAGCAGAAATGGTCCTAAAGGAAGAGTGTGTTTGGTGAATTTGAGGAGTGACACAGAGGCCAGAACAACAGGAACAGGGAGCTGGAAGGATGATGAAGCTGCAGATTATATTATGGAGGGCCATGTAAGGCACTGTGAGAACTTGGGTTTTACTCTGAAGGAAATTTAGAGTCATCAGAGGGTTTCAAGTGGAGGATTGACAAGATCTGACTTCCATTGATTTTACTTATTTTTAAAAGAGCACTTATTTATGCTAAAGGCAGAAAGAGAGGGAGGGAGGGACAGAGAGAGAGAGAGAGGGAGGGAGGGACAGAGAGAGAAGGAGGGAGGGGCAGAGAGAGAGAGAGAGAGAGAGAGAGAGAGAGAGAATCGCTCTTCCATCCATCTGTTTACTCCCCAAATGCCCACAACAGCCAGGCCTAAGCCAGGAGCCTGGAACCTTCCAGGTCTGCCAGATAGGTGGCATGAATTCTAGTATTTGAGCCATCATCCACTGCATCACAGGTGCATTAGCAGGAAGCTGGATTGGAAGTGAAGTAGCTGGGACTCAAACTGGCACTCTGACATGGGATGCAAGCATCCGAAGTGGCTTAACTGGCACTCTGACATAGGATGCAAGCATCCCAAGTGCCACAATGTCTGCCTTGACTTCTATTTTAAAGGCATCATTCTGGCTGGTGTGTGTGTGTGCATGTGTGTGTGTGTTTTAAAGATTTATATACTTATTTATTTGAAAAGTGGGGGAGGGGGGAGAGAGAGAGAGAATCTTTCGCCTGCTGGTTTATTACCCAAATATCTGCAACAACCAGGTCTGAGCCAGACTGAAACCAGGAACCAGGAACTCCATCTGGGTCTCCCACATGTGTGGGCCCAAGTACTTGGGGACATCATCTGCTGCTTCCCCGTCACAAAAACAGAGAGCTGGATTGGAAGCAGAGCAGCCAGGACTCAAACAGACACTCTGATACGGAATGCCAGTGTTGCAAGTAGTGGCTTACCCTGCTGTTCCACAATGCTGGCCCCTGAACTGGTAATATTTGAAAACCAGAAATCTTTCTAGAAACACTACATCTGTTTCCAGACTCTCTGGGACCCTGGAGGTTTCTCACAGCAGCCATGCTGCAGGGGCAAGCCTGTGCAGAGTTCTACCAGGGTCAAGATGAGCTGGCTGTCCATATATTTGAACAGTGTTTTGAGGAAACTATGTGTCTGTCTAGGAAAATAATAAAAAAATGATTGTTTTTCCTCATGACTAAGTGTTTTTCTGAAGGGTAGGAAAGAGTCTGTGATTCTTTCGAAAACAATGAGCAAATTTGGAGGAGGAGGAAAGAAATCCAGTAGAATTTGGTTTAAATTGACCATAAGGACATTTCCTACTCTACCCCGCCTTTTTCAGTTTCTGTTTTGAATTTTTCATATATTTGCAAGAAAGGGCCATGTTTAGCTCCTCAGCTGCACAATTCTTTCCTTTCTTTCTTGATACATTAAAGATGGTTCATGGGGATTTTAAATGTCAGATCCTATAATGGGAAATGCCTTATTGCACACAGTTTTTTTTTTTTTTTTAAGGCAAAGGCTTGTAGCTTTAAAAAACGGAGTTTACAGGGTAAATCCTGTTGCTTTGTTCATTGTATTCCCACAGAGATGTTCCTGCTATGTCAAAATTATAAGATTTGCTCTTTGGGGACAAGATCCTCTTGATGGCTCCTTAGAAATCAGGAGGGCAAGGAGAAGTTATGTGTGTCTGGAGATGGTTTTTTTAAGACATCTATATTGAAATGCATGTATACAAATGGTACAATAGCACTAAGGAAGGGAACATTATGACAAAAGTCTCCTGTTTGTAAATGGGAAACTGGCACCTATACTCATTAAAGACACATTTGCTCCTCTCCCACACAGCTGCCTCTGTTCCCCTTGGATCTGAACTAATTTACCTTGCTTGATGCAGAGAAGCTTATCAACTGTGAACATAGACCCAGAGGATTTGGATTCCTTTGCTCCCTTTCCACCCCACTGTTAGACTCTTAGTGCCAGTTTTCTAGTTAGAAGTATCACAAAATAGCAGGGTAGGACTTTGAGCTTAAAGAAAAATAGTAGCTTTTGATTAGTTGTGCTGACAAAAATGTGTGTATGTGTAATCTAATGGGGTTAAAGATCTTAGTTATCAGTTGGATAGCACAGCCTCTGCCTCAGCGGTCTTTCTGAGCTACTTATAAGATGTGGGTTATCTCATCTTGTATTAATTAAAAACTCTATATAGGGGGAAACATTGTGGTGCAGCAGGTTAAGCCACTGCTTGTAATATCTGCATCCCACATTGGATTTCTGGTTTGAGTCCTTGTTTTATTGCTTCTGATCCAGCTTCCTACAAATTTACATAGGAGGCAGCAGATGATGACCCCAAGAATGTAGGCTCCTGCCTCCCACATGGGAGATCTGGATGGAATTCCTGCCTCCTGGCTTTAACATGGCCTAGCCCTAACTATTGTAGCCGTTTAGGGGAATGAATCAGAAGATGGAAGATCTCTCTATTTCTCTCTCTTTTGCTCTCACTCTCTCTATCACCTCTATCTCTACCTTTATCTCTATATCTCTATCTCTCTCCTACTCTGCCTTTCAAATATTTTTAAGAAACTTATGTCTAACAGTAAGAGTCTCTTGCTTTAGTACTGCTGTAAAGTAGAGAGCCACACAGGCCAAAGGGACTCTTCCCTAGACATTCATACTTTGCTCTTTTTTTAAGAAAAGCATTTATTTATTTGAAAGTCAGAGTAACAGACTCACACGCACACAGATCTTCTATCTGCTGATTCATTCCTCCAATGGCCATAACAGCTGGGGCTAGGACAGGCCAAAGCCAGGAACCAGGGATTCCATCCTAGTCTCCCGTGTGGGTGGCAGGGACCCAAGTACTTGAGCCATCATCTGCTGCCTTCAAGGATGGCAATTCGTTAGCAGGGAGCTGGATCAGAAGCAGAGTAGCTAGGACTCAACCAGTGCTCTGATATGGGATGCTGATGTCACAGGTAGTGGCTTAACCTGCTGTGCCACAACACCAGCCCCTGAACGTTCATACTTCATTCCATTTTCATTAGATTTGATGACTGGCTTATCGAACGCTGGTAAGACTGTCATTGACTTGCTGTCCTCAGTGGTTTTATAGAAAGGAGCCTCAAAATTTAAAAATGAAACACCTTTTGAGGTTTGTATACATACCATGAAGTCTGGAAATTTTAAGCATTCAGCTCAGTGCTTTCTTGTTTCTTTATATATGTAATCATATCAAGATATATGCTTACCCACAAGCCTTCCTCATATCACTTCCTAGTCCATAATATCTTACCCAGAGGTAATCACACTGTTCATTTCTGTTCTATAGATTTGTTTGCCTGTTCTTAAATTTCATATAAATGAAATGACATGATATACACTGTACTTTTATGCATCTTGTTTCTCTTAACATTCTTGTGCATGTATTTTGGTAGATATGTGCACTGTTTTATTTTGGTTATATACTTAGGAGCATAATTGCAGGGACATGTGGTAGAAGTATGTTTAGTTTTAGTAGATGCTGCCAAATAGTTTTCCAAAGTAGTTGTATCAGTTAACACTTCCACTATACTCCATGTTCTTCTCAATGCTTGTTGTCATCAGTCTCTTCAATTTTACCTGGTGGGGTTTTGTGTTCTTCATTGTGGTATTAACCTGTATCTGTGATGAGTACTAGTAATGAACACCTATTCATGTGCTTGTAGGCCATTTGAATATTCTCTGCTGTGAAATGACAATTCAATTATTTTTCTATTAAAAACCTGTCTTTTTTTCTTATTGACTTGTGGAATTTAAAAATGTATGGAGTAAATGTAAGCTGTTTGTGGGATATATATTGTGAATATTTTTCCCAAATTATGGTTGGCCTTCTCACCATGCGTCTTTTGATAGGCAAAAGTTGTTTTTTAAAAAGATTGCTTTATTTGTTTGAAAGTCAGAGTTACAGAGATAGTGGGGAGAGACAGAGTGGGGAGAGAGAGAGAGATCTTCCATCTTCTAGTTCACTCCCAAGATGGCCACAATTCCAGGTGTGAGCCAGGTTGAAGCCAGGGGCTAGGAGCTTCATCTTTGTCACCTGTGGGGGTAGCAGGGACTCAAACATTTGCCATCTTCCACTGCTTTCCTAGGCACATTAGCATGGAGCTGGATTGGAAGTGCAGCACCCACGACACTAACAGGTGCCCATATGGGATGCCAGTCTTGCAGGCAGTGGCTTAACTCACTACACCATAACTCTGGCACCATAAACGTTCTTAATTGATCTAATTTAACTTATTAATATTTTCTTTCATAGTTAATGTTTTCATATCTTATAAGAAATATTTGCCTACCAAAGATCACAGAGATTTTCTCCTGTGGTTTTATCTGGAAGATTCATTAGTTTAACTTTCTCATTTAGGCCTATTATCCATTTGAAATAGTCAACTTATTATTATTTTGCTATCTGGTTTGAGATAAAGTTGTGGTTCCATGGATTTATTTGTCTTTTGGTGCCAGTACTATGCTGCCTTAATTTCTGTAGCTGTAGAGCTAGCCTTGGTTTCTGATCAGTTATGCCTTCCAATTTTGTTCTTCAAGATGTATGGCTATACTGGACCCTTTATGCGTCTATATATGTTTTAGCATCACTTTGCCCAAAGTGCCCTTTGGGAGTAGTTTTAATCTTATTGACTCATTACCTTCCCCTAAATTCCTCTAACTTCAAAATCTACATAGCCTTTGACGGTGCTTGTGGCAGTTCCTCACCCTCTATTGAGAATTTGCCTCTGAAGTACCTGGAGACTGTGGGAGATTTCACTTCATCTTTCTTGCCCAGGTGCCAGCCTAGAACTCAACCAACATCAGGTAAGAAAAACTAGTCCTGCATTTCTGTCTTCTCAAATTTCCCAACCCATTATGTTAGCTACTTGCAACTGTCAAAAGTTAGACTGATTTCTCCTTTTCCACAGTAGAGTCCCTCTGCCTTAGGGCCAAGCCTCATTTACAACCTGTGCCTAGAGTTAGCAAATGCTGCAGGAAAGAAAAAAATGCCTGTGACTGTCAGCTCACTTAGGAAGGGCTGTTTGCTCTCTGAAATTTTAGTTTAGCTTGTCTTTGTTTTCACAGTTTGCAAGTATCTTTAAACCTATTGATTTTGATTTTGTTTTGTTTTATTTTTGTTTGTGGCAGAAGCCTTCACATCCTATTTAAAAGTAGAAGTCCAGAAATCATTTAATAGGCAGAACTTTGGGCTGCCCATCCATCTTGGCTCTATCATAGGTAAGTAACTTATGAGCATTTGGGACAATTCACATAGTCAGAGGAAGGGCAGGTAATGGACACCTCCCTAAACATGCCCCTGACAGATGATGGGGATTTTGTAGGGTATTGTTGCAGTTCTCCTGATCCCTCTACCTTAGTCACATTCAACTTAGAATTCTGTCAGTTACTAGAGAAAGCAAATCAGATTAACATTCTTAGTTTTATTCCTGCTTAGGAGAATGAGATGTCAGCTGTGGCTTTACTGAGGCAAATTTGCTCCTGTATGCACTAGCAAATGTGCCTTCTGGCATAGGACTTTAGAAGTTAGATCCAGGCTGACTTTCAACTTTGTATCTTTTCTTACCATGTGACCCTCAGCAAATTGCTTAATCTGCCTGATCCTCAATTTTTCTATTTATAACTTCATACAATTATTTCAGTGTGAGGACTGAATATACTAATATAAGTAAAGTAAGTTTCATAGTGCTTGACATGTAATAGATCTTTCATAAATGTGAGCATTTGCCAGAATAATTATGGGTATGTCATCTCATCTGATATATACTTTTTGAGGCTGAGCATTGTGCTTGGTTACTTTTTATGGGGGTGGAAGAGGAGGTAAAATTTACACATAATGAAATGCACAAATCTTAAGAGCACCAGTTAATGAGTTCTGACAAATGCATACTCCTGTGTAACTCACACTCTAAAACATGATCGTTACCATCTATTACCCTAGAAAGTTCTCATGTTCCTTCCCAATCAGTTCCCAATTCACTAGAGGCAACCACCATTCTGAATTTACTCTATTGCAGATTATTTTGCACTTTTGAGAATTGCATATGAATAAAGTCATACAGTATGTAATAATTTATGTCTGGCTCCTTTCATTAAATATAATGTCTTTGATATTCATCCATGCTGTTGTCCCTGTCCATGCCTTTCTTTTTATTGATAACTGTATCATGTTGCATGGGTATAATGGTTTGTATAACCATTATCTTGATTGGCACTGGGGCTTTTATCTAATTTTTAAAGCTGCTATGACCATTCTTGTGAAAGTCTCTTTGTGAATTTTCATTTCTCTTGGATAAATACGTAGGAGTATAATTTCTAGGATACAGATTGGTACATACTTGCTTTTATAAGAAACTGGCAAATATTTTCCCAAAGAGGTTACATCTTCTTACATTCCTACTAGCAGTATGTGAGAATTCTGGTTGCTCTACATCTATGTCAACAGTTGGTATTGTCAATATTTAGTTTTAGCTAGTCTAGTGAGTGTATTCTGGTATCTTATTGTGGTATTTATTTACATTTCCATAATGACTAATGGTATTGAGTATATTTTTCATGTGCTTATTAGATATTCCTTTTCTTTCTTTGTAAAATGTCTATTCAAATATTTTACCTATTTTTGAGTTGTTTGTGTTTTGTTAGTAATTATAAATGTTCTTTATATATTCTAGCTATACATTCTTTGTCAGATATCTGTTTTGTGAATGTTTTTTCTTAGTTTGTTGGTGGCCTATTTGTTTTATTAACCATATATTTTAATGAATTGCTTCATTCTTCTACCCCCTGTTATCCTCATACACAGTTGAAGCTTGATAGTACTTTCTGAATTGATGAGCTAAAAAGGATTGCTCCTTCCCTGCCTTCATTTTGACAGGCATTCTTCCCTGCGTTGGGAATATAGCAGAAAAAAAAACAGATGAGTTTCTTAATTTCATGATACTCCATTTTAGTCCATATGTATGTGAGAGTAGAGTGGGAGATGGAGAAAAATAAGTAAACAAAAAAATCTGAGCTAGTTACAGGTGCTGTAAATCACAACTGCAGTATATGCTTTATGGAAAAGGGATGACGAGGAGCTTTTGTTTTTAGGTCTGGGGATAAGAAATCTGAGGAGGTAATATGTAAGCTGAGATCAGAATGACAAGATGTCTATTTTTTTCCTGAGGGAAATAGATTCCAGGCAGAGGTAACAACTAATAAAAAGACTCTAAGCACTAACTGCTTAAAATCACCTTAGGCAAACTAAGATATCAAGGTTGGTTACTTTGGAAATTACGGTAACTGGAATAAACTGATGCTATACTCTATTTCTTAATATTTCAGTACTTAACACTTTCTCAGCACCCTCTTTTCCTCCTCCTCACTCCTGGCTTCTGGCTTCCAAGATGATTTGAAAATAGGAATTGTAGATTAGGTAACGTGAGGATCAATAGAATTAAGGCCAGATTAGGATTTTTCTTCCCATCCAAGGTCACCAAGCTGCAGAAAAAAATACAACAAAGGCTACATAAAGTAGTAACTACATTTGTCTTAAAAGAGAGCAAAATATTAAATGTTCTGCCTCTACATTTTTCATTTAGACTATGTACTATCCACCTTGATGAATAGAATATAATTTATAGTATTTCTAATTATTTTCCAGTTTATAAGGAGAGATGGAAGTAAGGATAGTGGAAAGGCTAGAGGAAGACGGAGATACAAAGAGGGTGAAATAGAATGAAAAAAATAAGTTAATGAATGGGGGCATATTGAATAAGAGGAGGAATAGGAGTCCTAGGGGGAGAGAGAGAAGCTAAGGGGGAAAACTGGGAGAAAAGGAAGCCAAAAGTTATACAAGATTGGTGTATTACCCTCTTTGGGTTATGGATTCCATAATAGGGTATTGTTTCCTTTGAAAAATGTGTTGGTGCTCTTTAACCATATTTAATGCACAGGTTTCTTTTGTGTTTTTCTTCTGATGTGCTGATGCATGCTCTAACTTAATGTCAAGTTCCTTTCCCTTATTTGTTTCTGCATTTCTGCCACTAACATGCTTTGTCTCTAATCAAATAACAGATCGTTTTGAGTTAATAAATCAACTGCTATTCCTCTAGGACTCATTCTCTCATATTTCAGATAGAAAGTTGCTTCCAACCCAAATTATACTTTCTGATTGTAATGGTTGTGACCCTTATCATCAGAGCAACAGCCATGTCTTCCGGTAGGATTCTAGCCAAAAACCTAAAGTGATGTGACAGGACTTACGCTAATTGGAGATAGTGTATAACTGAGTAGGTCAAACCAGGCCCTGTAGAGATAAGCAAGCTTCATGTGAACCATCTGGCTGGTGATTTGCTGTACTCCAATAAACATGCAATGAGTACAGTCAGTTGGAAGTGAAGTCTGTGGCTTGCTGGGCCCCACTCTGGGCAGAACTGCTAAAAATTAGGCAATAAAAGACTTGACAGCATATTAAAAGAGTAAGATGGACTTCGTAACACTTTCCACCATTGAAAGTTTGAATGAGTTTGGAGAAAATAAATCAGCCCAAGTTATAGGATTAGTAGCCAGAAATTTAATATGGGTGTGTGGCCCAACAAACAATTGGCCAAATATATTTATCTATAATGATCAACCATAGTCTAGAGATATATGCTGTTTTAAATGGAAAATTATGGACTGGACTATGGTGGGAAAACAGTCTAGTTAAGGGACATATGAAAGGAAATCAATGAAATGAATTTAACATTTCATGTAGGACATGTATCAGAATGGAAAGACAGAATTATTTACTTCAAATAAGACACAGAGAAGATAGGCCCCTCAAAATAGTGTAGAACCAGTAGCCTTCCAGCTCAGCTGCCTTATCTGTCAGGTCAATTTAGGGTTACAGTGGGAACATGAAACCTCAGGGCATATGAATATACTAGGTAAACAGAGGCAAAAGAGTGAAAAAAATATTATTCCAACAAACAGGTGAGTAAACAATATAAGATCATTAAATTACAAAAAACTTATTGTATCCTCAATGAACTCATTTTGAGTAGGCTATTTTGTGATAAATTAGACAAATGTGGCAAGTATTGGGTCAATCCTTAGATATTTTTTTGAGATTTTATTTATTTATTTGAGAGGTAAAGTTACAGACAGTGAGAGGGAGAAACAGAGAGAAAGGTCTTCCTTCCGTTGGTTCACTCCCCAAATGGCCACAACAGCCGGAGCTGCACCCATCCAAAGCCAGGAGCCAGGTGATTCTTCCTGGTCCCCCATGTGGGTGCAGGGGCCCAAGCACTTGGGTTATCTTCCACTGCTTTCCCAGGCCACAGCAGAGAGCTGGATTGGAAAAGGAGCAGCCAGGACTAGAACCGGCACCCATTGGGGTGCCTGTGCCTCAGGTGGAGGATTAACCTACTGCACCTTGGCGCCAGCCCAAATCCCTAAATTTTTAAACAAAGAATATTGCTTTACAGAAGTATCTACTTACTCAGGAAGATGATTTACATAGCCCACAAGACATGCAATTGAAAGTAGTACAACCATGGTGTTTGACAATGGTGGAGGAATATGTGGCAGATTGACAATAATAGGAAATACCCAAGAACTAATTTAATCACTGAAGTTGTTGAAAGTTTGGTGGAGAGTGTGGTATCTGTACTTACCATATACTCCCAGGCTGAAGGGTAATTGGAAATTTTAATGAATGGATTGCTAAAAACACAGAAAAAAATTAGTAGTGCCAGATATAAATGGCAATGAGGCAAAGATGCTGATAGAGAAGACTCCATTTATAGACTCATTAGAGATGTTTAAGAGAGATGGGCAAACTACATCTGCTCACTCTGTTCTCAAATCCCCTAGCAAGAGAGAAAGAGCCTAAGAAATTAAAGAAAATACTGCCGAGGAACAGTGCTGTTGTCATTGTTTTTTTTTTTTTTTTTCCTTACTACTTGTTGAATGCTTTATTTACTGGAGGGTTAAACTTGTGATTATAAAGAAAATTGAAAGTATGTCATTGTAAAAATTAAAAGAAAAATAAGAAAAAAAGGAGTAAGGGTGGGAAGGAAGGAGGGTAGGGTGAGAAGTATCAATCATACTCTTAAAACTGTATATATGGAATACATGGAATTTGTTCCATTTTTATAAATAAAAATTTTAAAAAAGAAATTAAAGAAAAGAGTGGTAGATCATTTTAGGGTTATCAAACAAGGAGGAGAAATAGCTACAGACACTCTTTCAGCCTTATGGACAATTCTTAATAGGGACATCCTATATCTAGAGCCTGTAGGATGGATAAAGACTCAAGGATACTAACCTTTATATTTCTTTTTTCTGTTATTAGATCTGCTTTGCTGATTTCTCTTGGCTGTGACAATCTAGCAGTTCACTACTAGTACAAACACAGTAACATAAGTAAATTTTGTGGGAGGTTCATCAACCTCATCAAAGACCTCTGTAGTACCACGAGCCTCTTTTTATACTTGATCACCGTCATAACAATATCAGCATCTTCATTTCTCATCTAAACCAACCAGAGAACCATCGTGAGCCATCAAGTATCCATTGTCACCAAGACTCCATTTTCTACAGCTTTTAATAATATTTTTTCTATAGAGATAAATATAGAGGCATGGATTCTGCATCAGTCTCTGTGCTAGTTGGTGAAATTTCTGATTGTTTAGATCAGTTAATAAAAATTCTTGAAGGACAATTACAGTCGATTTTACAATACCAAATTCCTCCTGTAGCACAAAATGATAGAGCACAACAGACAGGAGCTGTTGCATTTCCTTTCAGGGCTGTTTTCCTACCAGATCTCTCAAATCTTGCAGACTTAGAATCAATACTTTCACTAAGGGAAAGTGAAAACCTGATCTTTGATGATGATGATTCCTTGTTAGACATAGAGGGTTTAAGCGAAGTGGTAATGTCTATTATAAATGATGACTTAGAAATAAGTGAGACTCAGTTTTTCCCCACTGGCAAGTGAGAACTGATCATTCCTGTTTCAAATATATTTTGATTGTTCCAGACATTAGTAATGTGAGTTTTCTCCTGGTTCTGCACACTTTCATTATTAACAACTTATAGAAAAAGTAAGACTTGATTGATTTTCAGTAAATGCTGGGTTCTCCTTTGTTTTTGTTCAAAAAGCCCTGGCTTTAGTGATATGGTTCTTCCTTTAACTGTACTTGTTCTCCCTCTAGTATTTCTAATGACAAAAGCAAACAATAGCAAAGAAAAGAAACACCTTGCCTAACAATGGAGTGGAGAACTGATAAATGCTATCACATCTTGGGCCCCAGTTACATTGTCTTTTTTAAAAGATTTTTTTATGTATTTGAGAAGCAGAGTTATAGACACAGAGAGGGAAAGACAGAGGAGAGAGTACTTCTATCCACTGGTTCACTCTCCAAATGGCTGCAACAGCCGGAGGTAGGCCAATCTGAAGCCAGGAACCAGGTGCTTCTTCTGGGTCTCCCATGTGGGTTCAGGGGCCCAGGTACTTGGGCTATCTTCCACTGCTTTCCTAGGCCATTAGCAGGAAGCTGGATTGGAAATGGAGCAACCAGGACTCAAACTGGTGGTCATATGGGATGCCAGTGCCATAGGCAGACACTTAACCTACTAAGCCACAGTGCCAGCCTCTGCACTGTCTTATAGTAAGTGGAAATTAAAAGGAGACTACTGCTAGAATGATATAGTGAATATATTTGCATTAATTGGATAATACGGGAATACTTTTACTTGAAAAGTATAAATTCTTACTGGGCTTTTAGGAGACAATGTGTCAAAAGATGCTAGAGCAGACTAAGGGAAATAATTCTAAAAGAGGAGCATCTACTAGATAACAAAGCTGCAGAAATGTTTTCATATGACTATATGTTACCAGGAAGCAATCTTTGAAAAGCTAGGGCTAAGAGGTTCCAATGAAAGACTGTTCCTGCAAATGCCAACTCATGTCACTTTGAAATGTTGTTCCCCAAATGCACTACTACTTTGCAGTATTGCTCCCCAACAGTAAATGGAATTATATAAAATGACAAAGAGAAGAGTACAAGGTAGGCTAAACAAAATCCTGTAAAGACTATACAGTAGTAGAAAGTCTAACACTTATGATAGGAGTAGAATGGTCCATAAGGGGAAGTGGATAAAGTGTATCTTCTTAAATATAAATGAGTGTAAAGAATAGTTGAAGGCTCCTTACAATGAGTCTGATGCAACCTCAACTTAGAAATATTTTGTATTGAGAAATAGGATCATGGATGAATGCAAACAAAATGTGGACTGGTATTTAGCCACAATAATTCTACATATGCCAGAAGGGTAAATGTGATAGCTGAAGGTCTTCCACACCAAAACATACAGGGACCAAATATACGTGTGGGGAATTCACTGAGCATATCAATTCCGTGGCATACGGTCTGCTCAGTTTGGAAAAATGGCTATCCTTCAGGCATGCCCATGATACTATGGCCCTCATTCCTAAGGAATGACCTTTGATCTCATGACTCAGGCAACAACTAGGTAAAAACATAAAAGTTATACCACTGCGAAATTCGGTATGTGCAAGTTGTAAAGAAATGGCACAAAGAAATAAACCCACACTGGTGGAAACCAGATTATATCAATTTATATAGAGTCAAAAGGATTAAAATGACATTTAATGCAGATGATTTCAGAGCTAACCAACATGACAGATGCTGTACCTAATACTAAGTGAAATCTGCACTCACAGATAATTAGCTACCATAAAAGATCAATGCAGGCAATTATAGACAATGTAACAAACTGTTTTTGAATGAGCAGTAGCAGAAGAAACACAAATTAGTTTGACTACTGAATCTTAGGATAAAGTTATTTAACAAATTTAATAAAGAGACTGTTATAGGAAAAGCTACCACAAGTCCTTTGAAAATTGGAAGAACTTAACAAAGTTATTCAACATATTAAAATGAGAAAATTCCACAATAGACTGCTATATGGAAAGATTAGTAGAAGTAGGCAAGGACCCAAGAAACTTCCTAGAGTAAATGAAGACAGACAGGAAAAAATAAAAAGTATGTCATAGAGCACCTACTGTGGATAATTGCAAGCCACACCAGAAAGTACATTGAGGGACTTTTCTGTGACAGTATCAGGAGAAACTGACCTTGACTTGCCCATGAAGGGGACTGTAGATATTCATTTATGTCAAAAATGGCAAATAGTTGATGCATTTCAAAGGGTCAATGCCAAATTAACAGCCCAGTAGGAAGGCAAGAAAAAATGGTTTATCCCTCTATTTCAATAGGAACAATTTGCAAAGATTAGTGATAGCAGTTATACAAGGAAGTCTGCATTTAGCAATACATTTAGTATTCTTACAGCAGAAAAACTGGGTAAGAACTAAAAGATAGAATCTTGCTTTAATTAAAGCTTCAAAAACATCCAGGAAAGATACTTATCCACAAGGAATTTGGGCTTTAGAAAACGGCTATAATTTTGTGTCAAAATAAAATCAAAGCATAAATACCTGGACAAGATTAGGAAATATATCTAAGGAGAGACCACCATTGTGCTACAAATTCTATGTGGTGAGCCATTTAGTTGTAAAAGGAAAGGCCTGATGCTCCTCAAACATGGTAGATGCTGAAGGATAGCTGTCACTCCAAGTAGAACTCTAGAATGTGGACATTATAGCAATTCCGCAACAGATTAGTTTGACCTTGTTAAGAAACTCAGCATCTTATGGGAGAACACAAGCAACCATACAGACATTAGCAGGTCATCAAAATACATCAAGAGAAACTTGTGCGACCACTCTAGACCTTGCTACAAAATAAAGATTTGAACCAGTCTATAAAACAGCTAATCGGCAAGATGGTCTTTAGGTGCAAAAGCAGGAAGTTTCTTCAACTTCCCAGTTTGTAAAACTGGCTGGTTTCTTGTTTATCCAAGTCACCTGGAAAGATTATACTATAATGGCACCTCAGGAATAGATGAGTTATATTTCTGTGCTTGCTCTGGGTGTATGATTTTATGTTTTTAAGCCGTTGTTAAGATGTAAACCTCTCTACAGAATTAATTGCTATATTAAGTACGTTTGCTGTACGGAATATAATTAGAAACAGAGTTATTGGTGATTACAAATAAGCTTAGAGAATAAGAAAATACTTAGAAATAAGAACTAATGAGGAAGGCTTTTTCAAGAGAGCAAAGAAAATTAATAAATTGTCAAGAGTTATGCAACTGTTTATGGTGAAAAGCCATAATACAGAGAAGGCAGGTTTATGATCTAAGCCCTGTTTTAGTATTATGAAAATTAGCCAAATCTGAGATGCTGATAGAATTAGCTGGTTGGCAGTTGGCACTTTTTGTGTGCTTAAAAGCTCCATCAGAAAGAGAATGAACTTATTGTACTAGCTATTTTCCTTTGATTGAAATCCTAAATCTCCAAAATAATGGAGGGTAGTTGGTCCTTTATCTAAACTGTAGCTAGACTCTTGTCTGGATCTTCTTGAGACCAATGTTGAAGCCAGAGGCTTATCATTCTATGACAAGCAGAAAGGCATTAAAACCAAAAGAAATAGGCTGATAGGTGGCAATGAATTAGGTAGCACAAGTCTTCATCCCAATGTGCTCTGGCTAAGGTGTGTGGGAAGCTGTGATTACATACTTGCTTTGCTATGTGTGATGTTTACTGCCTGTTTTTAGATTATAATTGTTTATAATTTGTATGGTTCAAACTGTTTTACATTTTTAAGATATTTTAACTAATAAACTTTTGCTCACAAATCAAAGAAACTGTGGTTGTCTTAAATTCCCTGATGATGAATTTGGAAGTGTGGGGAGCAACTGGGAGCAACTCGGACTAGACTAAGTTACTGGAATTAAGACTTATTCTATGCATCTGCTTTCCCACAATATGGCGCTGAGAAGGGAAACAGCTTCTACACAGCTGCCTCCAGTTCAACCAATAAACTGTGGGACCTGCTCCTGATTGGAGGAGAGCAGCGTACTCGGCGTGTGGGTAGCAGAGTTGGGATTGGTGGAAGAGGACTATAAAGGAGGAGAGAGACGGCATGCACCAGGAACATCTAAGGGGAACACCTGAGCAGCCCCCGAGAGAGCCGGCCGGCGGTGTGCCGCTCCCCCGCGGAAGTGGGGAATGTGGCAGGGGGAACCGCCCTTCCACGGAGGTGGAAGGGTCGGTAGCCAACCCGGGAAGAACCAGCAGCAAACCCGGGAAGGGCCGAGCAGACAAAAGAACAGCGCAGGGTCCTGTGTCGTTCCTCCACAAAGACGGGGAGCGACATAATGGTGCCGTGACTCGGATGTGAAGCCTAGGCAGGGTTTAGTGTCGTTCCTCCATGAAGAGGGGGAGCGACAGGAAGTTATCAAATTGTATAAAGGAACCCCACTCAACAGAAGGTGGCAGAGTACATGCAAAGACAATATTGTACCAGAAGGCTGAAGTTCTACTTCTGGCTTTGCTAGATATAATTTTGCACAAATCTCTGAACATGATCCTTTCTCATTTCTAAATTAAGAGTTATAATTATTTTTCTGCTTTCCCTCAATGGTAATAGAAAATAAATGAAATAACACAGTTTTCAAGATAATTGCCAGATTGTACAACATCATAACTTCACAGGAATATCTGAAAAATGTCTATACAATGGTCCTGGAAAGTTTATTTGACATTTAAAGATTATCTAACACTTTGACACCTGTTTGCTAAGATATGAGAATTTCCTTCTGCTCCTTCATATCAAAGTTAGAGTTCTTTTTTCAGAGCTTAATTTTTTCACCAAATTAAATTCTTTTGGGGGAGTCGATTTGAGCTCTAGTAGGAATAATAATGAGGAAAAACAATAATGAAAATGCCCTTCAGGAAATAATGAATCATATTCCACTTGAGGCTGAGATTTTATTCTTGAGGATATTATATAACTTAAAATATTATTAACCCATCATGATCCAATGTGATTAAAAATTTTGTATCAAGCTGACAACTGTGATTTTCTACTGATAGCCTTGTCTTAATAGATTAGAGGTATTTAGTGATTGCTCTTGATTACTATTTTTTTTTTCAGGACCCTACTCTCTACAGTCCACATTTAAGACTTGTTTTTATTCTAGCTATATAACCCCCAGAAAGCTAACAAACCAACCAATTAGCCTAGAGAAAATCTCTAACAAAATAAAAAATAGGGAATCAGTGTTGTGGCACAGTGAATTAAGCCACAACTTACAATGCCAACATCCCCTATCAGAATGCCAGTTTGAGTTCTGGCTGCTCTGCTTCTGATATAGCTCCCTGCTAATGTGCTTGGGAGGTTGGAGATTTGATATATCTGCTCTGACTTATTCTGGATTATGAACACTGAGGAAGTGTTCTATCTGTAATTGAAAATAGAACCTCATGGCCCAACTGGTATAAAGCATGGAATCCAGTGCAAAAGAAGACATTTTTTTTCTTTTAGCTTAGTTGCCCCATTCCTATCTAGTTGTTTCTCTTTGAATAATTATGGTCCTACGAGGTAATTCTTATTCATTCCCCTACTGGTTTTCTTCAGGGTCTGAAGCTCATCTGGAAAAAAAAAAATGTCCTTTTAAGAAATGTCTCCAGCTTGTTTAGGGGTTCCCAACATGTGTCTATCAGACGTTAATATGTGGGCCTGGTACTGTGGAGTGGTGGGCAAAGCTGCCTCCTGCAGTGCCGGCATCTCATAGGGATGCGGTTCATGTCCAGGCTACTCCACTTCCATTCCAGTTCCCTGCTAATGTGCCTGAGAAAAGCAGGGGAAGATGATCCAAGTGCTTGGGCCCCTGCACCCACTTGATAGACCTGGAAAAAGCTTCTGGCTCCTGGCTTCAATCTGGCCCAGCCCTGGCAGTTGTGGCCATCGGGGGAGTGAACAAGCAAATGGAAGATTCCCCTCTTTGTTTCTTTCTTCCTCTAACTCTGACTTTTTAAATAAATAAATAAATCTTTAAAAAAAGATGTTAATATTTTTCCTTCTTGATGTGTTAGTACACATAAACTATATGCCTTTAAGGAATTTGAGGATTTTTGACTAACATGGAGAAGAGGAGTCAATCGTTTCATTCATTTATTTGTGCTCAAAGTAAAAGTTTACTTACTTTCATCACATCCTTCTTGAGGAGGGTTTTTACTTCAAAAATTGGTGATCGAACGTACATGTTGCATAATACAAAATGAATGATCTTTTTATGTTTGTGGCCTTAAGCATTGTGTGTAGGTTTCACTTAATTAAAGATTAGATTGTGAATGTTTATTCAACACACTAATCAGTATGATTCCTCAGACTTTGAGAATGAATTTCTTATGGACACTTGGAGTGTTAGAATCTCAGTAGCTCACAAGATTGTTTCCTGTTCAAACACACGAAGGTTACAATTACAAAAACACCCTGAAAAAAAAAAGACATTGCTTATGTGTGCAAGAAAGTGAGAATATTCAGCCTGAAACCAGGCATGTAGATCGAACAGACAGAAATTAGACACTGTACTAATCTGAAACTCGATGGAATCACAGATTTTAAAAAAATAGTTAATTCACAGATTGGGAAGGATTACAGAGTTTCTAGTGGAAATGAAGTCACAATTAAGATGGATTTACAGTTTGATGAATATAAATAATATCTTATATCCCCAAAGCAATGCCATTGGAGTACAAACATTAAGCTATATCCTAATTCTCAAGCTTGACTTGCTATTCAGTGTGGCTTAACTTGAAAAGGGTGAGTTAAGCTACAATTTATCTATGGCCTTTGCTAGGATAATGTATCTTGGAAAAACTGGAGCAAAATATATAAATCCCCAAATGATTCGGAAATCTCTGGCTATGGGACTAAACATTGAGCCATATTTGGGTTTATGTGGCTCCATGAAATTATATTCCTTATTGTGTTATTATTAACATTGAAATTGAGAGTCACTTACTTTCCCTGTTGCAAACCAGGTATTGGAGTTTGATGTGCTCTGACTGAAACAATTCAGTCTGTGAAATACTGGATTTCTCATTGATTTGATTTACAGTGATCAGTGAATAGCACCAGACCTAAAAGTATTGATCTTTTCATGAATACAGTGCTTTTGGGATTGCTTTTGTATTACTGCTGAATATCCATAACTTTGAATAGCTAACAGGTATTACTTTGTCGGTATTATGGAGTAAAATAATTTGGTCTGCAAAATATTAAATTCTTTTTTTAATAATTTTATTATTTGACAGATAGAGTTAGACAGTGAGAGAGAGAGATGTCTTCCTTCCGTTGGTTCACCCCCCAAATGGCCGCTACGGCTGGA
The DNA here is from genome assembly GCF_051225735.1 of Oryctolagus cuniculus. Lineage (NCBI taxonomy): Eukaryota > Metazoa > Chordata > Mammalia > Lagomorpha > Leporidae > Oryctolagus > Oryctolagus cuniculus. The sequence continues at coordinate 81,149,873 of NC_142888.1, read as the reverse complement.
GCTACGCAGATCCGAAGCCAGGAGCCAGGTGCTTCTTCCTGGTCTCCTACATGGGTGCAGGCGCCCAAGCACTTGGGCCATCCTCCACTGCCCTCCTGGGCCACAGCAGAGAGCTGGCCTGGAAGAGGAGCAACCAGGACTAGAACCCGGTGCCCATATGGAATGCCGGCACCGCAGGCGGAGGATTAACCAAGTGAGCCACGGCACTGGCCCCCAAACTATTAAATTCTAACTATATAGAATCACTAATAAAAGAAAATTGATAGCCCAAAATTGCACATTTTCAAATATGCAGCCTAGAGATGATAGTTGCATAATGTGAATGTTCTTCATGTTTCTAAACTGTACATTAAAAAATAGTTATAATGGGGGCCGGCGCTGTGGCTCAGTGGCTTAAGGCTGCAGCCTGCAGTGCAGGCATCCCATATGGGTGCTGGTTCAAGTCCCGGCTGCCCCACTTCTTATCCAGCTCCCTGCTTACGTGCCTCAGAAAGTAGTGGAGGATGGCCCAAGTGCCTGGGCCCTCCACCCACGTGGGAGACCCAGAGGAAATTCCTGGTTCCTGGCTTCAGCCTGGGCCATCCCTGGTCCTTGCGGCCATTTGGGGAGTGAACCAGTATATAGAAGATCTCTCTCTCTCTGTTTCTACCTCTCACATAAATAAATAAATAAATCCTTAAAAAATAGTTAAAATGGTAAATTTTATATTATGTATTATGTATTTTTACCACAATAAAAACATTTCTTTCCACTTTAATGTACATAAAAATGGGTCTTGGAAATAATGTTTGATTTTCTGATGCTTACTTAAGAAAGCAAAAAGAAATATAACTCCTTGGCACATTCAGGTTGGTATAATGATAGCTGAAAAATATATTGTATGAACATGTAGTAACATTTTCTAAGAGCAATAATAAGAGAAATTATAAAATAGAGAACACTGGGCACAGAAGTTTCAGGATAGTAAAAGAACTAAAATAAAGAAGAAAAGTGATGATAAAACTAATGAGAGTTGGAGGGCAGTTAATGCAGAATCCAAGAGTGATTCCATAGTCGTGTGCCAAGTAGATCTCCATGACAGTGAGACTGTTATTACAGTGGTTTCCCAGTGGAGAAGTAGCTTAACATGACAAAATAAGATTATACGTGCAGAAGGGGTCAAGTCACAAAATAGAAGGTGATCTATAAATACAAAATTGGTGACACATTGCAGTGAAGTTTTTGAAGATAAATGCTGTGTCACTTTTCAGGGGAAATAAAGGGAACCTCAAATTTTGAAAGGTATCTCCTATCCACTGGGTCAAGGGATGCCAACATCAGTCATATTTGACCATTTCTATTTTTATGAACTATTCTGTTCCCATTAACCATTCTGTCATTCCGAAACAAAATGCATGTGATATTTTTCCTTGTACTATTGTAACCATTTATGCAAAGTGAAAACATCCTTAATGGGAATTCACAGTGCATATATCAGAGTGTAGAGAAATCAATTAGACCATATAGCAGACAACTTAACACAATAACTGATACTGTACATTAATAGGAGGGCCATGGGAGGGAGGCAGGGATACTATATCCATTACCTGCAGTTTAATACACAGATTATGACCGAATATTATGGGTTACCCATGTGGAACAATGAAAATGAATAATCATAGCAGCTAATATCTGTCGAATGCCTACTGTGTGCTCAGTATTGTGCTACGCATAAGCTTTTTAAAAAATATTTATTTTGAAAGGCAGAGTTACAGAGAGGCAGAGGCAGAGAGGCAGAGAGAGAGAGAGAAAGAGGCCTTCCATCTGCTGGTTCACTTCCCAATTGGCTGCAATGGCTGGAGCTACGCTGATCTGAAGCTAGGAGCCTGGAGCTTCTTCTGGGTCTTCCACGCGGGTGCAGGGGCCCAATGACCTGGGCCATCTTCTACTACTTTCCCAGGCTATAGCAGAGAGCTGGATCGGAAGTGGAGCAGCCGGGATTCGAACCGGTGACCATATGGGATGCCGGCACTGCAGGCTTTACCCGCTACACCACAGTGCCAGCCCCAGCATAAGCTTTTAAAATTTCATGTAATCTTTACATTTTTCTAGGGAAGTAACTACTCCTGTTCTTATCCCCATTTCTCTCTCTCTCCCTCTCATCCCCTTGAAAGTGGCCTCTGGTACTGTTTTGCCTCACTTTAATGACATGATTTTCTTTTCTTTTCTTTTTTTTTTTTTTTTTGTCAGAGAGAAAGGAACAAAGTGAACACACATGTGATTTGCCTTAGTGCCTGGATCCATGAAAGGGTAGTTTCCCTTCAACTAGCAAGCACCTATTGGTTCTACCTGCTTGGATCTGACTCCAAGCACCATGGAAGAGAGATGAAACACACATTAAAGTACTTCATGTGACATGCATTCAACACTAGCTTTTCTCATTTATTTGCACATTAACCCTGTAAAATGGAGAAACTATAGCCATCTTCATTTTATAAATGAGCAAACCAGCACCTTGACAATCTGAATGACTTTGGGTCACAGAGCTAATGAGTTGGGATTCTATCCTCAGCTGCTCTGGTTCCACAGCCCCTGCTCTTTCTATAGCACCATGCAGCTCATTAAAGAGATAAATTAAGCTTTCTTGGAGGCCTCCCAAAATTGTTTGGGGATAGATGGCATAGAGCAACACTTGCTAGATGGTCAATCTGGCCAAGCTAGAAAGCAAAGTCTCTCCTGTGACCTGCTTGAACTGCCCACACTCAAAGAGGTGGCACCTAGCAGTTTGAAGATCACACCACAGTGGTTGTTGTTTTAGCCTTCTATAGAACTACAAACCCTGACTGTGACTCCATCTTCCCAAGGTTTATCTTGCTTGTGGGGCTTCTAAGGACTCAGTCGTGTTAACAAGTACCAGCATCTGGACCATGAGTCTTCCATGATTCCTGTCCCCATCTCCATGTCCAAAGTACATAGGGTAGGATCCATTGTCATGTGTTCTCACAGAACACTCTTCTTTAGAATACTTATCTTAGTTTGTAATTACATACCCTTTAAAGTGATTGTTTATTAATATCCATCACTTGCATGTAAGTTGCATGAAGACAGGGTCAGTATCTGTCTTCCGTATTAAAAGCACTGAGAATAGTGCTGAAAAAGCATTTGTGTGGGACTGGTGTTGTGGTGCAGTAGGTTAAGCTGCCACCTGCAACACCAGCATCCCATATGGGCACTAATTCGAGTCCTAGATACTCCACTCTGATCCAGCTCCCCACTAATGCACCTGAGAAAGCAGTGAAAGATGGCCCAAGTTCCTGGGCCCCTGCACCCAAATAAGTGACCTGAAAGAAGCTCCTAGCTCCTGGCTTTAGTCTAGCCCAGGCCCAGCCATTGTAGGCATTTGGGGAGTGAATCAGTGGATGGAAGATTCTCTCTCTCTCTCTTTCTCTCTCATTCTCTCGCTGTAACTCTGCCTCTCAAATAAATAAATAATTCTTTTTAAAAAAATTTGTTGAATGAATGTTTTCTCATAAAAAAATCACATGGCTATGTACCATAATGAAGACATACAGAGGCAGTCTGTGTCTTGAATGAATGGGTCGAATTATTCTAAGGCCTTTTCAGCCATTGGTTAGAGGTCTAATCGGTACAAAGTTGCTGCTTCTTGATCTGCTGCTCTGAATTCAGCAGGCCTGAAGCTCCTCGGACAGCAAAGGTGAGCTCAGCTTACCTCTTTCTGGTGGTATTTGATGGCCACCTTCAGCTTAGCCAGATCATGGTACTTCTGAGGATCAAGCTCTTCACTGTGGTCATCTCTGTGGTTGAGGATGATCTCCAGTTCCCGGGAGCTCCGGGCTTGGTCCAGCAGGTCTTTGGCAAACAGCTTGCACTGCTGGGAGAGTTCCTCATACTCAGCCTTGAACTCATTCTCCACTTTACTGAGCTCCTTGAGCTCCCAGCCCAGGCGGAAGGCAGTTAGGATGGGGTCCTCGCTTGATAAGGCAATGAGTGAGGGGCTTGCGAGAGCCTTGTAGATATTCAGTCGGGAGCGAGAATGGCGCAGACTGTCTACTTCAGAACTGGATACACACTCCACACAGTTGCAGCGTATCTGGTGGGGCCGTGGGATTGTGACTCGTTTCTGGACAAGCAATTTGATGATTTCATAGTTGTTGGTGTGGGCAGCCAGCATAATAGGAGTGATGTCTGGTGTGAACTCAGAGAACTGGGTATCCATCATCAGAGTGGGCACCTAAATACAAGAAATGAGAAGCATAGAAGGGCAGGATTAAAGGTTGGAGACAGAAGGAGCATAGAACCCACCAAATATTTGCAATTCAGGAATTCTTTTGTCACTCCTCCTCACCATTAAGGTTAAGGTGTGCGACATACTTACTATGTGCCAGGCACTGTTCTAAGCACTTTGTATATATTTACTCATTTAATCTCTACCACAAACTTGTGAGGTAAATACTCTCCCCATATAAAGAAGCAGAGACACAGAGAGGTTAAAGAGTATGCCTATAGTGACACAGTTTTTAATAGCAGAACCATGATTCAACCTCAAGCACTGTTGTTCTAGAGCCTGGCTGTTAAATTCTGAAAGTATAACATGCCTAATTCTGTCTGAGTCACAATAGGGGATGAGAAGAAATAAAGGACATTGTTCTTGACCTTCTGGAACTTAGTTGGTTAGATCAGCCATATGTGCAATTGTTAACAGTATAAAGTAATATGTTCAGTTTCAAATGAGCCACAGAGATCATAGGAATATTTGTTTGAAAGGCAAATGACAACCTTTAATCTTAAAGATTGTATCACTAAATCAAGTTTTGGAGGCTGAAGGAAGGACTCCGTCAATTCCTTACAATGTTTCTGAATGTCTATCAGGCTCCAGGGAACCAAAGACCAAGGCCAGACAGGGTTCATTTAACTTCATGGAGGTCCTAGGAAGGTAAAGACAATTCTTATTGTCAGGAAGAAGAGTTCTGTAAATGAGGACTTCTAGGCTTGCAGCACAGTTAATAGTTGGAAAAGGACCTTTGCTAAAACTGCTAAGCACATCAACAACCTGGTCAGGCGCTAACACCAGAATTCCTGCATCACCATGACTTAATGTTTGGTGTAAATAGCAGTTATAGGTAAAAGGTGTAGAGTTCTTGGGGTACTCAGGAGAAGTTCTGGGGGACTGCATGTAAACGACCTGATCAATGAATAAAAAAATATTTCAACTTTAAAATATATCTTTGGGACTCAGTTCTCAAAGTTGAGTAGGGAAACTGAGGTAGTTCAGTAGACTCACAGATAAGGATGTTTTCTCCTAAAGAACTAAGTTTAGTGGTAAGCCAATGATGTACATAACTACAACACAGTCTTGATGAATAAAGAGTGGAAACATGAATATGGTATCGAAAAGAGCATGAAAGAAGTAGTTTTTTTGGGTGTGTGTGTGTTGAAGTTCACTGAAAGGTCCATCTGCCAAAAACATACAGATTTGCCCCCAAACCTGCCATAGTGCAGTGCAATAGTGACAAGGAGTTATTCATTTGGGATATGTTCTATTTCCCAAAAACCTACATACAATTGGGCATTACTTGGAAAAGACTGACTTTTTAACACCTATTATTCTGTTAGCATGGATCCATTTGTTCTACTACACTAGACATGTAATTGTGGTAGGATGTAGAGCTAGAGAATGTGGAGGACTGGCATAGTCAAAGGAGTCTTTATGAAGAGATAGAGCTGAGTATTCAAAGTGCAGATAGTGTTTCAGAAGACTGGGAAATATTGATCCTGGTACACTTACAGAAGAAGGAAAAAAATAGTTCCAAAACATGAATAATTAAGAATCTCACCAAAGAAACAACTATTGTTTTAATCAATAATTTATTTTACTCTCAAAACCTCTTTTAAAAAAAAAAAAAAAGCCCCAACAACCCACAGTTACTGGCAAACTGACAAAAGGATGAGCTACTGTTTTTCATCATCTGCCTCCCTCCCACCTTGCAGGAGGGATTCCCAAACAGGAAAGTGGCCAGAAAACAGAGTGAGAGAAAGGGGGAGGAGGCAGACTTTGTAAGAAACCCGTTTCCTTCACTTAGTGGGTGCTTCAGCTGCTAAAGAGCTGAAAGCTGGGTGCACATTGATCATCAATTGCTAGGCTGGAGCAGCGAGCAAACATTGTTAAACATTTAGAAGGAGCAGCTCCAAATAAGACAGCAGGAAGTGAGCAACTTGGCTCATAAAGTAAATTGGACATAGGAAAGAATAATCTCAGAAATTAACATAAGCCTGCCGGCTAGGGAAGAAGTAGGTCTGAGTGGGCCTGGAAATGAACATGAACACAACCGTCATGAAGCCTAGAGTTGGGAGAGATGGTAAGTGAGCAATTTATGACAGTCTGCCTGGAGAAGAGAAAAGCTCAGATATGCGAAATCTGGGCAGAGGCATTCCTCAATCTCTGTCACCATCTAAAGGTGTTGAAGTAAGAGGGGACAGAGGGGATAACCTGCAGCACATTTCCTGGATTATATTGGTGGTACTGTGTACTTCCTACCAGGCCGTTCTTCCGGTTCTCTCCCCACCCCCTTCCCTTGTTCTTTCTACTTTTCTTTTTTTTCCAACAAGGAACTTTCTCATTTGCCATTTGGCTTTTTGGGTATGTGACACCAGAAAGGAAATCTTTTAAAAAGAAAACTGGGCTGCAGTGACCAACCACATCCTCCCATTCAGACTGCCTTTTGTCTTCCAGTCATTGTCCCTCAAAGGTTGCCACAGTTCACGTCATCCATTGCTTTGTGTGTATTCTTGTGGGATACACTGATTTCAACCCATTTCTCAGCCAGTCAAAGGCCGTTGCCTGATATCTATAGTAGCTCCCCCTCCTAACTTTGAGTCCATCCTTTGCTGCCCACCCAAACAGGATAAAATTGTATTTGAGCTAATAAGAAGATAATTTTTTAACTTTTATTTAATAAATATAAATTTCCAAAGTACAGCTTTTGGATTACAGTGGCTTTTTCTCCCCCATAACTTCCCTCCCACCTGCAACCCTCCCATCTTCCACTTCCTCTCCCATCAATAAGAGGATAATTTTAAGGCCACATACATGAGTCCCCTCAAGAAGTTCAAGCAGGCTCTGAAAATGAAATTAAAAGATAAGCTTATTTTAATGCAAAGCGTTTTGAAATCTATGCCTTTTTACCATAATATGCACTTTCTAAAGATCACTCATATTGTGAGTACTAGGTTACATCTGAGATAATCACTGTTTTGTTCCCTAATTATCTCACATATGTAGTTCTTGCTTCCTCCATAAGGTTGTGAGCTCTTTGAAGGAACAGCTGTCTAGTCTGCTTGCTTCCCTGTGGCATGGAACATGGTGCTGGACACAGAGCAGGCACCCAGAAACAAGACAGTATATTTATTCTCAAATTGAGAAATTGACTCTTGTTCACAAATCAGACTCCCAGATTTTGGGCCAACATAAGCTAGTTTCCTTGGGCCTTGCCTTTCCGTGTCCAGTGGAGAAAGTAGACAGCTCCCAGCTCTAAGGTGGGCTAGCAGGCTACCTGTACAGGGAAATCTTTGAGGTCTTAAACACTTGGGACAGTTCCTGCCTGTAATTTTCTCAATTTTGTTGCTTCAAAATGGAGTTTATCCTCCTGATCCTTCTTTTTCTCCCTTCATCATTCTGCTGTGTTTCCCTTTTTGGGCTGTGCATGGATCATGTGCTACTAACAGGACAGTCATGATAAAGAACAAGCCCTATAGTGAAGGTCAGAGGTTCTTGATAATAATCTACATTTTATGATATGGTCTGCACCAGGGGGCAAAAAAGTACCCTAAATGAGGGAAATGTACGTATAATTTGGGTGGATGGATGGGTAAGAACAGGTGAACTGTAGAGCCCCTTTCAAAGGCAATGGCAGCTTCTTAAATCCTGCAAATTTGTAAGCACAAATGAGGGCCAGGTCCTGTAAATTTTTCAAGAGAAGTCATACATATGTATTGGGGATATAATTTCTTAGTTTTAAGTGTTGACTCAAAAATTTTTAGACAGTTTGCAGGCAAACGAAATATACATGGAACAAACTTGGCTTGAGTTTGTGACTTTTGTACTCAGACATAAGTTGTAAGACTAAGGAGGGATGGGAGATGAAGCTGGACATTCAAGCAGGCTCTGAATGATAAAAGGTCTCATATACTATGTTAAGGAATTTCGATATTATCTGTTGACCAGGAGGAGCCGTTGAAGAATTTCATCAGGAGAATGCAATAGTTGAATTAAATATTTTTAAGATTTATTTATGTATTTGAAAGTCAGAGTTACAGAAAGAGGGACACACACACACACACACACACACACTCAGAGAGAGAGAGAGAGAGAGAGAGAGAGAGAGAATCTTCCATCCACTGGTTTACTCCCCAAGTGGTCAGAAAGGCCAGGGCTGAGCCAGGCCAAAGCCGGGAGCCAGAAGCTTCATCCGGGTCTCCCATGTGGTTGATGGGGGCCAAGTACTTGGGCCATTCTCTGTTGCTTTCTCCAGGCCATTAGCAGAGAGCTGAATCTGAAGTGGAGCAGCCAGGACATGAACTGGCACCTGTATGGGATGTTGGCATCACAGACAGCAGCTTTACCTGCTATGCCACAATGCTAGCCCCAAATTAAATGTTTTACAATGATTAATTTGACTAAAGTGTTGGAAATGGCCATGGTAAATGGGCTGGTAAGTGCTTAACAATCAGCTCTCCATGGGGTAAGAAAGATTCTGATTTGTTTGCTGATTTCTCTGGTATAAATACTGCCACATTGGCCAATTTCAAGCCATTAATTTGACATCATAGGACACGGAATTGGGAAGAAAAGGAGACAACTGGCTTTCGTGAGCTGCTGTAAGCCAGTTCCAGCACACCATTGGATGAGTTTCAGAATATGGTAAGCCTGGTTATCAGATATCATTAGTGCAAGTAAAGTGATGTCGATGATTTTACACAGTGTTTCTATGGATAGTAAAGAACATTTTTAAGAAATTCATTGCACATGTCAAGTAAGAGAAGAAATCAAAGATGTCGGGTTTTAGATTGCATGCCTGGTTGAATGGTGGTGTTAACAACTCAATGAATACAGGTGGAAGAGTGGGTTTAGAGTTTTAAAAAATTTGCTTTGGCACATGTTGAGTTTGAAGTCCCTATTGGAATAGCAGCAGAAAACTGTAACTTCAGTATGAACTTTTTTTTAAAGATTTATTTATTTGAAAGAGCGACAGAGAGAAGGGAGAGACAGATGTCTATTATTGGCTGGTTCACTCCCAAAATGCCCACAACAACCAGGACTGGGTCAGACTAAAGCCAGGAGCCAGAAACTCTCTCTATGGTTTTCCACATGAGTGTCAGGAGTCCAAGCACTTGGGCCATATTCTTCTGCCTTGCCAGGTGCATTCGTAGGGAGCTGGACTGAAAGAACCAGCACTCTGATATGGGATGCCAGTGTTGTAAGATGTAGCTTAACTTGCTGTACCACAATGCTGGCCCCTCCAGCGTGAATTTTGAATCAGAGGTCAAGGGCCAAAAATATAGATCTGAGAGTCTTTAGCCAATAATAGTGCAACAGTTCTCCTCCCTTATCTGTGATTTTACTTTCCAAGGTTTTAGTTATCCCTGGTCATCTGTGGTCTGAAAATATTAAATGAAAAGTTCCAGAAATAAACAATTCTAAGTTTTAAATAACTTTTTTACAGTATATTGTTAGACTTAATTTATTAGGTATTATTATCTTACCATTCATAATTTATAAACATTATCATAGGAATGAATGCATAGGGGACAACATACCATCTAGAGTTGAGTGTTATCCATGGTGTCAGGTATTACTAGGAGTCTTGGAAGCTATCCTTCACAGGTAAGGGTGGGACTACTGTAGTTGAAACCAAGAGATTGGGTGGAATATGCCTCTGCTAGCTCCAGCTCTCGCACATCTGGGCCCACTGAGCTACCTCAGCTACTGTGTCCTGCCCCAAGTTTCCAGAGCAACCCAGGCTTGAAGCAGGAAGAACTGACGTGGTGGATCTCAGCCTCCTTCATTCTAAATTCCAGTTGCTGGGGCTTTGCATAGGGGCACTCTTCTTGTTCTTAGTTTCTGAATTGCAGCTTTGTCCCCATGTGTGCCCCAGTTTGTGAAACAAAACTTCTTGTTGAATCCCTAGTCTGAGTTACTGGCCTAATAGCCCAGGCCTTTCTTATGAAACATGGCTATGAAGGAAAGGAGAGGAAGCTGCAGCTGGAGTATGTTGATTAAATAAGAAGGAGGCACCAGAGAGGAGGGGAGAGGCTACAGATAAGGGCAAGAAAGGGCTTGGGGTGGATGGAGGTGCCTGAGAAGGGGGATGGGTAAGGCCCAGAGCAAAGTTGGTTATGGCAGAGGATTGACCTTACCTTAGTCTATAAGAAGGACACCTTATCCTCAGAAACTGGAGGAGAAAGGTAAGCTGAGTGGAGCTGTATGAAAGTTTGCTGTTGCATACAGCAGGGCGTTAAGTAATTGCCATCTAAAACTCCTGTTTTCTTATTGAAATCGGAGGTGAGATCAAATGCTATGGGTGAGGGAGGTAGATGTTGATGGATGGTTGATGAGAATTGAATAGAGAGAAGACTTGCTAAAGAGAAATATAGAGGAAACTGACCAAGTAAAAGAGTAGCCTGCTAGGGCTGAAGTCTCAGGTCAATTAGAGACTGTAAATCTGTAATGGCAGTGATAGGTGGAAGTGTGCCGCATTTCCCCCCCTCTAACAGCTTTGACAGTCCTGGTGCAGGGATTAAGGACTCGGGTTGCTGGATGGACCCAGGGTTGAGGTTTTACTAAGAGTGAGAGGAAGCTCAGGGTGAAAGAGTTCAAAGTGACCAAGCATGAGTCCGAAATGGGGTAGGTAAGGGTTAAAATTCTGGAGAGAAATGAACACAAGGTCTCTCTTCAGTCAATGGGCAGACACAGAGGAAGCGAAATGAGAGGATGGTGGATCTGGTGCCCACAGGTGGAGCAGTACTGAATGATGACCAGCTCTGGGTTGGCCATGAGACAGCTGAAGTGGAGTGGATGTGAAGGTGGACAGACCAAGAGCTCACAGGCCAGGATGCTGGTTGTGTTTTCTGTGTGGAAACTGAAGTCACTCAGGACGATGGCAGGTCTTGGGCTGGAGAGGACAACTGTGATCTAAGGGCCAAGATATTCAGTGCATTTTGGATAGTGACTAAGTTCAGTACATGGCCAGGAGACGGAGAGAAAAGAAATTATGGCCACAGGTTCTGAGGTGGTCTCCCACTGTCAATTTAGGTATATCTCTTTTGGATTTGTTATTTACTAGCATTTTTGTACCTTGATTCCCTTTCCTATAGAACGGGGAAAATAGCAGCAGTTGGGCAAACTTATGAGGATTCAGTGAGATTGTGTATTATCTACACAGGACTTTGTGTATCGTTCTAATGATTACTGTGTTATAAGAATCTCCCAATCAAAAGCATTAGCACAACAGTGATTTTCTGTTCACCATATCTTGGAAAAAACTGTGATGTATAAGAAGCATTAACAAGAACCTCTTTTTCTAGTTCTCTTTCGTATACTTGTTAATATTCCCCCTATCTTGATACAAGTTAACCCAGGGCTCATTCACTCTCCTGTTTGTGAACTCAGTACTGTCATGCAAGCCCCCTGTGTGGGCTTAACCAGTATTACCTTGTATGATCTGTTCTTATATTTTAGACTATTTCTGTACAGATTTGGTTCACTAAATTTTGTCAGTTTCTCATTCGGGTCTCTGGATTTTTGGATCCTTCTAGGTGACTGGCCAGCCACACTCTGAAAAAAATTAATCTGTATCAAGTTGTTAATTATTGATAACCATATCTGGAGCTACCGCTGGCAGGTTTTTTTGTTTGTTTGTTTGTTTGTTTTTTTGCATTTGAACTGGCTGTTCTTGGCCAGAAGGTGAGAATTCCAACAAGAAGTATGTTGGTGGGGACTGAAATTTTCTGAAGGTCTTTCTTGGCTTCATAGTTCATTGCACAGCTTGTTTCCTATTCCGCTTTCAGATAATGGAGATTCTACTACTAGTGGTAGCTCTGGACATGAACTTTATCCTAGTAGCTATCAAGAAAAACTGTGAAAGATTTCAGATTGTGCAAAAGATAAGACTGAGATCCTGTCTAGTACATTCTCAGGACTATCCCTGCCTTTGATTGTCTTTGAATTACTTTATAACTCTGTAAATTATAATGCAAATATTCTTATTAATAAGTTGCATAATATCAGATTGATTAGAGACTACTTTCCATCCATTTATAAATTTATTCTGGTAGTCCTGATGGCTTATATCAGGCGAGGACAATTTTTTTTTTTTTTTGTAAAAGGGCAGAAGTATTTTAGGCTTTGTGAACCATATAACTGGCATAGTAGTGTGAAAACAGCCATAGGTAATTAAGTAAACGAATGGATGTGGTTATGCTCCAAAAAAATTTATTTACAAAAACAGGTGATAGGCTTGATTTGCTATGGAAGTCATAGTTTGCAGACCTGTGGCCCACTGGCTCCCTAATTAATAGGTTAAATCTTTGACAGCATTCACTTTAAATTTGTATGAGGATTCTAATAGAACCTTTTTATTTATTTTTGTATTTAAAAGGAAGATTTATTTAGTTAGAGACCTCCAGCCAGAGTGGTCTGGAGGGAGGCTCCAAGAGATGATTTAACCTTTTTTTTTTTTTTTTTTTTGGACAGGCAGAGTTGGTGAGAGAGAGAGACAGAGAGAAAGGTCTTCCTTCCATCGGTTCACTCCCCAAATGGCCACTACGACCGGCGCTGTGTTGATCCGAAGCCAGGAGCCAGGTGCTTCCTCCTGGTCTCCCATGTGGGTGCAGGGCCCAAGGACTTGGGCCATCCTCCACTGCCTTCCCGGGCCACAGCCAAGAGCTGGACTGGAAGAGGAGTAACCGGGACAGAATCCGGCGCCCCAACCTGGACTAGAACCAGGGGTGCCAGCCCCGCAGGCGGAGGATTAGCCAAGTGAGCCGCAGCGCTGGCCAGATTTAACCTTTTTTAACAAAATGATCCTTTAACAGCTATTTTGTGTTCACACTGGGATCAGGTGAAAAATTCAATCTTATTCTTTCTTACCAAGTTTTCCCTTCTCTTTGAACTCCAAAATGACACTGACTAATCTTGGGCTTCCTGTTAAAATCATGTTTTTTAGAAGGAAAAGAGGAGGGGGGGTGAGGCAGAGAGAGAGAGAGAGAGAAGAAAATAAGCAGGCTAAAAAATTAGATTTGGTTGGTTCATATCTATAATTGTATGCCTAAAAAAAATCTGATGCATCAACCAGAGTTATAAAATTTGCAATGATGTAGACTAAGAACATGGCCACAAAAGAAATTACTTTGTCTACGTCCCTCTCCATTCCCAGGTGCTTTGCATTTTGGCTCCGCTCTAAAGAGGTTTTTTTTTTTTTTTTTTTTTTTTTTTTTTTTTTTTTTTTTACAGGCAGAGTTAGTGAGAGAGAGAGCCTCCACTGTACTCCTGGGCCACAGCAGAGAGCTGGACTGGAAGAGGGGCAACCAGGACAGAATCCGGTGCCCTGACCGGGACTAGAACCCGGGGTCAGCGCCGCAGGCAGAGGATTAGCCTATTGAGCCACGGCGCCGGCCAAGAGTTTGTTTCTGGATTTGCCCTAGGACTGCTTGTTGAAAAACTAGCATTATATTCGAAAATCCTTCAGGATTAATGATCACAGCACAGAGAGTTCATCACATAAAACACTTGCAGTGCAGCTAAACAGAATGAACTAAAGTTAGCTTCTTCATATTGTCACCTAATTCTCATTGCCAGAGAGCACTATAGGGAAATAGATGATGTTCCACTCTCCCAACTCTGGAATGGCTAAAGCATTTATAAGGTTATTGTTCACAAGGAGCTCAAGTGATTCATTCATTTCCACTAGCCTCATCACTGGACACAATCTGTTAATTGGAACTTTTTGTGAACCCTATTGTTACCAAACTTAGGTAGGCACCCATGGTGGAGTTCATCACAGGCTTCTGAAATTCAACATCCTCATTTGTAATTAATAAGCAGACCTTTATCAGGAACCTTCTCCTGCATACCCACAATGCCACCTGTTCACAGACTCAACCCCTCTTACTGGCAGCTGGCCTGATAATATCATGTTGGAAATGAATGTCCTGTCCTGTGCTTGGATTTGGTGAAATTACAATCCTTTGTTCACCATCTGCTGGGTCCTTCCCACCCCAACATGCCAGATAAAACCAATGCTCCATCTTTCTCGGCAGTCCATAGGAACTATGGGAAATGGAATTTCATTTTCTGTATTACTCAAAAATGAATAACACTGGCACCTGATTACATCGTATTACCGATGTCCCACTCTGCCTGCCTATGAGATTAGTTAGCTAATTGGCCTTGGATGGGAAAGAATAGTTTTCCAGACTCTGTTATAAGCAGAATCATCCAAATTAGGATCTGCTGGTCATCTCAGCTGATTTTTCAGGTCAAGGTAAATATAATTTAAACTGGAATACTACAATAAATAAAACTTTAGGATGATGTCATAGAACCCACTTGTTGTTTAAAAATTAATGTTGAAATGTAGAAAAATCAACAATATATACCCCAATGGTCAGCCTATGTAGCAAGGATAAAGGTAATACTAATGGTTTTTGGTTATTGAGCACTTTGCATATACTAGCCACAATGCCAGTGTTTCATTGAGTACTCACTATGTAGCTGTATATTATTGGCATAATGATTCTCCCCATTTTATACTGAGAAAATGCAGAGAAACTAATTGCTTGCCCAAGATCACATGGCTAGGAAGTAAAGGGCCTGATCTTGAATCCAGGCAGTTTGGCCCCACAGCCTGTATTCTTAACCACAGTACTCCTCCACCCTAACCAGCAAAAGAGCAACAATTTGATTTATTACATGAATTAAAAAACATCAATATCACTGCATATGCAGACATATCTTAAGTATTTGTTATAGGCTTTGTTAGATATTAATTAACCTTATCAACTAGTATTCTACCTTAAACAGACATAAACGTTATATAGCATTGTTCAAGTTTTGACAGCCCATCTTGATTTCTCGTCAGATGAGGGCTCTTAATTTTTCCAATGGTAGGAACTACGTTTATGTGGAAAAAAAAATACAGGCTAAGGGAGTTTATAATTTTAGGTCTCTAGTTGGAGGAAACCTAGAAAGCCATTTTCTCTAAATATAGAGTGTTTTAAAGGGTCAAATTAGCCATTCCATATATTTTTCCCTGTAAGATATGGGTTATAATGAGTGATGGAAGTCATGATTCCAAAACTAAGGTGCGTCCTGGAATGGTTTTTAGAAATGTAGGAAGAGGGCGGTGCTGTGACGCAGTGGGTTAATGCCCTGGCCTGGGGTACCAGCATCCCATATGTGCTCCAGTTTGAGTCCTGGCTGCTTCACTTCTGATCCAGCTCTCTGCTATGGCCTGGGAGGGCGGTGGAGGATGGCACAAGTTCTTGGGCCCCTGCACCCATGTGGGAGGCTCAGAGAAGCTCCTGGCTTCTAGCTTCATATCGGCGCAGTTCCGGCCATTGCGGCGATCTGGGGAGGGAACCATCGGGTGGAAGACCTGTGTGTGTGTGTGTGTGTGTGTGTGTGTGTAACTCTGACTTTAAAATCAATCAATCAATCAATCTTTAAAAAAAGAAATGAAGGAAAAGATTTAAGATGCCAGATAGGAAGGGAATATACTGTAAGTGACCTTCGGGGAACGAGTGCCCTGTGAAAGGATTTTGTATAGAGTTAAGATACAACATTTTCCAGAAGATTGAGAAAATGATATGATGAGTTAAAAAAAAATCAGTGAATCAGAAGATGTGCATTGTTACAGAGATGGGAAAATATTGGGACTGAATGTTTGACCAGTGTGTGTCTAACACTGCTCAGAGGGATGAATCTCTAACCTGCCCATCTGAGTTAATTTCACAGATAGCCCAATGGTGGGCTCATACAAATAGCTTTTTTGGAAAGTCATAGTTCTTAGTTCATATTTTAGTAGGTCATATGACTTTGAAATTAAATTTTCTTTCAGGTTGCTTTTACTGGAAAGAGGATAGTGGCAAGCAGATTTAGAATTTTCCATCTCCCTGCTCATTGCATGATTAGTGTGAGTTTGGATAGCGTGATAAAGGTTTGTGGACAGGACTGAGAACCTACATGCAGACACAGGACCATGGAAGGGCCAGGATAAGAAGATTGCCATCAACCATGTGACAAGTTTTTTTTTTTACATTTTTTTAATCTTTTATTTAATGAATATAAATTTCCAAAGTACGACTTATGGATTACAATGGCTTCCCCCCCATACCGTCCCTCCCACCCACAACCCTCCCCTTTCCCACTCCCTCTCCCCTTCCATTCACATCAAGATTCATTTTCGATTATCTTAATATACAGAAGATCAGCTTAGTATACATTAAGTAAGGATTTCAACAGTTTGCTCCCACACAGAAACATAAAGTGAGAAATAATAGATGATTTTTTTTAAATGATGATGAAATCAGATCAGACCTATTGTCATGTTTAATCCCAGTGAGAGTCAAGTTGGGAATTGTGGGAATTGATAATTTCTTTTTTTTTTTTTTTACAGAAGATCAGTTTAGTATACATTAAGTAAAGATTTCAACCGTTTGCACCCCCATAGAAACACAAAGTGAAATATACTGTTTGAGTACTCATTATAGCATTAAGCCTCAATGTACAGCACATTAAGGGCAGAGATCCTACATGAGGAGTAAGTGCACCGTGACTCCTGTTGTTGACTTTACAAATTGACACTCCTGTCTATGGCATCAGTAATCTCCCTATGAACCAGTCATGAGTTTCCAAGGCTATGGAAGCCCCTTGAGTTCTCCGACTCTTATCTTGTTTAGACAAGGTCATAGTCAAAGTGGAGGTTCTCTCCTCCCTTCAGAGAAAGGTACCTCCTTCTTTGAAGACCTGTTCTTTCCACTGGGATCTCACTCACAGAGATCTTTTTGCCAGAGTGTCTTGGCTTTCCATGCCTGAAATACTCTCATGGGTTTTCAGCCAGATCCGAGTGCCTTTAGGGCTGATTCTGAGGCCAGAGTGCTATTTAGGACATCCCCCATTCTATGAGTCTGCTGAGTATCTCTATGTGACAAGTTTTAAAACAAACAGCTATTTATAATTTTGTAATTTTTCTAGGAGGTGCTGATCTTGATAGAAACACATCTGACAACAAAATGAAATTAGAATGAACAAAAACAGGGACCTTCATGCAAGAAGCAGTGTCAAGAACCTCTATTTTGTTTTAAATAGTTTATAATCATGCAACTGAACAATGGCAGATATCACCAGGAGTCCCAGTTTAGGCCTAGAAGAGTGTATGTGATAAAAATGAGCTCAGTTTGTTCTCTCAGTGTAAAAGGAAAGTTACGAAAGCATAGTTCTCACCATTTCTCTCAAAAGAGGTGTATCATAAGCCCAAATAAATGAAAGGCCTAAAGTAGCTTTGTGGTAGACTACATGCCTTTTGTTAAAGGCAAAAAGGAAACCAGTCAAGAAATTTAGAAGGAACATTCACGTTGAATAATGTAAAGAGCACCTTTGCCCATCATGATTTTCATTTCATGCTGCATATACATTACACGCAAAATGATGTTTTTATAAAAGCTTGCTTAATTCATAAGTAGGCATTTTACTGAAGGGTTATATGATATAATGGGAGGAAAAGGCCTACAGGGGACAATTTGCCCTATTTATCAAGCAATTATTGGGTCCTCCATTCCTGCTTCTGTCAGTTATCCACACCTGAGGTAAGCTAGGCAGCTAGTACTAGTCTCCAAAGGTAGACCATCACTGCCCTCCTGTTGGCAGCTACTTTCTTTTCTTTCTTTTTTTTTCTTTTTTTTTTTTTTACTTATTTGACAGGTAGAGTTACAGACAGTGAAAGAGAGAGACAGAGAGAAAAGTCTTCCTTCCGTTGGTTCACTCCCCAAATGGCCGCTACGGCCAGCGCTGAGCCGATCTGAAACCAGGAGCCAGGTGCTTCTTCCTGGTCTCCCGTGTGGGTGCAGGGGCCCACTGCCTTCCCAGGCCATAGCGGAGAGCTGGTGTGGAAGAGGAGCAACCAGGACTAGAACCCGGTGCCCATATGATATGGGATGCCGGCGCCACAGGCTGAGGATTAACCAAGTGAGCCACGGCGCCGGTTCCGGCAGCTACTTTCAATGTAGGTATAGTTCCTGAGGGCAGCGGAACTTAATTCCTCTCTATGTGCCTATCCTTGACTTTTTCAGCAAACGAAACATCATAGGGTTACCAACTATCTTTTAAATCTCCAGGTAATAGTAAAACATCTAAATTTTCTATTTCTAGCCCTGCTGCTTGCTGTCACATACAGGCATTTGGCATGTAGTTAAAAAAAAGGGGCAGTGGGAAGTAGATATAGGATAGTTCAGAGTTTCTCCAAGCTCTGAGTTAGGAGAAGAAAAGTGAGTTTATGGTGTGAATTATACAGTTTTGTTTTCTGTAATGAACATAGTAGCTTCTCAACTTTTTCCCTGAAGACAACACAGGAGAAAATGTCCCTAAATTGCAGCAAGAGACCTAAAAATATTAAATCTAGTCTGACCAACTTTCTTTGCCCCATGGACCTTTCAGCTCAGATTTCTGTCTCTAAGGCACAAAAGGGGGTGTTAGGGGAGAACAGAAATTCCTTCCATACTATGAAGTTCAAAGAAGCATGGCTCTAACATTCTGTAAATATTCCTGTAAAGAGCTTCTAATAATTTGAGAAGCAGCGAATATATCTAATACCAATACAGTCTGAGAATGCCCCCCCCCCTGCATCATCCTTTGGCTGGTAATGAGGATGAGTCAGTTTTTTTTTAATTCATTTATTTCTTTGAAAGGCAGAGTGAGTTAGCAACTGAGTGTGAGAGAGATCTTCCATCTTCTGGTTCACTCCCCAAATGGCTGCAACAGTCAGGTATGGGCTAGACCAGATCCAGGAGCCAGGAACCCCATCCTGGTTTCCTAAGTAGGTGGCCATGACCTAAGTAGCTGGGCCATCATTCAGTGCCTTCCCAGGCCCATTATCAGGAAGCTGTTAGGGAAGCAGAGCAGCTGGTGCTCGAACCAGCACCGCTGTATGTGATGCTGGTGTTGAAAGCAGTGATCTAAGCTGCTGTAATACAATGCCCAGCCCCAGGACAAGAGTAAATCACAGTGTGTCATTCATGTGAAAACTCAGTTATTTTCATTGGTTGCTGGAGGCACTTAGAAGCAAGACTGTATTCTGGATCTTCTGCTTGAACTCCCCATCTGGGATTTCTAAGAGCCCCTTACCCTGCATTAGGATTTGATTAGGGTAAAGCTGCCCTTGAGAAAAGAAGCCAGAGCCTGAACAATGCCAAGAAGCTTAAACTCACCTAGAACAGACATCTCAGTGGGACTAATTTCAAGAATATTTCTTCCTTCTTTAGCAGAGCAACAAGATTCAGAAGTCTCTGCTAGCTGGCCATGACAGCATATATCATGATGAGCAATTGAGTTTTCAGCACACAATGGCCAGGATTAAATTATTGGGTCACTAATATGATAGCAATCAGGTATAAATATGTAATTTTTGGTTGATAGGAAAAGCAACTTAAGTCACTTTGTGGTTGAACCTACGCCTATCATGTTGACATCAATCAATTGCAAGCAAGTTCTATCCAAATACAGCCTTTGAAAAGCAAAGGTTTTCTAATATCTTACAATGTACTGTCTGTACTCATATATTTCCCCTCTATCACATTTTGTTAGGAAAGACTCAAGAAAAATATCCCTGCTCCCATAATCTGAGACTCTGATATCCTTTTAAAAGATTTATTTATTTACTTGAAAGAGTTATGGAGAGAGAGGTAGACACATACACACACAGAGAGAGATAGATAGGGAGAGGGAGAGAGAGGGAGAGAGAAGGAGAGAGAGGGAGAGGGAGAGAGAGAGAGAGAGAGAGAGAGAAAGAGAGAGAGAGAGAATGAATCTTCCCTCTGTTGGTTCACTCCCCAAATGGCTGCAAGGGGCCAGGGCTGGGCCAGGCTGAAGCCAGGATCCAGGAGCCTCTTCCAGGTCTCTGTCTTGGGTGCTGGAATCCAAGCACTTGGGCCATCTTCCGCTGCTTTCCCAGGTGCATTAACAGGGAGCTGGATTTGAAGTGGAACAGCTGAGACTGGAACTGGCACCTGTATGGGATGCCATCACTGCAGACTGGGGCTTTATCCATTATTCTGGCCCCCTGACATCAATTATTTTAAAGATTTACTTATTTATTTCAAAGTAAGATTTAGAGGGAGAAACAGAGATCCTCCATCCACTGGTTCCTCCCCAGATGGCTGCAATGGCCAGGCTGAAACCAGGAGTTTCATCTGGTCTCCCATATGGGTAGCATGGGCTCATGTAGGTAGCATGAACCCAAACACTTGGGCTATCCTCTGCTGGTTTTCCAAGGCCATTATCAAGGAGCTAGATCAGAAGAGGAATAGTCACTATGCTGCAATGCCTCCCAGACATCACTTTTAATTGTATTGCTCTGAACTGGCAGCTGTGTTGTCAATAGTGCTGTCCCAAGAAGAATGCATTTTGTTCTTGTCAGAACAAATCAAGTGTTAAAGGAGCAGGAGCTTTGTTGCCTCAGGTTGGAGATAGGGGAAGGAGAGCTACTTTAGGCTTCTAACCCTACTGCTATGGTCTCTTGCCTGCCTTTTTCCTTTTATACTCCCAGACTAGGAGTGTGGCTGCTATCTCTCCAGAGGAATGTAAGCTAGGTGTTGATCACTACTGACTTAGGAAAATGTCAGCTGCCTTGTCCTTATTCCCTGAAGTCAAACATGCTACGCATCTGAAACTTGGAAAACCAAAGGCATTTAAAAAATTACTTACTTTTATTTATTTCAATGAGAGGGTGAGGGGGGAAAAAGAGAGCGAGCGAGAGCAAGCGAGAGCTAGTACATTCCTCAAATGCCTGCAAAAACTGGTGCTTGGCCAGACCAAAACCAAGAGCCCAGAAGTCAATCTGGGTCTCCCACATGGGTGGATGGGGCCCAAGAACTTGAGCCACCACCTGTTGCCTTATAGGGTGCCTGTTAGCAAGAAGCTAGAATCAGAAGGGGAGCCAGAACTGAAACACAGACATTCTAATATGGGATGCAGTTATCCTCACTGGGTTTCAACCACTGCCCCAAACACTTGCCCTTGGCAAAGGCGTTTTTAAATGTAATTATGACTTTCAATCATTTGCTAAACATGAAAGACACATGTAGCCAGGTACCTCATAGCTTCAATGACACCTTTTACTCTGCAGCACCTTTCAGTGCAGGTCAGGGCTAATTCTCAAAAGGAGTCTTTGAAGGGATTAAAGTTT
Organism: Oryctolagus cuniculus; assembly: GCF_051225735.1. NCBI lineage: Eukaryota > Metazoa > Chordata > Mammalia > Lagomorpha > Leporidae > Oryctolagus > Oryctolagus cuniculus. The sequence goes on along the minus strand of NC_142888.1, from coordinate 81,128,421 downwards.
CCAATTAGATTTTGTACTGCTGAGTTTTCTCCTTCATATTTAGTTACTAGGGACTAAGAATCCCAAAGACAGATGGAAAGTTGCAAGAGTGGTGGTAGTTGAAGCCATCAGATGTTTGATTTTTCCATGGGATTTTCTTGTGGGGAAGGAAACAGAGGCCCCTGCTCTGGAGGGCTTCACACCTACGGGGGTTGCTTGTCTATTGTCAGAAAAGGGCAGTGAAGCGGATGGTAGGTAAGGAGGAGTCTCAGCTCCTAGCAAACTCTTTTGCATCTGTGATCTCATTCATAAACTTGAGACTCCCCAAAGGCTCCAGATATACATTCGAGAATTCTGGGCAACTGACACTTGCTCAGAATGGCTTTGGAAGTTCTTTCATACCCTGCCAAAGTTCTCTTCTAACAAATTTGCATCAGTGTGTTTAACACACCTTGGATTGTTTGCGTGACAGAATGGATGAGATTGTCACCATGTTTCATTTAATACTGATGATTCTGTGATTAAGGGGACCATTGCCAGATATAACCTAGAACTCCAGAGGTTTTGTGCTAGAAATGTGTCAATGGCATCACTACCTGTGGAGGTAGAGCGAACTCCCCTGTGGTTTTTTATTTACTGAGGCTTTGCATTCTTGCCTCTCTACTAAACCGATTATATGTCAGGCACAGTGCCTACTTAATGTGGGTTTATAAAGTACTTTTATAATAATTTCAAGACATTGCTCATTTCCTCACAACATCCCTGTGAGATTACTTAGTATTATCCCTCTATTTGTCAATGGTAAAAGGTTTAGCTATAGAGAGGTTGAGTCATTTGTCTCTCGTTTCTCAACAGTTGAGGGATAGAGTTAGCAGAACTGCACTAACAGACTTTGTGCATCATATTATGCACCACAGTTGATTTCAAAAAAATTGCAAAATGGCCAGGTTAGAAGAGACCTCGGGGATGATATGGTACAGCTTCATAATAGAAGTTTAACTATTTTGGTAGCCATTCTGCTTGTGCTTGAAAATATCTTGTGGTGACAGGCCATTGCATTTCTCCCCAGTGCAAGACTGTTGTTTTGAAATAGAGTGGCAGGCCGGTGCCGCGACTTACTAGGCTAATCCTCCGCCTGTGGCGCCGGCACCCGGGGTTCTAGTCCCGGTTGGGGTGCCAGTTCTGTCCTTGTTACTCCTCTTCCAGTCCAGCTCTCTGCTGTGGCCTGGGAAGGAAGTGGAGGATGGCCCAAGTGCTTGGGCCCTGCAGCCACATGGGAGACCAGGAGGAAGCGCCTGGCTCATGGCTTCAGATTGGTGCAGCCTGCCAGCTGTAGCGGCCATTTGGGGAATGAACCAATGGAAGGAAGACCTTTCTCTCTGTCTCTCTCTCTCTCTCACTGTCTAACTCTGCCTGTCAAAAAAAAAAAAAAAGGAAATAGAGTGGCAACATTTTCTTCTTCTCCTTCAAACACTACTCAATATTTATCCTTTGGTGACTCTGCCTAGTAAGGAGCTTTTTAAGACCACTTTCCTGAGCACTGAAGTGGCATGCAGCAGGCAGTGAGCACATACCCATTCCCCTTTCTTGACTATAAATTCAGAGTAGCAGCAGTGATGGCTGCAGTCCAGTAGCTAACATGTAACTGTTTGTCCATGCCCAAGAGCTACACACACTCAAGAAGGTGGAGGGTTAGTAGCCCAGATCAAGATTCATGTAACCTCACCAGAGGTCATTGCCTTGGATGAGCAGGTGTTTTTTCTGGTGAAGCAAGCATGTTTATGGAGGATGAGACTACCTTCAGCTAGTATGGGGTGGAGGTCTGGTAACCCTGGAAGCAGCCAGCTACATGCAAGGGGGTGAAGTCCATGGTTTGCTGGCTTGAGTTAGAAAAGTGAGGTTCAAACTCCCAAGGAGGCCAAAAAAGGGTAGGAAGGGGGGAGAAAAGGAGGGAGGGGACATAGCAGTCAGGTCACACAGCAGATGCAGTATGATTATTACTTCATCAGTGTTGTGCCCACCTTTGGCTAGAAGGTGGGCCCCAATGCAAACTCTTAAGAACATTATATCCCTAGCTTCCTTTAATAAAGCCACTTAGCCCAGGCCAAAAAAAATTGCTTTCCTATTTTGTAATTCATTCCCTCTAGGCACAAGGCAACTCCATTATTGTATGCTTAACCCATGGATGCTGGGCCAAAGGATCTTTCAGGAAATAATTCAAAACGGTTTCAGTGAAGTAGTTGAGGACTAAGAGTACTTACTCAATGTTCTTACTGGGCTGTGCCATTCTGTCTGAGTGCTGGGTTGTGTCCTCCAGTTCTGAAGACAAAGGGGGATGGCAATGATACTACCAACTGAATCACTTAGTTGAATTTATTAATTTAGGCTTCCTCTTAGGTATTTTTAATTAAAAATGTTGTGAATGAATGAACAATTTCTATTAAAAGTTAGGTTGGCTCATTTAATAACTTCCCCAAGTGAGATTTATGGCATTTTCTCCCAAGTACTCCCAAGTACTCAGAGAACACTTTCCATTCTGATCAGACAAGCGATTACCCAGAAAAACTTAGCACTGGCAGCATAATATGCACACCCACTTTGTCCTACTTCCTAGTTTACAAATGGCAACAAGGTAATTTGGAAATCAAGGCAGGAGTGGATATTTGGTGCAGTGTCTAAGACTCCACTTGTGATGCTGCTATCCCTTATCAGAGTGCTTGGATTAAAATTTGAGCTCCACTCTTGATTCCAGCTTCCTGCTAATGCCTGTCCTAGGAGGCAAAGGATATTGGCTTAAGTACTTGTGTCCCAGACACCCATATGTGAGATGCAGATTGAGTTCTAAGCTTTTAGCTTTGGCCTGGCCTACTCCCAGCTGTTTCAGGCACTGGTTGAGTGAACCAGTGTGATCCATCTCTGTCTCTATCTCTCTCTGTGTGTCTATCTTTCAATTAAAATAAATATGAAAAGAAGAAATTAAGGCAGTCTATAGTTAAAATGATGGAGACATTAATGTTGGAAGGAAGAAAACGAGCTCTCAACAGAGAAGGCAGACAAATAATGACACCAAGTCCAAGGCAAAGCTCACTACTATATATGCCTTCAGTAGTCTGAGGGGAAGTCTACTTTTAATTATCAAAAGCTATAACAACTTAATACATTATCCTTCTTAGTAGTTTTTTTTGTCTGTTCTACTTAATATGACTGGTTTAATTCTGTAATTAATACACAGTTATTCTTAAGTGTTGAAATTAAACTGAAATGTGATCCCTGTTAAACATAAGAGTGGGAATAAGAGAGGGAAGAGATGTACAATTTGGGACATGCTCAAGCTGACTTGCCCCAAATGGTAGAGTTAAAAACATACCAGGGGATTCCAATTCAATTCCATCAGGGTGGCATGTACCAATGCCATCTCACTATTCCAAGTGATCAATTTCAGTTCACAATTGATCATAATGAAAGGACTAAGAGTCAAAGGGAGCACATAAACAAGTCTAGTACCTGCTAATACTAACCAATAGAATAAATAAAGGGGAGAGTGATCCAACATGGGAAGCGAGATACTCGGCAGACTCATAGAATGGCGGATGTTCTAAACAGAACTCTGGCCTCAGAATCAGCCCTAAAGGCATTCCGATCTGGCTGAAAAGCCCATGAGAGTATTTCAGGCATGGAAAGCCAAGACACTCTGGCAAAAAACAAACAAACAAACAAACAAACACCTAAATGAAAGATCTCTGTGAGTGAGATCCCAGTGGAAAGAACAGGTCTTCAAAGAAGGAGGTACCTTTCTCTGAAGGGAGGAGAGAACCTCCACTTTAACTATGACCTTGTCTAAACAAGATAAGAGTCGGAGAACTCAAGGGGCTTCCATAGCCTTGGAAACTCATGACTGGTGCATAGGGAGATTACTGATGCCATAAACAGGAGTGTCAATTTGTAAAGTCAACAACAGGAGTCACTGTGCACTTACTCCTCATGTAGGATCTCTGTCCTTAACGTGCTGTACATTGAGACTTAATGCTATAACGAGTACTCAAACAGTATATTTCACTTTGTGTTTCTATGGGGGTGCAAACTGTTGAAATCTTTACTTAATGTACACTAAACTGATCTTCTGTAAAAAAAAAAGAAATTATCAATTCCCAACTTGACTCTCACTGGGATTAAACATGACAATAGGTCTGATCTGATTTCATCTTCATTTAAAAAATCATCTATTATTTTTCACTTTATGTTTCTGTGTGGGAGCAAACTGTTGAAATCTTTACTTAATGTATGCTAAACTGATCTTCTGTATATAAAGAGAATCGAAAATGAATCCTCATGTGAATGGAAGGGGAGAGGGAGTGGGAAAGGGGAGGGTTGTGGGTGGGAGGGACGTTATGGGGGGGAAGCCATTGTAATCCATAAGCTGTACTTTGGAAATTTATATTCATTAAGTAAAAGTTAAAAAAAAGAAAAAAAAGCTATAAAAAATGACCCTTTGTATCATGAATGAATGTTTCAGATTCAATTCCAGGGGCTGTTTTATAAAATAAGTATGATTTAGAGGACTTATTTTAATGCTTACCTTCCCATATTGTATTAACCTGTAATGAACGATTTTGTCACCTCATTCAAGTGGCTTTCCAATCATGTGTTTCTAAATCCCTACCATCTAATGAGAGACTTCTTTTGTGAGGTTGATTTTGTTTGGGGCTCCATGGAGGTCTGAAATATTTCCTGAGGTTTATCTGAAGCAAGTATTCTCTCCTTAATATAGAAAATATTTGGTGGGGCCAGCGCTATGGCACAGCGGGTCAATGCCCTGGCCTGAAGTGCTGGCATCCGATATGGGCACCGGTTTGATTCCTGGCTGCTCCACTTATCATCCAGCTCTCTGCTATGGCCTGGGAAAGCAGTAGAAGATGGCCCAAGTCCTTGGGCCCCTGCATTCATGTGGGAGACCCGGAAGAAGCTCCTGGCTTCGAATTGGCACAGCTCCAGCCATTGCAGCCTATTGGGGAGTGAACCATCGGATGGAAGACCTCTCTCTCTCTCTCTCTCTCTCTCTCTGTGTGTGTGTGTGTGTGTGTGTGTGTGCGTGCGTGTGTGTAACTAGGACTTTCAAATAATAAATAAATAAATCTTTTAAAAAAAGAAAATATTTGATTGAAGGAAGATTTATATATCCTTATTCTCCATTGAGACCTGAAATACAGGAGGCTGTATAGCTTATAAAGTGAAAGATTAAGATTAAGAAGAAAATGCTGTGGTGCTAGACACTAGAATGGTTGACTACATGATGTCATATAATTCATTGATTGATGTCGCTCCCCCTCTTCGCGGAGGAACAACAAAGGACCCTGCACTGTTCTTTTGTCTGCTCGGCCCTTCCTGGGTTGGCTATCGACCCTCCACCTCCGTGGAAGGGCGGTTCCCCCTGCCACTTTCCCCACTTCCGCGGGGGAGCGGCACACCGCCGGCCGGCTCTCTCGGGGGCTGCTCAGGTGTTCCTCTTAGATGTTCCCTGGTGCATGTTGTCTCTCTTCTCCTTTATAGTCCTCTTCCACCAATCCCAACTCTGCTACCCACACGCCGAGTACGCTGCTCTCCTCCAATCAGGAGCAGGTCCTACAGTTTATTGGTTGAACTGGAGGCAGCTGTGTAGAAGCTGTTTCCTCCTCTCCCAGCGCCATATTGTGGGAGAGCAGATGCATAGAATAAGTCTTAATTCCAGTAACTTAGTCTAGTCCGAGTTGCTCCCAGTTGCTCCCCACAGATTGACTTAAAGATGTAGTAGAAGTAATTGCTCAATTGAAAGTCAGAAGTTATACAGCTTAACTCTACTCTAAAAGTCACCCTTGTTGACTCTAGATACATCACTTCATTCTGTGCATATCGCTTTTCACATCAATCAAATTGGGAGAAGGTAGAATAGACAATATTACTACAACTGACATTTTACTAATTTCACTTAATTATTTATTTGAAAAATTACTTAGGGCATATCTGTCACGTTCTAAAAACTGTTGTAGGCACTGGGGATTGGAAAGTGAAGAAAAAAATGGTAAAAGTACCCTCTGCAGAGAGATGACACAGGCAACAAACATGTCTGTCAGGTAGTGATAGAGCTATGAAGAATCTGAAGCTGAGAAAGATTGTAGGGAGCATGGGGGGCTACTGTTTCTAAACAGGGAGACCAGTTGTATTTCAAGTGACATTGGAGTATATATCTAAAGGAAGGGAGGTGATAACTATGCAGATACCTGGATGAGGAACATTTCTAGCAAAGGTTACTAGGACTAGATAATTGCTGTAAGAGGTGAGTATGGCTGGATCAAGTTGAGCAAGGAAAGAATGGTAGAAGAAGACAACAGAGATGTTAAGGGCCTTGTAGGCACTGGAAAGGCCTTTGGGGAGTTTTGAGCAGAGAGACATGGTCTGACTTTATGTTTTTAAAGTATAACTCAGGTTGCTTAAGGAAGAATAAATCGATTATGTGGGACTGACAGTGAAAGCAGGGAGATTATTTAGGAGGCTACTACAGTTTCCCAGGTGAGAAATAACAGTGGCTTTGACTAGGGTAAAAATTGCGAGAAGAGGCAAGATTCTAGGGTTGTCTATTCAAGGCCCGAAGTGTCTTGTTATGCCTGTCTCATGGTTTACTCTATTCTTTGAAATCCTCCTAGAAATTAGGAGTCTAAAATTATAGTTCACGTATTTTGAATGTGGAAAAGCTTGATTCATCCCTTTTACGAATTCACAAACTTACTCTCTTCTCAAAACAGGAAAACAATAACCTGAGTAACAGACATTTGATGTTGTTGATTGCTTCAGTCTAGTGGTCTTCTTCTCTTGAAGCTTGTGGAAGTTGTTCTACTCTGGGACCAAATGCCATTTTACTGACTACTGGAAGAAAATATGCTATAAGCCTCTACATTATCAAGAATCTTTCTGACATCTGTCATCTGTCAGGGCTACTTGATTATCCTATTCTGACATGAGTATTGTTGTACTCTCTCAAGGTCCCAAATATACTCCTAATCTTGATGTTTATGTCTACAAAGCACCAAATTAAGTATAAATTATCCTATTTGACCAATATAGACAATTTGGAAAGTTTACATTCAAAATAGAATAGACTTGTCATGTCATATATTTTCTTGCCCTTGTATGTTTCTGCAATACTGAGGAATGCAAGGAGAATGTGTTCCATACAATTGTACCATTGCCATCATTTCTTTTATGAAGTTGCAAGTCTGTTCCCCATGAAGTTGGGGCAAAGGATGGATTGAATTGTTTTTTGCCATTGCCTTGGTGTTAAAACTCTTTCCTCTGCTAGAGACAAACACCTCTTCCTGTTTCTGTCTCCTTTCAACTTCCCTTGGGCTTGAGATATAGGACTATCTTATACTCCTGTGTCTTCAGCTCAGTAAATGCTAGTTGTACCAGTAGTATAATGTTCTTTCTTTTGAACATAGGCACTGAAACACTAAATTGGAAACTTTAAAATATAAGAACTATTATATATGTATATTCTTTTATACTAGAGGGACATTAAGGTATTTAAGCATCATTCAAGACAGTCTTGTGATTATATTTAGCAAAATTAAAAGACCTAGAATACAATTAGCTTTGCCCTTTGCTCCAGACTTGCTGTAAAACTCTAGGGTAAATTAATAATTCAGTGTGAAAAATTTTAAAAATGAATAAATTATTAATATTATTGACCTTAATATACAAAGAGTTCAGACACGTCAGTAAGAAAAAAGATGAAAACTGTAGTAGATAAATGGGTAAAAAGTTAGGAAGTCATCAAAGAATAAAACAATGGCTTCTAATATTAAAAGATGGGAAATCTCAATTATAATAAAATTCAGATGTAAAACACTAATGAAAGCATTTTTGTCTGTTAGATCGACAAATATTTGGCATTTTTTTCCAATCTGTGATTGCAAAGCTGTGAGAAATGGGCACTCTCAAACATTCCTGATAGGAAAGCAATTTGGCAACGTTTTATGTTGAAATTAAGAAATATACATACTGTGTGATTCCATGGTCCCATATTAGGAATTTACCCTACCGATATAATCACACAGTGTTCAAAGACAAATATATAAGGATGATTATCACAGCATTGTTTAGAAAAGCAAAACAGCCAACAAACTATGAAACTATCTAAATGCTCATTACTAAAGGACTGATTAAAGAAGCATGACAGGCCGGCGCTGTGGCTCACTAGGCTAATCCTCCGCCTTGTGGCGCCAGCACCCCAGGTTCTAGTCCCGGTCGGGGCGCCGGATTCTGTCCTGGTTACCCCTCTTCCAGGCCAGCTCTCTGCTGTGGCCAGGGAGTGCAGTGGAGGATGGCCCAAGTGCTTGGGCCCTGCACCCCATGGGAGACCAGGAGAAGCACCTGGCTCCTGCCTTCGGATCAGCGCGGTGCACCGGCCTTGGAGGGTGAACCAACGGCAAAAGGAAGACCTTTCTCTCTGTCTCTCTCTCTCACTGTCCACTCTGCCTGTAAAAAAAAAATGACACATTTGTATGATACAATAGTGTCACTAAAAAGAATGTGGGGAAGATGTACATTCTCACAGGGCAAGACACATGCAACATATTGTTAGGAAAAAGCAAGATGCAGAACATTTGTAAAAAACTATATATTTGTGTATGTGTTTATAGATATAAAATATCTAGAATAACACACATAAACTGTTCAGAGTCATGGTTTCTGAGAATAGGTTTTGAGACTGGGAAACAGGGAACCTTTTCCTTCACATGCTTTTATAGTGTCTTAATTCTTATTACTTAATAAAAAAAAACTTACTCCTCAAAACTGAACCAAAACAAACCAAATAAAACCAAGGAATGTGGAGAGGTATGGTGGTGACCTTGAACCTGATACTTAAATAATTTCACATTTCATATGAAGAGTTAAGAAACTAGGGGGTGGAGGGAGAAATGTGCTTGAATAAATATGACACATCTTCATTTTGCTTGGGTAGACAAAACTCAAACTGTCTGAAACTCTGGCTGTCTTAGCAGGGATTGAAGCCCTTTGCTGGGAAGGCACATTGCGACGCAAGTAGATACATTGGTATCTGCCTGGTGGTTTAAATGCAAGGTCTATGTGATGACAAGGGAATGGACTTGAGGGTCTCTGTTAGTCATCTTGAGCTCCAAAGTTCTATCCACAGTTATGAGATGGATAATGGAGTTCATTGAGCCTGCAAACAGCAAATCACCACAGGCTGCTTTTAAGGAGTTGAGAGGAGATTTTGACATTTCATTATTCGGTTACAGGGGTGTTTGTTATGGGCTGTCACCCACCTTACCTAGGTGGAAGAGATAGGTAAAGGTGGTAGACTCCAAGGTGATCTGTCCTTAGGGCATCTTCCTCTGCTTTCTTTGATTCAACTCTTTTCTTTCAGTGCATTTTTCTTATCTAACTCACGGGCTTCCTTCACTAATAGACAATAACAATCCACTGGCAAGCTCCTGCTAATCATACACTGTACCTTCCACTCCACTGAGAACTTCTGAGAACTGACATACTTTTTAGAGAATAGCTACTGGATTGGGATTGCTTAATCCTGCCAGAAGTGACAAAGCTTTTGGATTTATCAGTAGGTTTCTGGACCCACAGTGGAGGTGGATGGGTATAGTGGCTCTCCTTCTGACTCCTGAGACTTCCTGCAGGTAGAGGAAAACACCCTCCCTTATCCTATTGTGTCTGTGGGCCTTAATAGCCCTCCAAGCCTAGTGTTAGATTTATCAGCTACAATTCAACATGATTTGAAGGGCCACTAATCAGCCTTCTTTTACCAATACTGTACTTATATTTTAAACTTTATTCCATAGGCAATAAAGAGCAACTATGGTCTTCTGAGTGACAGAATCACACACCTATGTCCCATGTATATATCACTCTTCTTTGATCTCCAACAGCATTCATACTGTCATTCATTATTTAGTTGTTTGTATTCTCACTTCAGTTAAGCTATTCAGAGGCAATTGATAACCATTTGGGTGCAAGTGACTGAAGGAGAAAATGGAGAAGAAGGTTGCCAGTGCCATTTCCTTAGTGTATACACTGGATGAGGGGGGTGAAATGAGGCTAGAATATATATTAAGAACACAGACTCTGTTGCCAGATTGCCTTGGTCTGAATCCCAGTGTGCCCACTTAGTAGTTGCATGAACTCAGACTTTTTTTTTGACAGGCAGAGTTAGACAGTGAGAGAGAGAGAGAGAGAGAGAGAGAGAGAAAGGTCTTCCTTTCATTGGTTCACTCCCCAAATGATTGCTACGGCCTGTGCACTGCGCCGATCTGAAGCCAGGATCCAGGTGCTTCCTCCTGGTCTCCCATGTGGGTGCAGGGCCCAAGCACTTGGGCCATCCTCCACTGCCTTCCCGGGCCACAGCTGGACTGGAAGAGGAGCAACTGGGACAGAATCCAGCGCCCCAACTGGGATTAGAACCCTGAGTGCTGGTGCCGCAGGCGGAGGATTAGCCTAGTGAGCCGGGGCTAAACTCAGACTTGTTACTTAACTTCCTTGTGCCTTGATAATGATACCCTGCATCCCAGGATGGTTACATTGAATAAGGTAATACATGTTGTGAACTCAGAATGGGAACTGGAACCTAGTAAATGTTCAATTAGTGCTTGCTATTATTATTACTAGACATAGGGATTTCAAATATTTGAGGTACATCTGGGTGGGTATATCTAAGCTGAAAGTTGGAAAATAAAGGATCTCATGAAAGATGGTGAGCTGCAAAGGGAAAAGTGGACAACCTCTGGTTGAAGGAGGGGAAGGAGAGTGAGTCACTTAGGGAAGGAAATAGATGAAAGGGGATATCCTCATAAATATTTGCTGAAAGGCATCCCTACCTAGCCAGACCACTGGCTAATCAGTGGGTCTAGCCTCTTTCTTTCACTCCACTCCAGTCCCCTGTACCCTAACTGCCCATCTGAGAACCTCTAATAACTGCTGCAATGGTAGTGACTATTCACCAGAGTGTCAATTCAGGAGCCACTTAATTAATTGCCATAGACTCATCTTCCTCTAGTCCAACTAAGAGAGAAAAGAGAGAGGGCAGGTGTTTACGTAACTCATTAACTACTTTTTGTGACTAGACTCAGGACCCACCTAGCTCAGTATCATAACTCTGAGGTATCCCGGGCCTTCCTCTAAGAGGCTAATCTCATGAGGGTAACATGAGCCCAAAGAGTTGCTTTTATGACCAACCCTTTACTCAGCACCCACTATGGCCAAGCTTTCATCATTTCCATGCCCCATGCCATTGATCATTTACTTCCTTCTGACCAGTGTGCCATCCCTTTCCTTCTGCCTTTCCAGCTCAAAGCCTATTTATTTTCTGAAATGTTATTCTCCTAGATGCCTCTCTGTCTACTGGTATCCAGAGTGGTCTCCCATACAAGTATTGTCTGTATCACACATATTTTGGATAATGTGACATACAATTCCTTGCACTGTGATATTACTGTCCCATGTTAGCATATGGAAAAGAATCAATATAGGGTAGTGTTTGGTGTGTTGGAATAGAATAACTTGGGGCAAGATGGAAAGATGGCTCTGAACTTTGCAATGATGTTTCACACTTTAACTTGAATAGTTTATCTTCTAATTGCTGTAAGCTGGAGAAAACAATAATAGAGTAACCCAATGAGGGATCTGGGGTGAAAAGGAGACAGAAGGATTGTCCATTACACAACACGTAAAATGAAATGGGAATGAAAATCATTTGCAGACAACCCTACCTTGGGACAGAGGAGAATGGAAGCTTCTCAATAAGACATGCACATGTGGGTTAGGAACACATACAACTATGAGCATAAGGTTAAGGAAAGAAACTCTGAGTTGGGAGGGGGGCCATGGCTTAAAATAAAACAAATCATGTGTTTTTATTTAGTAAATTGTTTCTCAGGTTAGTTCATGATTTCCTACTTATGAAGTATTGTCAGCCAACTCCCTTGGTCTACTTGAGATCAAATTTAAACTTTTTTTTCTCTGAGAGGCAAATATCATTATTTTAGTTAATTTTCTATTTCTATAGCAGAATACTTGAGACTGGGTAATTTATAAAGAAAAGAGGTTTATTTTAGCGCACAGTTCTGGAAATCCAAGAGCATATCACCAGCATTTGCTCAGCTTCTGGTGAGGGCCATGTGTTGCTCCATGTATCATAGAAAAGCAGAAAGGGAAGTGATCACATGTGGAAGACAGGAGGAGCAGGAGAAGTCAGCGGAAGCCAAGTCTAGGTTATAACAATCCCCGGTTGTAACTAATCCAGAACAGGAACTTACTTCTGCAAGATAGAGTTCTGCATGAAGGCAGAACTTCCATGATCTAATTACCTCTTAAAGGCCCCACTTCTCAACAGTTCTGCATTGACAGTTTAGATTTTACATTAAAAATCAAATTTCAATGTAGATTTTGGCAGGGACAAGGTATATTCAACCCATAGTAGTCACTGTCTTAAGTCTTTTGTCCTTTGGAATACAGAAGGCCAAGTCTACTAAGAGAGGAAATCTGGTGGGACATCATGTGCATATCTGTGCTTTCTGTGACTATAAATTTTTTTTATTTTTTATTTTTATTTTTTTTGACAGGCAGAGTGGACAGTGGGAGAGAGAGAGACAGAGAGGAATGTCTTCCTTCCATTGGTTCGCCCCCCAAATGGCCGCTATGGCCAGCGCACTGCACCGATCTGAAGCCAGGAGCCAGGTGCTTCTCCTGGTCTCCCATGCAGGGCCCAAGCACTTGGGCCATCCTCCACTGCACTTCCCTGGCCACAGCAGAGAGCTGGCCTGGAAGAGGGACAACCGGGACAGAATCCGGCGCCCCGACCGGGACTAGAACCCGGGGTGCCGGCGCCGCAAGGCGGAGGATTAGCCTAGTGAGCCGCAGCACTGGCCCTATATATTTCTTGAGAGCATGGATTATATCTCAGTTTTATTATGAATCATTTTAGTAGTAGTAAAAATACTTAGGAATTGAATAGAACTCAATGGAATTATCTGTTGAAACTATCATCAATGAGTTGTTCTATAACATACTATAAAGATAATTCCTGTAGCTTCTTTGTTTATTTTCTTCTTTGTTATAAGTGTTACTACTTCTGATGATTCCTCGGAGGCAGAGATCAGGGTAGTAGAAAGAGTCGTTTGGGAAATAAGAGATATTTGTGTCAGTTCAGGCTGAGTTGGATGACTGTGAAAATATCACTTTAGTTTAAACAGTCTCTACACTCTACAATTCAATTCTATGAGCAATGTAGGCCATATCTATTGAAAGTCAGCACAGACATGAGAGGAGGTAACTCAGTTTATCAGTTTGGCCAGTATGATGCCAGGGAGTAACTCTGTCCTCTTCTCTCAATTTGAACTTTCTGATTTCTTTTCTCTGCTTGATTGGCACAGCCTATTATTTTGGCCTAGAACTTTGACTTTGGAATGGGAATGAAAGCAAATGATAAAATTAAATCTATTTACAGGATTATTAAAGGGATAAAAGACTCATATTTGTCAATTCAAGTAACAGTGTTAATGGTACTATTAATACTAATATAATATGGGTATAATATTGAAGGTTATGTGCTACAAATTATGCCAAGTGTTTTAAAAAAAGTCATTTAAATCTCATAACAACCCATGCTAGGTAATATTATTGACTCCATTACACAAATAAGAAAACGTTACTTAACCAGAGTTAACAACCTTCCTAAGATCATTCATCCTGAATTCTTCTTTTTTTTAAGATTTGTTTTTATTGTACATTTTCTCTGGGGTACAGTGTGATACTTCAATACATGTAAAAATACATGTACATTGTCTTTTAGTTCCATTTTCCATGAAGTTTTTGAAGTACTTTCGTATACAAGGGGGCTTCGAAAAGCTTGTTGGAAATAGATTTAAAAGATAATGTGTAGGGCCAACATCATTGCACAACAGATTAGGCTGTTGCTTGTGACAAGTATTCCGTACCTGAGTGCCAGCTCGAGTCCCAGCTACTCTGCTTCTGATCCAGCTCCCTTCTAATGTGCCTGAGAGGCAGTGGAGGATGGCCCAAGTACTTGGGCCCTGCTATCTACATGGGAGACTAGGATGGATTTTTCCTGGTTCCAGGCTTCAGTTTGGCCCAAACTTGGCTGTTGCAGCCATTTGGGTAAGTAAACCAGCAGATGGAAGGTCCCTGTCTCTGATTCTGTCTCCGTCTCTTTGCCTTTCAAATAAATAAATCTTAACACATGTGCATTTCTATGCACTTTTTGAAGTACTTTCATTTAATGAGCAGTGATTAAATCAGGGTAGTTAGTATTTCTACTTAAGCATTAAATATACAGCCTGGATTATGAACTACTATGTGCTAGTAGAGGCTTAATACAGTTTTTGAATGGATAAATGGTACTATCAAGCAGGTGATATCAGCATGGCCTCAACTAGTAGTGGGAGTAGTAGTATTAGCTATCATTTATTGATGACTTACAACATATCAGGGACTGTTAGAAATAATATGCATTGGGGCTGGTGCTGTGGTGCTGTGGGTTAAAGCCCTGGCCTGAAGCGCTGGCATCCCATATGGGCATCGGTTCTAATCCTGACTGCTCCTCTTCTGATCCAGCTCTCTGCTATGGCCTGGGATAGCAGTGGAAGATGGCCCAAGGCCTTAGGCCCCTGCACCCACATGGGAGACCCAGAGGAGGCTCCTGGCTCTTGGCTTCAGATTGGCACGGCTCCGGCCATTGCAGCCATCTGGGGAGTAAACCAGCAGATGGAAGACCTCTCTCTCTGTCTGTACCTCTCGCTGTAACTCTGTCTTTCAAATAAATAAAATAAATCTTTTTAAAAAAAGAAATAATACACACCGGGGCTGGCGAAGTGGCATAGTGGGTAAAGTTGCCGCCTGCAGTGCCGGTATCCCATATGGGCACTGGTTCTTTTCCCGGCTGCTCCACTTCTGATCCAGCTCTCTGCTATGGCCTGGGAAAGCAATAGAAGATGGCACAAGTCCTTGGGCCCCTACACTCATGTGGGAGACCTGGAAGAAGCTCCTGGCTCCTGGCTTTGGATCGGTGCAGCTCCTGCCATTGCGGCCAATTGGGGAGTGAACCAGTGGATGGAAGACCTCTCTCCCTCTGCCTCTCCTTCTCTCTGTGTAACTCTGACTTTCAAATAAATAAATAAATCTTTTTAAAAGAGAAATAATACACATACATTATTTTATTTAATTCTCACTATAGCTATATGTAGGATACTCATTTATTGTTCCCAGTTACAAATGAGGAAGTTGAGGCTTGGAGAGAGTAAGGGATTTGTCCAAGAAAACACATCTCATAAGTGGCTGATTCCAAAGCCCATGGTCTTTCTACTCTGGCAAGCTGCCTATAAATAACAGGGTGACATCTGCAATTCTGTTCTTTACTTTTCTGCTCTCCTATTAAGTATTTGAGATTTATAGATTAGACCCTTTAAGTCCCCTCTCTGCTCCAGTCACCTTTGTTGGAGATCTCAGTGTCCCCCTCCACACTGGGCAATCTCACCTAACATCAAGACTCAGAGAAGAGGAAAAGCAAATGGAGTGTCCTGTTGCTGATTTTCTCTAATCTCAACACAAACACTTATCAGGGTTGTTGAGCTTTAATCTCTCCAGCTCATCTGTGAGACCAATTTTAATTTGGAGCCATCTGCCACAGACAAATGAGTAATTATGTCAGAGCCCAGAGGGGCGGGCCATGGGGACAAGGTTGGCTTAGCCTCTTTCTGCCTGCCTGCATTGACGCAAGTGACCAAGAAAAAAATCACTTGGGTGGGCTGTTGATGCAGAGGCCAGTGGCTCCATGCCCTATTGCTCAAATCCCTGGATGCCAGTGAGAAAGGAAGGATGACTCTGAGGGTACACAGCTTGCTTGGCAGCAGAAGGGAAGCTATTGCTATTAAGGCTAGGCAAGAGGAGGTAATCTGTGAAGTGGGCCAACTCACTTACAGCTTCTCCCTCTCAGTGTACTGTGGGGCCCTGTGATGAGTACTACTTGCCCACTGGGGGTCTCTGCACAGGACTGATTGAGTAAATCTGAAAAGAGTAGTCATTTCTGTCATATTTTTAAAATGAGACTTGGACATGTCTTAATCTTATTTTGTCCTCACAACAGACTCTTGATTAGGTAGGGGTAGGTATTGTTAACTTCATTTTTTGGATGATGAAATTGAGCTATTGAAAGATTCTGTGACTTGCCCAAGATCACCCTGTTAGCTACAAGCTGGCTAGGACCACAGTTGCTGAGTACATTCCTCACTGGCTTCTAGGCCCGTGTTTTCAAGCTTCCACAGAGACCAAGGAAGGTGTGTGTGTGTGTGTGTGTGTGTGTGAGAGAGAGAGAGAGAGAGAGAGAGGTCTTCTATCTGCTGGTTCACTCCCTAGATGGCTGCAACAGCCGGAGCTGTGCTAATCCAAAGCCAGGAGCCACGAGCTTCTTCCAGGTCTCCCACGTGGGTGCAGAGGCCCAAGGACTTGAGCCATCTTCTACTGCTTTCCCAGGCTATAGCAGAGAGCTGGATCAGAAGTGGAGCAGCCAGGATTGAACTGGCGCCCATATGGGATGCTGGCAATGCATGCTGTGGCTTTACCCGCCACGCCACAGTGCCAGCCCCGGAAATATTTCAAAACTGCTTATTTAGATCAGTATTTCTCCTAGAAAGGGAAGTGGGTTGAACTGTGTTCCCCCAAAAGATATGTCCAAGTCTTAACCTCTGCTGTCTATGAATGTGACCGAAAAATCGTGGCAGATGCAGCGACAATGAAATCACTCTGATTACATGGGTCCCTAAATCAAGTGACTGGTACATGTATAAGACAAAGGAGAAGAATATTTGGGTACAGTGACAAAGAAGGAAGGCACAAGAGAACTGTCTGTGCCAGTGGAGGTGGCAACTAGAGCAGTAAAGCTCTAAGTCAAGGAATGCTGAGTATTGCAGCAACTATGAGAAGCTTGCTCTTAGTGAGAAACAGGTGGAGCTGGACTTGTTAAAACACTGATCTCAGGCCTAATCTTCAAGATTCTGATTCTGTAGATAGGCAACAAGGCTCATTTGGACAAGGTTATTATACACTCAACAACTGCTTTGGAACTGGCTTTGAGTACACACAGATATGAATCTCCTTTCTTGATTGTAGCTGGTTTTGCTCCCCTTACTGGCCTTGCTCCTCTAGGGGTTCCCAAACGCAGCAGCCTGATGGTAGCAAGCATAATAGATAAGAAATATGTTGGCATTAGGCGTGTGCATTGTGATAGAGTGGTTTAAGCTGTATCTCCGGATACCTGCATTCTGTATCAGAGGGCTGTGTAGAGTCAGCTCCCCTGCTTCGGGTCCAGCTCCCTGATAACATGCTTGGGAAGACAGAGGATGATAACCCAAGTATTTGGATCCTTGTCACCCATATGAAATCCTCACAGAGAATTCTTAGCTCCTGGCTGTGGCCTGGTACAGTCATGGCTGTTGGGGGCATTTGGGGGGTGAACCAGCAGATGAAACTTTCTGTTACTATTACAAAAAAAATGCTTTTGAAAATCTTAATAAATAGGCTTGTATTATATCATACGCTGCCCCAAAGTTTTGAATTCTGAGGCTAATTTAAGAGTGTTTATCCCATGGGAAAAAATGCCCAGGGTCACTAAAATTTACCCCTGAGGAAATATGCCATAGTGATTGGGGGCGGGAAGGGAGGCCCAAGAGGGTCAGATTTCTGGAGTACCAATAAAATTACAGAGTAACACACATAGTGGTCAGGCACAAAGGTTTCTATCTGGTAGAGTGTTACCGTTTTTACTTTAGCATTTGTTCCCTATTACAAAAGTAAGTCTCTGAGCAAGCATTTGGTGTAGTAGCTAAGATGTTGTTTGGGTGGCCCATTTCCCACATCACTGCCTGTGTTTGAGGCCCATCTATCCTGCTTTTTTAAAAAAATATTTATTTATTCATTGATTTATTTGAAAGGCAGAGTGCAAAGAGAAATGGAGACATGGAGAGAGATATTTTCTATCCACTGGTTCACTCCCCAAATGGCCCCAACAGTGAGGACTGGCCAGGCTGAGGCCAGGAACCTGGAATTCCATTCAGGTCTTCCACATAGGTGGCAGGGGCCCAGATACTTGGGCTGCCATTTGCTAATTTTCTGGGCATATCAGCAGAGAGCTGGATCAGAAACAGAGCAGTCTGGGCTCCAGCTGGCACTCTGATACAGGATTCCAGTCTCGCAAGCAGCAGTTTAACCTGGTATGTCACAATGCTGGCCCCTGCTCCTCTGCTTCTGATCCAGCTTTCTGCTAATGTGCACCCTGGGAGGCAGCAGGTGATGGCTCAGTACTTGGGTCCCTGCTACCCATGTGGAAGATCCAGACTGGCTTCCAGCCTCCTGGTTTTTTTTTGCCTGGCCTAGCCTTTGCTGTTGTTGGCACTTGTGGTGTGAATCAGGTGATGGAAGATCTCTGTATCTCTGTTGTTCAAATAAATAAATTTAAAATTTAAAAATGCAGGTCGCCGAATGAGTGACACAGTTTCTGATCTTTGTCTGAGAGCAGCTTTAGTAGGCTAAAGGAGGGGGAAAGAAAAGCACAGGGCATTGGGGTAAAGATGGGACAGAGGGGGTCTTGCTGCCAGCCTGGATCTAAAGTCCTTGCTAAGTAAAGCCAAGCATGGCAGTGGTTTATCCTCTCCAAATTGATGGAGGTCAGCTGTGGCCAATCCCCTTGTGATATGGGGCAAGACCTCAGTGGTGAAAGAGCAGTTGTTCCAATATGTGGTGGAAGGGTGGTCTGCCTGAAAGTGGTCTGCCCAGCTGAACCCAAGGTCCTTCAAGAGGCCTGTATTTGCTCAGTACCTGATTGCTCCCACTTAAATAAACATTGTTTCAATCTGCCAGAAAGACAGAGCTTCAGCATTGTGGCAGCCTATTGTTATAGTTACTGACATGATTTATCACAGTGATTGTCAGAGCAGTGGAAGAAATGAAGTTTCACAGAGGCTTGTGGTGGGGGTAGGGGGGTTAGAAGAAATGGAGGAATAGACTGCTGAAGACACTCAGGAATGGAGCCAATGGCTTTCTAGGCTTGTACATATGGTATGACATCTGAGTATGGACAGAAGAGGTCTTATGTTGGTAGTGTGTCTGAAAGGATCCTGGTAAAAGACTTCCTACCCTAAATAGCTTCACTCAGGTTCCATATGTCCAACTTTCTACCATTAGGGTTCATTCCTGTGACTTAGGCACTACCATTCCCCAAGGGAGATCATGTCTTAGCATGTGCTTTAGTGTAAGTTTGCCTGGTACTTTTCTTTTTTTTTAAAGATTTTATTTGAAAGGCAGAGTCACACACACACACAAACATACATACACATACACATACACACACAGAGGGAGAGAGGGAGAGAGAGAGATCAATCTTCCATCTGCTAGCTCCCTCCCCAAATGGCCTCGACAGCCAAAGCTGGGCCAAGCCCAAGCCAGGAGCCCAGAACTCCATCTGAGTTGGGTGCAGGGTCACAATCATTTGTGCCATCTTCTGCTGCCTTCCTAGGCATATTAGCAGGGAACTGGATCAGAAGTGAAGCAACCAAGACACAAACTGGAGCCCATATTGGATGCCCAGTGTCACAAGTGTTGGCTTAACCACCCTCACCTGGTATATGGCATCCATACTCATAGATCCTCAGGATTGGCTAGAGCACTGGAGAAATATGGTGAAAATAGGGCCATCAAATAAGGACTTGGCCTAATTTCAAAACTGAACTAGGGTTAGCATTCCTAGTCCTCTTTTTGGAAACTGCCCTGTGCTGTACTCTTTATCAAAACAATTATGAAGCTAAATAGGGCTAAATATGAACATGCAGAAGCTCTTGTTCAATCAAGCTGTGTGCTATATGCTTAACTCCTTCACATTTCTGCAGGTATTTATATATCACCCATTATGTACTAGGCACTGCGTTAGTACTGTTGGAAGAAGCATGGAAACAGGCATTAGTTTTATGTTTCAAATTTAAATTTTTTAAAAGATTTATTTATTTGAAGGGCAGAAGTGGTGGGGGGAGGGTGAGATGTCCATGTACTGTTTTACTCCCCAAATGGCTGCAATGGCTGGGGCTGGTCCAGGTTGAAGCCAAGAGCCCAGAACTCCATCTGAGTCTCCCACATGAGTGACAGGGGCCCAAGTTCTTGGGCCATCCTCTGCTGCTTTACCAAGTCCAGGGATGCTAGTGTCACAAGAAGTGGCTTAACTCATTGTGCCATGATGTTGGCCCCCATGTCTCACATTTAAGAAACAATATAGCATTGGTTGCAATTAAGACACTGCTTGGGATGCCTGCATCCCATACTGGAGTGCTTGGATTCAAGATCTGATGTGCATCCTGGGAGGCAGCAGGTGGTGGCTCAAGTACTTGGGTGCCTTCCACCCATGTGGGAGACCTGGATTGAGATTCAGGCTCCTGACTTCAACCTGGCCTGGTCCCAGCTATTGCAAGCATCTAGGGAGTGAACCTATGGATGAAACATCTCTTTGTCTCTATCTCTCTGACTTTTTTTAAAGATTTGTTTGTTTGAAAGTCAGAGTCACAGAGAGAGGGAGAGAGAGAGAGAATCTTCTATCCACTGGTTCACTCCCCAGATGGCTACAACAGCCAGGACTGGGCCATACTGAAGCCAGGAGCCAGGGGTTTCCTCTAGGTCTCTTACATGGGTAGCAGGGACACAAGAACTTGGGCCATTTGCTGCTGCTTTTCTGACTCCACTAGCAGTGAGCTGGATCAGAAATGGAGCAGTCAGGACATGAATTGGTGCCCATATGGGATTGCAGGTGGTGGCTTTACCTGTTATGCCACAGCGCTGACCCACTCTCTGCCTTTTAACTAAAATAAATGAAATAAAAAATTTAACACAGAAACAATCTAGTTATAGAAAGAAGACATTTACAAATGTAAGGCTAACCAACAGTACAACATGATGTGTGGCTGGAGTCAAGTAAAGAGAAGAGCCAATGGACTGTAGGATCTTGAGGGCAGGGCAATGGACTCATGGGGGCCAGGGCAGTTGGTAAATCTTAGTGCAGGTTAACACATTAAGTAACCCAAGCACTTAGCAGGGCTCTGGGGAAATGAGGGCACAGAACAAATATGTTTTGATGAGGATGTTGAGATGGACTGCATAAGGAACACAAAGCTCTCTGCTTTCTTGTTCATACAGATCTTTCAAGTCTATCCTTTCAGTGAGTTCATCCATTGATCTACCTTGTTTCAGAACTGTTGTGCTGGGAATGCTAAGACTTACTCAGAATGCCAAGGAAGCAGTGCTCCCTAGTGGCTAGGGGGGTTGGTATAGGAGCTAGACTGCCTGGACTTGAAACTTGGCTCTGATATTTGCTGTGATCTTGGACCACTGACCTAACCATCCCATGACTCAATTTTTATCATTGGTGAAATGGGGTAATGATAGTTAGCATCTATCTAACACAGTTACAAAGAGGATTAAATGAAGTAAGTTATATTAGTTGCTCAGCACAGTGTTTGGTTGCATATTACTTTCTCATTAAACAAATATTGAGTGCTTGTGATGTTCTCAGAACTTTCCTGGTGATGTGATATTGCAGTGAACAAAAGTTCCAAGGTATCTACTCTCAGCACTGTGTTAAATGCTGATGAGGATGAGTAGAGATTCAGGCCCTTCACTCAAACAATGTGGAATCTATCTTCCTTTCTTTTCAGTGAATTCCAATTCTTAGTCTATGAGTTATAACATACTTTAATTTTATTCCTCTTATGTACAGTTTGGGACATGCTCAATTGGACTTGCCCCAAATCGTAGAGTTAGAAACGTGCCAGGGGATTCCAATTTAATCCCATCAAGGTGGCATGAACCAATGCCATCTCACTAGTCCAAGTGCTCAGTTTCAGTTTACAATTGATCATAACGAAGGGATTAAGAATCAAAGGGATCACATAAACAAGACTAGTGTCTGCTAATGCTAACTGAAAGAATTAAAAAGGAGAGAACGATCCAACATGGGAAGCGGGATACACAGCAGACTCATAGAATGGCAGATGTCCTAAACAGCATTCTGACCTCAGAATCAGTCCTTAAGGCATTTGGATCTGGCTGAAGATCCCATGAGAGTATTTTAGGCATGGAAAGCCAAGACACTCTGGCAAAAAAAAAACCAAAAAAAAACAAAAAAAAAACCAAACAAACAAACAAACAAAAAAAAACAACCACCTAAATGAAAGATCTCTGCGAGTGAGATTCCAGTGGAAAGAACGGGGCCATCAAAGAAGGAGGTACCTTTCTCTGAAGGAAGGAGAGAACCTCCACTTTGACTATGGACTTGTCTAAATAAGATTGGAGTTGGTGAACTCAAAAGGCTTCCATAGCCTTGGCAACCCATGACAAGAGCCTAAGGTGATTACTGATGCCATAAATAAGAGTGTCAATTGTTAAGTCAACAACAGGAGTCACTGTGCACTTACTCCCCATGTAGGATCTCTGTCCTTAATATGTTGTACAATGTGAATTAATGCTATAACTAGTACTCAAACAGTACTTTACACTTTATGTTTCTGTGTGGGTGCAAACTGATGAAATCTTTACTTAATATATACTAAATCGATCTTCTGTATATAAAGATAACTGAAAATGAATCTTGATGTGAATGAAATGGGAGATGGAGTGGGAGAGGGGAGGGTTGCGGGTGGGAGGGAAGTTATTGGGGGGGGGGAGCCACTGTAATCCAAAAGCTGTACTTTGGAAATTTATATTTATTAAATAAAAGTTAAAAATTTTCATTCCTCTTTGTATATTTATGCAAGTGTTACAGCTATGCATTTCTGATGACTCAGCTTTGTAAGATTTCAATTTGAGTGTTTATAATATCAAGATTTTCTAAGTACATTGCAATTTTGATTTTGATATGTACTATTTCTACTTTTTGGAATGTATTGAGATATTCCATTTTTGATGGTTCAGTGTTTCTTTGTCCCTATTGTGTGCATAACGCTTTTCTCCTGAAGAAAAGAGACAATGAAGAGACCTGTTTGACTTTTGGGGTGTTTAGGGGAAGAATGAACTGGAAAACATGATTACATGAAGGTTGTTGAATGCCAGGATTCCTGGGTTGGTTTCTCTTCTAGTGAGACATTGTAGTTATTGAGGGATGGATAACAATAACAGGATCATCATATTATTTTTTGGAGAATAAACCAACACCATTGTTTAGGATGACTTGAGAGACGGGAAGAGGCAAGAGGCAAGGAAGACAGTTAGGAGGTTTTTAATATTAGTCTAGGACAGTGGCTTTTAAAGCTGAAAGTGTAACAGAATCCTCTGGAGGTCTTGTTAGGGCTCAGTGTTTCTGACTCAGTAAGTCTGTTGTGGGGCCTGAGAATGTGCATTTATAATAATTTTCCCAGACAATGCTGATATGCTGGTCAAAGAACCACATTTTGAGAGCTACTATTTTAGGAGAGAGTGGATGAGAACCAGAGCCTCTGAGAGTGTTGAGAGCTAGGCTAGAAAGGAAAGTATGTAAAAGATATTGAGTAGGAAGAAACCACAGAACTTGGGGATTGGCCATGGAGGCCAAGGAGAAGGAAGAATCAAAGATAACTAGAGAATATAGAATCTGGGTGCCTTGGAGAATATGAGAATCATAGACACAAAAAACCCAAATTTCTAGGAGTGGAATGCAGTCACATGCTAGGTCCCAGGAAAATATATGAGGCCCTAGATCTATCTGCATCTACACTGTGGCACTAAAGTTTAAAAGCTTCCTATTTTGTGTTCAGGAGGGCTTGGTGAGAAGGAAAAAGTCCAGGTCTGCGTTTAGTCTCTCCTTTTCTACAATGTTGGCTTTTGAGTAGAGAAAGAAAATTAAAAGAGAAACAGGGGAGAGTTGGGTAGAAGGAGGCTGAATATTCTGGAAGTGAAGAGCATACCTTTGAGTTGTTAAGTATTGGATGTATATTGGCAAACACTAAGAAGGAAAAAGCGCATGATAAATTCAGCGCAAGCCACACAGGACAGATTTAGGATACCACCTGAGATCATGGATGCAATTTCTGAGATAGGGCCTTGCACTTCCAGACTACCTAACCTTCTCTAGATTCAAGGCTTCTGATGCTGGTGCTGTGTTGCCCCTAGTTCTTTCCCAGCCTGTAGGGATTTTCCTTACCTGTTTCTCTCCGCTTGGCTTCCTGTAGCTGAGCAGAAGCTCCACAGCACCCACTACTTCTTTGCGGATGGCATAGAGCAACGCATCACCCACGTACACACTGTGGTTCAGCAGCAGTTCCATGATCTCCAAGTTCTCATTCTCAATGGCAATCAGCAGAGCACTTCGGCCTAAAGGGTCCATGCAGTTGATGTTGACATTGTAGTAGATTTCGGCCTCCTGTAGGGCCTGCTTCACAGTGGCATAGTCCCCCTTCTCCACGGCATTGAGGAAGGCCTTCTCCTCTGCAGAGAGCTCTGTCTCAGCCCTCACGATCTGCAGGGGGATACGGTCTCGGTATGGTGAGTAGTTGACTTTTTTGTAGTAGAGTTGGGCCATGGTTCATATCAGTTTCGAAAGCTGAGTGAGGAAAGAGAGGAAGACAAAAAATATTCTTAGATGCCTGAAGGTTTCATGTGACCAGTTATAGAAGCTAGTTGTAGAGGCAAAGTGATATAGCAGAAGAAGCCCAGGTTTTTGAGACATAAAGACCTGAGGTTCAGACCTTGGTTTTACCATTTAGCAGCTCTGTGACCTTGGGTGAGTTACTTAAGCCCTCTGTGCTTCATTTGTTACGACTCACATTATCAATATTAATATAACCAGCAGTTATCATTTAGTGACTATTTACTATGTACCACGTCTACGCTAGAGAATAATTCCTACCTTGTAAAGTTATTGTGAGAGTGAAATAAGGGCTACATTATCAAAACAACTAGCAGAGGATGAATCTCCTAAGACGTGGCACAAACTAGTTTCTTCCTTCTTTCCCTTCTGTTGTCTGAAAACACTCACGGATAATACTTGTGATTGGCAATGTGTAATTGAAGCTCATCTTTAGCCAGATTCCTTTGAATCCAAGTCTGTGGATCTGTACTAATTATACAGATTTCATTTGCAACTGTCTAGAAAACTGGATTGAAATCCTGTTTTCTTGCTAACTGTATCCTTGCTTCTTGCTGTGATTCATGGTGGTGGTTGTTGGGGGGAGTGGGGGGCGAGGGTGAGAGTTGAAGCGTATTGATTCTAATTGGCCAAAGTCATCTGCAAAAGATAAGCATTAAGTGTTTATACCCTCTGCCTATCCCTATTTTTTTCTCCACCATTCCACACCAAGAAGTTAACAGATCTGAGAATCTATTTAAATCTGAGAAGTGAATGGTCTTTTTTATTTGTACCACATCTAAAGCCAGATTACATCTGATAGAATTGATTTTGGTATAAAAACCCATTTATTGAGCTCCTACAATTTGTTTAAACTTTATCTCGGAGACCAGGATAAAAAACAGTCTTTGCCTTCACTTATGTAGAATGAATCACCATATAGAGCTCTCTTGCCTGGTAAGTTTACAGATCAAATTCATGCAAATTCCTCATTGACTCCTTATACTTGCCTGGTGAGATAGGAGTCATGAGCTTCCTCAAGGGGAGAAAATGAATCTCAGATCTGACTCCTCTTTCCCTCCCATCCCTGCTGTCTTCAGGACCTGTGAAGGCTAAAGTTAGGAGTTAGGATGAACCTTTTTCAGGGCTCATTACCAAAGTGTTTTGCCAGCAAAAGGAAATGGAAATGTAATGAAGAGCCCCTTGTCTGATCTTGTGGATGTAAGAGAAGATGAAGACATGAAGCTTCTACAAACATTTACCTTACTCTTTCAGGTAATTATACCCCTGCTTTGGCAGAAACAGAAGCATATATTATTATATCAAGTGGCATTTGCAATTCATGTCCTTGTGATTTTCTGGGAAGCTAAGTGTTTGAAGATGAGTGTTGTCTCTTACCCTGAACAGATCCAAGTGACAAATTTCTCTCTGCATCCAAATCTCAGGAGAGCAGGGTGCTATTTGGCTATTTCAGAGAAGTACTGATATTTTCTTTCATTACTTGCAAGTAACTCAGCAGTGACTAAAGGAAAGCAGCACTTAAAGGAAGCATTTGTCACTCAACAACAAATGACTTTAATAATACTAATTGTAGAACTACCTCTCTGCCTCTATGATATAAACAGAAACGGGGAAGGAAGAGACCATGTGACCTCCTGAAGTGACTCAACAACCCAATACAGCTTCGATTTAGTTAATCAATATGAGTACACTGAAAGCCTCCAGTGAGCCTAGCACTCTGCTTGTAACTGGGGGTGGGGGGGTTGGGGGAAGTAGGATATTGAAAGAATAAATCTTTGCCTTCATGACACTTCACATGGATTACCACAACAGCCTTGGAATTAATCATCCTGACCCATTCTGTGGTCCTCAGACCATCTTCCACCCCACCCCCAAGTTATCTCATTAAACACAGATCTGATCCCATTTCCTTCCCCTGTGATTTATTTCCTGGTGCTCTTGTGATGAAATTAATACCCCTTTCTGAGGCCAAAAGATCTTGGCTTATAATTTCCTCTTCAATCTCATTTGAAGTCACTCTCTCACCCTCAGTCCTCACCCTTTAGCTTTTGATTCTTTCAACATGCCAAGATTTTTCCTACCCTTAGATCTTCAGTCGTGGCCTCAAACACTCTTCTGCAGTGCTTTTCATCTTTCAGGCCTCACCAAAATTTGACCTCTTCAGGAGTTGCCCCCATTAACCACCTTCTCCAGGGAAGTTTCTTCATATTCCTCCTTCCATTGTACTCTGCCCTCTTCCTCTCTGTTTATTGCAATTTGTAGTTATCTAGTTCTTTATATTACTTGGTAATTTTCTCTCATGTCTAACTAAGCCTTAAAGCTCAAGTACAGGGATTGCATCTGACTTGTTTTTCTAGCACCTGCTTCTAGTCCAGTGCCTGGCACATCCTGGTGATACCAGTCTGATGAATGAATGAGTCCACTTGGTATGATATTCCTGCCTTTCTTTACATGCCACTCTAAGTTCTAGCTGTATTGTGCCACGTTTTCTGGGTTGCCCTTTTATGAGCATGCCTTTGCACATGGCTTCATCTCACTCTCTACTTAACAAACTCTTCCTCATGCTTTAGCACCTTGTTCAGAGGTCCCCTTCTCTATGAATCTTTTCCCAAGTGTCCCCAGGAAGTTAGCCAAACTCCTTCCAAGTTCTCCATGGGTACTTTATTCACATTTCTATAAGTGTAGCCAACTGTATGTGTGTTTCCTACAATTAGGGTCAGAGTACTTTGATTTCTTCATTTGCAGCAGTCACCCAGGGTATAGAATGATGGGTGCTCAGTGAAATGGTGTCTAATAAGAAAAACCAGTTTAGTTGAAGAGGGTTGGCAGTCATGGAATGAGATACTAAATTGGTGGCACTGATTTGGTGTTTTGTAATTTCAGGAAGGGCTCTGAGAGGTCAAGAAATCTTAGGGAAGTTTTATGGAAGTGGTGCTCCTAAGCTAGTTCTTGGAGGATAAATTAAATCTGAAAATGTGAAGGCAGCACAGGCACCACAGAGTTTAGGAGAAAAGGTGGTAAGATTGAGCACAGCCTCACTGGAAGATGGGATGGAGGCAGCAGTGGGAACAGGGTGGTGGTAGTGATTAATTGTTAGGGTATAATGAGATATAGGGGTTCTTCTTCTTCTTCTTCTTGTTCTTCTTCTTCTTCTTATTGCTGTTGCCAATTTGCCATGTAAGAGGTTATCACAGAAGAAAAAGCTGAATGTTGGTTCAGATGGTGTAACTGGTGGTAGGCTAAGTATTATTGCTACAGGAAAATCATTGTTATGAATACTCTAGTCAGGCAAAGCTGTTGGTAAACAGAGGAAAAATGTGTCCCAGGGAAAGCTGAAAATAAAGGTAACCAACTCAGTTAGTGCCTTATTTTGTGTAGGCGCTATGCCAGGAGCTAGGGCAATAGAGATATAAAAATAATTGTTAGAGTTTTAAGTAATGTCCCAGGAACAGTGCCAGGTACTGGGATGGCACTATTATTACTATTACCTCTACTAGTAATAATGAAGGTAACAAACATTACCATTCATTGAATTTTCACTATGTGCCAGAGGCATGGGTTAATGTAGTGAAAAGAGATGGCAGTAAAACCAGGGTAATCTGAAATGTGAGGTAGTTATAATTGGATGATATGTAGTCAATTCAAAGGCTGGTTTTAGTTTTCATATCTTGCTCTTGGAATTAATCTGGTGTATTTCATTTCCATTGGGATGTGTTATGAAAGGCTTCAGAGTATTCTTCTATAGAAAAAAAAACCTCCAGAGGCTTGCCTAAGATTTTACTATTTCAGTCATTCTTCCTTTAAAACACCTGCAAACTAGCCTTGGAAGGAGTAATAAATCAAGTGGCTAACAGTCAGTAATATCTCAGTGTGGATTCCTTCATTTGGATAATTGCTATGACCTTGGAAGTAGAGCGATGCCAGGCTAGGACAGAGGCGATGTGCTGGAGGGGAAAGAAGATCCTTGGTATGCAGCCTTGGAAGCCTCTTTTAAGTAGCGATGCCCACCTTCTCCACTGAGAATGGTACAGAAGTGGATCCCATGAATCATCTGCCAATGTGTAGCAGGCTCACATAGATGTCTAACGATTTGTCTAGTTCCCTGTCTGCTTCCAATCCCCATAGCTAGAGAAATGTGACTCTCACTTAGAGCTTTGACCTCAGTGTCACTCCAGGTTCTGAGACCAGTTCCAGCTGTACATGCTTACTGTTCATCCTACTCTACCTTATTCTGGGGATAAACAACTAATGATGGATTTCCTGGCATCTCTTGAGGATGTATTGTTGGGAAGTTTCCTTTTCATCACCATTTACCTTTGTACTTGGCAGAAGGCATTTATCTGCTATTAACCTAAGCCAAACATTGAAGTATGAGGGGGCTGTAAAATACTCATGAAGTGGTGGGTATTTGGTACAGCGGTTAAAATACCTGTATCCCACATTGGAGTGACTGGGCTTGAGCCCTGGCTCTACTTTGAATTCAGCTTCCTGCTAATACACACCCTGGAGGCGGTAGCTGGGTCCCTGCCATCCACATAGGTGACTCAGATTGAGTTATTGGGCTCCTAGCTTTGGTCTGGATTAGCCCCTGCTGTGGGCATTTGGGGAGTAAACCAGTATATGGGTGATTTCTCTTTGTCTCTCAGTCTCTCTGCCTTTCAACTACATTTTTAAAAATGGAAATAAAACATGCATGGACAAAATGAAATTAAAACATACTGCACATTTTCCATGAACGTTTTGAAGAACCCTGGTAGACTTAACTGCAGGAAAAAAAACAGCCAGTGCTTCATGCTGCTCTGTCAATGAGCCCCACTCCCAGTATAGTCCCCCGAGCATGAAAGATTAAGAACAGTCTAACAGGCTGCCTCAGAGGGCTTATCATGTTCTCTCTTTTCTTTGCTGCTGGCCAGAGGAGTTTGTCTAATGGGATCTGTGACATTTGTGGGCTTAAATGATGCGATTTAAAGAGCTAAATCAATGGACTGGGCAGAAGGCCAGGGCACAAAGTGGCCTTGCCAAATCCCAGCTCAGATCATTGCCCAGCACATGACTTTATCTATAAGGAAGAAAGGCTGGCTTTCTATACCTAACTGGAAAAAATTTGCCTTAGAAGGGACTTTGTTTCTGTGTGTAG
Source organism: Oryctolagus cuniculus (assembly GCF_051225735.1). Taxonomy (NCBI): domain Eukaryota; kingdom Metazoa; phylum Chordata; class Mammalia; order Lagomorpha; family Leporidae; genus Oryctolagus; species Oryctolagus cuniculus. Next base: position 81,098,635 of record NC_142888.1, on the reverse strand, counting down.
CTTTCATGGCTTCATGCACTGTGTACCATGAAGTTTGGAGTTGAAATTGTAACTTATCATCATTACCAAGCTTGTCTGTCCATCCAATCATCCGTTTCTTCAAGATCTTTCTAAGGCAAGTAGATTTAATCTGATAAGTATAATCTAAAAGGTGAATGGCCCAAAATTAGCAATTCAGTAAATAATTCTTACTATATACCAGGTATTGTGATAGAAGCTGTTGGTAATGGCTGAGTGGCTTAAACCCATACCTCCTCCAGGAAAAAAATTACTTTGGAATGGGGCATTCACTGCCCAGTTCCAAGAGTGATTACAGTGGAAACTTCATGTGCAAAGGCACAGGGGTAGGCTAGTCAGAGAAAGGTTGTGGGTGTCAGTTTTGAGAGCATTTTGGTTCCTTTCATATTACCACTTTGATAACTTTCTAATTTTATTGTGGTAACACTAATCTTACTCTGAAAGCTCCAGATCTTGAATGTCCCACAACAGACCCCAAAAGTCAATAAGAGTGATCTCAGTTTTAAAAAGAACTCTCCTTGACAGCATCATTTTATGAGACTGTTCAGTTAACAAGTACCTCCAAAGAGTGGGAAACTCACTAGTGCCTCCCTGCATGATGAGCACTGACTTTTTAGCAAATGCCTCTCTATGTCCAGCTGAATCTACTTGCCTACAACTTTTATCCCTAGCCCTACTTCTGTTTTCTAGAGCAGCATCAAATGAAGCACTCCTTTTTACACATAAAAACCCTCAAAAATTTAATGTCAACAGTAATATTTCCCTTTGCCCAAATCTCCCTTACTCTAGAATTTACATTCTCAGTTTCTTCAATGCTTCTCCATATTAGTTTCCAGATTTTGGAACATTCTAATGTCAGTTTCTAGTTATACTTTCTATCTCTCTCTCTCCCTCTCCATCTCTCTCTTTCTCTCTCCATCTCTCTCTCTCTCTCTTAGATTCTATGCATTTAAAAGTCAGTGATATACTTTGTGTTTCAGGGTAAAAACTTTATTCAACAATTTCAGTAATTTATAAATAAAAATATTTAACACTACTTTGAGCAAGATATTGTGTTAGTTGCTTTACATACACTATTTAAATTAATTCTCACTTTTAGGCAGTTACCATTATTATTTCCCATCTTACAGGTAGGGAACCTGAAGCACAGAGAGATTAAACAAATTCTTTAAAGTCACACAGCTTGTAAGTGGTACAGAGGAATTGGAGTCAAGCTTCTGACATTCTTAAGTACTTCAAAGTAGAAGATTTTTTTGGTATATTCTATGCACCTGCTATTTGTCAAACTCATAGCACATGGTAGTTAGGAACACAAGTACACACACACACACACACACACACACACGGCATGACCCTTGCCTTCAAGCAGCTCTAAGTCCAGAAGGAGAGACACAAATATAAATAAGTTAAATGTACTATAGTCTGATAGGATTCCTAATGTATAGTAGACACAGAGGAAGAAGTGTTCCATTGCACTTGGGAAGTGAAAGTATCACAGAGGAAGTTATATTTGTATTGTGTCTTGGAGGCATGGGAGGAGTTTGCTTCAAGGTAATATAGGGGGGGTTGTCATTCTAGGTAGTGGATATAGCACATGTGCAGGTGTGGGTAGACAAACCACAATGATATTTAAGGCAACATTGGCAATCTTTCTGTTTTTCAAACATATCGAACATGTAATCCCTTTGGGCATATGTACATTTGGTTTATTGCCTACAATCCTCTCCCATAGATCTTCAGTTTCTTATCATGTAGGTTTCAGATCAAATGTCATCTCTTCAGTGAAGCTTCCCAAGACAACTCTTGCAAACCCCACACATGTCACTCTGTCTCATTATCTTGGCTTGACATTCTTTAGGATAAGTCCACCAAGAGCTTATTATTTGAATTGACCATATTTTTCTTTGTTTACTACTTTGACATTTGGCTCTCTCAACCCAAATGTAAACTCCAAAATAGCAAGAACTACATCAATCAAGTTTACTACTGTGTTCCCAGAATCTGGTATATAGTAGGCTCCCAATAAATGCATATTGGATTATTTACACACAATCATGCTAGGTTCATAGATGATGAAATGCTCTGTTGGCATAGCCTGGCTTTTGTTTGTATGTTGAACCTCACCTCTACCATGCAATGTACTCAGGCAAGAAGCCCCTCTTTCACCTTAAGCAAATAGTCTTAATTGGTATAAGGTACGTCAGTTGGGTGACTACATTTCTTTGGCTAAGGCTTGACCTAGATTTGGGTATTTGATTCGATTATGGCTGGGTTTCTGAGAGAGTTTTCTTTGTTATTAAAAAGAGATAGAAAAGAAGAAAGATTTCACTTTTTGCTTCTGGATGTTGTCATTTGCATGCAGTACTAAGACTTAGGTAGCCATCTTGGAACTCCAAGGAAAACCAACCTAAGAGATGCAGCCTCCAAGTTGAGAATGGCATAAACTGGATCTTTCATAACATCTTTAAACCACTGAACTAATCAATCAGAGAGGTACTCAACCTCTAGGCTTCTGGTTGTATGAGATCACCCTGTTTTGTTAACCCATATTTAGTCATGTTTTTCTGTTACAAGAAGCTGAAGGCCTAAATGAGAGCAATTTCTAAAATATAAGTTACTAAAATTAAACCACAGAGATAGAAAAGCTGAACAGATTAATCATCATAACGTAAATGAAAACAATTTGAAATATATACCAATTAAAAGTCACTTAGCTCAGGTGGTTTCTTAGCTGTATATAGAACTTTAAAAATGCAGTCAGTTCTCTTGATACTGAAATATTTCAGATCATACAAAAAGAATGAACACTCAATGAATTCTACAGGGCTAGTATAATCTTAATGCCAAAATCTGATAAAGATATCCCCAAATGAAAACTATAGACAAATTTCAATGATGACAATAGCTTCAAAAATTCTAAATAAAGTGTTAGCAAATTGAAACCAGTAATGTATTTGAAGAATAATACACTATGGCCATGTAGAATTTATCCTATGAATGCAGTTATTTTTTTTACTTTTCTTTTTTTTAAACTTTTATTTAATAAATATAAATTTCCAAAGTACAACTTTGGATTATAGTGGTTTTTTCCCCCCATAACCACCCTCCCACCCAAAACCATCCCATCTCCCACTCCCTCTCCCGTCTCATTCTTCATCAAGATTCATTTTCAATTATCTTTATATACAGATCAGTTTAGTATATACTAAGTAAAGATTTCAACAGTTTGCACCTACACAGAAACAGAGTATAAAGTACTGCTTAAGTACTAGTTATACCATTAATTCACATTGTACAACATATTAAGAACAGAGATCCTACATGGGGAGTAAGTGCACAGTGACTCCTGTTGTTGATTTAACAATTGACACTCTTATTTATGATGTCAGTAATCATCCTAGGCTCTTGTCTTGAGCTGCCAATGCCATGGAAGCCTTTTGAGTTCACCAACTCCAATCTTATTTAGACAAGGCCATAGTCAAAGTGGAGGTTCTCTCCTCCCTTCAGAGAAAGGTACCTCCTTCTTTGATGGCCCGTTCTTTCCACTGGGATCTCACTTACAGAGTTCTTTCATTTAGGTGTTTTTTTTTTTTTTTCCAGAGTGTCTTGGCTTTCCATGCCTAAAATACTCTCATGGGATCTTCAGCCAGATCCAAATGTCTTAAGGACTGATTCTGAGGTCAGAGTGCTGTTTAGGACATCTGCCAGTCTATGAGTCTGCTGTGTATCCTGCTTTTCTCTGAAGGGAGGAGAGAACTTCCATTTTGACTATGACCTTGTCTAAATAAGATCGGAGTTAGTGAACTCAAAAGGCTTCCATAGCCTTGGCAACTCATGACAAGAGCCTAGGGTTATTATTAACACCATAAATAACAGGAGTCACTATGCACTTACTCCCCATGTAGGATCTCTGTCCTTAATGTGTTATACAATGTGAATTAATGCTGCAACTAGTACTCAAATAGTACTTTACACTTTGTGTTTCTGTGTAGGTTCAAACTGTTGAAATCTTTACTTAATATATACTAAATTGATCTTCTGTATATAAAGATAATTGAAAATGAATCTTGATGTGAATGGAATTGGAGAGGGAGTGGGGAGATGGGATTGTTGCGGGTGGGAGGGAAGTTATTGGGGGGGGGAGCCACTGTAATCCAAAAGCTGTACTTTGGAAATTTATATTTATTAAATAAAAGTTAAAAAAAACAAATTCAGAAATAAAAAAAAGAAATACATGAATCTATACATACAAGTGGCTCAAAGAATTCCAAGGAGCAACTCAAAGAGATCCATACTGAGACATACTATAATCAAACTCTCAAGAGCCAAAGATGAAAGAAGGATATTGAAATCCATTAATGAAGTCAATTGTCACATTAAAGGGCTCCTCAATAAGATTAACATGTGATTTCTCTTCCCAAACCATGGAGATCAAAATGCTGTGGATGATAGCAAAAGAAAACAAAATTAAAAATCTTCTAAATCAGGAATTTACATCTTCCAAAACTACCCTTAAAGTAGAAGACAAAATTAAGATATGCTGAGATAAACAAAATATGATGGAACTTGTTACTAATAAACTTGCCCTGTAAGAAATGATAAAGGCAAACTTTCAGGCTTAATGGCAATCTGAAGCCATATGAACAAGTAGAGAACACTTGAAAATAGAATTACAAAGCTAAATTTAAAAGCCAGTATTCTAGTACCTTTGGTTTCTAAGTTTTACTTTTTCTATCTGACTTAACGGACAAATGCATAAAACATAAATTATTCATTTATGTTAGTGGATATATGACATAAACATCTAAGTTCTTACAAAAACAACATAGAAAGGAAGTAATGGAGCTGAAAAAGGAAAGTTTATTATGTAATTGAAGCTAAATTGTTATTAATTAAAACTAATTTGAAATAAATTTAAGATGATAATTATACCTGCCATGATAACCACTAAGGAAGTAACTAGGGGCTGGCATGGCTCAGCATTAGGCTGCTGCTTGTAACACCGGCATCCCATATCTGAGCACCAGTTTGGGTCTCAACTGCTCTACTTCCTACCCAGCTCCCTGCTAATGTACCTGGGAAGGCAGTAGAAGATGGCCCAAGTACTTGGGTCCCTGCACCCACGTGGGAGACTTGGATGGTATTCCAGGCTCCTGGCTTTGGCCTCGGCTAGCTCTGGTTTTATACCCATCTGGGCAGTTAACCAGTGGATGAAAGCACTCTCTTTTCTCCTCTCCTTTCTCCATCTCTCTCCATTTTAGAAGAGAAATAAAATAACTAAAAACAATACAGAAATGATACATTACAAAAGTCAAACACAAAAGAAGACAGTAATGAAGGACTTAAATGACAAAAAATACATAAGACTTATAGAAAACAAATAGCAAATGGTAGAAGTAAATCCCATAATTATAAGGTGAAGGATTCAAGGAAAGGCAGTGGGAGACAATGCCGCTTTTGAATATGTTGATGTTTGAAGTTTTTGTTGGTACATGAGGAGGCAAGATCAAGTCAGTATCTGGAGGTTGTTCTTGAGAGCTAGAGACCTGAACTTGAGAGTTAATCAGCATATCGACCAGAGGTTCTCAACCTTGGGTGTCCATTAGATCCACTTGGGAGATCTTAAAAAAATACCCATGCCTGGGTCACTTTATCTCCCTCATTTAATATATCTTTTTTAATTTTTAAAGACTTATTTATTTGAAATGCACCATGACAGTGAAAGAGAAAGGAAGGGAGAGAGAGAGAGAGAGAGAGAGAGAGAGAGAGAGAGAGAGGTATCTTCCATATGCTAGTTCACTGTCTAAAGGCCTGCAATAGATGGCTAGGTTAGGCTGAAGCCAGGAGCTAGGAACTCCATCTGGGTCTCCAACATAGTTGGGAGGAACCCCAATACTCTGGCCATCTTTTACTACCTCCAAGTTGCGTTAACATGAAGGAGTAGGGCAGGCACTGTGGCACAGTGGGTTAAACTGCTGCCTGCCGTGCTGGCATTCCATAAGGGTATCCACTCACTTCTTATCTAGCTCCCTGTTAATGTGCCTGGGAAAGCAGCAGCAGGTGGTCCAAATGAAGTTCCCTGGTGTCTGGCTTCAGCCTGGCCCAGCCCTGGCAGATTTGGGGAATCAACCAGCAGATGGAGAATCTCTCTCTTTCTCTCTCTCTCTCTCTCTCTCTCTCTCTCTCTCTCTCTTTTCATTTGTCTCTTCCTCTCTTTAACTCAGCCTTTCAAATGAGTAAGTAAATCTTTAAAAATCATGAAGATGTATCAGAGGCATTAAGTAGGCAGGACTTAAAGCAGGCATTCTGATATGGAATATGGGTGTCCCAAGCAGCAGCTTAACCATGCCCTCATTGATATTTTAACATGGCTCTCTAAGTAAATCTAACATGCAGCTGGGATTGAGTACCTTCATTATAAATTTTAACTGGAGCTGATGAATCTGGACATCAGGGAGAGTACAAATTGCTCAGGGAAATTGGAGAGGGAATTTCTACTTAGGGTGGAGAAGGGTCTAACTTCCACTGTCCCATACAATAGCCACTAACCACATGTGACTGTTTAAATTTAAAATTTAGATAAATTAAAATTCGTTCCCCAGTTTCATGAACCATAGTTTAAGCACTTAACAACCACATGTAGTTCATGGCTACTGTATTATGTAGTGTAGATATAGAAATGTTCATCATTGTGGAAATTTCTGTTGGACAGTAGTAGATGACCTAAATGTCTCCTCTACTTCTAAAATGCCTGTAATACAGGAGAGTATTCAACTATAGGGTAAAAATATGTAGTAACTATCTTTAAAATCAGGTATTTTAATTAGTATAACATTTTCATGACTATGGGCATTTGGTACTTTTATTTTTTGTAAGCTCTTTTTCTACCTCTGTTTGATATCCAGGGGAGTTCTGTAGAACCACTAGCAGCTGGATTAAATAAATACTTTTATTTTCATTAGGGTGAAGGCATGAGTGAAAAATACATATTTGTTTCCCTCAAGTCATTCAGCTGTATGGGGTAGTTTCAATCTGTTGCTCACCACTCATTATCACTTTGTCTGCATGATGTTCCTTGAAGTAGTCAAAGGAAAGACAGAATTGAGTGACACTGATTATAGCAAATAATAGGCAGTGCAATTGATTCAAAGTCTTGCATCTGATTATTAGTTCTATGGTGGCTTTTTATTCCATATCCCTCAGACCCTGAGTAATGAGTGTCTGACTTCCTTCTATCACTCATTTACTTTGGAATCTAAAGTGACAATGTTCCTCAAGTAGGGATGACAGCCTTCTCAAAAATATTTTTTGTGATAATAATTAGGTAATCTGAGTGGAGGGTGCCCAAGAGTTTGTTGTTCTATTTTCACACCTTTTGTATATTTCTGAAATCATTTCAAAATAAAAATTACAGCAATGTATTTAAACAATAAAATCATAAGTACATTCTCATATGAATCAAATGAAATGGATTGAAATAAAGAAATACATTGTCTTTTTCTCCCATGCATTTAAATAAGATCATTATTCATATATGTTTTTCTATCCAGTTTTATTTATTGAATATCTTGTAAGAATTTTTCACATACAGTGATCTGTAATCTCTTTGCACTCCTGCCCTTCCTACTACCGATTTCCCTTGTGGCAAAGTGAACCTGAGGTGACATTGAGGCAATACACTTTATACCATCATAGGTTAACATATCACGCTAAATGACTATGTAACATTTCATTGGGTCAGGTCAGATATACCATAGAGTACTTCACTGGTCTTCAGTTTGGTGATATTTCAAGTTGATCACATTTATCTTCATTATTATAAATGAAGCTGTGATAGTTACTTTTATAAAGATCTTTTATATATGTTCAGAGTTATTTGTTCAATATAGCTTCCCAGAAGTCAAATTACTGGGTCAAACACTGGGAGCATTTTAAGCTCTCAATATCATTGTTGAACTGCTTTCTGAAATTGTTTTATTAATTTATCAGCAATGGCTTTCAAAGGGGAAAGAAAATATATCAGAAATCCCATGAAATAGAAGTGACTCTGTTTTCTTATGTGGACCCCTTTAACTGATGACCTGGCATTTGTTATAGTAACAGAGAATCACCCTGGGCTGTATGAACATCTGCCCATGCTCATTTTCACAGTAGGACTTTTTGTTAAGTGAAATTTTACCTGGTAATTTTTTTCATTCTACACAAGCAAGACGGAGATACTGTCTGGAGCAAAGATAACACTAATTAAATTGTGAAGATCAAGATTAACTGGAATTACTGAAGGGTGAGCAGGGAAAGTATATGAAAGAGGTAAAGCTGAGATGAGCCTTCGTGGTGGGGTAGGATTGTGATAGGCGGGGTGTAGAAGTTGGAATATTTCTGTTATATGTTGGGATGGGGTGGAAGTCAAGGGTGAGAATTGGCAGTGTCTTGAGTAGAGCAGTGTTTGGAAAGAGAGGGAAGAATGTAGGAATACATAAGCAAGGCTTGGTTTTTGAAGCATATTGAACGTCTGACTGAGAAGACTGAGAAGCTAGGGCTTGATGTTATTGTCACTGCAGAGCCCCTCTAGGTTCTTAAGCAAGTGATCAGAAAAGCTGTATGTTATAAGGTGACTGCCATGGCTATGCCCATGGTGACCTAGAATAGGAGAGAATGGGACTCTTGCTACAAATTAATGCGATTGCATTTTGGGTGCTGACAGAATTAAGAGGAAAATGTTATGGGTATTTCAAAGAGATCAAAAACAGAGCTTGGTAATGGGTAGATATAGGGAATGAGGTAAAGGGAGGATCTTAAGATGATATCTAAGTTTAAGCATCAGTGACTAGAAAAGTGGTAGTGCTACTTACTCTCTGTGACTGATAAAGGCCATTTAATCACTGGGCTGATTACTGGGGCCCTGACATTTTCAGGGTAAACTGAGTTCTCATCAAACAGATTCCATTTCTTCACGACTTCCATTCCTACTTCTAAGATGATAATTTGACCTTTTTGGTCTTCATTTGGCAAGTCCTCTTAACATTTTAACTTTGTTTCTCTGTCCTGGAAGAGTTCTGCCAAGTAATGATCTTAAATACTTAAATGTACTCAAGAACTTCTACTGAACATTCCCTTACAATAAAATCACCTTAAATATGACTGCTTTGCAATTTTCTCATTTTGCATATCAGGTTCTCTAAAACCAGGTCACCCTTGTTGTCATCTCAAGAGTTTTAATTTGTACAAGGTCATGTTTCCTGAGAAATCAGTTACTTCTCTCTCTCTGCCTGCCCCAACACACAACATTAAGACTTGAAATAATACCATAGTACAACTTCAAAATAAATGAAAAAATTGGTCAGTGCACTTATATGGAAATAATGGCACAAATCTCTATGTGTAAAATGGTGGACTTTAGAAAACAATGTTCTGGGAATTAGGAAATCTGTATTATAGTCCCAGCTGTGCCATTAACTGAAAGCATGAACTCCAGCAAGTCACATTACCTCTTCTTCATGTCTTCATTTCTTTTTCTGCAAACTGAGATGGATAAACATGGCAACTGCTAAGATCAATGCCAGTCCTAAACCCAAGTATTTATTAACACAATAAATCAGGGGTGGGTCACCTTTTTTTCTGCCAAGAGCCATTTGGATATTTATAACATCATTTGCAGGCCATACAAAATTATCAATTTAAAAATTAGCCTGCTATAGATTTATTGAATTTGGAGTCCCATCTGTGGTTGCCTTGGCAGGGCCAGACCAAATGATTTCACAGGCCTTATATGGTCCACAGGCTGGACAGTTCTCACCCCTGCAAAAATGTTTGCCAAGGTTTAGCAACCTTTATAGCACTTAGACACTACTGAGTGCTATAGATACAGCACCAAGTAAGGGGCACACTAATTGATTAGCCATCTGTTTACTCCATGAAGACAGGCAAACAGGATAATTCAGGCTAAAAGAAATGAAGTTTGAGACTCATAAGTTTAAGCTATTTTTATAGATTAAATAAACTAGATAACCCAGATAGAATTTTGTTTCCCTTTGACTCTGGGATATATCCAACATTATAAGCCTGTATTTCACTGGTAGAATTGAAAAGGACCTGCAGTTAGTGTTGCTTTGCTTTTCTGAGGTCTGTGACTATAGCCTCTTTAGCACTGGCTCCCAGAAATAGCAATCATATTGCTCAGAGCCATCTTAATGACTCAGTATGATCACTGTGATTTCTATCACCAAGGGAACCAAACGAAGATCATTCCCCTAATAGAGACTCTAAGAAGGATGTTGTTAGAACCGAGGCTTTTCCTCCCACTGTGTCCCTTTCAAGAATTAAGACTACTCCCAGAGTACTATTGCCTATTAATGACCCCCTATGTCTATTTTCTCCATAACTTAACGTTGGTACTCCTCAAATCTGGAAGACATTTCACTTGGAAGTCAGGATGCTTTCTGTGAACTCAATAAAATATTCTAGTAAATTTAATCTAATTTCTATAAGCATTTTTATCTGGTTCCTCAATATACCCTGAACCTCATGTAAATAGAGGGGCATCCTAACACATCCAGAAGCTTTTAGATGAAACATTTAGTCAAGTGGTTAAGACATATGTTAAGAAAGTCATGTCCCAGGACTGGCACTGTGACATAGTGGGTAAAGCTACTGCCTGTGGTGCCAGCATCCCATATGGGAACTGGTTCAAGTCCATGCTGCTCCACTTTCAATCCAGCTCCCTGCTAATGTACCTGAGAAATCAGCAGAGGATAGCCCAGGTGCCTGAGCCCCTGAACCCATGTGGGAGACCCGAATGAAGCTCGTGGCTCCTGGCTTCAGCCTGGCCCAGCCCTGATCTCTCTCACTGTAACTCTTTCAAATAAACAAATAAATAAATCTTAAATAAAGAAACTCATATTGGAGTGCTTGGTTTTGATTCCTAACTCTGGCTGCTAACTCCAATTTCTTGCCAATGCAGACCCTGGGAGGCAGAAGTGATGGCTCAGGTAATTGGGTTCCTAGCCAATGATGTCTTGAGGTAATTGGGTTCTTACCACCTGCGAGGGAAACCTGAATTATATTCTTTTTAAAAAATATTTATTTTATTTGTTTGAAAAGCACAGTTGCAGAGAGAGAGGGAGATAGATCCATTGGTCCATTCCCCAAATGGCCACAATGGCCACGGCTGAAGCCAGGAGCCAGAGCTTTATCCAGGTCTCCCACATAGGTGCAGGGACCCAAGGATCTGAATCTTCTGCTGCTGCGTTCCCAGGCCATTAGCAGGGCGCTGGATCAGAAGTGGAGTAGCCAGGATTTGAACTGGTACCCATATGGGATGCCGGTATTGCCAGCTGTGGCTTAACCCACTATGCCACAATGCCACTCCCTGAATTGTATTCTTTTTTTAAAAGATTTATTTATTTGAAAGACAGAGTTACAAAGAGAGGTAGAGAGAGAGAGAGAGAGAGAGAGAGATTCCATCCGTTGGTTCACTCCCCAGTTGGCCAGAAGCCAGGAGCTTCTTCCGGGTCTCCCACGTGGGTACAGGGGCCCAAGGACTTGGGCCATCTTCTACTGCTTTCCCAGACCATAGCAGAGAGCTGGATTGGAAATGGAGCAGCCAGGACTTGAAGCAGCATCCATATGTGATGCTGGCACTGCAGGCCATAGCTTTAACCCACTGTGCCACAGCGCTGGCCCTTGGATTGTATTCTTGACTCCTGGCCTCAGTCCTGGCCCAGATCCAGCCTTTGTGGGTATTTCTTGAAGTGAACCAGTAGATGGGACCTCTCTCAAATAAAATAAAAATTTAAGCCCTTCTCTCATGCTGTCTATTCTCCTAGCTTCCTATCCATACCTTGCACTCTGGAGTAAATGATTATGAGAGCTGTGTTCCTTTTGGCTTCATTGTCTTCAATTTTCTGCTTCTCAGACTACCTCAGGTTATGATTTCTCTGCTTTGCATTTCCTGCCCTTACCCACACCACTTTCCCTTGTGAAGGCAGTGGCTCTTCCACATGGGATTGGAAACACATGCTTTATTTCATCCTATGACTTAAGGGAAATTTTACTAGCAGATTAAAATGCAAGCACAAGTATATGACCACAAGCAAAATCAAGCCATTCTCTGTTTCCCTCTCTCTGTAACTCTGCCCTTTAAATACATAAATAATTTTTTACAAAATCAAGCCACTGATGACACTAGCAGTGTCTGCCAGGCATCACTAAAGGATTTAAGGGGAGTTTGTCACCAAAGAAACCTGAAATGGAGAAAATTCTATACATGAACTGAAATTTTTTCTGCATATCAAAACATGACTTCCACAGATTGGTTTTGCCAGCAGAACACCTTGGTGGGATCCAAAGATCTTCAGTGTTTTGTGGGACCATAATTTAATAAATAACAATTGATTACAACTTTTTAGTTATTTACATGTTTCTTATAGTAAGCAATTCTGTAAGTTAAGTTCTGAAGGTAAGTTCTGTAACATACTATGTAGTGTGGTATTTTTATTTATCCTTAGATTTCCTCAAATACTAGATTTTATGATGATCACTTAACTCCCTCTTATAGCTGTTATCTCTCCCAGATGAAAGGTGCCTTTGGACTGGCAGAGACCTTCCCCACTTTAGGTTTCCTCTTATTTTGAAAAAATTCAGGGATATGAAAAAGGTATCATTGACATTCTGAAAGTTGTACAGATGGGCACAAGCTAACTCTGCTTTCTGAAGTGATACAATCTAAATGAGTAGACTCAGCTCTTGGTAGGCAGTGACAGATTATTGAGGGTTTGCAGTTAGCCAGGAAGTGAGGAGATCTCACTATGTGACTCGCAGGGCTGGGGGTGATGCAATTTTTATTTATTGGAGTGAACAGTTAGTAGTATTCTTCCCTTGGAAACTCAGTGTAGCCAACTGAGAATTTGCATTGCCTACTTTTCAGATGGGTCGAACAGCTTTGTGCAGGAACTGCTGATCCTGGCTCAAGGGCCTTGGTGTGACCATTTGTGCTCTCTTTCCTCAAAGGCATTAAAAATGTTGTACTAGTGATGTATTGTTAACTAGATTGTGTGCACTGAGTCCTGTAAATGTGATATACATTTCACCTTTAGAGTAAGAACATCTCAGTCTAAGATAGTCATATGTCTACTTAAAGCTAGTGTTTGAAATTTTTGACAGTACAGCTCTCAAATTTATATAAAGTCACTTCTCAGTATCTGGTGGGGGTTGACTCCATGACCTCTACAGTTACCAAAATCTTCAGATGCTCATGTCTTTTATATTTAAATGGTGTAGCATTTGTATATAGCCTGGGTAATTCTCCCATATCCTTTAAGTCATCTAAAGATTACTTACAATAATTAATACAATGTAAATGTTATAAAGTCATTATACTATATTGCATAGAAAATAATGACAAGGATAATGACCACATATGTTCAGTATGAAACCATTTTTTTTGTCAAATGTTTTTGATCCATAGTTGGTCAAATCCACAGGTGAAAAATCCACATATATAGAAGGCTCACTGTACCTATTATTATTTTTTTATTGGACAGGCAGAGTTAGTGAGAGAGAGAGACAGAGACAAAGAGAAAGGTCTTCCTTCCGTTGGTTCACCCCACAAATGGCCGCTACGGCTGGTGCGCTGCGCCGATCCGAAGCCAGGAGCCAGGTGCTTCTTCCTGGTCTCCCATGCAGGTACAGGGGCCCAAGCACTTGGGCCATCCTCCACTGCCTTCCCGGGCCGCAGCAGAGAGCTGGACTGGAAGAGGAGCAACCGGGACTAGAACCCGGCGCCCATATGGGATGCCGGCACCGCAGGTGGAGGATTAACCAAGTGAGCCATGGGGCCGGCCCCCACTGTACCTATTATTGAAGAAAAATGGTTATATCAAAAGCTATGTACACATTAAACTTCCATTTTTTCCTTGCAATGGTCTCACATTATTAAATGGCACAGTTTAACTGTTATTCATGTCCTTATCTACACCTGTTATCACATAGCACATACATTTTGCCAGTCTCCTTGTTTGTAGTGGTAGCACATAATACCCTTAGTTACACTTTTGTGAATATTAATGAGATAAGCATCTTTCTAACTTTATTCACCACTGTGGTGTTTCTTCTTTGGAAATATGCCAGTATGTGTAATATACCCCTTTTCTTACTGACCTTTTGGATTTTTCTTATTGATTTCCAAAAGTTGTTCATATAATCCAGGTACTTGTTTCTTAACTTGCTAGTATTTTCTCCTAGTCTGTGTCCTTTCAAATTCCTGTAAAATTCTTGTTGATGAATAGTAGTTCTGAATTTTATTGTAGGAAGATTAACTTAATTTGTTTTATGGTTAGTACTTGTCATGTACTTTTAAGAAACCTTTCCCTAAACTTTTAAATTTAATAAACTTGTTTTCAAATGAAATATTGAGTCAAATTGGAGTTGTTTCAGGGAATATTATTATTTAAGGATAAAACTTACTTTATTTTTAATATGGATAACAATCGTTAAATTGTACACATGCTTCTGAAGAACACTTTCAGCTCCACTGTGTAAATTTCTTCTTTTTAATTAGTGATTATTGTTAAATTACATATTTTTTTTCCCATGGGATTTCATTTCAAGTGTACTGACTTAAGTATTTTCGGAGTATTCTCTTTAACTTGTAAGTATTTTCCTTAAATAGAATTATAATACATCGAGAAACAGCTGTATACAGTTCACATATTTATTAGTGGTCTGTATACAGTTGACATATTTATTAGTGTATTAGTATATCACTCATTTATAATTTTATTTTTAATCCTGAGAAAAAATATTTTGAACTCAAGTCGAAAGTGAAAACTTTATCACAAACTCTATTTTCTTAGTCAAATTCTTCTTTGTCACTTTTCACTATTTTCCCATCCTAGTCTTCTTTTTCTTTACTTATGTGAATGGATGAGAATTCCTAGCTTTTCTATGTTGGCATGGCTACTGATGTGCAGGTATTTTAAACATATGAGGTTTATGGATGTCTTGTTATCTTTTCCTCCTTTCCATTTCTTTCTCTAATATTTAAATATTCCCTAGGAATGGTTAGCAGTTCATGTGACCTCCCCTGCTAGTGGGTAGTCAGGCCAAGATAGGAAAATGCATCAGCTGCTTTCTTAGCACTTAGAAACTCAGTCCTATATATGGGTGTACTGGAGTTGGCTTTCTGAAAGATAATGAAAGAGGTACTTTTTAATGGAATATTTCCACTTTCCCTTTATTTATCCGATATCTACCTCCATTGCTTCTGCTAAGCACAGAGCCTATGAGCCAATGACAGAGGGCCTTGTTCTTACTTAGCTATCTAATAACCTTAAAAATGTTAGCTGATTAAAAGGCTTAAAGTATTACTTTTCACAGGAAAATATGTTACCATTTTAAAATGGGATTCTTAGAAATAAAAAAGGCTTCAAGATCCATAGTAATGAATTTTTAATAGTGGAATATTGGGATAGATTTTTTCTCTGCAGAAAAAAAGGAGGTCAAATGCCTGCTTTGTGTATTTGCTAGGGTGGCCTAACACCTTTGGTGAACAGAGATTATGTGCACATGTGTCCCTAGATGGATGAATTCTCTCCTTACTCTGATGCTTCCACAGTGACTCTAATCTCCAGGAACAGAGTCATGAGGGTATAGCAGATGGCTCATGCTGTTTCGGAAGAGTTGATTATTACATTGTTGGGAATTTTATAAGTTGATTTAAAAAATACATCAATTTACAATTAAATAAATTATGTTAAAGCAAAGTAATACTTAAAACATCAATTCCTAGTATTTTACTACATTTTACTATAATCTATGCACCTGATGTTAATGACGTCTGCTGTACTCATATCCCTGTAGTAGTAATATTACATAGTTTGGTAGCTTGAAACTGGCGATAGTGGGATCATTTACATACATGAATTGGCAAATGCTACAAATCTAGGCTAGATCTGTTGTTTTGCTGATGGTCAAGACTTAAAGAAGTGGGCCAGAACCACGGCTCACTTGGCTAATCCTCCGCCTGCGGCACCAGCACTCGGGGTTCTAGCCCCGGTTGGGGCGCCGGATTCTGTCCTGGTTGCTCCTCTTCCAGTCCAGCTCTCTGCCCTGGCCCAGGAAGGCAGTGGAAGATGGCTCAAGTGCTTGGGCCCTGCACCCGCATGGGAGACCAAGGGGAGGCACCTGGCTCCTGGCTTCAGATCGGCGCAGCGTGCCAGCCATAGTGGCCATTTAGGGGGAGAACCAACGGAAGGAAGACCTTTCTCTCTGTCTCTCTCTCTCTCACTGTCTAACTCTGCCTGTCAAAAAAAAAAAAAAAAAAAGACTTAAAGAAGTGATAGAGAAAAAATGTAGTTTACTTATTTTGTTTTTATTTATTTTATAAGTCACAGTGAGAATGAGCATGAGAGAATTTGAGCGAGAACAAAGCATAAGAGCAAGTGCTGGCCGGCGCCGCGGCTCACTAGGCTAGCTAATCCTCTGCCTTGCGGCGCCGGCACACCAGGTTCTAGTTCCGGTCGGGGCGCCGGATTCTGTTCCGGTTGCCCCTCTTCCAGGCCAGCTCTCTGCTGTGGCCAGGGAGTGCAGCGGAGGAGGGCCCAAGTACTTGGGCCCTGCACCTCATGGGAGACCAGGATAAGTACCTGGCTCCTGCCATTGGATCAGCGCGGTGCGCCGGCCGCAGCGCGCCAGCCACGGCGGCCATTGGAGAGTGAACCAACGGCAAAGGAAAACCTTTCTCTCTGTCTCTCTCTCTCACTGTCCACTCTACCTGTCCCCCCTCACATGGACAGAGACTCAACTACTTGACCCATCATCTGTTGCATCCCAGGATACACATTCGCAGGAAGCTGGATCAGAAGCAGAGAAGATACTTGAACCCAGGTCCCCGGATATGGGATGTGCATATCCCAAGGGGTAATTCAACCCACTGTACCACGATGCTCACCCCCAAGAAAATTTTAATAATGCATATTAAACTTAGAAGTGTATCCAGGATGGGTTCTGTGCTTCTGGTCAAAATCAAGTAACAGGAACCAAATTTAATCTCCTGCTTGAAATAACCAAAAAACAAGAAAAAAGCAATACAGTGATTTTCAGAATATTAGAAATCAGCCAATGAAGGACAATTATTTCTGATAGATGGGAAACAAGTGAGGAGATTCTATAATTGTCCAAGCTTTGAATCTTGAGAAATTCTCCAGGCCATGTTAGGGAGAAGGAACTGAGGCAGAACCTGGTGGACTGGCTGTGATGAGCAGGTCAAGCTGAGAATCTGGGGAATCCAAGGCAGCTAGAGATCACAGGACGGAGTATTGGCCAGACAGAGCTACATAGAGAGAGGACCCTAAATATCTGAATAGGGTCACTTACAGGTTTTAAAGCGAACACTGATCAGTGCATGTATGTGAGGAAGCAACCCAAGGCTGGAGAAAAAATCACCCAAAGATTAGATGGAACATTACCTAGTGTTTACACAGAAGAGGGAGTAGATCCTATTACTACTAGCCAGATGGAAACTTTCATAAATCATGGCACATTGCCTTGGTAGTGGGAAAAATTAGCCCTAGAATAAACAAGTCTCTGGTCCCATCTAACATGCTAACCACAAGTTTGGAAAGGATCATTCTATTTATAAGCATCTTACCTGTGTCCTGAAGATGAGGAATATTTACAGAAATGTGAAAATACTCAGCATAGGGGAGGCATTTCTACCATAGTGTGTAAGACCTACCCCTTCCCCCAACTCTGATCCTTCATAAAGGTACTGACAACACTAGCAAAACATTATTCAAAGTATTTTGTTTCAGAACTCTGAAAATTAACCGAAAGCTTGCAACAATCAGAGAAGATGTTATTCAAGGAAAACAGTTTAATCTTGATAAGAACAGAGGACATTATTACTTGTCCTAATCCCATAATCCATTCCCCAGGTTCATGGTAGCCTTGATAAGCTACAAGTTCAGAGATACAGTAACAGCAAAAATTCAGCAGCCTCATAACCACTGGAGAAGACAGATTGGGTTCGGAGCTCCCCAAGGAGCCATCTCCAGAGAGTTACCACTATTTGATCTGTCTGGAAAAATCCCTGGGAAAACTCCATCCTCAGGGCTTATGTTTATTTTGACCTTCCTCCAGGGCTTTGCCAGTTAGGAAAACTCTATCCCTAGCCTGGCTATTCAAAATATCTGTGGCAATTGTTTAACACTATAGCTCTCTGAAGCAATACAACCAGCTACTGCAAAGAAGAAGATTACAGAAACTTAAAAGGAAAATATGGGGAATGAAGCATTCACAGGAGGCTCTAAGGAGCTCTAAAAATTTCCAGAGACTCTCAAAGTGATGCATATACGTTTGGCTGCATATGTGTCCAAAAAAGACCAGGGAAGGACATACCCGCTCATGTAAGAGTGACTTTGAGGCAATGCAGAAGCAGGAAGTGAAGGTTAAGACATCCTTAACTGCCTGCCAGGATAATGGGGCTTCATCCAACACATGCTCAGAGTCCCTTCACAAAAGGTGGGAGAATTATTAGCTTGAGGCATCTCTGCCAATCAGTGATCACTAGGCTCACTGAGGAGAGACTTTCAGTAGCTGTATACAACTAATACAGTGTTTACAAAGTTAGTCTGAAAATTAAATAAACAACACTAAGAATCATAAAAAATAAACAGTAATAGCAACAAACACTGGAAAGGAATGCAATCTGATTTCTATAGGTAGCACATTATATTACCTAAAATATCCAATTTTCAACAAAAATTAATAGACACACAAAAAAACAGGAAAATGTTCCCTATAAGTATGAAAAATTAATTAATAGAAAATGTTTCTAGGGGCCAGCATTGTGGTTTAGTAGGTTAAGCCTCCACTTGTGATGCCAGCATCCCATATGGGTGCCAGCTTGAGTCCCTGGTCCTGGCTGCTCTACTTCTGATCCAGCTCCTTGCTAATGGTCTGTGAAAAGCAACAAAAAATGGCCCAAGTGTTTGGGCCCCTGCCATCCATGTCGGAGACCTGGAAGCTTCTGGCCCCTGATTTTGGCTGGGCCCAGCCCTGGCTGTTGGGGCTACCTGGGGAGTGAAACAGCAGATGGAAAATCAAACTCTCTCTCTCTCTCTCTCTCTCTCTGTGCAACTCTGAATTTCTAATAAATAAATAAATCTTAAAAAATGTTCCTACACATAAGGGAGAACATGTGAGTGGGAGCTAAACTTTAAAAGCAAACAAAAGAAGAGGAAAAATGTCTGTACATATCAGTACTGCTGCAAAGATAGTTTTATAAAACTTTTATACCTTTGTCAAACTAATGGTTAACAATGCTTTACTACTATAGTTTTAATGATCTGTGAGTTCTTTAAAATTTACTGTATATGGGTGAAATGGTCATTTTTCTATTCAAGTATTGTTTATAGCCATCATCCATATTCCCTCTAAACTAAGATCTTCTTGCTTTTTACTTGTTAAACTTCTTATTTGGTGAAGTATTAAGCCTTTCTACTGTACTGTGATTTTAAAATATGTTATCTCAAAAACTAAAAAAAAAAAAAAAAAAGAGGAACGAGGGCAGAAGGGAGAGAAGGGGAGGGAGGGAAGAAGGGAATATCATTATGTTCATAGAATTGTACCTGTAAATCATATTGAATCTTTTAAGAACTAATTAAAATTAAAATCAAAAAATTAAAAAAAAAAACTTTCTAAGGAAACACCAGCATGGGACTCCTAGAGGAAGTCTAAAGAAACTTGTGTCTGAAGAATTAAAGGAAAGTATGAGAACACTGTCTTACCAAGCAAGTAAGATCAATAAAGAAATAGAAATTATTTTAAAAAAACACCAGAAATTCTGGAGTTGAAAAGAACGATTACTGAAAGTAAAAGAAAAAAAAAAAAAAAACAGGCCACAGGGGCTTAATAGCAGATTTGAACTGATTGAAGAGTCAATAAGCTTGAAGATAGATCCATTGAAGTTGTCCAGTATGAGGAACACAAAGAAAAGTGTGGAAAACCAGATAAAGATATTACAAGAAAAGAAAACTATAGATGAGTATTTCTCATGAACATAATTGTAAAATTATTCAAATAATAGCAAATTGAATCCAACAATGTATAAAAAAGAATTATGCGCCATGACCAAGTGGGATTTATCATAGATATACACGACTGGTTCAACATATGAAAATCAAGTAATGCCAAGGTTAGCATTAGGAAGATTTCCCACAATGTTTTCTTCTAGGAGTTTTATGATTTCAGGGATTATGTTTCAATTCACTCAGATCTATTGAGAGTTAATTTTTGTGTATGGTATAAGAAAAGTATCCAGTTTCATTTTTTAGCATGCGAATATCCAGTAATCCTTGCACCATTTATTGAAGAAATTGTTGTTTCTCCAATGCACATATTTGGTACATTTATTGAAAACCAGGTTATCATATATGCATGGGCTTATTTCTGCTCCATTCACCTATATGTCTGTTTTTATACATGCAATGCTATTTTGATTATTGTATTCTGTAATATATTTTGAAATCAGGACGTGATTATGACTCTAGCCTTGTTCTTGATCAGTATTGCTTTGGTAATTCAAAGATTTTTGTGGGTCACAAGGGTGGGGAGCCTTTTTTCTGTCAAGGGTGATTTGGATATTTATAAAAGCATCCGTGGACCATATAAAATTATCAAGTTAAAAGTTAGCTTGCTATATAGATTTATTGAATTTCCTTTTTAAAACTTTTTTAAAGATTTATTTATTTGAGAGGCAGAGTTACAGAGAGGGGGAGAGGGAGAGTCAGAGAGAGACATCTTCCATCCACTGATTCACTCCCCAAATTCCCCCAACGGCCGGTGCTGGGCTGATCCAAGCAAGGAGCCAGGAGCTTCTTCCAGGTCTCCCACGTGGGTGCAGGGGCCCAAGTACCTGAACTATCTTTTACTGCTTTCCCTGGCCATTAGCAGAAAGCTGGATTGGAAAAGGAACAGGCAGGACTTGAACCGCCCCTATATGGGATGCAGGTACTTTTAACCCACTGTGCCACAGTGCTGGCCCTGATTTATTGAACTGCAAGTCCCACTTTTGATTGCCTGTATTGCCAGACCAAATGTTTTTATAGGCCTTATATTGGCCAGAAATTCCTCACCCTTGAATCATTTTTTTTTATTTCTGTGAAAAATGTCACTGGGATTTTGAAAGTGATTGCACCTTTTGGATATGACACTGAAAGCACAAGCAACAAAAGCAAAAATAGATAAGTGGGACAATATAAAATTTAAAACATTTGCATAGCAAACAAGCAATAAACAAATGAAAAGACAACTGATGAAATGGAAGAAAATATTTGCAATCCATATTACTGCTAAATTTGTACTATCCAAACTAAATGGCAAATACCCCAAATAATCCAGTTTAAAAATGAGCAAAAAGGGCTGGCGCCACGGCTCACTTGGCTAATCCTCCGCTTGCGGCACCAGCACCCCGGGTTCTAGTCCCAGTTGGGGCACCGGATTCTGACCTGGCTGCTCCTCTTCCAAGCCAGCTCTCTGCTGTGGCCCGGGAAGGCAGTGGAGGATGACCCAAGTGCTTGGGCCCTGCACCCCATGGGAGACCAAGAGGAAGCACCTGGCTCCTGGCTTCGGATTGGCGCAGCGCGCCGGCCATAGCGGTCATTTGGGGGGTGAACCAACGGAAGGAAGACCTTTCTCTCTGTCTCTCTGTCTCTCTCACTGTCTAACTCTGCCTATAAAAAAAAATGGGCAAAAGAACTCACTGAACATTTCACCAAATGAGATATACAAATAGCAAATAGATATATGAAAAGATGCTCAACACCATTAATCATCAGGGAATTATGAACCAAAACCATAATGAGTTATACCACATACAAGTTAAGGTGGCTATAATAGGGGCCAGCACTGTGGCACAGCGGGTTAACGCCCTGGCCTGAAGCACCGGCATCCCATGTGGGTGCCGGTTCTAGTCCTGGCTGCTCTACTTCCAACCCAGCTCTCTGCTGTGGCCTGGGAAAGCAGTAGAAAATGGCCCAGGTTCTTGGGCCTCTGCACCCGCTTGGGAGACCTGGAGGAAGCTCCTGGCTCCTGGCTTCAGATTGGCGCAGCTCCAGCCATTGCGGCTGTCTGGGGAGTGAACCATCGGACGGAAGACCTCTCTCTCTCTCTGCCTCTCCTCTCTCTGTGTAACTCTGACTTTCAAATAAATAAATAAATCTTTAAAAAAAGGGTGGCTATAATAAAAACAACAACAATAACAAGACACTATTGACAATGATGTGGAGAAAAGGTAAGTCTTGTTACCTATTCTTGGTAGAAGTGTAAATTGGTACAGCCTTTATGGTAACTCCTAAAATAATCAAAAGTAGGATTACCATATGATAACAACAATACCACTTCTGCCTATATGTACAAACAAAGAGATAAATGAACTGTCACATTCCTTGCAACATTATTTGCAAGATCCAAGATATGGAAGCAACCTAAATGCCCATAAAAGGATGGATGGATAAAAAAAATACGACACATTTACCAAATGTAATATGCATCCTTTAAAATGAGGGAAATCCTGTCATTCGCAAAATACAGGAACCTGGAGGGAATTGTGCTAAATGAAATGAGCAATACACAGAAACACAAATATTACAAGATACCCACACATAGAATCCAAAGTAGTTGAACTCATAGAAGCAGAGTGAAAATAAATAAATCTCTAAAAACAAAAAGGGGAGGGGGGGGCCAGCGCTGTGGCGCAGCAGGTTAACACCTTGGCCTGAAGCGTTGGCATCCCATGTGGGCACTGGTTTGAGTCCCAGCTGCTCTACTTCTGACCCAGCTCTCTGCTATGGCCTGGGAAAGCAGTGGAGGATGGCCCAGGTCCTTGGGCCCCTACACCCATGTGGGAGACCTGGAAGAAGCTCCTGGCTCCTGGTTTTGGATTGGCGCAGCTCCAGCTGTTGCGGCCATCTGGGGAGTGAACCAGCGGATGGAGGACCTCTCTCTCTCTCTCTCTCTCTGTGTTGTGTGTGTGTGTGTGTAACTCTGCCTTTCAAATAAAGAAATAAATCTTTAAAAAAAAGAAACAATGAAATCATGGTTGATCAAGGTTGTGGGTGGGAAAACAAGCAGAAATTAGTCAAAGGGAACGAACTGTATAAAAGAAAACATACATATTCCACCTTAAGAAATAGGAAGACTTAGCATTGTCACAATGTCTTAGTTCTTGTCAATTTGATTGATAGATTCATTATTCCTATCAACAACCAAACAAGTCAGTTTTTCAATATATTGACAAACTGATTATAAACTTTACATGAATAACCAAAAGATACAGAAGAGCACACTCAATAGGATTGATATTACCAAATTTAAAGACTTACTCAGGCCAGCGCCGCAGCTCACTAGGCTAATCCTCTGCCTTGTGGCGGGTTCTAGTCCTGGTCGGGGTGCCGGATTCTGTCCCGGTTGCCCCTCTTCCAGGCCAGCTCTCTGCTGTGGCCAGGGAGTGCAGTGGAGGATGGCCCAAGTACTTGGGCCCTGCACCCCATGGGAGACCAGGATAAGTACCTGGCTCCTGCCATTGGATTAGCGCAGTGCGCTGGCTGGCCGCGGCGGCCATTGGAGGGTGAACCAACAGCAAAGGAAGACCTTTCTCTCTGTCTCTCTCTCTCACTGTCCACTCTGCCTGTCAAAAAAAAAAAAAAAAGACTTACTCTAGTTAACCACTCTACTTAACCACTGTGGTTAAGATGCCACTTGGGACTCCCACATCCCCTAGCTGAGTGCCTGGGATTGAGTCCTTGCTCTGTTTTCAACCAACCTTCCTGACAATTCACACTCTCGGAGGCACTGTATGATGCCTCTAGAACTTGGGTCCCTGATACCCACGTGAAGACCTGGATGGAGTTCTGGACTCCTGGCTTTGGGCTGGTCCTGCCCAGGCATTTGGTGAGTTAAACAGTGGGTAGAAGATCTATGTCTCTTATCTCTGTCCCTCTGCCTTTCAAATAAATAAAACTCTTAAAAAAGACTTACTATAAGGCTATGTTAATGAAGACAACATGGTATTGGAAAAGGAATAGACAAATGTTTGTAGATCAATTCCACAGAAAAAAGAACCAATGAATAGATCCAGACAAATACCAACTGATTTTTGGCAAAGAATCAAAGGCCATATAGTGGAGCAAAGATAGTATTTTCAAGAAATAGTGCTGAATCAACTGGACTGTAACCACATTCAAAAGATGAATATACATCCAGACCTTATACCCTTCAAAAATATTTATTTAAAATGGATCAAAGAGCTAAATGAAAAATGAAAATCCATAAGACTTCTAGAAGATAAAGTAGAAGAAAATCTAGATGGGTATATGGATGACCTCACAGATATAATGCCAAAGGCATGACTCATGAATGGAATAATAAAGTAGGCTTTATTAACAGCAAAGTCTTCTGCTCTGTGGAAGACAACACCAAGAGAACAAGGAGACCATCTATGCACTGGAGAAAATACAAAAGACACATCTGATAGAGGACTGTCATCTGAGCTATAAAAGCACTCTTTAAACTCAACAATTAGGGAAAATCGTTGTTTTAAAAATGGGTAAAAGATTCATGTATCTATTGTCAACTGACTTTTGATGAAAGTGGTGAGGCCAGTGTGAATCAAATAGTGTTTCAATAAGTGATGTGGGGATAACTGGATAGTTGCATGCAAAATCATAAAAATTAGAGTGAATCAAAGACCTAAATATATAAACTAAAACCAAGAATCTCTTAGAATAAAACATGGTGGTGGTGGTGGGGTAAATCCACACGGACTTGAATTTAGAAAAGTATTGTGATATAAGTATTGGAAGAAAAAAACTGATAAACTGGATCTTATGAAATATAAAACTTACATGCTGCAAATGGCACTATATAGAAGGTGAAAACATAATCCACAGGATGGGAAAAATTTGCAAATAATACAACCGATAAGGGATTTTATCTAGATTATATAGAACTTTTAAAACTCAATAATAAGACAGAGAACCCAATTTAAAAATGGACAGAAGACTTGACTGTATTTCTCCAATGAAGATATTCAAATGGCCAAGAAGCATATGAAAATATATTCAACACTAATTGTTAGATAAATGAAAACTAAAACCACAGTGAGAAGCCACTTCACACCTGCTAGGATGTTTATAATCAAAATTCAGAAAATAAAATGTGGGGAGCAACTCGGACTAGACTAAGTTACTGGAATTAAGACTTATTCTATGCATCTGCTCTCCCACAATATGGCGCTGGGAGAGGAGTAAACAGCTTCTACGCAGCTGCCTCTCGCCAACTTGAGTGATGACCTGCAGGAGCTGATCCTGCTCCTGATTGGAGGAGAGCAGCGTACTCGGCGTGTGGGTAGCAGAGTTGGGATTGGTGGAAGAGGACTAAAGGAGGAGAGAGACAACATGCACCAGGAACATCTAAGAGGAACACCTGAGGAACATCTGAGCAGCCCCCGAGAGAGCCGGCCGGTGGTGTGCCACTCCCCCGCGGAAGTGTGGAAAGTGGCAGGGGGAACCGCCCTTCCACGGAGGTGGAAGGACGGCAGCCAACCCGGGAAGAACCAGCAGCAAACCCGGGAAGGGCTGAGCAGACAAAAGAACTGCACAGGGTTCTGTGTCGTTCCTCCATGAAGAGGGGGAGCGACATAAAAAGTGTTGATAAGGATGTGGAGAAATCAGAATCTTCATACAATGCCATTGGCAATGTAAAATGCAGCATCTGCTTGGGAAAACAGCATGACAGTTCTTCGGATGGATAAAAACAGAGTTACCATTTGATCAAGCAATTCCACTCTTAGGTAATTACCCAAGAGAAACGAAGCATGTGTATGCAAAAGCTTGTACACATGTTTGTAGTGTTTCTCATCAAAGCTACAAGTTAACAACTTACAAATCTATCAGCTGATAAGCTGACAAACAAAATGTGTTAACATGCACCATTGAATGTTATTTGGCCATGAAAGGAATGATGTACAGATATATACAACCTTGAAATCATATGCTAAGTTAAAGAAACCTGTCACAAAAGGCCACATAATGTATGACTCCATTTTAATGCAATGTTCAGGGTAGACAAATTGATAAAGTAGATTATTGGTTGTTTAGTGCTGAGAGAGGTGGGGCTTGACAGGTGATGCCTAAAGGGTATTTGGGTGTCTTTTGAGTTGAAGAAAATGTTTTAAAATTTGCTGTAGTGATCATTGAACAGATCTGTGAATATGCTAAAAGATGCTGTATTGTACACTTAGTCATGTGATTTTAATGCATGCCGTATGTGAATTATACTTCAATAAAGCTGTTATACAAGTTAAGAGACATCCAAGATATAAAAAAAAGACTCAAACTTTTAGAGGTGAACAATCTCTGAGGTAAGTAATATATTGTACTGCAACTATACAATGACAAAGAATGCATGAACACATAGCAGTAAAACTACCCAAAATGAAGCACAGGAAAAAGTGGGGGGGGTGTACCAATGAGCTGGGGCACAACTTCATGGTAGATGCTATATATGTAATTGGAATTTGCATTGGAGAAGAGAAAACGGGGTGATAAAGGCTTTGAAAAATAATTGCTGAAATACTTTTCAAATGAGAAGTCTATATCTAAAATCCTAAGAATCTCAGGTACAAGAAACATAAAAGAAACCACCGTGGGGCAGCAATGTGGCACAGCGGGTTAAGCTGCCGCCTGTAGCAGCATCCTAGTTAGGCACTGGTTCAAATCCCAGCTGCTCCATTCCAATCCAGCTCTCTGCTAATGCATTTGGGAAAGCAGCAGAGGATAGCCTAAGTGCTTGGGCCCCTGCACACACATGGGAGACCTGGATGAAGCTCTTGGGACCTGGCTGGCCATTGTGGCCATTTGGGGAGTGAAACAGTGGATGGAAGATATCTCTCTCTCTCTCTCTCTCTCTCTCTCTCTCTCTGCCTCTCCTTCTTTGTAACTCTGCCTTTCAAATAATAAATAAATCTTAAAAATAAAAAAAAAATCATGCCAAGACATGTCATAATCAAATTACTCAAAATAATGAAGAGAAAATTTTAAAAGCAGCCAGGGAAAATGAAACTTTTAAGCTCAGAGGAGCAAGAATATGTTTGATGGTGGTTTATCCTCAGAAATAATGCAACAAGAAGAAAGTGAGGCAACATTTTTAAAGTAGTGAAAGAAAAAGTGTTAACCTAGCATGCTGTTTTCAGAAAAACTGAATGTTAAATAATTTTTCAGACTGCAAAAACAAAATATTTCACCACCAGTAGACACACAGCATGAGAAATACTAAAAGCCTTTCAGGCAAAAGCAGAATAAGTAAGATGTAAATATAGATGTACATAGAAGATGAGCACTAACTTGGAAACTACCTGATAATATAATGGAATACTTTTCTTATTTAAGCCTCTTAAAATATAATGGGCTGGCCGGCGCCGCAGCTCACTAGGCTAATCCTCCGCCTAGCGGCGCCGGCACACCGGGTTCTAGTCCTGGTCGGGGCGCCGGATTCTGTCCCGGTTGCCCCTCTTCCAGGCCAGCTCTCTGCTGTGGCCAGGGAGTGCAGTGGAGGATGGCCCAGGTGCTTGGGCCCTGCACCCCATGGGAGACCAGGAAAAGCACCTGGCTCCTGGCTCCTGCCATCGGATCAGCGCGGTGCTCCGGCCGCAGCGCGCCGGCCGCAGCGGCCATTGGAGGGTGAGCCAACGGCAAAGGGAGGACCTTTCTCTCTGTCTCTCTCTCTCACTGTCCACTCTGCCTGTCAATATATATATATATATATATATATATATATATAATGGGCTATTTAAGCAACAATTTTAACAATGTGTCATGGAATTTTACATATAAAAGTAAAGCCTTTGACACTAACATGACAAAGGCTAGAATTGGAAGAATGTCAGTATATTGTGGTGAGTTTCCTATACTGCACTGGAAGTGCTATAATTTCACTTGACTGTGATTAAGTGAAAATGTGCAATCTAAGGCAATCACAAAAAGAACAAAGCAAATAGTAGGATATAAGGAAACAAAAGAGATGAATTAGAATCATGTAAAAATTCAGAAGGATACAAAAGAAGAGGAAAGCTAAAAAGAATCTTCAAAAAGTTCAATGAAGATACATATGAGAAAAACTATGTATGATTTTGATGTTTTTACACAAAAATAAACTTATATTTAATCCTATTTTTCCACAAACATTTTTGCAGTACCCATGTACAACTGATAGGACAAGCAGGAAAAAAAAGAAGATAGGTTTAAACTCAATCATATTAATAAGCATATTGAAAGTGTATGATCAATATATTCCCCTGGAAGACATTATCAGATTGAATGTAGAAGGCAAACCAACTATATCATGTCTTCAATAAACTATCAATTAAAATATCAATTAAAATGTTTAAAAATAAAAGGATGACAAAGACGTATCATGCTAATATTAATCAAAAAAGGTCAAATGGATATATTATTTTAAAACATTTATTTATTCAAAGGGCAGAGTTACAGAGAGGCAGGGGCAGGGAGAGAGAGAGAGAGAGGTCTTCCATCCACCGGCTCACCCCCCAGTTGGCCACAAAGGCTGGAGCCAGGATCCAGGAGCTTCCTCCGGGTCTCCCACAGGGGTGGAGAGGCCCAAGGACCTGGGCCATCCTCCACCGCTTTCCCAGGCCACAGCAGAGAGCTGGATTGGAGGTGGAGCAGCTGGGACTTGAACAATTGATACCAATAAATTTGAAATTATATGAAATGAACAAATTCCTTCAAGACACAAACTACTAAAGCTCACCCAATAAGACATAGATAACCACAACTTTTATTTTTTAAAATATTTATTTTATTCATTTGAAAGACACAGTTACACAGAGAGGTAGAGACAGAGAGAGAGGTCTTCCATCTGCTGGTTCACTCCCCAATTGGCTGCAATGGCTGGAGCTGCATTGATCTGAAGCCAGGAGCCAGGAGCCTCTTCTGGGTCTCCCATGTGGATTCAGGGGCCCAAGGACTTGGGCCATCTTCTATTGCTTTCCCAGGCCTCAGGAGAGAGCTGGATTGAAAGAGGAGCAGCCGGGACTAGAACCAGTGCCCATATGGGATGCCGCACCCCAGGCCAGGGCCTTAACCCACTGAGCCACAGATCCAGTCCCAACCACCACTTTTATGAAAGGAATTGATGTTTTAGTTAATAACCTTCCTATTAAAAATAAAGTGGAAAAAAGACAAGCAAACCAAAAAACCTTCCAGTCTCAGATGGCTTCTGTGATGAATTCTATTGAATATTTACATAGGAAATAATAGTAATTCTGGAGGCCAGAATTGTGGTGCAGAGGGCTAAGCCAATGCATGTGACACTGGCATCACATATTAGAGTGCTTTGTCTCCCTGCCACTCTTTTTTTAAAAAAATCTTTACAAGGATTAATCCTTAAAAATAAATCTTTAGAAATAATAAATAAAACTTAAAAATAGCAATGCTTTTTTGTGGCAAAAATGTTCTACATGAAGGATCTCTGAGACCCCGGTGGAAAGAAGTGGCCATCAAAGAAGGTTGTACTTTTCTCTAAAGGGAGGAGAGAGCCTGCACTTTGCTTATGGCCTTGTTTAAATATTGACAGGGTTTGCAGATTCAAAAGGCTTCCATGGCCTAGCCAGCTCATGTCAAGAGCCTTGGGTGGACACTGATGTCATACATAAGAGTGTTAGTTGTGAAATTAACAACAAAAGTCACTGTGCACTAACTCCCCATGCAGGACCTCAATAAGTTGCATTATGAGAGTTAACTGTAAAACTAGTTCTCAAACAGTTTTTGTGTGTGTATGTGCAAATTGTTGAAATCTTTACTTAGTATAGAGTTGGTCTTCTGGTACAAAGTTAATTGAAAATGAATCTTAATGGGGAATGGGACTGGGAATGGGAAAGGGAGGAGGAGGAGGGGTGGGAATGTGGGTGGGAGGGCGGGAATGGTGGGAAGAATAACTATATTCCTAAAGTTATACTTATGAAATTTGTATTTCTTAAAAATAATTTAATTTAAAAAGGCATTTCCTTAATCTAATGAAGAGCATCTACCAAAATCCCACAGCTAGGAGTGACAGCACAATGGCAGAGCAGGAAATGCAAGCCTTTGTCCATCCCTCCCCCCTCCCCCAACAATAAAAACAATTAGACAGCTATCAAGGAATTACTATAACACTGGAAAATCTCAGGAGTCCAATTAAGATGCTGTAACAATGCAATGATGCAAAAGGAAAAAGACCGTGTGAGAATAACCATATAGAAAGGGTAGGAAGAAAATTTCATTTTTTTCTGCATCATCTTACCCTTAGACTGGCAAAACTTTGTGTCCAGTCAGGTCTTTTTCACCTGCAAGTTTACCTTTTGAGGGAAAAATAGGAGCAGAGTGATTGACCAGATGCCTCAATCTTTTGGGGCATTGCCAAAAGGACCTGGTTCAGTTTTATCCCAAAAGATTGATGGGGGGATTGGTATAGCTGAGGCTTGTGGATATAGATAGGAATAAAGAAGTAGGGTAGAAGTTATCAGTATCGGCCATGTGGCAGAGGCCATCATGGTCCCCAGTGGCCTGCTGTATGGAGGACCCCAGCAGCCTTTGCTGATGACAACTGCAACAGCTATCACAGCTGTCTTATATACCCTGCAAATTTTTATCACCTAACTTGCAGTGTTTGCCACCATGCACTGCAGTGTCCTGAGCCCTGTCTCCCTCAACTGACACTGAAGCTGCCCCAGCTAGTACAAAAGGGGTCCCAAAACTAGGGATGCAAGGTGGTCACCCATGAATACTTGTGACCAGCTCAGGCTCTCCCACCTCCTGCCAATCCTGGCTCCCACCACTGCATGTCCACAGCTGATCCTGAAACTCTGTAAATTTATGCAGCTGACCCCAAACCTTGGTACCAGTTCTCAGTGCCACAGCTGCGCACAATACAAGTCCTAACCTACAACCATGTGGACATACCCTGGGCCCACACTACTACACAGCCACCTAAAACTGCCCAGTGCAGTTCTAGGCATGAATATCATCAGTCTTGCCCCATAACTTTGTGGATACTTGTCACCAGCTCCCATTATCATATGTGCAGACATTCTGGTCCCCATAGCCAAGCATGTGCACACTGCTAACCTTGGCCCATGTCACCACTTAGCCCATCTCTGTTTATCCAATCATACTTGTAGCAGACACATAGGTTTGAACATCATTCACAGCCATTAACAGACCACTCACATCTCTCACCATGAGGACCATGAAATTGCCAAAGTCATGGATCCCAAATGCCTGAAACAAGACATTGCAGCTCATCAAATCTAGAGCTGTGACACATTTTTGCACTTGGTGTCTTTTGTTACTAGACTTGGTATCATAGTGCACACCAGCATACTTCCCCAGTTAGTGCCTCTATGCCTACCTCCTCTACTAGAGGCGAAAGGTCTTTTTTTAAAAAAACATTTATTTATTTTATTTGATAGGAATGGTTAAAGAGTGAGAGAGAGGCAGACACACACACACGCGTGCACACACACACACACACACACACACACGAATCTTTCTTTTGTTGGTTCACTCCCCAAATGGCTGCAATGTTCAGAACTGGGTTGATCTGGAGCCAGGAGCCTCTGCCAGGTCTTCCACATGGATGCAGGGGCCCAAGTATTTGGGACATCCTCCACTGCCTTCCCAGTCCCATCAGCAGGGAGTTGGATTGGAAGTGGAGCAGCTGGAATTCTAACTGGCACCCATATGGGATGCTGCCTCAGATGTGGCTTTACCTGCTATGCCACAGTGCCAGCCTGGAAG
This sequence comes from Oryctolagus cuniculus, assembly GCF_051225735.1. Lineage (NCBI taxonomy): Eukaryota > Metazoa > Chordata > Mammalia > Lagomorpha > Leporidae > Oryctolagus > Oryctolagus cuniculus. Next base: position 81,066,764 of record NC_142888.1, on the reverse strand, counting down.
GTCTTTTTAAAACAAAGACAGTCCATAAAGTCTGAAAGAAGTGACTCTTTCTTCAAATGCACATACATCTATGCAAGACTATAAAAGATCATCAAGTATCAGGGAAATATGACACCACCAAAGGAATGAAATAAACTTCTGGTAATTGACCCCAAATAAATTGTGGGGTCAGAATTTAAAAGTCAATTGTTCTAAAGAAGCTCAGCAAATCAACAAGAGAACAGAGATAAACACTTTAATGGAATCAGAAAAACAATAAAATAATTAGATGTTCAACAGAAAAAAAAAAGAATGAAATCCTGTCTTTTGCAACAAAAAGGATGCAACTGGAAACCATTATACTCAGTGAAATAAGCCAGTCCCCAAAACACAAATATCATGTTTTCTCTGATATATGATTGTTCATATAGAATGCAAAAAAAACAATGTGTAAGAATGAAACTGACATCTTACCACTTGATTATTGTTTATTGCCCTTGTCTATATTCCTGTGGAAAAGTTGTCTTTCTACTTGTTGAGTATTATGGTTAGAGTTATGTTAAGCTTATGATTATAAAGTAAATTGAAATTGTTATTACAAAAATTAAAGGGAAGAGAGCCGGCGCCGTGGCTCAATAGGCTAATCCTCCACCTTGCGGCGCCGGCACACCAGGTTCTAGTCCCGGTTGGGGCGTCGGATTCTGTCCCGGTTGCCCCTCTTCCAGGCCAGCTCTCTGCTGTGGCCAGGGAGTGCAGTGGAGGATGGCCCAGGTGCTTGGGCCCTGCACCCCATGGGAGACCAGGAAAAGCACCTGGATCCTGGCTCCTGCCATCGGATCAGCGCGGTGCGCCGGCTGCAGCGGCGGCCATTGGAGGGTGAACCAACGGCAAAGGAAGACCTTTCTCTCTCTGTCTCTCTCTCTCACTGTCCACTCTGCCTGTCAAAAATTAAAAAAAAAAAAAATTAAAGGGAAGAAAGGAAGGAAGGAGTGGTAATGGAAGGAGAGAAGTATGGCTATCTTCTTAGAATAGTACCTATGAAATACATAAAATCTGTGCTCTTTATCATAAAAATTTTAAACGAAAAATATCTAAAAGAGCAGAGTTGACAGAGCTAAAAGGAATCTTAAGTGCCAACAAATTGGATAACACAGAATAAATCAATAAATCCCTAGAGATACACAAGTTAGCAAAACAAAATCAAAGAAATAAAAAGTCTGGACAGAGCAATAACAAAGAAGGAGACTGAATCAGTAATCAGACATCTTCCAACAAAGGGGATAAATGACCTCGTAAGATTAATTCCACCAAATATTCGAATAAGAACGAATAAGATGGAGCCCGTGCTGTGGCATAGTGGGCAAAGCCGCTGCCTGCAGTGCCAGCATCCCATATGGGCGCTGGTTCGAGTCCCAGCTGCTCCACTTCTGATCCAGTTCTCTGCTATGGCCTGGGAAAGCAGTAGAAGATGGCCCAAGTCCTTGGGCCCCTGAACCCACATGGAGACCCAGAAGAAGCTCCTGGCTCCTGGCTTCAAATCGGCTCAGCTCTGGCCATTGTGGCCAATTGGGGAGTGAGCGAGCGAATGGAAGACCTCTCTCTCTCTCTCTTTCTGCCTCTCCTTCTCTCTTTGTATAAATCTGACTTTCAAATAAATAAGTAAATCTTTAAAAAGAAAGAACGAATAAGAAGCCTTCTTAGCTCTCTTAAAAAAATAGAGGGAACACCACCAAGCTCACTTTATGAGGTCAAAATTTTTCCTGATTCCAAAGCTAGACAAAAGCACAAGAAAAGAAAACTCTGAGTACAGGCCAATATTCCTAATACACATAGATGAAAAAAGCCTCAGTAAAATATTGGCAAATCAAATTCAGCAGCAAATTAAAAGGATTGTACAGGATGATAAAGTGGGATTTATCCTTGAGATGAACAAAAGGTACAGCGTGTAAACGCCAATCAATGTGATAAACTATATTAACAGAATAAAAGACAAAAATCACATGATCCTTTCTGTAGATGTAGAAAAAATGCATTTTACAAAATTCAACATTAATAGCTTTTCGTGACAAAAAGTCTCAATAACATAAATATAGAAGGGGCTTAATTTCACACAAAAAATGCTGCGTACAAAAAAACCTGATCACTACCCTTATAATCAATATGGAAAAACTGTGAACTTTTCCTCTCTGACCCAGAACAAGGCAAGGATATCTACTCTCACCACTGATATTCAACATAATACTGGAGCCCTACCCAGAGAAACAACTCACGAAAAGGAAATAATAGCTTTCAAATCAGTAGGCAAAAGGTAAATTTTTTTCCATATATGAATATATATGTAGAAAACTCCAAGAATCCACAAAGAAACTATTAAAACTAATAAATCAATAAAGTTGCAGAACAACCGATCACTCAGCAAAAATCAGGGGCATTTCTATACACCAACACCAACAGTGAAATATCTGAAAGGGAAATGAAGAAAACAGTCCCGTTTATACTAGTGACAATATTGCAATATTGGTATCCCATATCCAAGTGCTGGTTCTAGTCCTAGCTGCTCTGCTTCTGATCCAGCTTCCTGCTAATGTATCCGAGAGGGCAGTAGAATATGGCCCAAGTGCTTAGGATCCTGATATCCAAGTGGGATATCTGGCTGAAGTTCCAGGCTCCTGACTTGGGCTTGGCACACCCCCCAGCTGTTGTGGTTATTAAGGGAATGAACCAGCAGATAGGAACTCTGTTTCTGTCTCTCTGCCTCTCAAATGAATAAATTAAACTTAAAAGAAAAAGGGTAACGAAAATTTTCCATGTACTTTTTGAACTTTAAGTTAACTATTTAGTTTCACTTTTCCTTTTTTATTCATTTTTAAAGATGTGTTTATTTCGAAGGCAGAGTTACAGAGATCTTCCAACTGTTGTTTCACTCCCCAAATGGCTGCAACAGTCAGGGCTGGGCCAGGTTGAAGCCAGGATCCAGGAGCTTCATTCAGGTCTCCCACATGGGTAACAGGGGCCAAAACACTTGAGCCATCTTTAGCTGCTTTTTCAGGCACATGAGCAGGGAGCTGGATAGGAAGTGGAGCTGCTGGGACATGAGCAAGTGCCCATATGGAATGCTGTGGTAGTTGCAGGTGGTGGCATAACCTGTTATGCCACAAAGCTGGCTCATTTATTTTCTTTTTCTACAAACTATCTCAAGTACCCTCATGTTCACTCCCATGTTTTGTGTGTGTTACTCCCAATGGCCACGATATTAAGAGCAACTTAAATGTCCTTTGCTGGATGAATGGCTAATGTTGTGTGTGTGTGTCTGTACACACACTCAATTGAATACTATTCAGCCTTTAAAAATAAGGAAATTAAGGGCCATCATTGTGGTGTAGTGGGTGAAGCTGCCACTTGTGATGCTGGCATTGCTTATGGGCATCCATTAAAATCCTGCTGTTCCACTTCCAATCAGCTCCCTGCTAATGTGCCTGGGAAAGCAGCAGAGGATGGCCCAAGTGCTTGGGCCTCTGTGCCCAAGTGGGAGACCTGGAAGAAGCTTCTGGCCCAGCTCTGGCCATTGTGGCCATTTGGGGAATAAACCAATGGATGGAAGATTTCTCTCTGCCTCTCCCTCTCTTTTTGTAACTCTGCCTTTCAAATAAAAAATAAATCTTCAAAAAATAAGGAAATCCTACCATTTGTAAAAATATGGATGGAGCAATATGGATGGAACTTTATGCTAAGTGAAATAAGCAAGACACAGAAGTTGAAATACTATATGAGCTCATAGGTGGAATCTAAAGCAGTCAAATTCAAAGAAGCAGAGAGTTGGATGGTGTTTGATAGGAGCTGGGGGGTATGTAGTAACATTGGTCAAAAAGTACACTGTTTCAGTTATATAAGATGAAAAAGTTCTGTAGATAAAATGTACAGCATATTTATGATAAAGTACTGTATGTAATATACTTGAAATTTACTGAGAGGCTACATCTTAAATCTTCTCAACACACACACATGTACAAATGGTAGCTCTGTAGTAGTGACAGAAAGTTAATACCTAGTGATTATTTCACAATGTGTATCAAAATATGAAGTAATATACCTTAAATGCATGCTTTTATGTATATGATTTTGTCATTGATATTTCAATAAATTCTTAAAGTCCTCTACAGCTAATATCACACTTCATCCTGAAAGACTGAATACTTTCTCTCTAAGATGAAAAACAAAAAAAGATGTCCACTTTTGCTATTTCTATTCAATATTATATTGGAAATTTTGGTGAATGCTAGAATGAAAGAGTTACAAATGAAAGACATACACATTGGAACAGAAGTAGCAAGACTGTCTTCACTCGAAAATGATATTATGGCCTCTGTAGAAGATCTGTTGGAATCTATAAAAATGTCACTAGAACTAGTAAGTCAGCACAGAAAGTATGCAGGATAAAAGATCAATATACAAATATCAATTTCTATATGCTATCACCAATCATAAATTTCAATGATAAAGTTCAATATCATTTGTAATGACATTAAACAATAAATACTTAAGACATAATTCTTTATTTTATTTTTTTTTGACAGGCAGAGTTAGACATTGAGAGAGGGAGAGAGACAGAGAGAAAGGTCTTCCTTTTTCCATTGGTTCACCCCCCAAGTGGCTGCTACAGCTGGCGCTTTGCTGCCAGCGTGCTGCACTGATCCAAAGCCAGGAGCCAGGTGCTTCCTCCTAGTCTCCCATGCGGGTGCAGGGCCCAAGGACTTGGGCCATCCTCCACTGCCCTCCTGGGCCACAGCAGATAGCTGGACTGGAAGAGGAGCAACCAGGACAGAATCTGGCGCCCAGACCGGAATTAGAACCTGGGGTGCCGGTACCGCAGGTGGAGGATTAGCCTAGTGAGCAGCGGCGCCAGCCAAGATGTAATTCTGACAAAAGAAGTACAATATTTACAAACTAAAAATACTGCTGAAATAAACTAAAGAAGTAGTAAATAATGGAGGTATATAAATCATGATCTTGAGTCATAATACTCAATATCTTCAAGATGTTATTCTTCCCAAATCCATAAATTCAATATAATCCCAATAAAAATTCTATTAGAATAGTGTAGATTTTGAGAAGTCCATTATAAAAATTCTTATGGAAATTCAAGAACTTTAGAATAGCCGAAACAATTTAGGAATGATCAAAATTGGAATATAAAGAGTAACTGATTGCAAGAATTTCAAAGAATGCGTCATAATCAAGAAAATGTGGTCATGGCATTAAGAGACAAATGGATTGGAAACATATGTACACACATACAGATAATTGACCTCTGACAAAGGTATAAGGCCATTCAATGGATAAAGTACAACCGTTTTTTTTTTAAAAAAAATGGTGCTGGAAAAACTGAATTTCCATGTAATAAAAAAGAATTTTGATCCATATTTTGTACCATACACAAAGCTTAATTCAAATAGATCATAGACCTAAATGCAAAAATCTAAAATTAGGACATCTGCCATTCTATGAGTCTGCTGAGTATCTCACTTCCCATGTTGGATCACTCTCCCCTTTATTTATTCTATCGGTTAGTGTTAGCAGGTACTAGACTTGTTTATGTGCTCCCTTTGACTCTTAGTCCTTTCATTATGATCAATTGTGAACTGAAATTGATCACTTGGAATAGTGAGATGGCATTGGTACATGCCACCTTGATGGGATTGAATTGGAGAGTATTTCAGGCATGGGAAGCCAAGACACTCTGGCAAAAGATCTCTGTGAGTGAGATCCCAGTGGAAAGAACAGGTCTTCAAAGAAGGAGGTACCTTTCTCTGAAGGGAGGAGAGAACCTCCACTTTGACTATGACCTTGTCTAAACAAGATAAGAATCGGAGAACTCAGAGGGCTTCCATAGCCTTGGAAACTCATGACTGGAGCATAGGGAGATTACTGATGCCATAGACAGGAGTGTCAATTGGTAAAGTCAACAACAGGAGTCACTGTGCACTTACTCCTCATGTAGGATCTCTGTCCTTAATGTGCTGTGCATTGAGATTTAATGCTATAACGAGTACTCAAACAATATATTTCACTTTGTGTTTCTATGGGGGTGCAAACGGTTGAAATCTTTACTTAATGTATACTAAACTGATCCTCTGTAAAAAAAAAAAAAAGAAAGAAATTATCAACTCCCAACTTGACTCTCACTGGGATTAAACATGACAATAGGTCTGATCTGATTTCATCATCATTTAAAAAAAATCATCTATTATTTTTCACTTTATGTTTCTGTGTGGGAGCAAACTGTTGAAATCCATACTTAATGTATACTAAGCTGATCTTCTGTATATTAAGATAGTTGAAAATGAATCTTGATGTGAATGAAAGGGGAGAGGGAGTGGGAAAGGGGAGGGTTGTGGGTGGGAGGGACGGTATGTGGGGGAAGCCATTGTAATCCATAAATCGTACTTTGGAAATTTATATTCATTAAATAAAAGTTAAAAAAATGCCATAAGCAAAATAAAAAAAAAGAAATAAAGAAATAAACCAAGCATAAAAGACAAAAAAAATCTAAAATTATAAAATGACTAGAATAAGATATAAGGGAAACTGAAAACAAACCAAATACCCACCAACAGGTAGATGGCTAAACAAATTGTGATATGCCCATACGATAAAACACTGTTTAACAATAAAATAGAATGAATAATTGACACAATGTTATAGTATTGATAAATTTCAGCATAAGTATGCTGAATAAATGAAACAAGGGAAAATAATTCATTCTTTATGATTCCATATATAAAATTCTTGAAAATTAATCTGTGATGAGAAAAAGGTTAATTGTTGCCTTGGTATGATAGCAGTGGAGAGGCATGAAGAGATTACAAAATGAACAAGAGGAAACTTTTGGGAGTGATACATATGCTTTGTTGTGATGGTTTTATGGGTAAATATCTATGTCAATATATATCAAATTTTTTACACTATAAATATGTGAAGTTTTAAAATGTTCTAAATCTTATTGTAGTTGGCACACAATTAGAAAATTATTCTTTACTGTTTGAAAAATACTACAGATTTGGGCCAGTGCCGTGGCTCACTTGGTTAATCCTCTGCTTGCAGCGCCAGCATCCCATATGGGCGCCGGGTTCTAGTCCTGGTTGCTCCTCTTCCAGTCCAGCTCTCTGCTGTGGCCTGGGAGTGCAGTGGAGGATGGACAAAGTGCTTGGGCTCCTGCACCCACATGGGAGACAAGGAAGAAGCACCTGGCTCCTGGCTTTGGTTTGGCGCAGCTCTACCCATAGCAGCCATTTGAGGGGTGAACCAATGAAAGGAAGACCTTTCTCTCTGTCTCTCCCTCTCACTGTCTAACTCTATCTGTCAAATTAAAAAAAAATTAAAAAAGAAAAATGCTACAGATTAAGCAAACAAATCATTTATGACATTGATGGATGAGAGAAATTCCAACAGACATCTGTGTAGTTTCACCTTAGTGTCACTCATTAACATAAATGAAAATATCAACCAGTGTTCATGTCAGAACTATATTCCTTCATCAGTTGCCACCATAGCCTGGCTATGAATATAATCTTCAGCAAACATCACTAAAAGCATTCTGTGAGAGTCAGTAGGTTATATGCAACTTACAATAAAAAATATTGTATATTGTTTATAGCTTGTGTGCCATACTTCATTTGTATCAATACAATTTGTAATAAATTTACATATTATTTGGGATTATCCAGAAAAACAGAGCCAGCAGGATTTTTATATATAGAGAAAGAAATTTATTGGAAGGGACTGACTCATGCCATTGTGGAGGTTGACATAGTCCAAGATCTATAGTAGCAAACAGGGAGACTAGAGAGCTGATGATGTGGTTGCAGCCTCAGTCTAAAGGCCTGAAGGCTAAAAGAGTTGATAGAGTAAGTTCCAATCCAAAAGCCTGAAGGTTTGATAGCCAAAAATAGTCAATGTTTTGGGTCAAGTCCAGAAGCAAGAAAAGACTGATATCCCAACTCAAGTAATTAGTCAAGCAGGAGGAGCTTCTAGTTAGTCCCGTGAGAGTCAGATTTTGTTTGGTTCAGGCCTTCAGTTGATTAGATTGAGGAACATCCATGCCATGAGAAACAATTTGCTTTACTCAGTCTATCAATTCAAATGCTAATCTTATCTGAAAACCCCCTCACAGATGCACACAAAATATTTTACTATCTCGGCATCCTATGGTCCAGTTAAGTTGACAAATGAAATTAACTTCCACAGCCTACCATTTCTCAACTTGGCACTTAAACACATCTTTTTAAATTGTACTTAATCTCTATAACAATATTAAGGGTCCAGCATTGTGGCACAGCAAGTTAAACCACTGCTTGTAATACCAGCAACCCATATCAGAGTGCCTGTTTGAGTACCAGCTACTCCGCTTCTGATGCAGTTTCCTGCTAGTATGCCTAAGATGGCAACAGAAAATGAAAATGATCTAAGGACTTAGGCCCCTGCCACCCATGTAGGACACCAGAATGGATTTTATGGCTCCTGGGTTTGGTCTGACCCAGACTTGGTTGCTGTGGCCATTTGGGGAGTGAACCAGAAGATGGAAGGTCTCCTCTTCTCTCGTCTCTTCCTCTCCCTCTCCCTCTTCTTTTGCCTCTCCCTCTATCCCTGTTGCGTTTTCAAACAAATAAAACCAATTTTAAATAAGACAATAACAAGGTCATAATTTAGACTAACATGATAAACTCTCCTGCATACAACTAAAAATGTATTAATCCCTTCTGCAGAAGAAGAGGTAAAGTTCTTGAATGATATCTACTTTTCTGTAGTTATCTCATCAATATTGTGGTATAAAATTAACGGTGCTTAGATACAATTGTGCAGAACTATTTGCAAACCAGATCTGAGTGTTCTTTTTCTGCCAACTGGTCTTAAGGAATAGGTATGGGCTTGGAAAGAGAAGGCAGTAAAGTCAGCGAAGAGATGATGAATATTTGGGCCACTTCTTCATATAAATTACTTGTGTCTTTAGGGTCTGCGCAGACCTTATCCTGTATATACCACTTTTATTTGATGATGGAGTGACATCCAACTTTATGGCATGGTGGGCAGATAACACTGTTTATTATGTCCAGCTCAGGTTTTATGGTAAGTTGGTAACCTATGGTCAAACACTCAGTTTCTTCTAAGGTCTAGTAGCAGGCTAAAAGCTGTTTGTCAAAAAGAGAATAGTTATCCACAGATGTCAGCTCTCTCCTCCAAAATCCTATACATGAGTCACCTCTAGGGGACAGCCAAAGGCCCCAAACAGCATCCCTAGCTGCTATGGATACTGCCCTATCTGCCAACAGCACTGTTCTGCTGGACCATATGACCCAAGTAGCAGAGAAGATTGAATAGTGGTTAATATCTGTTGCAGAGCATTCTCATATTTTGGGCTATATATAAAACTAGCATCCATTTGGGTATAATATACCAAAATGAGGAAGATTTTGCCTTCCAAATCCAAAGAGGCCCACCAGACATTGTGCCTCTTTTTCTCCTCTTCTCCTCCTTTTTTTGTTGTTGTTGTGGGAAGGACCATAAGGAACAACTTATTCTTCATATTGGAAAGGCTATCTGGATATGTTCTACATGACTGAACCCCCAAGAAATTTCACTGAGACAGAAGGCCCTTAGACTTTGGTTGTACTTATTTCTCACACTCTGACACAGAAATGTCTCACCAAGTTGTCTAGAATAGTTGCTGCATTTGCTTCAATAGATCCAATTAAAACAGTGTCAACAGTGAAATGGATTAGTGTGATGACTTGTGAAGGGTAAATGTGATCAAGATCCCTTTAAACTAAATTATGACACAGAACTCCTGAGGTTGAACTGTAAATATGTATTGCTGGACTTACCCAGCTGAATGCAAACTGGTTCTCATGGCTCTCATCGACAAGATGAAGAAAAAGAAATTTGCCAGATCAGGAGCTTCGTATAAGGTACCATGGTACCATGGTACCATGGGGCATATTAATTTGTGTAGCCAATGAAACCACATGTAGTATAGCAGCTGCAATTGGAGTCAGCATTTGGTTAAATTTAAATCAATCCACTGTAATTCTCTAAGATCCATCTGTCTTCTGTGAAGTCCATATGGACATGTTGAATGGGGATGAGATGAAAATCACCACCCCTGCATCTTTCAAGTCCTTGATGGTAGCATTAATCTCTGCATTCCCTTAGGGAATGTGGTATCTTTTTTTAATTTGCTATTTTCTGAGGACAAAGCACGTCTGTTGGTATCCACTTGGCCTTTACCACCATATTAGCCCTTACTCCCCAGGTCAGAGGACAAATGTAGCAATTATGTCCACTATTGAGTATATGTATTCCACTTATGCATTCAGGACTGGAAAAATAACCACAAGATGAGTCTGGGGACCAACTCTGTTAGCTATGACAGATCTGAGCTAAAATCCATTCCCCACCTGATTTTATATGCCCCTATTCTGACTGGTTGACCACACTGATATTTTGGAATTATCATTTCAGATCCAGTGTTCTACAGTTCCTGAAAGATCTGATCATTTCCTTTCCCCTAACGCAGTTACTATGTAAAATGTCATAGATTCCTTTTGGGAGGCTGTGAGAAAGATCAACAGCACACATTTTGGTAATATACCAGGTTACTTCCTCAAGGGGACCTAGCCGCCCTTCCATTCAAATGATTCTGAGTCTGTAAATCGGCCAAAGTCAGGGAATCAATTGTTTTTCTGATTTAGGTTAGACTTTTGTTCACTTGACTTAGAACTGTTATGCTTTTAGTGGTCAAGTTAAAATTTAGGTTTAGGTTTTAATGGTCAAATAACAATTTAGCTTGTAGGTTTTCTACAAGCTGCAACATTAAGTGCAGAATTGCTATTTAGTGAATCCCTAACAATACATTTTACCTGCTCAAATATTTGGTCCTTTCACCATCGTCCTCCTGCTTTAATATCCATTCACACACATGTCCAGATTTCTGTATACATTTGAAAACCCAAATTCTGTCTCTCTATTTTTTTTTTCAGTGTGGTGCCCATCCTCACAGTCCATATTTTCTACTTCACATTTAAGGACATCTAGGAATTGAGTCTAGTGATCATCCTATTTCTTCCCAATCAATGACCCCAGTTTAACCATAAATGACTTACAATTCTAGGAATTCAACCTTTATTGAGATTCAGCCATTCATAGGATGAAACTCTGGGTTTGATTTTCAACAATTTCAGCTCTATGACCACAGGATATAAAGATCTTCAGGGCGCATATAGAAGCTTTCAGGTCATTTTTGCAGTGCTTAAGCTGGGAAATTGAATTTGTGAGCTCATCCTTTAGTTTTTCCATTTTGTCAATCAACATTAGGAGCAACTATCTGATTTGATTATATTCATTAGCTTGCCAAAAATGTTTGAAAAATAATGCCAAAAATTATATGATATATCATATCATATAATACCAGAGCCTTGTTTATTATAAGTGGTTGATTAAGAGTATTCAATATGGTATTTTGCAAATACTCTCTGGTAGATCATGCCATATACCATCAGTGTTCTCTTTATTACTAGAAATAGTCATTAGTATCTTTTGTAATTCCAATTATTATTGTGATCTAAGATATACACATGATGTTTTGGTGTACATATACATTGTGAAGTGATTACCATAGTCAAGCAAATAAACATATCCATCATCTCAAATTGTTACTTTTTCCTTTTTTGTGTGCTAAGGGTAACTGGGATCTATTTTCTAAGCAAATTTACAGTTTTTAATACAATACTATTAGCTACAATTAATACATTCATTTTTTAAACTTTTGCAGGCTATGTAACTATAATTTTGTACACTCTTTCATTTCCCCATTCCCTTCCCTGCCTCCACTTCTGGTAGTCACTGATATATTCTCTGTTTCTATGTAGTCAATATTGTGTAAAGATTGAACCTATATTTGCAATCATGCAATATTTTTCTTTCTTTTTTTAACTTTTTTTATTTGAAAGGCAGAGTTACAGAGAGAGGGAGAGACAGAGAGAGTGCACACGCTCTTCAATCCACAGGTTCACTCCCAAAATGGTTGCAACAGGCAGAGCTAAGCCAGGACAAATCCAAGAGTTTCATCTGGGTCTCTCACGTGGGTGTGGGAACCCAAGCACTTGGGCCATCCTCCACTGCTTTCCCAGGCACACTAGCAAGGAGCTGGATTGGAAGTGGAGCAGCTGGGACTCGAACCAGTGCCCATATGGCATGCCAGCACTGCAGATGGTGGCTTAATCCACTATACCATAACACCAACCCCAGTATTTTTCTTTCTCTACCTGGATTATTTCACTTAGCATAATATCCTCTAAGTTCATCTCTTGTTGTTGCAAGTGACAGAATCTCCATTTTATTAAATGATGGATAATAGTCCATCTCTCTCTCTCTCTCACACACACACACACACACGTACATCACAATCTCTTTATCCATTCATTCGTTGACAGTCTGAGTTCAGAGGCAGGAAAAGATTGATGTCACAGCTCAAATAGTCAGGCAGGAGGAGGTCCTCTTCCTCATGGGAGAGTCAGCATTTTGCTTCTATATAGGCCTTCAAGTGATGAGCGTCTTGCATATTAGGAAGGGCAGTATGCTTTACTTAGTCTGCAAATTCAAAGGTTAATGTCATCCAAAACTCTTACAGAAACATCTAGAGTGATATTTGACCAAATATCTGTGTATCTTGTGGCTCAGTCTAGTTAACACATGAAAATATGCTCCACAGATTATGTTTAGCATATAAAGCAACATACACCATTTTTCTGGAGATCTGGTTGTTAAACATTTACCAGTGCACCATTGGAGCAAGTGTTTGGCTTCTGGTGTTTTTTTTTTTTTTTTTTTTTTCCTGGTGATGAGCAGATTTTCTACTGTTAAGGTCAATGCTTCTCTTTGCACTGGGTCTTGGAAAAAAAACAAGAAACCCACATCTAACATGCTGGCAATATGTTTGTAATTTTGCTTCTAGTCAAAGACTAGGAACCTGCTGATCCTTTGTGTCAATAAGGTGCCATCTGCCTGTCAGACAGTTGGTGGAAAAACTGCCTTGTTGTCTGTAGTTCTATTGATTGCAGCATTTCACAGTGCACTCTAGTTTCATGAAGATGGTAACTGATTATTTGTCATTTTGTACTTATTTCACCCTCACTCTTTCCCTCCCAAACCTGACACAAATTTTCTCTTGTGCTTGACAAGATAAATAGCTTGGAAACATGAGGTTGTGACTTGAACTTGAATTTCATATTGGAGCAATTAAGACTTTCTAACCCCCCCCCCTTTTTTTTTGGACAGGCAGCGTTAGACAGTGAGAGAGACAAAGAGAAAGGTCTTCCTTTTTCCTTTGGTTCACCCCCCAAATGGCCACTACAGCCAGTGCACTGGGCCGATCCAAAGCCAGGAGCCAGGTGCTTCCTCCTGGTCTCCCCTGTGGGTGCAGGGCCCAAGGACTTGGGCCTTCCTCCACTGCACTCCCAGGCCACAGCAGAGTGCTGGACTGGAAGAGGAGCAGCCAGGACAGAATCCGACGCCCCGACCTGGACTAGAACCCGGGGTGCTGGCGCCACAGGCGGAGGATTAGCCTAGTGAGCCGCGGCACCAGCCGCAACTAAGACTTTCATGAATGAGCCTGGATCACTAACTTTGGAGAAGTTCATCTGATTTTCAACCAAGATGTATATTCTAGTTTATTCTAGTTCCAGCTATGCCAAAACCTATATTGAACCAACCCTGTAACTTCTCTGAGCCTCAGTTATCTCTCCATAAAGCATATTTGTAAATGCTCATCAAGACGGTAGTGGAGAAAGAAAATGTGGTACTTCCATATAATGAATTACTGAACTTCAGTTAAAAGGAACTAAATAGATAACAAATAATGTTGAGTGAAGAAATCTAGATGCCTACTGTAGGATACCTTTGAAAGAAAGCACCTAAAAATAATGCTACATATTGTTATGCATGAGGAAGTATAAAACTTCTGGAATGAAACTCAGAAACAAGTAATAGTTCTTATGTTTGGGGGCCAGGAGAGGGCACAAGGAAGCATCCTGGATTGGGAACAAATCATCAGCTTTATAATGTTCTGTTCTAAAGATAATCTGTAGTAATTTTCTAAAGTTAAAATAGTTCAATTTTTAAATAAAGATGATGGTTAGACTAAATATTTCCTGAAGTCCCTTTAAAATTTAACATTCCATGGCTCTAAGATATGGGGAAGAATTGAGTAGTGGATCATTACAAATGTCTCTAAGTTCTCTTGGGATGGAGTTCACCACTTCTCCTGGGATAAATAATTTACTTTCTCTTGGGAGATCAGAGCAGATCATATCTAAGATTTGTCGAACCCCTACTCTCTATGAAAGCAAGCAAAGATGGTTCCCTTCAGTTCTTATAAATGATTCATTGCTTCCTGGTCCCCTACATGAGCTTGTCCTGCTTTCACTGAAGAAGTTGGGGGTCAGAAGTGCTTGGCTACCAGTTGTCTATGGAGAGGTCAAATTGTCTGGGAGGTTTCCCATCATGGAATACTTCTATCTTTTGTTAGGAAAATCAAAGAAAAATGTTTTCTCTGCAGAATTCCCTCTCCCTACTTACCTTTTCTTTTATGCTAACTGCTGCTGTTGCTATTAGAAGCTGCTGTAATGAAAAATTGCTTTATGTTTGATGGGTAGACAAGGGCTCATCTGAAATCAAAAGACCGAGATATGTAATTGCCATTGACTATGGTAAAGAGACAGAAAAACTAATTGGCAACTACTGTGTCACCCTCACCAATTGACTGTAACATTCTTCTGTCATGCCTATGTCTCTGCCTCTTCTAGATCCGCAGTACAGGGCTGTTAGAGACCCTCAGTGCTGGGGATACTTCTTTTCCCTTCTATACCCTTTGCATTTACTATGCTTATTCTTGCCTCTAACCCAGTGGTCATGCCAGGGGCCAAGGGCATGTGGAATATTTCTCCCTTTTCCTCTGGGCCTACCTCTAGCTCCTCCTTCAAGAAGCCTTCCCCGACCTCCTCAGTGTACAGGGACAGATTTTTCCCCAATACCCTTGTGACACGTCAGCTGAACCTTACAGATATAAACCTCATATTGTATGGCTATGGATTCTCTCACCATTTAGGTGATGTTAATCTTCTTTTCCCCCATCGTCCCATTTTATAAATAGGGCCATGCATCAGAAGAGTGCGTAACAGTGGACAAAGGCAGTGGTCTGTCAAAGCCAGATATTCACACAATTCTCCTTTAACCTAGTTTTTCTCTTCATTTAGAGTGAGAATATTAGGTTAATATGTGGGTGGAGGACAGACATAAGTGTATGAGGACAGTTGATAGATAAATCAATTAGATAAAGAAAAGCTCCTTAGGGCTCCTGTGCATCATTTTATAACAACCTGGTAGCACTCTATCACTTCTAGACTCATTCATCAAATAGTTGGGTAGTTTTTTTTAATGAGTTTATCTGCTGACCAAGTCAGCTACCTTTGCTGTATCCTAGAAATTTCTCTACCAGGTAATATACAGATTCTTCAAAAGCTTATAAATACCAAACCCATTTTTCCTAATATACTAGAGCTCAAAAAGATGCTTAGGGTTTCAGTCTATTGGAAAAATTATCTGCACTCTTTATTCCTAAAAGAAAAATTCTATCAGCCCAGCTAAATTTTAGATTAGCTTTCTAAGTCAGAATTTATTGTCATTCTTCTTACTGTACTTAGCTTGGATGTTAGCCTAAAGTTGAAGTTTAGCACTGAGAATCACAAGTCACAGATCAGAAAACTGTAACATTAATCAAACGAATGCAGTACGTTAGGGATAGAGCTGGTCTATTCATTTGGCAAGCAGACTCTAATTTACCTCCTTATAGATTCAGAACAGAATTTGTGCTTGGAAACAAGGTAGGGAGCAGAAAGTGGTAAGAGAGGGGCTTACAAAAAGGCCTGGAAATTGTTAGAGGTAATGGATAGTCTCATTTATCATGGTTTTGATGATAGTTTCATAGGGTGCGTATATATGTCAAAAACCTAATTGTACAATTGAACTATGTGAAATATGTTGTATTTCTTTTTTTCCATTTTTTAACTTTTATTTAATAAATATAAATTTCCAAAGTACAGTTTATGGATTACAATGGCTGCCCCCCCCCATAATTTCCCTCCTACTCTCACCCCTCCCATCTTCTGCTCCCTCTCCCATTCCATTCACAACAAGATTAATTTTCAATTCTCTTTATATACAGAAGATCAATTTGGTATATATTAAGTAAAGATTTCATCAGTTTGCACCCACACAGAAACACAAAGTGTAAAATACTGTTTGAGTATTAGTTATAGCATTATTTCACATTGGACAAAACATTAAGGACAGATCCCACATGAGGAGTAAGTGCACAGTGACTCCTGTTGTTGACTTAACAATTTGACACTCTTGTTTATGGTGTCAGTAATCTCCCTAGGCTCTAGTCATGAGTTGCCAAGGCTATGGAAGTCTTTTGAGTTCGCCAACTTCGATCTTATTCTGACAGGGTAAGAGGTACCTTCAGAGAAAGGTACCTCCTTCTTTGATGGCCTTGTTCTTTCCACTGGGATCTCACTCGCAGAGATGTTTCATTTCAGTTTTTTTTTTTTTTTTTTTTTTTTTTTTTTTTTTTTTTTTTTTTTTGCCAGAGTGTCTTGGCTTTCCATGCCTAAAATACTCTCATGGGCTCTTTAGCCAGATCCGAATGCCTTAAGGGCTGATTCTGAGGCCATAGTGCTGTTTAGGACATCTGCCATTCTATGAGTCTGCTGTGTATCCCGCTTCCCATGTTGGATCGTTCTCTCCCTTTTTGATTTTATCAGTTAGTATTAGCAGACACTAGTCTTGTTTGTGTGATCCCTTTGACTCTTAGACCTATAAGTGTGATCAATTGTGAACTGAAATTGATCATTTGGACTACTGAGATGGCACTGGTACATGCCACCTTGATGGGATTGTATTGGAATCCCCTGGCACGTTTCTAACTCCACCATTTGGGGCAAGTCCGATTGAGCATGTCCCAAATTGTACATCTCCTCCCTCTCTTATTCCCACTCTTATATTTAACAGGGATCACTTTTCCGTTAAAATTTAAACACCTAAGAATAATTGTGTGTTAATTACAGAGTTCAACCAATAGTACAATTATACCTGGATAAAGCTGCTTAAAAAGAATTTGAAGATGTTAATTTTTAAAAATTGAATTTACTCATTGAGGCAAATACTCATAGGGCCCAATTTCCAGCTTAATCCCAGTGGTGAAGAAAACTTGCTGTGGAGATGGACAGACCTGTGACTCTGTCATTTATGAGCTGAGTGATTCTTATAAAGCTTTTAACCTCTTTGAATCTCATACTTACATCTGAAAAATGGAAATTGTAATGAGAGTAACTAATCCATATTCTCAGGTTTAAATGAGATAATGATATGTGGAAAGCACTCAGCATAGCATTAAGCACAAATTAAGTATTGAAGAAACGGCAGTTATTGTTTTATCTTCCACTGTGATACTAATCTTGGATGAAAGCACACAGAATCACAGCAGATTCCTAAAGCAATTTATTGATTGCCATCAACCCATCAGAACCTTTATTAGATACTTGTGGACAGATTCCCATAATTGACACTGTTGGGAAGTAAAAAGGTAAGCAAATAAACAAGTATGTGAAATGAACAGGTGAGATGGGACACATGTTTGAAGGAGATTGCACAAAAGCATATACAGGAATAGATGAGGAAATATGATTTCAATAGTAGAAACAATGCAAGTGACAGTGAGTGTACAACTTGGACAGGATTTGCTGGGAAGCATAGGTGAAGCAATCTCCCTACCGGGGAACAGCATGGTTCTTGGAATCTAGCAAGTATGGGCTTGAGTCCCTACCTCACCTCTTATTAGCTGGGATAACCTGAGCAAGTCATTGAACCTTTCTGAAGCTCAGTTTCTTGCATGGAGATAGAGTTAATGCTGCATCTATAAATTCAATCAACTGTGAACTAAAACTATTCAGGGAATTAATAATAATTATTATGGCTGTTCTGAATATATTCAGACTTTTTCCTTTGCCATTAATTCCTAAACAATACAGTGTAGCAACTATTTACATAGCACTTCCACTACATGAGGTATTGGTAAGTACTGCAAAGATTAAAGTATATATAAAGTATATAGAAGGAGGCAGGTGTTGTGCAGTGATGGGTTAAGTAGCTGCCTAGGACACTCACATGTCATGCCATAGAGTTGGTTTGGGTCCTGGCTACTTTATTCCTGATCAAGCTTCCTACTAATGTACCTGGGAAGGCAGTGGATGATAGCCGAAGTATATGTGGGTTCCTGCCACGCACATGGAAGACCCAGACGGAGTTCTGGACTCCTGGTTTCAGTATGGCCCAGTCCTGGATGTTGTAGGTATTTGGAAAGTGAACCAATGTGTGGAAGATCTGCCTTTCTCTCTGTCTCTGCCTTTCAAATAAAAGTAAATATTTAAAGATGAAGTATATAGGAGTATTTCATGATTATATGTGAATATACCATTTAATATAAGGGATGTGAACATTCACAGATTTTTGTACCCACAGGTGATCCTGGAGCTAATATCCTACAGATACTGGGGGATGAAAGTGCACTAATTATCTTCCTCCTAGGATTGTTGTGAAGATTAGATGTGGTAATGCATTGCCAACACTTACCACAAGCCTACAAAATTAGCAAGCACTCCAAAATATGGAAAGCACTTTCTTTATTACTTATATTTCAAGATTTAAAAAGTTTATTTTTATCTATTTGAAAGGTAGAATGAAAAGGAGGGAGGGAGAGTGGAAGGGATGGAGTGGGAGAGAGAAGGGGGAGAGAGAGAGTGAGAGAGAGAGAGGTACCTTTCATCTGCTTGTTTACTCTCCAAATGTCCACAACATCCAGGGCTGGGCCAAGCTGAAGTCAGGATCCTAGAACTCAGTTTGGGTCTCCCGTATGAGTGGCAAAGAACTCAGCACTTGGAAAATCATTTGCTACCTCCCAGAATACATTTACAGGAAACTGGAGTGGAAGTGGAAGAGTCAGGACTCGAACCAGGCACCCCAATATGAGATGTGGATATCTCAAGCAGCAACTTAACTTGCTGCACCACAGTGCCTATTCCTAGAAGCACTATTTATGTCTTCAAATCTCAGGGTTCTTTTTCTCTTTTGTTCCCATGTTTGGATGAGTGTTTTATGGGATATTTCCACTGCCTAGTATAGGTGCTTGAAAGAACAAGGAATACAAAAGATGTACAAGAGTGAGAGGCTACAGAGAAAAGCAGAAACATGATTCATAGGTTCTAGACCAAAGAGACAGTGGTATTAATCAGTGGAGAAAGTGATGACACATTGCATAGAGGATCTCACCATGACAATGTAGCTGGATCAGATGGGGGAAGGCTGCATTATGATGCCACTTTTGGGACATCCACTCTTTGAGGAAATTTTCTGGGCTTCTAGGAGGTAGCATTGAATTGAATTTGGGCTTAGAGTTTGCTTATCAGTGAAATGTAGATAACGTCACATGTGCCTTCCTTGTGGGATTGTGGTTAGGATTAAACACATTAAAAAACCAAGGCACTGGAACATAGGAAGGGCTCAAGAAAAGTTAGTTATTATTATCCATTGGAAAGTAAGCTCCATGAAGGTAAATATTTTTGTTTGATTTGTTCACCTCTATATCCCAAGCAGTTAGAATAGTATCCAGTACATAGTAAGTGTTCAGTAAATACTTGATGAATAAATGAATTAATCCTTAATTCTATCTCTTTCTCTCATAATTTACAATCTACTTTCCAAATAAATCTAGAATCTGACCAGTTTTTGCCGCCTTCTTGGTTAGCATCTTCTATCTCCTTTTAGCTGCGTTGTCACTATAGCTTCCTAACTGACCTGGCTATTTTTGTCCTTTATAATCTGCAACATGCCCAGCCCCTCCTCCAAGTCTTTTCTTCAAACAACAATCATAGTGATCCCTTGAAAATATCTTCAAACCACAATCATAATGATTCCTTGAAAATGTAAGTTAGATCACATTGCTCCTTTGCTGAAAATCTTCCCATCGTTTCCCAATTCACTCACAGGAATGGGTAAGTATTTTTACTTGATTTGTTGTTAGCTACCTCTCTGATCTCATCTTTTATTACTTTTCCATTTTCTTACTGTGTTCTAGTCACACTGGAACAAAATCAACATTCCTTTTAAAAATATTATTTGTTTACTTTAAAGGCAGCGATATAGACACATGTGTGAGGGGTTGGGGGAAAGAGGATGGGATAAAGAGAGAGAGAAAGGGAGAAAGGGAGAAAGGAAGAGAGAGAGAGAGAGAGATGGAAAGCCTGGAACCTTGAACTTAAAGTCTCCCAAGTGGGTATCAGAAAGCCAAGTACCTGCCTACCTCCGAAGTTAGATAGCGAGAAGCTGAATCAGAAGTGAATTGACATCCAGGGACTGACATGTGATGCAGGCATCCCAAGTTGCATCCTAACTGCTGTGCCAAACAGCAGCCTTACAATCAGCAGTTCTTTAACACACAAAGTATGCACTCCTATCTAAATGTTCTCGCACTTGCTATTTCATCTGCTAGAAAGTCTCCTCTCCCAGGTTTCCCTTAGTTTACTTCCTTACTTTCTGTAAGATCATGCCTGATCATCTCTTATAAAGGAGCATCATGATCCCTAGCATTCCTTTGCCACTTTTTCCTTCTTTAGTTTTCTCCATAGCATTTGTTACCACCTGACACATTTACACACCTGTCATTTACTACTACCTGTTGTAATGAGGATGATTGTGATGATCTCATCTCACTTCGTGTCACCTCCACGAGAGCAGAGACTTGGCAGTTTTATTCACTGCTATATTCTCAGGCCCTGGAATAGCTCTTGGAATATTGTGATCCCTCAATATATTTGTTGAATGAATGAATTCAATAGTTTTAAGAAGTAATCTCCTTCACTTGTATCTTCTTATTCCATGGAATAGCATGTATTTTAAGATAATCCCATTCCAGGGCCAGCTAAATTTGGCTTTGATTACTGGAGAATAGGAAAAGTGAAGTTTTCCCCATTGGCACCAGTTTGGTAGGCAAAATATAGGGAAACAAAAGGTTTGTGGGGAGAAATATTAACAAGAGCCCTTGGGGTTGAAAATTGGGAGGGGTGTGAGCTTTATTGTGTGGTATCACACTGCTCCAGGCTGTGGACCTAGATAAACACTTGCCAGCCTGAGGTTTTGGATACTAAGAGACAGCTCTGTCTGGCTGCATTAAAAATCATTCAGAAGAATCCATTAGATTATTTTAACAAAATAACATTTTTCAAAAGGTTCAAATTGTTAATTTTTTGGGAAATGCGGGGTTTGGAGGAATTATAGGAGCAAGGAAAGGAAAGAGAAGACTTTTATGTGTAATTCTACATTATTATTTTGTATTTATGTGGAGCAATAGTTATCCTTTTAAATAAAAATACTTTCACTCTCTGATTTTTCTTCTTTTTGAGGGGGAAGCCTTGAAAAATAACAATTGATAGCAACTTTTCTTATTTAAAAATTGATAACATTCTACCATTAAAAAACTTTATAGTGGGCAAGTAGTAGGAAAATACAAAACCTAAAAATGATTGGCTAGATTGTTAAAGCTTTAGATTATTTATGTTTGTGAACTTGAAGCTCCAAAGAAAATGTTGTGATTCAGATAATTGCTTGGGGTTGTGAATGCATGCTCTAGGGCAGATATTTAAAAATTATGATGTCTCTGGTTTTCCCATCTGTGTTAGATCCACATAATCAGTTGAGTCTTAATGAGCAGAGGTGGGGAGGGGTACTCTCTGTGTTTACAAAACACAGGTCCGTTAGTACTCCCAGAGCCACTTCTTATTTTTTTAAAAGATTTATTTATTTATTGGAGGGTAGAGCTACAGAGAGGCAGAGGCAGAAAGAGAGAGAGAGAGAGAGAGAGAGAGAGAGAGAGAATCTGCTGGTCCACTCCCCAGATGAGCTAACAGTCTGGGGGCAGCACTAAACTGCTATGTTCAGGACAGAGGTTTCAAACTTCTACGTTCTAAACAAAATTTTAATCAAATAATTAGGGAGAGGGGCAAGGTGGTCTGCTAGAACTCAGGCTTCAGAATGAGGATGGTGAAAGCAAGTGAGACTTGACTATTTTCTAAGCCCAAACTCAATTCAATGCTACCTCCTAGAAGCCCAGAAAATTTCCTCAAAGAGTGGATGTCCCAATAGTGGCATCATAATGCAGCCTTCCCCCATCTGATCCAGCTAGATTGTCATGGTAAGATCCTCTATGCAATGTGTCATCACTTTCTCCACTGATTAGTACCACTGTCTCTTTGGTCTAGAACCTATGAATCATGTTTCTGCTTTTCTCTGTAGCCTCTCACCCTTTGTACATCTTTTGTATTCCTTGTTCTTTCAAGCACCTATACTATGGCATTAAAAAGACAAATAAATCAACTCCAAACCACTTAGAGCTGAAGTAGCCTGTTGTTTTGATTTTCAATACAGAGCTCACTAGAGAGCTGAGGTATAAGTAGCTCCACCACTTGTAGTATCATGTTCCAAGACTATTTAGACTATTGACAGGGTATTTTTCAAATTTTCTAAAAATTGAACAGGTACCCTATTGTGTCTTAGAAGCATCAAAAAGTGAATAGACAACATGCTTTAAACACTCTTTCATTTGTTTTAATATAATTAGGATTGTAAGCAGGCAACCAATGAGAATGTCCAAGTGTAGCATTTTGAAATCAGAAAGAAGTTGGAAACACCACCTTGACCATCCATTGCATTTTAATGAGCTCGAATGCAAGTGAATAATTAAAAGGGGGAAACTTTCTGATCTAGCCAGTTTCCCCTTCCACCACAAAGAGTTCAGTGGGAGCCAACTATTTAAAGACCCCTAAAAAAAGAGCAAACTGACAGCTAAACCTTCTCCCTAGACTCTGAGTAAGAATAGGGGCATTAATTTCACAGAGGGAGTACATACCTATTACTAGCCAAGCATTGGGCTGGGTACTAGGTGTACAATGGTAATTGCCTTCTTGGAGCTTGTGATCTTATTGATGACATAGGTATTAATCATATAATTATAGAAATGAGTACATACTTATAAATTGAGATAAATGTCTTGCAGGAAAGAAACAGTTCTAAGACCAGTGTATAGTGTAACAGGGAGTTAATAAAGGCCTGCATGAAGAAAATTTCACTTAATCTGAGATTTGAGGGGTCATTAGGCATTTAATGACCCATAAGAAAAGTGTTGCATTCTAAACAAAAAGAACAGCAGGTCCACAGTGCTGTGGAGGACTACAAACCAGGCCAAGGTGGCTGGAGTGCAGACAGCAAGGGAGTAGGGAAGAGATGAGGCCAGAGAGTTTGACAGGTGTGTGTCTCAAAGGAAGTGTCACTGCTTTAGGTTAGGACAAGTTTTCTTGGGGATGGGAAGTGCAAGTTTGCACATGCAGTGGTGTAGGAAGTTTCCCATCCCTGGGCCCTGCCTTCTAAATGCCAAAATTATATTGCCCCCACCTCGCCCCATATTTATAACAGACCCTAAATTTCTGAATGGCTCCTGGTTAAAAATTACTGAATTCAGGGCCTTGTAGGCCATTTAAGGATTTAGGATTTTGTCCTACAAGCAAGGAAGGAAACAATGAGAAGCAATTTAAGCAGAGGAAGGAAGTGATCCAATTTATATTCTGAAAAGATCATTCTGGCTGCAGTGCACAAATGCAGGGTTTCCCTGGAGATCTTCCCTGGTTAGATTGTTGTTAAAATGATGACTTCCTGGAATTAAAGGGTTAGTGGGGGAGGGTCCACATGAATGGAGGAACACTTAGGTCAGCTCTCAAGAGATATACATAGTTACATCTTAACACATTTGTAATAGGAACTATTTATTGAGCATTTAATATATGCCAGATATGTGGTATGTGCTTTACATACATTGTTTTATTTTATTCCTGCAATAACTCTGCATAGTATGCATGGTTTCCTTGTAATACTGCACAAGACCATTTTCTGTTATAAAGAAATAGTTGAGGCTGGATAATTTAGGAAGAAAAGAGGTAAGCTCATGGTTTTGGAGGCTAAAAATCTAAGTAGCATGGTACCAGCTTCAGTGAAGACCACTCTCTCTGCGTTACCTTGTGGTGGATGGTGGCATTGCAGAGGGTGTGTGAGAGTGGAAGATCACATGACAAGACAAAGCCAGATTGTGAGGAGGGCTGTTTTATGACAACATACTTTCCTCAGGACTAACTCAGGGTCTCAAAGATAACTAACTACCTCAATCCTTTTTGAGTGCAATGCTCTTGGTGATTTAAGAACCTCCCACTGTGCTCCAGCTTTTCAAGATCCAGCTACCTCTTAATGTCTCAATACTAGGGATCAAGCTTCCAACACATCAACCTTTGGGAGATACACATAAGCAATAGCCAAAGCATAGCTGTAGCTATGAGCAGCTGTAGCATCAGAGAAGCTCAGTGATGTTCCCAGTATTATATTAAAGACTAATGGTAGATTCAGGTGTCCACTCGACTGCTTTGACTCCAGAGCCCCAATGTCTTCATTTACCACAGTGTTAATTCATGCTGTTACGTTATCAACAGAGCATCTCAGCAGAGTTCAGAGATGGGAAAGCCTGTGAAGGAGGGCAGAAAAGTCTGATAGAGCATAAGAACTCTTTCTGTGCAGCATTTTGAAGAATTTGTGGTTAGGATGAAAACTGTCAGTGCTTGGGAACTGGAAGATGAGAATGAGAAGACAGTGAAGAGAAATGGATGATGCTTAAGGCAAACTTTCTGAGTTTGCCAAAGGCAGATCCTGCTATGGTCATTTCTTCTTGGAACTGTCCTATCAATTTGAGAGAGGCCTTTTGGAAATTCAAGAAGAGAAGAGTAACTTCTATATATTCATAAGGTGAAGCTAAAACTAAGCCTTTTGGGTTTGCTTACATTGTGCATTCAAAGAAGAATGGCCTATTTGACTCAAGTTCAGTCTGCAGAGGCTGTCCATACACCTGAGCTTCTTCCATTATGTGAATAAATGGCTTCATTTGACACATACTTACAGGGCTCTTTTAGTCTGAAACTAAGCATTAAGCATTGTAGAGGATACAAAACTGTAATATAAGCCTATCTTCAATGACTTCATAGTCTAATGGGGGAGACAGAAATACATGCAGCATAATCAACAGAGGCCAAATAAAATGTCATGGGGATTCAGAGCAAGAATTCTCACTTTCACAGGAGAAAGGAAGTGGGGCATTAGAGAAGACTTTGTAGTGAAAACAGTGCTGAGTTAGCTAGGTCCTAAAGGATGGAAAACATTGTCTAAGGCTGGTGGTTCTCAAAATGTGGTCATCATCAGCATCCCTTGGGAATTAGTTAGCAGTTCAAATCTCTGGTCCACCTTAAACACACTAAATGAGAAACTCTGGGGTGGAGACCAGCAAGCCGTGTTTAATAAGCCCTCCAGGCAATTTGATGTGTGCTCATGTTTGAGAACCACTGCTTTTGGCAAAGAAGGGGGACCATTCCAGGTCAAAGACAGATCATCAGCAGAATTTCAGTGAGATTAACACAGGTAGTGCCTCTGTAGACTGGTAAAGAACCAGGTTTGGCTGGAGAATATCATGTGTGGGTGGAGGTGGCAGGGAAATGAATAGGGTCATATTGTAAGGCTCTTAAACACTTGATGTCTCAAGTAATAGGTGACATGGAGGTGTTCAAGTAGGAGAGCAACAGGCAGCAGAAGACTGAGTTAGAGACTACTTTTTTTCATTTAGTCCAGTGGTTCTCTGTCCTGGTTGCATGTTAGAATCATCTGGCAAGCCTAGCAATATTGCCAACCTCAGGGACCCTCACTCAGACATTCAGGTTGAATTGACATTAAGGGTTGCCCATGATTGGCATGTTTCAGAAGTCCCACTGCAGATTCTAGAGTGCAGCAAGGGCAGAGGACTTCTGTTCCAAGAGCTAGCTAGAGCACTGTCTGTCAGTGGATGAGAGGGAACAGGAAGTGATCCTGTTGTTCTCCTCACCACCCCTGGTGGCATAGGAACCACGAGAAAAGCCCTAACTGGGCTGCTTACTCTTCTTTTTCAGTGAGCCACTTCTCTATTTTGTGAATGACTCTAATAGCTCAAGATGAATCAACTGCAAAATCGGCATTGAAATAATATGACTGAGGGGACTATCTCAGGGCCACTTGACACAGATGCTTGAACAAGCTCATCCAAAGTGTCTATGTATTCTCCAAAGCCCCTCATGGGGTAGTGGGAGAGTGGGTAGGCCTTGGCAAGGGGAAGGAAGGGGACTCAAATACTGAATGTCAGGTATTAGAGCTACTTCCCTCAGAAGCCCTAGTTGGAAAATATGCCACTTTCTCTCCACGTCTGCCTCGCAGCTTCTGTGAGCCCATGAGGCTGCACCCACACAAGCAGAGGGACAAAAGGAGGAGGTAGTGAACACAGCTCAACAGCATGCTCATTGTGATCATCTACAGTCAGAAGGATTTCAGGTGTGCTAAGTGATTTGAATGGTCATTTCATTTATCTTTTACATTGACCTTATCAGATAGGAACTATTGGTATTCCATTTTA
The DNA here is from genome assembly GCF_051225735.1 of Oryctolagus cuniculus. NCBI lineage: Eukaryota > Metazoa > Chordata > Mammalia > Lagomorpha > Leporidae > Oryctolagus > Oryctolagus cuniculus. The sequence continues at coordinate 81,040,099 of NC_142888.1, read as the reverse complement.
TAGATGAAGAAACTGAGGTTCTTAGAGGTTAAGGAATTTACCCAAAGCCATACAGCCAGTTAGTGTAGAACCAGAATTCTAAACCACATCTATCTGACTCCAAAATATGATCTGTTAACCATTCTGTTGTAGGTAATGGTGAAACCATACCCAATTCTGGAATGGGTAGAATTTGTGTTGGCTATATGGATGATTAGACAGAATGGACCAGGTAAAAGTGGTCTTTGAAGGTGATGCTGAGAGGTTTGAGTTTTATTTTAGAGGCATTGGAGAGCAATTAGACACATTAGGGTATTATTATTGGCATTAGCAGACGAGCTCTAGCAATAAACATGTGTAATGAGTCCAGATGGGGAGAGACAGGGTGGACTTGCCATGCAATTTGTGAGGTCCAGTGAAAAATGCTCAGTTAGTATGCCCATGAAGCCAGTCCAGGAGACAGGGAGACAAAAAGAAATCAAGTACAGGGAGCTGGGGTGGGGTGGGGAGTGATGTGGATAAGGTGGGGGACAGGGGTGGTACATGGTGATAGCTAGAAAGGGATGGAAAAGTAGAATCATTAGGATTTCATGAATGTTCCTCTATCACCTCCCATATTCAGTGACAACTGTGAGGTCAAGGTTGAATGACTGAGTCTGTGCAATTCCTGATGATCCTTCCAGGTACAATGTGGGTAGGGTGGCCAAACAGATTCATTATCTTGACTTATAGTGTCCTCTGTATTTTCATGTACTTCCTTGGCCCTATTTCCCTTAATCTGCTCCTTAGGATATAGAGGCAGTCTAGGAATATTTGAGTAGCTCCAAAGCAGATGGTCTTGCTTTTCATTCATGTCTCTCTGATAAGGGGACAGTTTGGACCTACAGGAATTACAAAGGTTTCACTGCCAGATCAGCATGACAGGTCCACTTGACAATTAATACTTGGGTGGTGTGGGGAGCAATCCGGACTAGACTAAGTTACTCGAATTGGGACTTATTCTGTGCATCTGCTCTCCCACAATATGGCGCTGGGAGAGAAGTAAACAGCTTCCGCACAGCTGCCTCCAGTTCAACTAATAAACTGTAGGACTTGCTCCTGATTGGAGGAGAGCAGCGTACTCGGCGTGTGGGCAGCCGAGTTGGGATTGGCGGAGGAGGACTATAAAGGAGGAGAGAGACGGCATGCACCAGGAACATCTATGGGGAACATCTAAGGGAACCCGTGCAGCCCCCGAAGAAAGCCGGCCGGCGGTGTGCCGCTCCCCTGCGGAAGTGGGGAATGCGGCCAGGGGGAACTGCCCTTCCACGGAGGTGGAAGGGGTAGTAGCCAACCCGGGAAGAACCAGCAGCAAACCCGGGGAGGGCCGAGCAGACGAAAGAACAGCGCAGGGTCCTGTGTCGTTCCTCCACGAAGAGGGGGAGCGACAGGGTGGCTCCATCTAAAGGTCCAGAATGGAAGAGTCCATCAATCATGACCTAACCATCTAGATAGCAGGGAAATTCAAGGGGAGAAGAATGTCATCAAATATCCACTCTATATCCTACTGCTCATTCCCTGTGTGTCTCCTATCTCATGAGGTGACCAGTTCTACTCCAAATAGTTCCCTACCAGGAAAGAAAGCCCTCCACTCCATCCATACTAAAACACACCAAGCATGCATTCATAGGTTATTCCTCTGGTGAGGAGAGCCTGGGTTGGGCATAAGTGAGGATATGGGCATCTTGGTGGAAGAGATGAGTGACATTTGTCCACTTCCTTCCTGATCCCCCAGCTGCTGGGTCCTTGGTCTGCCACATACCTCAGAATCCAAATGACAAAAGATTCGTGGAGCCTCATGAAGAAGTCACTCCCTTCTGTGTGGATCCCCTTCTATTTTAGAAATAGAGAAGGTGGCTTCAGAGATTGAAAGTTCTCAATTTTCTCCTTACTAGCTGTGTAACCTTTGACTAGTTATTTATCTACTCAGAGCCTCAGTTTTCATATGCATGATAGCCATTTAATAAAATTATTATGAAGATTAAAGGAATTAATACATGTAAAACACTTGGAAACAGTGTCTGGCACATATCAAATGGTTGATAAATGGGAGATTAATCATAATCTTAATAATAACAAGAGAAACTGAGGTGTTTGGGTGTGCTATGCCACCACCATCAGCTGGAAGCCTGGGCTGTAAACTGTCCCAGGGGATCTGCATTTCATCCCAGTCAATAACCTTGACTTATCCAGACCATGAAAGGGCTTTTTCCTACCCTCTGATCTGAATGCTTGGTTGTCACTTTGTTCTCTCAAATGCTGCTTCAAGGTGTGCGAGATGAGGTCAGGCTTCACTGTAGTGTCTTGGCCACAGCCAAAAGTAGAGGCAATTTGGAGTCCAGAGTCCCACTGGGGACCTTGATCATTAACCTGGGAGCCTCTGCCACTGCAGAAGACAGCTTTGCTGCCATCTGTCAGGTTTTAATTAAGCCCAGTTTATGAAGTGAGATCTGGTGCCAAACCAGGGAGGAACAGGGTTGGTCTTCAATGAAGCCTTATTTCTCCTTGGTTGGCCTTGCCTTCCAAATACCCAATATTGCCATGAAATCCCTGGCTAGTTAAGGATTTTGATCATACTCATGCTCAGCCCTTTTTCTCCTAGGCAACTTTTTCCTAAACCCTCAATTTGCCTGTTCAGGGACTCTGATCAGCTTTGAATGTCTGGGTGTTTATGATCAATGATGATTGCATTATGCCTGCCAAGTGTTATTCACAATTCAGTAAGGGCATCCAAAGCTGCAGAAGAGTGAGCAGATGAATGGACATTTAGCTTAGTGGTTATGACATCTGTGTCCCACATCAGAGTGCCTGAGTTTGGTTCCCAGATCCAGCTCTTGACTCCAGCTTTCTGCTAATGCAGACCCTGGTAGGCAGCAGTGATGGCTCAAGTAATTGGGTTCCTGCCACACATATGAGAGACCTGGATTTTATTTCCAGTTCCCAGATTTGGCCATGGCAAGCCCAGCCCCAGTCTTGGCTTTTAAGGGGGGAATAATAAGCTGTTGGGAGCTTTCTCTGTATCTTTGTCTCCCACTGTCTCTCTGCTTTTCAAATAAATAAATAAATAAATAAATAAAGGGTTGATATTTGGGCAAAATGGGTTAAGTCACCACCTGCAACACCAGCATCCCAAATGGGTGCTGGTTCAAGTCCTAGCTTCTCCATTTCGGACCCAGCTCCCTGATAATGTGCCTGGGAAAGCAAAAGAAGATGGCTCAAGTGCTAAGACCCCTGCCACCCATGTGGAGACCCTGATGGAGTTCCAGGTTCCTGGCTTCAGTCTGGCATAGAACCGTGTGTTGCAGCCATTTGGGAAGTGAACCAGCACATGGAAGATCACCCTCCACCCTGCATAACTCTGCCTTTCAAATAAATAAGTATTTAAAAATAAATAAATAAATGCATAAATATATAAATAAGTAATAAGAGGGAGCAAAGTATGCATAGTAGACTGACTCAGCAGTGGAATAAGCCTGTCTTTGGGAAACCTTTGCCTGGGAAAGTGCCACCAATTTCTCTTTACATTTAGTGAGCCTTAATCCACATGGTTTTGTTGCTTCTAAGACTGAGTGTTCCACTGCTATATTATTCAGGATTTGGCAGGGAAGGATGAGAATGAGGCCAGAAGGGTGGCCCAAAGGAATGGCTTTTTTAAAAAATTATTTATGTAGTTAAAAGGCAGAGATACACAGAGAGAAGTTAGAGGGAGAGAGAGAGGATCTTCCATCCATCCACTGGTTCACTCCCCAGATGGCCACAATGGTCAGGGTTGGCCAGGCCAAAGCCAGGAGCCAGGAGCTTCCTCTGGGTCTCCCATGTACATGCAGGGCCCAAGTACTTGAATCACCTCCTACTGCCTTCCCAGGCACATTAGCAGGGAGCTGGATTGGAAGTGAAGCAGCCAGGACGTGAACATTTGCCCATATAGGATTGCTGGCACTGCAGGCAGAGGTGCTATGCCACAGCACTGACTCCAGGAAGATATTTTAAAAAAATCAGAAAGTGTGACTATCTTGGTTACTCAGCCAAAAGAAAGAAAATGTGGTGGTTGCCTCTAGAGCCAAGAATTGTCTTCCTGGACTGCACATTTTGTATTGTATTTAATTTAGCACTTGGTTAAACATTTGAAGATTGCTGTTGCTTGCCTATGTGTCAATCATTTCTTGACAGGATCACATTGCATGAAATGGGACCACAAACTCATGTGTTAGGTTGAACCACATGACATCAGTTGGGTTTATCAGTAAAATGGTCAAATAGTGGAATTCTGTGTGATGCCACCTACCACTTTTTGGCTATTCCTCACAGTATCCTGCCCAGAACTCAGTATGGAGCATATACTTGACAAGCCAGTTTTTGTATAAGTTGTAGATAACCAGGATTCCACAATCCCTTCTGCTCTCATAGGCAAAGACAATTGACGATAGCATTGATGGAACACTTCAGATTGTAAGGGTGAGGGGAGGGTGGTAGTGTCTACACTTGACCCCTTTTTTATCATCCACCACCTAGGTTAGTGCTCAGAACTGCCTCATGAAGCAGTTGTTATTATCTCATCTTCAAGATGACTCTGTCTCTCATATGCTTCATGGCATGTCTAAGTTCACACAGCCACTGTGGAGCAGGGATTTTAACCCAGCTCTGACCTCTTTCCATTGCCTAACTTTTCTCTTTATTTGCATGCCTTCCTGATGATCTACATTTAGGGTTTTCCTTGACCGTTTGCTATATTATTCACCTTCTAATATTTAAAGACTATTGAGATGTTCACCTACGCCTATGATCCTGATGTGTCTAAGCAGCTTGCCCCTGTTATTTGTGCATGTTTCCCAGCTACTTGAAATAGCTTCCTATCCTGAAGAGGGACTCCTGTGTACTACTCAGGAAAAAAAGCTCTAATTATTAAATGGGTCAGGACAGTGTTCAGCCAGATGGTTGCCTGCTACACATTAATGATTAAACCATTTACGATGGTAGTAGGGCAATAGTTGCAGTTATTTGCCAGGTGCTGAAAAATTGAACATGCATATATACACAAAATATATTTTGAGGCATCAGTAGATTTTGTGTTTATATTTTCCTATTTTTACAGAAACTATCTGGGTTTCTGAACTCCCTCAGTATTAGGGTGTAGATTTTGAAACAAAACAGTTTAGATGCCAAAAGAGTCCCTGGAAACCATACAAGAATCTCTCCCCCCATTTTATAGCTGAGGAAACTGAGGCTAAAGTGGGAAGTACGTTGTTCAAGATAGGTGGTTAGTTTAAAGGCAGAGCCATGACTTGAACTCAAGTATGAAAGATTCCTGCTCACTAAACCCTGCCACCTCTAGCATTATTATCCTTGTTGTACATGTCCCCAGATAACAAGGATTTATTGCACAACTGCTCCTGTAGCTTGATTTAGACTCAGAGTTCTTAAGTGACCCTTTCAGGGTCACACTTCTTGCATATGAAAGGGTCTAGATCCCCATTCTCCTGTGCTTCTGACCAGCCGCATTGAGAGTCCTCATTGAAGCCTGGTGCACCTTCAGTGTTTTACAGTGCTATGCTGGGGAGGGTATGATTGTAGCCTTGAATGGCAGGTGCCTCAGTGAACACTCACGGATGTGAAAAAAAATAACCAGTTCCTCCTTTGGGGATTTGTTGCACTCACTAGAGTAAACTTGAGCATGTACCAGTATCACCTGGAGAAATGTCAAAACACGGATTTAAGGACGTCACCCTCAAAATTTCTTTTTCATAGATCTGGGATGGGGCCTAAGATTTTGAATTTCTAATAAGTTCCCAGGTGGTGCAGGTGCTGTTAATCTGGGGACCACACATTGAGAGCCAGTATTCTAGTTCAAAAAGTGGTTATAATAATATTTGACCCATTCCTCACTAAGTTTGCTGGAGCCCTCTCAAAGTTTTCTATGAGAATGGTTCTAGAGATTGTATCTCAATTTTCTCCATCATTTTAATGTGTAGAAATAGCTTCCAAAACCTATCTGCCATTATGCTTTTTCTTAGCATTCTAGAAGAAATTGGGATTAATAAATATCAGACCATTTAGTCCAGTCTTCTGCATCTAAGATGGGAGTATTTATTTTTATTATATTTTAAAGATTTATTTTATTTATTTGAAAGGCTGAGTTATAGAGAGAGACTAAGGGAAGGAGGGAGGGAGGGAGGGAGGGAGAGAGAGAGAGAGGGAGGGAGAGAGTGAGGGAGGGAGAGAGTGAGGGAGGGAGAGAAAGAGAGAAAGAGAGAAAGAGAGAGAGAGAGAAAGAGAGTGAGTGACAGAGAGAAAGAGAATAGAAGAAATCCTTCATCTGCTGGTTCACTCCCCAAATGCCACAATGTCCAGAGCTGGGCCAGACCAAACCTAGGAGCCAGAAGCTTCATCTGGGTCTCCTATGAACCGGCACCCATATAGGATGCCAGCACTATCCATGCTGACTTAACATATTATGCCACAATGCCAGCCCCTATTTTATTTTTTTAAAGAATTATTTATTTTTCTGAAATACAGATATAGAGAGGGACATACACACACACACACACACACACACAAACACGGGGAGGGAAGAGGAATCTTCCATATGCTGTTTCATTCCCCAAATGGCTACAATGGCCAGGGCTGGGCTGGGCTGAAGCCAGGAGCCAGGAGCCCGAAGTTTTATCTGTTTCCCACATGGGGGACAGAGGACCATGTATTTGGGCCATTTCTTACTGCTTTTTTCAGGCCAGTAGCAGGGAACCAGATTGGAAGTGGAACAGCCAGGACTTAAACTGATAATCATATTGGATGTGGCATTACAGGCACCATAATGCCATGGCTGCTCACCCTTTTCAATCATTTGTTCCTTGAGTGACTATGATGAGCATCTACTCTGCATCTCCTGCTGTGAATGAATCACCTCTTTATTCTAATTTCTCCCCTTGGATGCTCCACAGCGATTGCACCAATAAAATCTATCTGCTCAGGAATGGATAGTGCCTATCATAGTGCTTGGTGCATAGCAAGCACTCAATGCCTCTTAGCTCCCTTTCCTTCCCTTCTCAAACTGGTAATACCTCCTGATTACTCATGATCCATCCTGGCATTATCCTGATCCAAACCAGGCATACACCAGATGATAACTATAATGGTAAAGGCCTCCAGATGACATCCTACCCTAGGTTTCTAAAAGTAGGGGCTCTCAGCCCTGTTTGCACATTAGATCACTGGGGTTGCTTTTAAAATTCTGATGCCTAGGCCTCATGTAAGACCAAGTGTGTCAGAATCTCTGTTGGGAAGGCCTAGGCATTCGTATTTTTAGAGCTTTCTAGGTGGTTCTAATGTGCATCCAAGATTGAGAACCACCATGAAAACCAAAGTCACCTTTCCTTTACTTCTCCTTGCCTTTTTAACCAGGTCTAACTCCTGGTTAAAACTCCCCTAGAAGATATTCAGTATGACACTGATCCTGAAACTTTAGCATGCATCAGAATCATCTGAATCACACAGTTTCCAACCCATAGAATTTTTCAGTCCTTAGGACTGGGGTGGGACCCAAGAATTTGTATTTCTAACAAATTTCCAAGTGATGTGGATGTGGCTGGTCCATGGACCACATTTTGCAAACCACTAAGGGAAGGCACACAGTTCTCTTCAGCCAGTAGTCCTTCAAAGACAATTGTAATAATTAAGTTTTATGACCCCAATCTCAATGACATTTTGACATTTTTCAAGTACACTCACATGGCAGTGTTGGGGCCAGCGGTATCAACATTTCCAAGTGTCCATTTGTAAAATCAAGTGTGCAAAAAAATGAAGCAAATGTTCTCCTAGGTAAGAAGTAGCAACCAGCAGCTGAGGAAAGAGTTAAATAATCAAATTGGTTATCTTGATTCAGCCTTGGCAGGGCATGGATGACTTTGCTTCCATCTGCACCTGCCATGGTTAGGACTGTCTTTTACCATTTAAAGAACAGGTTTATTGTTAAAGCACAAGGACAAATTAGAGATCACAGACACCAAGAAGAAAGAACAAAACAAATCAAAGCCACTCCTAATTCAGAGCAGCAGATCAAGAAGAATGTTTTGGGTTGTTTTTGAATATTACCATCAGCTTGAGATGACTCTGCCTAGCGTTTGTAAGTTTAATTATTCTCTACAGAGATGGAGGTGGGGCAACAGCTAGACAGGGATGATGAGGTTGAGAGGGAACTGGTTAGTCACTCTGTTTGCTTAGAAGGATGAGCAATGCACTGCCTGCATTTTCCATCCATTTCTTCTCTTCTAGTGGATCAAAGGCAAGAACAGGTGATAAATGAGCCCTGTTGCCCTGATTCACCATTTATGTTATACATTGCAGAGAAGCACCTCTGGGAGGTAGGAGGGTGAGTTTCAGGGAGAGACAGGCTCAAGAACAGCAACTGTATCAGCTAGTCAGTCTTTCTTACCCATGTTTCTCTTGTAGAATACAGGGTAGAGATGAGCTGGCATAAATACTAGCAGAGCAGGAGGGACTCAGAAAACAGAAGTGAGAGATCAGCTCTGATGCCCTTTCTCTTTCCTGGCTCCACATCTGGAAGCCTTAGGACTATATTCTCAGGTTCCTGCCCACAGAATAACCATCAGGTCATATTCTTGAGATCTGAGTTGAATTTAGTCCTGTGTTTCTCAGGGCTAAGCTTTGGCTGCATGGAGGTAGGTGAAGGTGCCGTGTAGCTGAATGTTAATTATCCGAATTCGGACTCCATGTGTTTGAATGCCAAATGGACCTCCAGCTTCCTGAATTACGTTGAACAAATCACTTCACTATGCAAAGCTTCAGATTCTGTCAGTTAGCAATAGAGATGAGAGTTGTAAGGATTGAATGAGATAATCTATGTAAAGCACTTAGCCTGGCACATTACAAGTACTTAATAGATGGGAGATTTTGTTGTTATTATCATTACTTTTACAAGGAGCAAGAGACTTCTGGGGAAGAAGAGAAGCCCAGAGTGTCAGCAACATAAACTAAATGTCTGAGGCACTTCACAACTGACATTTTGCCTCCCTTCCGCCTGCCCCCACCCCTAGCCTTTCCCTTAGGTGATTGCCATTAACACTGTGGCAGAATTAAGCCTGTTACTTCACAAAGCCTGAGGGGGGAAGATACTCTCAGGAAGATGGATTTAGAGAGTAAACTTTCCAGGCAGATCCTGAGTAGCAAGAAGCAGGGCAGACAGAATGGATCAGCAGGCAGTGATGCAGATTCCACAGTGGGTGTTGAGACTTTCTTCTTCCCTCCCCATTCACACTCCAGCATTATCTGAAATACCTGTAGTTCTTTGCAAGTGCTATGCTTTCTTTCCTAAAATATTGACTATAATCATCTTTTTTTAAAAAAAAATTATTTTATTTATTTGAAAGACAGTTACAGAGAGAGGTAGAGACAGATGTCTTCCATCTGCTGGTTCACTTCCCAGGTGGCCACAATTGTTGGAGCTGAGCCAATCTGAAACCAGGAGCCAGGAACTTCTTCCGGGTCTCCCACATAGGTACAGGGGCCCAAGGATTTGGGCCATCTTCTACTGCTTTCCCAGGCCATAGCAGAGAGCTGGGTTGGAAGAGGAGCAGCGGAGACTAGAATCGGCGCCCATATGGGATGCTGGCACTTCAGGCCAGGGCTTTAACCCACTGCGCCACAGGCACTGGCCCCTATACTCATTTTCTTGCACCACCAGTTCTTTGCTCATGTTACTTCCTCGTTCTGGAACAGCTTTTAACCTGCCATTCACCTGCTTAGCATTTGTTACACCTTCCTTGTTTTCCCCTTTCCCAGTCTGATTTCAATGCCTTGCCTTCATTGTCCCATAGCCCTAAGTAATTCTCCTGGCCTAACAAATTACCATGGTACACTGCACTATCAGATATACTTTTGGTATCCAGTACAATAGCCCCATGTATTACGTGGTGATTGAACACTTTAAATTTGGCTGTTCTGAAATGAGTTATATTGTAAGGATATCATATCAGATTTTGAATACATAGTCCAAAAACTGAAAAGAATTTAAAATATCACATCAGTAATTCTGTATGTTGGGATGGCATTGTGGCACAGCAGGTTAGGCTGCTGTTTGTGACACTGGCATTCCATATCAGAGTGCCAGGGATGTAATCCTAGCTATTCTACTTGAGATCCAGCTTCTTGCTAATGCATCTGGGAAAACAGCAGATGATGGCCCGAGTACATGGGACCCTGTTATCCATGGGGGAGACCTGGGTGGATTTCTGGGCTCCAGACCATGGTCTGATTCAGTCCTGGCTGTTGTGGCCATTAGGGGATTGAGCTAGCAAATGGAAGATTTCTCTCTTTCTCTGTCTCTCCCTTTCTCTGTCACTCTGCCTTTCAAATAAAGAAACCTTTTACAAAATTCTGTATGTTGATTACATGTTGATATGATACTTTGTATACACTGAGGTAGAATATATTAAAATATGTTCATCTGTTTTTATTTACTTCTTTGAATAATACTAGAAAATTTAAAATTACAAATGTGGCTTACATAATATTTCAACTTGGTCATGCTACTCTGGCTTCACGAAGTCAGAGAACTTGTCTATTTTGTTAACTATGGTATCCCTCATGCCTGACATAGAATAGTGCTCTCTAAGTACTTGTATTTCTAAATAATCAAATGAGGAAATTGATCTTGTATCTGAGTTTGTATAAAATTCTGGAACTTTGGCTAGAAGGTGCACAAAATCATTTTGGATTTATTTTTTCCTTCCACAGAGTGATTGAGTGTCTAATGCACATTAATGTATTTCATGTCTTTAATTTCACTACTGACAGGAAGTTGTAGCTGTGGCGAGTGATGTAATGTTCCACTTACAAATTTATTATTTCTAAATCCTTCTCATGTCTGTTCATAGAAGTGATATGAAGAGGAGAAAATAATTCTCAAGCTAAGGGCAACTTAAAGCAACAAAAGTTGAGAGGTAAACAGGACCAGTACTTGGTAGCTAAGAGAAGCTGTATTAGTTTTTATTGCTGCATAAAAAACTACTACAAACTTAATGACTTAAAATAACAAAATTTGTTAGTTCATACTTTCTATGGGTGAGAGGTCTGGGCAGAGCATGCTTGGATTTTATGCTGGGGTTTTACAGAGCTAAAAGCAAGGTTTCTAGCCATGGCTGCATTTCTCACATGAGCTCTCATTAGCTTTTTAAATTTCATTCAGACCATTTGCAGAACTTGATTTTCTTCTAGCTATTTATTGGGGACCACACTGAGCTCCTAGAGGCTGTCCAGTTTCCTGCTGGGTAGTCACCAAAGGAAGTTCATAACATGAATGTTTGCTTTCTTCCAGCTTGACTGGAGCATGTCTCTTTGACTTCCTGTTTCTCACCAGAGAACATTCTAAGCACTTAAGAGCTTCATAGAATTAGGTTATTCTCACCCAGATAATTACCCTATTTTACGTCTATTCATCTGGGACCCTGATTGCATTGCAAATACAACATGGCAGTACCTATGTTAGTATTGGAGTATATCACTGAGGGAAAGGTGGATATACATTTGGGACTGAAAATCTGGGGAGCCCATCTTCAAAATATGCCTACCTCAGAAACTTAGACAAGGTCATTCATTTTTGGGGAAGAATAAAAATATGAGCAGAAACTTTGAGGCCACAGAAGGAACCAATTCTTTTAGAGCAAGAGAAGGCCAATTGAGAGAATGGCCACAGGATTTATAGAGGGGACCCTGAATTAGGGAAATGCCACCATTGGAAGTCATGCTAGAGAAAGGATAGCCCTCTTGTTTTTCAGATGAGGAAAGGACACTGCAAGGGTGGCAGCCTTGTGTGAGGGGTCACTGTGGTCTTCACCTGTTCTTTCTGTATTTGCTGCTGACTAGTGGAAGGCTAGTAGGTAGAAAATTTGAAGTCTACTGAGATTAAAATCTCTCATCAAAATAACTTTATCACCTTCTCTGTGACTACATGAATTCTAAAATAACTTATAGCCCAAATATACTTTTATTCTTTGAGTTTTAGCAAAATAAGACTACCTTGTATATATATTGAATTAATTATCTCATTATTTTTAAAATTTATTTTAATTTTTTATTTACATAAGGTTAACAAATTTCATGCAAGTCATATATACAAATTTAGGAACATAGTGATACTTACCACCCTACATTCCCTCCTGCCCATGTCCCATGCTGCCTCTTCCTTCCTTTCTTATTCTTTCTTTTAATTTTTACAATGACATACTGTCAGTTTATTTTATAATTACAAGATTAATACTCTACTAAGTAAGAATTCAACAAATAGTAAGAAGAAAAACACTGTTCTTCAATAGTAGAGACTAGGTCTGTGAATAATAATAAACTTCAAAATGTCAATTTCAGTCATATAAATTACATTTTTTATACTCTGTTACCACAGACATAATATTTTAGAGACTGGCTTATTTCACTAAGTATAATGGTTTCCAGTTGAATCTATTTTGTTCCAAAAGAAAGCATTTCATTTTTTAGGGCTGAATAGTGAAATACTATACTCTGAAATAGAGTCAATTTGTTAAGTCAACAACAGGAGTCACTGTGCATTTACTCATCATGTAGGATCTCTATCCTTAATGTGTTGTTCAATGTGAATTAATGCTATAACTAATACTCAAACAGTATTTTACACTTTGTGTTTCTGTGTGGGTGCAAACTGTTGAAATCTTTACATAATATATACTAAATCAATCTTCTGTATATAAAGATAATTGAAAATGAATCTTGATGTGAATGGAATGGGAGAGGGAGCGGGAGATGGGAGGGTTGTGGGTGGGAGGGAAGTTATGGGGGAGGAAGCCATTGTAATCCAAAAGCTGTACTTTTGAAATTTATATTTATTAAATAAAAGTTAAAAAACCTAAGATCTATTTTGAATTAATACTATACACAGAAGATTATACTAAGTAAAGATTTCAATAAATTGGATGAAAAGAAAAAAAATTGTTCCTCAGCAGTGGAGACAAGGGCTGTTCAAAGTCATAGCATCTTGAAGTTAATTTCATTTCTTTTTTAAAGTATTCTTTTTTTTGAGAAGATTAATTAACTTTAAAGAAGAACCCAAGAATGATAAAACTTTTTCAAGCACTTAGATATAACTATAACTTATGAGACATAAGAATATATTCCACTTAGTACACTAAAACAAAGTAAATCTTTGAGAACGAGTTTTACTATTAACTCTCATAATACAACTCTTTCAGGACAGAGGTCCTACATGGGGAGTTAGTGCACAGTAACTCCTGTTGTTAGTTTAACAATGAGCACTCTTATGTATGACATCAGTGACCACCCAAGGCTCTTGACATGAGCTGCCTAGGCCATGGAAGCTTTTTCAATCCTCAGACTTCTTCAGTGTTTAGATAAGGCCATAAGCAAAGTAGAAGTTCTCTCCTCCTTTCAGAGAAAAGTACATCCATCTTTAATGACCGCTTCTTTCCGCTGGGCTCTCATCCACATAAGTCCTTCATGTAGGACACTTTTTGCCACAGTGTCTTGGCTTTACATGCTTGGAATACTCTCATGGGCTTTTTAGCCGGACCAGAATGCTTTAAGTGCTAATTCTGAGGGCAGAGTACTACTTAAAGCAATTGTCATTCTATGAGTCTGCTGTGTGGACTGCTTCCCAAGTTGGAGCATTCACTCCTTTTTAATTCTACCTATTATTACCAGACACTTAATCCTATTTATTTGATCACTTTAACACTTAATCCTATCTAGATCATCACTTTAACACTTAAAATGCTATTTTTACCACCCGGCTTAAGGGGATTTGGGGTCCCATGGCAAGTTTTTAAACTATACCCTTAGAAGTAAGTCCATAGGAATGTATGAAGAACTATATAGCTTTACAGTTACAAACTCCATACATTTCATAATTGCAATTTTAGGAACATGGTGATTCTTCCCAACATGCCTCCCTCCCACCCACTTCCTCCCTCTCTTATTCCCACTCTTATTTTTTTACTAAGATCTATTTTCAATTAATGTTATACACATATGATTAACTCTATATTAAGTAAGGTGTTCAACAAATAGTATGAGAAAAAAAATTTTCCTCAACAGTCAAGACAAGGGCTGTCCAAAGTCATTGCTTCTTAAAGTATCAATTTCATTCCTAAATATTGCCTTTTAAGTGTTCCATTAGTTATCACTATCAGGGAGAATATAGGGCATTTGTCCCTTCGGTATTGGCTTATTTCACTAAGTATGATGTTTTCCACTTCATCCATTTTGTTGCAAATGACCAGATTCTTTTAACTGCTGCGTAGTATTCCATGGTATACATATCCCATAATTTCTTTATCCAATCTTCAGTTGATACTTTTCCCATTTCTTAACTGGATTTTTTGTTTTGTTGTTGATGAGTTTCATGAGCTTGTCATAGATTCTAGATATTAATTATTTATTATTTTCATAGTTTGCAATTATTTTCTCCCATTTAGTCAGTTGCCTCTTCACTTTGTTGAGTGTTTCCTTTGCATTGCAGAAGCATATTAGCTTGATGTAATCTCATATGTCTATTTTTGATTTGGTTGCCTTGCTTCTGGGTTTTTTTTCCACAAACTTTTTGCCTATACCATTGTCTTGCAGAGTTTCCCCAATGTTTTCCTTTAGTAATTTGATAGTATTAGGTTGTAGATTTAGATCCTTGATCCATTTTCAGTTGATTTTTTGTAAGATATAAGGTAGGGGTCATATTTCATACTTCTGCATCTGGACTTCCAGTTTTCCCAGCACCATTTGTTGAAGAGACTATCTTGGATCCATGGGTTAATCTTTGCTCCTTTGTCAAAGATAAGTTTGTTGAGATGTGTGGATTAGTTTCTGCAGTTTCTATTCTGTTCCATTGCTCTATATATCTGTTTTTGTGCTAGTATCAGGCTGTTTTGATTATAAGTATACTGTAATATGTCTTGAGATCTGGTATTGTGATGTTTCCAGCTTTGTCTTTATTGTTTAAGATTCCTTTACCTATTCAGGGTCTCTCGTGTTTCCATGTGAATTTTGGCATTTTTTTCTAGATCTGAGAAGATGTCATTGGTATTTTCATTGGTATCACATTGAGTCTGTAAATTGTTTTTGGTAGTATGGACATTTTGATCATATTAACCCTTCCAATACATGGACATGGAAAATTTTCCATTTTTGGTGTCTACTTCTATTTCTTTCTTTAATGTTTTATAATTTTCATTATAGATATCCTTCACCTCCTTGTTTAAATTTATTCCAAGGTATTTAAATTTTTTGTACCTATTGTGAATGGGATTGATTTACAAACTTTTCCCCAGCCATGGCATTTTCTGTATACAAAGTCTATTAATTTTTGTGTTTTGATTTTATATCCTGCAACATTACCAAACTGTCTTATGATTTCCAATAGTCTCTTAGTGGAATATTTTGGTTTCTCAATATATAGAATCATGTCATATGCAAACAGGGATCATTTGATTTCTTCCTAACTTGTACTCCTTTGATTTATTTTTCTTGTTGAATGCTTCTGGCTAAAACTTCGAGAACTATATTGATTAGCAATAGTGAAAGTGGCATCTTTGTTTTGTTCTGGATCTTAATGGAAATGTTTCCAACTTTTCCCCATTCTATATGATGCTTTCTATGTGTTTGTCATGTATTCCCTTGATTGTGTTAAATAATGTTCCTTCTATACTCAATTTGCTTTGAGTTTTTATCATGAAAGGATATTGTATTTTATCAAATGCTTTCTCTGCATCTATTGAAATAATTCTATGGTTTTTATCTTTCAATTTGTTAATGTGATATATCACATTTGTTGATTTGAATATTTTGGAGCATCCCTGCACACTAGGGATAAATTTCACTTGGTCCAGGTGAATGATCTTTCTGATGTGTTGTTGGATTCAATTAGCTAGTATTTGGTTGCGGATTTTTGCATATATGTTCATAAGGGATATTGGTCTGTATTTCTCTTTCTTTGTTGTATCTTTTTCTGGTTTTGGAATTAAGATTATGCTGGCCCCATATGAGGAGTTTGAGAGTACTGCATCACTTTCAATTGTTTTGAATAGTTTGAGAAGAATTGGAATTGGTTCTTCTTTAAAAAGCTGGTAGAATTCAGCAGTGAGGACATCTGGTCCTGGGCTTTTCTTTGTTGGGAGTGTCTTTACCACTGATTCAATCTCCATTTAGGTTATTGGCTTCTGTAGATTTTCTATGTCTTTATCACTCAATTTTGGTATATTGTATGTGCATAGGAATGTCTCCATTTTGTCTAGATTTTGAAATTTGTTGTCATATTGCTATTTGTAGTAATTCCTGATGATTCTTTTTTTTCTGTGTAATCTATTGTTACATCTCCTTTTTCATCTCTAATTTTATTGATTGTGATCTTATCTTTCTTGTTTTTTTTGGCTAGTTGGGCCAATGGTATATCAATTTGGTTTATTTTTTTTTTAAAAAACTAACTCTTCATTTCACTGATCTTTTAAATTTTTTTGCTTCAATTTTATTTATTTCTTCTTCAATTTTAATTATTTCTTTCCTCATACTAATTTTGGGTTTGTTTTTTTTGCTGTTTTTATAGGTCATGGATATGCATTTATAGCTCATTTATTTGATGTCTTTCTAATTTCTTGATGTGGGCACCAATTGCTATAAACTTTCCTCTTAGCACTGCTTTTGCTGTATCCCGTAAATTTTGATAGGCTATATTGTCATCTTCATTACTTTCCAGGAATTTTTTTTTATTTACCTTTTGGTTTCTTCTATGTCTCACTATTCATTCGCGAGTGTGTTGTTCACTATCCATGCGTTTGGATATTTTCTAGAGTTTCTTAAGTTGTTAATTTCCAGCTTCATTCTATTGTGGTCATAAAGGTATATGGTATGATTTCAATTGTTCTGATTTTTTAAAGACTTTTTAAATTTATTTGAAAGGCAGAGTTACAGAGAGGCAGAGGCAGAGAGAGAGAGAGAAGTCTTCTATCCACTGGTTCACTCCCCAGATGGCCACAATGACCAGAGCTGCACCAATCCAAAGCCAGGAGCCAGGATGTTCCTCCAGTTCTTTAATGTGGGTGCAGAGGCCAAAGTTCTAGGGCTATCTTTTACTGGTTTCCCAAGCCATGTCAGAGAGCTGGATCAGAAGTGGAGCAGCCAGAACTCTAACCAGTGCCCATATGGGATGCTGACATTATAGGTGGTGGCTTTACCTGCTATGCCACAGCGCTGGCCCCCAGTTGTTTTGAATTTGCTAAGACTTGCTTTATGGCCTAGCATATGGTCTATCCAAGAGAAAGTTCCATACACTGATGAAATGTGTGCATTTTTCAACTGTGAGATTAAATGTTCTGTAGATTTCACTTAGATTCATTTTGTCTGTAGTGTAGATTAGCCCTGTTGTTTCTTTGTTGATTTTCTGTCTAGTTGATCTATTGATGAAAGTGTGGGATATTGAAATCCCCAATTACTATTGCATTGGAGTCTATGTCTCCCTGTAGATCCATTAATATCTGTTTTAAATATCCAGGAACCCTGCATTGGGTACATATACATTTATTATTGTCACATTTTTCTCTTGAATTAATCCTTTGATCATTATCTAATTCTCTTTTTTGTCTCTTTTAACAATTTTTACGTTACAGTCTATTGTGTCTGATATTACAATGGCTATATCTGTTCATTTTTGCTTTCCACTAGCATGGAGTATTTTTTTTCCATCTTTTCACTTTCAGCCTGCATGTATCTTTGTGGTGAGATATGTTTCTTATAGGCAGCAAATGGATGGGTGTTGTTTTCTTATCCATTCAGCCTGTCTGTATCTTCTAACTGGAGAATTTAGGCCATTTACATTCAAGCTTATTATAGACAAGTAATGAATTGGCCCTGCTATTTTTCCATAAATATTCATATTGTTTTGCTTTGGATTAGCCTGTCTGTATCTTCTAACTGGAGAATTTAGGCCATTTACATTCAAGCTTATTATAGATAAGTAATGAATTGGCCCTGCTATTTTTCCATAAATATTCATATTGTTTTGCTTTGGATTTTCTTTCTACTTTTACTAGGAGATTTTCTTCCTTTGCATTCTTTCATGATGGCTATCTTTTTCTGTTTCCATGTGGAAACATTTTTTGGTTTTCTCCTCTGATGAATTTTTATCTCTGAACTATGTCTCTGTGGCTTAGTATAGTGTCTGCTCCTTCAGTAGATATCCAGAGGTGTGTACTGGATGGGGCCCAGGAGCTCTGGTCAGTGCTCTCAAGTTTGGGGCAAGAACCAAATTGGGTGTGGTAGATTTCTATTGTCAGCAGGGGGTGGGGAGGTATGATCATGCCTATTGGTGTAATCGCAATCTCACCTCTCTCTTCCAAGGTAATCAATGCTTGGGGTTAGTCCACAGTGGGTACAACCCCCACCCACACAGGACTATGAACTGCACAAAGCTGCACAAAGGATCTGTTTGGTCCTCAGTGTGAGCAAGAAATCCTCTGCAATGACCCACCCCAGGCAATCAGGGAGCTCTGAACCTCTGATGCCAGACACTGTGATTGCCCAGAGACCCAGCTACACCCCATGCCCTAATGTGCAGTCACAGTATTCCCACTGACATAGTGTGCAAGGCTCCAACATTTATGGAGTGCAGAGGATTTGCTGTCAGCTCCATGAGTGTGTTCCATCCATGGAGAGAGCAGAGAAATTCCCAGAGCTTGTGGATGCTTCACCTTGGCAGTTTGCACTTCATTGCCTATAATAGGTTGAGGGGATGGTTGTACCTCATAGTCCTAAGTGGGTACCCAGCCCACTGCCAGTCCTCTCAGCCAGATTTTTCCCTTTGATATAATCTCCTCATTGTGTGTGCATGCCCAAGAGCCACTGCAGCCTCTACTGTTGTCAAGATGGTGCTGTCTTCCCACTGGTTGTTGGACACCCTTGTGAAGGGATGGGGAGAAAGAAACGTGCTATTCTTTCACTGGATTAGGTGTGTATCCTGCCCCCCCCCACTAAGGCTTTAGACTGGACTCAAAGTCAGTGTGATCCAAGAGATTTTCCTCAGGCAGTATCACCAGTGGCATGAGCTGCCGCAGTTTGCTCTCACCTCACTCTCAAAAGCTGGCATCTCCTCCAGACCCCAGCCGTGAGAGTCCTGGGTGGTGTTCCCATTTGCTGCTGTGTGTCCCCAATTTCCATGCTGTTCCATGGTATCCTTCTTTATGTAGAATTTCAACTGGAAACATCTCTCCTCTGGGAATGCATTTCCTCTGCTTCTCTTCTGCTATCTTCTACTATTCAATATTGGCATGTCTTCTCCCTATTCAGCAATCTTGGAATCTCTCCCTCTCATTCATTTCTAATACTGAGTGTACTGATAGCTAAATCATGAACCCTGCTAAATTTGCCATTTTTTCAGTTGTATATTTTTATTTAAACCAAGTGTTTCAGAGATAAGGAACTTGAGCAAAGTTGTGGCTCTTTTTCTCATTCAAGACAAAGTTGTGATGGAATTGTTTAAGAATAGACTTTTAAGGGCTTCAACTTAGAGGTCCTGAGAGGGCCAGGAGCTTTGACAGCTTTACATGAAAATAAACTTTTATTATCAAAGTCCTTTGTTTAGATCCCCAAAATTATCTGATGAGAAGCTGGGAGGGATATGTAACACTCTGGGATCTCAAAGGAACATTTCCTGAATGACATTTTTAGGCCTGAATTAAGCCCTGCATGTGCACCCCTGCACACGTGCATGCGCACACACGTATGTGCACACACACACCAAACTCACACATGTTGTTCCGCCAGTGCTGACAGTACATTAACAATGTGATGAGATGAGCAAGTATTATTTTTTCAGAGGCAGAAAAAAATTAAGATGCAATCTCTGGGGCCTGATTGCCAACAATCAAATTTGACTTTGCCAATGACTGAATTTAAAGGTACATTTTGTCTCCTCTGATCCTTACATTTGTAGCTGGGCTGGGGCCTGATTCAGATCTCTGCCAAATTAACTTAGGTTATTTATTGAAAATTGTCTGTTTTCTTTGTTCATGTTTCCAAGGGTTCAGGCACTGAGGATAATTTTTCTACTACAAAATGATCAATAACCTGACTGCAGCTGTCTTCTCACTCCTGACAGCAGTCAATTTTCAGATCTTCTGGGGATGTTTATCTAGTTGCCTGATGCCTCAGGCCATTTGATCACTTCCATTTGTTGATGGCCTTTGAGGTCTTTATCCTCCTCAATACCACCTCCACCACAGGATCACAAGAGGATGGAAGGGACTTGGAAAAAAACAGTTCACTTTCTTATTGTTAGAAGCTTTAAGAGGAGGTCTTGGAGGAGCTAAAGCAGAAACAAACAATTAAGTCTTCTGGGTCATGACCAACTCTTACCTACCCTCCTTTTCTTTTCTTTTTTTTTTTTTTATTCTTGGCCCCATCCTTACATATAATTCAGAAGTGATTTCAGTGGTCAAGAAAACCTTTGGATTTGCAGTATCAAATGATACCCATTTCTGCCAATCTATACAGTCAGTATGATAAGCAGTTAAAACATAAAAAATGGAGCATAGACACAGCATGTCTTCTGTTACATGTGGATGTTTTATTTGTATGTATAAATGTATGTGTGTATGAATGTAAAATAGTGATTAATAGAGGCTGGGGATGGTGGGACATTGGGAGGGAAAAATAAATGAATTACCTTGAAGACATGATTATTAAATAATATAAATCAGTTGGCTTATATCATTGCAAAGATATTATCTCAAGCTATGTGTTAATAAATTAACTGTCATGACAAGAAGAAAGGAAGCCTCTGGATGACCAGTTTAACCCTTATTGTTGAGTCAAAACTGAAAGTTTTACTAACTAATTTGCTCTAAAGTAGAATTTTCATAAATGTCACCATTCATACAGAAATGTTAAATGTTCCTCTGTTTCTATGTTAGTCTCTATTGTGAAACTGCACAGACTTCAGATTTCTCAATCCCAAACAAAATGAGTTTATAGTCTCAGTCACAGTCCACTGAATGATGCTTTTACTAGTACCATAACCTCTGTCCCAGTGCCAATGTGGAATCTAAATTCTAAAGGGATAATGACCACTACACAGTCAGCATGATTGAATATACCTGTTTCAAACACAAAGGCTTTTTTGTGGTTTGTTGGCAAGCATATTTCGCATATTCTGGGTACTTGATAAGAAAAAAAGGGTCCCCCATAAGAGTATTAGAGGGAAAGGGTCATGGAGCTAAAAGAATAATTTTCTTATTCCAACTATACTACTTACAAGTCTTTTGAACTTGGGTAAGTCAGTGACATACCTTTCTGAGCAACCCAGAGCCCAAGAAGGTTAAAAATACCTGTTCATCTCTCAAAGGGTTGTTCTGAGTGTATCTAGACAGGAACCTTGACACTTAATTGGCAAGAAAGTGGAGAAAGGGGGACTCATACACTGTTAGTGGCAATGTAAATTAGTACAGTCACTATGGAAAACAGTACAAAGATTTTTTCAAAGACTAGAAATAGAACTGGCATATGATCCAGCAATCCTACTACTGGGTATGTATCCAAAAGGCATAAAATTACTGTGTCAAAGAGATACCTACTTCACCATGTTACTGCAGCATTGTTAACAATAGCCAAGATAAGGAATCAACCAAGATGCCTAACATCAGATGGTATATATACACAAAGAAATACTATTCAGCCATAAAAAGGAAGTAAATCTTGCCATTTTCAGCAGAATGGATGGAACTAAGAGGACATTATTTTAAGTAAAATAAGTAAGACATAGAAAAGCAAATAACACATGTTATCTCTCATAGTGGAAGCTAAAAGAAAAACTACAATCTGAACACATACTGTTGCTTACTAGAGGCTGGGAAGGATTGGGGAGAGAGAGAGGGATGGAGAGAGTTTCAATTTAGAAATAATACGGGAAGCTGTGTATGGTTCATGAATTGTGAAAAATGTGTCACACTAATATGATCTATAAATGTGAAACCTGGTATGGTTTATTGATTATAACAATTATATCATACTATTAAAAGATTTTAATAATAAGGAAAACTGAGTTTGGGGCACATGGGAACTCTAGGTTAGTTCACAATTTTTGGTTTGTAAATTTCAAAGTATCTGAAATAAAAAGTAAAAAAAAGGAACTTAATTGGTATTCTGTAAACATGTGTAGATTCTGACTGAGGGCCACAACAGGTCTGGCTCCAAGAGGCCCAGGTGCTTAACAGTCAAGCCTTGGTATATGAGGGCCCTTCATAAAGTTAATGGAAAATGGAATTGAAAGATAAGTTCATTTTGGTATAAAAAGGCTAAAATTCATATGATGGGTTTTTAAAAAGTTCATAGAAAATTCATATTACCAAAAACTATACATAGAACTTATTTTTTGCATCAAAATTATCTTTTAATTCCATTTTTCCACAAACATTTTTAAGTTTCAGGTACTCTCATACATTTTGGAGTGAATAAGAGTCCAAGGGAAGAGTAGGGGAAGATACTAGATTTAAAATATAAGAATTGGACACCATGAGTCACATTTAGATTTCTTTATATCCCAATCAACTGTCATTTTTTGTGGAGAAGGGTACTTTTTTTGGAACTGGATACTTCATTAAACCATTAAAGAACAAGCAGAGAGGAAAGAGCTTCTGGCTGAAAATGAAAAGCAGTTTCTTTTTTTTTTTTACTTTTATTTAATAAATATAAATTTCCAAAGTACAGCTTTTGGATTACAGTGGCTTTTTTCCCCCCATAACCTCCCTCCCACCCACAACCCTTCCATCTCCCGCTCCCTCTCCCATTCCATTCACATCAAGATTCATTTTCAATTATCTTTATATACAGAAGATCAATGTAGTATATACTAAGTAAAGATTTCAAAAGTTTGCACCCACACAGAAACACAAAGTCTAAAGTACTATTTGAGTACTAGTTAAACCGTTAATCCACATAGTACAACACATTAAGGACAGAGATCCTACATGGGGAGTAGGTGCACATTGACTCCCGTTGTTGATTTAACAAATGGCACTCTTGTTTATGGCGTCAGTAATCACCTGAGGCTCTTGTCATGAGTTGCCAAGGCTATGGAAGCCTTTTGAGTGTGCCAACTCCAATCTTATTTAGACAAAGCCATAGTCAAAGTGGAAGTTCTCCCCTCCCTTCAGAGAAAGGTACCTCATTCCTTAATGGTACCTCCATTCTTTCCACTGGGCTCTCACTCACAGAGATCTTTCATTTGGGTCTTTCTTTTTTTTGCCAGAGTGTCTTGGCTTTCCATGCCTGAAATACTCTCATTGGCTTTTTAAAAGCTGTTTCTTAATATGTGTACCAGGATAGGTCAACAGTCCTAGTTATCAAGTTTCTGAACAGCACATTAGAAAGTTCACAAGAATACAAGCTTTAGGACAGAGGGGAGTTTTGCATGATTTTTTCCCATGCTGTATTTCCAATGCCTAGAACAATTCCTGACATATAGTATAAGCTCAATATATGTGTCAAATGGATGAATGAATGCTCTTATTCACCATTCCATATAGAACATCATAAATAATAGCTATATATTTGTTTTGTAGAGTAATTGTCATGCAATGGAAGTATTGAATCTTGAAAAGGCACGGTTATGAGAGTAATCAAATTGATGACAACCCCAAAATCACAACCACAAAAAGAAACTTTGCTTGATAAGGATTTCCATGTTTTTTTTTTTTTTAAGATTCAGGAAAAAATTTGTTAATCACATAGACTTTGTTATAAATAATTTTACTGTGACAAGATTTATTGCTGTGGATTTTACTGTCAGCAAGATTAATATTTTCTACTTTTTATTGTTTGGTGTTTATGTAGTCTAATTTGAATAGAGTAAAGTCCTCTATTAAACTCAACTGTCGGGATTAGAGTTTTTTTTTTTTTTTATAAACAGGGATTACTTTAAAATTCTTTCATGTTTCCCCTCTTCTTGGCTTTCTCTTTGCAAATCTACCACCTGGCACTGAAATCTGTTCCTAGCCTCCAGCCTTTTATGGGTTTCTCACAGTCCTTGGCAGATCTTTCTGACAGAGATCTTGATTCTGTGACTTGAAGCCACATTGGTCCTGAACTGGCCAGATCTTGGCAAGTAGTCCCCAGACTCCTGTGAAAAAGTCTATAAGGCTTCCTTTCAGAAATAGAAGTCGTCTGGTTTACATTCTTCTTGACTCTTAAGCTTTCTGTCAGCCTCTAATATTCTGACTCTTTCCTTGGAACTGCCTCGTCATCTAATGTCTAGAGTTTTCTATTGATTACCTACCTGACTCTAATTATTATTTTATTCTAATCTGCAGTTTCTATAAACTGCATGTATCTGAACTATTTTCCTGACATATTCCTATATTCTGGTTCTATCTACAGCTATATTTCTGTATTTTTCTGTGACTCATGGCTCCCTTTCCAGAAATCCTCCTACCTTTGCTGCTCCAAATCCTGAATAAACCCTAACAGAGAGAAAAATACAAGGTTGGACCATTCCAAATAAAAGAATATTTGCAAAGGGAGTGAGAATAATCTCAACTACAATTTTTTATAAAGATTTATTTTATGTTTTTAGTAGACAGAGATATCTTCCATCTGCTGGCTAACTTCCCAAATTGCCACAATGGTTAGGAATGGGCCAGGCTGAAGTCAGGAGCAGGGAACTCCACTTTCCATGCGCGTTAGCAGGGAGGCAGATAGGAAGCAGAATAGCCAGGACTTGAAGTGGCACGCTGATATGGGATACCAGTATTACAAACAGCAAATAAACCTACTGTATCAGAATGTTGCCCATCCCCCAACTAGAATTTTCACCCTTCTCCCATTTAAATGGTGTCTTCCATCTCTAGAAGTCTTTTCTATAAGAATATTGAACTTAGAAGCTTCATCCTGTCTAGATTATCTTAACAATGAATCCAGTCTTCTAAGAGATGCTGAGTGGAAAGAGAGAAGACTAATGATTTCTCAAATCCTATCTCACCTTCTTTGCTCTGATTGTCAATTTTATGTGTCACTTTGGGCCATGGGATGCATAGATATCTGGTCCAACATTCCTTTGGGTGTGCTGTAAGAATGTTTTTGGATTAAATTAGCATATAAATTGATATACTGAGTAAAGCAGACTGCCTTCCATAATAAAGGCAGTCCTCACCCAATTCGTTGAAGGCCTGAATAGAGCCAAAAAGGCTGAGCCTGATGTAAGATGGGACTTCTGTCTGACTACTTCAGGTATCTGACTACTTCAAATATCTGGTTTTCCTGCCTTTGGACTTGAACTGAAACATTGTCTTCTTTGGTTTCAAGCCTGATGGCTTTTAGACTGGCATATATACCACAGCTCTTCTGGTTCTCCAGCTTGTGGGTCTTAAGACTTCTCAGCCTCCATAATCATATGAGTCTATTTCATATAATAAATATTTCTGGAGAACCCTGACTACAACACTTGCCCTTTCATGAAGAGCAGGAGTAAAGATGGTCCCATGGACCTTGATAAAGGCATAGTCCTGCAGGTGGTTTCTCTCTCACTGCACACCCACTGGCACGGCCCCCTTCTATCTCTAGACTTCCTTTTAGCTACACAATGGCATCCTTAACCTTTCTGGGACCTGTAAAAAATAAACTGCTTTTGTTTCATGCATTTTAATTTCACTTCCTTATTATGCCTCAACTTACCCATACAGTAGTGTGTTCTCAATATTACTTGAAATATTTTGACAAATCATAACACACTATTTCTGTAAGATACAATTGGAAGAATATTCCTAGATGCATCAATACCCCTGTACCTCTACTCACACTGTACCTCTGCTAAGACATATCCTCTTTCTAACACTTGAAAGCCTTCCCCACAGGCCATAGCTTGGCTAGGAAGCAGTCCCTGTCCAACAATCCCTGCCCCCATGATTATACCCTCTTACATGATATGTTTCCCACATTTATTTGGCACTTGACAATAGTAGAGATGTCAGTGTTCCCTTCAACATGTCATGGCTTGGCTAAATACTTGAAGGAAAAACTTTAGGCAGATTTCTGGATCCTTCAGTGCTTCCATTTATTTATCTTTGAAATGAAGAATGTGGATAAGAGTTTTGGTTTTCAAGCTTTTTGATTTGGCCTTGTATCCCTTTCTAGTAACAATGTATATAGAATTCCAATGTACAAAATAGGATAAATAAATTTTTCTTTAAATTAAAGCAAGCCCATGGGTTTAGCACATTCTGATTGCAAAGATCTGCCCTAGGCCCCTTAGGGCAGTTTGAGGCTTTTTTGTGGAAGCCCAAAAGCTCTATCAAAGAGAGAAAAAACCATTAGATTAGCTATCTAAGACCACTTTTGGCACATATAATCTATGCTCTGTGTACATGTGTGGAGTCTTGGCTACATTGTAAACATTTTAAAACAGTGATTATGCATGAATTCAGGATTTTAGATTACATATGACTTCTGGAGAGAAGATACTATATGTGGGCCAATGGAGAGGGTAAGCTCCTTTGGAGATACATAGTCTTCCATTCAATAGTTTGAGTAAGTTTTCCATTTTTTTCCTGGGCAAGGGAGGTAGAGGCAATAGCAACCATATTTCTACATTTAATCTTGAAACTTTGAATTTGCCCTTTAATGACCTTTGCTAATTTTGTCCTGCTATAAGCTATATTCTTGGAAGTAACGGCAGATGACTTGACCTACAGGATGAGAATGAATCAAATGTTCTTGGAATCAACTCGTATAGGGATAATTTAAGAAACAGACCATATCTCCTTTAGGAAGAAAGGAAGATGTGTGTGTGTGTGTGTGTGTGTGTGTGTGTGTCGTGAGAGAGAGAAAGAGAGGGAGGAAGGGAGGGAGGGAGGGAGGGGGAGAGAGAGAGAAGTTTTGTAAGTCTTGTCTAATTACATTTCTTTATTCTACGTACAGGGATCAAATATTAACTATATAGGTGTGATAACATAAAGCAGCACTGAAAGTGAACCATGTTTAAATTTCAGACCAAATAACAAACTATATCTTTTAGGCTCCCTTTAATGAATACCTCAAAACCTTCTAATACCAAAGAACCCATATCATATCTCAGAATATAAGTTGATTCACTGTACCAACATAATATTTACTGTTGATATTTGCTTATTCTGTTTATTCTATACATACACTTCTATTAAGGCTTGCTTTTAGGAAAAGTAAACCTTAGAAACAGCCAATAAGGAATTTATGGAATCTCCATCCCAGGTGCTGGGCTTAAACTCATTCCAAAATTAAGTAAACTGGTTAATCTCTTGAGTTACCGCAAATTTACTCATGTCCATGACTCTTTTCCCCCATCTAGAAATGTTGTGATTTGTCCTTCATTGTCAGCCTGAATGACTAGTTTGAAGTAGGCTTAAAAGTGGAAGGAATACTCCAGTCTAAGCTTCTCTCATTCACTGTACATAAATGTATGTGCAGAAAGATGGTGTGCTCAGTTATTCTTAAGTGTTGAAAATTAACTGAAATGTGATCCCTGTTAAACATAAAAGTGGGAATAAGAGAGGGAAGAGATGTATAATTTGGGGCATGCTCGGGCTGACTTGCCCCAATTGGTAGAGTTGGAAACATACTAGGGGATTCCAATTCAATCCCATCAAGGTGGCATGTGCCAATGCCATCTCACTATTCCAAGTGATCAATTTCAGTTCACAATTGATCATAATGAAAGGACTAAGAGTCAAAGGGAGCACATAAACAAGTCTAGTATCTGCTAACACTAACCGATAGAATAAATAAAGGGGAGAGTGATCCAACATGGGAAGTGAGATACTCAGCAGACTCATAGAATGGCAGATGTCCTAAATAGCACTCTGGCCTCAGAATCAGCCCTAAAGGCACTCGGATCTGGCTGAAAAGCCCATGAGAGTATTTCAGGCATGGAAAGCCAAGACACTCTGGCAAAAAGATCTCTGTGAGTGAGATCCCAGTGGAAAGAACAGGTCTTCAAAGAGGGAGGTGCCTTTCTCTGAAGGGAGGAGAGAACCTCCACTTTGACTATGACCTTGTCTAAACAAGATAAGAGTCGGAGAACTCAAGGGGCTTCCATAGCCTTGGAAACTCATGACTGGTGCATAGGGAGATTACTGATGCCATAAACAGGAGTGTCAATTTGTAAAGTCAACAACAGGAGTCACTGTGCACTTACTCCTCATGTAGGATCTCTGTCCTTAATGTGCTGTACACTGAGGCTTAATGCTATAACGAGTACTCAAACAGTATATTTCACTTTGTGTTTCTATGGGGGTGCAAACGATTGAAATCTTTACTTAATGTACACTAAACTGATCTTCTGTTAAAAAAAAAAAAGAAACTATCAATTCCCAACTTGACTCTCACTGGGATTAAACATGACAATAGGTCTGATCTGATTTCATCATCATTTAAAAAAAAATCATCTATTATTTTTCACTTTATGTTTCTGTGTGGGAACAAACTGTTGAAATCCTTACTTAAGGTATACTAAGCTGATCTTCTGTATACTAAGATAATCGAAAATGAATCTTGATGTGAATGGAAGGGGAGAGGGAGTGGGAAAGGGGAGGGTGGTGGGTGGGAGGGACGGTATGGGGGGGAAAGCCATTGTAACCCATGAGACGTACTTTGGAAATTTATATTCATTAAATAAAAGAAAAAAAAAAAGAAAGAAAGATGGTGTGCTAACTAGTGGAAAAGCTGGAGCTAAACTTGTTGCTTCTTTTAATTTGTTGTATTTTCCACCAAGAAAAAAAGATTCTTTTTTCTCATTTTTTCAGGTGTATTCAGATCTCATTATAACGATTAAAATACAAATGTATTTAAAAGCATTATTAAACTCAGAGATTTTTAAAATATTTTCTCAATTGATATATCCTAAAATCACTACTTAATGGGTGTAATTGAAATTAGATTCAGAAAATGTGTTGACATTAGAAGGTGTCCTCACACTTAAAAATATGCACAGCCACAGCACTATAGGACTTATGTAACCTTGAACACTTACTGAGAGCTTTGACAGTCATTCCAACAAGAACTTTAGGGACACAATCTCATTAAATTTCACAACAATCTTACATAGTAAGTTCTATTATGTTCCATTTTCCATATGTAGAAACTAAGCCTCCATTTCCATTTCTTTTTTTCAGCTTTTCAATTGAGACAGTACCTATATAGGTACCTATGTAATCTAGTGTATGGGACCATTAATTTGAATGAAAAGAAATGTAGATGTGATGATTAATTTTCACAATAGCATCATCTTTAAAAATAAGTCATTTTTGGTAAAATAGGGTATAATTTCAAATAAAGATACAAAGAGAGGAAGAATGAACATTTACTGCTCAGTGACTATGTGCTGGGCATTGTACCAGGCATTTTACATCTATAGTCTTGGGTAATATACACAATAACATAACAAGGTAATAATTATTATTTGTAAATGGGTACTCTAATCCTCAGAGAAGGAAAGAAACTTGTCCAAGATCCATAGTTATTGGGCAAGAGATCTGAGAATTGCGTGCTGGCATTGTGACACAGTGGGTAAAGCCGCTGCTTTCAATGCCAGTATCCCATTGTGGGCTACGTGTGTTTCCTGTCTGCTCCACTTCTGATCCAGCTCCCTACTAATGGCTTTGGAAAAGCAGCAGCCAACAGACCACCTGCTTGGTCTCCTGTTACCCACGTGGGAGACCTGGGGGAAGTTCTTGGCTCCTGGCTTTGGCTTGGCCCAGCCCTGGCCATTATGGCCATCTGGGAAGTGAACCAGTGGATGGCAGGTCTCTGTATCTCTCTGTCTTTCTGTCCCTCTCTCTGTTGCTTCTCCACTTCACTTTCACTTATTTATAAATAAATAAATAAATATTTTGAAAAAAAAAAAGAGATCTGAGATTTGAAACAATATCTGTCTGGAATCCCATCTGTGTTCTTGTTAGTCACTATAGCATTCTGAACCTAAATCCTCCTGAGAAGGATAAGAAAAACATTACTCTTCCTGATCAAATGATTTCATTGTGATTCATCCATTAGTTGAGCTTCCTTTTGCTTATGTGTTGTGGATACCCTCTGATTCTTGTGGGGTAAATATAAAATACAGGTATTCTGGGGGTAGAATTATCTGTCAGTTTCATCTTTCTCTCATTTTATTGATCTCTCTCCTAAAGGAATCAGTTTTTATATATTTTTTTTCACACAGGATATTTTACCAGGTGAAAAAGCATTGCTGGTGGTACTTTACTCCATGCAGTATATCAATGTTTTGGCATCTTTTATAATGAAATTTTGGTTTATGACCCTTCCTCATCAACCATCATTTTTTTTTTTTTTTGTTTTTGGAAAGGAGGTGAAGTGGGAGCAAAAGGGCATCTGGAATTTGATTGAAGAAAAATAATTAGTATTGAGTACCTACTATGTGCCAGGCATTGTATCTGTTCCTCTTTGTCCTTAAAACAATCCTGAAGAGTTATATATCCACATTTAATAGAAGGGGAAACTAAAGTTTGAGAAGGCTAAGTAAATACACAGCTATTAAGGAACAGAGCTGGGCTTTGAATCCAGGTGTATGGATTCTAAAACCTAAGGTATTCCACTGTTCTACTCAACATTCATTAGAAAAATGGCACCGCGGCTCACCGTGGCTCACTAGGCTAATCCTCCTCCTGGGGCGCCAGCACATCGGGTTCTAGTCCCGGATTCTGTCCCGGTTGCCCCTCTTCCAGGCCAGCTCTCTGCTGTGGCCAGGGAGTGCAGTGGAGGATGGCCCAGGTGCTTGGGCCCTGCACCCCATGGGAGACCAGGAGAAGCACCTGGCTCCTGCCTTCGGATCAGGGCGGCGCGCCGGCCGCAGCGCGCCGGCCGCGGTGGCCATTGGAGGGTAAACCAACGGCAAAGGAAGACCTTTCTCTCTGTCTTTCTCTCTCTCACTGTCCACTCTGCCTGTCAAAAAAAAAAAAAAAAAAAAGGAAAAATAGCTTTTGTTCTACAAGAACCTTCACAAGCTTGGAAATCTTAATTGTTCTCAGTTTTCTCTAAATCATGGCTCCAACTCTTTGAAGATTCCCCTATAGCAGAAGGAACATAATCAACCATAGTCTCCAGAAAAAAAGGGGCAAAAAACACAGCAAATTGAGACACAGAATTGAAGGATTATTTCCTGTATCCTTCTGTCCTTGCCTTTGTTGAAAGGTCTGAGTTCATCTCCTGTGCCCCTAGTCAAACCCATACATCTGGGAACAGCTTCTTGGCTATGCAAGTCTGACCATTTTTTATTGTTATTTTAACTGTGAGTATTTTCTCCAACCTCACTGTTTCCAATTCCTGCACCTGCTAATGGATTAGTGTTCTTTTGAGTTTAGTAGCTTGTGTATTCCTAATTATGTAATAAGAATAAACTGTTTAAAAATATTAACATTTAAACACATACTGAGTACCGCCAAAAAAGGGACCAACATAGTTTTTAAAAATTAATTTATCAAAGTGATAACTGATGCCATAGACAGGAGTGTCAATTGGTAAAGTCAACAACAGGAGTCACTGTGCACTTACTCCTCATGTAGGATCTCTGTCCTTAATGTGCTGTACATTGTGATTTAATGCTATAACGAGTACTCAAACAATATATTTCACTTTGTGTTTTCATGGGGGGTGCAAACTGTTGAAATCTTTACTTAATGTATACTAAACTGATCCTCTGTAAAAAAAAAAAAAAATTATCAACTCCCAACTTGACTCTCACTGGGATTAAACATGACAATAGGTCTGATCTGATTTCATCATCACTTAAAAAAAAATCATCTATTATTTTTCACTTTATGTTTCTGTGTGAGAGCAAACTGTTGAAATCCTTACTTAATGTATACTAAGCTGATCTTCTGTATATTAAGATAATCGAAAATGAATCTTGATGTGAATGGAAGGGGAGAGGGAGTGGGAAAGGGGAGGGTAGTGGGTGGGAGGGACGGTATGTGGGGGAAGCCATTGTAATCCATAAATCGTACTTTGGAAGTTTATATTCATTAAGTAAAAGTAAAAAAAAATTAATTTATCAAAGTGAAATTCACACACCATAAAATTAACCATTATAGGGCCAGATGTTTGGCCTAGCAAAATACCAGTTAAGATTCCCATGTCCCATGTTGGAGTACGTGGGTTCAATATCCATCCCTGGGTCTTGATTTCAGCTTCCTGCTGATGCAGACCCTGGGAAGCAGAGGTGATGGCTCAAGTGATTGGGTTCCTACAACCCAGTAAGAAACCTGATTGACTTCAGCTCCTAGCTTCAACCTGGCCCAACCTGACCTTTTGGAGGCATTTGGAGAGTAAGCCAGAATAGGAGTGTGCGCGCTCTCTCTCTCTCTGCCACTAAAATAAGTAATTTTTGGTTAATAAAAGGTAACCACTGGGGCCAGTGCTGTGGTGCATCAGGTTAACGCCTTGGCCTGCAGTGCTGGCATCCTATATGGGTGCTGGTTCAAGTCCTGGCTGCTCCACTTCTGATCCAGCTCTCTGCTATGGCCTGGGAAAGCAGTGGAAGATGGTTCAAGTCCTTGGGCCCTTACACCCTCGTGGGAGACCTGGAAGAGGCTCCTGGCTTCGAATTGGTGCAGCTCCAGCCATTGCGGCCAACTGGGGAGTGAACGATCAGATGGAAGACTTCTCTCTCTCTCTCTCTCTCTCTCTCTCTGTGTGTGTGTGTGTGTGTGTGTGTAACTCTGACTTTCAAATAGATAAAATAATTCTTAAAAAAAAGGTAACTACTATAGAGTGGACAATTCTGTAGTTTTAGGTACATTCACAACATTTTGCAACTATCCCTTCTATGTAGTTCTAAAATATTTAAGTCACCATAAAATTACTGACCTATTTAGCATTTATATCTATCTCTGCCCACCCTAGCCCTTGGCCATCACCAACCTGCATCCTGTCTTTATAGATTTGTCTATCATGTGAATGGAATCATACAGTATGTGATTTTTGTGTCTGGCTTCTGTCACTTAGCATGTTTTCTTTTCTTTTTTTATAGTCTCTCCTTTTTTAAAGTTATATATATATATATAAATATAAATTTATATTATATATATATAAATATAAATTTCAAAAGTACAGATTTTGGATTATAGTGGCTTTTTCCCGCATAATCTCCCTCCTACCCACAACCATCCCATCTCCGACTCCCTCTCTCATCCCATTCTTCATCAAGATTCATTTTCAAAGCTCATCCATGTTATAGCATCTATCGGTACTTCATTCTACTTTATGACTCAGTGAATTCCATTATAATATAGTTATAGATTTATCCCACAATTTATCTATTTATAAATACATTGAAGGACATTTTGACTGCTTCTACATTTTGGTTATTACAAATGAGGCTGTTATAAATATGCACATACATGTACTTCTACTTCCTTGAGTACTTGTTTTCAGTTCTTTTGGGTATGTATGTAGGAGTGGAACTGTAGGTTCATATGGAAATTCTGTTTAACTTTTTGAGCAACCGTAGAACTGCTTTCTACAGCATCTGAACCATTTTACTGACCCACCAGCAATGAATAAGAGTTCCAGTTTCTTCATATCCTTGGCAGCAATTGTCATTGTCCATTTTTTTATTATAAGAGATTATAGTGTGTGATTTTGATTTTCATTTTCCTAATTACTAAAATATAAAGATCTTTCCATGTGTTTTTTGGTCATTTGTATTTTTTTGAAGAAATACATATTTGACTTCTCTGTTAATTTTTTTTTTTTTGACAAGCAGAGTGGATAGTGAGAGAGAGAGAGACAGAGAGAAAGGTCTTCCTTTTGCCGTTGGTTCACCATCCAATGGCCGCCACGGCTGGCTCGCTGCGGCCGGAGCACCGCGCTGATCCGAAGGCAGGAGCCAGGTGCTTCTCCTGGTCTCCCATGGGGTGCAGGGCCCAAGCACTTGGGCCATCCTCCACTGCCTTCCCTGGCCACAGCAGAGAGCTGGCCTGGAAGAGGGGCAACCGGGACAGAATCCGGCGCCCCTACCTGGACTAGAACCTGGTGTGCCGGCGCCGCTAGGTGGAGGATTAGCCTATTGAGCCGCGGCGCCGGCCCTCTGTTAATTTTTAAATTGAGTTTTCTATTTTGATTCATTCATAAGAATTTGCAAAATATATTTAGGACACCAGATCCTTATTAGATATATAATGTGTAAATATTTTATCCTAGTATATAGG
This sequence comes from Oryctolagus cuniculus, assembly GCF_051225735.1. Classification (NCBI taxonomy): domain Eukaryota; kingdom Metazoa; phylum Chordata; class Mammalia; order Lagomorpha; family Leporidae; genus Oryctolagus; species Oryctolagus cuniculus. The sequence goes on along the minus strand of NC_142888.1, from coordinate 81,005,855 downwards.
TTGTCTTTTCTCTTTCTTGATAACATCCCTTGATGAACATGTTTTGATTTGGATGAAATACAGTTTACCTATTTATTCATTTGTTGCTTATGCTCTTGGTGTCATATCTAAGAATTCATTGTGAAATCCAAAGTCATTAAATGCACTGTTTTGTTAAATTTCAGAACAAATAACCCCATATCTTACTGTAAAGTTTTTATGGGTATTTCTTGCAGTTGTATTTACATCATTGACCTATTTTGAATTAATTCTTGTATATGGTATGAAGTAGGGCGTACCATCATTCTTTTGCAGGTTATTTCAGAACCATTTGTTGGAAACACTGTGCATTTCCCATTGAATAGTCTTAGAATCTTTTTTGAAAATAAACTGGCTATAAACGTATGTGCTTATTTTGGGATTCACAATTCTATTTCATCAATCTATATGTCTCTTCTTATGCCAGCATCACACTGTTTTTATTTACTATAGCTTTTAAAATAAGTTTAGAAACAAGGAAATCTGAATCATGTAACTTTTTTAAACTTATATTTAAAGATCATTTTGGCCATTAGGGAACCCTTATAATTCCAAGTAAATTTTAGGATCTTTTTTTCCATTTCTTTAGAAAATGCTATTGGAATTTTGAAAGGGATTGTACTGAATCTGTATATCCCCTTGGGCATTATTGATATCTTAACACAATTAAGTATTGTTATACGCACACACACAGATTGTTTTTCTATTTATCAGGTTTTTTAAATTTCCCGCAATACAAAAAACCAAGCAAACAGGAATTTTATCTGCAAGATACTGAGGTATCTCATGGAGTCTAAGGGGAGACAATAGTGGGGCTTCAGAAGATATAGAAAAAAGGGCTAGAAAGCCTACTTGGTTTTTTAAAAATGTCTATCAGCAGTGTTTTTATGTCTTCAATATACATCTTTTACTTCTTGGTAAATTTAAATCCTTGATATTTAATTCTATTGTTATTTCCATTATTTCTTTTCTTTTAACTTTTATTTAATGAATATAAATTTCCAAAGTACATTATTTCTTTTTTTTGATTATTCATAGCTGGTATTTATAAACACAAGTGATTTTTTGTATTTTTTTATCCTGAAACTTTTTTGGATTTCTTTTTTTTTTTTCATCTTTTTTTTTATTTTTTTTAAACTTTTATTTAATGCATATAAATTTCCAAAGTACGACTTATGGATTACAATGGCTTCCCCCCCATACTGTCCCTCCCACCCACAACCCTCCCCTTTCCCACTCCCTCTCCCCTTCCATTCACATCAAGATTCATTTTTGATTATCTTAATATACAGAAGATCAGCTTAGTATACATCAAGTATGGATTTCAACAGTTTGCTCCCACACAGAAACATAAAGTGAAAAATAATAGATGATTTTTTTTTAAATGATGATGAAATCAGATCAGACCTATTGTCATGTTTAATCCCAATGAGAGTCAAGTTGGGAATTGATAATTTCTTTTTTTTTTTTTTTTTTTTTTTTTTTTTTTTTTTTTTTTTTACAGAGGATCAGTTTAGTATGCATTAAGTAAGGATTTCAACAGTTTGCACCCCCATAGAAACACAAAGTGAAATATATTGTTTGAGTACTCGTTATAGCATTAAATCTCAATACACAGCACATTAAGGACAGAGATCCTACATGAGGAGTAAGTGCACAGTGACTCCTGTTGTTGACTTTACCAATTGACACTCCTGTCTATGGCATCAGTAATCTCCCTATGCTCCAGTCATGAGTTTCCAAGGCTATGGAAGCCCTCTGAGTTCTCCGACTCTTATCTTGTTTAGACAAGGTCATAGTCAAAGTGGAGGTTCTCTCCTCCCTTCAGAGAAAGGTACCTCCTTCTTTGATCACCTGTTCTTTCCACTGGGATCTCACTCACAGAGATCTTTTGCCAGAGTGTCTTGGCTTTCCATGCCTGAAATACTCTCATGAGCTTTTCAGCCAGCTCCGAATGCCTTTAGGGCTGATTCTGAGGCCAGAGTGCTATTTAGGACATCTGCCATTCTATGAGTCTGCTGAGTATCTCACTTCCCATGTTGGATCACTCTCCCCTTTATTTACTCCATCGGTTAGAGTTAGCAGGTACTAGACTTGTCTATGTGCTCCCTTTGACTCCCAGTCCCTCCACCATGACCAACTGTGAACTGAAACTGATCACCTGGAACAGTGAGATTTCTTTAATAGCTTCTTCTGTATCAATTACAATGATGATGTGGTGTTCTTCTCTTAATGTGATGTTTTACCACTGATAGATTTTCTTAAATTGAACTACACTTTCATTCCTGGGGTAAATATTGGTCAGGGTGTATGATACTTTTAATTTGTGGTCAGATTCAGTTTGCTAGTGTTTTGTGGAGTAGTTTTGCATCTTTATAAGCTATGTTGGTTTATAGTTTCCTTTTTTCATGTCATTATCTGGCTTTGGTGTAAGGGTAATGCTAGCTTCAGGCAATGAATCACATAATGTCCTCTCCTCTTTTGTTTTTTTGGAACAGTTTGAGAAGAATTCATTTTAATTACTCTTTAAGTGGTAGAATTAATCTGTGAAGCTATCAGGTTGTGAATTTCTCTTCTTGGGAATTTTTAAAAATTTATTTTATTTTTTAAAAAGAATTACTCATTCAACTTCTTTACTGTTTAGTGTTTCTGTTCCTTTTAAAACGCTTTGATAATTATGTGTTTCTAATAATTTGTCTATTTTGTCTAGGTTATATAATTTATTGCCATGTAATTGTTTATAGTACTATCTTAAAATAATTGTTACTTTCTATAACAAGATTATAACCACTTGTTTCTGGTCTTATTTAATTATGAGGGAGGGGGAGAAAGAGAAACACTCTCACCCACTGGTTCAATTTCCAAATGCCTGTGATGGTTGGGGATGAGTCAAGCCAAAACTGGGATCGAGGAACCCAATACAAATATCCCACATGGGTGGTAGAGACCCAACCGCTTAAGCCATCACCTGCTGCCTCCTAGTGCATGGATTAGTAGAAAACTGGATTTGGGAGTGGAGCCAAGACTTGGACCTATGTACTCCAGTATGGGGTGTGTATGTCCCAACTGACCTATTTTTTTTTATTTGACAGGCAGAGTTAGACAGTGAGAGAGAGAGAGAGAGAGAGAGAGAGAAAGAGAGAAAGAGAGAAAGAGAGAAAGGTCTTCCCTCCATTGGTTCACCCCCCAAATGGCCGCTATGGCCGTTGCTGCACCAATCTGAAGCCAGAAGCCAGGTGCTTCCTCCTGGTCTCCCATGCAGGTGCAGGGTCCCAAGCACTTGGGCCATCCTCCACTGCTTTCCCGGGCCACAGCAGAGAGCTGGACTGGAAGAGGAGCAACCGGGACTAGAACCCAGCGCCCATATGGGATGCTGGCGCCACAGGTGGAGAATTAACCAAATGAGCCATGGCGCTGGCCCCCTGACCTATTTTTTAAAAGCTTTTATTTAATGAATACATTTTTCATAGGTACAATTTTAGGAATATAGTGGTTCTTTCCCCCATACCCGCCCTCCCACCCCATCAACTCCTGTTCCACCTCTTACTCCCTCTCCCATTCCATTCTTCATTAAGATTAATTTTAATTATTTTTATATACAGAAGATCAACTCTATACTACATAAAGATTTCAACTGTTTTCATACACAGACACACGAAGTAAAAAGTACTGTTTGAAGATAAGTTTTACCGTTAATTCTCATAGTACAACTCATTAAGGACAGAGGTCCTACATGGGGAGTAAATGAACAGTGACTCCTGTTGTTCATTTAACAATTGACACTCTTATTTATGATGTCAGTGATCACCCGAGATTCTTGCCATGAGCTGCCAAAGCTATGGAAGCCTTTTGTGACCACAGAGTCCATCAGTATTTGGACATGACCATAAGCAAAGTGGAAGTTCTCTCCTCCCTTCAGAGAAAAGTACATCCTTCTTTGTTTTATTTTATTTTATTTCATTTTTTGACAGGTAGAATTAGAGAGAGAGAGAGAGAGAGAGAGAGAGAAAGGTCTTCCTTTTTCCGTTGGTTCACCCTCCCCCCAAGTGGCTGCTACAGCCGGTATTTTGCAGCCGGTGTGCTGTGCTGATCCAAAGCCAGGAGCCAGGTGCTTCTTCCTGGTCTCCCATGTGGGTACAGGGCCCAAGCTCTTGGGCCATCCTCCACTGCACTCCTGGGCCACAGCAGAGAGCTAGACTGGAAGAGGAGCAACCAGGACAGAATCAGGCGCCCCTACCGGGACTAGAACCTGGGGTGCTGGCGCCGCAGGCGGAGGATTAGCCTAGTGAGCAGTGGCGCTGGCCAATACATCCTTCTTTGATGGCCCTTTCTTTCCACTGGAGTCTCACTCACAGAGATCCTTCGTGTAGGATATTTTTTGTCACAGAGTCTTGGCTTTCCATGCCTGAAATACTCTCACAGGCCTTTGAGCCAGACCAGGAAGACTTGAGGGTTGATTCTGAGCCCAACTGACCCTCTTAACCTCTAGATCAAATGCCCACTCAAACATTTCTGGTTTTAGTGATTTGCATCTTCTTTCATTTTTTCTTTGTCAATCTAGTTAAAGATGTCTTAATATTGTTGATGTTAATAAAGACTCAAATTTTTGTTTCATTGATTCTATTATTTTCCCTTCTCAATTTTGTTCATCTCTGCTTAATCATTATTGATTTCCTATGTTCTGATAGTGTTTGTCGCTCCCCGTCTTCGTGGAGGAACGACACAGGACCCTGCGTTGTTCTTTCATCTGCTTGGCCCTCCCCGGGTTTGCTGCTGGTTCTTCCCGGGTTGGCTACTGACCCTTCCACCTCCGTGGAAGGGCGGTTCCCCCTGCCACATTCCCCACTTCCGCGGGGGAGCGGCACACCACCGGCCGGCTCTCTCGGGGGCTGCACAGGTGTTCCTTCAGATAGATGTTCCCCTTAGATGTTCCTGGTGCATGCCGTCTCTCTCCTCCTTTATAGTCCTCCTCCGCCAATCCCAACTCGGCTGCCCACATGCCGAGTACGCTGCTCTCCTCCAATCAGGAGCAGGATCAGCTCCTGGAGGTCAGCACTCAAGTTGGCAAGAGGCAGCTGCATAGAAGCTGTTTTCTCCTCTCCCAGCGCCATATTGTGGGAGAGCAGATGCATAGAATAAGTCTTAATTCCAGTAACTCAGTCCAGTCCGGGTTGCTCCCCACAGTGTTAAGTTTACTTTACTTTCCATTTTCTAGTTCTGTAATCTGTGATGTTACATTACCAATTTGAGATTTTTCTCTTTTTAAATGAAGGATTTACAGTTACAAATTTCCCTTTTAACAGTGGACTTCCTCAAGGGCCATTTCTGCTCTTTTTATTATTTGGACTTCTGTGAATGGGTCATTTCTTCCTGTTTCTTTGTATGCCTTGTGAATTTTTGTTGAAAACTGGACATTGAATATTCTAATGTTGTAACTCTTGATAAATTGGATTATCCACACTTTCTCCAGGGCTTGCAATCTTTGACTATAAAAGATCTGCTTTTTAATGACTTTTCCAAACATACTTTGCAAAGACTATTACTTGTCTTCAGTAGTCAGTGCAGTGTGTTCTTTAGCTGTGTTTAGCTAGAGTTTTGACAGATATTTCCTTGGATTTAAATGTGTATGCTCTTACATAAGATTGGCTTTGTGCTAGGGCAGTCTAAACAGCAATGATTCCTCCATATGTCTTCCTGACACAGGAATCATTGCTTACACTTAGGCCTAGAGGATACTCATGGGCATCTGAGTGTTGATAGGTGGTAGGGAAGATTTTCTAATGGCTAAGGCAGTGGGAAGGTAAATCAAACAATGTTTCAAAGCCTGGTGATCAAATTGCAGTCTTCCCTTAAAAACATGTTCCAAAAAGTGGCATTCATTCATAGGTTTGTTCTCTGTTAAGGTTGTTCTTTGATCATTTTCTCTTCTTTTTTCCAGCAATTATAAACACTGAATTGATGACATACTACCTTGCTAAGAAAAACTCTGAAATATTATATTCCCACCACCATAGGTATTTCCCTTGGTATCTAGGTTTACCAAAGAATCTTCTTCCTTCAGTCCATTTTTTTTTGACAGGCAGAGCGAGAGAGAGAGACAGAGAGAAAGGTCTTCCTTTGCCATTGGTTCACCCTCCAATGGCCGCCACTGTCGGAGCACCACACTGATCTGAAGGCAGGAGCCAGGTGCATATCCTGGTCTCCCATGGGGTGCAGGGCTCAAGGACCTGGGCCATCCTCCACTGCACTCCCTGGCCACAGCAGAGAGCTGGCCTGGAAGAGGGGCAACCGGGACAGAATCCGGCGCCCCGACCGGGACTAGAACCAGGTGTGCTGGCGCCGCAAGGCGGAGGATTAGCCTAGTGAGCCATGGCGCCGGCTGACATTCTTATTATTTTTTACAGTTCACCAACCTTTCTGAGTCTTTACTCCTCAACACTAAAGGCCCACATCCATTCAAAGGTTACTCCTTCTGCTTTGGTAACCCCCTACCTATCAACACCACCAAGGCATGGGCAAAGAATCAACTAGATTTGTGCTATTTAGCTTGCATTGACTATTTCCTTTGAAATCTGACCATTTTACTTATTGAGAAATTCATGTGTCTTTACCATGTTGACCTTATCTTTTTCCCCCCTAACCTTTATTATAGCACTGCTCTTCCTTAGAGGTATATTTTAGCCCTTACAGTAGCTATTAGAACTAAGTCATACAATTTTCTCTTCATCTCAATTGTTTCTCCTTCTGCTCTGAGTCCACTACTTTTACCTTTTTCCAAAATCTTTGAGTTATGTGTTATAAACACAGGTAGCTCCTATTTCTTTAGCATTTTTAGAAAATGTAGGTTATGGACCTGTCAGACAAATTGTCAAAGCAGCAGTTGATACAGGTGAAACGGTAACTAAATGCTACGTGTACAGACAAGAAATCATGCTGATTGCCTTATCTAATTGAATCAACATTCAACTGCAAATATATACCTTGAATAATTTTTATTCTTTTGGGGGGGATGTCTAAATTATTACATGATTTTTATTGGATATTCATGTATAATACATGAATGAAGATATTTTATGACTCCCTAAAAGAATATAAAACATGCAATTAAAAATGAAGATCTCCCTTGGCCAGCGCCACAGCTCACTAGGCTAATCCTCCACCTGTGGCACCGGCACCCCGGGTTCTAGTCCTGGTCAGGGTGCTGGATTCTGTCCCAATTGCTCTCTTCCAGTCCAGCTCTCTGCTGTAGCCCAGGAGGGCAGTGGAGGATGGCCCAGGTCCTTGGGCCCTGCACCCGCATGGGAGACCAGGAGGAAGCACATGGCTCCTGGTTTCAGATCAGTGCAGTACGCCAGCCGCAGCGCACCTGCCATAGCGGCCACTTGGGGGGTGAACCAACGGAAAAAGGAAGACCTTTCTCTCTGTCTCTCTCTCTCTCTTACTGTCTAATTCTGCCTGTAAAAAAAAAGAAAAAAAAAAGAAAAAGAAAAAATGAAAGAAAGCAGAAATGCTTAAAAAAAAAACCTCCCTTTTGTATGTGTATTTCTCTTTTGCACAAAGGAGTATCACATGTAAAATCATCATCTTCCAGCAAGAGGTGACCAAAGCTGTTAAGTAGGGGTGGGGAATCTCTGGTCCATGAACTTGTTCGGTCTTGCCCTGCCAAGGCAACTATAAGAAAGACTAAATTCAATAAATCTATAACAGGCTAATTTTTAAGTTGAAAGTTTTGTATGGCCCATGAACGATGTAATAAATATACAAATAGCCCTTGGGAGAAAAGGTTCCCTACTCCTTCAAAAGGACAAGGTCAAAATGATGTAGAGTGAAAGCTCAGCAACAAAGTGCCTAAAAAATGAATCTTTCTGGATAGAAGAGGTTTCTGGAAGTTAATTTACTTCTTTGCATTTCAATGGTATTTTTTAAATTTAATCACTTTTGTTAGACTATTTTCTAACATGTACTGCACGCTTCCTTGCCTATTTAGGCAGAATATATGGGATACAATTTCATCTTTTCTGAATGACTCAGAATTTATGCTATGATTTCCAGCTTCACATTGTGCTTTATCCAGTGATGCCCTCAGGGCCTATTACAGGCTTTAAGTATGTTTGCTCCAACACTAAATGTTCCCAGACTAAACAGAGTTATTTTTTCAGCTGTTTTCTAGCTTTTTTTCCCTCTCTCTTGCTTTTCTTTACGTGCTCTGTTGTCTTTGTTTTAACATCTACTTTTTAGCTTTTAACATGATGTCTCTAATCTTTGGTAAGATTGGAAATAAAATATGCAAACTTGGTTAGAATTATGTATAAAATGCAAATGTATAGATTCTGAATGAAATCTGATGGAGCCTCACCTTGAAGGCTGCCCATGAGTTAAAATGATTGAGCTTAGTCCTTAGATACCCTCTTTGCTTAGCAATGTTATATGGGTAAGTAATGTTGCTGTGTTAAGGTGAAGTTGGGAAAGGTTAAGGGCAATTTTTTTGTAACTTTCAAGTTATTGTAAATGTAGCTTACCATGTGCTTCAGGTTGCTCTCTACTTCTCTAAAATTATACTCATTACTTCACCCCTTTCAGAGAAAAATATTTAAACTCAAGGTGAGGGCTATAATTCAAGCATATCAATGATTTGACCACTCTCCTGCAAACCTAGTGTCTGAATTCAGAAGCACCATGTACCTAATGCCCATGAATCTTAAGACTTTCACCTATAGGTTTTATAGATGGAGGAGATGAGGTAGACAACAAGGTGTAGGGAGCACCACTCTCTTATACGCAGAAACACAGAAACATGGCCATCAGTATGAAAGAAGGTAAAGGAAGAAAATCTCCCACTAAAACATCACATGAAGTTCAAAGCATATGTTAGAAATATCTTTGGAAAAATGGCAGGGCAAAGTCACTACTTATCAATAGTCACATTGAATGTAAATGTCCTCAATTCTCCAATTAAAAGACACAGACTGGCTGAATGGATTAAAAAACAAAACCCATCTATTTGCTGCTTAAAAGAAACACATCTTTCCAACAAAGATGCATGCAGACTGAAAGTGAAAGGCTGGAAAAAGATATTCCATGCCAACAGAAACCAAAAAAGAGCTGGTGTAGCCATCTTAACATCAGACAAAATAAACTTTAACACAAAGCTGTTAAGAGAGACAAACAGGGCACTATATAATGATTAAGGGATCAATTCATCAGGAAGATGTAACCATTATAAATGTATATGCAACAAATTACAGGGCACCAGGTTATTTAAAAGATATGTTAAGGAACTTAAAGGGAGACTTAGACTCCAATACAATAGTACTGGGGGAATTCAATACTCCACTTTCAGCAGTAGACAGATCAACCAGACAGAAGATCAACAAGTGAACAGCAGATTTAATTGACACTATAGTCCAAATGGATCTAACAGATATCTACAGAACTTTTCATCCTACACTTAAAGAATACACATTCTTCTCAGCAGTACATGGAAGTTACTCTAGAATTGACCACATACTAGGCCATAAAGCAAGTCTCAGCAAATTCAAAAGAATTAGAACCATACCATGCATTTTCTCAGACCACCATGGAATGAAGCTGGAAATTAGAAACTCAGGAATCCCTAGAGCATATGCTAACACATGGAGACAGAACAACATGCTCCTGAATGAACACCGGGTCATAGAAGAAATCAAAAGAGAAATCAAAAACTTTCAGGAAGTAAATGAGGATAACAACACAACATATCAAAACTTATGAGATACAGCAAAAGCAGTGTTAAGAGGCAAGTTTATAGCAATAGGTGCCTACATCAAGAAATTGGAAAGGCACCAAACAAATGAGCTTTCAATGCATCTCAAGGATCTAGAAAAACTGCAGTAAACCAGACCCAAAACTAGTAGGAGAAGAGAAATAATTAAAATCAGAGAAGAAATCAACAGATTTGAATCCAAAAAAAAATTACAAAAGATCAGCCAAACGAAGAGCAGTTTTTTTTTTTTGAAAAAATAAACAAAATTGACACCCCATTGGCCCAGCTAACTAAAAATACAAGAGAAAAGACCCAAATCAATAAAATCAGAGATAAAAAGGGAATGTAACAACAGACACCACAGAAATAAAGAGTCATCAGAAATTACTACAAAGAGTTGTATGTCAGCAAACAGGGAAATCTATCAGAAATGGATAAATTCCTGGACGCATACAACCTATATAAATTGAACCATGAAGACATAGAAAACGTAAACAGACCCATAACCGAGTCAGAAATCAAATCATTATAAAGGTCCTCCCAACAAAGAAAAGCCTAGGAATAGATGGATTCACTGCTGAATTCTACCAGACATTTAAAGAAGAACTAACTCCAATTCTTCTCAAACTATTCAGAACAATCGAAAAGATGGAATCCTCCCAAATTCGTTCTATGAAGCCAGCATCACATTAATACCTAAGCTGGAGAAAGATGCAGCATTGAAAAAGAATTACAGACCAATATCCCTGATGAACATAGACGTAAAAATCCTCAATAAAATTCTGGCCAATAGAATGCAACAACACATCAGAAAGATCATCCACCCAGACCAAGTGGGATTTATCCCTGGTATGCAGGGATGGTTGAATGTTCACAAATCAATCAATTTGATACACCACATTAACAAACTGCAGAAGAAAAACCATATGATTATCTCAATAGATGCAGAGAAAGCATTTGATAAAATACAACATCTTTTCATAATGAAAACTCTAAGCAAATTGAGTATAGAAGGAACATTCCTCAATACAATCAAAGAAATTTATGAAAAACCCATGGCCAGCATCCTATTGAATGGGGGAAAGTTGGAAGCATTTCAGTCACTGAGATCTGGTACCAGACATGGATGCCCACTCTCACCACTGCTATTCAATATAGTTCTGGAAGTTTTAGCCAGAGCTATTAGGCAAGAAAAAGAAATTAAAGGGATAGAAATTGTGAAGGAAGAAGTCAAACTATCCCTCTTGGCAGATGATATGATTCTTTAGGGCATCCAAAAAACTCTACTAAGAGACTATTGGAACTCACAGAAGAGTTTGGTAAAGTAGAAGAATACAAAATCAATGCACAAAAATCAACAGCCTTTGTATACACAGCAATGCCATGGCTAAGAAAGAACTGCTAAAATCAATCCCATTCACAATAGCTACAAAAACAATCAAATACCTTGGAACAAACTTACCCAAGCACGGCAAAGATCTCTACGATGAAAATTACAAAGCCTTAAAGAAAGAAATAGAAGAGGATACCAAAAAACTGAAAAATCTTCCGTGCTCATAGAGTGGAAGATTCAATATTATCAAAATGTCCATTCTCCCAAAAGCAATTTATACATTCAATGTGATACCAATCAAAATACCAAAGACATTCTTCTCAGATCTGGAAAAAATGATGCTGAAATTCATATGGAGGTACAGGAGATGTGGAATAGCTAACAGTCTTGTACAACAAAAACAAAGCTGGAGGCATCACAATACCAGATTTCAGGACATACTACAGGGCAGTTATAATCAAAACAGCATGATACTGGTACAGAAAGAGATGGATAGACCAATGGAAGAGAATAGAAACACCAGAAATCAATTCAAACATCTACAGCCAACTTATATTTAATCAAGTATCTAAAACCAATTCCTGGAGTAAGGTCAGTCTATTCAACAAATGGTGCTGGGAAAACTGGATCTCCACATGCAGAAGCATCAAGCAAGACCCCTACCTTTCACCTTACAAAAAAATCCACTCAACATGGATTAAAGATCTAAATCTATGACCTGACACTGTCAAATTATTAGAGAACATTGGAGAAACTCTGCAAGATATAGGCACAGGCAAATATTTCTTGGAAAGGTCCCCAGAGGCACAGGCAGTCAAAGTCAAAATTAACAATTGGAAATGCATCAAATTGAGAAGTTTCTGTACTTCAAAAGAAACAGTCAGGAAAGTGAAGAGGCAACCAACAGAATGGGAAAAATATTTGCAAACTATGCAACAGATAAAGGATTAATAACCAGAATCTACAAAGAAATCAAGAAACTCCACAACATGAAATCAAACAACCCACTTAAGAGATGGACCAAGAGCCTCAATAGACATTTTTCAAAAGAGGAAATCCAAATGGCCAACAGACACATGAAAATTTGTTCAAGATCACTAGCAATCAGGGAAATGCAAATCAAAACCACAATGAGGTTTCACCTCACCCTGGTTAGAATGGCTCACATTCAGCAATCTACCAACAACAGATGCTGGTCAGGATGTGGGGAAAAATAACACTAACCCACTGTTGGTGGGAATGCAAACTGGTAAAGCCACTATGGAAGTCAGTCTGGAGATTCCTCAGAAACCTGAATATAACCCTACCATGCAACCCAGCCATCCCACTCCTTGGAATTTACCCAAAGGAAATTAAGTTGGCAAACAAAAAAGCTGTCTGCACCTCAATGTTTATTGCAGCTTAATTCACAATAGCTAAGTCATGGAATCAACCTAAATGCCCATCAACAGTAGACTAGATAAAGAAATTATGGGACTTACACTCTATAGAATACAACAGTAAAAAAACAATCCTGTCATTTGCAACAAAATGGAGGAATCTGGAAAACATCATGCTGAGTGAAATGAGCCATTCCCACTGGGACAAATATTATATGTTCTCCATGATCGGTGACAACTAACTGAGCACCTAAAAGGAAACCTGTTAAAGTGAAATGGACACTATAAGAAACAATGACTTGATCAGCCCTTGTCCTGACTGTTGAGGAACAGCTTACTATTTTATTCCTTTTAGTGTTTTTTTTTTTTGTTCTACTCAATACCATTGTTTGAACTCTTTAATTAACACACAATTATTCTTATGTGTTTAAATTTAACTTAAAATTGATCCCTTTAAATATAAGAGTGGGAATAAGAGAGGGAGGAAATGTACAGTTTGACACATGCTCACTTGAACTTACCCCTAATGGTAGAGCTAGAAACCTGCCAGGGGATTCCAAATCCCACTAAGTTGTCATGTAGCAATGCGATCTTCCTAGTTAAGTGATTAGTTTAAGTTCATAATTGATCATAAAGATAGGATTACGTGTCAAAGGGATCACATCAACAAGACCAGTGTCTGCTAATACTACCTAATAGAATTAAAAAGGAGAGAATTATCCTTCATGGGAAGCAGGATACACAGCAGACTCATAGAATGGCAAAAGCCCTAAACAGCACTCTGGCCTCAGAATCAGCCCTTAAGGCATTAGATTCTGGCTAAAAAGCCCATGAGTGTTTTGCAGGCATGGAAAGCCAAGAAATTGTGGCAAAAAAAATACCAAAATGAAAGATCTCTGTGCATGAGATCCCAGTGGAAAGAACGGGCCAACAAAGAAGGCAGTACCTTTCTCTGAAGGGAAGAGAGAACTTCCGCTTTGAATATGGCCTTCAAGAGGCTTCCATAGCCTTGGTAGCTCATGACAGAGCCTTGGGTGATTACTGACGTCATAAATAAGATTGTCAATTGTTAAATCAACAACAGGAGTCACTGTGCACCTGCTCCCCATGTAGGACCTCTGCATTAATGTGTCATACTATGAGAATTAATGATAAATCTACTACTCAAACAGTACTCTATACTTTGTGTGTTTTTGTGGGTGTAATCTGTTGAAATCTTTACTTAGTTTATACTAAGTTGATCTTCTGTATATAAAAATAATTGAAAATGAATTATGATGAAGAATGGGATGGGAGCGGGAATGGAATATGGGTTGGTTGCGGGTGGGAGGAAGGTTATGGGAGGAAAAGCTGCTATAATTCAAAAGTTGTACTTTGGAAATTCATATTTACTAAATAAAAGTTGAAAAGAAAAAAGATTAAAAAAGAAACAGAAACATTGATAACAGGAGATCTGTATTAAATCAGATTCAGTGAGGGACATTCAGATGTTAGCAAGTTCTGTGGCTGTCATTTAATTCAATCATTGATTTATTTTAGCCTAACCTCTAGAGCTTGGAGCTAAATCATTTTTATAAAAACCTAAAAGTTGCCTAGTGTAACCTTGGAATTCACCTGAGTACTGAATATTTGGAGGGAAGGCAAGCACAGGTACTTCCTCCTACACTGCTACTCTATTTACAGTTTTTCATAGGGGACCAAATGATCATAAATAAGGGAAGCTCATCAAATAAGAGACCCCAATGGACAGAATCTTCTTGTTCTTTAAATCTGGCAGATTTCCAGTTATGGCATCCAAGGTTATAAGGAACCTTCCTTTAGCTGGAAGACATAGAATGTAGAGAAAGTCCTGAAAAGATTGTGTATCCCACAAATAAATTCTTAGTACCCAGTTGTTATCCATCAGGGAACTGTCAGCATTCAACTCTTTTGTAGATCTTCTAATCTAATGTGTATTAATGTGCACAGAAATGATCCTGAAGCCCTTTAGCTCCCCAACTTCCTACTGAACCATCAAGGAACTTTAATTTGTGTTCAACATAATGACCACCCTAAATATTACTTTTAAAAAATCAGTGTCACTGATTCAGAACTTCTCTTGTTAGCTAGACTCTTGAGGAACTAGAACAATCTATTTATAGACTCTGACAAATAATTTAGTACTCATTAGGTAGATAGCTAGTTAACATCACAAATTTAAGGAACAAACTGATAAATATGCATGCCACACACAGAGAAGTTCAACGGAGTCAGCGGGAATGTGACCCTTCCCTGACTGCTCCACAGACTTTTAGGGCATCAATTGAGGTGCAATGAAGAGGAGGATAACAGGGAATAACTGACATTATTAGTCTATGTATATCTGGAAAAAAGTTCTAATATATACTCTCAGAACAGAAAAATATTCATGTGGTCAAGAGACTTGAGATCTAGGTTCAATTATTCCATTAACTACCCACAATCAGCTTCCTTAGTGCTGAATTATGAAGTCTACACTTACCTGTCTCAGGGATTGTGGAAAGATCTTAGTTTGAGCTCCTAAAGAAGTAGACCCTGAGACAAAGACTCCAGTGTAACCAGTTTGATAGCTGAAGGAAACATTTGTAGGAATAGTGAAAAAAGGAAGGGAAGCAGGTGGGTTAAAGGTAGCATTATTACACTGGCTATCACAGAGAGTTAATAGGAGCTTAAACCTTCAGGGGTAGTCATGGAAGCAGTATAAGACATCAACTTCAGAGTTACCCACCTGAGGGGAAATTGGACATCTTTTCCCATCAACTTTTGCTTAAGGGCCATTAGTTCCTCAGCGTGTCCAACCCATAACACAAGTTAACCAGGTAGGATCCAGCATCCATAGAAAGTCTTCTGTGAAAGAAGTGTATTCATTCAAATGCATTGAATTAAAATAAATTGAATCATTTAGTCCTCTTTGTGAGATACAAATTACTATTATTTCCATCTTACAGAGGAGGGGAATTAAGCTGAGTGAGCTGAAATAACCTGCTCAAGGTCACACAGCTAATGATTGGCAGACCTTAGATTTGAACTCCACACTCTTAAAAGCACTATAAGTCAT
Source organism: Oryctolagus cuniculus (assembly GCF_051225735.1). NCBI lineage: Eukaryota > Metazoa > Chordata > Mammalia > Lagomorpha > Leporidae > Oryctolagus > Oryctolagus cuniculus. Next base: position 80,990,307 of record NC_142888.1, on the reverse strand, counting down.
TCTTTGTTGTCCATGGAGGATATATTCCAAGACCCCCAGTGGATACCTTGAACTGTGAATAGTACCAAATCATATATCTGCCTATGATAAAGTGTAATTTATAAATTAGGCACAGTAAGAGATTAACAATAATAGCTCATAATAAAACAGAATACTTATAACAATACCCTGTAATAAAAGTTATGTGCATATGGTCTTACAAAATATATTACTGTATTTCAGCCGTTTCACTTAAAGGAAGCACTATACAACTTCTTTTTGATATTTCCAATTTACCAACATTACTGCACATGTGCTTTGGAGTCATTAATACATAAAATAAGGATTACTTGAACACAAGCACTGCAAACCAAAACAGTTGCTCTGATAACTGAAGATAGCTACTAAGTGACTAATGGGTGGATATCATATATGACATAGATACCCTGAGCAAAGGGATAAATCATGTCCCAGCCTGAATGGAGTGGGACAACATGAGATTTCATCATGCTACTTAGACTTGAGTAATGGCATGCCACTTAAGTCTTGTGACTTGCTTATTTCTGAAAGCTTCTATTTCACATCTTTAGACCATCGTTGACATCATATCTGTTGTCAGCATATCTGCTTGCTGAAACCACAGCAAGCAAAATCTTAGATAAGGAAGAACTGTTGTTTTCTACTGATATTCCTTGGCATACAAAGCTGAAAGTCTCTCTGGTGACCTTGAAGATCCTGTTCTTTTAATTTTTCATTTGTAATCAACTACCTCAGCTGGTAAAGAGGATTTAAGATATCTTGCTGAGGTTGTGTTTGCTGTTTTCCAGACTGGTGCCTTGAAAATGCCAGGAATCTCTGATCTATTTGCTCACAAGTTATATTGCATATAGCTCTGTAGTGGGAAATAAATCAACCTGTTTTATGAATGTGGCTCCTTATATTGCTAAAAGATATTTTACAGTATGACTCTTGTTCTCAATGGTCTTATGTAAGCTGGTCAATTTGGAAAATATTTTTTATGTAGTATTTAATGGATAGCAGGGTGATTACTCAAATACATATCAAATAAACTAAGCTTAATTTGAATGTCTCAATCCACTCAGGAGGAGCAGCATGGGGAAGCTGGAGTGTTAAGGATTAGAAACTAATTCTCTATGTGCAGCCTATGATGAGGCTGACAGATGCTCATTGCAGATATGACAAGTGCATATCTTATCTGAAAATTGTCTTCCACAGGACTTTGGAAAAAGCCTTCTGACTGGCCCATGAAATGACTGTTGCAATCAAGTTTCCCAAGTAATGTGACAGCCATTAAAATCAGGTTCTGTGGAAAGGGAAGATTAACATGCTGAACAGTTGAAAGAAAAATAGAAGGTGCCACATTGGACCTGGGCATCCTGAAGTTATTGATGAGCTGTGTTCAGTTGCTCCAAGAGGGAAGAATGTTTTTTGCTTTAATTCTCTTCTTCTATCTGGGACCACATTTTCAATTGTCTCTTTTGTACATGTTTTATCACTGCCCGAGACTCACTGTGCCAAATGGACTGTTTTCATTACTGTTTTCCAACTCCCTTTGGGCTAATATTAGTATGTTAGTGCTAATGGCTTTCTGCTCCTTCTCCTTGGCTTACCTCCTCAAGGTCATGGTCCCTCTTTTTTATTATTAAGCACATGGATTTTCTCTATTTAATCCTCTACACCTAGCTCCTCTGCCATCACTTGTTCTAACTACAGACCTTCTCTGGTCTCAGCCTCCATTATTGATTTGAATCCAATCCCCATGAAGAGCAGATGAAAAGTATTATAAGCTGATCATCTTTTCCAAACTTTGTCCCTATAAGACTATCCATACTATAACTTGGCCATATTGCATCACTCTGATTTTTGCTCCTTCCAGGTAAGTCATTTGATCTTTAATCTTACTAGATTCATTTCACCTCTTTGCCTTTGTGAGTCTTATTCTCACCTCATGAATTATTCTTGCCTCTTGTATAGGCTTTTGTATAATCTATATATCCTTTAAGTTCTCCTCCATGAAACCTTCTTGTCTATTATAATCCATTGTATTTCATATTATCTGTACCTACTCTTCTAAGTATGTAGTTGTTTATACATTACACTTAAATAAAATGCTTCACTTAGACATCTCATCTCCTCAACTGCATTGAACACCTCTTGAGGCAGAAACTGTGACTTACATTTGTTCTGAGTTCTCAGTCCCTAACACAGCACCAAGCCTAGACGGTCTCTTTAAAGCTAACTGAAATGAGAGGTATGAGTTTGGCCTAGAAGTTAAGTCTCCAGGTACTATATTGGAATGCCTTGGTTCCAGTTCTGGCTCTGACTTCTGATTCTAGCTTCCTGTCAAGGCAGACTCTGAGAGACAGTGGTGATGGCTCAAGAAGTTGGGTCCCTGCCACCCACATGGAAGATCTGGATTGAGTTATCTCCTGACTCTGCCCCAGGGAATTTGAGGAGTGATTCATCATATGGGAGGGCCCTCTCTCTCACTGTCTCTCTCTTTTTCTCCTCCTCCCTTTCCCTCTCCCTGCCTCTTAAATAAATAATAAAAAAATTGACTAACAATGTTGACATTATTTATTACAATGTGCCAGTGCTGAACATCTCTGCTTTAAAAATGCCTAAATGTGTAAATATTTTTATTTTTCTCTGTTGGTGTGAGCTCAATTTTGCATCTCTTGGCTTGATAAAAAGGAGCCCATATGTGGCAGAAGGTGCTCCATGGATGTTCCAGATAGTTAGGTATTTGTTAAGGAAATTGATACATGGAAATTTCAAGTTACATTAAGCCAGCAGCTAAATTTAGAAATATTTGTTGGAGGAAGGACTATTGAGGATCAGGCATTAATGGCTCAACAGGTTAAGCTGCAACTTGCAACAGCAGCATTCTATATTGGAGGGATGGCTTGAGTGCTGGCTGCTCTTCTTCTAACCCAGTTTCCTTTTAATATGCCCGGAAAGGGCAGAAGATGGCCCAAGTAGTTAAGCATCTGCCATCCACATAGGATGGAGTTCCTAGATCCTGGCTTCAGTCTGGCCCAGCCTTGGCTGTTATGGGCATTTGGGGTGTGAATGAGTATATGGAAGACCTCTCTCTCTTTCTCTCTATCTCTGCCTTTCAAATAAATAAAATAAATCTTAAAAAGGAGAAAAGTCACAGAATGGCAGGTGTCCTAAATAATACTATGGCCTCAGAATCAGCCCTTAAGGCATTTGGATCTGGCTGAAGAGCCCATGAGAGTATTTTAGGCATGGAAAGCCAAGACACTCTGGCAAAAAAAGGGGATCTAAATGAAAGATCTCTATGAGATCCCAGCAGAAAGAACGGGCCATCAAAGAAGGAGGTACCTTTCTCTGAAGGGAGGAGAGAACTTCCACCTTGACTATGACCTTGTCGAAATAAGATCAGAGTCAGTGAACTCAAAAGGCTTCCATAGCTTTGGCAACTCATGACAAGAGCCTAGGGTGATTACTGATGCCATAAACAAGAGTGTCAATTTGTTAAGTCAACAACAGGAGTCACTGTGCACTTACTCCTCATGTAGGATCTCTGTCCTTAATGTGTTGTTCAATGTGAAGTAATGCTATAACTAGTACCCAAACAGTACTTTACGCTTTGTGTTTCTGTGTGGGTGCAAACTGTTGTAATCTTTACTTAATATATGCTAAATTGATCTTCTGTATATAAAGAGAATTGAAAATGAATCTTGATGTGAATGGAAGGGGGAAGGGAGCGGGAGAGGGGAGGGTTGCAGGTGGGAGGGAAATTATGGGGGGGGAAGCCATTGTATTCCAAAAGCTGTACTTTGGAAATTTATATTTATTAAATAAAAGTTTAAAAAGGAGAAAAGTGATATTACTATCTTTATAGGAACAAAAATGAAAATTTACTTCATTCTGATAGCAAGAAATATTATAGGACACTGTGCTTTCGCTGGTACCACAATACTGTTTGATAGTTTGTGTTGAGAAGAGGCAGAATATCTAGAGATAGGAAACTCAAAAGGAGAAATTATCTTGCCTGCTCTTCACATTCTTGAAGTCCTTTCTGTGAAAGCTGACAGAGACATTAGAGAAGAATAAAAAAAATGTTTCCATTTGAGAAAAATAGCTCATGGCTCTTTTGTTGGTAAGTCAAACAGAAATACTGAAGACGTGTGCTAGTCAGGATGGATTTGAATATAAGAGGAAGCTTTATTTAAATTGAAGTCAGCAGGGATTATTTTGAAGACAACAAATTGCATATTTTTATTTTCTTGTAATAATAATTTAAATGCCTGACCTTTAAACACATCTGAATGTATCACTTAAAATAAGGTAGGCTAGCAAAGTGTAATTTTCTTTATAAAACTGTAAAGTCCTGGAAATCCACTATTATGATCATACTCCAAAGTAAGCACACTTAACAGTTTAAATTTGATCATTATCAGTTTAAATTTCATCTTTACTCAATGGATTTACTGACAACTGTTGTTCATGTATATGAATTACATGAAAAGTGCCTGAAGAGTATTTGACTCTTGAGGTTTTAATTGCTTAACTACACATGTAAAGTGACATTTGTCATTTATTCTTATATCTCAGTAGCTATGGGCCATAACTTTTTGAGACATTTGTCTATGTCATTCTTAAATAAGAGACAATATTTTAGAAGAGACAATTATTATAGAAGGTGGAAGGCTTGAAATTTAGTTCAACTTGGGGATTATCACTTAACTCCTCAAACCTCAGTTTCCCTACCTATGAACTAGAATGATGATGATGACTGCTCTTCCACAAGAAGTGTTGTGAGAATCCAACCAGAGCCTATTTTGTGAAAAAGCTTTGTAAAATTGTACATAGCATATGCCTTCTCCCTGTTTCCAATGTAAAATGCTGAATAGCAGGTGAAACAGCATGTTGTCATGGACTCAGAGAATGTTAAAAGGCTACAGTTTGCTTTCTTCTCACACCAGATTAAGTCTCCTTTCATTTCTTGAACTATTTCAATATCTTGAGAAATTCTATGTGGTTTCCTACACTAAACCCCTCAGCATGACATCATGCTTTTTATAATTTTCCCAAGCCTAGAAATGCCATCTTTTAATTCTTCATCATTATCCTAACTTCACAGTGACTTTTACTATGTTTCCTGGAGGACAGAGGAATAGATCTCTATCCTTCTGTGCCATGGTTAATTCAAAATTGGAGTCATAAGCCCTGTATAATTTGTCTTACCTCTGCCAATCTCTCAGTATGCCACCTCTTATGAGTTATTTAACCTCTTTATCCCACTATTTCCTCATCTATAACATATAAATAATAATCTGGGGCCAATGTTTTGGCACAGTGGGTTAAACTGTTGCCTACAAAGTTGAAATCTTATGTGAGCTAAAGTTCGAGTCCCGGTTGCTCCACTTCTGCTCCAGCTCCTGTTGATGTGCATTCAGGGAAAACAGGAGATTGCCTAAATGTTTGGGTTCCTGCCACCCATAGGGGATACTTGAATGGAATTCCAGCTTCTGGCTATAGCCTGACCCAGCTCTAGTCTTTGCAGGCATTTGGGGAGTGAACCTATGGGTGGAAGATTCTCTTTCTCTCCCTTCCTCCCTCCCTCCCTCTCTCTCGCTGAAACTCTGCCTTTCAAATTAAATAAATAAATAATCTTTGCTTTATTTATTTCACAGGGTGGTTTGATAGGCTAACAGCAGGCCCCCTCCTTAAACAAATTAAGTCCCTGGAACCTATGAACATTACTTTCTGTAGCAAAAAGTAAGAGAGAGAGATCTTTACAGGCATAATCAAATTAAGGATTTTGATGTCAAGATTATCCCGGATTATCTAGTGTGGCATAAACACAATCATATCATGCTTCTAAGAGGCATGCAGAGGAAGATTTGATGATGCAAAGAAGAAAAGTTAATGTGGCTCCATAAGCAGATATTGGAGTGATGTGATTATAAGTCAAAGGAATGCCAGCAGCTTCCAGAGGCTGGAGAAGGCAAGGAACTGATTCTCCCTTAGAGCCTTTTAATGCAGCATGGCCCTAAAAACACCTTGTTTGGCCCAATGATACTAATTTCAGGCTCCTGACCTTCAGAACTGTGAGAGAATAAATATATGTTGTTTTAAACCATCACGCTTGTGGCAATTTGTTACAGCAGTCACAGGAAATGAATACAGGTAATACAGAGATTAAAAACCCCTGGTATGAGGTTGGTGTTGTAGAACAGTGGGTTATGCCACCACCTAAAATGCCTGTATCTTATATTGGAGTGCTGGGAGTCCTCAGTGCTCCACTTCTGATCCAGCTCCCTGCTAATGTGTCTAGGAGAGCAGCAGAAAATGGCTCAAGTGCTGGGGTCCCTGCTGCCACCCATGTGGTAGATCAAGATGGAGTTCCTGGTTATAGTCTAGCCAAGCCCTAGGTTTTGCAGCCATTTGGGAAGTGAACAAGTGGATGGAAGATTCTCTCTCTCTCTCTCTCTCTCTCTCTCTCTCTCTCTCTTTCCCTCTCTTTCCCTCTCTCCCTCTCTCTCTCTCTTTCTCTCTCTTTGTCTCCCCCTTGCCTTTCAAATCAAGAAATAAATCTTTAAAAATATTAAGGCCCTGGTACATAGAAAATAACCGGTGAATGATAAACTGAAATCAGTGACAGATGTATGAAATGAAGTGCCATATATTAGTAAGAAGTAATCATCATGACTTGAGTTTAGGTCCCTTAAAAACACTGCTAGGTGGTTTGGTGTCAACGGAGACAGTTAAGGGCTCATTATAAGTGAGAGGGAGTTAATTATCTGAATTATCTATATGTGAACTCTGAGGTAGTGTCTTCTGTTTATAGAGTGATTTGATCTACAAGACTTGGAAATTATAATTCATTTGATTCCTGAGGGTTTAATGGCTAACTGCCATTATTTCTAGAGCAGTGGTTCCTAATTTGAAGTGATTTATTCCCCTCCCCAAGGGGACAGTGGTGGTGTCTGCATACAGTTTTGGTTGTCACGACTTTGGCAGGAGTTTCTGGCATTTTGTTATTTGAATCCAGGGATGATACTACTAAACATCTTGCATTGCACAGGACAATCTCACAACAAATAATTATTGCCCTAAAATGTTAAAAGTATAGAGGTTGAGAAACCCTATTTTAGAGAGCACGAAAACTAGAGGTAGCCTAACTACATCTTCCAGTCTTTAAAATTTATTTTGTCTGGATTATGGAAGAGAGAATGATAAAAAGTTTATTCATGGCTGTAGGACTCAGTGTAACAGTGAGCTCATCAGACCCCTTCTCTGGATGACTTTAGTAGTTTATTGTCAGTGGAAGGAAAAGTTCTGGAGTTCTTTTCAAAGCTCTTACTGCAAGAAGTAAGAAGAGGGAAGAGGAACAGAGAGAGCCTGGTGCTTTCCTCCATAGAGTTTGGATCAGTAGCTTCATTCCTGACCCCCTGCAGGTTGTCATTCTCACACAGTCACCAGGGTCTCCAATACATTATTTAGGATCAGAGTGTTTGTTTACATGCCTAGACAAAATGGGTCTGGCATTTCTGTTGCACTGCAGTGAAAGGTTAGAGCTTACATAAGCCAGAAAAATGGGAAGTCAAGGTGACTCTATTTTATGTACCATATTAACATAGAACTTCAAATCCTTGGGGCACACTTAAGGAACCCAAGGAATCCAAGGTTATGCTGCCTAGAAAAGTGAAAAGATGCATAGAATTTAGAAAAATATCATGGATAATGAGAACTGTTTAGAACCTTGGCATTTCTCTCATCTAAAGGCTACCTTGTATGGAAAAGCCTCAGTAGGATCAAGTTGGAAAGATGAACTTTCTCTACTTCTCTCTCCCACTTTTCTCTCCCCTATTTTAACCAGAATGTTACTTGTATTTCCGTTGCTTCATTTGCTTATTCTTCAAGAGTTCAAAAACAATACATGCTAGAAGTCACCTTGGCCATCAACCCACTTTGACAAAGAATTTCTCTACTAGACAATTAGTCTGGTGAGGATCCTTGTTTTGTTTCATTATTGAACCATCTGTGTCTATCACAGTGCCTGGTGCACAGTAGGTGTCCAAAAATATTTGCTGGATTGATCGGCGAATAAACTCTCTCCTCAGACCTTCCCCTGCTGCCTCACCTGCAACTAAGGCCCATATCATCTGATTTAGTGTTTTTGGTGGAGCTATTGGTACATGATCTATATCCTTCCACAAGCATCCATTGAGTCTCTCCTTTAAAGTGGTTTTCAAGCTTTATTGTATATCAGAATCATTTGGTGGGCTTGTTAAAACAGGTTGTTAGGCCCAACCCCTGATTCAGTTGGTCTGGGGAGAAGCCAGAGAATTTGCATGTCTAACAACTTCCCAGGTGATTCCAACATACTTTACCATTTTCTTTTTTTTTTCTTTTTTTTCCCCTTTTTTTTGTCAGGCAGAGTTAGACAGTGAGAGAGAGACAGAGACAGAGAGAGAGTTATAGACAGTGAGAGAGAGACAGAGAGAAAGGTCTTCCTTCCGTTGGTTCACTCCCCTAATGGCCGCTACGGCCGGCGCTGCGCCTATCTGAAGCCAGGAGCCGGTTACTTCCTCTCGGTCTCCCATGCGGGTGCAGGGTGCAGGGCCCAAGCACTTGGGCCATCCTCCGCTGCCTTCCGGAGCCACAGCAGAGAGCTGAACTGGAAGAGGAGCAACCGGGACTAGTACCTGGTGCCCCAACCTGTACTAGGACCCAGGGTGCCAGCGCCGCAGGCGGAGGACTAGCCAAGTGAGCACTACTTTACCGTTTTCTAAAGGAGCATACTTCGAGGAGTACTGTGCAAACTTTATGCTGTAATTATGTTTACTAGATATTAAATAATTAAAACCAAGAATATAGTGTTATTGATGAGCTCTGCTCTTTTAGCAGAGATGAAATATCAGGAAGTAAAATAACTGTTGAATCTTACAAATAATTTTTAAAATGCCAATTAAGAAAATAATGAACCCCACACCTGGCCAGATGAATAAAGACAAGGAGACTATTCCTCACTGGCAAGAGTGTGGGAATTTCATACTAGGTGTATATTTGGGGGGCAAGTCTACTTTCATACAATCTTCCCCTCACTGGCAATGTCTTTCTCATTCTTTAGATTTTATCTTAATTTCTCTTCTTTAGAGAGACCTTCTCTGGAAAAGGTTTATTATTATTCATATTTTACAAATATCTATAAATACATATTAATGTATTTGCTTAAGCAACTTGCTGTTCCTACTAGACTGGCAAACCTTGGAGCGTTGAGTCCATGTCTATTTTGTTCATTGTTCTATATTAGCACCCAGTACCATGTCTAGCACCTAATATGATCTCATTTCCTCAGTTAATATCTGTTAGAGTGGTGCTGTTGGTAGTAGGGAAAAGTTGTAAGAAATCTAAATGCCCAGAAGCAGATGTTTCATTTAAAAATACAGTAAGTACATTTATCTAATCAGTGGGATTCTCTTGTATCCACTAGATACGTTATTTGAAAAAAAATCTGTTGACATGCAGCCATACCAATAAATATGGAAATATGGGGGGGAGGGAGTGATAAAAGCAGGTTCCCAAATGGTGATATGGTATAATTTAGTTGAAAAAAATAAGATTTCTCATTGTTTCTAAGATGCTACGATATTATTATTTTTATTTTTATCGATATAAGGTAAACAGATTTCATGTATTTTATAGGTACAGTTCTTTTATTTTAAAAGATTTATTTTATTTATTTGAAAGGCAGAGTTAGAGAAAGAGGGGGGGAGAGAGAGAGAGAGAGAGAGATCTTCCATCTGCTGGTTCACTCCCCAAATGGCTTCAATGGTTAGGGCTGGGCCAGGCCAAATCCAGAGACTAGGAGCTTCATTGGGGTCTTCCATGTAGGTTCAAGGGCCCAAGCACTTGGGCCATCTTCTGCTACCTTCCCAGGTAATTAGCAGAGTAGAGCAGCCAGGACTTGAACCAGCACCCATGTGGGATACCAGCGTCACAGGCAGTGGTTTATCCACTATGCCACAACACTGGCCCCCTCATAGGTACAGTTCTAAGAAAATAACTGTACTTCCCTCCCTTTATCAGTATGATGGTCCGTATCATCTGTGAAGGGAGCACTACCTCTTCAACTGTGAATATCAATTGGAAGACAAGGCCCAATTTTAGAAATGCTAGAAAATGAAAGAAAATAGATTACGGAATCAAAGATACATAGGAAAGGATCTTAAGTATTATATATCAAGGTGTCAACAGTAACTATTTGTGGATAGTTATAAGTATTTATTCATATTTTTCTTCCTTTTGCTTATTTGCAGTTTCTAACCTTTCTGCAGTGAGCATCATTAACTTTTGGTACTAGATAAACAAGAAATAAAAGGAAACTTTGGGGGAAAAAATCTTTGCTTATTCTCCTTAGGGGTTTCTCAGGAGCAAAGGGACACCCTCACTCACTTCTTGCAGCAGAATGCTTAACACTGAGTACACAATGAGTTTAGGGCATTGCAAAACTGAAAGATTCTTCCTGCCTTCAACCTTGGTGCATTTAAAAAGCACTGGAACTACAATGTCTAGACCTACTTTTAAGCCCAGGCTTTGCAGTATAACCTTGGATGTGATATGTAATCTTGCAGTTTTCCAACAGTAAAATAGGGATGGTCATAAAACCCATTGATTGGTTAGAAATGAAATGGTTCGTGTGAAAGCTCCTGCAACTATAAAATGCTCTTCAAATGTGAACTGGTCTTATTAGAGCTACATTTCATCTTGCCTAAATTATGCCAAGGACCAAGAGTCTGCTGTGTCTTAAAGGCATTCTGGAGTGCCTCGTTCTTGATCTGGGTGAGCAATGCTGCCCTCTTACTTAGCCTCTATCCCCCAACCACCTCCCTCTCCACCCCAGATCCAACTGGAAGCACCACTGACTGCAGGGGCACTAGGGCAGGGACTGAGAGATAAAGCAGGCTTTGTAGACTAAAATATATTTTAATATACAAATGAGCATGTTTGGGGACTAAGTACAAATGTAAAGAAAGGCTGTAGAGAGGGCTTGATTCAACAAATTGATCATTTCAAATAGCTTGAGATGCTGCAGGCAGGGTGATAGAAGTTTCCACGATCAATAAGGTCTGGCAAACAAAAATACCACTGCACACTTTACTGCCCTCTCAGAGATGCAGTACACATTAGAATATTAAAGGCTATGGGAGTCCCATAGTTAACATGTCTGTTTCACTATGTTTATCCCAGCATTTTCCTGAGTTGACCAAATTGACTGTTCCCTCATTGGAACCTTGTTAACATTCTGGAGGAATACTTTCTGGACAATACTAACTTAGGTGATTATTCCAGAGGAAGCCTTCTATGCAGTGTGATACAAAAGACAAAGTAAGTGTCCCCGTTTCTTGCTCATAGATGGCAATAATGGTTTGACAAAAGCACAAACAAAAGCCAAATTTGGGCAAGTATATGTGTATTATGTGTATAAGTTAAGGCAGAGGGAAAAGAACCATTGGTGCACATGTGCAAGTGTGTGGTGTATGTGCATGCCCAGCCCCATGCATTATTACATCATGGTGATCTACTCTCAAGTCAGAAAATCTTTGACATCAGAAGGGGCATTGGGGGCTGGTGCAGTGGGTTAAAGCTCCAGCTTGCAGTGCCGGCATCTCATATGGATGCTGATTTGAGTCTTGGCTGCTCCACTTCTGATCCAGCTCTCCACTAATGTGCCCGAGAAAGCAGCAGATGATGTCCCAAGTCCTTGGGCCCCTGCACACATGTGGGAGACCTGGAAGAAGCTCCTGGCTCCCGGCTTCAGATCAGCTTAGCTCCAGCCGTTGTGGCCATTTGGAGAGTGAACCAGCAGATGGAACACCTCTCTCTCTGTAACTCCATTTTTCAAATAAAGAAAATAAATCTTTTTAAAAAATGAGGGGGCATTAATAAGAACATCTATTCCAGATATTTATGAGGTAGAAATTGAGGCTCAGAGTGTAATAGTCACTTGCTTGAGAGCATGGGTCTCCTACCTAACAGCTATATTTGTCCAAGATGTCCTGTTTTCTAATTTTCTCAGAGAAGAACCAAGGAAAGGGTGAAACTTTTTCCCCCAATGCTTAACGACACTTTGCTTGGTACAAAGGAGTCTATCATCTATTATTCTATTTGAGACTTAGAGAGCCCCTGTCAAAGGTCAAGACAGGGATTACGGTGTATTAATTACCAAGTGGGCCAGAATTTACCTAACAGGTTAACTTACTTGCCTAATTCTCCACGGTTGCTAATAAGCCTAGACCTAGAACTCAGGTGTGCTGCTTATTCTATTTGCCACCCCAAACACATATACCCCTTATCCATTCACTGTCCCTTTCTATCCTGCTTTGTACCTTGAGAGGGTAACTCCAGCAGAATGAATACCCTATTCCTTTACCGAATGGCACAAACTAAGGTTTCTGCCCATAAGAGGTTGCTGCAGAAGACTGAAGTGTGGGAAATATAGAGCTCAGCATATTTCTTTCTGCTGCCTCTCTGCTTTGGTGCCAGTTCATTGGTGTTGCTGCCAGGTAGCTCCCCCTTCAAGTTTCTCATCATTTCCTCTTCTTGTTCCTTCACCTTTTAGGGTTGACAACAAAGTCCCCATTGCTCCTCTCTAGGAGTCAAACTAGGCCTTTTTCTAGTCCCTGTATTAGAATCTCACTGACCATAAGGTGTAAGTTGCCTCCAGAGGAGAACTTGACTAATGCAGTGCATCTTCTCAACTCAATAGCAACTGCTTTCCCGAACACCATGAGTCTCAATAATGGGGGAGCAGGAAAGAGAAATGTTTTCCAAACCAAAATTCATCTGCTCAAAAGTTGATGGAAGTGGGCACAGCAAGATAACAGGAGAAAAAAATGCTTTCCGTATTTCTCTACCAGATCCTGGACCCAATTTTTCCAGGGAATTTTTTCTCATGATGTAGTAAAAATACACATAAAATAAAATCTACCTTCTTAACTATTTTAAAAAAATTATTAGAGAGGGAGGGAGGTAGGGAGAGAGAAGAAATGGGGGAGAGAGAGAGAGAGAGAGAGGGATAAAGAGAGATCCCATCTGTTTGTTCACTCTCCATATGCCCACCATGGTTGGGGGCTGGTCCAGGTCAAACCTGGGAGCCAGGAATACAATATAGGTCTCCCATGTTGGCAGCAGGAACCCAATCACTTGAGCCATCACCACTACCCTCCAGGTCTACATCAACAGGATGTTGTTATTAACAGCCAGAGTCAGGAATCCCGGGCACTCCAATGCGGGACATAGATATCTTTTTGTTGTTGTTGTTTTAAGATTCATTTATTTATTTGAAACTCATACTTATGGAGAGAAGGAGAGAAGGGAGAGGGAGAGGGCATGGGCAAGGGAGAGGGAGAGAGATTCCATCTGCTGGTTCATTGACTAAATGAAATAGCTGCAAAGCGCAAACCTGAACCAGATTGAACTGAGGAGCCTGGAACTCCATCTGGATCTCCCTTAAGGGTGGTAGGGCTCAAAATACTTGGTCTATCTTCCACTGCTTTCCCAGGTGCATTAGCAGGCAGCTTGATTGGAAGTGGAGCAGCCAGGACTTGAACCAACACTCCAATATGCAATGCCAGCATTGCAGGCAGTGGCTGACCTACTGTGCTACAATTCCCCCAGGACATGGGTATCTTTTTTTAAGGATTTATTGATTTATTTGAAAGTCAGAGTTACAGAGAGGGAGAGGCAGAGGCAAAGAGAGAAAAGTCTTTCACATGCTGGTTCACTCCCCAAATGGCCACAATGGCCAGGGCTGAGCTCCAAAGCCAGGAGCCAGGAGCTTCATCTGGGTCTCCCATGTGGGTGCAGGGGCCCAAACACTTGGACCATCCTCTGTTGCTTTCCCAGGCACCACAGCAGGGAGTTGGATTGGAAGTGGAGCAGCCAGGACTCTAACCAGCACTCCAATATGGGATGCCAGAATTGCAGGTAGTGGCTGACCTATTATGACACATTGCCCCAGGACATGGGTATTTTTTTAAAAAAGGATTTATTTATTTATTTATTTGAAAGGCAGAGTTACAGAGAGGAAGAGAGACAGGCAGAGAGAGAGAGAGAGAGAGAGAGAGAGATATCTTCCATCAGCTGATTCACCCCCAAATGGCAACAGTTACTGGGGGTGGATTAGGCCAAAGCCAGGAGCCAGGAATTTCATCTGGGTCTCCCACATGGGTGCAGGAGCCCAAACACTTGGGCCATCCTCTGCTGCTTTCCCAGGCATAACAACAGGGAGTTGGATTTGAAGTGGAGCAGTCGCGACTTGAACCAGCACCCAAAATGGAATGCTGACACTGCAGGTAGTGCTTAACCCACTACGCCACAACACTGGCCCTGAGAACATGGGTATCTTAATGGTATCCTAACCACGAGGCCTCTCGTCTTAACTATTTTTAGGAGTAACTGTTCAGAGGTGTTAAGCACATTCACATTGTTGTGAAACAAATATCCTGAACTCTTTTCATCTTGTTTAATTGAAACGCTATACTCATTAAACAACTCATTTTTCCCTGCCCCCAACAACTGTCAACCACCATTTCACTTTCTGTCTCTGTGAAGTTGGTCACTCTAGATACCTCTACTAGATACACTCTATCTAGATACACTCTAGATACACTCTAGATACCTTACTGGTGGAATCAAACACTATTTTTTTGTCTGACTGTCTTATTTATTTCACTTAGTGTAATATCCTTAAGGTTCATCCATGTTGTAGTGTGTGTTAGAATTTTATTCTTTTTTATGCTGAATAATATTCCATTATATGTGTTATCACATTTTGTTTACCATTCATACATTAGCAGAAATTTTTGTTACTTCTGCCTTTTTGCTATTGTGAATAATGCTGCTAGGGACGTGTTTGAATAAAAATTTCCTTGAGGTCTTGCTTTTAATTATTTTAGGTAGGTACCCAGAAGTGGAAATAAGTAAATATTAAAATAAAAAAGAATTTCTGGTACTTCTGTTTTCAGTCTTTCAAGACCTCCATACTGTTTTTCATAGTGTCTGCACCATCCCATCTTACATTCCTACAAGCATTGCACAAAGATTTGTTTCTCCGGAACTCCGTGAACACCCTCCATTTTCTGTTTGTTGTTTATTAGCCATCTTAATATATGTGAGATAGTTTCTTTTTTTATTTTTTGACAGGCAGAGTAGACAGTGAGAAGGAGACACAGAGAGAAAGGTCTTCCTTTGCTGTTGGTTCACCCTACAATGGCTGCCACGGCCACGCGCTGCGCGTACCGCGCTGATCCGATGGCAGGAGCCAGGTACTTCTCCTGGTCTCCCATGGGGTGCAGGGCCCAAGCATTTGGGCCATCCTCCACTGCATTCCCTGGCCACAGCAGAGAGCTGGCCTGGAAGGGGGGCAACTGGGACAGAATCTGGCGCCCCGACCGGGACTAGAACCTGGTGTGCCGGCGCCGCAAGGCGGAGGATCAGCCTAGTGAGCCATGGCTCACTTATAATTGTGAGTTTTATTGCATTTTCTTAATGATTAATGATGTTTAGCATTTTTCCATGTGCTTCTTAACCGTTTGTATATCTTTAGAAAAATGTCTATTTAACTCCTTTGTCTAATTTTTAATTGGGCTGTTTGCATTTTTGTTGTTGAGTTGTAGTTGTTTATGTTCTAGAAATTATCCCTTTATCAAGTCTGTGTTTTATAAAAATTTTTCTCTCGTCCCGTAGCTAGCTTTTCACTATGTTGTGTCTTTTGATGCACAGTTTGAAAATATGATATAGCCTAATTTATCTATTTTTACTTTTGTTACCTGTTCTTTTGATGTTATAGGCAAGAAATAATTATTAAATCCAATGTGATAGAATGTCTCCCCTGCTTTCTCCTAAGATTTTTATAGGTTTTGCTCTTAAAGTTAGGTAATTTGAATTAGTTTTTGTGTATGGTGTAAGGTATGAATCTTTGGCATGTGACTATCCAGTTATCCCATCATAATTTGTTTAAAAGACTATTCTTTCCCTATTGAATGTTCTTGGCATACTTGGTGAAAATCACTTGACTGTATATGTCAGAATTTATTTCTAGGATCTTTATTCTATTCCACTGATCTGATGTCTGCCTTTATGTGCCAGAGAACCTTTTGTGAGAGCTCAAAATGTATATTTTTAGTGTAACAGTGACTCTGTTTACCCACCGAGGTATGTAGCTGAGGGATGCACTAGCAGTATCAGAGTTAGGGGAAGAATCAGATGGAAATACTTGGCGATGTGAAGACAAGATGTCAGCTAATGGTAGCATTAACAGTAGTATACTCAAGCAGAAAGCATCTCTAACTAGAGATGGTAAATGGATACACTTTACAAAGTAGCTCACTCATAGGTATAAATCCTTAAATGATTCAAATCCAGAAGGTGATATTTGAATTGGTTTTGGGAACTTGCATGTATTTTGCTGTAAAAGGAAGACATATATAGTGCCTTTCAGGGCAGTGCTGTGATGCAGTGGGTTAGGCCCTCACTTGTGGTGTTAACATCCCATTATCAGAGTGCCAGTTCAAGTCCCAGCTGCTCTACTTACAATCCAGCTCCCTGCTGATATGCCTGGGAGGGCATTGGAGCATAGCCTAAGTACTTGGAGATGGAGTTCCTGGTTCCTGGACTCTGACCCAACCCTGGTCATTGCAGCCATTTGGGAAGTGAACCAGGGAATGGAAGGTTCTCTCTCTCTCTTCCTCTCTCTCTCTGTCTCTCTCTTTTTCTCCCTCTCTCTCCCTCCCTCCTCCCCTCTTTCCCTCTCTCCTTTTCTTCCCCTTCTTCCCTCCCTCTTTTCCAAATAAATAAATAAATCAATATTAAAAAATAAAGAAGGCATATATGTATCTTTCTTCTAAAACCAAATCTTAAAAGACCAAGAATATCTTTGAAATACAGGCTATTGATATTGAAAAAAATGATAGGCAAGAATATTATTTTACTCTTTGATAGACAATGAATTGCAATAATAATTTATTTTATATATTTTGAAAGCTAGTACTGGAGTAAAAAGAGATTTTTTTGAGTTCCAAAAAGAGATAGATGAAAACTTATAAAGTCTGAACTAGTACTCAAACAATATTATACACTTCGTGTTTCTATGTGGGTACAAACTGTTGAAATCTTTACTTAATATATGCTAAATTGATCTTCTGTATATAAAGATAATTGAAAATGAATCTTGATGTGAATGGAAGGGGAGAGGGAGCGGGAAAGGGGAGGGTTCCGGGTGGGAGGGAAGTTATGGGGGGGGGAGCCACTGTAATCCATAAGCTGTACTTTGTAAATTTATATTCATTAAATAAAAGTTAAAAAACAGAAAACTTATAAAGTCTGAAAGGATTTTTCTAGATAGTGGAACAGAATGTTGAGGGAAGGGCTTTGAAATCAGATAATTTGAATTTTCAATTTCCTAGCTATGTGATTTAGAGGCTTTGAGGATCAATTTCATCTATAAAATAGTGATAGTGGCAACTACAAGGAAACTTGAAGAAGTTCCTGAAAAGACAGAATTAAAAAGATGTTTATTTGGATGCAAAATTATTTTAAAAATCCATGCATAGTGTTTTTTTTGTAATACACATTTTCATGAACTTTTTGAAGACCTCTAATGTTACAGGGTTGTATTGAGGACTAAACAAAAATTCCTGAGGGGAGTGGCCACAGTACCAGATTCCTGTCTTTCCATACAGAAGTGTGCTAAATGTGTTTAAGAAAACTGTTCCTAAGCAATGGATTAGGTCACATATATAAAATTAGCTCACAGGCATGTAACTTAGAAGTTTCTAATTGTACATCAAGAGTCAGGACAAGAGCTGATCAAGTCACTGTTTCTCATAGTGTCCATTTCACTTCAACAGGTTTCCCCTTTAGTGCTCAGTTAGTTGTTGCCAATCAGGGAGAACATATGACATTTGTCCCTTTGGGACTGGCTTAGTTCACTCAGCATGATGTTTTCCAAATTCCTCCATCTTGTTGCAAATGACCGGGTTTCATTGTTTTTGACTGCTGTATAGTATTCTATAGAGTACATGTCCCATAATTTCTTTATCCAGTCTACTGTTGATGGGCATTTGGGTTGGTTCCAGGTCTTAGCTATTGTGAATTAAGCTGCAATAAACATTAATGTGCAGACAGCTTTTTTGTTTGCCAATTTAATTTCCTTTGGGTAAATTCCAAGGAGTGGTATGGCTGGGTTGTATGGTAGGGTTATATTCAGGTTTCTGAGGAATCTCCAGACTGACTTCCATAGTGGCTTAACCAGTTTGCATTCCCACCAACAATGGGTTAGTGTTATTTTTCCCCACATCCTGACCAGCATCTATAGTTGGTAGATTTCTGAATGTGAGCCATTCTAACCGGGGTGAGGTGAAACCTCATTGTGGTTTTGATTTGCATTTCCCTGATTGCTAGTGATCCTGAACAAATTTTCATGTGTCTGTTGGCCATTTGGATTTCCTCTTTTGAAAAATGTCTATTGAGGTCGTTGGCCCATCTCTTAAGTGGGTTGTTTGTTTTCATGTTGTGGAGTTTCTTGATTTCTTTGTAGGTTCTGGTTATCAACCCTTTATCTGTTGCATAGTTTGCAAATATTTTTTCCCATTCTGTCGGTTGCCTCTTCACTTTCCTGACTGTTTCTTTTGAAGTACAGAAACTTCTCAATTTGATGCAATCCCAAATTTTAATTTTGACTTTGACTGCCTATGCTTCTGGGTTCTTTTCCAAGAAGTCTTTACCAGTACCTATATCTTGCAGGGTTTCCACAATGCTCTCTAATAATTTGATGGTGTCGGGTCATAGATTCAAGTCTTTAATCCATGTTGAGTGAATTTTTGTGTAAGGTGAAAGGTAGGGGTCTTGCTTCATGATTCTGCAAGTGGAAATCCAATTTTCCCAGCACAATTTATTGAATAAACTGTTCTTACTCCAGGGATTGGTTTTGTATCCTTGATCAAATATAAATTGGCTGTAGATGTTTGGATTGATTTCTGGTGTTTCTATTCTGTTCCATTGGTCTATCCATCTCTTTCTGTACCAGTACCATGCTGTTTTGATAACAACTGCCCTGTAGTATGTCCTGAAATCTGGTATTGTGATGCCTCCAACTTTGTTTTTGTTGTACAAGATTGCTTTTGCTATTTGAGGTCTCCTGTGTCTCCATATGGATTTCAGCATCAGTTTTTCCACATCTGAGAAGAAGGTCTTTGGTATCTTGATTGGGATTGCATTGAATGTATAAATTGCTTTTGGGAGAATGGACATTTTGATGATATTGATTCTTCCAATCCATGAGCATGGAAGATTTTTCCATTTTTTTGTTATCCTCTTCTATTTCTTTCTTTAAGGTTTTGTAATTTTCATCATAGAGATCTTTAACATCCTTGGTTAAGTTTATTCCAAGGTATTTGATTGTTTTTTGGCTATTGTGAATGGGATTGATCTTAGAAGTTCTTTCTTAGCCTTGGCATTGCCTGTGTATACAAAAGCTGTTGATTTTTGTGCATTGATTTTATATCCTGCTACTTTGCCAAACTCTTCTATGAGTTCCAATAGTCTCTTAGTAGAGTTGTTTGTGTCCCCTAAATAAAGAATAATATCATCTGCAAAGAGGAATAGCTTGACTTCTTCCTTCACAATTTGTATCCCTTTAATTACTTTTTCTTGCCTAATAGCTCTGGCTAAAACTTCCAGAACTATTTTGAATAGCAGTGGTGAGAGTGGGCATCCCTGTCTGGTACCAGATCTCAGTGGAAATGCTTCCAACTTTTCCCCATTCAATAGGATGCTGGCTGTGGTTTTTTCATAAATTTCTTTGATTGTATTGAGTAATGTTCCTTCCATACCCAGTTTGTTTAGAGTTTTCATCATGAAAGGGTATTGTACTTTATCCATTTTGGTATTTTTTGTTCTAGTACTATTGGTTGAACTCTGTAATTAACACACAATTATACTTAGGTGTTTAAATTTTAAATGAAAAGTTATTCCTGTTAGGAATTTGGAAAACATTATGTTGAGTGAAATATGCCAGTCCCAAAGGGACAAATGTCATATGTTCTCCCTTATCAGTGACAACTAACCGAGCACCAAAAAGGAAACCTGTTAAAGTGAAATGAACACTATGAGAAACAGTGACTTGATCAGCCCTTGCCCTGACTGTTGATGAACACTTAATACGTTATCCCTCTTAGTATTTTTGTTTGTTTGTTCTACTTAATACTTTTGGTTGAATACTGTAATCAATACACACAGTTATTTTCAAGTGTTTAAACTTAACTGAAAAGTGATCACTGTTAAATATAAGAGTGGGAATAAGAGAGGTAAGAGATGTGCAATTTGGGACATGCTCAAGCTGACTTGCCCCAAACGGTAGAGTTAGAAACATACCAGGGGATTCCAATTCAGTCCCATCAAGGTGGCATGTACCAATGCCATCTTACTAGTCCAAGTGATCAATTTCAGTTCACAATTGATCATAATGATAGGACTAAGAGCCAAAGGGATCACAAAAATAAGACTAGTGTTTGCTAATGCTAACTGATAGAATAAAAAAGGGAGAGAATGATCCAACATGGGAAGTGAGATACACAGCAGACTCATAGAATGGCAGATGTCCTAAACAGCACTCTGGCCTCATAATCAGCCCTTAAGACATGCGGATCTGGCTGAAAAGCCCATGAGAGTATTTCAGGCATGGAACACCAAGACACTCTGGCAAAAAATAAAAAAAAAAAATGACCTAAATGAAAGATCTCCGCGAGTGAGATCCCAGTGGAAAGAATGGGTCATCAAAGAAGGAGGTACCTTTCTCTGAAGGGAGGAAAGAACTTCCACTTTGACCATGGCCTTGTCTAAATATGATCAGAGTCAGTGAACTCAGGGGGCTTCCATAGCCTTGGCAACTCATGACAAGAGCCTAGGTTGATTACTGATGCCATAAACAAGAGTGTCAATTTGTTAAGTCAACAACAGGAGTCACTGTGCACTTACTCCTCATGTAGGATCTCTGTCCTTAATGTGCTGTACATTGTGATTTAATGCTATAACGAGTACTTAAACAGTATTTTTCACTTTGTGTTTCTATGTGGGTGCAAACTGTTGAAATCTTTACTTAATATATACTGAATTGATCTTCTGTATATAAAGAGAATTGAAAATGAATCTTGATGTGAATGGAAGGGGAGAGGGAGCGGGAAAGGGGAGGGTTGTGGGTGGGAGGGAAGTTTTGGGGGGGAGTCCATTTTAATCCATAAGCTGTACTTTGGAAATTTATATTCATTAAATAAAAGTGTAAAAAAAAGTTTCTAATTGTACTGATCAGGCCTTCTTTATAGTGGTTAAGATGTTGCTTGGGACACCTGCATCCCAAATCTTAGTGCTTGAGTTCAAGTCCTGGCTCTTTTCCCAATTCCATATTCTTGGTAATACACACTCTGGGAGGCAGAAGATGATGACTCAAATGTTTTGGTCCCTACCATCCATGTGGGAGACTCGGGTTGATCTCCTGTCTCTTGGTTTTGGTAAGGCCTAGCCAACGCTTTTGTGAGCATTTTTGGGAGTAAATCAATGAATGGAAGATATCTATTTGTCTCTGTCTCTCTGCCTATCATATAAAATAAATAAAAAACAAATTAAAAACCTGAAATTCTTAATAATGCAGACCTGGCCAGGTTGCTATTTTTTAATACTTTGTGAGTCATTGGTTTAGGTGTCTAAATGCACTTAATAATTATTACTCTACTTTTTTTCAAATTTGGTCTTTTTCTTCATTCCTTGGAAGGCCCAGTGTGTGCAAAATAGGTGAGATTTGACTGTGGTACAAAGAGATTACGGCAACCTGAGATGATGTAGAATTATAAAATAAGCAGAATGGAGCAGAGGAATATAGAATCCACCTCTGGAAGCAATGTGTTCTAAGCTAGGCCTTGAAGAGAGTGATGTGGATTGGTGGTGGAAACAGATAAATTGTCAAGGGAGGAAAGCATCACATGTTAGAGAATAATAAAGGGAGGAAATATGATCTGATCGAAAGACCCAAGAAAATACCTCAACACACCACAGTATGGTTGCAATGAGGGTACTTGAGACTAGATTAACGTGTTTTGACTTAACTCAGTACATAATAGGGAACCACTATACAATATTGTAATGGAGTGGTGAGATGTGGGTAACCATACTATATAGGCATGGTTATGGCCATGATACACACAGTGGCTTCAAAATCTAGCTTACAAAATACAGATGCTCAGGTGCCATCCATTAAGATTCTGATTCAGGCTATGGGTATGAGGGAGATGGGCACAGGCAGTCAATATTGATGTGTGAGAGAGGTGAGGACTTTGGACAGAAATAGGGATCTCTAAAGCCCATGAACATAATCACCTCATTCTTTATGATGTTTCTCATACTGTCACCTCTTCCTGAGATGCCCTTTCTCTCCATATACTTGAAAAGTATGCCCATTTTTCAAGATCAAGTTGAGATTCAGCCTGCCCTCAGAAGCCCTCCTCTAGGCCATGTCATCTTCCAAACTGCTATGATCTCTTCAGTCTTTACCATGGGAAAGATTATGAAGAGACCATAGATCAAGAGTTTAGAGGGGAGCTGCAAGAGCTAAGTCAGTTGCAGGCCATAAACCCAAGGGAAGGATCATATGAGGTGCATGGAAGTTCCATAACAAGTCATCCTCACACTTTCATTTACTCTCTGCATATTGCAATTTGTGTGTAAATGCATATATTAAATCACAGATCAAATTTCCTGGCTTTAACTTGCCTAATCTTCACAAATGAGCAAGTAGTTTAAACTTTTTCCTGTAAATGAATCAGGGATTAAAGAGAAACTTAGTGTAAACACAAGAATTGTAAGAAAATGGGAATACTAATGCTATTATGTTCCTAAATGCTTCTACTGCTTGAAGGAGTTCTTTGTCAACCACATTATCAGTTCAAACATGTTGTGGCATAGCAGGAAAAGCCACTGCCTGCGATGCTGGCATCCCATTTGGGCACCAGTTCAAGTCCCAGCTGTTCCACTTTAATACAGCTCCTTGCTAATGTGCCTGGGAAAGCAGAAGATGGCCCAAGTCCTTGGGCCCCTGACATCTACATGGGAGACATAAGAAGCTCCTGGCTCCTGGTTTTGGAATGCCCCAGCTTTGATCATTGCAGCCATTTGGGAGTGGAACAAGTGGATGGAAGACCTCTCTCTCTCTCTCCCTTTCAAATAAATAAATAAATCTTTATTTAAAAAAAAGCAACAGTTTAATGATTAAACTGGTAAGAAATTACCCAAAAAGATTTGCCAACAGTCTTTGTGAGATGCATTATTTTGTGTTTTGGAAAGCCATTCCTACCAAGAATGGAAATTACTAAACTTAGTATCAGGATTTCAGATTACTGTATCATGAAGGATTAAACTAAGATTTTTTTAATTATCATGTTATTTTATTTATTTTTTTAATTTTTTATTTAGTAAATATAAATTTTCAAAGTACAGTTAATGGATTGCAATGGCCCCCCCACCATAATTTCCCTCCCACAGGCAACCATCCCATCTCCCGCTCCCTCTCCCATTCCATTCACATCAAGATTCATTTTCAATTATCTTTATATACAGAAGATCAATTCAGTATATATTAAGTAAAGATTTCATCAGTTTGCACCCACACAGAAACACAAAGTGTAAAATACTGTTTCAGTATTAGTTATAGCATTACTTCACATTGGACAACACACTAAGGACAGATCCCACATGAGAAGTAAGTACACAGTGACTCCTGTTGTTGACTTAACAATTTGACACTCTTGTTTATGGCATCAGTAATCTCCCTAGGCTCTAGTCATGAGTTGCCAAGGCTATGGAAGCCTTTTGAGTTGGCTGACTTCGATCTTATTCCGACAGGGTCATAGTCAAGGTGGAAGTTCTCTCTTCCCTTCAGAGAAAGGTACCTCCTTCTTTGATGACCCATTCTTTCCACTGGGATCTCACTCGCAGAGATCTTCCATTTAGGTCTTCCTTTTTTTTTTTTTTTTTTTTGACAGGCAGTGTGGACAGTGTGAGAGAAAGACAGAGAGAGAGGTCTTCCTTTGCCATTGGTTCACCCTCCAATGGCCGCCACGGCCAGCGCGCTGCGGCCGGCGCACCGCACTGATCTGATGGCAGGAGCAAGGTACTTATCCTGGTCTCCCATGGGGTGCAAGGGCCCAAGGACTTGGGCCATCTTCCACTGCACTCCCTGGCCACAGCAGAGAGCTGGCCTGGAAGAGGGGCAACCAGGACAGAATCCGGCGCCCCGACCAGGACTAGAACCCGGTGTGCCGGCGCCGAAAGGCAGAGGATTAGCCTAGTGAGCCATGGCGCCGGCCGGGTCTTCCTTTTTTTAATAATGAAACTTATTAAATCACATTGCCCTTTCTAAAGACATAATTTTAATGTTTTCTGTTGAAAGCAGAAAGGATTGAGAGACTGTTAATACATTAATACATTATTTAAGACAGTTAATTTAATCCTTATTTAATATTTTTAAATGTTTTGCTTTATGATGTACACAATATAGTAATACAGTAGTATATATTTAGTTATAAATGTCTATATATTTATTTATACACACATTGGGAGTATAGGGTCAGATTTTTTTTTGCTTAGTAATAGAGTTATAAATCAAGAAAACTGGAAAGCCTTTGCATTAGGCAACTTTATAATAATAGTAAACAGGAAGGAGAAATGGTGCCCCCTATTGAAAGAACTTTCTCTGTCCAGATATTTAGAAGAGGCAGGGCTCAAAGAATATTGGAATATCAAGAAGGGGAAGGGGTAGAATAAGTCGCAGTGAGTCGGAACTATCTATATTGTCTCTTTGGACAAAGAAGAAAAAGGGATCCTAACAAGCAGGTGCAACTACACATTATGGTACCAAGGTTGGTAATTCTGTACACTGGCCCAAGTTGAACCTACATTCACTTTCATCAGTGGGCACTCTCATGCAGTACATGATCTGCATATTTGTACACTGCAGCACTACCTAGGAAGATTTAATAATTGAAAAGTATCCCCAAGTGATTTCAATGATGAGCCAAAGTTGTGAATTACTGGAATGCCTAATGCTTTGTTTACTTGGTTTTTTTTTTTTTATAAGCGTGGTAAAATTCTTAAAAGAAATGCATTTTTAAACTGGAGTGTATCTCTGACAGCTCACAAAATGAAAGTTGCCTTCCCATCAGTAAGTTTGATTCAGAGAATGTTCATAGTTATGTAGCTGTATGACCCTGTGTTAATCATGTTCACTCTCTGAATCTCACAATTTCTTATAAAATGAACCGAATTGTATTAGGTGATCTGGGAGGTCCTTTCTAGCCACAACACCACATTTTCTATGCATTTTGCTGTTTAGTGATGCATGAAATTTTTTGCCAGGTGGCCTATGCAACTATATTTTTCTGGTTGGTTTTGACTCATTTTTCTGAGAGGGTTGAAGGTATATGTTCACTCTAACTCGATTTATACAGAGGAACCATTTTTACCATTAATTTTTAAAAAAAGAATTATTTATTTGAATGGCAGTGTTATAGAGAGAGAGAGAGAGAGAGAGAGAGAGAGAGAGGCAGAGGCAGAGAGAGAAAGGTCTTCCATCCGTTGGTTCACTCCCCAGATGCCCACAACGGTAAGGGCTTGGCCAATCTGAAGCCAGGAGCCAGGAGCTTCTTCCAGGTCTCCCATTTGGGTGCAGGGGCCCAATGACTTGGGCCATCTTCCACTGCTTTCCCAGGCCATAGCAGAGAGCTGGATCAGAAGTGGAGCAGCCATGACTCGAACTGGCACCCATATGGGATGCTAGCACTGGAGACAGCGGCTATATCTGCTACGCCACAGTGCTGGTCCCACCATTAATTTTATTGTCTTCCCCTTGCCAGTATCTAGTTGGCATATCTAAAGTAGGTTGGCAACAAAGGTAGCATGTACAGGCAACCTCAGAGTGGGAACTTCAATTGTTTGACCAGTCTTCAAATGACTATTCTATTTTTTTTTAACTTTTATTTAATGAATATAAATTTCCAAAGTACAGCTTATGGATTACAATGGCTTCCCCCCCATAACGTCCCTCCCACCTGCGACCCTCCCCTTTCCCACTCCCTCTCCCCTTCCATTCACATCAAGATTCATTTTCAATTCTCTTTATATACAGAAGATCAGTTTAGCATACATTAAGTGAAGATTTCAACAGTTTGCACCCACATAGAAACACAAAGTGAAAAATACTGTTTAAGTACTCGTTATAGCATTAAATCACAATGTACAGCACATTAAGGACAGAGATCCTACATGAGGAGTAAGTGCACAGTGACTCCTGTTGTTGACTTAACAAATTGACACTCTTGTTTATGGCATCAGTAATCACCCTAGGTTCTTGTCATGAGTTGCCAAGGCTATGGAAGCCCCCTGAGTTCACTGACTCTGATAATTTTTAGACAAGGCCATGGTCAAAGTGGAAGTTCTTTCCTCCCTTCAGAGAAAGGTACCTCCTTCTTTGATGACCCATTCTTTCCACTGGGATCTCACTCGCGGAGATCTTTCATTTAGGTCATTTTTTTTTTTATTTTTTGCCAGAGTGTCTTGGTGTTCCATGCCTGAAATACTCTCATGGGCTTTTCAGCCAGATCCGCATGTCTTAAGGGCTGATTATGGGGCCAGAGTGCTGTTTAGGACATCTGCCATTCTATGGGTCTGCTGTGTATCTCACTTCCCATGTTGGATCATTCTCTCCCTTTTTTAT
This sequence comes from Oryctolagus cuniculus, assembly GCF_051225735.1. Lineage (NCBI taxonomy): Eukaryota > Metazoa > Chordata > Mammalia > Lagomorpha > Leporidae > Oryctolagus > Oryctolagus cuniculus. The sequence goes on along the minus strand of NC_142888.1, from coordinate 80,963,507 downwards.
TCTATCAGCTAGTATTTGCAGACACTATTCTTGTTTATGTGATCCCTTTGGTTCTTAGTCCTATCATTATGATCAATTGTGAACAGAAATTGATCACTGGGACTAGTGAGATGGCATTGGTACATGCCACCTCAATGGGATTGAATTCGAATCCCCTGGTATGTTTCTAACTCTACTGTTTGAGGTAAGTCAGCTTGAGCATGTCCCAAATTGCACATCTCTTCCCTCTCTTATTCCCACTCTTACATTTAACAGTGATCACTTTTCAGTTAAGTTTCAGCACTTAAGAAGAATTGTGTATTGATTACAGTATTCAACCAAAAGTATTAAGTAGAACAAACAAAAAAAAAATACTAAGAGGGATACCATATCAAGTTGCTCATCAACAGTCAGGGTGAGGGCTGATCAAGTCACCGTTTCTCATAGTGTTCATTTCACTTTAACAGGTTTCCTTTTTGGTGCTCAGTTAATTGTCACCTATCAAGGAGAACAAGTGGTATTTGATCAGCTCTTGTCCTGACGGTTGATGCACAATGTAATACTTTATCCATTTTAGTATTTTTTTTTGTTCTAGTACCGTTGGTTGAACTCTGTAATTAACACACAATTATTCTTAGGTGTTTATATTTTAACTGAAAAGTGATCCCTGTTAGGAATTTGGAAAACATTATGCTTAGTGAAATAAGCCAATCCCAAAGGGACAAATACCACTTGTTGTTTTTTTTTTCTTTTAAGATGTATTTGAAAGACAGGGGTACAGACAGAGACAGAGACAGAGACAGAGAGAGAGAGAGAGAGAGAGAGAGAAATATTCCATTCTCTTGTTCATTCCCCAAATGGTCGCAATGGCTGGAGCTGAGCCAATCTGAAGCCAGGAGCCTGGAGTTTCTTCCAGGCCTCCCAGATGGGTTCAGGGGCCCAGGGACTTGCACTATCCTCCATCACTTTCCCAGGCACATTAGCAGGAAGCTGGATCACTAGTGGAACAACCGGGACTCAAACTGGTGCCAATATGGGATGATAGCATTGCATGCCGGGGCTTTAAACTGCAGTGCCACAGTGGCTGGCCCCCTTTTGATATTCTTAATGGAATGCCATGTTTACTCATCTTTTTTTTTAAATTCTGTATTTTATTTGTGAGGGAAAGGGAGTGGGAGAGGGAGAGAGAAAAAACAGAGAGCAGAGAAGGAGAGAATGAGAGCGAGAGCAAGAGCAAATGAGAGAAAGAGACCCCATCCAATGGTTCACTCTCCAAATACCACATAAGCCAGATAAAAGTCTGGAGTGAGGAACGTGATGGAGTTCTCCTACATGGGTGGCAGGGGCCCAATTACTTGAGACACCACCTGCTGCCTCCCAGGGTTTGCATCAGCAGGAAGCTGGAATTGGCAGTGAAGCCAGGAGTGAACTGGGCACTCTGGTATGGGATGTAGAACTCCCAAGGTATCATAACCGCTAGGACAAAATGCCCACCCCTTTACTCATAGATATTTAGATTATTCAAAACATATTTTTCTTCCCTTGCTGTTGCTATAGATAGATGTGAAACCAAAGGTCTACTTTAAATAATTTGAAGGCTACATCAGAGTAGCTGAAGAGTTGTAAATGGTGGGGTGTTTTTGTTTGTTTGTTTAATCATTTCACTTTTAGTCGTGAGGGCCATTGGATCTTATTTAGACACTCTGCCTAACTGCTCAAAAGTTTCTGCTTCAGTTGACAAGCGTTAAAGCCTAATTTGAAGGAAAAATATAGCAGGGAGAATAGTGTTTTATTCTCAAAGCTGGGGGAGCAGAGGGAAATGTGGGCAGGCAGGCAAGCAAACCAAGTATGTTTTGTCTCCACAACGATGATTGACTTAATAAAGATTTATAATCAATTAGCTATCTATGTGTCCTCGGAAAAATAACTTCCTCTTTCTCAGCCTCAGTTTCCTTGGTTGTGAAATAAATTCATTTTGGTTCAAGGAGCTCAAGAAATGTGGAGTAAAATTCATGAAATATTTTTACTTAAACTTTGTTCTTATTCTCGAGACAGAAACATGAGCCTCCTATCAGATAGTTTATACTTCATATAGTTCAGGCTTTTTCCTGAACTGACAAGCTTTACCACCTTATTTTAAAAACATGAATATGTGCTAAGAGTTTCTATAGCTTTTATTGGTTTCATATTCCTATGTGTCTAACCACTCTGCCAGAAAATCTTCCCTTAATTCAATTCCCTCTGACTACAAATAAAACCTATTTCTCTTTTTTAAATACTTGTTTTTAAAGATTTATTTATATATTTGAAAGGCAGAGTTACAGAGAGGCAGAAACTGAGGCAGAGAGAGAGAGAGAGAGAGAGAGAAAGAGAGGTCTTCCATCTGCTGGTTCACTCTCCAATTGGCCACAATGGCTGGAGCTGTGCCTATCCAAAGCCAGGAGCCAGGAGCCAGGAGCCAGGAGCTTCTTCCATGTCTCCCACGCAGGTGCAAGGGCACAAGGACTTGGGACATCTTCTACATCTCTCGCGGGTGCACCAGCAGCTGGGAGAGTTGGATTGCAAGTAAGGCAGCTGGGATTCGAACCGGTGCCCACATGGCTTGCTGGCACTGTAGGCAGCGGCTTTACCTGCTAAGCCACAGCGCTGGCCCCAACACTTATTTCTTATACATAATTAACTTGTCTACAACTGAGATTCAACAAAGCTGCTCAGTCTCTCAAATTGAATTCAAGGAGATTTTAAATGGTTGGAACAATAGTTCTTTACCCACTATGCCACAGCACTGGCTCCAAAAACAATAGTTCTTAAGCCTGTTTCTTAGTGGGCAGTTAATTCATTCAGATAGTATGCTAAAATTCAAATTCCAGATTTAATTGGTTTTGAGGCCTAAGAATCTAATGCTTTAATATAGCCATAGATGGTTTCATTTCCAGAGGCCGATGGTCTGCTGTTGGAGAAACACTTCACTCAAAAGATGGTCATGGGGAGATACCACCATCTATGCCAGTCCTTGCTTGTCATTTCGCTAGTCCTTGGCCTATGTTGTTTCTGTTCTCCATGTAGTGTCTCTGTGAAAGGAGTAATAGCTATTGCAAACTCTGCCTTCTCCAGGTTCAGAAAGATGAAATGACCTTTCCAGAGCCCACATCCAGTGAAGAAGGAACAATACTAGAAGTTCCTTTCCTAGCTTGAAGCTAGAGCAGTCTTATGCTAATATTCATCTTAACAGTCCAAGATGAAAAGCTAGACAAAGCACTGACCTTTCTCCCTTTACCCACTGACTGGTCTGTGTGATTCCAATGACCAGTGTCAGCTTTGTTAGGAAAGAAAAGGAAAACTGGTAAATAGCACATTGTCCTCAAATGCTTGCTGCTTGAGCTATACTATCCCCTAGCAGCTGGTGTGAAGAGATGAACTTGGAGCAGAGCCTTTGATTCCTTGCCTGTGGTATCATATTGTTAAGAAACTAAGGAATAGCAGAGAGGAAAGAACCACTCTTCATCTTGAGGATTAAGAGGCCCTAAACCATCTATATGATATTATTCACTTACATCAAGATTTAGATTAAAAAAGCATTAGCTGTTAAAAAGAGAAGGTTGTGTTATTAAAAATGCTTTAAAAATCCATGGTATAATTCTACCATCTCATTTTATAAAGGGGAAAACTAAGATCCAGAGAGGGGATGTGATTTTCTTATAGTGTCTTCAAGTTTTTCAATAATGACTATTAACTTTAATTCTTACTTTTTATATTTTCTAAAAGGGAAGCACATTAAAAACAATAGCTAATATTTTAGATTCCTCATTATATACTAGGCATTTTTCTATGTGCTTCACATTTAACCCTCACAACAATACTATAGGATAGATATCATCATCCTCACTTTATACTTGAAGAGACTAGGCACAGAAAAATAATAAGCAAATTTCCCAAAACCTCACAGATAGCTTTAGAATAGGGCTTAAAACCCAGAGTAGCTAGCTCTAGAGTTTATGAGTTTAACCACAATGCATCCTCTAAAACACAAGGGGTAAGATTACCAAGATAATTTTCATCAGATTCCCTCCATCATATCAATTCCGTGCTCAAAAACACACATGGGGTTCTGACTCAACAATCCTGAATCTATAGACCCTGAAGACATTTACATTTGCCTCCTCTACCTCACTGTGATCAATTATATAACCAATGCAGAGGGCTGGCCACCCAGGGCCACATGCGGCTATTCAGAACTCAAAACAAGAAGAAAAAAAATCTCCTTAACAAATTAAAGAGAAGTTGTGAATACCAGTAATATATTTTTGAAGAATTTCACATCTAACATCTTCTGGGGTGGGAGTTTGGTGAAGAAATTAAAATGCTGCTTAGGATGCCTGCATCCTATATTAGAGTAGCTGGGTTTGAGTTCAGACTCCACTTCCAATTCTAGCTCCCTGCTAATGTGCACTGTGGGAGGTATCAGGTGTTGGCTCCAGTACTTGGGTTCTTTTCATTTACATGAGTGACCTGGATTGAGTTTTGGGCTTCTGTCTTCAGCCTATCTCAACCCCAAATTTTGTGGGCATTGAGGGAGTAAACCACTGGATGCAAGGTCCCTCTCTTTTTCCCCCTCTACCTCTCTCTCTCCCTCTCTGCCTTTCAAATAAGTGCAAGTGAAATCCATAAAAATTTTAAAAAGGAATACCTAACGTTTTTCTTTCTAAAAAATTATTTGAGTCAGACTTCCAGAGGCAGAGACAGAGAGACAGAGAACCATCTGCTGGTTCACTCCCCAGATGGCTGAAATGGCCTGGGCTAAGCCCAGCCAACATCAGGAGCTAGGAGCTACATCCAGGTCTCCTATGTTGGTGCAGGGGTTCAAACACTTGCACCATCCTCTAATGCTTTTCCCAGGCCATTAAGAGGGGCCTGTTTCAGAAGTGAAGCAGCCAGGACACAAACCAGCACCACATGGGATGCCAGAGTCACAGGCAGAGGCTTTATCCACTACGTCACAGAGCTGGCTCCCATTTTCCAACATTAATGCAAATGAAGATGTTCCTATCCATATGAGTATTTATTATGATAAAATATTTGGATATTAACAACTTTGAAATAAAGAACTTTACCTGAGATCCTTTGTGAAAGACATCAGTACTTGCTGGTTCCTGTGTATGGTTAGACTGATCATCCTGGTTTAGGTCAGTTTTAGCTCACTGGAGGAGCATACGAACATGTCAGAACATCCCAGAGGATGTTCCCATAGTAAATCATTCTGTGCAATTAAATATGTTGCTGATAAAATATGTTGTGATATGTATGGTAAAAAAATGGTTGAGAGCTATCAACAGAGCCTATTTTGAAAGGCTTCCCGTGAAAGTGTTGATTTGTTAGCTACCATTTACTTTCTCTTAGAACTCAAGCTTCTAAGGTTCCCTTGTGAAAATGATTAAGATAAAACCTGTCTTTTTCTGGTTTTCTTATTTTGTGGACTCCTAGAAGAAAATGCCTGATGACTTAATCTTTGCTTTTCCCTGGACCCTCTAGCAATCAGTCATTTCTTGGACCCTCATTTTGTTTACACCTTAAAAATTCCCTTCCAATACTGGGGAAACACTTCCAGGGATGGCTGTGTCCTGATTTGTGTTTTATTCAGCTTGTAGGCTGTCAAAGCTGCTCAACAACTGTTTATTAATTAAACACCCACAGGGTTTCTTGGACTGCACCAAGCTCTGTTTACTCTGTGGCCAAGTTCAATTTGATCAAATCTATGTTGAAGGCTATAGGGCATGTGGCAAAAAAAAAAAAAAAAAAAAAAGTGTTGAAAGAAGGTATCTTCATCTCCTACTGGACACCAGTATTCAGCCCTTTCAGATTCCCTGTGGTGTACAAGCCCCAGGGGCATTTGAGGATGATCCCTGAATATTAGAACAAACTTGTTTCATTGAAAGCCAGGTACTAGTTGAAACTAAGGGAGAATGCAAAACCATATCTGAAGAGGAATACTGAGGAGGAAAACTGAGGACCATATTAATATTCAGATCTGAGATGTGGGTGGGGCCTAAAACAACTGAAACAGAAGAGGAAGGGCTGGGTAAAGGAAGCACATGTTCATAAACAAGCTTTCTGAGGGTCTCTGACATTTGATTTGGGAGCGGTTCCACATTAATTTGAATTAATTAATTCAAACCTTTACCAAAGTAGCTAATAAAATTGGTTTCTCTCTCTCTCTCTCTCTCTCTCTCTCTCTCACACACACACACACACACACACACATACTCTTGTTAAAAAAAATCTGTGTGTGTGTATGTGTGTGTGTGTGTGTTTGTAGGGGGTCTAGTGGTAGTTGGAGATAGGGCAGAGAGGAAGTAGTGAGAAAGGGAAGAAAAGAACATAAAAGAGAAAAGTCCAGAAATAAGTTTTTCTAGTACTAGTCACATCTTTGCTGTTTATTTACAGTAACACACAATCAATAAGGAATCCTGAAGTAAACTCCTAACTCGAACTCATTGAGAGTTTTGAATTAGTTCTCTTATTTAAAACCAGGAACAGTTTTTACCAATGATAAAATGGTTTGATTTTCCTTTATGAGTTCTCATCTTTCTCTTTCTCCTATATGATTAGGCATTCTTTATATCTCCAGGCCATTGCATTTAATTAGCACAGATGAGTTTTCCTTTTAGAGCTGGAATTCAATTGTATTGTGGCTGAGACAGCCAACTTATGTTACTTTTGCTCCGCTTTGTTTAGGCTATTTTGATAGTGCCTGACAGTGACTCTCTCCCAAGGCAATACAATTTCTGAGTAGAAATATGCTGTTATAAAAATAATTGAAAAAATATTTATTGCCTCCCTGCCATACACAAGGCAATGTATTATTTGCGGGTTGTAGAGTGAGAGGTGAAGAGAAAGAAGTACAGAAGCAAATCTCAGTTCTCTAGATGCTTACAGTTTACATGGGAAGAGAAAATGTTTAAACAGAAAATAATGGCTGATAATAATATAGAGTAATCTTTTAAAAGGCCCAGTTGTAATATCTAGACACTGCCCAATAGGCTCAGAGGACAGAGAAGCCATCAAATACTGGGAAAGCTAGCAAAGGCTTCAAAATGCCTGGCACACATAGGATATACAATGTACATTTGCTGAGGGATTTAAATTTAGTTGGATCTCAAATGATAAATAATATTGACACTTGCCGATTAGAGGAGGAACCATATTTTTGGTAGACTACCTGTTATAGGTAAATATGGGGCAATAGGGTCTGTGATGGGGAACAATGAAAATAATAGTTTTACAATTTTTCTGGAGCATGAGGTTTATGGAAGGAGTTCGTACCGAAAACATAGTTGCGGTCAGATAATGAAAGGTCTACTGTCCATGGAAAAGAAGTTTGAGCTTTATTCTATAGGTAGTAAAGAACCACTGAAGGTTTTCAACAAAAGATAATGTTACATGGGGCTGAATCTGTTGATAATGTGCAGAATGGATTGCCAGGGAGAGAATGGAGGCAGTTAGACCAGCTAGGAGGCTAGGCCTTCAGATAAGGCCTGTATTTAGGCTTATAGCAGTGAGCAAATGCAGAAAGGTAGACAATAACAAAATGCAGAAGATAAATTAACAGGATTTGACTATATGTATGAGGCAAAGGAGAGATGAGAGGTAAGATGACTCAGATTTCTAGTGCTTGAGACTGAAGAAGAGTGGTGGCATTACCAGAAATTGTGTAAATCCCATTTCACAATAGCTACAAAATTTTTAAATGTATAGCAATAAATTAAAAAAAAAGAAGTAAAAGATCTGTACAATTACATTATAAAACAATCATGAAAGAAATCATCAAGGACACAAAAATGGAAAGATGTTCATTGCTCATGAATTGGAAGAATTAATATCAGTTAAATGTCTATATTACCTAGAGCAAACTAGAGAGTAAATGCAATCCCTATCAAAATACCAAAGGAATTTCTTTACAGAATTAGAAAAAAATACTAAAATTCATATTGAATCACAAAAGATACAGAATAGCCAAAGTGATCCTGTTTTAAAAAAATCAAGCTGGAGGCATAACAATACTTGATTTCAAAGCAGACTACAAAGATATCATAATTAAAACTGAATGGCACTGGCATGAAAACTGACAAAATAGATCAATGGAACAGAACTGGAGTCTAGAAATTAATCCATGTACATACAGCCAACTGATATTTGACAAACATACCCAGAACACACATTGGAGAAAAGATAGTCTCTTCAATAAATGATGCTGGTGAAACAACATATATTTATAGGAGAATTAAATTAGATCCCTACCTCTCACCACATAACAAAAATCAACCAAAGATGGATTAAAGACCTAAATTTAAGATCTGAGACTATGAAACTGCTAGATGAAAATGTAGGAAAACAGTTCAAGACATTGGTATAGGTGATGACTTATTGGTTAACACCCTAAAAGCACAGGCAACAAAGGCACAGCCAGACAAATGGGATTATATCAAACTCAAAAGCTTCTGTTCAGTAAAGGAAACAATCACTATGGTGGATGAAAATATTTTCAAGCTACTTAGCTGATAAATAATTAAATATAGAATATGACAAAAGCTCAAAAAATTAACCATAACAAAAAAAATTCAGTTAAGAAATGGGCAAAGGATCTCAATAGACAGTTCTCAAAAGGAGATATACAATTGGTCAAAAATATATGAAAAAATGCTCAATATCACTGGCCATTAGGGAAATATAAATCAAAACCACAATGAGATTTCACCTCACTCCTATTAGAACAGTTATAAAAAACACAGAGAATTAACAAATGTTGGTGAGGATGTGGGGAAAGGGGAACATTTATAAGCTGTTGGTAGGAATTTAAATTACTGTAGCCACTATGGAGATTTTTTTAAAAACTAGAAATAGAACTGCCATGCAATCTAGCAATCTACTAGGCATATACCCAAAAGACATGAAATCATTGTATCATATCATAACATATCATATCAATAAACATGGTCCACCATGTTTATTGCAGCACTTTTCACAATAGTCAATATATGGAAACAGCCAAGATATCCATCATCAAATGAGTGGATAAATAAAATGTGAAATATATATATATTTATATATCTCAGAATACTATTCAGCCACAAAAAAAGAATGAAATACTGTCATTTGCAGCAAAATGGGTGGAACTGGAGTTTGGATAAAAAAATACAGGAGAAGTTGGGTGTGATTCATTAATTGTAACAAATTATTCTGTGAAGTTAATTAAAAATTAAAATAAAAAAGAAGTTGTTTAATGGTGTTCTAGGATAGTTGTCAAGGAACAAGTCACAGAGAACTGCTTTTGTTGGCTTTTCAAATATATTTCATATTATTCTATCTTGGAACTCTGGAGTTTGAAGGGACCTGGAGAACTGGCTTGTTTGAACTTAAGGCTCTAGTCAGAGACAACCCAAATGATGGCAGATAAATTCTATTGTGTCCTGATAGATTTTGCTTACTATTTCATACAGATTGTAAATATGTTGATTTTTTCCTAGACTTACTTTGCTAGGCAATCTGTTCAGGGGCTGGACAACTCCTATTCCATGGCATGTATACCTCATTACTTGCCTGGGCAGGTTGATTTAATGTATGTCTTCATGCCCACTTTGGGCCTTTGAGAACCTGGATATCACAGGGATTGACACTGACTATCTTTTATGCAACTGAAGGTATCAGCTGTAGACAACTAATGATGACTTAATTTTTATTTTATTAATTTAAACAAAAGAGCCCTTTTGCCTTTAGAGCAGGGCACATGATGATTGTTTTCCCATTTCCTCTGAGGGGTTTGGGTTTAGTGGTGTATGTTTGAGTGGATTTCTTGGATCAAAGATGTAGGAGGAAGATCATGTGAGATTAAAAAATATCACATGGTATATGGAAATCTATTTAGCATTCTAAGTACATACTTATGCATACTTACTCCAAAGTCATTTGTAATAATTCAGTTTGTCTACAAGCCAGCACATACCCCACCTGTATGCAGAACACACACACACACACACACACACACTCCAAAATAAGAAATGTCTATGGTCATTTCTGTTATAATATGGGAAAGTAAATGAAGGCAGAGTTAAATACTACTTCTAATTAGAACAATGATGTATTGGAAATGAGAGCTCAGTGATTTTAGTGGTGAAAACTATATTTTATTTTTAACACATTTAAAAATATTTTCATATTCCTTAATTCAGTAGATCTTCACAGCTGTCTCTTGAGGTAGATCAGGTAGATAACATTATGCCCCCAAACCACAGAGAGTATAAGGTCACCTAGCAATTTAGCAACAATGCCATTTCCCTTTATTCATCTTGTTCATTTTTCTCTGAAATGGAAACACTATCACCAAAAGTTGCTTTAGAACTCAATGGTCTACAAGGGAATAAAAACAATTGGAAGACAGATGAAGTCCCTCCTGCAATGTGGAAACCATGAGCTGCTACCCACTGTGCAAGCCCCACTACCCTCTGGTAGCTGGCTTCAGAAATGGAAAGGAAACATCCAGGGATTTTGACTCAACACCCTTAGAATGGGAGCCAACCCTCTACCTTGTCCATAACACTGATTTTCCTGAAGCATCTAGAAATATATCAGGAATGATCTCCCTACTTAGAAGTTCAGATAATAATAAGGCAAGGCATATCTTTCTATCTGAAGACTAGAGATTTCCCTTTCAATGTAGAATGGATTAAATCATTATCTGGAAGATTTTTAAAAAGATCAGTCTCACACACATGATATCCACAACTGATCTGTACAGCAATGAATATCAAATTTCTCTCCATTGAGCTTAGATCTATGTCAAATTGCCTCCTGGTATGTAATCATCATTGGTATGTAATTCCTCCACAACATATCTTAAACTCAACAGACCCAATGTCAAACTCATCATCACCCCCATCTTTACCTATCTCACAATATTTAATATTTGTTTTTGGTACTACTATCTATCCAATTTCTTAGGCCAGAAAACCAGGAGTCATTCTTGAATCCCTTTTTCTATTAGCCTTCACGATCCTATCACCAAGAGCTATCATTAAAGCCTCTAAAACATAATATTCATTCCCTTCTCTCCATTCCTGTGGCTATTTCCTGGGTTCAGGACCTTGCCATAAATCTAGTAGGCTATCTAAACCTCCTGTTTTGTGGTCTCCTTACTTTCATGTTCTCTTCCCTCTTTCACTTGATGATTATAATTTCTTTATAACACAAATCTGATCATATCTTTTCCATATTTAAAAATTTGCTGATACTTCTACTTTGGCTATAGGTTCAAGTTTTAATTGATAAATAGGTCCCTGCCTAGTTCTCTAAAGATATATTCTGCTACTGCTAGTCACATACCCTGGACTCTAGCCATATCATACTATCTGTCCCGAGCACAGGCTCATGACTTTTTCTTGGTATGGGGTGCCTCCATCTGATGCCTGTTCTTTCTTTACTTATCAATATCTGCTTCTCCTCCAAGTCCCAACTCAAATGTGAGAGCTCTCCCTGGTTTCTCCAGACACAACTAAATCCTCCTGCTTCTGTGCTCCCATGACTCCACAATCATCTATAATTCTGTACATACATTGAAATTAGCTGCTATCTCAATGTATTGGAGTAATTTGTTTCTCACAAATAAGCATGGGTGGGGGAGGTTGTTAAGTGGGTCTTATGTAACTCACCCTCATCTTAAATACATCACATAATATTTGACACTTAGTTGGTTTTCACTGAAAACTCATTGAGTCTATATTTCATTAAAAAATTCATTTAATCAATCAGCCCTCATGTTAAGTTCTGGAAATTTGTTGGTGAACAGGCAAAGTCTGGTCTTGGCCCTCATGGAACTTACTATCAATGCTTAGGCTGGTGGGAGATATCCACAAATAAATGTTGAATTCCAACAGAACATGGTAGATGGAAAGTTTGAATGGAAGTTGCCAGGCAGCATAGCATAGAGTTTAAGGGCATGGTTCCTTTCCTGGAATTGGCTAGTCTGAGTTTGAATTCTAGTTCCATTGTTTACTAGCTGGATCACTTTAAGCAATTTACCTAATGTCCCCGTGTCTTACTTGGCTCATCTGTAAAATGAAAATTATGGTCTTTAACTCAGAGGGCTAGAATGAAGATTATATCAGTCAATCTTTGTAAAGCAACTAGTGTCTAGCATATACAAAGTGTTTAATAAAATTAATTAAGGGAAATATAGGGGAGAGTACAAGGAAATGTAAATTGCTTTGCTTGAGGGGTAATATGGATGCTTTTGTTCCCTATTTAAAAACTGAATTAACCTCATTATCTGCAATCTTACCCATTCCTATAACTTTTGATTCAGGACTTTTTTGAGTAAAGGAAAGCGAAGGTATGTAGGGAGTATCACTTGAGGGTTATCATACAGCCCAGTACCTTGTTACTATCCCTTCTTTCCTCCCTTGCATACTTGGAGGAGCCTTAGTATTTCTCAAGGTTAATCAGTCAGCTCTGGGTGGCTCTGTCTGGTCACGGGGCCCTAAGGAATGAGCCTTAGGGACTTCTTTGTCCTATTATCTCCATCTGTTTCTCAGCCCTCACTACGGGAGACTCTAGCCTATCCTTGCCTGCTTTCATTGCAGAGTACTGTGGATCTCCCACAAATTTGTTGGTAGACAAATTATGGAGCCTGTAATAGCCCCTGGCCAGATGCAATATCTGGCCCCAGTCATTCCTTCTCCTGTCACCTCTCTTCTTCTGATTGCCACCCCGTGAGGTCTCTGAGACCAGTAGTGTCAGGGGAAGGAAGAGGAGAGAAGAGAAAAAGAGCTAATAGCCCAAGTAATTAATTATATATTGCTTTATTTATTTCTCAAGACCACTGTCTTGTCATATTGCTAGAACACAGTCTGCCACTTCAGCTTTGGCAGGCCAGTTGTGCACTGTTTTTATGACTCCAGAGCTGTGTCCTTGAGAAGTCACCCTAATTGCCTCTACCTTCCCAGATTGGTACCAGGGGTTTCATGTCTGTCTGGAGGCTGCGGCTGGCCAGTGGGAAGGTATTCAGTCCCAGAATCACCTTACTCTATGCTCATTATCCATCTCCACTGCTCTCACAGAGCAAAGCTCTATAGACTCCTGGCCTCAGGGAAAGCCAGGAAATTCTTCCACTTCATCAGAGATAGGAAGGGAGACATATACAGAGATAAAGTGTGGCAGATGCATGAAACGCTCCACTTAACAGTAGAAGGGCTGGAGGAACGCCAGGTGCATTTCACCTAGCCATCTAGCTGTCAAGGTCAATGCATCCTGTGCCTCTTTTGAGATCACTGGGTCCTTAATGATCCCTTATATCTTGCCAGGGATTTATAAGCGTGTACACATACATTTCTTTCTTCTTGTCATTAAAATAATATGTTGAGGTAAATGGTATTATTACCCATTTTATGGGTGAAGAAACTTAGGCTCAGAGAAGTTAAGAAATTTACTAATACTACTGGTATTCTAACCTTTCCATTCCAAGCCCATGCTCTTTTCACCATTCCACAGATGTCTCTTCCATTCTCCTTACCCCTCCATCTCTAGAAATGGTAGGAATGGGCTGTTTTATAGCCTACCATTTAGGTGCTCCCATGTTACATTTATAATGTCATTCCTGCTGTCTCCAGTGCCTTCTAGTTGTACAGGAAGCTTGAGTAGTGTCCTACACCTGAAATCTCCTTGTTTTTTCCTTCCAGAGGGAAAAAGAGCTAAATAATCCAATTCATACTCTTGCTGATAAGTGATCCTTGGTAGGCGGCATCACAAGCATGTACTGGGGAGTTCGTCTTTAGAAAAAAGGCTAAGGTTTAAAGGAACAAAGCTCAAATGATGAGAATTCAGACATCAAGGTCAGGTGATATTGGAGAAAGGAAAGGATTTTGATTATGAGGGTGACTGAAACACTCTATTTTAAAAATATTGTTCACTTATTAATGGGTCAAGAGAAGGGTGTGAGTTTCTAGTTTCTTCTGACATCTGTCTGTAAGGTTCCCAGTTAGTGCTGCTGCCTTTGTGGCTGGTGAGGGAAGAACACACATCAGCATAGCTCCCACAGCTGGGACCAGATGAAACCCTGTATTCTGAGTAGAGGACAAGACTGCTTTCAGAGAATATAATTGGGAAGAGGTCTAGGCTGGGAGTAGAGTACCTTGGGTTCTCATCTCAAATTTGCTGTTGCTTCATAGGATAACTGTCCTTGTCTCTCATGTTCCTTTCTCTATCTTTAAAAAGAGTTAAGGCTCTCTAAAATGGAAAATGAATTCCAGTATTTGGATAGTATTGTACACTCTTCAATCACAGCATCTTCTTTGATCAGCAAGTCAGTATTAAACTGAGGGTGGCGGGGCTGCACCATGACACAATAGGTTATCCTCCCCCTGCACCCGCATGGGAGACTGGGAAGAAGCACCTGGCTCCTGGCTTCGGATTGGTGCAGCTTTGGCTGTGTTGGCCTTTTGAGGAATGAACCAGTGGAAGGAAGACCTTTCTCTCTGTCCTCTCCCTTTCACTGTCTGTAATTCTACCTCTCAAATAAACAAATAAAATCTTTTAAAAAATTAAAAAATAAACTGAGGGTGGGAAAACAGGCTCAGGGAGGTTGTGGGAGTTTCTGAAGGTCTTACGACCAGTAAGAGGCAGAGCCACAATTCAGGCCTAATTTTGTTGGAAGTCATGCTTCAAGGCCTTTATATGTCAAATGAAGATGATGATGACATGATGGCAACTAATGAATGCTTACCATAAGCTAGTCTCTGTGCTAAAAGCTGTTACTTAATCCTTTCAACAACTTCTTCCACAAATGTTAAAAGTGAAGACTCAGAGTCATTGAGTCTTGTTTAAAGTCACACTCCTAGTAAGTGGCAGAGCTAGGGCTTAAATTTTAGACTCTTTACTCCTAGGGCAATGTCCTTGACATAATAGTTTGTTTAAAGTGCTAGACAGGAAAGTGCTTTAGGAATATATGGTGGCTCAATACATCCTTTCATAAGATCCCAAATGATCCTGGAAAGGGGTATGTACACTTGTCTGCACCCCAAGTCAGAACTCCAAGGCAAAATGGGGGAAAAGTCTACAGAAGGTCCACTTTCAACTGAAGGAGGCTCAGGCTCTCTGGGAGGAAGCACATGTGGAATCTTCAGAACTGCTCTGGCTAATGTCAGCTGAACCGCAAGTCTCCAGGGATTCAGTGAGCACCTTTTTCAGTAGGACTTGTTTCATTTCTTCCCTGCCATCTGTACTCTTAGCCAAAGCATTTGTTCCCTGGATCTGTGGCTTCCTCCATCAATGCCTCTGAGCCCCACACTGTCTTTAGTTTGCCCAGACAGTTGTTTTGTTGGCCCTGTAGCTTTACCTCTGGAATCTTAAGAGAGGGAGCTAATATAACACACCAGTTAATGTAACGTTTTAGTTGGATCTATGCTGAACATCATAAAGCTTGTAGTTCTGCATCTTTCAGATTAAGAGATTTTATTGCTGGTCTATTGGAGTCCTGAAAGGCATTCAAATCATCTCTAGAACAAGTTCTCATACTTTAGAAAAATCCTTCTTTCACCATAAAAGTCACAGTTTATGCTCCTCCTCAGAGCACTTGTCTCTGGTATGTTACAATGGAGTTTTCAGAAAAGAAATCCAAACATGTGTGAGGAGGCTGTGCTATCATGCAGAGTAGATACCACACCAAGCAGGGTAAATAAGTACAAGCCTGCTGACCAGACCATGGTCCCAAAGACAGGCTGGAATATGATCAAATGGTCTCCAAGGTGGTATTACATTGTCCCTGTCTTTCAATGCAACTACAAGTACTGACTAAGCTCAACTGTGTGGGTTTTGTCTTTCAGGCTTTTGAGTACATCTAGAGAAAGTCACATGGCTATGTAGACTGATACCACTAAGTTCTAATTTTCCAAGTTCTGCCAATCCCATAGGGTAATTCCACTCACTTTCCTCTTTTGAACCTTTTGGGTTAACTTCCTTTGGAAAGTCCTATAGTCAGTGTTCTGTCTAGTCCTTCTACCCCGCCTCACAACAGAAAAGCTTATCTGATCTCACAGAGGAGAGTACTTAATGTATGAACTCCCTTCTTCAATTGAATAACTCTTATATTTGTATCCAAATTTATTTCATTATTTGAAGAAGAAATCTTCCTACTCCTTGTGAGGTCTAATCTCTCCATTTCTTCTCCTGATCTGCTTTTTATGTTCTCAGGATGTTATTCAATTTTCTTTCCTTCCATATGCTCAATATTCACTCAGTTCTTCCTTCTCAGCCCTTGAATGTGTTCAAGACTCTCCATTAAAAATAAAAAATCACTCTCAAAGCTATTTCCTCTCCCATCCTAAATTCCACTGTGAAAATTTTCAAAAGTACAATTTCTGCTTATGCAGTCCTCATCTCCAGTTCTTTTGGCACTCATTGCAATTTGGCTTCTAGTTCATTATTCATGTCTGCCACATCAGAACATTTGAGCAGCTAGCATTTGTTAACTTTTTACTAGGTACCAAGAACTCTGTTAGTCACTTAACATAAACTTTCTTATTTTATCCTCATAACAATCTATAATTTCCATTTTAATCTCAATTTTATAGATGAGGGTTAATTTTGCATTTGGTTGTCCAAGGTCATATAGCAAAGTGAGTGATGGAGTTAGGATTCAATTTGAGGTAGTCACACCTTAAAACCCATACTCTAATGCAAAGGCTGCCAATTTTGTTATATAAAGGGCTATATAGAAAAGATTTCAGGCTTTGCATATCATACCATATATTCTCTTTTGCTCAGTTGTGCCAAATAAAATACATAAATAAGTGAGAGTGCCTGTGTTCCAATAAAACTTTATTCATTGACACTGAAATTTGAATTTCACTTAATTTTCACATCATAAAATATAGTCTTCATTTGATTTTTTTAGGCATTGAAATATGTGAAGAACATTTTTAGCTTGCAACCCATATAAGAACAGGTGGTGAGCCTGATTTCAGTCATAAGTTGTGGTTTGCTGCCCCTGCTCTAAGCAAATTATTCAAGGCTTCTTTAATTGTCAAATAGAATGGCCACAACTCTTAATGCCCTTTGGGGCATTCTCTCCTCCAATAAATTTGAAGCCATCACTCACTCTTCATCTTCCTTCTACCCCTAGGCTTGCTCTTAGTCTCTTCTGAAAGTGTCCTTTCTCCCACCTATCACTCAAATGTTATTTCCAAAGAAATACTTGACTATTTCTTTGTTTCTTCTGTAATTGATTCTGCTTCCACGATGAAAACCTTCTGTTGTAACTAGGAGCACAGGCTTTGGAGTTGTACTTGTGAGGATTTGAATCTTGGCCCCAATAGAAACCATTTGTGCTACCTTGATCATGGATCTCTCTAAGCCTTATTTTCAGTTGTTTTGTTAATGAAGATAAAAATAGAATTTACCTCATAGGGTTGTTGTGAAGGTTACATGATTCACTATTAGGAAAACTCTTAGAAACATGCCTTAAATACAGTATACAGTTAATAAATATTTGTTATTGTCATTATTATTGTACTATTATTATAGGATGCTGACTCCCTAATCTATATATTTAGTTACAACTTCTATTTTGTGTTATTGACCTTTATATCTAGTTACTTAACATCAGTTCTTGAATGTCCCACTAGTACCTTGACCTCAATATATCCCAAACCTAACTCATTATCACTCTCCTATATCCACATTCCTTCACCCTAACCTGCTCATTTCCTTCCATTATTCCTTATTCTTGTTAACTATAGCACTCTTCTCTCAATGACTTAACTGAGAAAGCTGAGTCAAGTTTCATGTCAGAAAAAAAGTGTCATGAAACATCCAGCTTTCAAGCAAAGATGAGACTGAACATTTTCAATCTTGTCAGTTGGGAGTTGAGATTAGCTATGTGGTAGATTTGAACTTTCTCCTCTTTTCCCTTTCTTTATATTGTTCCCTTCATTCTTGTTACATTGGTCTATTCTCTCTCCCTTAAATTGATGTGCTCATTTCTAACTCCTCACCTTTGATCACACAGTTCCTCTCATCTGAAATGCACCCCCTGCTACATTTCCAAATGCCATCTATCATTCAAGGGCTAAAACACCCAGGAAGCCTTCCTGACTTCCCTACTCAACAAAATAAGGTATATTTTAGAACAGAAAAATTCATTGTTTAAATCAAATGTTGTTATTACAGATTTCATACTTCATAATTCTTTCTGTCACAAGAATGTACGTTGCATTGTTTTAAAAAGCGTATAAGCACCTTAAATTCATAAAGCATGGCATGTTCTTCTTGTGAATTCCCTATAGCGCCTTATACAGTTCTTTTGCTTTCAGTCACTCTCTGCTGCTGTCCCCACCAAGTACAGACCACAAGGATAAACATTAAATGATTTTCTCTCTTTTGATGGGGGATTTTAGTCCACTTCTCTCTTTTCCTTGGAGATTTTAATCTATTTCTAACAATAAAAATGTTAACACTTATGTCTAAGATGACCCCAAACTTATCTTAATTCCTAAACTTTCTCATGAGGTCCAGTTCCACATCTGAGAAGTTTTTAGTGGCCATTTTCACTAGGATGTGTTACATTGAGTCCAGACTTAATTCTACATGGAAACCTGCACTCAGCTTCCTGTTTTTCTCTAACTTCACATTTCCTTATGATATTATCATTTCCACTATCCAGATAAAACTTGCACTTATCTTTGACTACTTTCATCACATATGTATAATCATCCACCATAGATACTTACCTACTGCTCCTTCATAGTGTATTTTACACCATAACCTTTCCATAACCACTGCTGTAGTAACAAAAACCATAATAACAACCACAAAAGTTAACATGGATTGAGTGTTTATTATGGCCAGGTACTAGACCAAGTGCTTTACACATAACTCATTTAAACCTAGCTGAATTCCTGTAAAGTAGGTATTTATTGGTATTCTCCTTTCATAGATGAGAAAACTAAGGCCCTGAGTGGCAGAGCTAAAATCACAGCCAGATTCCTTAACTATAGTGCTACTTCACTTACCTAGAAGTTTTTTTTAAAAAAAGATTTGTTTATTTGAAAGGCAGAGTTACAAAGAGAGAGGGTGAGACAGAGAAAGGGGGAGAGGCAGAGAGAGGTCAGTCCCCAAATGACTGCAAAGGCTGGGGCTAGGCCAGGCTGAAGCCAGGAACCAGGAGCTCCATCTGGGTTTCCCATAGTGGTGCAGGGGCCCAAGCACTTGGGCCATCCTCCACTGCTTTCCTTGGCACATTATCAGGGACCTTGATTGGAAGTGGAGCAGCTCGAACTTGAACCGACACCCATATGGGATGAGAGCGTTTTATGTGGTAGCTTTATGCACTATGCCACAAAGCCTCCCCCCTAGATTTTTATAATTGCTTCCTAACTGGTATTATAACATTGATTGCTCCTCTATCAATCCTACCTGCACACCAATTCCAGAATAGTCATCCCCAAACATTGCTATCATTTTCTCATCCTCAAATCCTTTTGTACTTCACTAAATTAAATCCAGGCACAACCTAACATTTAAACTTCTCCACAATCCTACCAAATATAACTTCCTATCTACATCTACTAAAAGTATCTACATATATTTTCATGAATGGCTTAAACCACAGTGCTCTACTCAGCCATACCAGGATTTTGCTTTATGTTTGCTCCCAGCTTCCCACTCACTTTTGGCCAAGTTGCAAGTTCCTTGAGGGAATAGAATGGGCATGGATGGTTGCATTCCCCACAGTGCCTTCCACTAAGTGAATGTTTGTCAAGTGACTAAGAGTAGGGGTCCAACAGTCACTTGAAAGATAGAATGGTTTAATTACTCCTTACCATAGTTTAATTACTCTCTTTCCTCCCACTAGTCCTCTAATTTTTCTCTTCCCTGCAATAACTGCCCCACAACAAATGTGAACAACTTCTTTACAACATCGGCATCCTGGGATGACCTTTACCTACCAATTACCACTTTATCAGTCTTTCCCTAGGTTTGTCCCCAAACATACATTTTTATCTTTCTATTAATCTTTCTTCATTCCTTCATGTTTACCATTAGACTAAAATGTGCTAATCTAGGAAAGGCTTCTGGAGATGACCACTGTGTAAAGACAACAGCACAGTCTAAAGCATAAAATTCTCTGGTGGCTCTTGAGGTTAAATACTTTACATAAGCTTCAGAGTTTCAGGCCATGTTCATCACTGACTAGGGTCCTCTGAACCATGGTATCCATGAGATGACAATGGAAGTTCCATCTGGGAAGCTCAGTTCCATATCCTGAGATACTACAAATACTGAGATGTTCATGCATCACAGAGAGAAAGCATTCACATTTGTATTGGCTTTCTAAGTATTCCTTTAATGCTTGCTGCTTTCTGGGCATTGCCACAGATTAGTAACTACAATGCTGAGAGAGAGCATGGAATTCTTTTGTATTTTGAAAAATATGTTCAGAAAGGTCACAGTTTTTTAGTGTGGGCAGAAATTCATAATATTTTTAAGGACTCTAGAATATTTATCACACCTGACCAGCGGTTCCAATTATTTCAATCAATATTTATCAATTTTTGCAATTATTTACAGTAAGAAAAACATTTTATACTAGTACCATTAATGTAAACATGTAATGTACACATACACACAAGCATACATATAGTATTGAAAGTGTTTCACAAAACAGTGCTTACTCTTACTAGATACGCATTTTTCTCTTTTATTCAATTTCATTTAAAAATGATAGTTATAAACTACTAAACTGATTTTATAGTGTACTAATGAATCATTGCCAGTATATTGAAAAAACACTGGTTTAAAAGATAGAAACAATAAAAAGAAAGTGATATGATGTTGTGTTTTGTGCTACCAGAAGCCAAGTGTATACTGCATATTACTGACATGCAGGGAAGAAGAGGTTCATAAGTTATAGCTAATGACCAATGATCATAATAGGGACAACCAAAATAATTGCTCTTACGTAGTGATTTTTACATTTTATTCAATTCTTTGTTTGAACTAGACCTGTCATCTTTTATTTTCAGTTCTTACTGTTGTATAATATGCTACCCAACTATATGGTGGGTAGTGTGTTTCAAAGTTTACAATTATGTAAGAGTTCCATGTTCTTTTGCAAAATGGAAACCTGTGTCATTTTTTTCAGATTATTGATAAATAAGGTATTGGGTTCATTTGTACTAAAGTATGATTACCTCCTTACTATATGAAATAATAATAGAAATCATATTTTGAATTTGTGGCTCTTTTCCTCCTTTTCCTGCTTCTTATTCCATTTCCTCTTCCTCTTCTCTCCTTCCACCTCTTCTTCCTTCCTTTTCTTCTTTTATTTCTTTCTTATCATTTTTCTCCTTCTTCTTCTCTCCCTTTCCCCACTCATTTGCACTTCCTAGAGCTCCAGAACTCTAGAATATTCAGATAAAGTTTATGGGTACCACAACAATATTGAAATATCAGGGTTATATAATGTATAGAGCATTTAATGAACATCATAGGGCCAAAGGGAATACAAGGAAGTTTAAAACTAGGTGGTTATATTATAAAGTGCTTGGGTAATAATTGACCCAAAAGTATGTCCCTTAACACAGATGTTAGTTCTTCCAAAGTTGAACTGTAGTGAGAATGCAACAAAAGGACAGGATAGATTTCAGCTAAGTTTGGGAGATTTTGTTATGACATAAAGATATTTCTGTATATCTATTCATAGCTGTTCATTTTTTCATTAAGAAGTTCTAGAAGGAAAAAATACAATGGGAGGGGGTGGTGGCAACCAAGCAGGTGGGAAACAGAGTAGGAGCAAGATTGGTCACTGAATACTCTTTGATATATTTTGATTGTGAACCATGGACTATTGTTGTAAATTACATATTCAAAAATGTAAATAAAAATAGAAAACAGAAGCTGTCCCTTTATCCACAAAGAGTATGTTACAAGATTACTCCAGTGAATAGTTGAACCCTATATATATATATATATATATATTACTTTTTTCTTAAACATAAATACCTATGATAAGAGTTAATTGATATCAGCACAGTAAAAGGTTGACAAAAATAAGTAATAAAATATATAATAATTTAGTAGAACAAGTTTAATTATATATTGTAATAAAGCTTATGTGAATTTGGTCTCTCTCAACATATTTTATTGTATTCATTCTTCTTTTTGTGATAAGGCCATACAATGCCTATGTGATGAGATGTGATAGTTGATGTGATAACTATGATGCCTACTAGTAACTTGATTAAGTTACTATTGGGTAGACAATGTATACAGAATGGATAAGCCAGACAAATGGGAGAGTTGCTAATTAGCTGTCTTTAAAAGATGGGAGATTATCTTGGGTTATCTGGGTTAGTCCAACATAAACACCAAAAAAGCAGAAGAGGAAGGCATAATGGTCAGTCAGAGAGAGAGCGAGATATGCAAAGGAAGAAAAGGCAGAAGAAATTCAGCATGAGAAGCATTCAGCTAGACCCTAATGATTTTGAAATTGGAGGAGTGGGACCATGGACCATGAATGTGGGTGGCCGCTAGAGGTAGGAATGGCCTTCAGCTGACAGCCAGCAAAGAATTGGGACTTCAATCCTCCAACCTAAAGAAAGTGGATTATGCCAACAATCTGAATAATGGAGGAAATGGATTCTTTCCCAGAGCCATCAGAAAGGAATGTGGTCCTGCTGCCACCTTGGTGTTAACTGAGTGATCCCTATGTCAGACTTTTTACCTACAGAACTACATTAACCAATCTGCATTGTTTGAAACTGATAAGGTTGTGTTATTTATTATGGAAGTAATAGAAAATTAATACAAAGGTATTCAAGAATTCATAGTACTTGCTATTGTTTAGTTAGAGTGATAACAGAAATCTTATAAACGAGTGATCCATAATGTCTACTGTAAGTTTATTGGTGCCATACTAAACTGATTTCTCTTAAAAATGAATGGATGTTGAGCAACCTCAGTTCCAACAGAAGCTAGAGGTCTCAAACATGCCAAAGGACTGAAACCCAAGAGCCATAATCTCTGTCTTTGAAGTCAGCCTGCCCAGATTACACATACCAGCCACTAAGTCTTCATAGAATCAAGTGTATTCAAATTTGTAAAAAAGCAATAAAACTTATATAGAGTTATTGGAATTTATAAATTTATAAATTCTATACCTATATTATTTTACAGCTCTCTGCTGTGGCCCGGGAAGGCAGTGGAGGATGGCCCAAGTCCTTGGGCCCTGCACCCACATGGGAGACCAGGAGGAAGCACCTGGCTCTTGGCTTCAGATCGGCGCAGCACACCAGCTGCAATGTACCAGCCATAGGGGCCACTTGGGGGGTGAACCAATGGAAAAAGGAAGACCTTTCTGTCTCTCTCTCTCTCACTATCTAACTCTGCCTGTCAAAAAAATAAAAAAAATTAAAAAAAGGAATAGAAGCAATCTGCCCCAAGATATTATATCCAATGGCTAGTTTTCCAGAAAAATAAAATTATTGGTCATGTCATATGAATTATTATAATATCTTCTATTTATTGAGTGTTCACCATATACTAGTGTCTCATTTAATTTTCACAACTCAGTTACAGTAGATACTATCATTAATCTTCTTTTATCAGATGAAGAGTCTAAGAGACAGAGTATGTTGTACATGTTTGAAAACCTTGTGATTTGTAATTAGAACCAGGATCTGAATTCAGGTCTGTGTGATTCCTCAAACCCAGCTCCTCCTGATAAACAGAACAATCCTGTTGGCTGACTCTTCTTAACAGAATTGTCTTACCCGCATTTAAAGCTTTTTATAGTGGATAATGGGAGAAGCAGACCTGAGTAAAATTTACATTTTTATTTTAATCGATAAGTAGCAAGGATTATATTTGCATGTCCAATAGGTAGTTGTTTATTTTTAACATTCAGATGCTTTTTTGGGGGGGTATGCTCTGGCTTAGTGCTTCTCAAATTTTAGTATGAAAATGAATCTGATAAATAAAATTATTTTTGAAAGTCATTCAGAGGGAGGTATTTGCCACAGTGGTTAAGATGCTGCTTGGGACACCAATGTCCAATATTGGAGTGCCTAGCTTTGAGTTCTGGCTGTGCCCCTGATGCCAGTTTCTAGCTAATGTGCACCCTAGGAGGCAGCAGGTGATGGCTCAAGTAAGTTGGGTATCTGCCACCGATGTGGAGACCTGGATGGAGTTTCTGGCTTCTGGCTTCCATCTGGCCCAGTCAGAGCTGTTGCAGACATTTGGAAAATGAGCCAGTAAATGGGAAATCTGTCTGTCTCTGTCACTGTATTTCTGCCTTTCAACTAAATAAACAAACAAAATAAATGCTATTAAAAAGAAAATGACTCCTTGTGGATCTTCATAGAAAAACATATTCTGATTTATTCGGTGTGGGAAAGGGCCTGAGGTTCTGCATATATAGATAACTCTCAAGCTTGAGTGGTAATGCTGGTGTGGAGACCACACTTAGAGTAGTAGCAAGGTTCTAGCCAACTCTATCCTAGTATCTTTCCTAAGTTTGTGATAGTCTCACAATAATGTGGAAGTTCTTCATATTGTCCTTTGGAGAATACAGCAAACATGTTTGCATTGGCCTATTTTCTCAGATTCTGAAACAATTAGGGGAGGATGATGGAAAGTAAGCAGCAAAGCTAAAGAATGGAGGCAGGTAACAAATAACCTCCTGCAAACCTTTTCTTCTTCACTTTCTGTGCCGTAGGCCACCTGCCTTGTCTTTCTTATTTCCCTAACTTTAATTATTAAAGAAGTGTGTGTTTGTGTGTAGGGGGCAGGTGGTGGATGCGAAGGTAAGTCACAAAGACATGGCAGAACATGTAACATACACATGTAAATATAAATATGCTAGAGAAATAGGGGTTGTGCTCTTAGTAAACTTGGTTTCAGTTACTCCTTGATTCCTTGGAATGATCTCCAGAGAGTTTTAGAAATTTTACTCTGTATCAGCAGATGGTCCTGGGTTCTTGTTTTGGCTTTGATTCTAGCTAGTTCTATGATTTAGACAAGTTATTCCTACTCTCTGGGTCTCAATTTCTCCATAGGTGAAATAAGGCAATTGGACCCTGATAATGTCCCTACTTGTTCTTCACCATCATATTTCCTTGTCCTAGTTAGACAGAAACTTAGGAGAATTGCATGGGCCACCAGCATCCAAGAGCTAACTGCACAATGGATGACAGAGAGGCAAACTTAAGGAACTTGTAAAGTTCCTTTGACCTAGTGAACTCTATTTTTCCCCTTAGCCTCACCAGATGTTATGTTCAAAATCATCTGTTCTTACTCAGTTGAGCATGATGTGTACATGTTTGTTTATGACACCACAGCTGAGTCATTCAGGAATGACTTGCTGGAGGGACGGATCTGCTGGTCTCACTGGACAGAGGGCTTGATGGCTCCATCAACAGAAGGAAAACTTCATAAATTTTAAGAAGGATGACATGGATGATTCCAGCAGGTAGGAAACTTTGATGTGTTGGATAGCTCCAATTTAGCCATGACCTGGAGTTGATCAGTTGCAACTTCTGCCTAGAATGAGGCATCATTTCTCTCTGTAGGCTGCAAACATTTTGATACTCTTCTATGAAAATCTGGAAAATGACTGAGACATATTAGATTGGTGGCACTTTGGGGCTCAGGGTGCTTTGAGGAGAGAGATCCTATCCCTCATATTCCCTAGCAGTTAGCAGGAGGCATCTGAATGGCCTAGTGGGACTCAGCTGAAAGTGGAAACTGTGGCAGATGTAAAGCAAGCAGAAATGCTCTGGTTCCTGTCCTTTGGCAATGGAGCTATGACAAAAGACAAATTAGAATGTTTGGAAACAGACCAGAGCAGGTAGCATGACATTTTAAAAATATACATTCAATAATGAAGCACCTGTATGGCCTATAAATTTAAATTTAATATGATAAGAAGTAAAATGAGATGGCAACACGAAAAATGCACTTCAGGTTTCCATTTCCCTAGTCCTCAGGAATTCTTTCACCTTTTGCTTAATGTTTACAAGTAAAATCACAGGCAATTTTGGGGTGCTTCAACATTTGAGGTGATTTTCTGGATGATATCTATTTCCAGCTAAAGCACACATCTGGGTGGTTTTCTTTCCACATGTTTCAAAACATCTTTGGTTTTCATCTTCATCTGCTCTGCATCTAATTTCCTGGCTCAGCCTTTTCTAAGAACTATGTGTCTGCATGCCATTCCATTTTCATTGGTTAGTTCTTGAATGGGCAGAAACATGGGATTACAGCTCTCACAACTGGAAAGGATGACAGATATTATCTGGTCTAGGTCTCTGTGTTGAAGTATACACTTAAGTTAGGTCATCTGTACCAATGAAGTTGGAGGCTATATTGGTTCTGAATTGCTACAACTGCCCACTTCCTTTTCTCTTGAGTAATCATCAATGAAAACCTACCTTGGTGGCCAGACACCTACATCACCAAGAAGAGAGCAAAGACCTCCACCTCAGATTTCATCTCTACTGATACTTTGAGTTCTTCCCCAGTCATGATACTGCCAGTGCTTTCTTACCTATTTGCAATCTGTTCTTTGCTATCTATGAGAAAGTATAATTTTAACCTATCTAAGAAGATAGTTGCTTACGATTGTCTAAAAATGTAACGGAATGGGCACTTTTGCAGATCCTACTTGAGTAATCCTCGTTCAGCTTTTTCTCGGCAGTAAGCATTATAAGAAATTTCCTGATGCAACATAAACAGTTCCACTCAATGCAGAATCTGTTTATCTCATTTGCTGAGTTGGAAGGAGGTAATTCATTGTATTTCCATAAAGTCGGAATAAATAGAAAGTTCAACAGAAGGTATGGATGCTTTGTAAACACAAATTCAAATCTCCCCCTGCCTCCCCACTCCAACTGTACTCACACAGAACTCAGATTGTAGGAGGGTGATTTGGGTACTGGAAAAATCATATACACATGGAGGTACCTTTATATCAATATATGTATAGTGTAAAAGTTTATGAAAACAGCATCTCCCTGAGAACAAAATGCAGATTTCAGGTGACATTCCATTCTTCCTTCAGCCTCACAAACAGCATCAGAGGCTCCTCTTGACCCTGCGAGTTTCCCTCATTCCAGGCTAAACATGAAACACACTTGCTATCAAGTGAATGCATTACCATGTCTTTTGGATTACAATAAGCGGGTTTTAAATACATCATTTGTGTCTCAGCTTTTTAATAGTTTATGGGAAAGGACACATGAGACAGATCATTTGTAGAACATTGAAAAATCTGAGACAAACTATAGACAACTATAAATGCTGATATATCAACATGCCATTGCTACTAAATGCCATGAAAATAAATATATGGCAGTAGACAAGTAGGTCTGGGTACCACGTCAGTGCAGTCATTATTTCTTATTTGAAGCCAAGGCTGACATGCACAGTCTCTAAAGGGAACAGTATTGATTAGTCTGTCTCTCCTACTCACATAATAAACTCGGGTAAAGTTCAGAGATTCTGTCTTCCAGGCTTGTTTCCCAGCTTCATGCATTTCATGAGGGAGTGATAACCTTGCTAAACACTTGGCTATCACCAGGTACATGACTGTGGCCCAAAGAGCCCAGGTTGGCAAAGGGTGGGGGAGGCCCTTCTCCCAGTTTCATTCTCAGAGACCATGAGGAAAGATCAGGATCTGTAAATTCAGTTCAGTACCTGCATATGTGAGACATGATCATGACCATTTGTCCAAGTAAATGAATGTGAATGCATGTGTGTGTGTGGAGGGGGGCACTTGGACCAGAGATCTGACTGATATCCTCCCATTTGCATCTCTTGGTTCCTTTAAGGAAGCCAAGAAAATACATGAATGTGGCCATTTCTTGAGTTTGAAGCTACCAAATAGAAAGAAGGTAAATGAGGGCTCTGGTCCCTGAGCCCCCATGTGCCAGCCCCTGGCTTTCTGCAGCTGAAGGTGGTCGTTGTGAAAAGGGCGAGTATCTTTATCTCTACATTCATCTCAGGCAGATGGGGGCAGTGCTGGGAGTGGGTTCCCTGGGAGCTTAATATCTACCCAAAGACGGAGCAAATGACTTTCCAGGCAGGGGTAAGGAAAAGCTCTGTTTTGGTAGACCATTACCAGTGGAAAGGATGCTTTCGGTCATTGCTGAGAGCACCTTGCGTTATCACGCCTAGATCTTTCCCCTTTTGCATCTCCTTCCTCCTGTACCCAAACAATCTGTTGCTGGCCTCCCTCTGCTTCCCACCACCCCAAGCTCACAACCTGGAGCCAGGGAGCACCTCCCAACCTACAGCAGCCCAATGCTTCATTCAATCAGCACTTCGCTGGTCCTCGGCAGCGCTCTGGCAGAGAAAGCGGACTGCACCCGGTCTCCTGGCGACTTACCCCGGACGAAGTGGTTTCTTCGGATCTGTGTCGTTTGGTATCCTCTAGTTAGGGTGCGTGGTGCGGCAGCTTTGCTGGACTCTCCTTCCGCAGCAAGCAAGCAGCCGTTGCCTGGGACAGCCCTGGGCCTGGAGCTGCCGGGTGGGTGGGCTGATGAGCACAGAGAAAGGGGGCGGGGTGCAGCGCGAGGCACCAGGTACCCGCTCCTACCTTGATTTCTTCCTTCCCTCTTCAGTTATTTCCCAAACTTCCCTGTGACCGATTGGCCCTCCTCACCTTTCGCCTGAGCCAGCGCCCCTAAACTCTGTGCTCTACCCGTGCTCCTGCCCTGTTCGCGCTCCCTTCTCCCAGCTCTCGGACTCAACCTTTGCCTCTTCAAATGCATGCACTCTGCACGCAACAATAAGAGCAACGGAAGAAGCTGACAAGGGGAACTGGAAAGGGGGACCTGATACAGTAGTATGCAGAGGAGGGAGAGAGAGAGAGAGAGAGAGAGAGAAAGCGAGGGAGCGAGGGAGCGCGGGAGCGCCAGCGGGGGAGGGGGCGCTCACACTCTTACGCGCACGTCAAGCTCTGGCTGCTAGGTAAAGGCTGTCGGGAGCCCCAGCCACCCATCCAAATCCTTTTGCTAGCCTAGAGATTTCTGTCCCCTGCTCCCGCTGCTTCTGGAAAATGCTACACAGCTAAGGGAGAGGAAAGCAAAGGGGTGGGGAGGGGAAATCAAGGAGGCGCGCTCCCTTCCTCCTCCCCACCCCTAGCTCCCAAAATGTCCAACCCGTGCTCTTCCTTTTCCCTTTTATCTGCTCCCTGCTTCCCTCTGCTCCTGCTGTCTTTCTCCCTCCCTGTAGCAAGCTGAGAACACCCGTCGCAGTTGTGATGGGTGTGTGTGTGTGTGTGTGTGTGTGTGTGGAGAGAGAGAGAGAGAGAGAGAGAGAGAGAGAGAGAGAGAGAGATCCAGAGCGCCCGAGCGAACAAGCGAGCGCTGGAGCCCTGGCTGGTGAAGCACCTCTCACCTCCCCCAGTCCGTGGCCAAAGCTTCTCTCATTCTCAGCGCTGGCGGCTGGGGCGGGCGGGGCGGGGCGGGGGAGGCGCGGAGTGGGAGGGAAAGAGGGAGGACGGGGCAGCCTGCAGGGGCAGCAGCTCCTGCCTTCTCTGCAGCTCAGCGGTCAGGGGTGGAAGGAAGCCGCAGTCTCAGCCCCAAGTCAGCCCCCGCTGCCCCGTCCCACCGTCTCATCACTCCCCCCTCGGTACGGCATTTTCTGTTTCGTTCATTTGCTTCCCCAGCTTCACCCTCCCCTGGGTGGGTGCAGAGACCGGAGGGGCGGAGGGAGGCTGAGCGCGGGCGCGGGTCGAGGGGACAGGAGTGCCTCAGGGAGCTTGATTTGCAGAGTCAGTCCTTGCCCCTTGGCCTTTGAGCCTCCTACTTTGGGTAGTGACCTCTGCCCACCTCTCTCATCCCGGGCTCTAGGTTGGCTGTGGCTGAGCTGCGCCGGCGGCCACAAGTCATCCTGGGGGAAGGGAAGTTAAGCTGGCTGGAGCGCGGGCGGGCAGCTGGTGGGACAGAGGACAGTGAGGCCCTGAGTCGCCGGGGGTTGACTTGGGATCGTCCCATACCGGTTTCCATCCCCGAGTCTAGTTGAACCTTGTGCAGCGCAACCTAATTCTCCCATCCGTGCCCCTCTCACCTATAAGATTGGTTTCCAAAGACAGTCTACATTGAGGCAGGGAGGGACAGTGACAATGTTGGATGAGGGGGCAAGTTGCTTAGTACTGCCAGTGGCGTAAGTGTGATGGAGGGGAAAGGAAGGAGGGCGGTGTCACCGGACACTTGGGCGACTCTTTGCTCCTTCGTGTCACGTGAGGCACCTCTCCACCCCCACCTCTCATCCTATAGTCTGACTCTCAGAATGAAAGCGTCTTGAACCCTTCCGGAACCCGCTGTAGCGCCCCATCCCCACCGCAAGCCTGACACTTCTACCTGCAACCTGCAGGCGCTTAGGTCCGCTAGCTGGCAGCAGCTCATACCCGCCACATAGCCCCCAAATCTCGGCTTTGTCTTTTTATCTTCCTCACCTGCTCTGTCTGGATGAGGGAATTCAAGACTGCTTTTCAGGACGCCAGGCTGGTGCTTGAATCCCGTTTTTCTACCCATCCTCAGAAGAACCCAGAGCCGTGCAAAAGCTCAGTTGTATTTCCCGCTATTGCCTTAACGCCCTGGGCACACACTTGGAGCCAGAAAAAGCCAGAAGGGGGTTCACAGCCTAAAAGGTTGAGGATTTCCTTTGCTGCTCCTGTGAAGCTGGAGTTAGATTTAGTGGGGGAATGCTAGCGACTCTACTCCTGGACTACCCTGGGAAATTCCCTCAGGGCACCAAGCAAGAGGAGTTTTCCTGTTGTCCTTTGTCCCCCTTGCCCCTAGGTGGTTCAGTATTATGGAGAGTGCTATGCCTGCATACAGGAGCAACGTATCGAAGAAAAGTATTGCTTTGGAGGATGAAGTGTGTGTGTGTGTGTGTGTGTGCATGCACGTGCATGCCCAAGTAGGGGGGAGGAGGGAAGAGAGTAGAGCCTTACCCTCCATATTGTTTACCTTTACTTTAGGAAGTGTTTCTAAAGATTGGTCAAGGGGATGGCTGAAAAAAAAAATCCCTTGATTCTGGGATTCTTCAGTCTTTTTCTCATGTAAGGGCAGTTTTATTGTGTTACCTAGCAAACTCTGATGTTGAGCCTGTCAAACAAGAGAGGTCTGGGCTGTGGTTATGCCAGTCTCTCTTTTGCTATGAGGAGAATATGGAGATACAGACAAGACTTTAGGGGCATCTCATTTCTCTTAGTGAAACTGCAGTTCAGCTGAGGCTTCCACTCCAAGCCCAGGATGCACTCAGGAGCAGTGCTCAGGGAGAAGGAAAGCCCTATTCTGGTGAGCTGTTTCTTTCAATGACCCTACATACAGTACAATTTTCTTTAATGTATGGGGATTGTGTGTGTTTCTAAATTTTGGTGCTTTCTCAGTGAATTATGGGTAAGACCAAAGTTCCTCTCACTGTTTCTGCCTGTGCTGCTCATGATCTATCCTGCTAACCCCTCAGATCTAGGATATACAAAGGAAAACCCTTCCCAAAGTGGAAAGCATGGTACAAATATCAGGCATTACAATGAATTCCAGAACAAACTTCCTGGACTATCTCCTATGGCAATTAACAATCAGCCTAGGGGCCCAGTGGATCATTGTCTCTGTAGAAATGAAAATACTTGTTTTCCACTTGGTGGCTGGGAGCATATGTCTGTTTGAACTCTCCCAGTGTAGTTAAGCCCAAATTTACCTAGCTTCTAGGCTAGACTTACTCACATGGCCATGCCTATTCAAACACTGTGATGGGAATGACTGTCAAAATGCAACTGAGATTTCAAAATTCAGGCACACTTTTTTCTATTCTCTTCTTACAGCCTTAGCCATAGTAATAAATGGTATATGTAGACCTGAGTTTAGTGTAATACCATAGGTGAAGAGGGACTAAAGTGAGGAAGACAGTGTGGGCTTTTTCCACTCACATTAAGCAGGGTTTCTCAGTCTCAACCTTATTGACATTTGTTCCAGTTGATTCTTTGTTATGGGTAGAATGTTTATCAGAATCTCTGGCCTCTATCCACTGGATGTCAATAACAACCTATGCCCCCCTACCCTGCCAGCTTATAAACACCAAAAATGTCTATAGACAAATGTCACGGGGGATGGAGAACAACCTTCCCCCCCCCCATTGAGAACTATTACAATTTTACCTTCATTCTGTCCAAATGGCATGCCAAGACCTTGTATTGAATGGAGTCTCATGAAGTATGGAATATCTTGTAACACAACAGCATAAAAAATGAGTCCGCACAAATGAGTAAGTTTTCACAAATGTTGAAATTTATGGTTATCATCATTGTCATCTCTCTGTCACCATCTAATGCTTGTAAAGCATACAGTATAAGTAAGGTGTTGATTATAGCAGATCTATAAAGTTAAATTCCAGCCTTTAATATACTAAGAAACTACTGGCTTTTATTTGTCCCAAAGGAAAGGGTTACTGATTTTCACAGATAACCAATTTCTGAATTGAACTCAACCTGGGTTTGTCTCTCTTCTGTTTCTTATTTGTCCGTAAACAGCAACTTGCTCTTTAAGGTTCTGCCTTAGGATGTTTGTTGTTTGTCTTGGTAATTACTATAGCCTTCCATTGAATTTTTGCAATTTCTCCATATGTGACATGTACCAAAACAAAGGGTCTAGCATCAACATGACCAGGACATCACAAAGGCTGTAATAAAGTGAGCAATTTGAGTACAGATTTTTATTTTCAAAGAAGCAGCTTCTAACTACCTGCATGTTAGACCAATACTCAACAGTGACAAAGGCAAAGGAATGAAATAGAAATCAAGAAGAGGTGATTCTTAAAATACTGCGGAGTGTTGAAAAATGTCTGGGTGTGACTGCAGGTTTTAACACTTAGCACTAACTCTGCCCTAGGAAGTCAAACGACACTAATTTGAATTGTAGGATTTTCATCACAAATTCAGCAATGGAAAATGAATGGGGAAATGTGGAATATCTACCTGTTCAGATCAGCAAAGTAATCTCTTGCCTTAGAAAATAAGATTCCTGGGAGCCGGGACTGCATCAGTTTCACTTACTTTGAATAAGTTCTAGCCCAATACCATGCATATATATAGCAAAATGTCCCTTGTAAAGGTCAGCACAGGGACCAACAGTTAGCACATTTAAACTTTGTGATTCATAAATTGTGATGTTATTGCCAAAGCTAATTATGTGTTTAAATAAAAGTTTTGTTTGAATTGGGACCATGAATTATTGTAACTGAAAATGTTTCATTTTTCAAAGGTGGGTTTAAACTCTTATATCAGAACCATGTCCCTAAAATCAAGGCATACATTCTTTTTTTTTACATATGTTTTTAAATTAAGGAGTGATTAATCTTAATAAAAGAAGTACAAACAGAACACATTTCATGGATTAGCTAAGAACTTTGCTGTGTTTGCTATTAATAGGGATGCAAATAGGGCTAGCACTGAGCAAATTTATAAAGTGGAATTAACGAGTCACAAACATTAGAAAATATAGGACTCAGGGGAAGGGCCCTCTTTGAGGTTAAATGACAGTGATAGTGACAGAGACAAGATTCAAATCAAGTCTTGCTGCTCTTTGGCTGACTCTCTATTTGACCTTTGGCAGGGCAGGTTTAGTTATCACTCTGCTTACCTCCTTCCCAGCTTCATAAACTTTGCTCTTGGAACAGATGTTGCATAGCAGATGCCACTTGGAATACCCACATTCCATAGTGCAGTGCCTGGATTCAAGTTCCAGCTCCATTCCTGATTCCAACTTCCTGCTGATGTATAACCTGAGACACAGCAGGTGATGGCTCAAGCACTTGTTAGATCCTTTCCAACTATATGGGAGACCCAGACTGAGCTCCCAACTCAAGGCTTCAACTTGACCCAGCTCTGGTTATTGCAGGCATTTGGGGAATGAACCAGAGTATGGGAGATCTCTATCTGTCTATCTGACTCTGCCTTCACAAATAACTAAATAAAGAAAAAAATGTAGAAGCTGGTGTTGCAGCATAATAGGTTAAGCATCTGTCCGTGGCACCAGCATCCCATATGTGCCCTGGTTCAAGTCCCAGCTGCTCTGCTTCTGATACAGCTCTGCTATGGTCTGAGAAATCAGTGGAAGATGGCCCAAGTGCTTGGGCCCCTGCACCTGCATGGGAGACCCAGAAGTTCCTGGCTCCTGGCTTCAGATTGGCTCAGCTCCGCCCATTATGGCCATTTGGGGAGTGAACCAGAAGATAGCTAATAGAATTTAAAATTAAAGTTGAGTTGATTGTTCTTTTGTTGTCGAGCTATGTAAGCATTCTTGGTATATTCTGGATACTACACACTTATCCTATACATGACTTGCAAATATTTTACCTCATTCTGTAGATTTTTTTTGCTTTCTTGATAATGTCCTACTCATGAACAATTGTGTTTAGTTTTGATGAAACTCAATTTGTCTTTCTTCTGTTGTTTGTGCTTTTGGTGTCATATTTCATAAATCATAGCATAATCCAATATTACAAAGATTTATCCCTATGGTTTCTAAGAATTTAATTTTTATATTTATAATTCTGATCCATTTTGAGTTAGTTTTCATTTATGCTATGAGGTAGGGGTCCTATTTTATTCTTTTACATAAAGATAGCTTGTTGTCGCAGCATTACTTGAAGAAACTTCTTTCTGGATTGAATAGTCTTAGCACCTTGTCCACATTCAATTGATAATAAACATGTAGATTTATTTCTGGAGCCTTAATTCTATTCTACCCATTTATATTTCTATTCTTAGGCCAGAACCACATTGTTTATTTTACTGGATCTTTGTATTAAGTTTTGAAATTGGAAATTGTGACTCATCTAAAATTGGTCTTCTTTTTTGAGATCATTTTTGTTATTTGGTGGTCCCCCAACTCTTCTAAATTAGAAGATCAGAATTCAATTTCTTTAAAAAAATGTAATTAGAATTTTAATATTGATTACATTGAAACAGTAGACAGCTTTGGGAAGCATTTTCATCTTAATCATATTATATTCCAATTAATGATATATGGTGCCTTTTCACTTAGATCTTCTTTAAGCGTTTTTGTAGTTTCAGCATTGTTTTGTAGTTTGTAGTTTTTCATATGCAAACTTTGTACCTTCTTGTTTAAATTTATTCCTGTTTTATTCTTTTTGATCTTATTGAAAATGTAATTGTTTTCTTAATTTCCTTTTTGGATTGTTCACTCCTAGGTATAAAAACACAACTTATTTTTGTATGTTAATCTTTCACCATGTTTTGTCCATTAGCTCCTAAGGTTGTTTTGTTACCCTTTCTTGTCTAGATGCTCTGGCTAGAACTTCCAGTAGTATGTTAAAAATAATCAAAATGGTTGGTGTTCTTGCCTTTTGCTTAATATATGATTTTTCATAAATTACTTTTAACAGATTGAAGAAGTTCCATTCTATTCCTAGTTTGTTGGGGTTTTCTTTGTTTTACCATGAAAGCATGTTTAATTTTGTCAGATCTTTTTTCCTGCATCAAGTAAGATGACTGTGTGATTTTTCTTTCATTACAGTAATTGGTATATTATATTGATTCTTTTTTCAATGTTGAAACAATATGATGGTTCTGTGAAAAATCCAACTTAGATTTCATGTATAATATTTTGAATATGCTGCTCAATTTGATTTACTATTATTTTTTGGGATCTTTGCATCTATATTTATAAGGATATTGATTTGTAGTTTTGTGTTCTTTGTGATGCCTTTGTCTGGTTTAAGTGTCAGAGTGATGCTATACTCATAGGATGAGTTAGGAACTATTCTTTTCCATGTGCAATAGTTTAAGAAGGAATGATATTAATTATTCTTTAAATATTTGACAGAATTCACCAATGAAGTTATCTGGTCTTGGGTTTCTTTTAGGAAAGAGGAAAGAGTTTTTGATACTGATTCAATTGCTTTATTTGTTATAAGTTTTTCAGAATTTATGCTTTTCCTTTTGTCAGTTCTAATAGTTTGTGTATTTTTAGGAATTTGCTTCATTTCACTTATGTTATCTAATTTCTTGAAGAATTCCTTATTTTCTCATATGGTTCTATTTATTTCTTTAAAGTTGATATCTAGGTGGGGACTTCCACTTCTGGTTCTAATAATTTGACCCCCCCCCCTTAATCTTGCTAAATGTTAATTTTGTTGATTTTTTTTCTGGCTTTACCCAGAACAGTGTATTCCGTACTCACACTATATGTCCTCCAAGGTTAAGGTATCTTAGGCTCCTCCCTCTCCCTTAGTACCTCATTCACATAAAACCACTGAAGATCTGTTGGCAGCTCTTCTATGTCACTCAGGTTTGATTTTTTCCATTTCCACTACTACTAGCTTTATAGCTCCACATCTTGATAATTACTGTGTCTTCTGAATGGTTTCTTTGCCACAGATTTTGGTACCTCACATTTATCCTGCTTGATTAATATTCTGAAAGTATCCCTTTAAATTAAACCACTGCCATACTTAAGACCTTATAATGAATACATTGCCAATAACATCTCCTGACCCTTTCCAAGCAGATTCCAATTCATGTGCCTTTTCCTCATCCACTGTCAAGGTATATGGAACCTCTCATGTCAGGGAACAGCTTTTCTCTGACTCACCAATATTCATTGTCTAAGTTAATCCCATCTCTCTCTCTCTCTCTCTCTCTCTCTCTCTCTCTCTCTCTCCCTCTTTGCTTATTCTTCAAGAGACTTTTCTTCCTTTTTCAAATGTTTATTAGATATCTCTTGTGTGCCAGAGTATAAGCCAGATATCAATGATATAAACGCTATTGGTCATTACTCTCATTGACCTTAAAATCTATTGCAGAAAATAGGCAATAAATCAGTAACTTTAATAATGTGTAATGATTATAGGATAGAAAAGATCTTTAATGTCAGGACCTTGTCCAGAAGTCCAAGCCAGGAATACTTCCTTGCACAAGTGATTTTTTAAGATGGCACATAAACAATAAGTAGGAATTAGCCATGTAGAAAGCGTCCTGGGCAATATTCCAGACAAATGTAATAGTACATAGTTGTGAACACTCCTGTGCAAAAGCATGAATTGTTCTAGCATGTGAATGAAAATAAACTCAGTTGCCACCTAGTTTTAGAGAAGACTGAATAGTAGCAAGAATAGATAGGGATTAGATTATACAGTTTCCTGAGATTATATGAAGGCTTTTTGCTGTGTTAGAGACTTTGACCTTCATCCTAAAAACAACGGACAATCATTAAGAGTTATGTGACAAAAATCCGTATCAGAAAGATTACTTTGTATGTGGATAATGGAGTGGAGGAGAAGAACTCTAGAGGCAGGGTGACTAGCTAGGAAAATATTGAAAGGATATAGGAAAGAAGCGATGGTGGCTTATAATAAGACAGTCATAATTGAGATGTAGACAAGATGACAGAATCATGTTGTAGTTAATAAATATAATCAATAATACTTAGTGCTGATTGACTGTGCTGGGTAAGCCAGAGCAATATGTCAAAGACGACTTTAAAGTTTCTGACTTGAATAAGTGAATAATGATACTGTTTCACTGAAATGGAGAAACTGAAGTTATGCATATTTGAAGGGCAGAATGCAAGTTCGGTTTAGGATATGGAGAGTTTAATATACCTGTGAGACATTCAAGGGGAGATTAGTTAGAGAGTTGCTCATATAAGTTAGGAGCTCACAAGAAAGATAAAGGTCAGTGACAAGTTTTGAAAGTTTTCCCAGAGAGGTGGTATTTAAAGTCTGTGATTGAATGACATCACCCAGGGAGACAGTATGAATAGAAGAGGGAAGATGATTGACCTGTGGAGTCCTCCAGCATTCAAAGATCAGGCAGTGAAGTGAAGGCCATCAAAGGAGAGTACAACAGAGACAGGAAAAAATCAGACTAGTGTGGTATTCCAACAACAGTTGAGGATGATGATCAAGGGAAGAACGTTTTAGCAAGGAGTGTTTAACTGTATTTGATGCTGGAAAAAAGGACAAAAACACCTACTTCAGTTACTGCCATTGATTCCTTGATTTTAGTTAGAATGCACTTGACTGAGGAGTGAGAGGAAGGGAAAGAAATGAAAACAAACAGCGTAGACAACTTGTTTAAAAGATCTAGCAGAAAAGAGTAAGCAGATAAACTAGCTGGTAGGGCAAGCGGGGTTCCTGGGAGGTTGGCTTTTCATGTTTATTTTTATTTTATTTTATTTATTTTTTTAAAAAATTATTTATTTGGAAGTCAGAGTTACACACACACACAAACACACACACACACACACACACACAAAGAGAGAGAGAGAGAGATCTCCCATCTGTTGGTTCACTCTCCAATTGGCCATAGTGGCTGGAGCTGCGCCGATCTGAAGGCAGGAGCCAGGAGCTTCTTCTGGGTCTCCCACGCGGATGCAGGGGCCCAAGGACTTGGGCCATCTTCTACTGCTTTCCCAGGCCATAACAGAGAGCTGGATTGGATGTGGAGCAGCCGGCACTAGAACCGGTGCCCATATGGGCTGATGGCACTGCAGGTGGAGGATTAACCTACTGTGCTATGACGCCTGCCCCTCATGTTTATTTTTAATGTGGGAGAGCCTTAAATGCTGACAACAAGGGACTAGTAGAAAAGGAGAGGTAAACGAGAGAAGATATAGTCAATATGGTGGTGTCTTCAGGAAAGGGGCAGAATTAACTTTGGAGAGATGAGAGGTACCTCTTCCATTGTAACGTGAAGTAAGAGGCAAAAACTATCAGTATGGATTGTTATGCTTGTAGACTCCATGGCACAAAGCTGAGACAATTATTTCTCGTCCTTTTGTATTTTCTGTGGAGTAATGGGAAATACAATATCATTTTCTGAAAGAGAGGGCTCAATGTGAAGGTCTTGGAGTACTGAGAGTGCAGAGCATAATTTTGAGAATAGGTATCTAGATTAGTAAGGGAACTGGAATTAGCGGACAGTGTTGAGAGGGTGTTGATGAATCTTCTAGCATTGTTCAGCAGACTGAGTGAAGATGCAGACAAGGGAGATGGTTAATTTATCTATGGTTTTCCAGGTGGGTGTGATAGAAGTTTAATGGATCCAGGAAAGAAGGAACAAGATGGATCATTGAAGCCAGATCATTGAAAACAGAGAGAAGCAAAGGCAGGGAGAAACTATGGATAGAGTAAAAATGGAAGGCTCAGTGAACAAGTGGTCCCAATGAGATCAAAGAAATTTATTGTCCTGAGAATGATTCAGAGCATGTACTGGAATGATAGGAACCTGTGGTAAGAGAATGGCATAAAAATTTGTCATTTTTAGAGGAGTATATCCTGGTGCTGACAAAGTCAATGGCATGGCTGTAAGAGTGAATGAGTGAGGAGTAATGGTGGAGGTGATCAGTGGAATTATAACTAAAAGGTCAGGGCATTGCCCTATCATCCATACCACTAGGATTGTCACCCCAAGGTGATGGCAGGAGTTGGTATTTAGAAGTTGAGGACCTGAAGTTTTCAACAAATGATAGAGGGTAGACATGATGAATGCTGGTGAGAAAATGTCTTGGAAATTGGTGTGTATAATAATGACAAGAATGATCAGAAAGCTAAAGTATCAGGGCTTATATGGAATCTGGAGCTGAACTTCCTGGGCCTAACTTCTGGTTCCACCCCAATTGAATCAACTTCCAAGTTACATAACCTTTAAACATCAGTTTTTTATATTTTATCTTTAAAATGAATGTGATGCTAGTACCTACTTCATAGGCTTCTTAAGAAGATTAAAAATAAGTTAGTAGCTAAAGACTACTTAGAGTAGTACCTGGCCCATAGTAATGGCTATGTAAGTTTCAATTTTAATGTACTATTCTGCTTAATAAAAGGCTTGGTGGCCAACTCTGACTATATTCAAATAGAATATCTCAACAAAGTGTAGGCATCCCATTTTCCAGATTAGGCAGTTTTATTCCTGTCATGTGTTGACCTCTTGTCAGGGATAGGCTGAATATAAAGTACGTGAGATCCTCAGACCCAGCCAATTCAGCAGCCAGGGAAACCATGCTTATCCTACTTTTGAGGAAAAAGAGACTGATGGGAAATACATCTGCTGTATCCCTAAAGCCTGTATTGATTACATTAGAATTATTATAAGCAGAGGGGCCTTCAAGAGCTTCATTAGTATATAGTTTGTTGTGCTGTGTACAGCAGCTCCAAGAAACTAATATATACAAAAATTAGTACTTTAGGATTAAATATATTATAGGTACAAACTGTTTGAAACTTTTACATACATGGGTTTATTTCATTCCTACAACAACCTAGTGAAGTAGGTGCTGAAGTTGATTCTATTTTACAAAAGAAAATACTGAGAGTTTAAGTAGTTTGCTTAAGTGAATGACTAAAACCTAGGTAAATAGACCTCAAACTGTACTGAACTTTTTCTTAGACATAGTAATGACATAGTAGATTTGGATGGGGGAGAGAAAAGTAAAATATTATAAATGTAAAATCTGAGGAATTATTTTTTTTCTTTTTTTAACTTTTATTTAATGAATATAAATTTCCAAAGTACAGCTTATGGATTACAATGGCTTCCCCCCCATAAAGTCTTATATTAAAAAACTCAATAATAGTAAAAATAATCATTAAAAAGTTGTCAAATAGCTTTCAAGTCTCTCACCATGAACCAAACTCCAAAAAA
This sequence comes from Oryctolagus cuniculus, assembly GCF_051225735.1. NCBI lineage: Eukaryota > Metazoa > Chordata > Mammalia > Lagomorpha > Leporidae > Oryctolagus > Oryctolagus cuniculus. The sequence goes on along the minus strand of NC_142888.1, from coordinate 80,922,814 downwards.
AAAAAAAAAGAAAAGAAAAAAACAGAAACCATGAGTTCTATAGGTGAGTTCTTTCAAACATTAAGATAATTTCATTTCAACAAGTTTCACTATGAGAAACAGTGACTTGATCAGCTCTTGTCCTGACGGTTGATGTACAATGTCATACTTTATCCATTTTAGTATTTTTTTTTGTTCTAGTACCATTGGTTGAACTCTGTAATTAACACACAATTATTCTTAGGGGTTTAAATTTTAACTGAAAAGTGATGCCTGTTAGGAATTTGGAAAACATTATGCTGAGTGAAATAAGCCAATCCCAAAGGGACAAATACCACTTGTTCTCCTTGATAGGTGACAACTAACTGAGCACCAAAAAGGAAACCTGTTAAAGTGAAATGAACACTATGAGAAACGGTGACTTGATCAGCCCTCACCCTGACTGTTGATGAGCAACTTGATATGGTATCCCTCTTAGTATTTTTTTGTTTGTTCTACTTAATACTTTTGGTTGAATGCTGTAATCAATACACAATTCTTCTTAAGTGCTGAAACTTAACTGAAAAGTGATCACTGTTAAATGTAAGAGTGGGAATAAGAGAGGGAAGAGATGTACAATTTGGAACATGCTCAAGCTGACTTACCTCAAACGGTAGAGTTAGAAACATACCAGGGGATTCCAATTCAGTCCCATCAAGGTGGCATGTACCAATGCCATCTCACTAGTCCCAGTGATCAATTTCAGTTCACAATTGATCATAATGATAGGACTAAGAACCAAAGGGATCACATAAACAAGAATAGTGTCTGCAAATACTAGCTGATAGAATAAAAAAGGGAGAGAATGATCCAACATGGGACGTGAGATACACAGCAGACCCATAGAATGGCAGATGTCCTAAACAACACTCTGGCCTCAGAATCAGCCCTTAAGGCATGTGGATCTGGCTGAAAAGCCCATGAGAGTATTTCAGGCATGGAAAGCCAAGACACTCTGGGGGAAAAAAAAAAAAAAAAACCTAAATGAAAGATCTCCGCGAGTGAGATCCCAGTGGAAAGAACAGGTCATCAAAGAAGGAGGTACCTTTCTCTGAAGGGAGGAAAGAACTTCCACTTTGACCATGGCCTTGTCTAAATATGATCAGAGTCAGTGAACTCAGGGGGCTTCCATAGCCTTGGCAGCTCATGACAAGAGCCTAGGTTGATTACTGATGCCATAAACAAGAGTGTCAATTTGTTAAGTCAACAACAGGAGTCACTGTGCACTTACTCCTCATGTAGGATCTTTGTCCTTAGTGTGCTGTACATTGAGATTTAATGCTATAACGAGTACTCAAACAGTATTTTTCACTTTGTGTTGCTATGTGGGTGCAAACTGTTGAAATCTTTACTTAATGTATGCTAAACTGATCTTCTGTATATAAAGAGAAATGAAAATGAATCTTGATGTGAATGGAAGGGGAGAGGTAGCAGGAAAGGGGAGGGTTGCGGGTGGGAGGGATGTTATGGGGGGGAAGCCATTGTAATCCATAAGCTGTACTTTGGAAATTTATATTCATTAAATAAAAGTTTGAAAGCAAAAAAAATAAAAAACATTAAAATAATTTCTATTAGAATTTTTAGCTGTTCTAGAAATAAGGGCTATCTCTCATTTTCAAAAATAAAACTAGCTTAACTCTGAGAGTCATGACAAAGTTAGAACCAGAAAGAAGAACAAAAAGTCAAATCCCATTTATGAATATGGACTTAAAATTTCAGTAACATGTATGGGAAGAATGACAGTCTATGACTTAGGATTCAATTAAAAATGCAGAGCTGATTTATTTGGAAATATTTTATTTTTTGAATTGACAGATAAAATTGTCCATATTTGCAATGTACAACATGTTTTGAAATATATTTACAGTTTGGATGGATAAATTGAGTTAACTAACAAATGTGTTACCTCACGGAACTATTTTCATGGTGAGAACACTTAAAATCTATTCTCTCAGCATTTTAAAGAATACAATGTAGTGCTACTAACTACAGTCAGCATCCTGTACAATAAATATCTTGAAATTATTCCTTCCGTGTAACTGAAATTTTGTATCCTTTGACCAACATCTCCACAACTTCCACTTCTATCAACCTCTGGTAACCACCATTTTACTCTCTACTTCTCTGAGATCCATATTTTTAGTTTTCACATATGGGTGATATTATGCAATATATGTCTTTCTGTTCCTGGCTTATGTTTCTTAATGTAATGTGCTCCATGTTCATCCATGTTGCTTAAAATGATGGATTTCATCATTTTTATGGATAATCAGTGTTCTGTGGTGTATATGTACCACATTTTCTTTATCCATTCATCCATTGAAGGGCCCTAAGTTTGATTCAATATCTTGGATCTTGTGAATAATATTGCAGTAAACATGGGAATGCAGATATCTCTTGAAAATATTGACTTCATTTCCTGTGTGTGTGTATCTCAAGTAATGTGATTTTTAGATAATATGGTAATTCTATTTTTAATTTTTTGTGAACCTTCTATACCATTTTTCTTAATGGTTGTATTGAGGTGCATTCCTACCAACAGTGTTCAAGGGTTATATTATCTCATCCTCTTCAACATTTATCTTTTGTCTTTTTGATTATTGCCATTCTCACAAGTATGAGGAGTAGTAAGAACATTCTTAACTTGTTTTTGATCTTAGAGGAGAAGATTACAACTTTCCCTCATTCAGTATGATACTAGTTGTATATTTGTATTGTGGTAATTCCTTCTATTCCTTGTTGAGAGTTTTAATCTTAAAGGATAATGAATTTTGTTAGTTTTTCTCCATCTGTTGAAATGATTATACATTTTTGGCTTTTATTCTGTTAATATGGTATATCACTTTTGTATACTGTTTGAAGACAAGTTTTACAGTTAATTCTCATAGTACAACTCATTAAGGACAGAAGTCCCACATGGGGAGTAAGTGCACAGTGACTTCTGTTGTTCATTTAACAATCAACACTCTTATTTTTGACGTCAGTGATCACCTGAGACACTTGCCATGAACTGCCAAGGCTATAGAAGCCTTTTATGACCACAGACTCCATCAGTATTTGGACATGGCATAAACAAAGTGGAAGTGCCTAGGAAATCAAGTACTTGGGCCCCTGCCACACATGTGGGAGATCAGACATGCCACCCATGTGGGAGACCTGGATGGAGTTTCTGGCTCCTGGCTTCAGTCAGGCTCAGCTCTTGCTGTTGTGATCATTCAGGGAGTGAACCAGCAGATAGAAGGTCTCTCTGTCTCAGTCTCTCTCTTTTTTTTCTCTCTTTCTCTCAGCTTTCAAATAAATAAAGTAAATCTTAAAAAATAATGTTAAGGCAGAAAATTTGATGGAGTTAACACTTAGTGGTCCCCCTTTTGCCACTGATAATGGAAGAAATGTGTTCTGCTGATTTTAGTTGTTGTGGAGGAAATGGCTTAGAAAGGGTCCTGCAAGCTTAAAACATCTATTGTTGGAATTGGGAAAGAGCACCATCCAGGGAAAGGATTTTGTTAAAAACTTGGGAGCGCAGATGATAGTGTTTGTGGTCTCTTGGATCATCTTTAAACCGAAGGAACAGCATTACCAACTCTAATGTGTAATAAGGCTCATCTGTTGATCATTAAAATGCTTGCTGCCTTTCAAATTATTGGCAAACCTCTGGGGTGGCTTTATATCTCTTTAAAATGATGATGAGTTAATGCAAAAATGTTTTCACAATATTTCTTCTTACTGATTGCTAAATTGGCTTAAATTATTTTTATAGAAAATCCATGATGCAGCTAACTTCAGTTTTAGGATAGCAGTTATCAGTCCTCACTTGGGACTAAACCAAAAGCAAAATTTTGGCCTTTTTTCCAAATGGTCTTTGGTGAAGGATCTTTGCAAGGTTTTTATGCAATGTAAATTATTTTTATATAGAGAAGACTTTATTATGTTGGTAAATACTTTGTAGGTAGGCCCATGCAGCTTAGGGTTTTAGCACTCAGAAGCCATCAAACCCAGCAATTTCCCTTTTCTTGCCAAAAACACCAACAATCTAACCTTACCAGAGAACACAAAAAAGACTCCATATCTTAGCACAGCTGCTGAACAGCACATTACAAGGGCTTTTTAATAAGTTTAAACATAACTCATTTCCTCCTGCATAAAGTCAGGGAATTTGACATACACTACAAATTCTATATCCTTATTCTGGTCCATATGCAAAACGTATTGACTGATGCCTAGGGCACACTAAATATTTGAAGCTCATGTGTATTTTACTATTAAGCCAGGATATCAGTTGGGAGTCAAGAGACAGTTGGATTTGTCCCCAAATATATTTAAGTCTATTGAACTTGCTTTTGTAATTCTATAGGTTAATATTTGTGTTATGACATTCAATGAAATATCATTGTCAAAATAGAGTTGTTTCTTTGAAAACTAAGTTTAATGAACACTTTACAAAGAACAAAAAGGCTTAAATAAAGATACAGCAGAGATTAACAAGAGAATATTATGAAGCACAACATGCTAATACATTGAAAAATGAGCTGCAACGAATAATTTCCAGAAAAGTATAAATTGCCAAAAGAAATACTTTCATTAACTGTAACATTCAAGGAACTTTTTCACTAGTTGAAAATCTTCCCATAGGGAAAAGAGCAGACCCAAATAAGTTTATAGTCATATATATTTTAGATGAGGAAATGAAAAAGGCAACACCCCCTGATCATTTTATGAGGTGAGTATATAACCGAGATACCAAATCAGAGAATGATTATATATGGAAAAAGTATTACAGGTCAAATTCATTCATTAATATAGATACCATATTTTAAAATATTAATGAATTTATTCCAGCAATTTTTAAAAAGATGATTCATTGATATCTTGATGGTTATTTCAGACATATGAGAATTTGTTTCACAAATTCTAGGAAAAGAAATGTTAGGTTCCTATATGAAATAATTTTGTAAAGACTTATTTATTCATTTGAGAGGCAGAGATACAAATAGACAGCTTCCATGAATTGGTTCACTCTGCAACTACCTGCAATAGCCAGGGCTGGACCAGGCCAAAGCTGGGATCAGAGAACTCAGCCCAGGTCTCCTATGTTGGTGGCAGGGCCTGAACTACTTGAGACATTATCTTCTTTGTGCATTATCAGGATGCAAGAATTGGAATTGCAGCCAGAACTAGAATCCAGGCACTCTGATTAGAATGTGAGTATCTTAATTGGCATTTGAACCACTAGGCCAAATGTGCGCCTGTCTATTAAAATTCTTGACCTAGGTGTTTAATGTATTAGAAAATATGTTGATATAAATCACAAAATTAGCATATCATCTGCATAAGTACAATAAAAGCGTTTGATGAAATTTAACATATATTAACTAGGTGTATCTATGAGAACTTCAAAAAGTTCAAGGGAAATTGAATTAAAAGATCAGTTGGGGCCTGCTCCATGGCTCACTTCGTTAATCTGCCTGCGGCACCCGCATCCCATATGGGTGGCTCTCTGCTGTGGCCCGGGAGGGCAGTGGAGGATGGCCCAAGTGCTTGGGCCCTGCACCCGCATGGGAGACCAGGGTTGGGGGGAGCACCTGGCTCCTGGCTTTGGATCAGCGCAGCTCCGGCCGTAGTGGCCATTTGGGGGGTGAACCAAAGGAAGGAAGATCTTTCTCTCTGTCTCTGTCTCTCTCTCACTGTCTATAACACTACCTGTCAAGTTAAAAAAAAAAAGATCAGTTGATTTTGGTGTAAAAACATATTGTATACCAAACTAAACCTTTTGCATGCAAAATTTTTGAAGTGCTGTCATATATTACAAGGCCAAAATCTAAGATGACACTGGAAAGGGGAGCTATAAGTTTAGTTCCAAAATCATTTTGAAGTAGGCAGGCACACAGGCTAAAATTGATTAGATCTGTGAACTGGAAGACCACGCCTTCGCCATGCCCCTGTGTGACTTCACGCCCCACCTGATACCTTCACCATGCCCCTGTGTGACCTCATGCCCCTACCTGGCCATATCTGGGTGCCCACCAGCCAATCAGGTTAATTAACCACTCCCCTTTGGAGGTGGGTTAAAAGCTGGGACACGGTGTAGCCTGGCCCTTCTCTTTTCCCTGGCTTCTTGCCTGGAGGAGGCTTGCTGCGGCCCTGCACCTCCAGGGTCCCCTTGGGCCACGCGCCCTAGGCTTCCTGGCCTAGATACTCTTCCACGTGGCTGGTTCCTGGTGCTCGGTATGAACCCAGATTTACCTCTCTCTTGGTCTCTGCATTGCTGCCGGTGATAAGCAGTGGATAGCAGCTCTAGGTGCTTGCTGCATGTGGCTTTGGCCTGCTCCCTGAGTGGTATGGATGCTCCCCTAGTTCCCAGACTTTCCCCTCTCTCTTACCTGAACTAAAGCCTTCACTTTCCTAGATACCTTTTGCACTAAATAAGAGCCTAAAACGTACCATGCTGCTTCGTTTATCTGTGCCGATATTTAGAATTCTTCTCTAAATATTAGGCAAGAACCCTCTCGGGCTAATTAATATTGGGGATTTAGTAATAAGCACATGGTGAAATCATATGGCACCCCAAATTCCAGTAGCACATGTGGCACCCCAGATAGCACTTCTGGGGAACTTTAAAGGGCCACATTTCAGTGTATATTTTAGGGGGTCTTGTCCAATTTCAGTTTTGTACCTAAAGGATTTGTCAAAACAGGTGACAGTAGCTTTTGTTTTTGATAGTCTCAAGATGGCAGGTGGGACAGAAGTTATTATCCAGGGCCAGCCTAAGGTTCGGAGTCCAAAAGGAGGCTTTTCAGGGGTTGCAACCTTGAGGAAGGATGAATCAGAACTAAATCCATCCCAGTAATTCCACTTCCTCTGAAGACCACATGAAAAATTGCTTTGGCACAGAATAAAATATGAGACAATGACTAGTCACTAATGAGCTGTTAACAGAAGCTGGTACTCATACATACTTGCAGTCAGAACTTCTTCAATAAATGAATTTTAAAATTAAAAGATAATTTTTTTCCCAGAAACCTTTTATTTAAAGTATACAAACTTCATGCATTTTATAACTACAAATTTAGGGACATAGTGATTCTTCCCACCCTTCCACTTACTCACACCCTTCTTCCTCCTCCCTCTCATATTCCCATTATTTTTTACTAAGATCTATTTTCAATTAATTTTATATGCATCAGATTAACCCTATACCAAACAAAGAGTACTACAAATAGTATGAAAAAAAACTATTCCTCAACAGTTGAGACAATAATGTAGTTTAAAGTGGTTCTTACTGGTATTTGGTACTGGTACTGGTACTTTTGTGCATAGTAGAACAAACACAAACATACTGTGGAGGAAAGTACCTTCATGCTAACACTCCAAAAATGCCTACAAAGAGAAAACAACACACTGAAACTTATGGGATGTAGAAAAAGAGTCCTCCGAGGAAAATTTATAGCTACAAATGTCTGCATTAGAATGAAGAAAGGACTCAAATACATAACCTGACTTTACACAGCAAAGAACTAAAAAAAGAAGAGCAAACTAAACCCAAGGATAGCAAAAAGAAAGAAATAAAATAGCTATTAGAGTAGAGATAAAAGAAATACAGAATGGAACAAAATTGACTTCAGTGAAGCCAAAAGTCAGTTGTTTGAAAGATCAATATTGAAAAACATTTAAGTAGCCTAGAAAAAGAGAAGATACAGATATCTAAAATCATAAATAAAAATGAAGGGAATACTACTGCTCTTAACGACATAAAAATTGCAAGATAACACTGCAAAAATTGTATACCAACAAATTAGTTAATATAGATGAGATGGACAATTCCTAGAAACATACAAACTGCCAATCCTGCCTTAAAAAAATGGAAATTCTGAATAGGCCTATAAAAAGTTTTTTTAAATCTATAAAAAGACTGAAACAGTAATCAAAAATATTCCCTCTAAAAAGAAAAGTCCAGGAACAGATGGCTTCACTGCTGAATTCTACAAAACATTTAAAGAAGAATTAACACCAATCCTTGTTAAGCTCACCCAAAAAATAGAAGAGGAGGAAACATTTTTAATTCATTCTGTGATACCAACATTACTGTTACTAAAGCCAAATATATAATGAGGAAAGAAAATTATAGAGCAATATACTCAGTAAAATAATAGCAAACTAAATCTAACAGCATATTTAAAAATTATATGTCACAACTAAATGGTGTTTATCCCAGGAATGTTAGGGTGATTCACTGTAGGAAAATCAACGTGTCTACAGCAAATTAATAGAATATGGAGGATAAAAAAATTTCGTGATCATCTCAATTGATGCAGGATAAGAATTTATAAAAATCCAATACCTATTCATGATTAAAAAAAAAAAAAACTGGTAAGAGAGGAGAATTTCCTCAACAGGATAAAGGGTGTGTGCGAAAACACATAACTCACTTCATATTCAGTGGTGAAAGAATGAAAGCTTTCTTCCTATGATCAGGAACAAGACAAGGATGTCTCCTTTCACCATTGTTATTTAACATTGTACTAGAACTTCTAGCTCTTGCCTAAAACAAATAGGCAAGATGAAGAAAGGCACCCAAATTAGAAAGGAAGAAGTTAAACTATCTCTATTTGCAGATTCCCAAGAGATCCCCAAAGATCCTCCATCCCCCTCACACATAACCTACTAGAGCTAATAAATAAATTCAACAAAGTTATAGTATACAAGGTGAAAACACAAAGAGCAGATTGTAAGCCTGTAATGTTTCTGTAAGTCTGCAATGAGCAACATGAAATGTAATGTAAGAACCTGATTCAATTTATGTCATCTACAAGGGTAAAATATGAATGAATAAATGTTAACCAAGGAACATGAAAAATACATACATTGAACACTAGAAAACATTGCTTAGGAAATTAATTCAATTGGTCTGTTATTGCAGAAACAGAAAAACTAACCTTCAACTTCTTAAGGACTTACAAGTGGCCTTGATTAGTGTAGACCTTCTTTGAAAATAAGAAAAATGTTAGAAGGTTCACACTTCAAAATTTCAAAATTTTCAACAGAGCTACTATAATCAAAACAGTGTGGTACTGGCCTACAGATAACTTTATAGATTAGTGTACTAGCACTGAGAGTCCAGAACTAAACCCATATATTTAGGGCCAATTAATTTTTTACAAGAGTGCCAAGGCCTTTCAATAGAAGAGAATATTCTATTTTATAAGTAATGCAGGCACAACTAGATAGATATCCACATGCAAATGAATGAAGTTGGACTCCTACCTCACAACATATACGAAATGTCTATTAATGGGTAATGTATAAATAAATTATGATACTTTCACACAGTTGAATGTCATTCAGCCATAAAAATGAAAGAAAAATTGCTGCAAGGTGAATGAACCTTGCAAGTATTACATAATATGAAAGAATCTAGACATAAAAATTCATATATCGTAAAAGTCCCTTTATACAAAGTATCCATAACAGGTCAATTCATAAGTATTGAAATCAGATTGGCTTTTGGCAGGGAATTAATTTTTTTTGACAGCGTGGACAGTGAGAGAGAGAGACAGAGAGAAAGGTCTTCCTTTTCCATTGGTTCACCCTCCAATGGCCGCTGCGGCTGGTGTGCTGAGGCCAGCCAACACGCTGATCTGAAGCCAGGGGCCAGGTGCTTCTCCTGGTCTCCCATGCGGGTGCAGGGCCCAAGGACTTGGGCCATTCTCCACTGCACTCCCGGGCCACAGCAGAGAGCTGGACTGGAAGAGGAACAATCAGGAGAGAATCTGGTGCCCCGACTGGGACTAGAACCCCGGGGTCCTGGAGCCGCAGGCAAAGGATTAGCCTATTGAGCTGTGGTGCCAGCCAGGGAATTAATTTCTTAATGGACATAGTATTTAATTTTGGGTTTATGAGCATTAGTTTAGGACCTATATAGATGTGATTATTGGATAACATTGTGAATGTGCTATCATGGAATTGTTCACTTTGAAATGGTTAAAATCTCTTTAGGGAACAGGAATTATACAAGATAGCAGATTTGAATTGCAATTAAATATAATTCCTAGAAATAAAATATCTGAAATTTGAAATTCAGTGGATGAAGACTGACTACAGAAGAAATAGAAAATCCAAGTATCTCTATATGTATTAAAGAAATTTAATAAATAATTTAAAAATTTGTACAAAGAAACCATGAATCACAAGTAGCTTGATGGGTAATTCTGCCAAAATTTTGAGAAAGAAATTATGTTAATCTTATACAAAATCATTCAGAAAATAGAGTAGAATGGGGTATTTCATAATACATTTTGTGATGCCAGAATTTCTCTGACATGAAGGCCAAACACACACACACACACACACACACACACACACAGAAACACACGACAAGGAAACTATAGCCCAATATCTTCATGAACACAGATAGAAAAATCCATAATATTCTGAGTCCATGGAACAGAGAAGGGCACCCAAATGAAGTCTTGTATATGCTGTAAGTTGAGAGGATGATGCTGAGAGAATCCAGGGAGGCAAGGGTATTTACAATTACAAGGCAGGGTATCAGAGTGGAGACAGCTAGATAGGGAGTGAACTCTGTATATTTGCAGAGGATCATCCCCCAGTACTCATACTCATGGAAATATTGGTAAAAACATGAATTTGAAGAAGTTACCTAAGGCAGAGTAAAGAAAAATTTGGTAGGATTAAACAGAATGATTCCTGAAACTCTCACAGGACAGAAATTGTTATTCCTACTATCAGGGTTGGAAACTTCATTATTAGTGAATATTTGGGTAGTCTCGGAAGGTTTTGCTTCAGAAGTGGAATAAACAGATCTGGCCCTACCTAAGAAAGCAAAAAAGAAAGACCCAAAAGGATCCATTTCTTTCCACTTAACTGTTAGAACAAAGTTCAAGACTATTTATAAGTGTTCAGAAATGCCCAGCACTCAAGAAGGTAAAATCCATTGTATCTGGCATCCAACCCAAAATTATCAATTTTATCTGCAAAAGGAGGGCTATGCAACTTGTAATAAGATGAAAAGCTAAGCAATTTAAATTATCCAGAAGTGACATAAATGATAGTAGAAAGATATATTAAAGCAGTTATCATGACTACATTCCATATGTTTTGGAAGCTAGAATGATAGAAGCTGGTAAGTAGAGATTAGGAAATATATTAATGTGTACATAGACACATACACCCAAGGTGCCCAAGTCAGACTTATACAGAAGAAAGCCAAAATGTCTAGCTTTAAAATAGACTATATGGAATTAATGTTAGATTAGATATTACTGAAGAAAATACTGTGAACTTGAAACCATACCAAAAGAAATTATCCACATGAAACATATAGAAGTAAAACACCAAAAGGAAAAATGAGGAGTGAGCTGTTGAAAGAAACTTATGTGTAATTGCAGTTCTCAAAAGAAATAAGGAGGGAGCAGAAAAATATTTGAAGAAATAATGGCTCAAAGTTTTCCAGATTTGAAGGAGCTTATAAAAGAAGCTCCACACAACTCAAGTACAACGAATATGAAGATAACTATAGCCCATCTCCTGGTTATCCGTGGCCTTCTGAGTGTGGGATGGACCTAATGAATAGAATACAGAAAAAGGGGTGGTATGTAATTTCTGGGATTTCTTTACAAAAGACTGTGCCTTCTGTCTTGCTGGTACTCTCTTTTTTTTTTTAACTTTTATTTAATGAATATAAATTTCCAAAGTACGATTTATGGATTACAATGGCTTCCCCCACATACCGTCCCTCCCATCCACTACCCTCCCCTTTCCCACTCCCTCTCCCCTTCCATTCACATCAAGATTCATTTTCGATTCTCTTAATATACAGAAGATCAGCTTAGTATACATTAAGTAAGGATTTCAACAGTTTGCTCCCACACAGAAACATAAAGTGAAAAATAATAGATGATTTTTTTTAAATGATGATGAAATCAGATCAGACCTATTGTCATGTTTAATCCCAGTGAGAGTCTCTCTTGATCTCATTGATGAAACCATCTGCAATGTTTTGAACTGCCCTATGGAGAAGCCCCCATGTCATAAAACTGAGGCGGTCCTTTAACTAGTAGCTAGTGAGGAACTGAAGCCATCAGCTCAACAACTCAAAAGTATGTTAACTCTGCCAAGGATTAATAAGTGATGTTGGAATCAGACCCTAGACCAATGGAACCTTGAGATGATTACAGTCTCAGTCAATAAATTGACTGCAACTTGGAGAGATACCCTGAACCACAGATGCAGGCAAGCTCCACGCAGACCTGAATACAAATATAGTGAAATAACAAATACTTCTTCATTAAGCCACTGAGTTTTGGGAATAATTTGTGTGGTAATAAAAAATCAATACACAAAGATGTATTATAATGAATTGTTTAAACCGATGATAAAGGGAAAATCTTAAAAGTAGCCACAGATGTTATAAATAAGAGTCTCAATTGTTAAATCAACAACAGGAGTCACTGTGCACTTACTCCCCATGTAGGACCTCTGTGTTGTACTATGAGAACTAACGGTCAAACTAGTCTTCAAACAGTACTTTATACTTCCTGTGTCTGTGTGGGTGCAAACTCTTCAAATCTTAGTATATACTAAGTTGATCTTCTATATATAAAGATAATTAAAAATGAATCTTTTTTTGACAGGCAGAGTTAGACAGTGAGAGAGAGAGAGAGAGACAGAGAGAAAGGTCTTCCTTTTCCGTTGGTTCACCCCTCAATGGCCACTGTGGCTGGCGCACTGCGACTGCGACCAGCACACTGCGCTGATCCGAAGCCAGGAGCCAGGTGCTTCTCCTGGTATCTCATGCGGGTGCAGGGCCCAAGGACATGGGCCATCCTCACTGCACTCCTAGGCCACAGCAGAGAGCTGGCCTGGAAAAGGGGCAACAGGGACAGAATCCGGAGCCCTGACCGGGACTAGAACTCAGGGTGCTGGCGCCGCAGGCAGAGGATTAGCCTAGTGAGCCACGGCGCCAGCCTTTAAAAATGAATCTTAATGAAGAATGGGATGGGAGAGGGAGTAGTAGATAGAATGGTTTGTGGGTGAGAGGGTGGTTATGGGAGGAAAAACCGCTATAATCCAAAAGTTGTACTTTTGAAATTTATATTTATTAAATAAAAGTTTTCTAAAAAACAGTTGCCACAGGAAAAAAAGACTCATTATTTACACAAGAAACAATCACTGTAAATTTCTGAAGACACAATACAAACTGTGAAATAGCACAGAAAAATTCTTAAAGCACAGAAAGTGAAAAGAAATGAAAAGATTAAGGACCTAGATTGGCCAACACAACTTCAAAAATGAACAAAGTTGGTGAAGTTGCACTAGCTGATTTTCAAATTTCATTTTAATTTCTCAGTAATCAAGACAATGTGTTATTTAGCATCAAGACAGAAAATTTAGATCGATATTTGCTAGCATCTGTACCATTGCAGCAGGCCAACTTGTCAGCTTGCAAGTGGCATAAAGTCTTAGTTTTTTTTTTTTTTTTTTTTTTTTTTTTACAGTTCCTGACACAAAGGCCCTCAAAGTTATTTGAAATTACATATTTCTTGAACTGGGTATGACTACACTGATGGTCATTTAACATTTATTCTTTATGACCAACATATAGATTTGGTTTATTATTATGTATCATATATTTAAAAATAAAAATAAAAATACTAAGTAAAATTATTTGGAAAAACTAGGTAAATTCATGTCACTTAGAAACATTACTCTTCAAGGTTCAGCATTGTGGTGTAGTAGGTTAAGCCACCACCTGCAATGCTAGCATCCCATATGGGTGCCAGTTCGTTTCCCAGCTGCTCCACTTCCATTCCAGCTCCATGCTAATATGCCTGGGAAAGCAATGGAAGATGGCCCAAGTACTTGCAGCCCTGTCCCCATGTGGCAGATCATAAAGAAACTCCTGGCTCCTGGCTCCTGAATTCAGCCGCCCTTGCCCCAGCCACTGGGGCAATTTGGAGCATGAACTAGCAGATGGAAGATTTTTCTCTCTCTCTGTAATTCTGCCTTTCAAATAAATAAATCTTAAAAAATAAATATCACTGTCCAATGAAATTGATGTATGAAAGATATAAATTTGAAACTAGATCATGCAATTCAGAAGCATTCTTCATTCAGCATGCTTCACAAGGGTCTACAGGTTCTTACCCCATGTTTAAAGAATCAAAACTAGAAATCGTTGATGACACTTTTGAGTGAGTTTTCTTGAAGGAAAATGCTGGTGTAGTCCTTGATTCTATGTTAAAATATTGTGAAATGAATGTACATTTATGTTTTAAATTAGAATAAAACATGTAAAATCTAAAATATGTAAACATCCCTTTTCTTCTGCTTTCTGCTTTAAAGTGTACTTAAATTAGTCAATCTATCTGTCTCATTTCCATTGATAATGGCACTTGTATTTCATTTTGACTAATGTAGCAAAAAAAAAAAAATCCTTCAGTAAATAATGCTTGAATGTTTGGCTTTTCATTTAAGTAAAAACTCCAGGGCTCTGAGGGAACGTCAAATCTCTGTGGCATCCAGGGATTCATTTTTCAGCTTTGAATACAACAGAAAATCTGACATGGATTTTGGCTGAAGTTGAGCCATTCAAGGGGACAGGATAAATTTTGAGGTAATTGCATATTTGTCTGTGAGATTTCAGGTAAAGATTCAGTGCTTCAGTAATGAGATTTGCTATTCTTAAAATATGACTTAACAAATGTTTTTTTCTTTTTCTGGACCATTCTTGGGGGAAGATTTATTTATTTATTTGAAAGTCAGAGTTACAGAGAGAGAGAGAGAGGCCTTCCATCTGGTGGTTCACTCCCCAGTTGGCTGCAATGGCTGGAGCTGTGCCGATCCGAAGCCAGGAGCCAGGAGCTTCTTCCAGGTCTCCCACAATGGTGCAGGGGCCCAAGGACATGGGCCATTTTCCACTGCTTTCCCAGGTCATAGCAGAGAGCGGGATCAGAAGTGGACCAGCCAGGTCTCGAACTGGCGTCCATATGGGATGGCATCACTTCAGGCCAGCCTGTTGTGCCACAGCACCGGCACTGCCTTAGAATATTTCAAGTTGCTTCATGTCTCCTTCTTTCCTGGCAGATGATAGTAGGGAGAGGTAGAGGGGATCGATTATGTGAGGGAAGGACAGAGATTAAAGACTAGAAAAGAAAGAGGGAGGAGTAAAGAAGAGGAAAGGAAGGGACCAAACAGTAAAATAAATAGAGATAGCAGGACAAAGAAAAATAAGCAGAGGGGGAAAAGGAAACCGGAACAGGAAAATTGTAACAATGATGATAATATTGAATTCTAATAAGAGTTTCTAGCATTTATTATGTTCCTCCTATTTACCAGGCAATATGAATGATTTTTATTAATGATAATTTATAAATTTATATAAATCAATATAATTTATAAATTTTATAAATGATATTTCAAAATATCATTTGTTCTGTACAGTATCACGAAGTAATACCTATTATTTTTATTTTATAAATAAAGAAATAAACCTGAATGTATTAAGTAACTTGCTCCTGGGTGACAGAGTCTGGATTTGAATCCAGGTCTGGTTGTCTCTAGAGCCCACACTTTTTCCATTGTATTAGGCTACCTCTATAAGGGACAAAAACGACAGATTGAAAGATGAAACCTTTAGTTAAATAGGTTATTTGGCATCATATAAACAGAATACACAACACAAAATAACTTATCATTATCCTTAGCTTTTCTTTCCCTTCATATCTCTCCTCATGCTCCCCACCACTTAAAATGATTCCATTTGGTTACAATGGTTTGTGAAGAAGATAAGCGGGCAGGCAGTTTTCATTTTTCTTGGAGTTTTCAGGTCAAGCAGACAACTTACATCCTCTGATTTCACAAAGGACTTAATGCCCAGTTAACTCATAAGAGCTATGTCAAAACCAACATTTTCTACACTTTTTTGAGGTTATGGATCCTTTTGAGATTCTGAAGAAAGCTAAAGATACTCTTTCCAGAAATAAGGACATGCATGCAAATTTTGCATAAAAATTCAGAAGTTTCATAGAGCACCTTTAAGATCCTAGGTTTTGCATCTGAGATGAAAGTTTTATTGCATCTGAGAAGTTTTAGAGTCCAGAGATACAAAGAAAGTGACAATGAATTCTGACAGTGAGGATGAGCGCCAAACCTGGCACCCTGGCTCTAACAGGACTTTCATGAATCCTTTTCAAATATAAGATTGGATATGTTTGTCTTCTCACCTATTTCAAGACACATCCTTATGAACAGTTGTATGCAAGAGGCTTAAGTTTAAATTGCTCCCTTGACTCAAATTTTATAATTGATTTGCACTAAGAAAGATAAGTTCCCTTACAGCATTAAATTTTGTGTACATTACAGTGTTCACTGGTGCTCAATGAAACATCTTTTGCTTTGACTTTTTTGATGTTAGAGATGGTTACTACTTCCTGGAGAGTGAATCTTCTATCTAGAAGTGGCTTGCATGCAATTTTTGTTTTTTAAATTCATATATTCCATGCAAATTTTGATGAGGCCCTGTTGGGGTTCAGGGTGAAAGAGTGGCATATAGGAAAAAATACTGAACAGAGTCAAGACTGCTTTTAATTTGATTTATTTTTAATGATGGTAAAAGACATAGCCTTTGTGCAGAAAGCATTGCCACCTGTAACATAAGGTAATGTAGTATTATTGTGATTTTCAAACCTCTTAAGCAGTGAAAACGTTTGTTCCAATGGAAATTTTGTGCATTCCATTATGTAAAGAAATTACAGAGCTTTTACAATGGAAAAAGTGATGCAGTGGTGGTAAGAATTCAGATTCTTTCCTTTGTTCTATCCCTCTTTCCCCTCCACTCGCTCAAGAAGAACATTCGTGGAGTATGGTTTGAAAAGAGTTGATCTAGAAAGCAACAGTGTGGAATGATCAAGAGCATGTGTTCTGGAGTCAAGCATATCTGGGTTCTAGTCTTGGCTTGAATATTCAATAGCTCTGTGCTCACAGCAAACTTCTTAATCTCTCTATGCCTCAGTTTCCAAGTCTGACAAGTAAGGATAGTAAACACCTCTTATCACATGAAGTGCTTATGGAGCTTTAATTAGTTAATAAAACATGTAAAGTGATTAATCAAGTGCCTGGCACATGGCAAGTGTTTAATCAATGTTTGCTTTATCATTGTTATTGATTATAGTTTCGGATAAGGGCTTAGCTCTCACATGCAAAAAAGATCATACAGTTTTTCCATTCTGCTCTCTTGCAAAGTAACTTCTTCAATCTTATTCCATGCTAGAGCAGATGTAACTGGGATACTAAGCAGGGCCTCCAAATCTCTCTACTGTTTTAGCTACACTATAATAAATGAATATAATAAAAAATTAGTCACATAGCAGATTGTTTCAGCTATACCTGTGATTTTCAAATCTTTCTTTTTAGTTATGGAGTTCTTTTATTTTCAAATAAAATATTGTCCAGAAATTAAGTGCATAAAGCAGATAAGAGTGGAGATGCTCGATCGATGCAGGATGGAAAGGGAGCATTACCTTCTCTACCTTTAGTACTCTTCTTGTCCCTGACCCACATGATACATTCTATAGAACAGAGGAACTCCTGTGCTCTGTGGAACAATGTTTGAAAGCTACTGGACCATTAAGTTCCTTCCCAATATTAGGGTTTTTGGGACAAGTACACTTTAGACTTGCTCATATCCCATGATTGAAAGCATCTCAAATCTATTTCCTATGAAATCCATCTGTATTTTTTTAAATAGCTTTATGGGATGTCTCCATCTCATATCAAAGTGCCTGGGTACATGTCCCAATTCTGCTTCTAATTCTGACTGTCTGCTAATGTGCACACTGGGAAGCAGCAGATAATGGCTCAGGTACATATGTCCCCGCCACATGTGGGGTTTTGGGGAGTGGACCTGATGATGGAAGATCTTTCTCTGTTTGTCTCTGTCTCTCAGCTTTTCAAAGACAATGAAAATAAATAATAAATTTAAAATATTTATTAGAATTGTATACATCTAAAATCTATAATTTAACAGGTTTTCACATACGTACACACACTGAAACAATTATACCAGACTATGGACATATGCCATTAATCGCTAAAGTTTCAACAGATCCCTTTGGAATCACCTCTCAGAATCAGGAAACTATTGAACTGCTTTTGATTATTATGCACTAGTGTTTACATTTCCTGGATTTTTGTATAAATGGACTCATATGATATGTACTGTTTTGGTCTGGCTTCTTTAACTCAATATAGTTAAAAATTTTTAAGATTTATTTGAAAGGCAGTGTCAGAGAAAGAGAGAGAGAGAAACAGATAGAGAGAAGCGGATGAGGGAAGGAGAGGGAAGAAGAGGAAAAGCAAGATGAGGAGGGGAAAGGCAAGATGAGGAAGGAGGGGAGGGGAGGAGGGGGAGGAGGGAGAGGAGAGGAGAGGAGAGGAGAGGAGAGGAGAGGAGAGGAGAGGAGATATGTTTTTCATTGAAATGAGGGCAATAGCCAAATACTGGGCCAGGCTGGAGCCAGGAGCTAAGAATTCCATCTGAATCTCCTATATGGGGGCAGGGGCCCAAGTATTTTGGCCATCATCACTGTCTTCTTATGCGCATTAGCCTGAAACTGGATCAGAAGCAGAGCAGCTAAGTGTTCATCCCTCATAAGGGATGCTGCTGTCATAAGTGGCAGATAAACCCACTGTGCCACAATGCCAGCCCCTCAATGTAATTGTTTTTAAGTACGTCCATGCTGTACTGTATATAAACAATTCATTCATTTATATTGATGAGCAAAATTTCATTATATGAGCATACTGCAATTAGTTCATCTATTAGCATAAGAATAGACAGTAAGTTGTTTCCAGCATTTAACTCTTACAGATAAAGTTACTAGGAACGTTTGTATGCAAGTGTTTGTAAGGACACATGCTCTTGTTCCTCTTGTATAGATACCTAGGAGTAGAATGACTGAATTATTTCACATGTGTAAGTTTAACTTTTACATTTTAAGAAATTGTCAAACTATTTTCCAAAGTGGTTGCACTGCTTTAAATTTCCAACAACATTGTATGAGAGTTCCAATTGCTTTACATCTTTCCAACACTTAATAAGATAAATCTGTTTTGAATTTACGCAATATAATAGGCGTATAATGGTGTTTAATTACAGTTTTAATCTACATTTCCCTAATGACCAAAGATACTGAACATTTTTTCATCTGCTTGTTGGTTATCTCCATGTTTTTGTTGTTGTTGAAATGTGTATTCACATTTGTTCATCTAAAAATTGGGCCAATGTTTTTATTACTGTGTTGTAAGGTTATTTAGCACATGTGTTTTGTAATTTTTTTATTTCCAGTCTGTAGCTTGTCATTTCATTCTGTTACTAGTGTGTTTTAATAGTACAAAGTTATACTTTTGATGAAGTGCAATTTGTTAGTTGTTTTATTTGAAATATGCTATTTATGCAGTTTCCAAGAAATCTTTGTCTAACAATATTCTCCTATGTTTTCTTTTAATGGTTTTTAAGTTTTAGGTTTCACATTTAAGATATAGTTCATTTTGAGATAATTTTTATATGGTGTGAGAGATAGATTGAAATTCACTTTATTTTTGCATGTGGATATCCAATTTTTCAAGCAAAAAACTATTATTACTCCACTATTTTTTTGACAGGCAGAGTTAGACAGTGAGAGAGAGAGAGAGAGAGAGAGAGACAGAGAAAGGTCTTTCTTTTTCCGTTGTTTCACCCCCCAAGTGGCCACTATGGCTGGCGCGCTGCGGCCAGCGCACTACACTGATCTGAAGCCAGGAGCCAGGTGCTTCCTCCTGGTCTCCCATGTGGGTGCAGGGCCCAAGCACTTGGGCCATCTTCCACTGCACTCCCGGGCCACAGCAGAGAGCTGGACTGGAAGAGGAGCAACTGAGACAGAATCCGGCGCCCAGACCAGGACTAGAACCCGGGGTGCCAGCTCCGCAGGCCGAAGATTAGCCTAGTGAGCCGCGGCGCTGGCCCACAAAATTTCTTTTGAATATTTGTCTAAAATCAATGGATTATATATATGTCAATCTATTTATTGGTGCTCTTTTTTGCTATATTGACCCATGTTTCCATTCTTACATGAATACTGAATTTTCTTGATTATTTTAGCTTTATAAACGCTAAAATTTGTGTGTTCTATAATTTTCAGTGTACAACACTTTCCTCTCCTTTGTTAAGTCTGTTCCTAAGTATTTATTTTCTTTTGATGCTACTGAAATGTCCTTTGTGAACAACTTGTTTTTAGTGTATAGAAACACAATGGATTTTTGTTGATTTTACATTCTTCAGTATTAATGAATTTCCTTGTTATAAATATTTCTTGGTGGGATCCTTCGGCTTTTCTACATATAAGATCATATTATCTACAAACAGATAAGTGTACTTATTCCTTTGCAATTTGTATGCCTTTCACTTCTCTTCTTGTCTAAAGGACTTCTGTTACTATGTTCAATGGCAGTTGCGAATGGTGGGTATCTTTGCCTTGTTCCATATCTTACAGGAAAAGCTTTCAATTTTTCACCATTAATTATGATGTTAGCAATGGAATTTTCAGGAAGTTGACCAAGGATGTTGTCTTGATTTGCTTTTTGTTGCTAATAATACAATATCACAATATCACAGACTGGGAAAGTTAAAAAGAAAAGGTGTTCATTTCACTCATGGTTCTGGTCTACGGTTGAGGGGCATATCTGGTGATGACTTTTGCTGGCAAAGTTCCAAGGGGGCTCAGGGCATTACATGACAACATACCGCAATAACATACATATATGTATATCTTCTGGCATCTTTTCTCTCCTTCTAAAGCCACCTGTATTCAATCATGGAAATGGGAACGTAACGACTTTATCTTATCCCAATCACTTCCAAAGGTCCCATCTCTAAACAACACAGTTGGATTAAGTTTCCCCCACAGTGGGGACTAAACTCCCACACATGAATCCTTGGGGGACACATTCAAATGATATCCAAACCATAGCAGAAGTGAAAGGCTTGTACATTGGAAATTATAAAACACTGAAAAAAAAAACAAAAGCGCACAAATTCATGGATTGGAAAATTAATACAGATTGAATATTTCTAATCCAGAAATTCAATATCCAAAATCATCAAAATCCATAACTTCTTGAGTTACAATATGATTTCATAAGTGGAAAACTCCACACCTGATCTCATGTGATGTAAAATTCCATATCTGAATTTATGTGATACATAACAGTCAAAATGCAGGGACACTCAAACTATTGTATAAAATTATCTTCAGGCTGGAGTATACGAAATATAAATGAATTTCATGTTTAGACTTAGATTCTGTCCCCCAGGATATCCCAATATCTATATGAAAATATTCCAAAATCTCTGAAATATTAAATACTTCTTTTTTAAAAAATTATTGATTGATTTTGATGGTCAGAGTTACAAAGAGAGAGAGAGGGAGGGAGGGAAAGAGAGAGATTGAGATTGAGATTGAGATTTCTGTCTGCTGGTTCACTTCCCAGATAGCTGCAATGGCCAGCGCTGGGCAAAGCCAAAACCAGGAGCCAAGAGCTTCTTCCGGGTCTCCTACATCGGTGGTAGGGACCCAAACATTTGGGCCATCTGCTGCTTTTCCCTGGACATTAGCAGCGAGCTGGATTGGAAGTGGAGCAGCCGGGATACAAACCTGGCACCCATATGGGATGCTGGCATAAACAAATAAATTTCTGCGAAATAAATAATCTTAGAGATCAACTGTACAATATTTAATCTATATTTAACATCACTGTACTGCAGTGACATACTTAAATTTTTGCAAAGATGTGTTCTTATCAATAATGATGATGATGATGATGGAGGAAATTTTTGGATGTGATAGATGTGGTTATGGTACAGACTGTGGTGATGGTTTCACGGGTGTACTTATGCCCAAACTCAAGTTGCATACATTAAACATATACAGTTTTTTTGTATTTCAATAATAATAAAGTGGTTTTTAAAAGGAGTCTTAAAATTGCATAGTGTCTTTAGTCCAACTATGTTCTCTTCCAAAGTTGCTTTGTTTGTTCTAGGTCATTTGCGTTTGCGAATCAGCTTGTCAAATTTTAGAATTGGCTTTGTCGAGGCCAGCACTGGGGCATAGCAGGTAAAGCCACTGCCAACAGTTCCGGCATCCCATATGGGCACTGGTTCAAGTCCTGGCGCTCCACTTCCAATCCAGCTCTCTGTTATGTCCCGAGAAAGCAGTGGAAGATGACCCAAGTCCTTAGGCCCCTTCACCTGTGTGGGACGCCCAGAAGAAGCTCATGGCTCCTGGCTTTGGATCAGTGCAGCTTTCGGATTGATGCATCTCTGGCCATTGCGACCATCTGGGGAGTGAACCAGTGGATGGAAGACCTCTCTCTCTCTCTCTCTCTGCTTCTGCCTCTTTGTAGCTCTGCCTTTCAAATAAATAAATCTTAAAAAAAATTGGTTTTGTCTACACCAAATCTTGTAAGATTTTCAATTTTTAAAAAAAAAATAAGTTTAGAGTTACTGAAGAGTTGCAAATATAGTATATACTATTCCTAGCTATATTTTGCTCAGGTTCTCATAATGTTAATATCCTATATCACCATAGCACAAAAATCAAAACTAAGAAATAAACATACAATACTGTTATTTTAAGAATTTATTCAGATTTTACCTATTTTCTACTATTGTCTATTTACAATTTGAAGGTTCAAAAAGTAGTTCACATTATTCTTAGTGGTCATTTCAGTCTGTGGGATTTCCTCAGTTTTTCATGTCCCTAGAACCTTGAAACTTTTGAAGCATACTGGTCAAGTATTTTGTAGACTTTCTTCAATTTGAATTAGTCTGATACTTTCTCATTATTAGATTGACACTATGGATTTGGGGAAAGAATACTATAGAAGTAAAGTGTCCTTCTCCTCTCATAATATGACAGATTGCGTGATATAAAAATGATTAATCACAGATGATATTAACCTTGGCCATTTAGTTAATATATTGGATTTCTCTGATGTAAAGTTGCTGTTTTTCTGTTTCCATACTCTGTTTTTAAAGAAGAAAGTCACTAAATCCAGCCAATAACCTGGGGAAGAGGGATTTTATTCTTTCCATCTCCAGGAGGGAAGAGTACTTAAAAATACTGTAGGCATATGTTAAAATCACCACAGTAATTAATAAATATTTTGGAAAATACACTTGGAGGCTTTGTAAATATACTGTTTCTCCATAAAATTTAACACACTGTTTTTAGCGTTTACCAATCCATTCTGCTTGCAGAAAATGTCATTTTGATGTTGTAAGAGTTGCTTTCTATTTTCCCCATTCTTTCTGCATTTATTAATTGAATTATTCACTAAGAAGAGTTCTCTCCCACTTATTTATTCATTGAATCATTTTTTATCTTAGTATGGACTCACAGGTATTTCACTCTTTGGATTTTAATTCTGTAATATTAACTATATTAATGCTCAGATTGTTCAAGTTTTGTCCATTAGGAGCTCTCTCAGGTTGGCTTATTTATCCCTATGAAATATCCTAATTTTTTTAAATACTTTACTTTTTGGCTCTACAAGCTGTTCCATTTCCATCTTGTGTTGTCTCTGTTCCTGGCCTAAAACCAGACACTTGTCCAAGTAGCCCTTGTTCCTTTGATTGGAGGAATAGTATTGGAAATAGGTATCTGAGTTCTAAGTGTACTCATTGCTCCTTGGTTGCAATTGCTTTTAGTTACTCACATTATACATAGCTAGGAAATGTGTGTACTTAGTACATTTGGGGCTGCTATAACAAAATATTTTAATTTGGGTAATTTATAAATAACAGAAATGGATTACTTATTATTATGGAAGCTGAGAAGTCCAAGTTCAAGTTGTCAGCAGGATCAATGTCTGGCAGGCACTTGTTTCTGGCTTCAAAGATGGTGCTTTCTTGCTTTTTCTTCATATGCTGGAAAAGGCAGAAAGGAACCCTCAAGCTTCTCTTATAAAAGTATGGTTCTACTTGTGAAGGCTTTGCCCTCATGACCTAATCACCTCTTAATGCTCCACTTTTTAATACTATTAATTTGGGGATTGATTTCCAGCATATGAATTTGAGAGGAACACCAACATGCAGACAACAGAAGTATATCTCTGTACTAACCCATTTTGAAAAAATTCATGTGACAAAATCCACTGTTTGTGATACTACTCTATGACTTTTGACAATGCATAGACATGTATCCACTGCCACAGTACAATACAGAACAATTATAGCACAGTGCTGTACCTTTGCAATAAGATAATTCTCTACAACTGCAATTTCATGCTGGAATTGTTATTGTGATCAATTTGGGAAGATCTGATGTTTTTTTTTTTAACAATATTGACTCTTCTATTCCACAAACATAGTGTATGTTTCTATTTATTTAAGTCTTTAATGTCTCTCAGAAATGTTTGTAGTTTTCAGTACAGAGTTCTTGTACATCTTTAGTTCAGATCTATCCCTAAATATTTGATGAATTTTATGCTTATATAAATGGTTTTCTATTTTTATTTCAACTTATGACTGTCCATTGTTAATCTATATAATTATAATTAATTTTTATCTTCAATCTAACTAAACCCACTCATTAATTCTCAATTCCTTTCTTAGATTACATTGAATTTTCTACATAGATATTTTCTACATGTCATCCATAAGTAAAAGATAGTTTAACATCTTTCTTTCTAATATCAATATTGAATTTCCAATATCCTTATCAATTTGGGTCCCTGACACCCACTTCAGAGATCCAGATTGAGTTCCAAGCTCCTAGCTTTGGCCTGTCTCAGCCCTACCTATTGCAGGTATTTGGGGAGTGACTCAGTGGATGGGAGATCTCTCTCTCTGTCTTTCTCTATTTCTGCCTTTCAAATAAAATTAAAATAAATGAGAAAAAATAAATTTTCCTTTTTCTAGTTGTTTTTCATTGGTCATGTGCATTCTTTGTTCTTTTTCTTGTCTTTTTCTTTCTTTTAATTGAATTTTCATTACGTTTAATCTCCTTTATTGGCTTACTAAGCTTTATTTTTTTTCTTTTTGCTTTAATTATTCACATTTTATTAACGTGTAAACCTTAAGCAGACTCCAATAAAGAACAGTCAGTAAAAGTGCATCTTTTTAATGTTTTTTACACCTTAAAATAATTATCTTGCTGACTGCTGACATGAAGGCTGTTTGGCATTATTCAGAAAAATCGTAGTACAGACAGTTTTCCCACTTAGTTTGTAGTCTTCAATAATGATTAGAAGTTACTGTTATCAAACAAGTAAGACTGCATTTATGCATCCATCATTTTCAGGATTGTTGGTAACCTGGGCATATTTCCCCCAAATAACCTTGCCTCCTTGCGTCACAAGGCCCAGCTCACTCACATTCACCTCAATGACAGTACCTTTAGTAATTACACCCAAAGTTGTGTATAATGGGGATGATGGATTCTTTTTTACACCAAGTATTGGCAGACAGAAGGTGGCTTTCAGTTCTGGATGTGTTACATGGGCCTTCTTAAAACGTAAGCCCATTGGTCTAATGAATCTTTCATATTTAGGTGGTTTTCTTGTAAAGCCGTCTCCAACAAAGCAGACTTTGGTAACCATCCTCTTCCATGCCTTCTTTTTTCTTTTCCCTGTCCGAATAACTTTTAATACTTCTGTTTCTCCCTGGGCATTAATTTTAGGCAGAGGGACTTCCCATTTTCCCGCCTTCTCTTTTCGTTTTTGTTTAATCATGTTGGAAAGTACTTTAGCTCGGGACTGTCCTTCTCTGTCTAGCAGATAGGCAGGCACTGCTCCCTTGGGAGTCTTTTCATCATTCTTTTGTTTGGTGTTTCTCTTCTCATGCATCTTGATAGTCTTTTTCATCTGTATTTTCTCAGCATGGCGCTGCTTATGGTAGAGCTTGGCCTTCAGACCAATCATCTTTTTTGCTTTCTTTGAACATTCATGAGCCTCCCGACTTTCCTTTTTTCTCTTTTTCTCATGGTAATCCAAACTGCACCCATAGCGTTTACGGTGTAATTCAATATATTCATTTTGTGGCATGGTGACGGCCTTAGAACCGCCAGGTGCAGCCTCCTGGGTGCGAAGAAGTTCCCAACTTTTTCCAGCTTTATTTATTTTTAAATATTTTATTTATTTGAAAGGCAAAATGAGAAAGCTGGAGATACAGAATGAGGTCTTTTATCTGCTGGTTTACTCCCCTAAATGGCCACAATGCCTAGGACTAAGCCAGACTGAAGCCAGGAACCAAGGTCTCCAACCAGATCACCCCATGGATGGCAAGGACCTGAGCACTTGAGCCATCTTCTGCTGCCTTTCCAATCAAGGGATTGGATAGGCAGTAAAGTATCTGGGACTTGGACTGGCACATGGATATGGGATAGGGGCATCACAAGTGCTGGCTTAACCTGCTGTGCTACAATGCCAGCCCCAGCTCATTAACTTTAACTGTTTGTTTTTTTATTTTATTAGTTCCTTTGGAGTTTATAAGATACATTTTTAATTAATTATAGTCTCACTTCAAATAATATTCTAGTACTTCCCATATAAGAGCCTATCAGCAGTATACTTCTACTTCTCCAAGCCTTTGTGCTATTGTCAGACATTTTACTTTTACACATCTATCAAATCTCACAATAACATTTTATTATTTTTTGTTTAAATAATCAATTACTTTTTAAAATATTTAATAAAATATTTATTTTATATTCATGTATATACCATTTAAATTTTAAAATTTATTTATTTGAAAGGCAGAGAGAGAGAGAGAGAGAAGCAGACAGAAACAGACAGAAGAAAGCTCCCATCCACTGGGTTCATCCCCCAAATGCCTGCAGTAGTCAAGGCTGAAACAGGCTGTAGCCAGGAACAGGGAACTCAATCTGGGCCTCCCAACATAGTTGACAAGGACCCAAATACTTTAACTATCACCACTGTCTCCCAGGGTCTCAATTAGCAGGAAGCTGGAATTGGTAGCCAGAGCTGGGACTCAAACCCAGGCATTCAAATAAGGGATGTGGGTGTGCCAAGTGGCAGTTTAGCCACTGCACCAAATGCCAGCCATTACACCATTTTCTTGGTATTCTTAACTCTTTTGTGTAGATTCAAATATCCATCTGGTATGATTTCTCATCTGCCTAACAGACTTTAACATTTCTTGCAAGATGGATCTGCTGGTGATGAGTTTTGTCAGCTTTTGTGTGTTTGAAAATGTCTTTATGTCCCCTTCGACTTTTACAGATTTTAAAAATTATTGTAAATATATTTATTTTATTTTATTTATTTATTTTTTTGACAGGCAGAGTGGACAGTGAGAGAGAGAGAGAGACAGAGAGAAAGGTCTTCCTTTTGCCGTTGGTTCACCCTCCAATGGCCTCTGCGGCCAGTGCACCGCGCTGATCCGATGGCAGGAGCCAGGTGCTTATCCTAGTCTCCCATGTGGTGCAGGGCCCAAGCACTTGGGCCATCCTCCACTGCCTTCCCGGGCCACAGCAGAGAGCTGGCCTGGAAGAAGGGCAACCGGGACAGAATCTGGTGCCCCAACCGGGACTAGAACTCGGTGTGCCGGCGCCGCAAGGCGGAGGATTAGCCTAGTGAGCCACGGCGCCGGCCGTAAATATATTTATAAACATAAAATTTAACAACTTAATCATTTGCTGGCACTGAGTACATTCCTTTTGTGTAACAATAACTATCACCCATTTTCAGAAATTGCTCATCTTCAACTGAAACTCTGTGTCCATTAAACCCTAAATTCCTATTCTGTTTTCCCTGTAACACCTGAAGATCACAATTTTACTTTGTCTTTATGATTTTGATGGCTTTAGATACTTTTTTTAAAGATTTATTTATTTATTTATTTGAAAGTCAGAGTTACACAGCGAGGAGAGACAGAGAAAGAGAGATCTTCCATCCGCTGGTTCACTCCCCAATTGGCCACAATGGCCGGAGCCGCGCCGATCTGAAGCCAGGAGCCAGGAGTTTCTTCCGGGTCTTCCAGGTGGATGCAGAGGCCCAAGGACCTGGGCCATCTTGTACTGCTATCCCAGGCCATAACATAGAGCTGAATCGAAAGTGGAGCAGCCAGGTCTCGAACCTGCGCCCAAATGGGATGCCAGCACTGCAGGCGGCGGCCTTACCCACTATGCCACAGCACCGGCCCCACCTCTAGATACTTAAAGTAAGTAGAATCATAAAGTATTTGTGTTTTTTGTTGGATTATTTCATGTAGCATAGTGACCTCAAGGTTCTTCCATGTTGGAACATGTGTCAGAATTGTATTCCTTTCAAAGAAAGAATGATATTCTGTTGTATAGCACATTTTGTATAACCATTTGTTAATAAATAGATATTTGGGTTGTTTCCACTTTTTGATTATGAATACTGCTGCTATGAAAGTGAGTATATAAATACCCGTTTGAGCCCTTGCTCTAAATTAAGTACTGACTTACCTAGTTATTTTACTGTGTCCTATATGTCTTCTCTTGCTACTCAGACTGCAACTTTTCCTATATAATAGGGGCCCGTTTTCCTACTTTTCATATATCCACCCCTCAGCTGGGCAAATACTAATTGGTTTGTCCATTGGGATGTAACACCTTACTTTGTAGAATACCACAAGCACAAGATATCTATATCTATATATATATAGATATAGATATAGATATATGCCTATGTGATATATATATATATATATCACATAGGCATCAAGAATATGGGGATCTGTTTCTATGTGAATTTTGCATGGTTTCATTTCATCCATGAAACATTGGAGCATTGGTGAGTATCCTATTAGGTGTGCTGCACACACAGGTGACCTTACAGGTAGGCAAAGTAGGCCACACTTACAGTATGAGTAAGCTGCCAGTCCTTTGCTCCCAAACATGTACTCTTTCTCCTGTCACTGCATTGTTAGAGCCCCATTTCTGATTGAAGGCTGTTTTTGGCCCAGAGAATTCTTTCTTAAATACTACTGTGTTTCAGAGGGTTCATTTTTTATTTGAAGATTTATTTGGTTTTTGAAAGGCAGAGTTGCAGAGAGAAAAGAAGAGATGGGACAGAGAGAAAGAGATAGAGAGAATCATTTTTCAAATAAAGATTTATTTGAAAGTCAGAGTTACACAGATAGGGAAACGTCTTCTATCCATTACTTCACTCCCCAGGTGGCTGCAAGGGCTGGAGCTGTGCTGGGACTTGAACCATATGGGATTCCGGCACTGCCAGTGGTGGCTTTACCCGCTACGCCACAGCACCGTCCCTGAGAGAGAGAATCTTCCATCCACTGGTTCACTCCTCAAATGGCTGCAATGGCTAGGTTCATCCAGGCTGAAGCCTAGAGCCTGGAACTCCATCGGGGTCTCACACGTGGGTAGCAGGTACTCAAACACTTTGGCTATCTTCCACTGCTTTCCCAGGCACATTAACAGGGAACTGGGATAGGAAGTAGAACATCAAGGACTCAATGAAGGTTCATGTTTAAATATCTTATGAAGTAATACCTTATCAAGTAATACCTTATCTAGGACACTATGAGGGTGCCTTGGAGAGTTGGGGGAAAGAACTGGGAGAAAAAAATGTTGCTGGAAATGTGAGGAGAATCACATTAATAAATTTCATAACTTTGGAGTTTGGTAATTGATGTATAATAACTTTAAAGTTCAGTACCTAAGGGCTTTGGAATATTTATTCCCAGTGATGTTTAGAAAGAAAAGTGATACTATTTATTTCTGAGGGTCTCTATACTTATACCTTTTAAGAAATCTGCAACTGGGAATATGACCTCTTGCTTTCTCTTCTGGTATAACAGTGTTGTTATTTGTACTTGCCAACACTAAACAAGGAAGCCGAAAGAAGCTAATGATCAGGTAGCCAAATTAGGGAAGATAGCAACTTTATCTTTTGTACAAAGTAATAAAATCACCACTGAGAACAAATTCACAACACCTTTGAAGTCAAGAAAACAGCACCACTATTACTAGCTTCTCTACTATAGCTGTCTCTGGGTTGTCTCTGTAGGGTGATGGATGCAAGCAAGATAGGGAAAATTACATTACTTGACAGATTTCTGCTTTTGATGTGTCTGTCTCTGTGAACTCAAAATCTCAAGTTCTACTACAAGAGGGGGAGAAGTCGCAAAAAATAATCCAAGGGAATGGTAGTCTCTCTATCCTGAGAGGTGGAAGACCTTAATGGGTTCACTGCTTTACTCTATCACAGATCTCTTATTAGTATGAATCTCTAGAACCATCTCCTGCCTTTCCAGTAATTTTTCTCTGATTCACTGTACCAGATGAAGTAAAGATCAGCATCTTGGTGATCGCCTGAACTGGTGATATACCCAAGGCAGGATTCTGAGAGACAAAGCAATGGTCCTAGTCTAAGGCAATAACTGAGATAGTTGTCCTTTTTCTGATAAGTTCTACCAGACTTTAGAATAAGAGAAAACAAAGCTACATGGAGTTTGAAAATCCTATAATTTGTGCCTTTTTAAAAAAGATTTATTTATTTGAAAACCAGAGTTACTGAGAGAGACAGAGGGAGAGACAGAGAGAAAGAGAAAAATCTTCCATCCACTAGTTCACTCCCCAAATGGCCACAGCAGCCAAAGCTGGGCTAATCCGAAGCTGGGAGCCAGGAGCTTTTTTCGGGTCTCCCACGTGAGTGGAGGGGCCAAAGGACTTGGGCCATCTTCCACTGCTTTCCCAGATGCATTAGCAGGGAGCTGGATCAGAAGTGGTGCAACTGGGACTTGAACTGGTGCCCATATGGAATGCTGGCACTGCAGACAACGGCTTTACCTGCTGTGCCACGGAGCAGGCCCCAGTGCCTATTTATATGTGTATGGGCCTATGTAATTGGCATGTAAGCGGTATGTCTTAAGCTGAATGTCAGACTATGTCATCTTCTATTTATGGCTTATGTTAACATATACAAAGACATATTTTGATAACAGAGAAGAAAGTTTTTGATATCATTACCATTATTGAATATGTATTTAGTGATTATATATGGTATAGAATAAATCAGTCAGAAAGCTCTCTATGTCTTTACCTGCCAAGATGACTATTCAAAATCATCTCATAATTACTCCTTGAGGAACTTAGCCAATTTGTCCATAGTTTTTTCAGATAAGTAAGTCTCAAATAAGAATTAAGTAGAAAATATAAAGCAAGCTGTAGATAGCTTCCACATATTCACTTTGTGGAACCTACTTTTGACATTGTTGTAACACTATAATTCTGAGTATGTGGATTTAGCATTCATGAGGCTGTTGTTTTCTTTCAATTTGATTGTTCCCAACTAGGATGCAGCCACACAAAAGATGCCAGCAATGTCTTTATTTGTGAAGTCACATGATTAAATGTACAATGCACATATCTCATCTGTGATCTAGATCGCAGACATTAGGTTTTTTTTTTTAAAGATTTACTTTATTTATTTGAAAGACAAAGTTACATGGAGAGGTAGAGACAGAGAGAGAGGTATTCCATCCGCTGGTTCACTCTCCAGATGGCTGCAACGGCCAGAGCTGCGCGGATCTGAAGCCAGGAGCCAGGAGCTTCTTCTGGGTCTCCCACGTGGGTGCAGGGGTCCAAGGACCTGGGCCATCTTCCATTGCTTTCCCAGGCCATAGCAGAGAGCTGGATCAGAAGAGGAGCAGCCAGGACTAGAACCGGCCCCCATATGGGATGCTGGCACTGTAGGCCAGGGCTTTAACCCGTTGCACCACAATGCCATCCCCAGACATTAGGTTTTAATTAGAATGTTTTTGATAAGTCCATACATATTACAGATAAACTTCATATAGAACAGTATTTATTGGTAAGAGGATCGCCTACCGCAGAATCACCAAAAAAAAAAAAAAAAAAAGCTTACTTTCCAAGATTCCCCATTGGACTGTGTTGTACATTAATATTTTTTAAAATTTTCACTGCCTGCACCATGGCATAGTAGGTTAAGCCTCTGCCTGTGGCACTGGCACTTCATATGGGTGCCGGTTGAGTCTAGGCTGCTCCACTTTTGATCCAGCTCCCTGCCAATGGCCTGGAAAAATAGCAGAGGATGGTTCAAGTGCTTGGGCCTCTGCCCCTACATGGGAGGCCTGGAAGAAGCTCCTGGCTCCCAGCTTCAGATCTGCTCAGCTCTGGCTGTTACAGCCATTTGTGGAGTGGACCAGAAGGTGGATGACCTTTCTCTCTCTGTCTTCCTCTCTCTATCTGTAACTCTGCCTCTCAAATAAATAAATCAATCTTAAGAAAATATTTTCCCCAGCTTTTTTAAAGCACAATTGATAAATAAAAACCATATATATATATTTACAGTTTATAACACATTTTGATCCACACGTTTTGAAATGACTAAATCAAGTTAATTAACATATCTGATCACCTCATATAGAACTACTTTTTCTTTAAAGGAAAGAATCCTCTGTACAAATCAGTCCCTTCTTAAATATTTCCAAATATAATATCTTCTACCATTTTATTTAATCTTACAGTGATATTTCAGCAGCTATCCTTTTTTAAATGTTTATTTATTTTCATTTATTTGAAAGGCAGAGAGACAGAGACAAATCTTTCATCTGCTGATTCACCCCCTAAATGTCTGCTTTAGCCTGGGCTGGGCCAGGACAAACCCAGGAGCCTGACTCTCCATGCAGGTCTCCCATGTGGGTGACAGGGTCCCAAACAATTGGGCCATCATCTGCTGCCTCCAAGGATATACTAGCAGGAAGCTGAATCAGAACGGAAGTGCTGGGACCCGAACTGGCACCCTGATATGAGATGCAGGTGTCCCAAGTGGCAGCTAACCCCTTGTGCCACAATGCCCACCTCTCAATGTTCATTCTTAACTCATTAACAATATTTTCTCTTTGGGTGAGTTCCATTTGTGGTGTTTAGGCTATGTTTGGGTCAAGAGGCCTCTAGTGGCTTCTCTTAGCTCCAGCTGTTTAACTCCATTACAAAGTGGATATATTCAAGTAATTCATTATGTGGTTTAAGCATGATTCGACTCCTCAACTTATATAGACATTTAATGGTACAAAGAGAGTGAAAACAATTCAATTATGAGGCTTAGAAGGTGGGTTTAGAGGGAGGTGCTTAGGTCATCTGAGGTCATTGGAGGCATGCCTTGGAAGGTAGTTCCTGCAAGAAGATTGTTATAAAAACGTGAGTTTGCGCCCAGCTACTCTCTCTGCTTCTTGGCTCACCATGTGATTGTCTGCATTCACTCTGCCACTGTCACCTCTGTCCTCCCCTGACAGCTGAACCAATAGGGTCTGCCGCATCTTATCCTGTGAATCTGCAAAACTGTGAGCTAAACTATCCAGTTTTTTTCCTCTATGAACTTAGTTGCTTCAGTCATTTAGTTATGGCACTGAAAAAGTTGACTAATACAATGTTACTGTTGCTTAAAGCAGTGGTTTTCTCTCTTTAGGGTGCATCATTATGACTTGGAGGGCTTGCTAAACCCATGGATTCCTGAGCCCCATTCCTGGAGTTTCTGAATCAGTAGATATGAGTGAGACTGAACCCATAATCTGCATTTCTAACAATTTCCTGGGTGATGTTGCTGCAGGCTTCCAGGCCATACTTTGAAACCCATTGATTTAAAAGAACAAATGTCAGCTGCTGCTCTCCTGTGATTTGAATCAGGTACACATGGTTCTTATGTCTGAGTACATGTTGGAATCACATGGGAAGCCTAAACAACATACTACTGCCTGAGACTTGTTCAAAATGGATTAGGTCAGAATCCCTGGTAGTGAAGCCTAGGCATGCATATCCTTTAGTATTTCCAGGTGATTCTAATGCGAATTCAAGGGTACAAACCACTTTGTTACAAGCTGAAGGACAAAATTCTCACTATTATCCCATATCTTCTCTCCTGCGTAACTTAATATTAAATGGAAAAGGGGAAATCTCCCTGCCCTTATTTCTCCACTGAACAAATTATCTCAGTGTACTATGTTGTATAGAGCTAATCTTGTTTTTTTGATCCCAACTTTAACTTATTATCCTGATGCTGGCTTGGAGAGATTTTGAAAGTCAACTTGCTCTTTCCTTCCTCTCCTGTTATCTATGGTTCTACAAGTCAATTTTTGTCCATAGCAATAAGCCATTAGTCATCATAACTAATATCTTGAATGATTCTGTACAGGATATCTTTTCCTATATAATGTAACAGATGATTTTTAAACCTCTTTATTTATAGAATCATCCTAAATTGAAGTGTGCCAACCAAGTGATGCTGGTTGGAATACCTTAATTGCTGCACATTCATCATGATGATAATTCAAAACAATACTTTTGATCACAACAGATCCTTTTTCATTATCATCTTTTGTGCATGGGGAAATCATAGTTTTGCCATTAAAAGAATGCTTTAAGAAATCTCTATTGATGCTTACTTCCCTTGTCAGGGTGTTGAACAAAGTCCCATTGAAACTCTAGTAAAATTTATTTCTCATTCATGTATACAAATATTTGCTGAGGACCGGGTACTGTTCTAGGTCTTAGGGATATAGCAGTGAGCTAGGTAAAATTCCTGCCTTCAGGGCAATGACATTCTACTGGCTAGTGTGTGTTAGGGGAGGCATTAAAAATATGAATAAGTAAAATATTATGTATATGTACATACAATTTAAAATTGTAATAAGTGTTGGAATAAAATTAGAGTTGGATACAGGGTGCATTGGCAGTGGGGCAGAGTTATGCTGCTTTACCTAGGTTGTTAAAAGAGTCTTTTAGGAAGTGAAATCTGAATGGGGACCTGAATGATGATAAAGTAGAACTGCAAGGAAAGTTTGTGAGAAGCACATCTCTAGTAAGAGAAACAAGTGTAAATTCAAGTGGCTGATGAAGAAAAGCCAGTGAATAAATGGGGGATAGACTCAGGCCAAATCATGTGTTGGTTTGTAGGCTATGGTAAGGAGTTTGAATTTTATTTCAAATCCAATGAGAAGTAAGTGCAGGGATTTTTTAGCAGAGAAATCGCATTACCTGATTAATGATTTTTAAAATCATCACTATGGATGCTGACTGGATGATGGTCCATAAGAAGTGTGAAAAAAGTGAATGCAGGAATATCTGGCTGTATATTGCTGAAGTAATCCAGGTCAAAGATAATGATGGCTTAGCTTGAGATTTTAGCAATGCAAGGGAGTTGCAAATGGGTGAATTTATGAATATCATGAATTTTAGAGGCATAGCCAATAAGACTTGCTCATGGATTGGAAATGGGTTAGGGAAAAAGAAAGAGGAGGTACCTGGTTTTTTGGTTTGAAGAACTGGGAGGATGATTGGGGCATATAGTGAAATGGGATACAGCAGAGGGAAGAGCCACATTTTGGAGGAAAATCAGGAATTCTGTTATGTTTGTTTACTCTGAGATGTCTTTGTCAAAGAGGTTGGCATCATGAATCTACAACGCTGAAGAGATAGATATGGGCTGAAGATAGACATTTATGAGACATCAATATGTTAATGGAACTTAGATGGTGAATGTAAAAAAGAGAGCTGAATATTAAGCCCTGAGGAAATCTGAAGGCTAATGGTCAAAGAAATGAGGAGGGAGCATCAGAGGAGACTAAGGAGAAGCCAGTGAAGTGGAAAGACAAGCCCAGCTAGTGTTTACCCAAAACCCAAATGAATCAAGTGCATCTAGGAGGAGGGATGTTTAACTGTGTTAAGTCACACTGACTAGTTCTGCTGAACAGTTGATGCTGAGCCAGTACCATGTAGGGAGCAGTATACTGATTTGTAAAGCAGGAAACTTGAGCTTAAAGGACCAATTGGAACTAAATGCATCACCACCACCATTATAGTAGTAGAAATCAATGTTTTTGGATCTAGTCTATTTAAGGCACTGTGCTAAGTATTCGTATGGTTTATTCCAACGAATCCTCACAACAACCATACATTAGTATTCCACTTAACAGGTAGAGAAATTGAGGCCCATAGGGGTAAATTCACTTGTTCAACTGTCACACAGTGTAATCTGGAGCAAGTGATTTCCCTTCCTTGAGTCGAAGTTTCTCTCATCTCTAAAATGAATGAGGGGATTACATGCTTTTAAGCAACAGGACCTTCTCATATCATACAAAAGCAGGTACATACTGTATGTAACATCAGAGTTGCACTGTTTCAAGCCTCAGTGTAGGCTCTGTAGTCTCATATACTGAACTGCCCACCCCCAAACTCTGTGGTTTGCAAACCACTCAGTTGAATGGGTAGACAGATGCATTTTGACTTTGAGGATTTATATCTCACTTGCCCCTGCTCCTTGTGAACAAATGCTGGATAACAGGGATATTGGCCAAATTTAGAAGATTCTGTGGCTCTGGAACATATGCCACAGAGCTACCAGTGCATGTGGGACAGAGTCATAGTCACTACTCTTCATGACTAGGAAGATACAAGGTCCTCACTGCCTCTGTTTTGAAAGAAGCATCTGGATGATTAAAACCCAACACCATATCTTAAAAACACTGGGTGATCAATAAGTATTGGATTGCTTTAAAAAGAATTAACTGAGTGGCTCTGTGTCATGTCTTTAGGAAAATCTTTGAGTAAATCCTGCAGCTACAGTAAAAGTTAAGCCTTCCTTTCTCTCTCTCTGTCCCTTCCAACTCCCACCATAGTCTTTGTCACTTTGGGTAGTCACTTGCCATTTTATTACATGTCTCTTTCCTCTGCTACATGAAATTACACTCACATTCTTGTCATATTCACACAGCACAGGGCCTGGCCACTCTGCTCAACTATAAATCAAATGAACAACAGACTCTCCTTTTGGAGAAAAGGTAGAGGAAAGAAGGGAAAGAAAATTGTTTGACAGGTCTCAGTGGAGCCTGATTATTGCCACTCCATTAGTGTTCAGTGGAATATTTTGTCTCTGGGAACCTGTTCCATATGGTGATATAAGCTTGGGTTTTGTTAGAACCTATTAGCATGCCATAACCAAGAAGGCATGCTTATATTCTTCTAGTTCCACTGTGATTCAACGTCTATGTGATAGAGTGCAAAATTCTTGTTTTGGTCTTCCAGCCTTAGCAATGCCAATGGAATGAAACACAGTCCGTAGCCCACAAAAGGTTGATATTTGCTATGATGTGCTGCAGGGGGCGGGGCAAGACAATGATTTAATTACTGACAGTCCAGAGACCTTTTCTAGCTGGAAACTGAAAATACTGCACATGCCAAGTGGTGCCAAGATTTAGGGTTCTTACCTATCAGAGTGCAAACCTCAGGTGAAGATACCTTCCCTCCTTTCACCTAGAGTAGGATGGTAGAGCAGAGAGAACAGCTTCTGTGTGCTGTGGACCTGAGTTTGAAAGCTGATTCTATATACATATAGTCATGGGACTTCTGGATGTTACTTAATTTCTCTGAGTTTTACTTTCCTCTTATATAAAAAGAGTATAATGATATCTACCTTGATAAATTAATATGAGAATTTTATGCAATGATATAAAGCGCCTTGGACATAGTAAATTCTCAATTTATAATAGGAAAAAAATTAACTAATTTTGCTTGCACCAGAAACAGCCCCTACATCTCTTCCTGTTGATGTGTCTTTTGCAAAAAGCACCACAGGTGGTGAGCATGTGTTGGCATTGCCTCTGAGGGCAATTGGAGAAGACAGTCTTCTGGCTCTCAAGTAAGTATATCAATATCCCCTATACCTGTTTGCACATGGGAACATATATACCTTCACTGGATAAACCTATCATTCTTTTTCTGGGAAAGGAAAACCCTCAGCTGATGATTACTTCAGCATAGCTTACCCTGCAAGATGAATCCTTCATTCATTTTGTTTTTCATTAATCCCTTTAATAGGTGCCTGCTATGAGTGAGGCCTTTTCTAAGTGGCAGGCACGTAAGAGGGTCCACAGTTCTTACTTTCATAGAACTTACAATCTGTTTGAGGGAGACAATAAAAAAAGAGAAGTAAAATATATCATGATGGGTTAAATGGTGATAAATTCCAGGGGAAAAATGAAAGTAAACCAGAGGGGAAAAAGTATCAAAAGTATCTTTAAATGATGAAGTTGCATTTTGAGCCAGAGAAGAGAGAAGGGATCACTGAGAAGGTGATCTTTTACTAAAGGGCTGAAGGAAATGCAGATATCTGGGAACAGCATTCTAGGAAAGACAGGTGCCAAGGCCCTCAAGCAAGGGAATGTCTGGCGCACATGCAGGGTAGCAAAGGGACCAGAATTACAGAAAGTTGAGTGAACAAGAAGAATGGTAGTAGAAATTCAATGACAGATGTAACTGGAGAGTTGCAGGGCAGATTGTGAACACCTTGCAGGTAATTGTAAGGATCTTGTCACTTACTCTGTACAAGATGGGATGCTATGGAGAATTTAAAATTATCTCTCCAGTGATTTAATTCCTGTCAGTTCAGAAGCAAGAATAAGGGCAGAATTCCAATCTGTGTTACTCCTGCCATTTCACCCACAGTGTTAGCAAAGAAGGTGGTAGAAGGAGAAAGATTGTCTTGAAAGGAGGCACCTAGTTTATCAATCAATCTGAGATAATCACCAGTTGAAGGTGTAGCTGGAGAGAATAAAAAAAGAGGGTGGATATGTATCGATAACTGATTCAACATTTTTTTGTTATCAAGTTTTTCCTGTAGGTGGGTGGGTGGATTCAGCAACCTGATTGCTTTGCCTCAGCTCAGATGTCATGCTCACTGTGACAACAGCCTCATCATGGGTTTCACTCTGGCTCTGGAAAAAAATCCCAAACTCATGGTGAAATGCCAGATTGCAAATGCCTCCTCCCTGCCTTTTCATATTGCTATTCTTCTTCTTCATTTAAGCTTAGGTTTTTGTCACAAACTTGTCTCCAGAATCCTTAGTGTAAACAACTGAGTGTCTGAGAAATGAGTTAGTTACATATGTTACTGCTTTTCTGGATGAGGAATTTGTGGGTCAAAGCTATTTAATATTGTAGTTTTCTTAAGCTGTGTTGATTTTGAATATATAGAAATATGAGCTTGAGGCTATTTCTCCGAGTTTCCCATTATCTAAGAAGTAGTCTGGGTACTAATGGCAGGATGTCACATCTTGCTTATTGCTAATTGCAATCAGAGGCAGGGAACATATTTGGTAGATTTAGTAAATAAGTAAATAAGCTTCAAGAAGAATGAAAGTGTGCTAGAGTCTTAGCCATCAGGTGGTCAAAATGAAGGCAAAATCTTAGGTTGTATCAGTGCAGGCAGATGATATGATTGTGACAGAGCTAATCTGTTAATGTCCACTGTTTTAATGATTTGCTTTCCTCCCAAGGCAGTGCTGAGTGCTACAACAGCTGACATGAACAAGGTTGTTCTGCCATAGAGTACTCATAATACGAGGTTCATCACAGTTTTATACCTTTCTAGTACAATATTGCTAATGTATCCAGACCTTTCCAAGTTATTTGCACACATATCTCATTTCATCATTGTGAGAGTAGCAGGCCACAGTTTATTATGCCTTTATGCAGGTGAGGAAATTGAAAGGGTTTTGCTTGTAGCCAAAGAATACCAGACCACTACCTGAATCCAGTCTTCTAACTCCAAGTTCATTGCTTCTTTCTGGATGTAAATCTGTCACATAATTATGAAGTAGTCTTTACTAAGTGCCTAGTTGTACTGCAAGTTGTATTAAGATAAACAGACTGTACATATATTTATTTTCTCTTTGTTCTCTGAATATAGAGTGTATACATATGATAAATAGGAACACAGGGGTAAAACAAATATTGAAGTCAGTGTCAGCAAATTTAGGTGGAAAATATTTGTACTGTAATGTGGAAAGAGAGTTAGCGAGGTTTGTCTATATGGTCTGAGTGACATCTAGAGTGAGGAAGCATCCCAGTTTGCCTGGAACTGATAGGGTTCTTGAGACAGAATTTTCAGTGCTAAAACCAAGAAACACCTGACAAACTGGGACAAGTGGGTCACCTAAGACAAGCTGTCCTGGGGGAAAAATATAAAGGCAAAAAGATGTCATGGAAGAAGCATTGGCCTTCAAAGTAAAAATCTAGGATAAGTCCTGACTCTGTCATAAACCAACTGTGTAACCTGGGGAATGTCACTCTGTAGGTCACAGCTTTCTTATCTGGAAATGGTCATGTCAATAGCATGCATCTCCCAGAGCAATGAGTATTAAATGAAACAATCTGTATAGGTAAAAATGATAAATAATTGACTAAACAAATATAAGGCTTAATTTTACTTGATGGTGACTCCAAAGAAAACAGTGAGTACAAGTCTTATGCTAGTCCCATGGATCTGTTCTGTATATGAAACTACACAAAATTTCAATGAGCCTGCAGTGATATGACTCAAGTCAGTCAATAAAATATTCAAATTGAAAACAACATACTTGGGGTTGGACTGTCTGTTTCTTTCATATATATAGAGAATAAAACATTGGAATTATAGATGTAACTTATGTTTATCCTATACCAAAATAAATATGAAAAAGCTTTTTTCTTCCACTTCCTTTTGTTAGCCAATTTTCTCAAACATTGTAGTAATAAGACTTAACATGAATAGCATCTGCAAAACCCCAAAAGGGAAAGTAAAATATTTATGTCAGTTGGGGATTTACTTTCCTATATGTTTCCTACCTTCATTCCAAATCCTTCAATGGTGATTTTGAGGGAATTACACATGTTCACAAACTATAACCATTTCTATTGAAATTGGGACACTACAGGTAATTAAAATAAAGTATTATTATCTATAAAGTTCTTATTTATTCATTCAACTCATTTATTGAGCATTTGCCAGGTCACTATTAGCACACTTGTTACTGGCAGTACCATCAATGAACAAAGCAGTCCAAGTCCTTGCCCTCATGAGCTTACATTCTACTGGGAGGAATCAGATGTTAAACACCTTTTATACCAGGAAAAACATGATAATTGCACATGTTGAAAAATGCTATGAAAGAAAAGGGCCAGGGGCTTTGAAGAAGAATTGTGGAAATTTTAATTTAGATGTGGTTGCTTGGCAATGGAACTTTTATTTCAAGGTCTCATATGTCTTTGGAATAAGAAGTGAAGTACATAATTATAGAATTATTTTGCCTAAATTTCCAAAAATAAACTCAGTTTTTGGGTTTTGATATTGAAGTCTTTGGTCAGCCTTCTCTATTTATTGTTCATTCAAAATATTTGCTGAATATCCACTATGTGTTAAACCTTGTGCTAGGTGCTGTGATATGATGCAGTGAACAAAGTTTGGAGTTAATTTCCAATGGGGGCAGAAAAAATAAATATATGTCATATGGTGAGATATGCTATAAAGAAAAGTGAATCAAAGTAATGGGAAAAAGAAAAGTTGTGTGCATTTAGTCACTACTTTATATAATGTGATCAGGAAAGAGCTATCTGAGCAGGGTAATATTTCTAGAAAATTGAAGAACACAAGAGAGCCAGCTATGAGATTTCCAGTACAATTATTTCCAGAACAAACAATGCAAAGGCTATGAGGCTGTGGTGTGCTGGTGTGTCCAAGGACCAGTGAGGAGGCTGGGGTGGCTGGAGCAATGTGAGCAAGTGGGAGAATGGAAAAAGATAAAGTCAGAAAATTGGTGGGATATAGGAAGATGCAATTATAGGGAATTTGTTTTTTATTAATCTGCTTGAAAGAATTCGTAGTGATCCTTTAAGAAAATGCTATCTCTAAAACTTGGCAGGATAATTCTATGGTCCCTATCTAGCAAAGTATATATGTACCTTGTAGGAAGCTTGAATAATGCCAGATTGGCCCTGGTGAAGGCATCCATGTTTTAGTAGGAATTTATAGAGGCTGGATGACTTTTCTTAGAAATAGAAAGTTCAAGTTGGTACATTAGAAAGAATATGAAGACCATGAGATAGCATGATTTCCAAGTGTGGACCAAAATCTTGGTGTATAATTAAAGGAATCTTGGGACCAAGGATGTGGTTTACAGAATAGATTTGTTAACCAGGTAGTATTTTTCTGATTGGATTTGGATATTCCTTACATTGTGGAAGAAGCAAATGGAATGGAGAAGAATCTTGAAGAGAATAAAAAGCATGGTAGAGACCTAGACAGTGGATCTCATTTTAGCTGTCCCAACCAATTGCTCTTCACTGAGATGAATCATCTCCCTCCCCCACCTCACATTACCAGATATAGCTCTTCCTAAAAATGCTCACTTTTTTTTAACTTCTCCCTTTCCCTTAAATTTGCTGAAATTCAAGAGAGGAAACATATAGATTTTCAGTAGTGGCAACATCCAAGATTGTGATTTTTTAACCTTTTCAGAGTAAAAGATCCCATTGAAAAACCTCCAGTCAAAGATCTGAAATTTCTATTTAAGAAAGTGCTCATTCACAGATAAATGTGAACTGCTGTATAATATTTGCATAGATTTGTGGACTCTCAGCAACACACTGATGGGTGCTCTAGGAATACAGAATTCAAGCTAAATACCTCTGTCCTAAGAGATCAGTGATGATTTTCACTTTAAAAAAAGGTAACTGTAGGACCTAGAGGACTAGGGGAGGAAACAGGATACATTACACTGATGGCATCAATTGAGGAAGTTTTCCCATTTACTCATTTATTTCTTTCTGGACTCTGAAAAGCACTCTTTGTTTCTGGTCTCCGTGGTGCTGATCATTTGGCTTACATAGGGAACTTGAAGTCAGGCAGGTGCTACTGAGGACCCTCTACTTTCTCATCCTCCCATGGAAAATCTGGCCACATTCTGAAATAAAGTTAAGACAGAGAGGAGCAATCTAAATCTCCTTCTTAGGAATTTATAATTCTTCCCAAAGGAAGGATGCCTTTATCAGCAAGGTCCAGACATACTAGACTGCCCCAGGCTGGGTATGAATACTGTCACAGCATGGTTTCACATTGGGAATGTTGTCATTGTCTGGAAGTTTCCCTTTCCATGTGCATGATTTTTAAATCTTTCAGCAATTATTCAATAGAAAAAGCTCAGGGCTGAGCCAAAGGCAATTATGAAGCACTCACAGAATTGGAGACTGACAAGTGGTAATTATTTGGAGATGGCTTGCTTTCTTTGCCTTTTCACTGCTCTTCCCAACCCCATCCCACAACCAGATATAGGCTGGTGATTATTTTGGCTTATTTACCAAAGTTTGCCTTTATCACTTCACACTTATGTAGAGAAATATCAGTAATGAAGCGGTCTGTGCTACTTCTCTAGAACTGAGGTTTGCTAGACCTCTGATGACTGCATGTCAATACTGAATGCCTTTTCACAATTTCCTTTCATTAGCCCCTGGGAAAAGAAGAAACAGATTTTTTTAAAGGCGGTTTATTTATTTATTTAATTGGGAAGTCAGAGTTACACAGAGAGAGAAGGAGAGGGAGAGGGAGAGGGAGAGGGAAGGGGAGAGGGAGAGAGAGAGTGAGAGAAAGAGAGAGGCCCTCCACCTGCTGGTTCACTCCCCAATTGGCCGCAACCAGTGGAGCTGAGCCAACCCAAAGACAAGAACCAGAAGATTCCTCTGGGTCTCCCACATGGGTGCAGAGCCCAAGGACTTGGGCCATCCTCCACTGCTTTCCCAGGCCGTAGCAGAGAGCTGGATAGGAAGTGGAGCAGCCAGGATACGAACTGACACCCATATGGGATGCCAGCACTGCAGGCGGTGGCTTTATCGACTACGCCACAGGGCCGGCCCCAGAAACAGCTTTGATGGTGTTCAATATGTTCTATATGTTCTCCTGGAAGCAAAAGGAGTTTAAATCATTTGTACAATCTCACCTTTTGTCTCCTTCAGTGTGGCAGGTGTTCATGCTGCTTTAATCCATTCAAAGCAATGACGAAGCAAGCTATTTTGCAAGAATTCTGTTCCAAGCCCTGATCCCATAGCTCCTAGGCTCACAAAATCTCCATGTTGACAGCCATGTGTGTTTACAAATGGAAGCTATGGGGAAACAA
The DNA here is from genome assembly GCF_051225735.1 of Oryctolagus cuniculus. NCBI lineage: Eukaryota > Metazoa > Chordata > Mammalia > Lagomorpha > Leporidae > Oryctolagus > Oryctolagus cuniculus. Next base: position 80,878,797 of record NC_142888.1, on the reverse strand, counting down.
AGAGGAGGAAGTAGCCCCTGAGGGCCAACACAGTTGTTAATGTGCTTGTGGGGTGTTTGACTAAATCCACAAAGCAAAACACCATCTGGGAGAGAGGTGTTTTTTCCTGTCAGATTTCTAGGCTTCCAAATACAAGTCAGACATAACAAGATAAGGTTATAGTATCTAGCTCAGGACACTGTTGCTGAAAACCACCTCAAACTGGTTGAGGAGATTGATGTAGAACACCTACAGTAAGTCCACTTGCCCAATGCACAGAAAGTCAATCAGGGTGTTAGAAGAAAGTAGGTATTTATTGCAAAGTACAGAGCAAGGAGCTAGGCGCTTATTGCTTAATTCTAGGACTTTCCAAGGAGTTAGGGATGAAGGTTCTAGTAGATTGAAATTGGGGCCGAGGTACATAAGCAGCTCATGTCCAAGTTCTTGGTTGATCAGTGGTGCTCATGACCTTCGTTTGATTGGTCAGCAATCCTGTGCTCTTTAGGGAATTTATGGTGGCCAGGTCTTGCTCCAGTTGTTCTGGGTATTATATGAAGGTGGCAGCTACATTCTGCCCAGACCAGGAATTCCCCTACACAAACCACCCCAGAACAATCCAGGCCATCAAGGTTCTTATCTTTTGGAAAAGCAAATGACTCCTTGAATCTCGAGATTTGAACCTTGCACCACCAGCCCTCAAGTCACTGAACTCCTTTGGATAAAGGACAGGCAAGGGCAATTTGGGCTATGGAGGACAGACAAGAAGCTGGGTCCTGCCTTTACATTATAGGGATTCGGTTTTCATACTTTCTTATTTTTTGAATGTTCATTCATTTTATTTATTTGACAGATAAAGGAAGGGAAAAATAAAGTTCTTCAGGTATGACCCACTGGCTTTCAAACCTGGGGAAGCATGCAGGAGTTTGGCTGGGGAACAATACAGGATATGAGATGGAACTGATCTCTTCATAAAAGGCAGGGTTAACAAGAAACCTAAAATGGCTGAGGTTGATGTCTTTGTTCCATTAATCCTTACTCTGAGTATAGATAAGGAGATGGGGCGTTGGTTTCTTTCTGGCTACTTCCTGCTGATACAGGATGTAGACATGAGGTGAGGGTCTATACTCAGGATCGGATTGAATGAAGAAGAGTAGTCTTGTGTTGTTCCTGTGTTATGGCTTGGGATGTAGCAGTCATTCGTTCTTGCAAGGACTTTTGGAATAAGTTAATTATACATGGCAGAACGAGGAACACGATGATTATGAGGACAAAAGGAGATATTAGTGACATTGTCCATGGTTGAAAAGATGGCTGAAATGAGGAGGACAAAGGGAAAAATAATAAAGCAAGAGTCCTGTCCGGTTAGTTGGAAGACAGGTGTATGCCTGGTTGCCGCAGGGAAAGAATGCTCCTGTTTTGTTTGGTGTGTACATGCTGGCAAGGAACCATGGGAGGGAGTTAGTTTTGCCTGCTTCTAGTCCTAGGCTCCCTCATTTTCCTCCCTCTGTTTAAGGAAACCCTGGCTGTTGTCAGGGGTCTGGGTAAGGACTGATACTGAGTTCTTCAAGCTGAGTAGTGGTGGAGTAGAGACCCATGGTCAAGACAGGGTTCCAGCAAATGACCTCTTGAGGGGGCTGTAGCACTAGCTCACAGAAACTGTCTCTATTTGAGGATTCATGTGCATGGCCATCTAGAATTTTATTGCCTGGAGCAATTAAATCTAACAAGCAGATTAAATACACAGGGTCCAAACCAGGAGGGAGTTTTCCCATTGAGAGGCAAACAGAAACCAACAGGAGGGGCTTGATAATAATTAGATGGGCATTAAGATCTGGCCAGGTATATATGAAATCCAGACCTATCTAACTCTTCACATGGGGTACTAGAATAGACATCATAAGGGAGGTGTGAATCTCCTTAGGGAAAGTACTCTATTGGCTTCCATTACCTAGTAGGCCTGGCAATAGGAAGTTAGTATCAAATAGGTGGCATCTCTAAAAGCAGATTTGCAGTTCTGCCTTCACTGTTACAGACCCTAGGCTGTCCTCTTGATGGCGGTGGTTACTTTGGAAGCTGGGCAGAGTGAAGGGCTTTATAGCATGGGACCAACAGGGTCTGAGGTCCTGACCCAGGAGTTTTTCAATTCTTAGGGCAGTTCCATTTCCAGTGGCTTGGCTCTTGGCAGAGCTGATGGGGCTCTTCAAGACAGCTACTTGTCCAATGCCCTGACTCCTTATATTGAAAACAGGTGCTATTTGAGGGTGGACTGGCCTTGTTGGGTTTCCTTGATAGGCAGATCATTAATTGGCAAGCCACCTATCCTCACATTGCTCCTGCTGCCTTACTCCTCTTTCTCCTGGTCTTGGTAAAAGTAGAACCCAGAGGAAGCCTTTAGGATGTCAGTCAAGGGGGACTCAATCCCATCCATAATTGGTAGCTTTGGGATCCACATGGAAGGAAAGCCTATATTTCTGGGAATGGAGAGGCCTACTTCTGGGGAAGAAAGTCCTTGTCAAGGTCCCTGTGGGTGCCTAAAGGTCAACCAATGAGGATCAGACCCACCTCAACCTTTAACTCCCATGCCCTGAATCTATAAAAGGAGCTCTCCCAATCTCTGACGCATGACTTCCCCGGCCCCTGCTCTGTTGCTGTGTTGGGACCAGTGAACCTTGCCCTGGAGCGGAACCCCAATAAAAGCCTGCGAAATAATTGATTCGTCTGCCTGGGAAGATCTGTTACGTTCTGGACACCTTGCAATAATCTTTGGTGGCCTGAGCTAGAAATCTGTGGTCACATGCATGTTGTGACAATATTCTTCCTGTGAGATAAGATGATGCACATGAGGAAAGATATGTCCTTCTAGGTAAGATCAAACATTAAGACCACCTTACCCAAACTGTCTTATATAAGGTCTAAAGATCAAGCTATGCATCCTTTTGGAGAGTCCTACAGAATAGAAAGTTTTTCATCTTGAAGAGAATAGAGGAGAAATGAAGAAATAAGTCAGGCTTTCCAGATTGCTTAATATCAAGTGAACACTTAATAAACATTTTTAGCTGTCGAATAACTTACAAAAACATTTACCAAAAGATCCAATGTCTTCCATAAATTTTAAGAGTATATGTAGTTGGAAATATTTCTTGGATATCTAACACAAGTGTAAGCCAATTAAAACAGAGATGTTAATAAATTTTCCATTATTGCATACAATATGTACACACATATAACTCATTACAGGAGAGAAAAACAAAATGGTTTCAATTATTAACAAATAAATTTTGGCTGCCACTAAATAAGGCAGGGGAAAAGACAGAAGAAGGCTAGGCATGGATCATTCTTTGGAGTGAAGTTGGTCAGGACTTACCACTGTTCTGGAGTTTTCTGTTGCTAGCCCTGACAAATATATTACTGGAGATGGCTGGAACAGAGGTTTTGTCTTTGTGTAGATTTGGCTCTATTATGTTAGGTTTTAGGATTTTAGTGTTCATAGAAGAAGAGGAGGTCGCTAGTTAAAAGAGGATTTATTTTAGGGAAGACAGAATGGGGGGTAAAGTGAGAGTAGGGGCTGAGCTCACCCAGAGAGACGGCAAGGGTCAAGGGTGGATGTGGGGGTGTTGAAGTCAGGCTTGCTTGCATTTGAACAGCAGGCAGAGTCCTGCCTGGAACTGCTTTGTTGGGGGAGGTGCAGAGCACCACATGGACTCTGATAAGGTGGGTAGAAGAAGTGAGAAAGGCTCCCAGTGCCTTGTCTTAGCAGTTTGGAATGTCCTAAGGTATAGGGTTTCCAGAGCAAAAAATATTCTGCTAGTCTTTTCATTATCTTTCTGTACCGAGGGGGTAAGTGGCAGAACAAAGTAGGGGGAGTCAGGAAGAGAGGTGAGTTTGCGCTGGGGAAGAGTGGGGGTGAGGGGTGGGGGAGAGCTGGGTGAGTAGAGGGTCAAGTTCCAGAGGTGGTAGCACCCCTGAGGGAAGAGCAAAAGTGGAAGGAGGGAAAGTTGAGGGTTTGAGAGTAGGCTCTAAGATTTTCTCTTGCCAGAGGGCTTAGAATGAGGGAAGTTGACCTAGGAGGAGGACAAAGGCTGGGATGTAGGGGAATCAGGTGGGTCTGCCAGAGAGGAAATACCAGATGGAGGTCTGGGAGGGCCTGCTGGGCCAGGATCTCAGAGAAGATGGGATGAGAGGGATGAAGGAGGGGTGGAGGCCATACAGGGAGGTTATTCAGGAGAGACGAGGGGGGAGGGGCAGCAACTGCCTCTGCTGCCACTGGTGAGAGGGAAGGGCAGGCGCTAGAGAGAGGAGGGAATGCAGTAAGTGGAGGGGTGTATGTTCCTGAGACACCATCTTCTCAAGTGGAGAGGAAGAAGGGAGAGGTAGGGAGGTAGAAGATTTGAGGAGAGGCTCCAGGCTTTCTTCCTCTATGAGAACTTGAAGTGAGAAAAATTGACCTTGAAGGAGGAAAAAATCCTGTACATAAGAGACCTCTGGCCATTTGCCATTTCTCTTTGTAAAACTATGAAGGTTGCAGAGAATTTAGAAATCAAAGGTGCTGAATTCTGGTCATTTGGAAACATTGTCTTCCTTTAGGCCCAGCTTGTGCAAGTTTTTTAAGAGGCAGGCTAATAGAAGTTTGGAAGCCATGGATTAAGCAAAATATGGTCTGAGGGAAGGGGATCCTTTCACAGGGCAACCCCCGCATAGACCAGCATCCCAGTTCTAACCTGTAGTGGATGGGCATTTCCTCTGAGTGAGGGAAACCAAAGGAACACCCCAGGCCCTATGAGGGGAGATGAACTATCCTGTTTGAACATGCCAGGCTGTAAAAGGGGGGATAAACCAGTCACAAGCATTGCCCCAGCACACTTGAGGTGACAGAGACCTCTCTTATCAATCTGATGGGTTGAGAATTAGGTCTCGTGTGGACATGTAGCAATGAGATCTGGCAAAGGCTCTGGCTATGAATTTCTTGGGAAATGAGAAGTGCAATGAGAGTGAGAAAGTGTTCTGGATAGGTGTCTCTCAGGTGTCTCTGTCATAAGGAAAAAGGAGATTATAGGAAAGTGAAGGTAGAGGTGGGCAGAGACAATAAGAAGGGGAAAGAATCTAGAAAGGAGAAGAAAGTTTGGAAGAAGGGTGGAGGATCACAGCTCTTATGCAGACACTGAATTCACTACTCTCCTCTTCACATGGGGCACCAAAATATTAGGAAAAGAGGTACAGACCAGAGAGGAGACAAAATACAAACTCACAGCCAGATCGAGTTTATTCAGAGAAAATAAACTCAGGGATTGACTAACTGCCATCTTGCTCACAGACTGAACACGTGGCAGAGGCCAAGACCACAGAAGGCTGGGCTCTTTTATATCTTAGGTGGGCTAGGGGTGGGGGTGGGGGCAGGAGGCCAAGGTGAGCAAGGCAGAGTGGACAGTGAGAGAGAGAGAGACAGAGAGAAAGGTCTTCCTTTTCCGTTGGTTCACCCTCCAATGGCTGCCATGGCCGGCGCACCGCGCTGATCCGAAGGCAGGAGCCAGGTGCTTATCCTGGTTTCCCATGCGGGTGCAAGGCCCAGGGACTTGGGCCATCCTCCACTGCCTTCCCGGGGCCACAGCAGAGAGCTGGCCTGGAAGAGTGGCAACCGGGACAGAATCCGGTGTGCTGGCGCTGCTAGGCGGAGGATTAGCCTATTGAGCCATACTGATTCTTCAGGTTTGGTCCATTGGCTTCCAAACCTGGGGAAGAATACAGCGTATGGGCTGGCGAACAATACAGGATATGAGATGGAACTACTCTCTTGAAAGAAGGCAGGGGTAACAAGAAACAAAATGGCTGAGGCTTATGTCCTTGTTCTATCAATAGTCTCCATGGGGACATTGAAGTTGTAAACAAAGTGTAATCATTGAAGACAAAAAAAATGGTCATTATCAGTAGATTTTTCTGTTTTCCATGTAATTACTATATCCTGTTTATTTGAAAAAATGGCAATTTTAGTAAGATAGAAAGCTATTAAGTTTCAATAGCTCAGAGTGATCTTTCATAGCTATCTAAAATATAACTGTTGAGGCCCGCGCCATGGCTCACTAGGCTAATCCTCCGCCTGCGGCGCTGGCACACAGGGCTCTAATCCGGTCGGGGCGCCGGATTCTGTCCCGGTTGCTCCTCTTCCTATCCAGCTCACTGCTGTGGCCCGGGAGTGCAGGGGAGGATAGCCCAGGTCCTTGGGCCCTGCACCCACATGGGAGACCAGGAGAAGCACCTGGCTCCTGGCTTCGGATCAGCGCGGTGCGCCGGCCACAGCACACAGGCCATGGCGGCCATTGGAGTGTGAACCAACAGAAAAAAGGAAGACCTTTCTCTGTCTCTCTCTCTCTCACTGTCCACTCTGCCTGTCAATAAATAAATAAATAAATAAATAAAACAAAATATAGCTGTTGAATGAGTGAATGAAAAGTAACTGTGGATAATGTTAAAATATTATACATTTCTCTATTTTAAAAAAATGACAGGATTTGAGAAGTTTTGACTATAAATTAATGTTAAATACTTGAAATGATAAACATATTTACCTGGTTTGGATATTATGTAATGTATACACGTAATGAAGCAGCACATGGTACCTCATAAATTTACCATTTTTAATGGAAAAAAAAGAACATGCTATTTTCTGAATAAATGAAAGTTGATTGTTGAGATATTTTTGTTATGGCTTTCATATTTTGATTTACTTGCTATCTTAGGATTTTTTCCCCTCTGAGATAATTTTCCAATTTTCTTGTAAGTATTTTGGCTACGATTCCAAAATTCAAACAATCAGGCCTTCTATAAGCTAAATATAATAATACAGAAATACAATTTCTCATATAAGCATTCCCTTGTACAAAAGTGAAACTGAAGCTTATGTTTGACTGTTATAGTATAGAATGACCTAGAGAATCCTGCAGAATATAATTTTGTATGTAGAGGCAAGTAGATACAATAATTTCAAGAGTTCTCTGTCTTTGTCTTTCAGACAGGTTTGGTTATGATATGTCTAGGTGTGGATATTGTTGACCTTCTTGAATATGCAAATTAAAACTTCATCAAATTAGGGAAGATTTTAATCATTATTTCTTCAAATTTTCTTTCTCTTCCTTTTTAAATCTCCTCTCTTCTGGAAATTTCTCTCTCTCACACACACTTTATATATATATATATATATATTATGTATAGTGGTGCTTTATGATTTCCACAGGTCTCTTAGACTGTTCAGTTTTGTTTATTGTTTTCCTCTTTTTGTTCTTCAGACTAGATAATTTCAACTGACCTATTTTCAAGTTTGCTGATTCTTTCTTCTGCTTTCTCAAATCTGATTCTTAACCGTTCTAGTGCGTTTCTCATTTCAATTATTATATTTTTCAATTCCAGAGTTTCTATTTACTTTCTCTTATGATTTCTATTTATCTCTCTTTACTACAACTGTGGAGCTGGGAGTGGGGTAATTGTTATGAACAAGGCATTTTAAAATGCCACAGTGCTCACTGGGCTTAACAAGATTCAACTGTGGTTAATTTCAAGGGACCTGGAAAAATGGATTTTTCCAGTTGTTACCAGTGCTTTTTTTTTTTTTTTGCAAGAGTAGTTTTTTGAACATCCTTACTCTATGTTTTTACTGATGCTATTCTGCTAACTACCAAAATTACTAATCCTGTTATTAATATTTATTGTAAAATTTATATAAAGGGAACAAATTTCATGTATTTCATATTTACAGTTTTAAGAACATAATGATACTGCCCACCATCTCTCCTCCTTCCTTTCTTATTTTTCATTTAATTTTTGCTATGACATACATTCTTTTCTCATTTTTATTAATATAAAGAAAACAGATTTCATGTATTTCATAGATACAACTCTAATAACCATACTTCCCTCCTTCAAGCCCCCTCCTTCTTTCCTTGCCTTTATTTTTAATTTTTGCCAAAACATAATCTCAATTTACTTTATAATCACAGGTTTAATGCACCACTAACCATAATATTCAACAAGTAAAATACCAGCAGAACACTTCCACAGGAATATAGATAAGGGCTAAAAATAATAATCAAATCATATCATGCACATTTCTCTTTTATACATTTTTCTATTCTATTCAATTTCCTTTTAATCACAAGCTTAATCCTCCAATGAATAAATAATTCAACAAGTAGTAAATAGAAAAAACCACTGTTCTCAAGAGCATAGGCAAGGGCTTTAAAAATAATCATATCTCAAGATGTCAATTTCACTCATACACATAACATTTTAAAAAATGTATCTATAGTATTAACTTCAGCCTTCAATAAAACGCTTATTTTGACCTATTGTGGATGATACTGGGAGTTTTAGGACAAGTTTTCAGTGTCTCATTATTACATTGTATATAAGATTTAGTAGTGATTAGCTATTGTATCTCGGTCCAAGAAATGATTCAGATTATTGTTCTCCTTCAAAGCCTATTCTGAAAAATTTCATGCATGACTTGTTTCCCCTTTACAAATTAATTAATTTTCATTTTATTAAACAGAGAGAGGTCTTCTATCTGCTTATTTCTTCTCCAAATACCTTCTATTCAACAGCCAGGGCTGGGCTAGGCTGCAGGCAGGAGTCAAGAATTGCATCCAGATTTCACATGTGGGAAGCAGGAAACCAAATACTTGAGCCATCACCTGCTGCCTTTCAGTATGTGCATTAGCAGGATGAACTTCTTTGTTTTAAGAGTTTATATTTTCAGGCTGGTGCTGTGGCATAGCAGGTGAAGCTGCCGCCTGCGGTGCGGGCATCCCATATGGGCGCTGGTTTGAGACTCGGCTGCTCCACTTCTGATCCAGCTCTCTGATATGGCCTGGGAAAGCAGTGGAGGATGGCCCAGGTGTTTGGCCCCCTGTGCTCATGTGGGAGACCCGGAAGAGGCTCCTGGCTCCTGGCTTCGGATTGGCGCAGCTCTGGCCATTGAGGCGGGCTGGGGAGTGAACCAGCAGATGGAGGACCTCTCTCTCCCTCTCTCTCTGCCTCTCCTTTTCTCTGTGTAACTCTGACTTTCAAACAAATAAATCAATCTTTAAAAAAAAATCCCACGATGTTAAAAGCAAAAATAAAGAGTTTATATTATCAATTTATTAAACTTTTACTGATGAGAGTGAAAGTAATGTCCCATTCTCAGATAAAAACTTTAGGAGGAATTGTTCATTGAGTTATTTAATGATTGAGGGCCAAACAGCTAAGTTTTCAGAAATTAAGTGACCTAAAGGTAAATGAAAGAGTTCAGGAGACATTTGGTCAAAATGACATTAGCTCATGCTTGGAGAATACTTTCTTTCCCAACACATATCAGTGATAGACAAAGTATAGAGGCAATGTAGAAGACATGTCTGGGGCGGCAGCAGCCGTGGGGTCCACGGCACTGGTGGCAGGTGCCCAGGCCGTCCCAGGAGTCATGAGGAGAGCCACTGCCATGCTAGGCCCGTTGGGGTTTCCGAGGCCCCAGCTAAGGGGGAAGCCCCCACGCTACTGGCCCCAGGAGCTGAACTAGCTGTCGGAGAGTGAGCTCTCCCAGGCCGTGCAGACCAATATCCTGTGCACTGTACATGGCTGCGGGAAGATCCTGCCCAGCAGCCCAATGTTCAACATGCACCTGGTCAAGAGCCACCTCCTGCAGGATGGCATAGTAAATCCAACAATAAAAGATTTGAAAATTGTACCGAAATTCTGTTGTCAAATTGAGGAATGCCCTAGAGGCCCTGACAGACCATTTTCTCAATTTTCCCTTGTAAAATAGCACTTTATGAAGATGCATACTGAGAAGAAGCATAAGTGCAATAAGTGCAGGAATTCGTAGGGTACTGAGTGGGACTTGGAAATATATACAGAAGACTGTGGGAAGACCTCCTAGTGCACGTGTGGCTGTTCCTATGCCAGTGGAATAGCACTGCAATCCCGCATCTGCTGAACTGGCCACAAGATCCCTTCAGAACATAGGGATCCATCTAGTAACAAAAGGAAAATGGAAAACTGCTTACAAAACCAGAAGTTGTTTAATAAGACCATTGAATCACTGGGCAGCCAACCAAGTCCCAGGCCAGCTTCTCAAGAACTAGAAACTTTAAAAACAAAGCTGGGAGCCTCTTTGGAAGACTCTTGTGGCTCTAATGCCATAAAGCAGACTCTGACAACACCTCCAAGATATCCTCAGAAGTTGCTTTTACCAAAGCCCAAAGTGGCTGTGGTTATTAAACTACCTGTGATGCAGTTTTCTTCTGTGCCTGTCTTTGTGCCTATGGATGACTCCATGGCCCAGCCTTTCGTGTTAGGTGTGGATCAGAGCTCTGTTGCAGTGGCTGTGCACTTACTGCTCTTGTCAGTAGGAACCCTGATCCTCGGCCTAGATTCAGAGGCCTACTCTCTTAAAGAGAGCCTCCCTCGCCCCAAAATTATAAATCCTGTTGCTGTTGAGCCAATTAGTATAGGTGCTCAAGTGAACTTGGGTAAAAGTCCATCCAGTCTTTTACAGGAACTGGGTAACACAGGTCAGAAGAATAGTCTGTCTTCAACCAATGTGCAGACAGACCTGTCTTATGCCTCGCAAAACATTATACCTTCTGCACAGGGGCTGGCCCCGACTCTGTTGTGTCCTTGTGTTCTCAGACTGACTTGTCATTTGATGCTCAAGTGTCCTTTTCCATTAGTGTTCACATGCAGACATTTGTGTTGCTAGATCCTTGCTTCCCGTTGGGTGGGGTCTCCAGAGAAACTCAGACCAGTGGGATGCTGGTTCCCACAGAGGACTGCATGCAGATGGACCACGCTGGGATGTGTGGGGGCATTTTTGAGAGTGTCCATTTATCATACAGTGTCCCTACAGACAATATGTTAAGCAGAAGCTTAATAACAGAGACAGTAACTCATGGTTTGCTGCTATGACTTTAAATCAAGATATTGAGAAATTGGCTCCTGTGTTAAACTTCAGCAAATAGGACAGTATGCTTCCTTCACAGAACATAATGGATAATCAGACCCAACCCATGGACTTATTAAGTGAGTTAGAAAATCTTGTCAAATAATCTTCCTGGTCAGACATTGGATAATCATATTCTTGCCTGACACAAATCCTGGGCCTGACACCCAGCTCCCACCTGGCCCAATTTAGAACCCTGGAATTGATTTTGATATTAGAGAGTTCTTTTCAGCCTCAAATACCCAGACACAAACTTAAGAGAGTGAACTCAACACCATGAACACTGAACCTGTCTTGGAATCACTTGTTCCTTGCTGCAACCTCTGCTGTGTCCTACAGGTACAGGGCAAGTTTTAACTTCCTAGGCTTTGAGATGTTTGACACACAGATACAGACAGACTTAAACTTCTTCTTAGGCAATGGCCCTCATCTCCCTCAGGGAAGCATTCTGAAATGCTCCAGCTTCTCCATGAATACCGACTCATCTGATACAGAGACCCACACTGAGGGAATCTGCAATGCTAAGAACATACCTGCCCTGGAGAGCAAGGCTGAGTTGAACAATATAGAAACACAGACCATGAGTTCTGGTTTTGAAGTCCTGGGGAGCTTGTTCTTCACCAGCAATGAAACTCAGACAGCAGTGGATGACTTACTTCTGGCCAACTTGGCCTGGAACATGATAGAGTTTCAGTTCAGCTCTGTAGAAACCCAGAGATGTACTGAACTGCACAGTCTTCAGCTTCTAATGGTGGAGTCTACGTGTGGGATGGTTGGCATTTACCATTTCCTTCTGGGGTTAGAAAATAGGGAACAGGGACAACAGTATTAACTAGATCAAGTGCAAGTGATGATGCAGTTGTTTTGATTCTGTGTGCGTGGTTCTTTGCCTTTTGTACTTATAAACATGAAAATTGTGTATAAATCTGAGTGTATTATATAAAGTAAGATGCTTAGCTAAAAAAAGAAGACAGTCTATACTAAAAAGAAGATGAACATCATAATGTTGAAAAATTGTACAGAAACACAAGAAAATGAAAGCAAGATTAATATTATTGGTCTATATTATTCCTTGTCCAGATGTAGGCAGAGGTAGTTGTGTGTATATGCTGGAATAGCAGGTACTAATTTTGATAAGAAAATGAAGAACTAGTTATAATTACTGCTCAGAAGTAGGGACTGGGATAGTGGTGGAGGTAAGTTTTTCCTGCATTAAAAAGAGGTTGAAAAGAGATTAACCATTGCTTGGAATTATGACTTGCATAAAATTGCATACAAAGGAAGTTAGAGGAAGCAGATAAGGCCTAGTTTATAGGACTTGAGCTAAATCCTTGAATGTCTTAATACTTGTATATGTACTATCACTAATGTTACATCAAGATAGGTGGCCTAAGCCATCTGATTATGCACTTCAGGGTTGGGTGTTTGTGAGTAGAGGCAACTAAAAATCTATGCAGAGAGGGTAGAAGAGAGATTGATGCAAACATTCAAAAAATTAAAGAAAGGAAAGTAATCAATAAAATCAACAATCAGGAAGTCAATCAATTGCAAACCAAATGAAAATAACAGAGCAATGAGAAAATGATATTAAAATAGTGTGTTAAAAATTCTGTTACAAATTCATCCACTTAAAAGTATATAGACCAGGCAGAAATTAAACAAAAACATTTGTAAGTAGAAATCCTAGAAATAAAATGTAGAGGCTAGAATTTGAATGAAAATCAAAATATATGGAACAAAAGTAGAATACAAGATTACAATATAAGATGGGTTTCATTCAAAAAGCTGAGGATAAGAATCAGTCTAGAGTTCCTTAACCAGAGAAACTATCATTCAAGAGTAAGGGGTGATTAAAGACACTTTGAAATCTATAACAAGCTAAAAACGTTGCCACTTACAAAGCCTCTGTAGAAATACTTGAGGCACTGTGGTGTAAGTAGGCTAAGCCTCTGCTTGTGGTGCTGACATTCCATTTGGGTGCTGATTTGTGTCCTGGATGCTCCTCTTCTGATCCAATTCTCTGCTGTGGCCTGGGAAAGCAGTAGAAGATGGCCCAAGTGTTTGGGCCCCTGTATCTGCATGGGAGACTCTGAAGAAGCTCCTGGCTCCTGGCTTTGTATCAGCCCGGCTCTGGCTGTTGTGGCCATTTAGGGAATGAACCATCTGATGGAAGACCTTTTTCTCAGTCTCTCACTCTCTCTGACTGTAACTCTACCTGTCAAACAAATAAACAAAATATTAAAAAGAAGTGCTTGAGGTTGTATTGAAGTTTTCATCTTAACAAAAAGGGGGGCTGGCACTGTGGCACAGCGGGCTAACACCCTGGCCTGAAGTGCCAGCATCCCATATGGACGCCGGTTCGAGACCTGGCTGCTCCACTTCCCATACAGCTCTCTGCTATAGCCTGGGAAAGCAGTAGAAGATGGCCCAAGTCCTTGGGCCCCTGTACCTGTGTGGAGAACCTGGAAGAAGCTCCTGGCTCCTGGATTCAGATTGGCGCAGCTCCGGCCGTTGCAGCCATCTGGGGAGTGAACCAGCAGATGAAAGACTTCTCTCTTTCTCTGCCTCTCTCTGTGTAATTCTGATTTTCAAATAAATAAAATAAATCTTTAAAAAATAGAACTGGAAATATATATAGACATATATATAGGCATATATATGTATAAAGACATATATATAGACATATATAGAGACATATATATGTATATAGACATATATATACATTTCTTATCAAAATTAGTACCTGCTATTCCAGCATATACACACAACTACCTCTGCCTACATCTGGACAAGGAATAATATAGACCAATAATATTAATCTTGCTTTCATTTTCTTGTGTTTTTGTACAATTTTTCAACATTATGATGTTCATCTTCTTTTTATATATGTCTATATATATGTCTATATATATGTATATATCTCCCTGTCTTAAAAAATACAACAAAAACAAAAAGGAAGTAATCCAAAGAAGTGGCACATTTATTTGTATTTGTTTATTTTTATTTTATTGAGAGACAGAGAGAGATTTTCCATATGCTGGTTCACTCCCAAAATGCCTCTAACAGCTAATGCTGGACCAGACTGAAGCCATGATGTTGGTTCTCTATATAGGTCTTCCACATGGGGATCAGGGACCCAAGTAATTGAGCCATCATCTGCTGCCTCCTTGAGCCTATATTAGATGGAAGCTGGAATCATAAGGAGAGCCTGGGCTTGAACCCTGGCTCTCTGATATGGGATGCAGGCATACCAAGTAGCATCTTAACTGTTGTATCAAATGTCTATTCTTGCATTTGTTAATTAGCTGTACTTAATAATTCTGAAATTTTATATCTTTAATATATTATGTTTTACATAAATAAAATTTTATTTGTCGATTAAAAATATAAAAAGAAATAGCCATAAAGATATGGATACAAGAAATAATGGTGAGTACAGAAACAATAACATATGATGAATATTTAATTGTAAATTATATAAAATAATAATGTCATCCATGCATTTATTACAATAGCTGAAAATAAAGTTCTACAAAACAATCCAAAAATATTTAGCTATCCAGTGTTAATGAACATACTAAATCTTTGTCTTGTTTGAAAGGAGATAGAGGTATTGGAAAACTTTGTACTAGTTCTAAAAATTCTGCAGTTAATATATATGTTAAAAATGTTAAGACAGTCACTAGAAATCTAAATAAAATTTGTGGTTTTTGAACAACAAGGGAAAAAGAGGGAAAATAAAAACCTTTGTCAAATCAACAAAACATAGTAATGCATAAAAACAAAAACATTTGACAAAATGAAGAAAATTATAAGGAATAGGTGAAAATAAATCATTAATCCTAATCAATGTAAATGAAATAAAACTTTTTAAACACACACTGGATTTAAAATATGAAATGCAGCTGTATATACTTTATGAGTTATATCTAAAATAAAAACAAAGAATGAAAATAAAGGAATATAAAAATATGAACCAAATTCAGTTGAGAAAAATGAGTAAAATCCATTCACAAAAGGCAACAAAAATTATATGTTTATAAAAAAGTTAGTGAAGTAGACCTGAGGAAAAGGAGGAACATATCATGTTCAGCAACCAGGAGACTTTGAACAATAAATACCTAAAAGTAAAAGACAAAACTTTGTAATTTCTCTGTAGATGAATATATGACCTAAGAACAAGCAAGGACTTTATAATAATGACATAAGAAGGACAAACAGCAAAGAAAATAATTGATAATGCGTTAAAATGAACATTTTGCAACAAAAAGATAGTTTGCAGAATGTGAAAGGTTTGCAGTACATTTAGCTAGCAAATGATCCAGAATATATTGTGAAGATAGACATAAATAAGAAAAAAAAACTAACAACATGATTAGAATATTTGGAAATGTATAAGTAGGCTTTTCTCAGAAGAGAAAACCTTAATGGTCAACAAACATGCCCAGCTTCATTAGTTAGGAGGGAAATGCAAATCAATGCCAAGTTTCATATACCAAGTTTCACTTATTACATTGGCAAAATTTTAAAATACTGACTATTCCAAATGTTGTTGTGAATGTACAAAAAGTCATAGTAAAGGAATACAAATTGGCACAGCCATTTTGGGTGAGCAATGTGTCAGTGCCTAGTCAAATCGAGGATGTTTACATTGCCTGATTTTGCTGTTGTTGAGAGCATACATGATCTTCATTTTTGACATTTTCTTCCACACTGAGGGAGTCCACCGGTATATACTTTTAGTCTGTCTCTGCCCCTTCAGTCATTCCTCCCAAGAGGGCAGAAGTTATGATTTTGACGGGTGAATTTGGAAGGAGGAACCACAATTGTAAAGCCACCTATCTTTCCTTCCACTTGGGAGGCTGGCATGAAGCTCAGCACATGTCTTCCTTTAGGCAATGTTTTAATATTTACTGTTCAGTATTGCTTGTGACTTAGTGGTTGAGATGGGTGGTAAATTTAGTTTTAGAATTATTCTTCAGCCTGGTTTTGGCCTGGCCTAGCCTTGGCCATTGTGGTTGTCTCAGGGTTAAGGGGGGGTAAACTGGCTGATGCAAGATCTCCCTCTGTCTTTCCCTCTTTTTCCATAATTCTGACTTTTAAATAAATAAATATGTGTTTTAAAAAAGAATTAGCGGCCGGCGCCATGGCTCAATAGGCTAATCCTCAGCCTGCGACGCCAGCACACCGGGTTCTAGTCCCGGTCGGGGCGCCAGATTCTGTCCCGGTTGCTCCTCTTCCAGGCCAGCTCTCTGCTGTGGCCCAGAGTACAGTGGAGGATGGCCCAAGTGCTTGGGCCCTGCACTCATGTGGGAGACCAAGAGAAGCACCTGGCTCCTGGCTTCGGATCAGCGCGGTGCGCCGGCCGCAGCTTGCTGACCACAGCGGCCATTGTGGGGTGAACCAATGGAAAAAAAGGAAGACCTTTCTCTCTGTCTCTCTCTCACTGTCCACTCTGCCTGTCCAAAAAAAAAAAAAAAAAAAAAAAAAAAAAAGAATTAGCATGGCTGAAGAAGTGAACATATTCTCTGCTGTCAGCTTTATTTATTAGTAATGATCATCCTTCTTCTTAAAGTGAAAGAAAAACAAAACAGTTTTCAATGGATTCAACCTGAGTGAGGAATAGAAATGCTGTTTATTGTAAACTCCTCAACAGCTGCTACCCATTTTTTCCTTTCATGCATACACATTGGAAAAACTCTCACAGTGTATACAAGGAGATATTTATAAGAATATCATGGCAACATTGTTTATAGGAGTGAAATTACAAACCACCTACATTTCTCTCAGTAGAATGGATAAGTACAATGAACTTTATATATATATATATATATATATATATATATATGTCAGGAAACATGTTGAGTGAAAACATTAAGTGGTAAGATGCTATATACTATGTGAGGTCATTTACATAATGTTTTAAAACACATAAAAATATCATATACTGTACAAACACACAGGAAGGGGGAAAGTATAAGGGAAATTTTTTGAATCTTTATGCCAATTTAGGAGCATGGTAACCTCTTTTAAAAATTATTTTTATTTGAAAGGCAGAGAGAGAGAGAGAGAGAATATGAGAATATTTGAATCTTCTATATACTATTTCACTCCCTAGATGTCCACAGCAACCAGAGCTGGGCCAGAAAAGCCTGGAGCCTAGGACTCCATCTGAGTTTCTCACATAGCTGACAGGGACCTGCCTTCCAGCGTGTGTTAGCAGGACACTAGAATTGGAAGCAGAGCTGGGACATGAACCCAGACACTGTGATATGGGATGCCAACATCCAAAGCAGTGTTGTAACCAGTGTGCCAAGCACTTGCACCACATTGTCTCTTATAGGGCCAGGCAGGAAAGGGAATAATGTTGATAAAGCATACAAAGAGAATTTCAAATCTATATATGAAGCTTGATTTATTAAATAGAACTAGAGCATAGCTGGTAGGGTATTAAAATTAGTTAGCTCTGAGCAGTAAGTACACAGCTATTTATAATATTGTTTTTTGTATTGATTATTTAATAACACATAATATATCCAAAGGATTAACTTTAATGTATCAACCCCAATTTCTTGCTGAAAATGCTTGAAAAGTATTTCATACCAAGCATATTCATTTTGTTCTCTGGACCAGAATTTTCTCTTATATAAATCAAAGAGCGTTGGGCTAACTGATTCTGAATTATAATTCTAGCTCTAGATGTCCCATGTTATTGGGATATTTTCCACAGGGCAAAAGTCGAGGGGAAAAACAAAAAGGTATACATAAGGAAAGTACAAAGTTTTGTTTGAAAAATGGAATTAACGGATAAGTTTATTTTTGTACAAATATATTTTTCAATCCATGCATAATTTTTCCATAATATACCTTGCCCATGAACTTTTTGAAGATCCTTCATATAGCAGCAACAGTCTCAGATCTACAATCTTTGAGAAAATCTGTAATCTTCTGCACCCTACCCTAAGCATCCTGGCTGTTCTTCTCTTGTTTCTTCTCTCCTCTGTCCCTTTAGTTGTTACCTTAGCTGATTTAGGACAGGTGGGTAATGGAAGAATGGTGCCATCCATTTTCCTTTGCAGCAGTTATCTCTCATATATATGTGCCCACCCATACACTACATTATCTGATCCCTTTGACACGTAATCCTATCTTTATACACAGCAGAATCATAGAATGGAAAATGCCCTAAACAGCACTCTGGCCTCAGAATGAGCCCTTAAGGCATTTGGATCTAGCTAAAAAGCCCATAAGAGTTTCTCAGGCATGGAAAGCCATGACACTGTGGCAAAAAATGACCTAAATGGACCTAAATGATAGATCTCTGTGAGTGAGATCCTAGTGGAAAGAATGGGCCATCAAGAAGGAGCTATCTTTCTCTGAAGGGAGGAGAGAACTTCTACTTTGACTATGGCCTTGTCTAAATAAGGTCTGAGTTTGTGGACTCAAGAGGCTTCCATAGCCTTGGCAGCTATGGAAGTATGATTACTGGGTCATAAATAAGAGTGTCAATTGTTAAATCAACAACAGGAGTCACTGTACACTTACTCCCCATGTAGGATCTCTGTCCTTAATGTGTTGTACTATGTGAATTAATGGTAAAACTAGTATTCAAACAGTACTTTATACTTTGTGTGTCTGTGTGGGTGCAATGTGTTGAAATCTTTAATTAGTATATACTGAATAGATCTTCTGTATATAAAGATAATTGAAAATGAATCTCGATGAAGAATGGGATGGGAGAGGGAGTGGGAGATGGGATGGTTGCAGGTGGGAGGGAGGTTATGGGGGGAAAACCGCTATAATACAAAAGTTATACTTTCAAAATTTATATTTATTAAATAAAAGTTTTCTAAAAAAAAATAAAAAAACTCTGACTTTTGAACGCTGCATCCTTCAGACCAGCAGTGCATATCTGGCAGCCTTTTTCTGTCTATGTGGCAGGCTGTGAGGCACAGGGGTCTGGCGCAGGGGTGGGGTTGTTGCTGTGTGCTGCTAGAACCTAGCATGGAAACCCTTCAAACTCACACCTTCTTGTGCCACTTCCTGAATGGTTGTCCCTCTTCTTTCTGATGGTCTCTGTTCTTTGGCTGTTTCTTCCTGTATGATGTGAAGCCTCAACCCTGGTCCTTCCCATAAATTCAGGGTCTGTTCCCGCCCATATACTTCTGTTCATTCTGTCTCATTAAACCTTGACTTTGCTAGACTCACATGCTGAGGTCTTGCCTTTGGCCTGTTCACTCTGGATATGTGGGCCCCTTTGTGGCACCTCTGGCCTTTACCACACTGGCCCAGCCCCACCTGTCCTTACCCACTGCTTCCTAGGGCGACTGCCTTGAAAGGCAATTTGAGTAACACTTGTCTCCAGCCTGCACTGCTGCTAGGAAATGGCCTGCCTTTGATAAAAACAGCGAGTTATATCATCTCTGCCTGAAACAGAAACTCTTCTAAAAAACTAATACCTTTTCAAAAGCAAGCTGCTTTTTATAAATATGTAATAGGTATCTAATATAATTTTTAAATTGCCTTCTAAAAATATAATGGTAATGTTTATTATGTAAAAGGTAGGATACAGACTAGAAAATAAAGAAGCTAATAAGAAACACTTGCAATCCTACTCCTGCGAGGGATAAGGGATACTAATGTGATCTATGTGCTTTTTGATCTTCTCGTCTCTTTATATACATATATATGAATCCGTGTAGGTATGCATATATAATGTATATTTGTTCATCTGCACACATGTACATAATTAGAACTTTTTAACAAAAAGGCAGGTCGGCACCATGGCTCACTTGGCTAATCTTCCACCTGTGGCATCGGTACCCCGGGTTCTAGTCCCGGTTGGGGTGCCGCATTCTGTCCCAGTTGCTCCTCTTACAGTCCAGCTCTCTGCTGTAGCCCCGGGAAGGCAGTGGAGGATGGCCCAAGTGCTTGGGCCCTGCACCGGCGTGGGAGACCAGGAGGAAGAACCTGGCTCCTGGCTTCAGATCGGTGCAGCACGCCAGCTATAGCGGCCATTTGGGGGGTTGAACCAATGGAAAAAAAAAGGAAGACCTCTCTCTCTCTCTCTCTCTATCTCTCCCTTTATCTAACTCTGCCTGTCAAAAAATAGAAAAAAAGGCAGAATATAATTTCTCATTTAATGATATAATTTCCATCATTCCATGTCATTGTGTCATTTTGTATTCAATGTTGGGCCAGGCTGAGTTAAGATCTGGGAACTCAGTTCAGGTCTCCTTCATGGGTGGCAAGGACCCAACCACCTGAGCCATCACCTGCTAATAGGTAATAGATTTGGGAGTGGTGCTGGGACTCAAACCTAACCATTATGGTATAAAACGCAGGCATCCCAAAGCAGCATCTTAACTACTATGACAAATGCCCACCCTTCTGCAACTTTTTTTTTTTGACAGGCAGAGTGGACAGTGAGAGAGAGAGACAGAGAGAAAGGTCTTCCTTTACCGTCGGTTCACCCTCCAATGGCCGCCGTGGCTGGCACGCTGCGCTGATCCAAAGGCAGGAGCCAGGTGCTTCTCCTGGTCTCCCATGGGGTGCAGGGCCCAAGCACTTGGGCCATCCTCCACTGCACTCCCGGGCCACAGCAGAGAGCTGGCCTGGAAGAGGGGCAACTGGGACAGAATCCGGCGCCCTGACTGGGACTAGAACCCGGTGTGCTGGCGCTGCAAGGCAGAGGATTAGCCTATTGAGCCTTGGCGCCAGCCTGCAACATTTTTAATGAGTTTATAGCATTCCATTATGGACATGCTGGGGTAAAATTTAATCATCATTTGATTGCTGGAGATACAAATTGCAGATATTTGCTATTATAAGTAATTATGTGATTAATCTCTCTATGGCTAAATCTCTGATAATTTCCTGAGGATCAATTTCTGGAAGCAAAAACACTAGGCTAAAGAATGTGCATATTTTGAAGGCCTTTGAAAGTGTGTAGCTAGGCTGACTTTCAAAAAGTTTACATTAATATGCACACTAGATTTGGCATATAGGAGAAGGCCTGTTGATATGAATTCTTATCATACTCTCTATTAATCTATATTTAAACTTTTTACCAACTTATTAGAAAAAAATGCCTTTCCATTTTTGCTTTAATTTGCACTGTTTGATTATCATTGTGGTTTTCAATTTACCATATGATTGGCCACTTGTACTTCTTTTTCTGTGAATTGCTTTTTTTGTATCTCTGCTCATTTTGCTATTAGTATGTTTGTCCCTGTCACATTGATTATAATATTGTTTTTTTAAGATTTATTTATTTATTTGAAAGTCAGAGTTACACAGAGAGAGAAGAAGAAGTAGAGAGAGAGAGATCTTTCATCCATTGGTTCACTCCCCAATTGGCCGCAACAGCCAGAGATGTGCTGATCCAAAGCCAGGGGCCAGCAGCTTCCTTCGGGTCTTCCCACACGGGTGCAGGGGCCTAGGGACTTGTGACATCTTCTACTATTTCCCAGGCCATAGCAGAGAGTTGGATCAGAAATGGAGCAGTCAGGACTTGAACTGGTGCCCATATGGGATGCCATCACTGCAGGTGGCAGCTTTACCCACTATGCCACAGTGCTGGCACCTGATTGTAATATCTTCCAATGAGATTTTAAACTGAGAGTAATAAATTAGCTTCCTTATAACGGTACTAGGCAATTTTAATCATAGGCTTTTTTTTTTTATTTTAGCAGCATTTTAGGTCAGGACTAGAGCCCAAAGGCAAGATAGATGAGTTTGAGAGCATTTAAAAATTTATTTATTTATTTGAGGTAGAGAAACAGAGAGAGACAGCGAGAGAGGTCTTCCATCTGCTGGTTCACTCCCCAAAATGGCAGCAACAGCCAGAGCTGGGCCCATCGAAGCCAGGAGCCAGGATCTTCTTCTGGGTATCCCACACAGGTTCAGGGACCCAAGCATTTGGGCCATCTTCCACTGCTTTCTCAGGCCATAGCAGAGAGCTGTGTCAGAAGAGGAGTGACTGGAACACAAACCGGTGCTAATATGGGATGATGGCATAGCAGGAAGAGGCTTAGCCTACTACACAGCAGGGCTGACCCTTGTTTGAGAGCATTAAAATGTATCCCAGAGAGGTTAAGTGCTTACCCAGCATCACTGTGAAGTTTATTGGCTGATCTGGGCTATGACACTTACCTACCCAAATATTGTCATGCTAAGGTACCTATCCTATGTCACAGAGAGGTCTGAAGTAGGGAGGAGAACATTTTCCATGGCAGTTCAGACACTGCTTGGTATGCCTGCACCCCACATTGAAGTGCATGGATTTTAGTCCCTACTCACCTCCTGATTCCAGCTTTCTGTTAATATGCCCCCTAGGAGGCAGCAGGAAATGCTTCAAGTATGAATCTCCCTTCGTGCCTCTCACATGGGAGACACTGATGAAGTTCCTGCCTTCTGCCTGGCCCATCCAGAGATGTATTTGAGGGCATGAGGGGAGTGAATATCCAAAGGAAGAGTGCTCTGTGTGTGTGTATGTGTGTGTGTGTGACAAGAAATAAAGAAAGAGAGAAAGAGTGAAAGAAAGAGAGCTTCAGAGGGAAAATGGTGAAAATACCTCTCATGGGCCGGTACTGTGGAGCAGCGGGTTAAAGCCCTGGCCTGAAGCACCGGCATCCCATATTGGTGCTGGTTCTAGTCCTGGCTGCTGCTCTTCTGATCCAGCTCTCTGCTATGGCCTGCGAAAGCAGTAGAAGATGGTCCCAGTCCTTGGGCCCCTGCACCCACGTGGGAGACCCAGAAGAAACCCCTGGCTCCGGGCTTCAGATCGGCGCAGCTCCAGCTGCTGCGGCCATCTGGAGAGTAAACCAGTGGATGTAATACCACTCTCTTTGTCTCTACCTCTCTCTGTAACTCTGACTTTCAAATAAATAAAATAAATCTTTAAAAAAAGAACATACTGGGCTGGCGCCGATGTTCAATAGTCTAATCCTCTGCCTTGTGGCGCTGGCACACCGGGTTCTAGTCCCAGTCGGGGCACCGGATTCTGTCCCGGTTGCCCCTCTTCCAGGCCAGCTCTCTGCTGTGGCCCGGGAGTGCAGTGGAGAATGGCCCAAGTACTTGGGTCCTGCACCCCATGGGAGACTAGGATAAGTACCTGGCTCCTGCCATCGGATCAGCGTGGTGTGCCGGCTGCAGCGCGCCTGCCGTGGCGGCCGTTGGAGGGTGAACCAACGGCAAAGGAAGACCTTTCTCTCTGTCTCTCTCTCTCACTGTCCACTCTGCCTGTCAAAAAAAAAAGAAATAAAATACCTCTTTTAGTGCCAATATATTTCAAATCAAATAAATCTAGAATTTAAGTAATACACAGGCTATTTAACAGTTGTCTAACCAAAGTAAGATAAACATTTTATCACTTCATTCACCTTATTTTATCACTTTATTCCTCTTAACAAAAGCATATGGCAGCTCTCCTTTCTCTCTAATCAAGTCCAGACTCCCCACCTTGGCAGTCAGGACTCTTAAATAATTTGCTTCCCCACTCCTCCAAATGTACACCATTCAGGATGATCGTCTCAGTGATTCTACACATGCCCCTGCCAGTAGCAATCCTCGTGCCTCTGTTGGTCTTCATGCCTGCAGTGCTTTTCTTCTCCTTCCTCTTTTTTTTTTTTTATTTCTATGCCTCTTGTAAATACAACATTAGGAACATGGTAATTCTTCCCATTGCCCTGGTCTTCCAACCCACTTCCCACCTTCCTCCCTGCTCTCCTGTTTGGTCCAAAAAATAAAAGGAAACAAAAACAAAAAAGAAGAAAAAATGGAATAAAAATTAAGAAAACTGTTCCTCAACAATCTAAACAAGGGCTTTCTTTGTTATTGCTTCTCGAAGGTGTTTCGGCTTTTTGCCTCCCTTCTTCTTTTTCCTTCCTTCCTCCCCCTTCTTTCCTTTTAGAAACTTAATTGTCTTTGAAGAAGAACCCAAGGATGATACATCTTTTGTGAGATCTTAGATATAACTTAAGAGACATAATAATATCCTTCATTTAATACACAAAAAATGATTCTTGAGAACAAGTTTTACTAAGTTTCATGGTACAGCTCTCTGGGGATAGAGGTCCTGCATAGGAAGTTAGTGTACAGTGACTCTTGTTGTTTATTGAAAAGATAACACTCTTATTATGACATCAGTGATAACCCAAGGCTCTTGACATGATCTGCCTCAGCTATGGAAACCTTTTGGATCCACTAGCTCAACAAGGCCATAAGCAAAGTGGGAGTTCTCTTCTCTCTTCAGAAAACAATACATCCTTTGGTGGCCCCTTCTTTCCACTGGGTTCTACCCACAGTGTTCCTTTATGTAAGAAATTTTTTGCTGGAGTGTCTTGGCTTTCCATGCCTGAAATGCTTCCCATGGGATTTCCGGCTAGACCAGAGTGCCTTAAGGGCTGATTCTGAGGTCAGAGTAATACATAAAGTGATTGTCATTCTATGGGTCTGCTGTATGGACTGCTTTCCATGTTGGAACCTTCCCTCCTTTTTTAATTCTGCTATTCTTGTTTCCCCAAACTTAGTCCTATTAATATGATCATTTTATCACTTTATCCTATCTATATGGCCCCTTTATCACTTAATCCTATCCATTTTTTTTAACAATTAGGCTATTTTAATCAGTCAGCTTAAGGGATTTTGGGGTCCTAAGGCAAGTTGTTTACCTTAGGACCCCTTAGAAGTGAGTTCATTCATAGGAAAGTATGTAGGACTATACTGCTTTGAAGTTACAAACTTCATACATTTCAAAATTACAGCTTTAGGAACTTGGTAATTCTTCCCACCTTACCTGCCCTCCTACCCCCCTTCCTCTTCCCTTTCTTATTCTCACTCTTTTTCTTTACTAAGATCTATTTTCAATTAACTTTATACATATATGATTAACTCTGTTAAGTAAATAGTTCAATGGTTCATATGAAAGATATAAAGATAAGGAAATATTATAAAGGAAAAGAAAACCAAAAATATAGAATAAAAAGCTGTTGTTCCTCAACAGTCAGGAGAAGGGCTGTTCAAAATCTTTGCTTCTTGTAGTGTCAATTTCATTTCTGTATGTCACCTTTTAGGTGCTCTGTTAGTTATCATGGGTCGGGGGAACATATAGAATTTGCCCCTTTGAGACTGGCTTATTTCACTAAGTATGATGATTTCCAGTTTCATCTGTTTTGTTGCAAATGACCGGTCTTTTTTTTTTTTCTGCTGTGCAATATTCCATGGTGTACATATCCCATAATTTCTTCATCCAATCTTCAGTTGATGGACATTTGGGTTGATTCCATGTCTTTGCTATTGTGAATTGAGCTATGATAAACATGGAAGTGCAGAAAATTATTTTATTTGCTGATTTCATTTCCCTTGGTCTATCTGCTTTCTTTGAATTATCTCATGTACCAACATGGCTTCATCTATCACAATGAATAGATGGCTTCTATGTATTTATTTTTCATATCAAAATTTCACCTGATCTACAGAACTTATATGCAATTGCTTATCAGACAAGTCTACCTGTTGTATATTGAATATAATGTTTTCCAACTTTTCCCCAAATAATATACTTTTAATATGTATTTTTTCTTGTTACCTACTACCATTCATCCATTTGTCAAAGACAGAAATCTGGGAGTTATTTCTAATTTTTCTCTCTTAAATATACTTAATATCTAAGTAGTCACCAAGTCCTGTTTCTTCTAATAACATATTTTCTTCTTCTTTACCTTCTGCTACTTCCTTGAGTCTTGTATCACTTTACTCTAAGGGATTTGGTGGTCTTATGGCTAGTTGGCTAGTTGGCTATTTGTAAGATTGTATCCTCAGAAGTAAGTCTGTGTGAATGTATATAGGACTATACCGCTTTGTGGTTGCATACTTCATACATTTCACAATTTCAACTTTATGATCTTGGTGATTATTCCCACTGTGCCCACGATCCCACACTCATTCCCACCTTATTCCTCCTCCCTTGCCTGTTTTCACTCTTATTCTTTACTAAGATCTATTTTTCAAATAATTTTATACATTTATGATTAACTCTAGGGTAAGTATAGTGTTCAATGAATCATAGGAAAGAGAAAAAGATAAGGAAAATATTATAAAGGAAAAGATAAACAAAGATATAGAATAAGAAGATGTTCCTTGACATTCAAGAAAAGGGTTGTTCATAATCATTGCTTTTCAAAGTGTCAATTTCATTTCTACATGTTGTCTTTTAGGTGCTCTATTAGTTATCACATATCAGGGAGAACATAATGAATTTGTCTTTTTGGGACTGGCTATTTCACTAACTATGATGTTTTCCAGTTTCACCCATTTTGTTGCAAATGACTGGACTTCATTTTTTTTACTGCTGTGTACTATTCCATGGTGTACATATCCCATAATTTCTTTATTCAGTCTTCAGTTAAAAGGAATTTGTGTGAATTTCATGTCTTTGCTATTGTGAATTGAGCTGTAATAAACATGGAGGTACAGATAGCTCTTTCATACGCTGATTTCATTTCTCTTGGGTAGATTCCTATGAGTGGGATGGCTGGGTCAGATGTTAGGTTTACGTTCAGACCTCTGAGGTATCTCCACACTGTCTTCCATAGTGGCTTTACCAGTTTACATTCTCACCAACAGTGGATTAGGGTACCTTTTTCCCCACATCCTCACCAGCATTTGTTGTTTACTGATTTCTATTTGAAAGCCATTCTAACTGGGGTGAGGTGAAACCTCATTGTGGCTTTGATCTGCATTTCTCTGATGGCTAGTTATCCTGCACATTTTTTCGTGTGTCTGTTGGCCATTTGGATTTCCTCTTTTGAAAAATATCTGTTTAAGTCCTTTGCCCATCTCTTAATTGGGCTGTTTCTTTTGTTGTAGAGTTCTTTATCTCTTTGTAGATTCTGGTTATTAATCCTTTATCAGTTGCATAGTTTGCAAATAATTTTGCCCATTCTGTCAGTTCCCTCTTCATTTTCCTGTTTCTTTTTCCATACAAAAGCTTCTCAATTTGATGTAATCCCATTTGTTAATTTTGGCTTTAACTACCTGTGCCTCTGGTGTCTTTTGCAAGAACTCTTTGCCTGTGCCAATATCTTGTAGGGTTTCCCCAATGCTCTCTAATAATTTGATGATGTCAGGTTGTAGATTTAGGTCTTTGATACAAATTGAGTGGATTTTGGTGAAAGGTGTCAGGTAAAGGTCTTGCTTTTGCTTCTGCATGTGGTAATCCAGTTTTCCCAGCAATATTTGTTGAATAGACTGTCCTTGCTCCAGGGTTGATTTTAGCACCTTTGTCAAAGATAAATTGGTTATAGATGCTTGGATTGATTGCAGGTATTTCTATTCTGCTCCATTGGTCTATCCATCTGTTTTTGTACCAGTATCAGGCTGTTTTGATTACAACTTCCCTGTAGTATGTCTTGAAATCTGGTATTGTGATGCCTCCAGCTTGATTTTGTTGTATAAGATTGCTTTTAGCTATTCAGGGGTCCGCTGTGTTTCCATATGAATTTCAACATAATTTTCTATATCTGAGAAGAATGTCTTTGATATTTTGATTGGTATTGCATTGAATCTGTAAATTGATTTTGGACGAATGGGCATTTTGATGATATTGATTCTTCCAATCCATGAACATGGAAGATTTTTCCATTTTTTGTCTTCCTCTAGTTTTTTCTTTAATGTTTTGTAAATTTCATCATAGAGATCTTTGACATCCTTGGTTACATTTATGCCAAGATATTTGAATTTTTTGGTAGCTATTGTGAATGGGATTGAGCTTCGAAGCTCTGTCTCAGCTGTGGCATTGTCTGCATATACAAAGGCTGTTGATTTTTCTTTGTTGATTTTGTATCCTGCTACCTTTCCAAACTCTTCTATGAATTCCAGTAGTCTCTTAGTGAAGTATTTTGGATCCCCTATGTATAGGATCATGTTACCTGCAAATAGATATAGTTTGACTTCTTCCTTTCTGATTTGTATCCTTTTTTTTTTTTCTTGTCTGATGTCTCTGGCTAGGATTTCCACACCAGTTTCCCGTTCATGTGCACCCTGGGAGGTAGCAGGTGGTGGCTCAGGTAGTTGGGTTCCTGCCACCCACTTGGGAGACCTATATTGATTTCCGGGGTCCCACCTTCAGCCTTGTTCAGCCTCTGTCATTGCAAGCATTTGGGGAATAAGCCAGTGGGTAGGCATTCTCTCTGTCTTATTAAAAATATAGAAACAACAGCAACCTGGAAGAGTAACCCTGGCAAGCACCAGGTCTGATGTTGTGTGGTTTATAAGAGATAACTATGCTTAGCACAGTTCCTGGAACATTATAGGTGATCAACAAATTGGAAATACTATAGTCTGTTACATATATTTGAGTTGTTATCCCTCCACTTCTAATACTATGACAGAGACAACTCTTTGTATTCTGCCCTCCAGGGTTCTCACCTCTCATGCTATTCTCTGTACCCCTCAAGGGAAAGGAGAACCAGAGTTGGGTATTTGGTCTAGTGGTTAAGACACCAGCATCCCATGTTGTAGTGCCTGGTTCAATACCTGGCTCTGCTCCTGACTCCAGCATTCTCCTAATACAGATTCTAGGTGGCAGTAGTGATGGCTTAAGTAATTGACTTCTTTCCATACACACAGAAAACCTAGAATGAGTTCCCAGCTCCCAGCTCCCAGCTCCCAGCTCCCAGCTTCAGCCTTGCCCAGGCTGTAGCAGGCATTTGGAGAGTGAACCAGAGGATGGGAGCTCTCTTGCTAGCTCCCTCTCTCTCTCGCAAATAAAAATAAATTTAAAAAGAAAAACTAAAACTCATTCACATTAAAAGATGAAGGGCTTAATGTGTTCTCATGGAGTTACTTGCATTTTGAAGAGAAGATGGCTAAGAAAGGAGAGGTATTTTCCCAAAGAAATGAATATTGTGTAGTGACAATGTTAAGAACTGGTGGATTTGACCATTAGGAAGAAATTTGTGATTTGGGGATACCGACAGTGTTTTCAACTTAAGCAACAATAGGGATAGTGCAACTGCAAGGATATATTACACAAAGCCACTTTCCATAAACATATCACATAGACACCCATAGGAGGCTTATGTTTACATTTCTTCAAAAGAATATTCTAATGTTATTTTTCACCATTTATATTGAATATTTTTCAGAAATCATAATCGTGTATGTGTATAGGGTACAATGTGATATTTTGATGTATTCTACAATGTTCCATCATTTAATCAAAGTAACATATCACCTTCCTTATGTATTTTTATGGTGAAATATTTGAAGTTACTTAAGTATTTTAATACATTTAATACTTTACTATCAACTATAGCCACTCTGTTGTTGGGGGTGGCATGATTTTTTTTCTTCACTCCTATTTGTCATTTCCTTTCTCTTTCCATACAGTTAATATTCTGGACATTTATATCTTGAAGTAGTCAAGGCCTTATGTAAGATGTTCCTACCCTAATTCTCAGAACTTCCCCTTCACTTTCTCACCACCTGTCTGAACACATATACATACACACACAAGATGCATAGACACATACTCTTCAGTGGCTGTAACATATTCAAAATAGTAATGCCATCTCTCCCACCACACTCTAATTCAGTAATCAACTTATCCAGTTCAAATGTCCAGCTTCCTCAAATCTTGACTCCATGTTCTGTTCCCACCCAAGCTAAAACCATCTTCAGAGTGCCTGCCACCTCATAAGCCCTCCAGGGTAGCTTTCCCACCACTACCTGTGGCACATCATACATACTTTAACTCTAACACTTATCACACTGTATCAGAAATCATGCTGCATATATGTGCTTTCTAAGAGTAGAGACTGGTTTCTCACTCATCTCTGTATCTCCACTGCCAAACATACTGCCTCTGCCTGACACACCTGTGTGGGTGGCAGGAACCCAACTACCTGAGCCACCACCTGCTACCTCCCAGGGTGCACATGAACAGGAAACTGGAATCAGGATCTAGAGTCAGGCCTCTAATCCAAGTACTCTGCTATGGGATGTGTATACTCCAACTGCTAAGTCAAATACCTGCCTCTTTCTTTTTTATTTGAAAGAAAATCCTATTCTAATGTCTGATGAGTACTTTTCCCCCCATGCAAAAAATGGCTTGACATAGTAATGTCTAAATAACCAGTAACTTATAATTTGCTTCAACAGGATAGATTTTTAGAAATAACATGTATTCCTTCCAATTATATACAATTAAATTTTCTATTTATTAAAAAAAGTTTTGGAGAGAAATTTGAGATATTTCTGTTACAGGGGAGTATTGATATATAGTCCAAGGGTAACCAGATCAACTTGGTTTAACTGGAATTACAACAAAAAATAAAACTATAGGAAACATTTGTTTTATTTTGAATCAATCTAGCCTGAAGAGAATTTTTCTGAGGCAACCAACTCTCCCCAAAGGAATCAGATTTTCTGCTCTTGACAGCTAGGAAAACTCATCATGTGTTTTCCCTCACTCTCACTGGTGGCTTTTTTATTGGTATGGATGTGGTAGGGACAGTATTTGCAAGATTGGTTATTAAACTGATAAACGCTGTCAGATATCCTTTTCCAGTTCAGAAGATGTTTGTCTTGCATGTGTTCCCATTAATGAAAGGAGAAATTATTTCCCTGACACAGTTACTATTAGGGTTTAGTTTAGAAACTCCTACCCATAATGCTTTCTACTACACTGTATTTCCTAGCAGGTGTGACCTTCCCCCAATTAAACTGAAATAGTTCTATTTATTTATTTATTTATTTGACAGGTAGAGTTATAGACAGTAAGAGAGAAAGACAGAGAGAAAGGTCTTCCATTCCGTTGGTTCACTTCCCAAATGGTCGCCACAGTCGGTGCTGTGCGATCCAAAGCCAGGAGCCAGGTGCTTCCTCCTGGTCTCCCACGCGGGTGCAGGTGCCCTAGCACTTGGGCCATCCTCCACTGCCTTCCCGGGCTACAGCAGAAAGCTGGACTGGAGGAGGAGCAACCCGGACTAGAACCCGGAGCTCATATGGGATGCCGGCACCGCAGGCAGAGGATTAACCAAGTGAGCCATGGCGCCGGCCCCTGAAATAGTTCTTTTATAAAATCATATAGGGGAGGGTAAGTGTCAGAGCAAAATATTACTTTAGCATTAAGCCGCTAGGATTCCTCTGTTATGGTGAATGATCCTTAATTCCTATCACAGAAATTTGCTGGTTCACTTTATGCCCTTTTTCATGGCCAGCAGACTAGCCTCCCCTCAGCGCAGTTTACTCAGGAATTCTTACTGTGGACTTGTTTCCCCCAGTTTTCTTATTGTGTTCTGTTTTGGAGGATCTTAAGGGATGAGAGTCTTGTCTTGAAAAGTCAGGAGAATTTATTACTATTACTGTCAAACCACGGAAAGGAGATGAATTTATTTAGCAGCATCTGAAAATAGAATTGCCTCAACGTTGACGCCTGCTGCTGATGCTAAATGATGAATACTAAGCACCTGGCACACACTTTGCACTTTTCTTCATTTATCTGTTCTTCATATTGCAGTGCTTTAAGATGTATGCAGCACATTTTCACTGTGTCTGTGTTCTACTCTTGGTTGGGAGCCAAACAGTAGATGTCATTGATTATTTGTTGAGCATCCATAACACATGGGGAGCTGTACCAAGTGCAGCATGGAGTTGCAGAAAGAATCAAAATGTGTAGAATCCAGCCAGAAAACCAGTGCTTACATGTTGGCTCTGTAAAGCTCCTAAATTTGTGACCTTGGGAAAATAATCCAATTATCGTGAGACTCACTATCTTTAACTTGTAAGATGGAAGTAATAATAGCAGTCCTGTGTGCTTTTGAGGATTGATGTGACGTTCTGGCTGTGTTAATGCCTAGCCTAGAGTTCTGCAAACCGTGATGTTCAGGTCAGATCTCAGGGATTGTATTCTAAGTCCAATGTTGTCTCTTCAAGCTGTAAGCAAAGGATAACCCTTACCATAGGTATAGTGATCAGCATCTTCTTCTTTCACAAAATGCTTCCACATGGACTACACTTCTTTCACTTGAGGATAAAACGTTTCATTGCTTGACCAGAAACTCTGCTTCAGATGGTTGTATTTGGTAGTAGAAAATGTGTGTGTGTGAATTTTGGTGCCAGATCCATTGAAGTACTAGCTTCATGATCTTGGCAAAGACATAACCTCTCTGAGCTTTAATTTCCTCATTATAAAATGCAGACAATTAATAGTGCCTACCTCCATAAAAGTGTGAGAAAGTTTGAATGAGATGAAGTATGCAAAGTACCTCTCAGAGGGTAGGATTTCAATAAATGGTGTTCCTTTGAAAACAGGGGAGTGAGATGGATATTGGGTATGCACAATTTTTTTTCACTCTTTGGTTTGCATCTCTTAAGGCTGACAAGAATTGGATGAGCCTTTAGGAATAAAGCAACTGGTTATCTCTCTCCATAGTCACGGGGAGATAGTTTGGTGAAGTGTAAAGAAATGACACACATCCTTTTGCAACTCCAACTATCTCTTTAGTAAAATGGGACTCATTTTTCCATTAAACCTACAGTGGAGAAGTGATTTGTCCATTGTGAACCAATTTGTAAGTGGTAGAGCTAGGATGAAATCCAGGTAGTCTAACTGCAGTCTTTGTGATTCTCATAAACTCAAAGCAGCCTTGTGTCACTGGAGTTTTGTGAAATTTCTGTGGGCAGAAAATGAGGAGAGAGATGCATGGTATGCTCCCTGCATGTATCCCAGGCCCTCACCTGTACATTGACTCCTTGGTACAGTCTGCAGAAAGGATCATGGCAACAGTAATTTCACCATAATGGCATTTTTTAAAAAAGATTTATTTGTTTATTTGAAAGTCAGAGTTACACAAAGAGAGAAGGAGAGACAGAAAGAGAGAGAGAGAGGTCTTCTATCTGTTGGTTCACTCCCCAATTGGCCTCAATGGCCAGAGTGCACTGATCTGAAGCCAGGAGCCAGGAGCTTCTTCCAGGTCTCCCACATAGGTACAAGGGACCAAGGAATTGGGCCATCTTCTACTGCTTTCCCAGGCCATAGCAGAGAGCTGGGTTAGAAGTGGAGCAACAGGGATATGAACAGACACCCATATGGGATGCTGGCACTGCAGGCAGCAGCTTTACCCACTATGCCACAGCACTGGCCCCATTACCTTCGTGGCATTTTCCTTCATAGCCATCATGCCAAAATTCCCAGTGGCTTTGCAACTTTTGGTAGAGGAAAAATAAACTTTTATTCTGGAACAAAGTTCTATATAAGTAGAATATCTCTATCCTAATGAATTGCTAAGACCATGAACGGATAGAATAGGCATGTCCTAGTCTTTGCTGGCTTCCCTTCCCACTTGCTAGCCTTTACAATTTTTAAATTTATTTATCTTCATTTTTATTTGAAATCCAGAGAGACAGAAAACCAGAGATCTTCCATATGCTGGTTCAATCTGAAAACGGCTACAACAGCCAGGGTTGGGCCGGGCCAAAGTCAGGCGCCCAGAACTCCACCAAGTCTCCAATGTGGGTACAGGGGCCCAAGTATTTGACACATCATCTGCTGCCTCCAAGGGTGTGCATTAACAGGAAGCTTGACCAGAAGCAGAGGAGCCAGGATTTGAATTAGGCACTCTGATATGAGCAACAACTCAATCTCTGAGTCAGATGCTCATCCCACTTGCCAGCCATTGCATTTCCACAGCCTGCAGCACATGGAGAGCAGGCCATATCCCTGTGGTTACATTGCTGGCTATGGTTGTTGCCCAGAGAGGGCTTGATGTCACTACCCTTTTTACCACCCCATTTTACCTATCTAGAATCAAGTACCTACCTATCATCTGATTCCAGCCTGACCTCAACTCTGGCATATTTCTGAAGTCCTCTCCATTTCCTTGCAGCATAATAGGACTCTCCAAGGCCCACTCTCACTACTCACTTCAGGGTGCCTCCATCAATCAGCTTATTTCTTGGCCATGCCTGTCTGGATATGGAACACCTTATATTGTAGACTTCTCAGAAAGCTATCTGCCTGATCTCATGCTAGTTTTGTAAACACCTTCAGCTCCAGCTAGACTCCCCTGCCTGTTGTAAGGACAAATTCATTCCTGTAGCTGCCTTATTCATGCAGTTTTCTGTGTCCCTTCCCCTTACCCACATCCCAAGTGCTGCGTTGTATCTGCTGGTATATAATCCTATTGCACTCATTTTTCAGGTCCCTCATCAGATACTGCCTTATATGCAGTGGCTCTACTTTCTACTGGGATCATATAGATTGTTCCTGTTTCACAGAATCAGAGGCCATGGAGCATATTTCCATAATTTTAAGATGCACCATTGATTTTTTAAAATTACTTTGCTGAAAATAAAATGGAACAGTGAAGCACTACATGAAGTGTACATTGCAACTGTAAGGCAGTCTTTATTTTCAGAAACATTAAAAAGCTAAAAGAAATACATAGGTCTTAGTCTTTAGTAAAGATTGTAGCCTGCATCATTCTATCTGACACTTGTTTATAGATTGGGGTGAACTATTCTCTGTCTCCTGTCAGTGTATCTTGTCTCCCCAACTAAGTAGTCCATTCATTGAAGATAAAGACTTCTTTCCCCCCTTATGTCTTCTTAATTTTAAGTTCTTCCTCCAAAACCAACCTTACTCCTCCCTGCCCCAGGCTCATAGTTGGTACTCAAAATCATTAGGGAATTGGATTGATTGGATCCAGTCATCTTAATCACCTGTCTGTTGCTGCATTGAGACCAATATGAAATCTTATTCCCTGTGGACAGAGCTCACTGCCACTATGGGTGGCAGGAACACAATTACTTGAGCCATCATGTACTGCTTCCGATGCTCTGCATTAGCAGGAAGCAAGAGTCACAAGCTGAAGGTAGATATTGAACCCAGGCACTCCAGTATGGTATGTTGGCATCTTAACCAGCAACTTGACTGCTAGACCTAAACCCTGCACCTCTGGCTTCTTATTCTTATCACTTCTGCACAATCAGGTAACAACCAAGAAAGGTCTTGCAGAGAACAAAGTGACGGAGCTGTCACTGTAACTACTTTCTTTCTATGCCTTGTAATGCTCTTTCAGCCCCAGGATGGTGAGGTCCTGCAGGTGAATTGTTGGACCTCCTATGGTTTCTTTTCTGTTATAGAGTACCAGCATTGTAGCATTTTGCCTTTCATTCAAATGCTATTAATGGAGAATGTATTCATTAGAAATGGAGCATGTGCACATTAAAATCAATTCCTATACAAAAATACAGAGCTTTTAAGGAAGAAGAAGATTAGGGAGATTTGCAATATGAGGAATAATTTACTTGTTGAAACCCAAGAGATCAGACTTTTTGTAAAAGCCCTAATGAATAATTGATATGGTGTTGTTGAAAAAGGCTCTGATTACTATTGGCCTGATGATCCTTATTATTCAGCCATGTCTTTCAGAGAGGCTCTGTCCAACAAAAATATTCCAAGTGCCGATATAGTCTCTGGGTCCACTAAGTGGAAATGTAAAGCTAGGATTGTAGTAGTCAGCTTTTAATTATCACAACAAAAATACCTGAAACAAGCTACTTATGAAGGAAAGAGGTTTATTGTGGTCATGGCTCTAGAGGTTCATAGTCGAGATTAGACGGGCCCCATTAATTTGGCCTCTGATGAGGCTGCAGGACGGTAATGGTGGAACATGTGCAGAGGAAAGATCACATGGTGAGCCAGGAAACAGAAAGCAGCTGAGCCAAACACAGGCTTTTATAACTAACCCTTGCATGAGAGCTGCATTCTGAGAGCATGCCCTCAATGACCTAAGGACCTCCCACTATGCTCACCTCCTAAACACCATAAGTGGATTCAATTTCCACCCTCTTAGTGCCATTAACTTTTGGCCTTGGGTATATATGCCTGTACTACTTCAGGGGCTAAATAGTATTCCAAGGAAAGCAAGGATGCAGTGCATTCTTTTGGATATTCTTTAATTCTTTCCATCCCCTTTCTATTTCCTATGGACACCATATTCTTTAATGACCTGGATAGACAAGATGAAAGACAAGAGTAGGTGTGCAGGAGCCACAAACATTTTACATGTGTATGTGTTTAGGGGTGGGAGGCAACTACCTGGAGGACAAGAGCCAGTGAGTTCAGGTGAATGAAAAAGCAGGAACAAACTACAGGATTAATTTTCAGGACCTGCTGGAAGGTCATTTGAAGATTTCAAGCACTAGTGAAAGTGTGTTGAGGATATTGCAGATGAGTGGAGGTGAGTAAGTAGGGGTAAAGATGAATGTTCAAAAAGAAAATCTTGGAGTAACTGAGAAGGAATACTTCAGGGGTTTATCTTTTACCCAGGTTACTGCATTATGTGCTTAAAAGTACTTTGCTTCCCAGAGAGGTTAAGTGTTGAGTGTATGTGAGAAAACAATCAGAATCAGACTCTTCCACTTACTAACTAGAATAGCTGCATGAATCTGTGCCTCAGTTGCTTTATCTATGCAACAGCAAATGAAAAGTACATACTTTGTAAGGCTACTGAAGGTTGAATGAGTTGATGTATGTGAAGTGTTAAGAATGGGGTCTGAGGTTCCTGTGTTGTGGCATAGCAATTAAACCCATCACCTGTGGCCCTGGCATCCCATATGGGTACTGGTACATCCCATACAGCATCCCATATGTCCCGTCTATTGCACTTCCAATCCAACACCCTGCTAATGGCCTAGGAAAAGCAGCAAAAGATGGCCCAAGTGTTGGACTCCTGCCACCCACGTGGAGACCTGGAAGAAGCTCAGGACTCCTGGCTTTGGCTTGGCCCAGCGCTGACCATTGAGACCATCTGGGGAGTAAATCAGTGGATGGAAGATTTATTCATTTCCTTTATCTCTCTTTCTCTCTCTCTCTCTCTCTCTCCTCCCTTCCCTGCCTCTCTGCATAGTTAACTCTTAAAAACAAAACAAAACAAAACAAAAAGAATGAGGCCTGGAAAAGGCATTTGGTCTAACAGTTAAGATGCCACTTGGGACACCCTCATCCCCATATTGGTGTATCTCAAATAGAGTCTAAGCCCTGATTCTGATTCAGCTTTCTGCTAGCACACACCTTGGGAGACAGCTTAATACTTGGGGCTCTGGACCTATGCAAGAGACTTGGATTGAATTCCTGGCTCCTGGCTCTCTTGGGAGCTGCTGGCTCTCTTGTGCACCTTCTCTCTGGCTCCCCTGCCTTCTGGCTTCCATATCCTCCCCTCTCCCCTTTTTTCCTCTCCCCCTTCTCTTTCTTCCTATATCCTCTCTCTCCCCTTTTTCTTCTTGTCTCTCCCTCTCAAATAAATTAAATTTAAAAATAGTAACAAAGCCTAATATGCGGTAGCTACTACATAAATAATTTTGGTTTTATTTTTGGTTTAAGTTATATACTAAATTGTTGGCAGTGATTTTCTTATTTCTTTAAGCCTTGTTTAAATTTTTTTTCTCATTTTTTTAAAAATTTCTTTTTTTTCTTTGTAAGTTCATCTATCTTCTACTTTAGGCTTGGCAAGCATTCCCTGCTCTGCTTTCTGATTTGATTTCTCCTATTTAAAGGTAAACATACTGAAAGCTTTTGTATTTGTGTATCTGACAGAAAGTAATGAGATGAAACAAAAACTTCCATAGAGCAAAAATTGGAACATGAGTCTGCAGGTGCAAAATGTCAGGCTGGGGGTCAAAGCCTTTGTCCATTTAGGATTCTCATATCATTATGGTCACTGGCAAAACGGGTAGCTTTCCACCTGTTTGTTAGATTCATATTTAACAAGATGGCTTCTCCATTGACATACATGCAGACACTGTTAGGTTTATTATTTCCAAAAGAAAGGAAAATATATGAGTAAAAGCAAGATGGAAGAAACAATTGCACAGCAAATTGTGTTAGTAAAATTTGAGTAAATTTCCTCCTTGGACTAAAGTGTCTGTATCTTACTTTACTTGTTTCAACTGTTGCCTTTTCCTGATCCTCAGAGGCAATGTAAGCTAAACAATTTGAACCTTAATGTAAGAGCTTCTATCATTAGTGTGCTTATATTTTTGCAGAGGCAACTTCCTATTTATATCACTGAAACTCTCCTTTCAGAGAGCTTGTTTTTAAAAGAAATATCTATTGAATTCTTGCTATGTGCCTGTTATTTTTTCTTTTGATATTTATTACAATCTGCAATTCACTCATATTATCCTTACTTAATAGATGGCTCTGAGGAATTGAATGTCACCCCAAATTGCATTGGGAATTCAACCCTCAAATTCATATGTTGATGCAAGTTGGGACTTTTGAGAGGTAACTAGGATTAGAT
Source organism: Oryctolagus cuniculus (assembly GCF_051225735.1). Lineage (NCBI taxonomy): Eukaryota > Metazoa > Chordata > Mammalia > Lagomorpha > Leporidae > Oryctolagus > Oryctolagus cuniculus. The sequence continues at coordinate 80,840,544 of NC_142888.1, read as the reverse complement.
AAGATTATCAGGGTGTTTATCCTCATGATGAGACTGGTAGCATTATAAGAAAAGAGAAAGGAGCAGCATGCTCTCTTACCATTGCTATTTGATACCTTCTACCGCATTATGATGCAACAGGAAGGCCCTCACCAGATGCTTGCACCATTCTCTTGGACTTTCTGGCCTCCAGACTCATGAGCTAAATAAACATCTGTTCTTTATAAATTATGCAGTCTGTGGTAATCAGGTTTTTAAGATTTATTTTTATTTATTTGAAAAACAGTGTTACAGAGAGAGGTAGAGACAGAGAGAGAGAGGTCTTCCATTTGCTGGTTTACTCCCCAAATGCCTGGAATGGCGAGAGCTGAGCTGATCCAAAGTCAGGAGTCAGGAGCTTCTTCCAGGTCTCCCATGTGGGTGTAGGAGTCCAGGGACTTGGGCCATCTTCTACTGTTTCCCAGGCCATAGCAGAGAGCTGGATCAGAAGAGGAACAGTCGGGACTAGAACCAGTGCCCATATAGGATGCCAGAACTTCAGGCGGGGCCTTTAACCTGCTATACCAAATCACCTGGCCCCAGTAATCAGTTCTAACAACAGAAAATGGGTGAAGTGGGAAATTGAGTTGGAGTGAGGTTTTGAAATGCCTAAAGTCATGTAGTACTTTATATTTTGTAGTGGTATTTCCCAAAATAAAAAGGGTTTTGTTGCTATTTTTTTATTATGGGAAAATATATACCCAATTTTCAAACAAATGAGAAGATACAAGATGGCCAAAAGAAATTAAAAAATAAAACCCACTGCCAACATTTTAGTACACAATGTTGTATCCTTTTTTCTTTCATCTGTCTTTATGAGGGCATTTCTTTCTTTTTTTTTTTTTTTTTTTTTTTGACAGGCAGAGTGGACAGTGAGAGAGAGAGACAGAGAGAAAGGTCTTCCTTTGCCGTTGGTTCACTCTCCAATGGCCACCGCGGCCAGCGCGCTGTGCTGATCCGAAGCCAGGAGCCAGGTGCTTCTCCTGGTCTCCCATGGGGTGCAGGGCCCAAGGACTTGGGCCATCCTCCACTGCACTCCCGGGCCACAGCAGAGAGCTGGACTGGAAGAGAGGCAACCAGGACAGGATCCAGCGCCCCGACTGGGGCTAGAACCCGGTGTGCCGGTGCCACAGGCGGAGGATTAGCCTATTGAGCTATGGTGGCGCCAGCATTATGAGGGTATTTCAAGATGTCACACTAAAAATAGAACTAAAAGATAACTCTTGTTTCATTGTCAAGTATCATGGGGATCGCATCTGTGATAATCTCATCTGTGATAGCACATGTCAAGTGCCACTCCCTTCATCCCAATCTCAATGCAGGGAATCACAGAACATCTGCCAGGGACACTTCCAGAGTAGAATGTAATGCAATTCCCCCCAATATTACTCTCTGACTACACCCCCTGTTAGAAAACTCATATGTAATGCACAGAGAGAGCAAAGAAAGTGGGAAGGATCTTTGAATTGATAATAGAAAAAAGAGTCCTCTTGGGTTTTTCATCTAGTGGATAAAATAATGGTGGATGGCAAAGGAAAAAAAAAATTTGGTTGATTTGAGCCCTCCTTGAATAGATTCCCAGATTTCAATATTTTCTACACATTTCCAAACATGATCTGCACAATGTGGTGGTGGGATAGGGAGCCAGACAGAGCAACTTGAAAGAAGGTGAAAAGGGAGGGTGGGAATGTTCTTTCACAGTGCCTTAAGCCATGACCTGCAATGCCAGCAACTCTCATTGGATTGCTGGTCTGAGTCTCAGCTGTTCTGCTTCTGATGGAGCTTCCTGCTAATACACCTAGAAAATCAGCAGAAAATGTCCCATGTACTTGGACTCCTGACACCCACATGGGAGACCCAGATGGAGTTCTGGGCACCTGGCTTTGGCCTGATCCAGTCCTGACCCAATGGCCGTTGCAATCTTTTGAAGAGTAAACCTGTGGATGGGAAATCTCTTTATCTCTCTAATCTCCATATTACTCTGTTGTTCTGCCTTTCAAATAACTAAAAAATAAATCTTTTTTTAAAAGAAGAGGGTGGAAAGGCCCCCAGTTTCTATTGTCCCCTAATTAATGTGACAATAGTTATTTACCCCTGTGAGGTAGACTTAGAACCTATTATAGTGCTATTCTTACCTGAGGTGGAGGGGACAGTAAATCAAGTAAGGCTAAACAGAGCCTGAATGACAGATAGGAACCTGGAGTGTGCCTTTGCTAGAAAGGAATATTTCAGTTTAAAATGATTAGATCAAAGCCATCTAATGTCCTCACATACACAATAGCAAAAGCATAAACAACATCAAAAGAACAACAAAAAAACCCACAGCTTTAAGGAAAAATGAGTGAGCAAGTAGTTTTGCAGGTGGGCCCTTTAATGCATAAGTACTTTGACTTGGCTGTTTTCCTCCCTGGATTATATGTAGCTTCAGTTCACAGATAAGAACCTGGTATTGCAGGGAGGTGAAGCAAAGAGTTGAAGTCAGAGAGACAGGAGCACCAGGTTGGTATAGTAAATCTTCAACTGATGGAAGTTGAGACCCAAAGAGTCAGCTGAGACAAAAAGGTGCAGGCAGGTATCACTGATCTATTCATTTATTCAACACAGTTTTTGGGGCCTTAATTGTGTGCCAAGTACTATTCTAGGCACTGAGTGAATACAACAGACTGATGCAGATTAAAAACAGACAAAAGCATAATCCCTTAGGAAGTGGTAGGTGCTATGAAATATGTCAAGGTAATGAAATAGACACTGATGATGAGAGGTGGGCATGTCTCAGAACTGGGTGCGCATGACCTAGAGGCCAAAATATCCAGTATAGCAGCAAAATGGCACTAGTGGACAAGGGATGCTAAAGACAGATTCTAGTGCTAAGAAGCATGTGCTCTCTTCTCTGTTTTGTTCATTGTTGGATGGGACAGACTTAAGTCTACAGATATAAATCAGAGTCCTAAAGGAGTGTAAAGAACAGGGGCATATTTTACCTCTGATTGAGAAGTGGAATGATGTATGTGGTCACTAAAGTGCCTTGATGTTTAGAAACATTACTTTAATATGGCAACTGTGGCTTATACTTATGATATCTTGTATAGCTAATTCCCTTCCATTATCTGATAAAGAAGTAGGTTGGGAAAACAAAAAAGGAGGAATTTCAAAGTGTAAAAAATCTTAAAATTGGCATTGAAGTCCCAACCCTGGAAGGTCAACATATAAATACAGCTCTCAAAAGCCCAAGAGCCAAAGAAATATGCCAATATTTAGTCTAGTACATGATATAAAACCAATAGAAGGAGTTTGGATTAAAAAAATTGGAGAATCTAGGTGTGGTTAATTGTGAAAAATCTATTAGACTAATATGAGAGGTTATTAATAGAGGAAGCCAGATGTGATTTAAAGATTGTGACAAATATATTATGCTAATATGTTACCCACAGGGAAACTGGGTGTGGGGTATATGGGAACTCTTTGTACTACCTCACAATTGTTTTATAATTTTTTTTTTGACAGGCAGAGTGGACAGTGAGAGAGAGATACAGAGAGAAAGGTCTTCCTTTGCCGTTGGTTCACCCTCCAATGGCCGCCGCGGCCGGCGCACCGCGCTGATCCGATGGCAGGAGCCAGGTACTTATCCTGGTCTCCCATGGGGTGCAGGGCCCAAGTACTCGGGCCATCCTCCACTGCACTCCCTGGCCACAGCATGTTTTATAAATTTAAAACTCTTCTGAAATAAATAAAAAGTTTTAAGAAATAGATATTTGAATAAGTGAATTAGTTGAACAAATGCGTAAAAGAGATAAAAAATGGCTTCATGTGATACAACTTTTTCTGTAAACCAAAGTTCACATTGTGGATTTTGAATCTTTTGAGATAAAACTATATATATCAGTAAATTAAATTTTTTTTGCTCTTAAAAATAACTCCATACTAATTAAATGAGATCAATTCATTTCTCTTATTTAAACGACTAGTTAATTCACCTGTTGACTTGTGGTTCAAAGCAGTGTGATCTCATCCCATTTGTATACTTTCAGGATCTTGGCCTTGTGAGCCTAAAGAGAAGTCTCTTTATTTTTTATTTATTTATTTTTTTGACAGGCAGAGTGGACAGTGAGAGAGAGAGAGAGACAGAGAGAAAGGTCTTCCTTTCCCGTTGGTTCACCCCACAATGGCCACTGCGGCCAGCGCGCTGCGGCTGGCGCACCGCACTGATCCGAAGCCAGGAGCCAGGTGCTTCTCCTGGTCTCCCATGCGGGTGCAGGACCCAAGGACTTGGGCCATCCTCCACTGCACTCCTGGGCCACAGCAGAGAGCTGGCCTGGAAGAGGAGCAACCGGGACAGAATCTGGTGCCCCAACTGGGACTAGAACCTTGGGTGTCAGCGCCTCAGACCGAGGATTACCCTAGTGAGCCACAGCGCCGGCCAGAGCAGTCTCTTTAAATTGCTTCATTATCTTTAAAGATAAGGGAAAACATTTTTTTTTCCAGTTTGTCAGTTATATGATCCAGAACCTTCAGGATATCATACTGAATTTGTAGCTGTTCTTCATTTAAAAGATGCCTACCTAAATTATAACCTTAGCCATGATACTTAAACTACTTGCTTGCTTTAAAACTGTCATTTTTAAAATTTAATTGGAAAAATATATTCAGTTGAAATTGAAAAACAACATACATTGACCAAGGCAAGTATTTTATTTCAGTCAACTTCCACAAATCAGGAAAATATAATGATTTGAATCTAGACTCTTCAGAATGTAATTTTAAATGCCCTCACTCCCAGTTTCTCCTAAAAGAAGAGAGAAAATCAATTCTAGTTCACGTTTCCCTTCCTGGTCAAGACAGAAAGTATTCATCATTCTCTGGGCAGAAGGTCATGTGGTTTCTTTGACTCATGCTTTGCTTTCACATTCTGCTATTTGATAAAAGTTCCCCTGGAGACTTTTTGGATGAAGTGATCATCTCCCCAGAATGAATGTGGTCCTGTTTTTCATTGCAACACAAGAATTCACTTGAGATCTCAGTGGGAGAAATGGATTATAACCTTTAGTTATTGCAAGACTAGTTTATGACTGGGTAAACTTGCCCCAGCATCACAGCTTTCTCTTTTGGAGTTCTAGCAAAACTACCTAAAATTTAGCTACTGCGTTTTCTACTAAGAATATAAGTAATCACCCAGGAGTCCCAGGCATATTATCTAAGTGGTTTTCTTGACTGAGATGAAAACCTGGACAGACTCTAATTTCATAGGCCACTGGCTATAGAATCCTAGAAGCAGAATGAATTTTAGAGGTCCTATAATCTAATCATGTCATCACATAATGGGGAAATGAGGCTCAGTGTGGAGGAGTCACTTGTACAGAGTTGTACCTCCAAATCAGTAGTGCAGCTAGGATTATTAGAAGTCATGTTTCCTACTTCCCCATCTTGTGAACTGTGCTCTACACCTTCATCAGTGTTTAACACTGCAGGCAACTTCTGCATGGTTATTCTCTCAGTAGGCTCATTTCTCCATTGTGGATTAGATGCCCACTGTGTTCTAGCAGTGGTGCCACAGGAAGGGAGGGGCTCCTGTTTTTTCTTCACCTTTGGTCAAATTTAGGGCAGGTTAGACTTTTCTTCCTACATCATCTATTTGTGTGTGTGTGTGTGTGTGTGTGTATTTATATAAGTAGTCAGAGAAACAGACAATCTTATTCAGCTCTTTTCTTGTATTATGTGCTGTCATAGAATGGTGTTAACTTCTTGTACTTACATCTATATGCATAATTCCAAACTTAAGTTTGAGAAGAATATAATATGGTAGTTAATATCTCTCTCTCTCTCTCTCTCTCTCTCTCTCTCTCTCATACACACACACGCACACCGACACGCATACACAGAGTCATATGCTAAGTTGCTTAGGTTCAAAACTTGACTCCCTCTGTTTATTAACTCTGTGGCTTGGAGTAAGTTGCTTAGTCGCTCTGTGGATTAGTATCTACTTTAAAAAGGGGTAATAATACCTACCTCAGTCTCAATAAAATTTCAGCCAGAGAAGCAGAACCATTATTGGTCATAGGAAATAAGAAATTTTATCACAAGAATTAGATGTTATGTGATTTGGGGAGCAAATTAGAATCCATAAGGCTCATTTTATCATTTTGTGTTGGGCTTTGGTTGGCAGAGGAAGTGGAAGGAGAATAAATACAAATTGGAAAGAAAGAAGACAAACTGAAACCCTTGAGGACATCTGGAGCCTGTGCTTATCTTTTACTACCTCCAGCCTCTGTGGTTGCTAGAGAGGATGTCACCCTTCATCACAGAACTACATGTGTACCTGGTCTGGGATTTATGGAAGGTTAAGGAGGACATTTTGCAGTAGCTGGAGAAGTTGCTGATCCAACTCCTGTTCTTTGCCAATGAGATGGGCCGCAGGTTAGCAATCATGATTAAAGGAGCACCTTGCTCCATAATGGCATTCATAATATTAAAAATGATTGCTCCTTCACTTTCTCCTTTTATATCTCATGGAGACATCTCTTGTGGGAAACTAATTTGATGTCACATAGGAGAAGTAATTCTGAGATGCACAGTTTCAGATTGTAACTAATTTAACACAAGACAAAATCACTACACTGTGCCTGACATATTATAAGAACTACTAGACATTAGCTCTTAGACTTGTTAGTGTGGTTATTTGATTAGTTTTTTCTGTTCTACTAGCTTTCAAATGCTATGAGAGAAGAGAATACATATGTTTTTATTTACCATTTTATCTCTATCACCTAGTACAGTGACTGCTATATGGTGGGAACTCATGAAATATTTGTTGGATGAATAGAAAGGCAGCAAAAAGAAGGCAAAGTGGAAAAATTATAACATGTGCAAAACAATTTATCAGCAATATTTGTGTTACAGGGGAAATACAGAGAAATGCTAAGATCAGAACTCTGGCTTGATGGAGGGATGGAGAATCAGGCATTGTCATGACAGGAACCTTACTAGGACTAAGGAAGTCTGACCAGGACAGAATTGGTTCACCTGTTGGATTCTTCTCCAATAGAATTATCTACCTGTATTGAATATTTTCCTTTTGTTTCTCCTATATCTGGTCCTTATCCATATGCATTCTTCTCTGTGCTTCAGATGATGGCCTTTATGATGTGTCATCTAGATTATTTTTCATTTTGATGTATCAGTTGAGTATAGGCAATTGGAGACAGTAGCAACACATGGAAGGAGACACTATTCATATTATTTTTTCTTCAGGTTGATGTTGGCTAAAGACTTCCACTAAAGGCCACAGATTTGGGGAGGAAAAATCACATCCTACAACCACAGCTATAGTCTGGTATCTAGTAACTGCTCATTCCATTTGTCCCTATGCCTAAGAGTGGAAAAGTTCCCCTGTTTTGCTAATTTTAAGGTGCAATTTTCACCATCCTTTGTTGGTTTCCATCAACCCCTCCCACATAATTTAATTAGCCCTTTCATTAAAGTTTCCTTAATCACTGTTTCTGAGGTTTCCTTCTGTTTCGTGCTGGGACACTGACTGATATTTCATCAGTCTAATACAGAACCCCAAGGACTGTAAATGGTTTCTGACTTACTATGATTTGACTTTTGAGTTTTTGGCTTTATAGTGGTGGTAAATCCATATGCATTCAATAAAAACTATACTGGGGGTTTTGAATTTGGATCTTTTCTTTGGCCACTGATATGCCATACACTCTTCCTTCATGATATTGGGCAGTGACAGTGAGCACAGCTTCCAGTCAACCTGTGATTGGCAGAAGAAACAACCCATACTCTACAGTGTGCAGTGTTGCTGAGCTAGGGTGGTCTGTATATTAGATGTATTTTTGACTTATGATATTTTAAATTTCTGATGAGTTTATGGAGATGTGACCTCATTAGTCAAGGAGTATCTATACTGGGGTTTGAAAGACATGGGAGGAAGAGAAGCTAGGTGACAAACAATACTCAAAGTTTGTTGTGCAGTAGCATACTGGTCCTCAATCAGTAGTCTTGTAATAAGACTTGCAGCGACAGATGTGGGTACGTTGGTACATAACCCAACTTTCTGAAAAATAACTGATTAAACCTCGGCAGACAGACAAAACAAACCTTCATTCTTGCCAGAAAACTGAGGACTGAGGTGAAGTTCAGTCATCTAGATTGAATCACCACGGGTTAAAGAGTAGGCATGCCAAAGAGATGTAAGTCCCTTCAGGTTTACTGGATACAAAGCATGGGGCAAAAAATTCTAAGGAAATCCCTACCCATTGAGGGATATAAAGCTGCCAATACACCCTGAGCCATCATTAGTATTTGTAAGGTAATTGAGAAGGCTTGGTAGTGCAAGTGGATGGCTGAAAGAAAGACTGATGATGTGGGAAAGGCTGGATGGAGCCAACTGAGGAGGACAGTCAGTACCAAGCAAGGGAGTTTGGATTTGAAACCATAGGAATGAAGAAGCAATTGATAATTTGGGGGCATTTAATGTCATTGACCTTTGATAACTTGTTAAACTTGTTATGATAATGATTTATGGATGTCCTTACAGCCAACATGGAAAGAAATTGATGTTGATCATGATGATGTTAAGCAATTGCCATTTATCGAACATCTATTAGGTGCCAGTCACATAACCCACCCTTTATATATGATATTTAATCTTTACAAGAAGCCTTATGTGATCAGTGTTATAATTATCCTCATTTTGCACATGAATTCAATGAAGATCAAGAAAGCTTAAACACTTTGCTCAAGGTGATGAGGCTGGAGTTGAGCCTAGGACTAAGTGACTCCAAATCCTGAGCTCATAATCTCTATAATAGACCATCCTAATTTCTTATTCTGTTGTTTTCTCCTCACCTTCATTCTGTTTCTGGCCTTTTGTCTTGAAGTTGACATTGTCCCCTAAGCAATGTCACAAAGGATACCAATTTACCAGCCTTATTCATGAACACCAAACATTGCCTTCATTCCCAGGCAGATACTGGGCTCTTTGCCAAAGTAATGGCCCTGATAGGAATCTTCTTCCAGTCCTTCTGTATTTGGACAGCACATGATGATAAAGGAGAGTCCAGAAACTTTGAATCTGACTTTGGGGTTGCCCTCTACAATTCCCTTGAGGCATTCTTAAAATGAGTCACCAACTTTCCTGACTGCATTTACTGATCCTTGGAGAGGAAATGTTCTCTAGCCTGGCATTGGACTTTTATGGCTCTCCAATGCCACTGACCCCAAAGCTTTGAGAGGATACCTAGTGTCCTTGAAATAGAAAAGAATTCATCTTTTATAAGGGCTGAATTTTATGTCATGGTTTGTTCATCTATCCCCTTTCCATCTTTATATACTTATTATTTTTGAGTAAATGAGTTTAAAAGACCTGTATTTATTTATTATTTTTTAAATATTTTATTTATTTGAAGGAGAGATTTACAGAGAGAAAGAGAGAGACGGAGATCTTCCATCTTTGGTTCACTCCCCAAATGGTGTAGGCTGGGCCAGCCTGAAGCCAGGAGACCAGAACTCCATCCTGGTTTCCCACATGGATAGCAGGGGCCCAAGTACTTGAGCCATCTTCCACTGTTTCCCAGGCTCATTACCAGAGAGCTGGATTGGAAGTGGAGAGCAGAGACTTGAACCAGCACTCATAGGCAATTCTGGCATCACAGTTGGCACCTTAACCCACTGTACCACAAAGCTGACCCCTGAAAGACCTTCAAGGATTTAGTCCAACCTTCTTCAGATTGTAAATGGGAAAGATGAAGCATACAGAGCATAAATTACTTTCCCATGGTCATGTTAGAGTCAGAACTATAACACAGATCTCCTGGGTTCAGTTGTTCTTCCCTGATTTTCTTAACTATGCATTCACAATGAATTGTCTTTAATTTATTTTTCTGTATGTGTATGAAATTTTTATAAATGTGTTTGGCTTGCAGTGTATTATCTATGAATATTTCTGATTAGACTTCTTTTTTCCCTTCAGTTTGACCATGGTTGATGTGAGACATATCCTTTTCTGGTTTAGGGCATTGCCTAGGTTTGAAACCATATTTTACACTTTAATTTCATTTTAGTCGAGTGGAAAGGGCACTTGTATCTTTTAACTTAGTAAAAGATCTATCAGAGACTGACTCCCCCAGAGGACATTGTCTAACCCTCGGAAAGAGCTCTTCAGGAAAGAAACTTCCTAATAAAGCTTGATTCCATTCCTCTCTCTAAGAGTTGGTAAAGTCTCACTGGAGATACATTCACATTGATTGTATGTCACAGGAGACCCTCATAATTTCCCTTTCATGTGGGAAATTCACAGATATTAATAACATTTTCCTACTCAATTTATTTCTCTCATCATGAGCATAATGAGATATGATATCCATTTGCTTCTTGCTTCCTGGGACTATGGAGTCTGAAAGTGGTTCAGAAACACTACCAGAGGCATTGAAAATTAAATAGTTGTGTCTGATGGGAGGATCTTTCATCCTCTTTTGGAGGCCAACTTTTTGCCTCAAAAATCTCTGACATGATAATTGTCGGAGGTAATGGTGCTATGGGTTCAGTATCTATATACTGACCTTATGGTTAGATTCCTGAGCTAGAGAACATTAACTCGCCTTCCAACCAAATACAGGAATCCCTTCCTTAGAATCTAAAAATTGGCTGGTGTTAACACTTGGAGAAAGCCTGGCAAAATGACATAATGCCTAGATCCTGGATTGGGTGGGAGTGAGGCATGGAAAGAAGATATGGTACATGGTGAAGAACCAGTGACTCACAAGATTCCAAAGATACAAATGATGTATAGGCTCCATGCTCTTCTACCTGCTTTTTGTGTCTCCTTGTAACCACTGATGCTTCCCAAATGTAATTTGATTTCCATTGTAAAAATATTAAGAGGTGAGGACTTTAAGAAATAATTATGCTATGAGCACTCTTGATTGGATTAATGCTGTTATCTGGAGAGTGGGTGGGTTAGTTATCAGAGGAGTAGGTTCCTAATTAGAAAGGGTGGAAGAAAGAGGGGGGAGGGGTGGGGAAGTGAAGGAACTGTGGTTGTCTTCTTGAAACTGTACCTATGGAATACATAAAATATTTTCTCTTTATATTAATAAAAATAAATAAAAAGATAAAGGATGAATTTTGGGGGCTGGCATTTGGTCCAGCTGTTAAGCCACTACTTGGGACAACTGCAGCTCATATTGGGGTGCCTAGGTTCAAGTCTTATCTCTGCTTCCAATTCCAGCTTCCTACTAATACAGATCCTGGATAACAGTAGTAATGGCTCAAGTAGTTAGGTCCCTGCCACCCATTTGGGAGACTTGGGTTTGGCCTGATCAGCCCTGGCTGCTTTGGAAGTTTGGTGAGTGAACCAGAAGATGGAAAAATCACTCTCTCTCTCCCTTCCTTTCAAATAAAAATGAAAATAAATAAATGAAAATTTTAAAAGGATGCATCTGGCTGATTTCCTCCTTATGTCCCATCCATCCTCATCTGCCACTCCACCATGTTATGATGTGGCATGAAGGTGCTCTCTAGAGGCTGGCACCTTGATATTGAACTTCTCAGCCCCCAGAATGGCAAAGAATGAATTTATTTCTTTATAAATTATCCATTGTGTGATATCCTGTTATAGAAACAGAAAATTGGCTGAGACAAATAGATATTTCCACAGAGATCTAGGTATTTCCCAAAGAAGAAGAGTAAATGATTTGTTGTCATTCCAGTGTTTCCTTTCTTTTCATTTTTTTTTTCAAATTAAATTGGCTGACTGGTTTGTATCCAAAGGGTATCTAGAGATATTTTTTTTTTATTTTTTGACAGGCCAAGTGGACAGTGAGAGAGAGAGACAGAGAGAAAGGTCTTCCTTTGCCATTGGTTCACCCTCCAATGGCCGCCACGGCCGGCGCACTGTGCTGATCCGATGGCAGGAGCCAGGTGCTTCTCCTGGTCTCGCATGGGGTGCAGGGCCCAAGTACTTGGGCCATCCTCCACTGCACTCCCTGGCCACAGCAGAGAGCTGGCCTGGAAGAGGGGCAACCGGGACAGAATCCGGTGCCTCGACCGGGACTAGAACCCGGTGTGCCGGCGCCGCAAGGTGGAGGATTAGCCTATTGAGCCACGGTGCCGGCCTATATCTCGAGATATTGATCTAGTCAATTCATTTCTCCACCATGTTCCAACACCAACCAGGTTCATAGATTTCTTTGATTCCTAATTGTGAAGAAACTATAGGCTTTGGTGGGATGAACCTGAGGTTATCATCTTTGTAGTCTTGAGTACTTAAAAAAAATAGAATCTCTAACTCAAAATGCACTGGAGATCAGTATTGTTGAGGTTATTGTATGATACATATGGTTTACTTGGGGATTTCATGTAATATTCTCCTTTATGAAGGCTAGAAATTTCCCCACAGCATGAGGGGATTCAAAAAGCTTGTGGGAAATTGAATTAAAAGTTGATATTGATCCAAAATTTTCTAAATGATTTTTACTAACATTACAATATCCTTTTGCATTTATTTTTAAAAATATTTTGTATTTATTTATTTGAGAGGTAGAGATACAGACAGAGAGAGACAGAGACAGAAAGGTCTTCATCCACCGGTTCATTCCCCAAGATGGCCACAATGGCTGGAGCTGAGCCCATCCAAAGTTAGGAGCTAGGAGCTTCTTCCAAGTCTCCCACAATGGTGCAGGGCCCAATTACTTTGGCCATTTTCTACTGCTTTCCCAGGCCATAGCAGAGAGCTGAATGAAACAGGAGTGCTTGGACACCAACTGACGCCCTTATGGGATGCTGGCACTGTAGGCGGAGGCTTAGCCCACTGTGCTACAGTGCCAGCCCCCCCAAAATTTTTGAAATCTGTTAACACATAGGTCTTCAAAAAGTTCATGAAAACATATATATTATGAAAAACTGCATGAATTTCAAGTTCTTGCACCAAAATAAGCTTATATTTTAATTCTATTTCCATAAACTTTTTGAAGTCCTCCAATAACTGCATTAATTGAAGTGTATCTCTTAATGTGCATTTTCTACCTTCCCACTTTCTCCTAGAAGGAAGTTTTTCTGTTGACATACATTATACAAAGGTTTAGTTCTTTAGTTAGACAAAAGTGATAGGGAAATAAATATAATGAAAAAAGTAATAGAGGCACCACCCTGAGAAAAGGAAGCAATGAAGGAATGGCTCAAATCAGTTTAACAAATTTTTTGAGATAGTATAGATTGTTATAAATTTGTAAAACACAATAGGAAGAGATTATTTTTTTAAAGATTTATTTATTTATTTGAAAGTCATAGTTATACAGAGAGAAAAGGAGAGGCAGAGAGAGAGAAAAGTTTTCCATCTGCTGGTTCACTCCCCAGTTGGCCACGATGGCTGGAACTGCACTGATCTGATGCCAGGAGCCAGGAACTTCTTCCAGGTCTCCCACGTGGGTGTAGTGGCCCAAGGACTTGGGCCATCTTCTACTGGTTTCCCAGTCCATAGCAGAGAGCTGGACTGAAAATGGAGCAGCTGGGACTTGAGTCAGTGCCATATGGGATGCCAGCACTTCAGGCGGTGACCTTACCCACTACTTACAATGCTGGCCCGATAGGGAGAGATCTAACGTACGCTTTACCCATTTTCTGCTATTGTAACATCTTGTAGACTGTATATAGTTTAATATCACAGTCAGGATATCAGGATTGATAGCATTAAGAAAACCAGTGCTTCCATTGCCAAAGAAGCACTCATGTTGTCCTTTAATAGCCACATGTACTTTCCTCCCACATCTTAATCTCTGGAAACACTAGTCTATCTCTCTTATTTTGTCATTTCAAGACCGTTTTATCAAGAGTGTTATGTGGTATGTAACCTTTGGCATTGGTGTTTTTTCATTCAATATAATTTTCAATATAATTTTCTTGATTCATACAGGTTGAATCATGCATTAACTATTCCTTTCTTATTGCTTACTAGTATTTCATGGTGGTATAAATATAATATGGTTTGGTTAACCATTTACTTTTTGAAGACAGTTTTAGGTATCATGAATGAAGTTGCTATTGGGATTTGTGAAGAAGTTTTTGTATGACCATAATGTGACAAATGTCCAAGAATACAGCTGCTGAGTCATAATAGTGTTTGCACGTTTAGTTTCTAAAGAAACAGCCAAACTGCTTTCCACAGTGGTTACTATTTTACAGTACAACCAGCATTGCATGGGTGCAGTTTTTCTACATCCTTGTCAGCATTTGGTGCAGTTGCAATTTTTCATTTTTGTCATTCTTATTGGTATCCAGTGATATCTTATTGTGGTTTTAATTTGCATTTCACTAATGGCTAATTGTGGTAAACATCATTTCATGTAATTAATTGCCATCTGTATAGCCACCCCAATGGAATGTCTCTTCATGTCTTTTGCCCATGTTCTAATTTAATTGTTTTGTTTTGCTTACTGTTGAGTTTTGGGATTACTTTATATATTCTAAATATTATGTTTTTTTTTTTTTTGGTCAGATGAATGTTAGAGATATTGTCCCCATTGTAGCTTGATTTTTCATATCCTTTTACTATTATTTTTTAAAGATTTATTTATCTATTTATTTGAAAGAGAGAGAGGGGGAGATCAATCTTCCATCTGCTGGTTTAGTCCCTATGTGGCTGCAATGGCCTGGGCTGATCCAAGCTGATGCCAGGAACCAGGAACTTCATCCAGGTCTCCCATGTGGATGGCAGAAGCCCATGCACTTGGGGCATTTTCTGCTGCTTTTCCTAGGCCATTAAAAGGAAGTTGAATTGGAAGTGGAACAGCCAGGACCTTGCATCCCTGTGGAATGCCAGTGTCCCAGGCAGCAGCTTTACACTTTACACCAAAACGCCAGCCTCTTTTACATCCTTTTAACAGCTTTTTTTTTTTTCAAAGAAGTCTTTAATTTTCATAAATTAAAATATCTATTTACAGATATTTCCTTCTATGGATCATGCCTTTGGTGGCAATTCTAAAACTGTTTTTGCCTATCTGCAATTCCTGATTTTTTTTTATCACATACAATACTATATAAGTTTTATGGTGTTAGGTTTTACATTTAAGTTAGTGACCCACTTTGAGGGATTTCTTTAGAGGTTTAGGTCAAGTTTTATTTTATTATTCCGTGAATGTCAAAGTGCTCTGCCATCATTTGTTGGAAAAGCTATCTTTCCTCTATTTGACTGCTTTCACATTCTTGTCAAAAATCAGTTGGATACTTATGTGGATCTGTTTTTGGATTTTATATTCTGTACCAATGATCTATTTTGTGTCTTTCTGCCAATACCACACTGTCTTATAGCTGTGTTGTAGTTCCCAAAGTCAGGTAGACTGATTTTACCATTTTTCTCCTGTTTTACAAAATTGCTTTAGCTATTTGAATTCCTGTGCCTTTTTATAAAATATTGGAATGATTTTTACCATATCTAAAAAATTTTGCTGGCATTTTGATAGTCATTGGTTAGGAGTTAAACCCATGTATTAAGTAGCAGAAAATTGACATCTTTTATGCTGAATCTTCCAATCTGTGAACACACTATGTAGATATTCTTTTACTTTCTTCATAAATTGTATAGTTTTCAGCATGGAAGTCATGTACATGTTTGGTTAGATTAAAACTAAATACTTAGTGTTTTAATAATTATAACTAGTATTGTATTTTTAATTTCAGTCTCCACATATTTATTGCTGTTATATAGATACAATTTTCTTTTGCATGTTTTGCATATTGAAATCTTGCTGATCTCACATTCAGTTCTAGACAATGTATTTTTTAAATTTTATTTAAGGTATACAAATTTCATGTAATTCATATATGTAGATTTAGGAACATAGTGATTCTTCCCATGCTACCCTCCCTCCCACATTCACTCCCACCTTTCTTCCTCTTCTCTCTCCTATTCCCACTCTTAATTTTTATAAAGATCTATTTTCAATTTCCTTTATACTCATCAGATTAACCCTACAGTAAGTAATGGGTTCACCAAATAGTATAAGAAGGAAAAAAAAAAAAACTGTTCCTCAACAGTAGAGACATTTGTAGAGCCTTTGAATATTTTCTATATGCACAATCTTGTCTCTTGTAAATAAGGATTTATTTTTCCCTTTGTGACCTGCATAGGTTTTATTGCCTTATTGTACTATGTAACTTTGAGCGTTCTTTTGAATAAAAGTGGTAAGGTTTGTTTCCAAACCTAAGAAGAAAACATTCAGTCTTTCAATCTCTCAACAAAAATTATGTACTTTTTAAGGGATTATTTATTGATTTGAGAGGCAGAGCTACAGAGAGAGGGAGGGAGGAGGAGAGAGAGAGAGTGAGAGAGGTCTTACATTTTCTGGTTCACTCCTGAAATGGCTGCAATGGCCAGATTTGAAGCTAGGAGCCAGGAGCCAGGAGCCAGGAGCCAAGAGCTTTCTCCAGGTCTCCCAAGTGGGCTCAGGGGCCCAAGCACATGGGCCATTCTTTGCTGCTTCCCCAAGCCATAGCAGAGAGCTGGACTGGAAGAGGAACAGCTGGGACATGAGCAGGTGCCCATATGGGATGCCAGACTACAAGTGGAGGCTTAGCTTATATGCCACATTACCAGCCCCCCAAAATTATATTGTTAACTAGAGACATTTTGTGGATTCTTTCTACTAAGTCGTGGACATTTGCTTCAATATCTATTTTTGAGAATCTTTTTTCCTTGAATGCGTATTGGGTTTTGCCAAATGCTTTTTCTGTATCAATTCATGTAGTTTCATAATGTTTATTTTTTAAACTGCTAATATGATGAATTACATTAATGAATTATTTTATATTTTTTTTGACAGATAGAGTTAGACAGTGAGAGAGAGAGAGAGAGACAGATAGAAAGGTCTTCCTTCCGTTGGTTCACCCACCAAATGGCCGCTAGGGCCAGTGCTGTGCCGATCGGAAGCCAGGAGCCAGGTGCTTCCTCCTAGTCTCCCATGTGGGTGCAAGGGCCCAAGCACTTGGGCCATCCTCCACTGCCTTCCCGGGCCACAGCAGAGAGCTGGACTGGAAGAGGAGCAACCGGGACTAGAACCCGGCACCCATATGGGATGCCGGCGCCGCAGGCAGAGGATTAACCAAGTGAGCCACGGTGCTGGCCCCCAATTAATGAATTTTAAAGACTGCATCCCTGTAATAAACTCCACCTTGTCATTATTTATAATTCATTTTATGTGTTGCTGAATTTTAAATGCTAATGTTCTATGAATTATTTTGTCTATATTTATGAGCAATATTGATCTGTAATTGTCTTTCGTGTGTGTCCTCTAATTTTGATATTAGGATAATACTAACTTCATAAACTGAATTGAGAACCATCACCCACTTTTCTAGTCTCAGGAAGAGATTGTAGAGTTGATATTGATTATATACATGTTTTGTAGAATTGTCTGGTGAATCCAGCCTGGCTTGGAGAGTTTTCTTTTGGCAATTTTGAAATTGTAATTTCAATTTCCATAGCAGCTACAGAGCTGTCCATACTATTATTTTGGGTAGATTGGGGGTCATTTTTGTGTTTTTGAGGATTTCTCCATTTCACCTAAGTTCTCAAATTTGCACATGCAGATTTTTCATAGTATTCCCTTATTATCCTTGTCCTCTCCACAGAGTCTATAGTAATAGTATTTATTTTATTCCCCTGTGAAAATTTGTGATTTTCCTTTTCCCTTTGGCTTTATCGGTCTTTATAGAGGGCAGTGAATCTTACTTATTTTATTTATTTATTTTTGTTTTCAATTCCCTTGTTTTCTCCTTTTTAATATTTCTTTCTACTTACTGCGGATTTGTTTATTTATTTTTTTATTCTTGATGTATTTAGACTATTATTTTTAAACTTTCCTCTTTCCTAATGCCTATGCTTATTGCTATACTTTTCTGTCTCAGCAAAGCTGTATCCCACAAAATTTGATGCATTTTCCTTTTCATTTATTTCCATGTATTTTACAAATATTCCATGAGACGTTTTCTTTGACTCATGGATTATTTATGGGAAGTCAAAAAATTCATGGAGAATGGATCTTTTTCTTTTAACTTTTATTTAATGAATGTAAATTTCCAAAGTACAGCTTATGCATTACAATGGCTTCCCCACATAACTTCCCTCCCACCCACAACCCTCCCCTTTCCCTCTCCCTCCCCCCTTCCATTCACATCAAGATTCATTTTAGATTCTCTTTATATACAGAAGATCAGTTTAGCATATATTAAGTAAAGATTTCAACAGTTTGCACCCACATAGAAACACAAAGTGAAAAATACTGTTTGAGTACTCGTTATAGCATTAAATCACAATGTACAGCACATTAAGGACAGAGATCCTACATGAGGAGTAAGTGCACAGTGACTCCTGTTGTTGACTTAACAAATTGACACTCTTGTTTATGGCATCAGTAATCACCCTAGGCTCTTGTCATGAGTTGCCAAGGCTATGGAAGCCTTTTGAGTTCACCGACTCTGATCATGGTTAGACAAGGTTGTAGTCAGAGTGGAAGTTCTCTCCTCCCTTCAGAGAAAGGTACCTCCTTCTTTGATGACCTGTTCTTTTCATTGGGATCTCACTCGCAGAGATCTTTCATTGAGTTGTTTTTTTTTTTTTTTTTTTTTTTTTTTTTTTTTTTTTTTTTTGCCAGAGTGTCTTGGCTTTCCATGCCTGAAATACTCTCATGGGCTTTTCAGCCAGATCCATCTGCCTTCAGGGCTGATACTGAGGCCAGAATGCTGTTTAGGTCATCTGCCATTCTATGGGTCTGCTGTGTATCTCGCTTCCCATGTTGGATCGTTCTCTCACTTTTTGATTCTATCAGCTAGTATTTGCAGACGCTAGTCTTGTTTATGTGCTCCCTTTGGCTCTTATCCTATCGTTATGATCAATTGTGAACAGAAATTGATCACCGGGACTAGTGAGATGGCACTGGTACATGCCACCTTGATGGGATTGAATTGGAATCCCCTGGTATGTTTCTAACTCTACCGTTTGAGGTAAGTCAGCTTGAGCATGTCCCAAATTGCACATCTCTTCCCTCTCTTAGTCCCACTCTTATATTTAACAGAGATCACTTTTCAGTTAAGTTTCAACACTTGAGAATAACTGTGTATTGATTACAGTATTCAACCAAAAGTACTAAGTAGAAAAAAAAACAAACAAAAATACTAAGAGGGATAACATATTAAGTTGTTCATCAACAGTCAGGGCAAGGGCTGATCAAGTCACCATTTCTCATAGTGTTCATTTCACTTTAACAGGTTTCCTTTTTGGTGCCCAGTTAGTTGTCACCGATCAGGGACAACATATGGTATTTGTCCCTTTGGGACTGGCTTATATCACTCAGCATAATGCTTTACAAATTCCTAACAGGGATCACTTTTCATTTAAAATTTAAACACCTAAGAATAATTGTGTGTTAATTACAGAGTTCAACCAATGGTACTAGAACAAAAAAAATACTAAAATGGATAAAGTATTACATTGTACATCAACCGCCAGGACAAGAGCTGATCAAGTCACTGTTTCTCATAGTGTCCATTTCACTTCAACAGGTTTCCCCTTGGATGCTCAGTTAGTTGTCACCGATCAGGGAGAACATATGATATTTGTCCCTTTGGGACTGGCTTAATTCACTCAACATGATGTTTTCCAGATTCCTCCATCTTGTTGCAAATGACCGGGTTTCATCGTTTTTGGCTGCTGTATAGTATTCTATAGAGTACATGTCCCATAATTTCTTTATCCAGTCTACTGTTGATGGGCATTTGGGTTGGTTCCAGGTCTTAGCTATTGTGAATTGAGCTGCAATAAACAATAAGGTGCAAACAGCTTTTTTGTTTGCCAATTTAATTTCCTTTGGGTAAATTCCAAGGAGTGGGATGGCTGGGTTGAATGGTAGGGTTATATTCAGGTTTCTGAGGAACCTCCAGACTGACTTCCATAGTGGCTTGACCAGTTTGCATTCCCACCAACAGTGGGTTAGTGTCCCTTTTTCCCCACATCCTCGCCAGCATCAGTTGTTGGTAGATTTCTGAATGTGAGCCATTCTAACCGGGGTGAGGTGAAACCTCATTGTGGTTTTGATTTGCATTTCCCTGATTGCTAATGACCTTGAACATTTTTTCATGTGTCTGTTGGCCATTTGGATTTCCTCTTTTGAAAAATGTCTATTGAGGTCCTTGGCCCATCTCTGAAGTGGGTTGTTTGTTTTGATTTGTGGCGTTTCTTGATTTCTTTGTAGATTCTGGTTATGAACCCTTTATCTGTTGCATAGTTTACAAATATTTTTCCCATTCTGTCGGTTGTCTCTTCACTCTCCTGACTGTTTCTTTTGCAGTACAGAAACTTCTCAATTTGATGCAATCCCAATAGTTGATTTTGGCTTTGACTGCCTGTGCTTCTGGGGTGTTTTCCAAGAAGTCTTTGACAGTACCTATATCTTGCAGGGTTTTTCCAATGCTCTCTAGTAATTTGATGGTGTCGGGTCGTAGATTTAAGTCTTTAATCCATATTGAGTGAATTTTTGTGTAAGGTGAAAGGTTTTCCCATCACCATTTATTGAATAGACTGTCCTTACTCCAGGGATTGGTTTTAGATCCTTGATCAAATATGAGTTGGCTGTAGATGTTTGGGTTAATTTCTGGTGTTTCAATTCTGTTCCATTGGTCTATCCATCTGTTTCTGTACCAGTACCATGCTGTTTTGATTACAACTGCCCTGTACTATGTCCTGAAATCTGGTATTGTGATGCCTCCGACTTTGTTTTTGTTGTACAAGACTGCTTTAGCTATTTGAGGTCTCCTTTGTCTCCATATGAATTTCAGCATCATTTTTTCCAGATCTGAGAAGAAGGTCTTTGGTATCTTGATTGGTATCTCATTGAATCTGTAAATTGCTTTTGGGAGAATGGACATTTTGATGATGTTGATTCTTCCAATCCATGAGCATGGAAGATTTTTCCATTTTTTGGTATCCTCTTCTATTTCTTTCTTTAAGATTTTGTAATTCTCATCGTAGAGATCTTTAATGTCCTTGGGTAAGTTTATTCCAAGGTATTTGATTGTTTTTGTAGCTATTGTGAATGGGATTGATCTTAGAAGTTCTTTCTCAGCCGTGGTATTGCCTGTGTGTACAAAGGCTGTTGATTTTTGTACAGAGAATGGATTTTAAAAAAAACTGTGCATGGGTTTCAAATTTTTTCACCCCAAAATAAACTTTTAATTCCATTTTCAATGAACTTTTGTGGTTCCCTTGTGTAAGTGTATTCTTTAGTTACTTGAGTATCTAGAGATTTTACTATTTTATCTCCCTTCTTGTTTCTAATTTGATTCCATTGGAATCAAAGAACATGCTATGTTTGATTTCAGTTCTTGTAAAATTATTGATATTTGTTTTAGAGCCCTGAATGTGATCTGCCTTTGCATAGTATATGGACACTTAGAAAAAAATATGTATTTTGCAATTTTTAGGTGTAATGATGAGTAGGATGGAAATCAAAGTTTCTCACATTGACATTGTGGAAGTACAGCTCATTCCTGGATTTTTTATAAGACTAGTAATGTAGTCATAATAGTTAAACTGTATCAACATTTAATATGTGGCTAGCATATTAGTAATGAGTTCTCCTGCATTCATTTCTTATATGTTAGGCATCTTTCTAATTGGTTTCATTGGACTCATTAAGTCCTTACTACAACTTAGAAATAGGAACCACTATTAGACACACTTAACATATGAGGAAACCAAGACCTAGAGGAATTTGTTTTTGCTCAAAGTCCCCCAGCTAGAGAGTAAAACTATGTAACTTGAACTTAAGCAATCTAACTCCAGGGATTGGGCCCTCAGCTAAAGGGCTGTGTAGTGACTTAATAAACAAGGACTGACAGTGCCAACATAAGAGAAAAAAAAAACGAGTCAAAAATTCCAGGAGCCAGCAAGTGGACACCAAAATATTGTTAGTAAATTTAGAATTGAAAAGAAAGACAAGCTCAAATACTGGGATCTCACCAAAATGGGGGCAGATTTGATCACCACATTTGAGCTGATCCTGTCCAAACACAGCAGAAGCAAACCAGAATTCTGGGTGCAAATATCATCCGTGGACCTGCAGTCGTTCTGATTGAAGGTGACAGTTTCATTATATGATTTATTTGATAGTATATTGTCTCCATCCCTAACAACCTGCCTGGTGTTTAGGTAGGTGTGGGGAGCAATCCGGACTGGACTGAGTTACTGGAATTAAGACTTATTCTATGCATCTGCTCTCCCACAATATGGCGCTGGGAGAGGAGTAAACAGCTTCCGCACAGCTGCCTCCAGTTCAACTAATAAACTGTAGGACTTGCTCCTGATTGGAGGAGAGCAGCGTACTCGGCGTGTGGGCAGCCGAGTTAGGATTGGCGGAGGAGGACTATAAAGGAGGAGAGAGACGGCATGCACCAGGAACATCTATGGGGAACATCTAAGGGAACCCGTGCAGCCCCCGAGAGAACCGGCCGGCGGTGTGCCGCTCCCCTGCGGAAGTGGGGAATGTGGCCAGGGGGAACTGCCCTTCCACGGAGGTGGAAGGGATAGTAGCCAACCCGGGAAGAACCAGCAGCAAACCCGGGGAGGGCCGAGCAGACGAAAGAACAGCGCAGGGTCCTGTGTCGTTCCTCCACGAAGAGGGGGAGCGACATAATGGTGCCGTGACTCGGATATGAAGCCTAGGCAGGGTTTAGTGTCGTTCCTCCACGAAGAGGGGGAGCGACAGTAGGTTTTGGTATTTGTCAGGCACAGGATAGAGAAGCAAGAGAGGAATAGAGAGTATGCAAAGCCAGGGGAGGGAAAGGAATAATGAGGAAGAATCTTTTCCATTAACATTATTTGAATCTCATCCCCTCCTTGTTCCACCATTTACTTCTATATTTAAACCATTTGCTTCCAGGCCCAGATTCCACAACGGTAATCTTCTTATACTCAATTGTCTTCCAAAGGCATCTTTAAGAGAATAAGTGCCTTTTCTCAGTGGTTATAGTGCACTTGAAACATGTCAAGGGACAAAGAAATGCAAGTCATAAATAGAAAGAAAGAGAGCTGACTGAAAACTAACCAGTTGGGAACCCAGTTGAGAACAGGTTATAAGGGAGAAAAGAGCCTCTGAAAAATGAATTTGGGTTGAAATGAGAGCATAAAGGAGAGCTTCCATCTGTGTGAGAAAATCATTCATTTTAGGACATGGACTTTATATTATCTACTTAATTTTTAAATGTACAACAATTTTTAAAATATTTCATTTTGGGAAAATCAGAACTACATGCATTTATAATAAATAGTATAGAGATATCCTGAGTCAATTTAATGTTCTCCCAATGATGACAACTTGTGTAACTATAAAACATATTATACTACAATATTTATATTAAAACCCACTATCATATTCAGATTTCTCCAGTTTTAGTTGAACTCAGGTGTGTATTTGTGTGTGTGTGTATTTGCTTTTATGCAGTTTTATCACATGAGCAGATTTGTGTAACTACCACCACCACAGTCAAAATATAGTACAGTTTCATAACCACAAGAATCCTCTGTATTGCCCTTTTATTACCAAACTCTCCTCCATTGAGCATTACCATTTTAATAACCCCTGGCAATCACAAATAAGTTTTCAATTTGAGTAATTTTGTCATTTCTTTTTTTTAGATTCATTTATTTTATGTGAAAGAGTTATATATAGAGAGAAGGAGGGGCAGAGAGAGAGAGAGAGAGAGAGAGAGAGAAAGAGAGAGAGAGAGGTCTTCCATCAGCTGGTTCACTCTCCAGGTAGCCACAACAGCTAGAGCACACCAATCTGAAGCCAGAAGCCAGAAGATTCCTCTGGGTCTCCCATGTGGGTGCAGGGGCCCAAGCGCTTGGGTCATCTTGTACTGCTTTCCCAGGCCATCGCAGAGAACTGGATCGGAAGTGGAGCAGCCAGGGCTCAAATCGATGCCCATATGAGATGCCAGCACTGGAGGCAACAGCCCTACCTGCTGGCCCCAGTTTTGTCATTTCTAAGAGTCATGTAAATTTAGCCATGTAGTATGTAAGCTTTTGGTGGTAGCTTTTTTCCTTTGCTGAGCATAATTCCCTTGAGCATCATCCAAGTGGTTGCTTCTACCAACAGCTCATTCTTTTTTGCCACTAATATTCCATTTTATGAATGTACCATTATTTGTATAACCATCTACCTGCTTAAAAACACCTAGGTTATCTCTAAATTTTGGCTACTATGAAGAAAGGTGTATTTGTACAGATTTTTGTGTGCCTGTGGATTTTTAGTTATCAAAAATAAATGCCCAAGAATACTCTTGCTGGATCTTATAGTAGATGCATGTTTAATTTTATAAGAAACTGCCAAGCTGTTTTCCAGAATGGGTATATCATATAAAATCCCAGTGGCAATATATTCGGATAGTAATCTAGTTTTTCTACATTCTACCCAGCATTTGCTGTTGTCACTTTTTTATTTACAATACTTTGATAAGTGTGTGGTGATATGCCATTGTGGTTTTAATTCGCATTTCAATGATAGTTAATGATGTTGAACATCCTTTCATGAGCTTATTTGTCATCTGTATATCCTTTTTGGTGAAATGTCTCTTCATGTCATTTGCTCATGCTCTACTTGATCATTTGTTCTTTTTTACTGTGGACTTCTGAGAGTTCTTCATGTATTCTAGATACTAGTTCTTTGATGAACATATGGGTTGCAATACTTTCTCCCTATCTACAACTTTTCTTTTTCATCTTCCTAACAGTATCTTTCACAGAAGACCATTTATGTAGTTGGAGTAGAGTTCCTCAAGTTATCCTTATCTAGAGTATGCTTTTGTAGATTGTCAAAGATAAGAAACCTTTTTCTATCCTTTGAGCACAAAATTTTTCTTTTACTCTTTCTTAAATATTGCCATTTTGTTTTAAATTTAAATGAATGATTCATTTCATGATATTTTCAGTAAAAGTATGAAGTTTAGGTCAAGGTGTTTTTTTTTTTTTTTTTTTTTTTTTTTTTTTTTTTTTTTTAGCTAAGAGTGTCCAATTATTCTAGCACTGCTGGAAAGACTTCATTGAATTATTTTTGTATTTTTGTCAATTAAGCCAGGCATATTTGTATGAGTTTATTTCTGATTTCTCAGTTCTATTCCATTGATCTATATGTTTGTCTTCCCCTCTAATACAACACTGCCTTGATTATTTTAGATATATGGTAAGCCTTTATATCAAGTAGAGTGATTTTTCCCACTTTGTTCTTCTTTGTCAGGGTGTTTTAGATATTATAGGGCTTGTATGTTTTAATGTAAATTTTAGAACAAATTAGTCTATGTCTAAAACGATGTTGCTAGGATTTTGGTAGGAATTGCTTAAATCTAACATAAATTAATGTGGAAAAACTGACACCTTTACCATACAGTCTTCTAATCTAAGAACACGGTATGTTCCATTATATTATTTATTTAGTTGTTTTTTATTTCTTTCATCAGCATTTTGTAGTTTTCAGTAGGCAAATCCTGTGCATGTTGCATGCGAGCCTTAATCTCTCATTTTCATTGGAGGACTTATAAATGTCATTTTTTTTATTTTTTTATTTTTTTTTGTTTTATTTTTGACAGGCAGAGTGGACAGTGAGAGAGAGAGACAGAGAGAGAAAGGTCTTCCTTTGCCGTTGGTTCACCCTCCAATGGCCGCCGCTGCAGCCGGCGCACCGCGCTGATCCAATGGCAGGAGCCAGGATCCAGGTGCTTTTCCTGGTCTCCCATGGGGTGCAGGGCCCAAGCACCTGGGCCATCCTCCACTGCACTCCCTGGCCATAGCAGAGAGCTGGCCTGGAAGAGGGGCAACCGGGACAGAATCCGGCGCCCCAACCGGGACTAGAACCCGGTGTGCCGGCGCCGCAAGGTGGAGGATTAGCCTATTGAGCCACGGCGCCGGCTTATAAATGTCATTTTTTAAAAATTTTAGTTTCAATGTGTTTATTGTTTTATATAAAAATGTGTTTAATTCTTGTCTCCTGAAACTTTACTGATACCTATTAACTTTTATTCCTCTTATAGCTCCAATGGCCTTCTGAATCCAGTTTCCAAGCTTGCAGATAATTAGGAGGTAGCAGGATTTCCTCAGGCAGATACACTTTTAGCCATGCTCTATGAAAGTTGATATGAAGGGAAGAAAATGTAGTTTTTTAGGTTGTAGACAAAAAATTCAAAACAGGGTTCTGGAGCTTTGGCAAAGGGACATACAAGTTATAATGCCTCCCAAGACATCTTCGTGCAACTGAGGTTCTTACACAAGAACGTTAAAGTTAACCTTGTATAAAAGTCATTTATGGCCAGTGCCGTAGCTCACCAGGCTCATCCTCCGCCTTGTGGCGCCGGCACTCCGGGTTCTAGTCCCTGTTGGGGCGCCGGATTCTATCCCGGTTGCCCCTCTTCCAGGCCAGCTCTCTGCTGTGGCCAGGGAGTGCAGTGAAGGATGGCCCAAGTGCTTGGGCCCTGCACCCCATGCGAGACCAGGAGAAGCACCTGGCTCCTGCCATCGGATCAGTGCGTTGTGCCGGCCATGGAGCGCCAGCTGCAGTGGCCGTTGTGGGGGGTGAACCAATGGAAAAGGAAGACCATTCTCTCTGTCTCTCTCTCTCCCTGTCCACTCTGCCTGTCAAAAATAAATAAATAAATAAAAATAAAAAAAAGTCATTTATGACTTATGAGGTCACAGAACCACGTTTTAAACAGATCTACAGGAAAAACATATTGAAACTATACAAATATAGTTTACCTTAAAATGAGCACATATAAAATAATTTTAAAATGATATCTATGAAAAATAAAGTTTGGCTCAAATTCTTGGCCCTTAATGGAAGTAAATGCTGCTGGGTTGATTGTCCTGAATATTTCATTTCTCAAATGTACCATGTGCATATGTATTACAGTGTATCTTCACAGTTGAACATGTTTATGTACACATATGCACACACACACAAATCTCTACACTGCAATAAGTGAATTAATTTCCATTAATTTCAATATAAGGGACTTAGACCCAATGATAGATGGACATTTTATTTTCCAATGAGCCAGTGCTGCATGCCTAATGATAATTACAAATCTAAGTATTTCTACAGTTTGGATTAGAAGCCTTATATCTACCATGTGTTAGACAATATGTGCTGGAAAACAGCCAAGTGAATGGAGAAAAAAGCAGCTAAACATAGACCAGAAAGATAGTGCATCAGGATAGGGTGACAGGTTTATGTGTTGCAATAATCAAAAGTTACCAGATCTTCTAGGATATCTTCCTTAAATATATGCTGTGGTTTTAAATTGCCTACCCATGTTTCTGCTGAAATGATTCGAATATTGTTTGCACAGGGTTAATTTTGGAAACTTCCTGTGCACATTTTGAATCTCTATTGATTTGTGTGCAATTGATTTGTGCTCAAATCGAATCAAATTTATCTGTGGACAAAGTATGACTTTCTATCAGCTATAGTGATGTTACTGACTTTTGCTCCCCAGAATTAGAAGATTTGATCTACTAGACTTTACCAGGTCATAGCTCATCCCAAGAGAATATCAGGCAACGACTAGGAATGAGGAGATGCTTGTTTCTAACGATTTCTTTTCAACTTCTCTCCCACTTCCTTTATATGTCCTCTACTACTTATGTCTGTTTGTGTATCTCAAAATGTAGGTGGCCAGTAAGGTGACAGGATTTCAGAAAGAGTGGAAATACTAATTTTTTGCCCTTTCTCAAATATTCTACCTACTAGCCAAAGCCTGAAAGTCAAGCATCACTTTTCTCTTTTAACAAATTCATTTTATTTTTGTTTTATTGATTGATTGATTGATTTGTGAGAGAGCAAGAGAGAAAGATATCTTCCATCCACTAGTTCACTCGCCAAATGCCTCCAATAACTAGGTCTGGACTAGGCCAAAAGCCCAGAATTTCATTGGTGACTCCCAAGTGAGTGTCAGGGACCCAAGCTAGTACTTGAATCATCACCTGCTGCTTTCCGTGGTTTGCAATAGCAAGGAGTTGGGTTAGAGGCAGAGGCAACAGGAATTGAACCCAGGTACTCTTATATGGAATGTGGGTATCCCACATCACAACGTAAACCCTGTCTTCATTTTATATTGCCTCTTAGAAATTGTTCACATAGGTGACTATACACTATTTCTTGAACATGCAGCATTCTGGACTTTTATAACATCATACTCTCCTGGTTTCCCTCCTATCTGACAGAGTGCTTCTTTGATCCTTTGTTGGCTTCCCATTCCTTGGCCTCTAAAAGTTGGGGTAACCCAGGGCTTAACTGTGGTCTGACTTCCATCTACTCTCATTACACAGGTGATATAATTTTGTTTTATGGCTTTTATATAAGTTCTATGCTAATATTTCTCAAATTTATATCTCCCTATTACTTCAGAGACCTATATTCCATTTGGCTTATTGACATTTGTTAGATGTCCAATAGGAATCACAAATATAATATGTTTAAAACATAACTGATTTCTCCTGCCCTCCTTGGCCCTGGTCAAAGATATCTGTTCATTATAGAGTATTTGTTGTCTCACTTAAAGGCACTAAAACTCACCCATGTACATAATGATAAAACTGAAGAATCACCCGTGATTTCCCTTTTTTCTCACAACTCACATTCACTGTCATCAAATGCTTTCAACTTTACTTCCAAAAGTGTTTCTTACATATTTCCACTTTTCAAAATCTCCTGTTACCACTGCAGTTCAAATTACTATTATTCCTCACCTGAACTAGTGTTATAGTCTCCTTAATGATTTTCTCAACTCTTCTCTTGCCCTCCTCTGCATTCAGCCCCTGGATTACTCTTTTGTAAATGTTAATCAATCCAAGCTTAATCTTATTTAGTCATTGCATAAATTGCCTTTCTGATCTCAACTTGAGTCACTTTACAGATCTTGCATGGTGTTGGTTTTCTCTTGCTGCTATCTCATCCCACCTATCACCTCCATGGGGATCTTCCCTGACCCCTACCCTAACTAAAACAGTTGCTAAACCCACCATGCTGGTCACTCTATGTAATTACTGGAAGTATTTGACTGCACTTTGAGCTGCAAAACTTGCTATGAAAATATTACTTATTTTCACCTCTTTAGAAGAAATGGAAGATGTTTCTTATATCGTCTTTTCTCCAATGTCTGACTGTTACTGTCCTTGGTGAATCAAGAAACATTGCGGCCGCCGCCGCGGATCAATAGGCTAATCCTCCACCTGCGGTGCCGGCACACTGGGTTCTAGTCCAGGTCGGGGCACCGGATTCTGTCCCGGTTGCTCCTCTTCCAGTCCAGCTCTCTGCTGTGGCCCTGGAAGGCAGTGGAGGATGGCCCAAGTGCTTGGGCCCTGCACCCACGTGGGAGACCAGGAGAAGCACCTGACTCCTGGCTTCAGATCAGTGCGGTGTGCCAGCTGCAGTGCGCCAGCCCTGGCGGCCATTGGAAGGTGAACCAACAGCAAAAGGAGGACCTTTCTCTCTGTCTCTCTCTCTCACTGTCCACTCTGCCTGTCAAAAAAAATTGCATAGTGACTGAAAATCTTAAATGCAAATATATATTCTTGTTCTTGAATTCCTGCCATTTTTTAATATTTTGTTCCTAAAAGGATCAACTCACTGGTTATCTGACTTCAGATATCTTGTATTAAATATTACACAAAAAATAAAGCCTACAGATACTCTTTAAAAATGGATATGAAAGATTAATTAATGTATGGCAAGTTTAGCCATGTATTTTTAGCAGAGAGATTTTCGTGCCACTCTAATTTCACTATTTGGAGAGTCTGTCCATGATTATGGTCAACCATGTCTGTATATGTTGCAATGGTATATGAAATTGTTAAATTTTTAACCAATGGAATTGCTTATTTTCTAACAAAACTTTTTGTAGAGCCCTAATAGATCAAACATAAAAAATGAAATTACTCTGATATAGCAGGGCATAAAGTGAGGTATTGAGTCTGCCTTTTCAGTGTTGCCCATTAAAACTTCTCTGGAAGCCTGTAGTATTAACCATGGAATCTTGGGGTTCTAAACTGTGGCTTTTTCCATTGGATTCAATATTTAATAGAATGAAATGTGGAATCAAAACACTAGACCCAATTCCTCTAGCTTAAGCTATTCCTAAATATATATTTAGCAGTAGTAATGGACACAAGAGATCCTATATAAATTGGCCACATTGATTTACATGACTTGACAGCATGTCCCATTTAAACAGACATTAAACCAGGACATTATTTACTTTGCTAAG
Source organism: Oryctolagus cuniculus (assembly GCF_051225735.1). Taxonomy (NCBI): domain Eukaryota; kingdom Metazoa; phylum Chordata; class Mammalia; order Lagomorpha; family Leporidae; genus Oryctolagus; species Oryctolagus cuniculus. The sequence continues at coordinate 80,810,220 of NC_142888.1, read as the reverse complement.
AACAGAGATGTATGGCATTGAGATCACAGGTTACATCAAAGAAGACGCTGTAAAACCAGGGGAAATTACTCTTGAAATTAATGGATGATGCTAAAATTCCAAATTGCTATTAGTTGAAAAGGAGTTCAGTGGAGAAGGTCATCAAGTAGTTGTTTGTGTAGAGAAGATGTTCATGTTCCTCTGCTTCCTAATAAAACATTGATGTTTATACAGATTATGACTTCTTCAGTGTTGATAAACAAGACTAACTAGGAGTAGACAGATTAGGACTCATGGTTTATTTGAAAGTCCTCACCATCATTAGTCAAACTCAGATATTGTTCTGCCTACAAGATCACATCTTTATTAACAGTAGATAGTTCTAAGTCCAGGTTCACAGGTAGGTCACAGTTTATCAGTATTCTCTCAATAGCTGATTAAAAAATAAGACCCCTGGGTTGTTTACTGAGATTATTTCCAGAAGCTAGGGAAATATTCAATAGAAAGGGCCACTTCTGGAGAGTGACTGAAGAAGTCAATAAAGCTATCATCTGCCGTTGGTATCAATTAATCGAGGGAGAAGTCATGTTCGATGTCTCTTTTACTAGATAAGGGAACACTTTAGGCTGCTGAGAAACAGGTCAAATGATCATAAATGCTGGGTGTGTATGTGAAGACATAACCATAAATACTCTAACTTGTTTTCAGGCCAGAGATTGGTTTAAGGAGAATAATTCAACTGTCTGGAAGTCTTGGAGAGAAAGAGCTATATTTTAGTCTCCTTCGAGTCTTCCAGGTGTGGTATGTAATCAAGCCCCAATATGATACCACAGCCTGAAAGATTGTATGGTGTTCTGCATAGGTCCTAAGATCTTTCATCATCAGTTTAGAGGGTGCTTTTCTTGGGTTTCCAGTGATGACAATGCAAGTCTAACACATCAGATTGTTGTAACTCTCCACAACCAGGATTTGGGTTAAAAATTGGATTTGCATGTTTACTAAAATGTACCCAAAGAAAGAAAGCTCAGTGTAGCTGGGTACTCTGTTTTCCACCCACTCCTACTGTCATATGCAAATTCTGAAGGGAGGCACTGCAGTGTGGTAGGGCAATGCTGTTGTGTGTGTGTGTGCTACTTATTTATTTGAAAGAGTTATGTATATATAGAGAGTAAGTGTGTGTGTGTGTGTGTGTGTGTGTGTGTGAGAGAGAGAGAGAGAGAGAGAGAGAGAAATATCTCCCATCTGCTGTCATTCATTCCCCAAATGGTTACAACATCCAGGGCTAAGCCAGGTCAAAGCCAGGAGCCAGGAGCTTCATCTGAGTCTCCCATGTGAGTTGCAGGGGCTCAAGTGCTTGGACCATCTTCCACTGCTTTTCCTAGGCTATTAGTATGGAGGGGGATTGGAAGTGAAGGACCCAGAACTCAAATCAGCACCCACTGGGGGTGCTGGCATCTTAGGTGATGGCTTTATAAGCTACGCCACAATGCTGTCCCCAGTGCTGTTGTGTTTTAAACATCCTGGCAAGCTTGGGAATAGGACTCCTAGTGTCTTCAGAGTGTTAGATCACAAGTGACAATGAGCATTTTATATCTCTATTTCTGATGTAAGTTTCTGCCAACATGTTCTTAAAGCCTTCTGATTTCATTCTCACCTCTTGTTTTTTTTTTAAATAATAGTTTTATTGAAATATAATTAACATATCATAAAATTCACCCTTTTACGTTGTAAAACTCAGCGGCTTTTGGTGTATTCAGAATTGCAAAATTATCATCACAGTCTAATTTCAGAATATTTTCGTCCTTTCCATCCAAGTTAGAAGTCTCTTGTTTCCTACTCCCCATAGCGACTTCTTCCTGTATAGGTTTGCCTCGTCTAGGAATTTTTATCAGTTCAAAGCTGTGTTCTTTTTCCAAAGCTGTTTTCTGAGACATTAGGATAATTTTCAGTTTTCTCTCAAAGTTAGCTTAGAATAGTTTCATTCTTGCTTTACTATGAAAACAACACAACCATGGTCATTTCATGCTCATTTCATATTCTCTCTCTCTCTCTCTTTGTTTTCATCTTTCTTTTTTTGCTTATCTCAGTTAAACATCAAAATCATTATTTTCTTCATAAGTTCAGACATTTGCAACATCATATATAATCTCTATTTTTTCATGTAGCCCTATTAAATGCATCAGGAGGCAATATAAGATTGTGGTTAAGACTGTAATGTTTGGAGTCAGACAGACCTTTGTTATTATCAAAACTGCTGTCAAGTAATCTGAACTGCTGAGTTTGTGATCATGAGGTGAGTTGTTACTTCAGCTTCCTCATATATAGTGGGAATTACAATATTACCCAATTCCTAGGGTTGTTATAAAGGTTAAATAACTGTGTGAATGAAAAACACATGGGGCAATGCCTGGCATATATTAAATGCTTATTCTGTGTGACTTGATTCAATAATAAGAACATTGAAGATACTGATACACAGAGCTAAACTCTGAGTTTCTTGTACATTACTCTATTTCATTATATGATCCAAAACTCAGGTTGATTCCATTTCTGAAGATCAGAAATCCCTGAATCTGAACATCTGAGATTCAAGCCAAACCCTCCACATCCTTTGAAGATGCCACAAAGAACAACACACCCACTGAACCAAGTTAGTTGATTTACATTCCTTAAAGTCTCAAACAAAAATTTTCAGATTGGTTTAGGGACATCCCCATCCAAGGAAGAAAAGGGGTTCTTGGTAGTAGACCTCAGATTTTTCAGCCCCTGTGAGAACTTTAAAAAAAAAAGTTGATATTTTAGCTTGGATTTCACAGAGACCTAGAAATTATCAAGTCTTTCTCAGAGGATGGTGACTTTTTCCCTTGAGAACTGTTCTCCAGTATATCACAGGCTACACATTCACTCTTTACCATCAGAATTCATGCATAGGAATGGCAAGAACAGAAGGGAGATATTCCATCAAAACAGTTGGTTTGTGTGTTCTAAAACTCTGTGAAAAAAAAAAGGATAGTAAGGCATTGGAGATGAAACTTCACCCCCTTCAGAAAATGACACCACATGGAATGCTGAATACATCTCTGCATGAGATATTAGTGGCCTAGAAATAGAACTTAGTCAAATGAAGCTCATAGTCATAAATAGACAACTGAAGGCTTGGAAGTGTGGAGAGGGGATTTAATCAGGAAAATTTTCTTTTAATTTTAACAGTTTTTCATGACAGAGTCACTGAAGGGCTTAGAAAGAGGACTACTTTAAATTACATAGAGGGAAAGAGAGTAAAACAGCCAGTTCTTGTGTCAAGGCTACTAGCATGCAGGAATAGCACATTGACAGATGTGCCTCTCCTGTACCTTGCTTTGTTGGAATGTATATTGCAGTTGGAACAATGATGTCTAGAACTGGACTATGGGAGTGACAAACAGACTAAGGTAGAATTTAATAGACTATCCTAGAAACTCTACCTGTTGCTACTTTGTAGGCTTTAACACAACACATGGAGCTGGGTTTGTTGTGAACATTGCAGATAACTGAACCATGCACTTGGCCAAAAGTTGGTACTAGAAGCCCATAGCAATTAATCAGTGTAATTTAGTGGTTAAGAGCACAGCCCCTGGAGTTAGATCTACCTGGATTGTATTGTCTCCCCTCTTATTTGCTCTCTGTCACCCACAACTGTTTATTGAATGCAAAGATATATACAGACACTATGTTAGGTGCTAGAGATATAATATGCAGTAATACTAGATATGGTCACTGCTCCTTTGCAGATTATGGTCTAGTTGTGTATGTGTAGAAGACTGAAGAAACAAATAAAATAAGTACAAATTGTAAGAGTTTCTTTTTCTAAAGTTGGTATCATTTTTATTTAGGGTATATACAAATTTCATGTATTTCATATATATAGCTTTAATAACATCGTGAAACACCCCACCCTATTCTCCTTCTGCCCATGCACTCACCCTTCCTCCTCCTTCTTCTTTTATCCCCTCTTTTAATTTTTACAGTGATCTATTTTCAGTTTACTTTACATTGATAAGATTAACCCTACACTATGTAAAAAGTTCAAGAAATAGGAAGAAGAAGGAGGAGGAGGAGGAGGACGACGACGACGACGACGACAAGGGCTATAAGCAATCATTGAATCTCAAAATGTAAATTCACTGCTATAGAATATATTTTGGTATTCTATTAGGTACCACAGATCAGAGAAAACATATGGCATTTGTCTTTTGTGACTGAGTTATTTCAATAAGTATATTGGTTTTTGGTTGCATCCATTTTGTTGCAAAAGACACAGGATTTCATTCTTTTTTACTTGTAGGATTTTCCATGTAAGAAACAAATAGCATTTGGTGACAGGGTAGAGAGCAAGGTATGTACACAATAAGATGTCATGGGAATCTTTACTACTCACTTAGTGTGCAAATTTAATCTAAAATTCTCTCACCTGTAAACTAGGGTTAACAATAGTGCCCTCCAAAGAGGTGATGCATATGTACTGCTTGGGTCAGTCAGTTCCTGGCACTTAGTGCAACAATTGCTACTAGTATTTTTAACAGTGCGTAGTGGTACTAAGCCTTTTCTTCTCTAAACTATCCCGACTTCCTTCAGCCATTTTCACCCCAAAATAGTTTTCTGATCTTTCACTTTTTAGTTGCTTTCCTGCCAAATATTGAGATTGGAGTTTTGAATCCTATCTTTATAATTATATAAACTAGAACTTGAGGAGGACCTGGCTGAGATTCTAAGAGAGGGTTTCTAGTGGCAAAGTTGAAATGCAAACATTCTGGCAGAGTGAACCTGAGGCAAAATAGTTACCAAAGCAATTGGTGTTCCATACTTCTCCAGGCATCTTTGGTGCCTGTCACTTGATCAGTGGATATTTTGTCTCAAAAGTTTGAACTAGAGCCCTTCCCTACTTATTCCCAAAGGAGCTAACATAAAGAACATGCTGACTCCCATTGCTACCTTACTCTGCAATGATATTAGTTTTTGTCACCATATAACTCTGAGGGGATATGTTTGCACTCCATGTGCATAACAATAATTGTTCTCCTCAATGTTTGTCTCATGGGAAGACCTGATAAATTTGTCTTTATATCTTTCTTTCAAGTTGGGAGGAATAGCCACTAAAAGAGATAACAGAACAATCAATCACAGCAACAGGGATAACTGACTAGGTAGATGCTTGTGAGAAAAAAAAATCTGAGAGTTTATACTGGATCAAAAGTTTACTGTGTGTTAAGTTTTTAAAGGCCACTTAATGTTTTCAGCTATTCATGCTTCAGTTTCTATTTCAGTGAAATAAGACTGATAACACTATTTACAAGGTTGTGGGGAGGATTAAATGAGTTAAATGAGTGATGCTTGGAACAATGCTTTGTATATAACAAGCATGTGGAAAGTGCCATTGTCTTAGTGAGACTGGTCTTCTGTTTATTAAAATCTATTATCCAGATCAAAGATAGTGACATAGTCTGCTATACTTGGGGCTGGCTAGACCACAGTTGGAGGGTTGGGTCCAGTTCTTGGTACTACACAGATGTATTCTGTTTGTACCATTGGAAACACTCCCCCACCCCCCACACACTACTATTAACTAAACTCTAGACTTCATTCAGATGTCATCATTTCTAAATTGTGATAAAATATGTATAACATAAAATTTATCATTTAAACCATTTCTTAAATATCAAGTTCAGTGATATTAAGTATATTCAAATTACTGTACAACCATCTCCATCATCCAACTCTGAACCCCTTGGTAACCATCAGTTTGTTTTCTTTAAAAATTTTTTGAGGTATAATCCATATACAAAAAATAGTACATATTTACTTAATGAGTTTGAGAATAAGTGTGTACCCATGAAACCATCACTATAATCTCTGCTATAAGCATATCCATATTCATAAACAATTTCCTCTTATTCTCTTTCTTACTCACTATCATTATTAACATAAGATCTACCCTCTTAGCATAATATTAAATACATTATATAGTGTTAAATATAGTCACTATGTTCATCCATTGGATTTATAGGACTCATTCATTTTGTATAACTGATACTTTGTAGCCTTTGACTAATACTTCCCAATCCCTTCTTCCCCCAGCCTCTGGCAACCTCCATTCTACTCTCTGCTTTTATGAGTTTGACTATTTTGTATTCTTCATGTAAGTGGTATCACACAGTATTTGTTCTCCTGTGTCTGGATTAAGTTACTTAGCACAATGTTTTTGAGGTCCATCCAGGTTGTTGCAAATGACAGGACTTCCTTTTTTTAAGGGCTGAATAATACCATATGACATGTATATTCCATGCTTTCTTTAGCCATTGATTTGTTGATGGAAACTTTGGTTGCTTCCATGTCTTGGCTATTGTTTATAATGCTGCAATGAATATAGGCATGCAAATATCTTTTGGTGATTTTGATTTCAATTTCTTCAGATCTAGAGTCAGAAGTGAGGTTGCCGAATCACATAATTCTATTTTTAATTTTCTGGGAAACATTTATACTGCTCTACCTACCTACCTGCCTATCATCTATCTCAAAGGGAGGGAGAGGGGACCAGTGTTGTGGCATAGCGAGTGAAGCCGCCACCTGTAGCAATGGCACCCACGTGCGTGCTGATTTGAGTCCCAGCTACTCCTCTTGTGATCCAGCTCCCTGTTGGTATCCTGGGAAAGGCAGCAGAAGATGGCTCAGTGCTTTGGCTCCTGCCACCTACATAGGAAGCTCAGATGAGTCTCCTGCCTCCTGGCTTTGGCCTGGCCCACCCCTGGCCATTGCAAACATCTAGGGGGTGGACAAGTGGATGGAAGTTCTTCTGCTCTCTCTCTCTCTCTCTCTCTCTCTCCTCTCTGTAACTCTTTCAAATAAATCTTTAACAAAAAGGGAAAGGAGAGAAAGAGAGGAAGCTACCATCCACTGGTTCATTCTCCAAATACCTGCAATGACCAGTGCTGGGCTAGAGGCCAAAGCCAGGAACACAATCCAGGTTTCCCAAATGGCTAACAGGAATCCAATTCTTGAACCGTCACTGCTGCCTCGCAGAATCTGAACTAACATGAATATGGAACCAGGAGACAGAGCCAGGAATCTCAAACTCAATTGGACTGCAATGTGGAGCATGTGGGACACGGGTATCTTAACCACTAGTCTAAATGTCCCCTCTCTGTAGAAATATTTTCCTCCCCTAACCTATTAATTATTTTGTCTATGGGTTCTTGTTTCATGAATTTATATATATATATATATATAAATATTATATATACATATATTATATATATTATATATATTATATATATAAATATTATATATTATATAATATAAATATTATATATTTATATTAATTTATATTCTGGGTTAAGTTTGAGACTTATGTTATTTTCTTCTCCTTTTTTCTTTGTATTCCCATGAAGAACTTTTCCTATAATAGTGGATTTCCCTGCTGTTTTTTAATGGACTTGTAAAGATGAGAGGTCTGCTTGACTAAGAGGATCCTCAGAAATAACTGTTTCCTCAAGCATATTAATTTTAGTACAGAGGAGGTAAGTAATTCTCTTCAGCATCTGTAGGATGAAGAACTGGCTCATTTCCCCCAATGGCAGTGGAAAAATCTCATTAGTATCTATCTATAAATTGAGGTCATCTTGATGCTTATTCCAAAGTCTTTGGTTTCTGCATACTTAATGAAAAATTTGATCCGCCAATATTTTACTAGCTGTGTGAAGAGTTAATGATCCATTCTTGACAACAGGGATCCTCCCAAATGTTATGTCCCTTGAAGTCAGTAGAAAAATGATGCTCTTTGGCCAGAGGTTAATACTGATTGATGTTGCCATACGGTAAAGCAGATTAAAGAACAAGAAGGGAGAAAAGACACAAAATTATCATTGCTTCTGATCATGGGGATACTGGGCAGTATGGCATGAATAATACAGAGACTTCCCACCCTTTGAAAGGGATCTGAAATAGTGGCATAGGAACTGTCTTGACTCTTAAAAGGTAAGATCCCTGAAGACACCCTAATACAATGGGGCACATGAAGATAAATGGTGGTAATCAATGGAGGCATAACACTTTATGAACCCAGAAAGGATTCTGCCTTTTCCATTTTAAGGGGCTTGATGTCAACACAACCAGCAATTCTTGTGCATTTCTCTCTAATTCTTAATAGGCAGTAGAGTCTAGTTTAACAATACTACCTGATTGCCAATTAATTTACTCATTTGTTAATGGGGTAATTATAAATTCTTGACATGTTAGATTCTTGTGGGTCTTACACATTACACTATACACAATAAATAATCAAATGTTGGCTAAGGAGAAAAGAATACGCCAATATTTTCTACTGATAGTATAATAATAATAAATACATGACTTCTCTGCTTAACATAGCACTGACCTTAAAAGAGCTTAGGTATTGTGTTTAAAATTGTCGGGTAGATCTTGTGAACAAAATGTCTCCCTCATTCTCCATTATGATGTCTGAAATTTCATTAAGATTTTGTTCACTGACTTATAGGACACTTTCTTAAAGATTTATTTAGTTTTAATTTGAAAGGCAGAGTCACAGAGAGGGAAGGAGAAAAGGGGAGGGGTGATATTGGTCTCCATCAGACCATTCTAGGCTGTCAACTAGGCAAATCATATATTACTAGCTGGTGTTGCTAGAACTAGTGCATACTTAGGTTACCCGAGGGCCTCCCTCCATAGGCTCACTCACTCTCTGGGTGGACTTTTGTCCATTATTTCTTCCCCAGTGTTCCATTTCTGCCAACTGGAAATTGGCATTCCCATTACTGCTATAGTCAATTACAGTATTCCTCAAATGAAGACCAAGTAGGTTAAGTCATCACCATTCCACATTCTACTCTTAATACACCTCTAACTATACTATGATCAGTACTTTCTAGTTTTTGGTTTCTGATTGTGATTATAGCCTTGATTTCTTAATAGTTCATGAAACTATTAATTTATAATGAGATATTCTACCTGCTATATAAATAGCTACCATTGTGTAGATATTAGTGTTGCTTGCCTATCACCTATGGTGTAAACACCTGAGCACTTGGACTTTACCATACTCATGGTTGACTGACTATTACTTCTACTAGGCATTTTTAGTCCTTTTTTTAGCAAATAAGAAAAGAAAGTCACTTTGCCTTTAAAAATAAATTTTAGGGTTGACAAAGACTAGAGGATGGTTTTGACTTTTAAGATGTAGCCAGGGTAGCTCCTGATATCATATTAGATAAATATGACAGGCCTTTTATAATGACGCATGTCTGTGTGTTGTGCTGAGGTAGTTTCTAGAGCAGTGATCTCCAAAATGGGATGTCTGAAGAAAATATTAGAAATTCTAATGATAACTTCATTATAAGAAAGGAATTAGAATGTAATTACATTTGCTACTTGACTGGAATTGGTCCCCTTATGCAGTATCTGTATCAGAGGCTCTTGTGCTGCCTAAGATATACCAGGTATCCCAAGCAAATAGCAAAACTTCCAGAACTGAAATCTAGTTTGTTTGCTTTAAAATTATTGTAAGATATTGTACTTTACATGTGTCTATATCAGTAAATTTGTGAATAATATTTCTAGCTTCAGCTAAGTAAATGCTCACAATATATATGTGTGATTTAATATTTCTTCAAAGCAACTTTGGTTTGAAGAACATACTAATAACATAAAGTCAAATGAAAAACAATAAAATAGCAAAACTGGCACTTCTATTTCTGGTATGAACTTTTCATCTGCCATTGATTTGGCAGGTAAAAACAGTGAAACAGTGATGATCTAATTAGTTTGGAAAAACAGTTGTCTAAAAACTAAAACAAAAAATTTTCAAGCAGACTGAAAAACTGTTCATTATCACTAATAATAATGTCTTATACCAAGTTTATACATATATATATATATATATTTATTGAATGTCAGAGTTATAGAGAGGGAGAAAATGAGAAAGAGAAAGCGAGGGAGAGAGAGAGAGACTGAGACCTTCCACCCATTCCATGCATTCCATCCTTTGATTCACTCCCCAGATGGCTGCAATGGCTAGGGCTAGGGCAAACCAAAGCTAGAAGCCAGGAGCTTCATCCAGGTCTACCACTTGGGTGCAGGGGCTCAAACACTTGGGCCATCTTACACTGCTTTTCCTAGGCCGTTATCAGGGAGCTGGATCAGAACTCGAGCAGCCAAGACATGAACAAATGCCCATATGAGATGCTGGCATCTCAGGCAGCTGTTCTACCACTACACCAAAATGCCCGTCCCCTAAGTTTATATTTTACCTTGAGATTTTAGTGAATTTCAGTGGAACATGTCCATAACTGGAGACAGGAACCTTTATATATATTTGGATATATCCTTTAAAATGTTTTATCATACATGATCAAAAGATTACGAGACCACTGATCTGGTCTCTGCAGCTTACACTGGTCTGGCTCTGGTTAGATTGAAGCCTTAATCTAAGCAATGCTTAATACAGGAAAACTCTTACTCCATACCTTCTTCATATCTGTTCTTCAGCTTCTACCCTACCTCCTGGTTTTCTGGTTGTTTCCTTTATATTTCAGAGCCCAATGGTTCTGGTATTCCTATCCCCACCTCTATATAATCAGTTATGTTTATTCATTAACAATTTCTTGAGCAGTTTTATAGTCTGGCTCTTAACACTAATATACCCTTTTTTAAAGAAAGATTTATTTATTTGAAAGTCAGAATTACACAGAGAGAGGAGAGACAGAGAGAGAGAGAGGTCTTCCATCCACAAGTTCACTCCCAAGATGGCCACAATGGCTGGAGCTGTGCCGATCTGAAACCAGGAGCCAGGAGCTTCTTCCGAGTGTCCCACGTGGATGCACGGGCCCAAGGACTTGGGCCATCTTCTACTGTTTTCCCAGGCCATAGCAGAGAGCTGGATTGGAAGTGGAGCAGCCGGGGGTCTTGAACCGGCGCCCATATGGGATGCTGGCACTTCAGGCCAGGGTGTTAACCTGCTGCACCACAGTGCCAGTCCCTAATATATCCCTTTAAAAGGGTTTTGCCCCCTTTCTAGAACATAATTGGATTTTTGAATAATTTATAAAATAGTGGCTTCTTTAAGAATAAGGTCAATTGTTTTGCTAGTCTACATTGTATTTGCTGAACTGAAAAGTATTTGTTCTTGTGGGCTCAAAGCATGATATTATTTTTTAAAAAGACCCCAGTAAAGTATAATTCTACCCAAATTAGGCAATGCAGCACTATTAACAATGATGTCAGTAGGCATTACATTTATTGGATTCTAAAGAACTTGAAGGTGCCCTCCAAATTATAAATATCATGGTTTGGCTGCTTGTAATTTGAAACTTTTTCATTGGTGTATAAGAAAAAACGACTCAAAGTGATTTGAGAGGAAAAATTGACTCATGTAACTGAATGGTTCAGGGAGGGTTCTGCCTTTCTCTCTTCTGATGTTCTTAAACAAGTTCTTCCCTAATGTTAGGAAAGATATGCAAAAGCAACTGGAGACTTGCATCTTGCTACCTTAGCAGCTGTAGCAGAGAAACTCTGTTCACATCTTTAGGTTCATTCTCATTGGCCTGGCCTGGGACATCTGCTTTTCTGTGAATTCAGGGGATATAATCAGCCTCATCCATACCACATGAACTGAGAGTAGTGGAGGGATTATTTTCTGAAGGAAATACACCAGTTATTACCAAAGAAAAGGACATTGGACTATCACAAGCAAAGAGTTTGCTTTCTTATTATGTTAGCCCTTGGACTGAATATGGTTTATTTGGGGTTGGTCAGTAGCTTTCATTGTATGGATGGTTCTGTTATCTGTGAGCTTCTGGTACTTGAAAATAGAACCTTGTTTTTCTTGGTTTCATCTGTCCTAAACAACAGAAACAATAAATGTAAAATAATAAAAGATCTCAAGCTTATCTCATGTTCATTCTGTACCCCTCATTCTTTCACTCTTTACATTGTAAATATTGAAGGAAAGAGTCCAATTCTTAGTATGGAGGGTGAGTCCTAAGTTACCACTGTGGGACTTAATTTTTTTCATGAAAACATGAAGGCTCACCAGTTCCATCTAAGCTAATCAGAGCCAGAAAAAGAAATTATGGAAAAATAGTTAACTTCTTCAATTGCGTTGACTTGGGGAATAGAACTAAGATTTTTAACAGAAATCCCCTATATATCATTCCATTCTACCTATTGCAGTGGGTCCTCATACAACAAGAGACAGGAAATACATTATAAAATCTGGAAGATCAAACAAGACTATAGATCAGGAGTTCTGGATTCAGGAATAGGCCCAAATCAAAAAACCAGAGCCTTCATACACCCTTTTTTCTATCATATATAGTTATAAGATGTGCCTGTAATTCATTAGAATCCAGTCAAAGAAACGCTGAACAGGACTTATGCCATTTAGAAGGTCCTCAGGCCCCAGCATACTGCTCACAAGTGTCCTAGGCTTTCTAGCCAGTTGCCATTGAAAGACTGGGTGTAAGGTAAGGGAAATCATTACCAATGTTTTCATCTTCATTTAGTCCAGATTGAACATATTATGATGATATTATTATGATGAACAAATGTTAATGTATCATGAAAACAGAAGTATTGACAATTCTTAGCAGTGGCTGAAGCATGTAAGGATGCTGAATACTGTTCCTTCAGTTGACATTTTGCAATAAGCCTGAATGGGGTGCATGAAAGAGGGAGAAGGATTAGGAGATGAGATTAGCATCATGGGGATTTTTCCTGCCTGTTCAAGCTGTCACTTGTTAATTGCATTCAGCTCTCCTCACAGTCAGTAGAAGGTGACTGGAATTATGAATATGAAACCTTCCAGGTTTTTAATCATTTGCAACCAATGACTGATTGACTGACACAACTGGATTTGCATTTTAAGTAGCTATTGGCATCCTTCCACTACCTAATACAATACGGACAATACTCTGACAGTGTGCCAGAGATAATGCAATTATCATTGAGTTTCCTTAGACATGTTTTGTATTATCTACTTAAAAGAATCCTATTTCCTTACTGTAATCTAATCTAATGTGGACCTGACTATCTTAAATGAGACAGATAGTTTAAAGACGAAAGGCTAAACTGGAGATGGGCTAAGGTGCTTGCAGCCCTTGCCTCCCATGTGAGACAAATCTTCCATGTAATCCGTGTCAATAAGGAGGCCCCAGCTCCAGGTCTTCACTCTTAAATCCCTAGAGACATCTGTGGTACATAAGGCCATTTATATGGATGTTTCCAGTTATTATATTCTTCAGAAGAGATCTTGAGGAGATGTTTAGTTCATTTCCCTCCCTATAGGAGGGATTGCACTGAAATTATTCCAGAAGACCTTGTCCCATGTTGAAAAAGTCTCCATGACCCAAGTCTTTCATCCTCTCTCTGTCTTTCCCAATATGCCATAATACTGCCCATTAGCCTTTTCTCTCAGGAACTTTTCTGTCTCATTGATGTTCCTGAGGTGTAACTCATATTTAAAATACTATCTTTTGCTTCATATCATGGTGCTTTGTAACTCCTGGATACTACCATCAACTCTCTTTCATCCTCCCTGGGAAAACTATTTGATTTCTTTTATTTTTTTCCTTGTAGAATTTGGGTGATTAATGCCTGTTAATCAACTTTGCACTGGCCTTGAGCCCTACGTAGGTATGCACAGGATTTGAATTTGTGACACCCAGAATTGGTGCCTATTGTCACTCTCAAAATAGGTACACAGGGAGATGGTGGGCAGCCAGGGGAAGATTCTCAGTTTGACTAAGAATCAGGCCAGGAGGGACATAGCCTGTAAAAGAAAATAGTGTATCTTTGTATTTGGGGCAACATTAAGTAAGCTTGCAGACTCACAATAGCCATACTATGAATGATATCATTAATCATAGACCCTCTAGATTCTTTTAGAAAAATAGTTCAGCCACCCCCTGGGAGGGATGTTTGTGCTTCCGTTCTTTTATATGGTAGGCAAGCTCTCATAGTGGCTGCCATTACCAGACAGGTGAGCATATGGTAGGAAGGGGAGAGGGGTCAGTAAATGGTGCATTCCTTATCAACTTCATGTCCATTAAGCAGGTGGGCAGACTGCAACTCGATCATCAATACAATGTCTAGTCCAAAGCCTTCGGGAACATTTTCTCTTCTTACTGGTCAATTATTTATTCAAACAAGCACAAATAGTGCTCCGTATATACCAGATACTGTTCTTTTTTTAACTTTCATTTAATGAATATAAATTTCCAAAGTACAACTTATGGATTACAATGGCTTTCCCCCTCCATAACTTCCCTCCCACCAGCAACCCTCCCCTATCCCACTCCCTCTCCCCTTCCATTCACATCAAGATTCATTTTCAATTCTCTTTATATACAGAAGATCAGTTTAGTATATATTAAGTAAAGATTTCAACAGCTTGCACCCCCATAGCAACATAAAGTGAAAAATACTGTTTGAGTACTCGTTATAGCACTAAATCACAATGTACAGCACATTAAGGACAGAGATCCTACATGAGGAGTAAATGCACAGTGACTCCTGTTGTTGACTTAACAATTGACACTCTTGTTTATAGTATCAGTAATCACCCTAGGCTCTAGTCATGAGTTGCCATAGCTATGGAAGCCTTTTGAGTTCACTGACTCTTATCATATTTAGACAAGGTACAGTCAAAGTGGAAGTTCTCTCCTCCCTTCAGAGAAAGATACCTCCTTCTTTGAAGACCTGTTCTTTCCACTGGGATCTCACTCACAGAGTTCTTTCATTTAGGTCACTTTTTTTGACAGAGTGTCTTGGCTTTCCAACCTGAAATGCTCTCATGGGCTTTTCAGCCAGATCGGAATACCTTAAGGGCTGATTTTGGGGCCAGAGTGCTGTTTAGGACATCTGCCATTCTATGAGTCTGCTGTGTATCCCTCTTCCCATGTTGGATCGTTCTCTCCCTTTTTTGTTCTATCGGTTAGTATTTTCAGACACTAGTCTTGTTTATGTGATCCCTTTGATTCTTAGTCCTATCATTATGATCAATTCTGAACAGAAATTGATCAAATGCACTAGAAATTAAAGGGATACAAATTGGGAAGGAAGACGTCAAACTATCCCTCTATGCAGACGACATGATTCTTTATTTAGGGGATCCAAAGAACTCTAATAAGAGACTACTGGAACTCATAGAAGAGTTTGGCAAGGTAGTAGGATATAAAATCAGTGCACAAAAATCAACAGTCTTTGTATACACAGGCAATGCCACGGTTGAGAAAGAACTTCTAAGATCAATCCCATTCACAATAGCTACAAAAACAATCAAATACCTTGGAATAAACTTACCCAAGGATGTTAAAGATCTCTACGATGAGAATTACAAAATCTTAAAGAAATAGAAGAGGATACCAAAAAATGGAAAAATCTTCCATGCCCATGGATTGAAAGAATGAACATCATCAAAATGTCCATTCTCCCAAAAGCGATTTATAGATTCAATGCGATACCAATCAAGATACCAAAGACATTCTTCTCTGATCTAGAAAAAATGATGCTGAAATTCATATGGAGACAAAGGAGACCTCAAATAGCTAAAGCAATCTTATACAACAAAAACAAAGCCGGAGGCATCACAATACCAGATTTCAGGGCAGTTGTTATCAAAACAGCATGGTACTGGTACAGAAACAGATGGATAGACCAATGGAAGAGAATAGAAGCACCAGAAAGCAACCCAAACATCTACAGCCAACTCATATTTGATCAAGGATCTAAAACCAATCCCTGGAGTAAGGACAGTCTATTCAATAAATGGTGCTCGGAAAACTGGATTTCTATGTGCAGAAGCATGAAGCAAGACCTTACCCCTTACACAAAAATCCACTCAACATGGGTTAAAGACTTAAATATACGACCTGACACCATCAAATTATTAGAGAACATTGGAGAAACCCTGCAAGATATTGGCACCAGCAAAACTTCCTGGAAAAGACCCTGTAGGCGCAGGCAGTCAAAGCCAAAATTAACTATTGGGATTGCATCAAATTGAGAAGTTTCTGTACTGCAAAAGAAACAGGAGAGTGAAGAGGCAACTGACAGATACTGTTCTAAGCACTTCACAGGTAGTAATTCATTGTCCAGTGGCTTTCTCTTGCATACTATGCAGGTGTATAGTGTAAGATTTGGCAAGGATGGACAGAGAAAGAAATGATCCTCCCGAAGCATTGAACTCTCTTTTGCTTTGTTCATTTTGTTCTTGTTTCTCCTATATTAATTACAATGAGAGGTTTCTCTCCAGCTGTTTTATCAATTGGTTTTCCAATGGTAAAACCAGAATGCCTGATGAGAAATTTGGGTGATTCTGTTAATTTCTCAGATGTCTGTGATTGGCACAGCTATGAATCCCACACTTTTCTCGGCCTCCATTTCCTGTAATGTCTGTATGCTTGAGATGAGACCAGATGAACCCTGGATTACCTCCAGCAGAATCATGGAATTTGAGGATAATCTTGTTAAAATACAGATTTCTGGGCTCTACTCCTAACCCTGTGAATTCAAACTTTAAGAAGGAAACCCTGGAATACATGTGTTAGCATGATCCTCTTCAAAATGTTTTTGATGCTTATATAACTGAGATATACTTCCCCACGAAGCTTTGTGAATAACCAGGCTGCAGAATTAATATGAAGATTTTGAAAAAAAAATGCAGGTGCCATTGTCCCACCTGTGGAGAGTTTGTGCAGTCACTGGATAGCAAATGTTTGACAATCACTTACTACAATAAAGACAAAAATAACAGCAAAAAATGGATTTGTAGCATTTGTCATTGTCCATGGTGTAAATAATAATATGGCATATTTCAAAGCTACAGTTAGGAAGTAACTGAACTCACAGTTCGGGAATACATGAGAACAATTGATTCCTGCAAAGCACTACCAGCCAGCACCAGCATACTAAATGGGTGAATATGCGAGGGTATGAGTAGGAAGTTGGCAATAACAAAGGTGCAGGGCCTTGAATGTCACTGTAGGTGGCAGAGCTGGGATTTAAACTCAGCTCTTTGTCACTCCAAAGATGAGTTATCTATGCCTTTGTGCATGGAATATTCATTCACTTCAGCTGTGTCTGTGAAAATTCCGTCCATTCTTTAGGGTCTGGTTCAGCTGCAGCCACTTCCATGAAGCCTTCCAGGCATCATTTTCCCACCGCCAACGGATGTATCCTTTGTCATTGCTATGGGATGGGTTATGGCAAAATATCAGTATTAGAGGCAGGCTCCTTAAGCAGAACCACTCGGCTTAAAACAGGGAAGCCTGGTACAGGAAATCACTGGGGCATAGAGTTTTGTGTTCATACGTACATGAACTAATACCTTGTTTTTTTTATATATGTAAAATGGAGATAAGAGGAACCCTGCAGGGCCATTGTAAAAGTTAGTAATAATTTATGTGAAATGCCAGGTGCTTAGTAAATGATCAATAAATGGCAGATATTATTATTTCATATACTTACACTTGCCATACACCAACAAATGCCACTTAACACTTTGCATCCTCAATTAATTACAACACCAAGTGCCACTTATACTTTGCATCCTCAATTACTTAGTATAAATGGTGTAACCTGTAGTGTAACTTTCCCTTTATCAACATTGAACACCAATCCCCTACCCACCCAAAAGGGTCAGCATTAGATCTTGTCTTTGGTGATTCTCATCCTTGCCCCAAACATTGATCAGGATCGCCAAACCTTGCAAGAACTATGCATTTGGTTGTCCTGTACCCTACCAAGCTGTAAATGGCTAACTCATTTGATGTCTACTCACACTTTGTACCTCACCTTCTTTCTTGCTGTCAGGACTATGTGTAAATGAAGACAGATAAGGTTGCAACTGAGATGGGGGTCAATGTACTATAGTACCAGTGTGTCAAAACTCTCTTTCCAAGTACTTTGGTCTGCTTGAGTGTCAGCCAGTCTCAGTAAGCTGAAGAAGTGATGAAGAGATTGTCAAAGAAACAACCAATACCAATCCATCAACTCAGCCTTTGGCCTGCGGGCAGAGATAGCCTGATGTGTTTGGAGTTCACAAGCTGAGGCCTGAATCCTCCAGGGTCATTGCTGTTAAGCTGGTATGCTGGGAAATCTCCAATGCTACAAAACTTTGTGGTGTCTTAAGTTGTTATTTGATACTTTTCTTTTTTTAAGGTGTATTTATTTATTTGAAAGGCAGAGTTACAAATAGAAGGAAAGACAGGGAGAGAGAGAGAAAGATCTTCTATCTGGTGGTTCACTTCCCAAATGGCCACAGTGGCTGGTGCTGGGCTGAAGCCAGGAGCAAGAGCTTCTTCCAGGTCTCCTACGTGGGTGCAGGGGCCCAAGTATTTTGGCAATCTTTCACTTATTTCCCAGGCACATAAACAGGGAGCTGGATTGAAAGTAGAAGAGCCAGGACTCAAATCTGTGGTGCCAGTGTTGCAGGTGGTGACGTAACTCCCTATGCCACAACACCAACCTTGAAATACTCTTCGTTAGGCTAAGACATTATTGAAGCATGCTGTTCCAAGTGTAATGGTTGTAAGTGAAGCTGTGATCTGTTGTTGACAGCCATGCAGAAATAAGTTTATCTGGCATGTCAGTCATTCACTAATACTTGTACATATAAGATTCAGGTGAGTGAGGTTTAAAATTATAGCCAGAATGGGTTGAACTGGGGAATTCTTGGCTACTGGGTCTGAACAAGATTAACACAGGCCCTGAAGAGTTGGGTGTAATGGGAAGAAGAATCTTGGAGTGTTGTTGAAAGTAAATTGGGCCATTCCAGAAATGGGGGGGGGGCTGTTATGGTTCAGGGTACAAACTTTCTAGATTTTGCAGTCTTGCCTAAGGCTGATTCGGGGTCTTAGACTTAGAGAATCTCCCTGAATTGCCAAGCAATTGGTTTCACTCGCTGTTGGTCTGCATGGAGAAACAGTAGATAATGGTGTGATAATATTTGGACATACTTGTATGTACTTGCTGACAGCCCAGGGACCAGAGGGTTGCAGAGCTATATTTCAACAATTTTTTTTTCAATGCTCACTCTTCCTACCTGCAGATGCAACAATCCTGGGGGATATCACTGAGTCACAAGTCGGAATTTGAGTAATACTTAAGGAGGCCAGTGGTGACCCTATTTCCTAGAAGCCCCATGGTTGAAGGACATGGTAGCAGGTGAGGGCAGGGACCAACAATTTTCATTGGCTTTGGTTTGGCTTCTTCCATGCCATTCCCAAGAATTCAAAGAAACCATTTTCATTTTAGTCATAACACAGAGAAGGCCGTGAGAAACATTTTTTCTTTTTAACATTTTAAATTGACAATATATTTATTCAAGGTATATAACTTGAATATTTTGTATACATATACGTTCTGAAATGACTTTCACAGATTAACATGTCCATCACCACCCATAGTTACTCTTTGTATGTGTGTGTGTGTGTGTGTGTGAGAGAGAGAGAGAGAGAGAGAGAGAGAGAGAACTAAGGATATTTGCTCTCTGGTTTGAGCATTTGGGCTAGTGGTTAAGCCACCTGCATCCCACATCAGAGTGTTTAAGTTCAGGTCCAAGCTCCACTCCTAACTCCAGGTCCCTTTTAATGTACACCCTGGCAGGCAGCAGGTGATGGCTCAAATAGTTGGATCACTGCTACCCACATGGGAGACCCAGATTAAGTTCCCAGATCCTGGCTTTGGCCTGGCCCAGCTCCAAGTATTGTGGGCATTTGAGGACTAAACCAGTGGATGGGAGCTCTCCGTCTCTCTGCCTCTGAAATAACAAACTCAAAATTTGCTCTAATAAAATTTTAAGTAGACAATACAGTGTTATTAATCAAAGTCATCATGTTGTATATTAGGACCCTAAAACTTATTTATCTTATAACTGAAAGTTTTTGCCCTTGACCAGCATCTCCCAATTTCCCATGCCCCAGCCCTTGGTGACCACAGTTGTACTCTGCTTCTATGAGTTTGATGTTTTTAGATCCCACATAGAAGTGAGATGGAGTAGTTGTCTTTTTGTGTCTGGCTTATTTCACTTAGTGAGATGTGTTTTTCTCTCCATATAATTCTAATTTTATCTCAACAAGATATGATTAACTGAGAATTATCACGGAAGAGCTTTTCAAATAAATTTACTAAAACCAGGCAACTACACTCAGAATCTTCCCTCACTGACTTCTTAATAAAGAAAAAAGCACCAGACACCTAAACCCTTCATGGAGTGAATAAAACTTAACATTTATGGTAAAAAAGGTGTCTCCTCTAAGGAGAAAAATACCTTCATAAGGATTCAGCAACATTAATTCTCATTCAACCCACTCATTATCTTATCTACTCCTATCTGATCTCTGGAGGGATGATGTTTTGTTTACTATGTCCCTACTGTTGGAGGTGCTAGGTTGTTCTGTTCTACTCAACAAGTATTTACTCAGTGTCTCTTACGTGATGGGTACCTTGCCAGGCACGGAAACTAAAAGCACACATTTATCACGGTTACTGTTTATTAAGTACTGATTATGCGCTTTGAATATATTCTCTCTTAAATCCTCCTAAACAACCACATGCAGATAGGTACTCATGCCTATTTTACAGATGAGGAAGCTGATGTATTGGGAGAATAAGTGACTTTCTGTTAGAAGTAGAAATTTAACCCTAGTTTTCTCTGGTTCTGGAGTCAGAAGTTTTATTATACCATGCATATTACTGTGATAAGGACTTTGCCTTATTTCATGCAATCCCCACAAAAAAACCCTATAAGGTAAGCAAATACTATTATTATCCCCACTTTACAGATGAGGAAGACAGAGAGATCATGTGACTCATCTGAGGTTATATGAGGGATAAGTGGTAAAAACAGGATTTAAGTCCTGATCACCTGACTGCACAGAACATATGCTTGGCCCCTTTGTTACACTGCTTCCATGAAAGTAATTTATGATTATTACATATAAATGAAGAAATCATTAAGCACATCAGTGTCAACAAGAAATAGCAAACTAGAACAAGAAGCCGAGGTAGATGAGCTTAGGGGAGGCTGCTGTTTTCAAGGGGGTCAATAGAATGTCAGAATGGTTACCTTAGACAAGGAGAAAAAAATCAGGTATGTTAGGTCCAGACACAGGAAATAAAGCCTGGAAATGTCATCTAAGGGAGGTAGTATCATAGATCCACTGAGCAAAAGGCCATATCCAGTATCTTCATAGAAGTCAGCAGATTTGGATCTATGTTCTACCACCCCCTATCAGGTGACAGTGGGTAACTTAGGTCTCTTTTGAGCCTCAGTTTCTCCATTTGTAATATCATAATTTGAGCTTCTGATCTGTTTATCTTACGTAGGTATTATGAAGATAAATAAAAAATAGATATCAAATGTTTTTGAGTAAATTGATTGTTGTTTCTTAAAGTGTTAGCTGTGATTTTTCTTGCCTCCCACTCAGGTAGCAAATTTTAGGAGACTGAATATTTTCCCCAAAGCTTAATTCCCCACCCCAAGTCTCATTTTCCCCACTATTTGAGGGAAGTTAAGCTAAGACCTAACCTTGTCATCCTATTTTGTACCTGATTCTCAGTAAAGGGAAATGTGGATGGTATTACAGCCATCATCACTACTGTTCATAGGCAATAGGAAGGGAACTCAGCCATTCATACAATTCTGAGCTTTTGGGGGACCAAAAAAGCAGTAACAGTGCAGGAGGATTGAATAGCCTCTTTGAATTCAGAATAACATGAATGTGTCCCAGTGGACATGGAGACAGAAACAGATTTTACTCCCTCTCCCTTTTGGTCATCTTAGTCTCAAATCACTGTGACATGCATACTGATTTACCTGCCAACAGAGTATAAACTCAAAGAAATGCTACAACAGTAATTGCTGAGCATATGGCAGGAATGAATCTCAGGAAAATAGCCAATATCTGCAGCCTGCAAGTTGGTTAGTTGATATATCCTATGGTTGTAACTGAGTTGAATCTGTATTTTGCAATGTGTCTTGTTCTTGCTGTAAAAGGCTCACAAGAAGCCTAAACACACTGTTGTGGTCTGAGTCAATGGACTTTGAAGTTGAATTCTATGATAACGCTTAAGGCAAAGAAAGGACTTTTCACTACCCATCTAGATAAGACTACACTCTTAGATACCTCGCAGGGAGTCAATTCTTTATTAGGAGCAAAGGAATGTTGTTGAACTTTAAAAATCTATTATAGGGGTAGAATTTCGACTTTATTTACTGGAAGATTTTCTCAACAGTCCTGATGAGAGATTGCTTATAACTTAGAGAAAACGCTTGCTGGCTCTGTGATCTTGGGAAATTCATCCACATTTTCTGAGCTGTGGTGTTGATTTTGCCCTGTCCAAACAGGTTTTTTTTTTAACTTTTCTTTAATGAATATAAATTTCCAAAGTACGACTTATGGATTACAATGGCTTCCCCCCCATACCATCCCTCCCACCCGCAACCCTCCCCTTTCCCACTCCCTCTCCCCTTCCATTCACATCAAGATTCATTTTCGATTATCTTAATATACAGAAGATCAGCTTAGTATATATTAAGTAAAGATTTCAACAGTTTGCTCCCACACAGAAACATAAAGTGAAAAATGATAGATGAGTTTTTAAATGATGATGAAATCAGATCAGACCTATTGTCATGTTTAATCCCAGTGAGAGTCAAGTTGGGAATTGATAATTTCTTTCTTTTTTTTTTTACAGAAGATCAGTTGTTTAGTATGCATTAAGTAAAGATTTCAACAGTTTGCACCCCCATAGAAACACAAAGTGAAATATACTGTTTGAGTATTCGTTATAGCATTAAATCTCAATGTACAGCACACTAAGGACAGAGATCCTACATGAGGAGTAAGTGCACAGTGACTCCTGTTGTTGACTTTACAAATTGACACTCCTGTCTATGGCATCAGTAATCTCCCTATGCTCCAGTCATGAGTTTCCAAGGCTATGGAAGCCCTCTGAGTTCTCCGACTCTTATCTTGTTTAGACAAGGTCATAGTCAAACTGGAGGTTCTCTCCTCCCTTCAGAGAAAGGTACCTCCTTCTTTGAAGACCTCCAAACAGGGTTTTTTTTAACTTTTATTTAATGAATGTAAATTTCCAAAGTACAGCTTATGGACTACATTGGTTCTCGCCCCCCCACCACCGATGACTTCCCTCCCACCCACAAACCTCCCCTTTCCCGCTCTCTCTCCCTTTCCATTCATATCAAGATTCATTTTCAATTTTCTATATATACAGAAGATCAGTTTAGTATACATTAAGTAAAAATTTCAACAATTTGCACCCACATAGAAACACAAAATGAAAAATACTGTTTGAGTACTCATTATAGCATTAAATCACAATGTACAGCACATTAAGGACAGAGATCCTACATGAGGAGTAAGTGCACAGTGACTCCTTTGTTGACTTAACAAATTGACACTCCTGTTTATGGCATCAGTAATCTCCCTATGCTCCAGTCATGAGTTTCCAAGGCTATGGAAGCCTTTTGAGTTCCCTGACTCTTATCTTGTTTAGACAAGGTCATAGTCAAAGTGGAAGTTCTCTCCTCCCTTCAGAGAAAGGTACCTCCTTCTTTGAAGACCTGTTCTTTCCACTGGGATCTCACTCACAGAGATCTTTCATTTAGGTGTGTGTGTGTTTTTTTTTTTTTTTTTTGCCAGAGTGTCTTGGCTTTCCATGCCTGAAATACTCTCATAGGCTTTTCAGCTGGATCCGAATGCCTTTAGGGCTGATTCTGAGGCCAGAGTGCTGTTTAGGACATCTGTCATTCTATGAGTCTACTGTGTATCTCGCTTCCCAGTTGGATCGCTCTCCCCTTTATTTATTCTATCGGTTAGTATTAGCAGGCACTAGACTTCTTTATGTGATCCCTTTGACTCTTAGTCCTTTCATTATGAGCAATTGTGAACTGAAATTGATCACTTGGAATAGTGAGATGGCATTGGTACATGCCACCTTGATGGGATTGAATTGGAATCCCTGGTATGTTTCTAACTCTACCATTTGGGGCAAGTCAGCTTGAGCATGTCCCAAATTGTACATCTCTTCCCTCTCTTATTCCCACTCTTATGTTTAACAGGGATCACATTTCAATTAAATTTCAACACTTAAGAATAACTGTGTATTAATTACAGAATTAAACTAGTCATATTAAGTAGAACAGACAAAAAAAATACTAAGAGGGATAATGTATTAAGTTGTTCATTAACAGTCAAGGCTATGCTGATCAAGTCACCATTTCTCATAGTGTCCATTTCACTTCAGGAGGTTTCCTTTTTGGTGTTCAGTCAGTTGTCACCGATCAGGGAGAACATATGGTATTTGTCCCTTGGGAATGGCTTATTTCACTCAGCATGATGTGTTCCATATTCCTCCATTTTGTTGCTAATGACTGATTTCGTTGTTTCTTACTGCGGTATAGTATTCTAAAGAGTACATATCCCATAAATTCTTTATCCAGTCTACCGTTGATGGGCATTAAGGTTGGTTCCAGGTCTTGGCTATTGTGAATTTTGCTGCAATAAACATTAGGGTGCAGACCGCTTTTTTGTTTGCCAATTTAATTTCCTTTGGGTAAATTCCAAGGAGTGGGATGGCTGGGTCAAAGGGTAGGGTTACCTTCAGGTTTCTGAGGAATCTCCAGACTGACTTCCATAGTGGCTTGACCAGTTTGCATTCCCACCAACAGTGGGTTAGTGTCCCTTTTCCCCCACATCCTTGCCAGCATATGTTGTTGGTAGATTTCTGTATGTGAGCCATTCTAACCAGGGTGAGGTGAAACCTCATTGTGGTTCTGATTTGCATTTCCCTGATTGCTAGTGATCTTGAACATTTTTTCATGTGCCTGTTGGCCATTTGGATTTTCTCTTTTGAAAAATGTCTATTGAGGTCCTTGGCCCATCTCTTAAGTGGGTTGTTGGTTTTGTTTTTGTGGAGTTTCTTGATTTCTCTTTGTAGATTCTGGTTATTAACCCTTTATCTGTTGCATAGTTTGCAAATATTTTTTCCCATTCTTTCGGTTGTCTCTTCATTCTCCTGACTGTTTCTTTTGCAGTACAGAAACTTCTCAATTTGATGCAATCCCAATAGTTCATTTTGGCTTTGACTGCCTGTGCCTCCCGGGTCTTTTCCAGAAACTCTTTGACTGTGCCAATATCTTGAAGGGTTTCTCCAATGTTTTCTAATAACTTGATGGTGTCAGGTCATAGATTTAAGTCTTTAATCCATGTTGAGTGGATTTTTGTGTAAGGTGTAAGGTAGGGGTCTTGCTTCATGATTCTGCATGTGGAAATCCAGTTTTCCAAGCACCATTTATTGAATAGACTGTCCTTGCTCCAGGGATTGATTTTAGATCCTTGGTCAAATATAAGTTGGCTGTAGATGTTTGGGTTGATTTCTGGTGTTTCAATTCTGTTCCATTGGTCTATCCATCTCTTTCTGTACCAGTACCATGCTGTTTTGATTACAACTGCCCTGTAGTATGTCCTGAAATCTGGTATTGTGATGCCTCCGGCTTTGTTTTTGTTGTACAAGATTGCTTTAGCTATTCGAGGTCTCTTGTGCCTCCATATGAATTTCATCATCATTTTTTCTAGATCAGAGAAGAATGTCTTTGGTATCTTGGTTGGGATTGCATTGAATCTATAAATTGCTTTTGGGAGAATGGACATTTTGATGATGTTGATTCTTCCAATCCATGAGCATGGAAGATGTTTCCATTTCTTGGTATCCTCTTCTATTTCTTTCTTTAAGATTTTGTAATTCTCATCGTAGAGATCTTTATCGTCCTTGGTTAAGTTTATTCCAAGGTATTTGATTGTTTTTGTAGCTATTGTGAACGGGATTGATCTTAGCAGTTCTTTCTCAGTCATGGCATTGCTTGTGTATACAAAGGCTGTTGATTTTTGTGCATTGATTTTATATCCTGCCACTTTGCCAAACTCCTCTATGAGTTCCAATAGTCTCTTAGTAGAGTTCTTTGGATCCTCTAAGTACAGAATCATATCATCTGCAAAGAGGGATAATTTGACTTCTTCCTTCTCAATTTGTATTCCTTTAATTTCTTTTTCTTGTCTGATGGCTCTGGCTAAAACTTCCAGAACTATGTTAAATAGCAGTGGTTAGAGTGGGCATCCCTGTCTGGTGCCAGATTTCAGTGGAAATGCTTCCAACTTTTCCTCATTCAATAGGATGCTGGCCTTTGGTTTTTCATGAATTTCTTTGATTATGTTGAGGAACGTTCCTTATATACCCAGTATGTTTAGAGTTTTCATCATGAAAGGGTGTTGAATTTTATCAAATGCTTTCTCTGCATCAATTGAGATAATCATATGGTTTTTCTTCTGCAGTCTGTTAATGTGGTGAATCACATTGAATGATTTGCGAATGTTGAATCATCCCTGCATACCAGGGATAAATCCCACTTGGTCTGGGTGGATGATTTTTCTGATGTGTTGTTGTGTTCTATTGGCGAGAATTTTATTGATGATTTTTGCGTCTATGTTCATCAGGGATATTGGTCTGTAATTTTCTTTCAGTGCTGCATCTTTCTCTGGCTTAGGGATTAAGGTGATGCTGGCTTCATAGAAAGAATTTGGGAGGATTCCCTCTTTTTCGATTGTTCTGAATAGTTTGAGAAGAAATGGGATTAGTTCTTCTTTAAATGTCTGGTAGAATTCAGCAGTGAATCCATCTGGTCCTGGGCTTTTCTTTGTTGGGAGGGCCTTTATTACTGTTTCAATTTCTGTTTCAGTTGTGGGTCTATTTAGGTTTTCTATGTCTTCATGGTTCAATTTTGGTAGGTTGCATGTGTCCAGGAATCTATCCATTTCTGATAGATTTTCCTGTTTGCTGGCATACAAGTCCTTGTAGTAATTTCTGATGATTCTTTTTATTTCTGTGGTGTCTGTTGTTACGTTTCCTTTTTCATCTCTGATTTTATTGATTTGAGTCTTTTCTCCTCTTTTTTTAAGTTAGTTGGGCCAATGGGGTGTCAATTTTGTTTATTTTTTCAAAAAACAGCTCTTCGCTTGGCTGATTTTTTGTAATGTTTTTTTGGATTCAATCCTGTTAATTTTTTCTCTGATTTTAATTATTTCTCTTCTCCTACTAGATTTGGGTCTAGTTTGCTCCAGTTTTTCTAGGTCCTTGAGATGCGCTGAAAGCTCATTTATTTGGTACCTTTCCAATTTCTTGATATAGGCACCTATTGCTATTAACTTGCCTCTCAATACTGCTTTTGCCATATCCCATAAGTTTTGGTATGTTGTGTTGTTATCCTCAGTTACTTCCAGAAATTTTTTGATTTCTCTTTTGATTTCTTGAATGACCCAGTGTTCATTCAGGAGCATGTTGTTCAGTCTCCATGTGTTTGCATACTTTCTGGGGTTTCCTGAGTTGCTAATTTCCAGCTTCATTCCGCTGTGGTCTGAGAAGCTGCATGGTATGATTCTAATTCTTTTAAATTTGCTGAGACTTGCTTTATGGCCTAGTATGTGATCAATCCTAGAGAAGGTTCCATGCACTGATGAGAAGAATGTAAAGTCTTTAGCTGTAAGATTGAAAGTTCTGTAGATATCTGTTAGATCCATTTGGGCAATAGTGTCAATTAAATCTGCTGTTTCCTTGTTGATCTTCTGTCTGGATGATCTGTCTATTTCTGAGAGTGGAGTATTGAAGTCCCCCATTACTTTTGTATTGGAATCTAAATCTCCCTTTAAGTCCCTTAACAAATCTTTTAAATAAACCGGTGCCCTGTAATTAGGTGCATATACATTTATAATAGTTACATCTTCCTGTTGAACTGAACCCTTAATCATTATATGGTGCCCCTCTTTGTCTCTCTTAAGAGTTTTTGTATTAAAGTTTATTTTGTCTGATATTAATATGACTACACCTGCTTTTTTTGGTTTCTGTTGGCATGGAATATCTTTTTCCAGCCTTTCACTTTCAGTCTGCATGCATCCTTGTTGGAGAGATGTGTTTCTTGTAGGCAACAAATAGTTGGGTGTTGTTCCTTAAGCCAGTCAGCCAATCGGTGTCTTTTAACTGAAGAGTTCAGGCCATTCACGTTTAATGTGACTATTGATACATAGTGACTTTGCCCTGCCATTTTCCCGGAGATATTTTCTAGTATATGCTTTGAGCTTCCCATGCTCTTTTACTGGTAGGTGTTCTTCCTTTCCCTTCTTTCATATTGATGGCCGTGTTTCTGTGTTTCTGAGTGTAGCACATCTTTAAGTATCTTTTGCAGGGCCGGACGAGTGGCCACAAAGTCTTTCAATTTCTGTTTGCTATGAAAGGTCTTTATTTCACCTTCATTCACAAATGAGAGCTTGGCAGGATATAATATTCTGGGCTGGCGATTTTTCTCTCTTAGCACCTGTGCTATGTCTCGCCATTCCCTCCTAGCCTGTAGTGTTTCTGATGAGAAGTCTGCTGTGAGTCTGATTGGAGATCCTCTGAGAGTAATCTGACGTTTCTCTCTTGCACATTTTAGGATCTTTTCTTTATGTTTCACTGTGGTAAGTTTAATTACCACGTGTCGTGGTGATGATCTCTTTTGGTCATGTTTACTGGGGGTTCTATGAGCTTCCTGTACTAGGATGTCTCTGTCCTTCTCCAAACCTGGAAAGTTCTCTGTTAGTATCTCACTAAAAAGGCCTTCTAATCCTTTCTCTCTCTCCATGCCTTCAGGAACTCCTAGAACTCAAATGTTAGTTTTTTTTAATAGTATCCTGTAGATTCCCAACAATATTTTTTAGATTTCTAATTTCCTCTTCTTTTCTTTGGTTTGACTGTATACTTCCGTGTGCTCTGTCTTCTAAGTCCGATATTCTCTCCTCTGTTTCACTGACTCTGTTTTTAAGGCTTTCTAATGTGTTTGTCATTTGATCTATTGAGCTCTTCATTTCATTTTGATTTCTCTTCACTATCACACTTTCCTGTTCTAGTAGTTTCTGCCTTTCATTTTGATTCTTCCTTAAAATTTAATTTTCACAAGAGAGATTTTCAATCCTGTCCAATAAGGATTTCTGTAGTTCAAGGATTTGCTTTTGAAAACTTCTAAATGTTCTTATCATAAATTTTTTGAAATCCGTATCTTGCATTTCTTCATTCTCATCATCTTCATAATCTTGGCTTGGGGTGTTTTGTTTATTTGGAGGCATCATAGTGTCGTCGTTGATCTTGTTCCCTCGATTTTTGTGTTTGTTGGTTGGCATTGTTAATTCTTCTTCCCTCACTGTGAGTTTTTTTTATACTATGTCTGTGTTAATTGGACTGCCTGCTGTTGGAGGAGCCTTGGAGGCTTGAGATGGGTGTGGCCTGAGAGCTCTGCTTGGTTCTTCCAGGTTATGGGTGTGCAAATGTGACACCCTCAGGTTATGCATGGTAAATTTCTTTTTATTTATTTATTTATGTACGTATTTATTTTATTTTTTATTCAGGAGGTAAGTAATACCGCACGGCTGAGCAGAATTGATGGTATTTAGCTTCCGATCTCTGGCTTCTACCCAAAGAGTCTGTGCCGGTTCAGTTTCTCCTGTGGACTCCCACTGGGTTGCCTAGGCTACTGAATTGTAGCCTTAGCTCTCCCCTTTTGTTTTGTATATCCCGAGTGGGGCCTGCTCTTTGTCTCTTGCTCCCATTTGCAAGGTTGGCGGGGAGAGAGAGAAACTTGTTCGTACCAGTACCCCCCCTTTTTTTTCCTTCTCTCCTGTAGTCAGTCTGGTGAACTTTCCCGCCTCAAAGCCCGCTTCCTTCTAGATTCTTTCCACTGTTTCCCCGCCAATGTCTCCAGTTACTGAGCTCACCTTCCCTTCCAGTGCTGATGTGTGGACTCGGAGCCCTGGGCATCCCTGCTCTCCCCGCTGGTGTCTGTGTGACATCCACTCCCCTTCCCACACTGGTGCGCAGACCCTGTGGCTCCCGTGGCTCGGCTTCCGCGCGGTGGGTGACCTTGCTCTCCCAGTAGGTCTTCCGAGTCACAGCCACTAGATCCGGAAGAGTTTCCTCTGCAATTTTTTCCTGATCCTTTTTCTGAGGCTACTGTAACTCCACTTTTATTAAACTAAATTTTCCTGGACTATTGGTGCGCGCCCTCACTATTCTGCCATCTTGGCTCTGCCCCCCAAACAGGGTTAATAATTCCCTCCTCAGAGATCTGCAGTAGGCATTAAATGCATTCATAAACCATTCAGCATATTACCCTGCCACACAGTAGATATGCATCAAGTGCCAATCCCTGGGTCTTCAGTGCTTTGGCATTGTTTAGCAAGATGACATGCATACTGATTTACCTTAAAAACAAATATTGCAGCAGGAATTTGCCCTAGTGGTTAAGTCACTGATTGAGATGTTTGTGTCTCATGTCATAATGCCTAAGTTCAAATTCTGGCTCTGCTCTGGATACTAGCTTTCTGTTAATATATACCTAGGATGACAGCAAATGATGGCTCAAGTACTTGGGTTCCTGCCTTCCACATGAGAGTCCTGGGTTGTGTTTCTGGCTCCTGGCTTCAGATTGGCCTGACTTCAATGCTATTTGGGACATTTGGGGGTTGAGTCAGCAGGTGGTAGATCTCTATCTCTTTGCCTATCAAATACAGGAGTAAAAAAAATCTTTAAATCTATCTATCTATATAAATAAAATTTTCTGTAACAAATGTTGTCTTGTTAACTAAATTTAACTTCTATAGTTAAGGACCTGTCATCTTACATACCCTGGTCACCCTTGTTGTTCCTGTTTTCTCATCAGTCATATCCATGGTAAAGAGAAATAAATATGTATCAGAACAAAATCTGGGTTCATGTAAGACAATCGAATTTCATGGAGGTTGTAGGACATACTTCTCCATTCTATTGGCACTGTCATCCACACTGCATATTCTTGGGGATTGGAAACTCCTGGGATTTTGGTCTAAATATCAGTGCTGTTTCCATACTTATGTTCAGATTCAGCACTAGTGGGCAACTTAACAATATTTGATTTTCACAAGCTGCATTCAGGGCAAGGTCTGCAAGCCATGAGTCCTCTTTGAATTCCACCTACCCATCTATACTCACCTCTCCTTTTCCTCTATCTTTGCCAAAAAAATGAGTGGTTGGAAAGATGCCTGGTCAATGCACTCCTTTTTGTTCTCCAAGAAATCTGATTTTGATTCCCTATTTCAAACAGGTGGAAGCAATGGCACTTGCCCCAGAAAATATAAGCCTGAATGAATTTATTTATCACTGTCAAACAATTTCAAATGATCAATTTTTTTTTGGACAGGCAGAGCTAGACAGTGAGAGAGAGACAGAGAGAAAGGTCTTCCTTCCGTTGGTTCAGCCCCCAAATGGCCGCTGCGGCCAGTGTGCTGTGCCAACCTGAAACCAGGAGCCAGGTGCTTCCTCCTGGTCTCCCATGCAGGTGCAGGGCCCAAGCACTTGGGCCATCCTCCACTGCCTTCCTGGGCCACAGCAGAGAGCTGGACTGGAAGAGGAGCAACCGAGACAGAATCTGGTGCCCCAACTGGACTAGAACCCGGGGTGCTGGTGCCGCAAGCTGAGGATTAGCCAAGTGAGTCGTGGCACCAGCCTTCCAAACGATCAATTTGAGTTTAATGGATCAAAAAAGAGGTGAGGTATGCTGTAGAATTTTTTTTAAATTCTAGTCTGGTGGCTGCTTATAATCACCTGGCCTTGAGTATTTATCAAGTAGGATGATAGAGTTGGCTTCTTAGATGTATTTAAGGCTTCTGCTGTTATAGTTTATGATTCAGGCTAGCTTGTGTTCAGAATTCAGCTACCTTTCCTTCCCTTTTCCTATTATCTGGCAGCAAAACAGAAAAAATACCATCAAAGTTTACTTATAGGACTATTTGCCACAGATGATATCACATTAAAATGAAAGACGTTTCATTTTTGCCTTCTTTAAGACTTGCTACATGCCCTATGTGGCCAACTAGTATCCACAGACCCAGCCCATGTCAAATGGCAAATAGCTACTTGAGACTAGGGTAGCCTCCTTAGCAACAGGTGACATGACCGTATCCCAAATGTGTGTCAAACCTGAGCCTACTGCCTACTCAATAAAAGATAGTTGACTTCAGGATCTAGTTCTAAATTACTGGGCTGTCACAGCTAAGTTCGCATCATGGCTACATTCCTTTGGCTTAGGCCCAAAAGGATGCCTCTGATTGGCTTCACGGATAGAGCTGTTATCAGCCTTAGAAGCAGCACAATATTTTGACTCTACCTTCTATGAAGGCAGGGATTGATGGCATCTCCAGTGATGCAATTGAGTCTCCAAGCTTGAAAACACTTCTTTTGAAATTTTTGGGCAATATCTTTTTAGTTATTGTGACTTTAGTAAAAGTATAAATGTTAGTAGTATCCAATAAAACTGCCTGGCCAATTCAGAAATCTATAAGGTCTAGTCAAGTCCTCACTGAAACATTGAGCTTGACACCCTTCCCAGAAGGTCAACAGACTAGTGTTATTGGTACAAGGAATGAGGCATTTCTGAGGCAAAGGTTCTGACTTGTTTCTACTCTGTCCTTTGTGATTTAAATCTGGGAAATATTTTCATGAGAATATTGGAAAATCTCAGCTCCTTAGGTTAAGGTTGAGGAAATAATCCATTTTGGAGCTGTAAATTTTTGTGAAAATAACTCCTTATTGGGGCCAGCACTGTGGCATAGCAGTTGTGGCTGCCACCTGCTGTGCCGGCATCCCATATGGGCACCTATTTGAGTCCCAGCTGCTCCACTTCTGATCCAACTCCCTGCTAATGTACCTGAGAAAGAGCTAGAGGATGCCCCAAATGCTTGGGCCCCTGCATCTGTGTGGAGACCCAGAGGAAGCTCCTGGCTTCTGGTTTCAGATCAGACCAGCTCTGGCCATTGCAGCCATTTGAGGTGTGAACCAACAGTAAAAAGACCTCTCTCTCCCTGCCTCTGCCTCTCTGTAACTCTGCTTTTTAAGTAAATAATACATACATCTTAAATATGTATTAAGATATTAAGATGTATTCATATGGAGCCATACATCCCAGGCTGTATACAGCGCTTCTGGCAGCTGAGAAAGCTATTGCTTTGGAGATGAGGTGGTGAGTTATGAAGAGTGGAGAGAAAAAGTGAAAACATTGAGACTGAGAAGTTGGCCCAGTGCCAAGGAGGGATGCAGAGTGGTTTCAATGAATCAAGTACCTCACCTACTAGATTATTTTTTATCTAATTTTGATGAATTGCTTCAGAGAACAGAGAGTTGTAATAGAATTCTCCCATATATGATTTGCTACTTTCTATCTGTGTGATCTAAACAAGTGCTAGAACCTCTAATGAGTCCTGGTTTCCTCATTTACAAAATGACAGCAATAGCTTATATCTCACAAGATAATTATGAAGATTAAATGCCTTTTTATTCTCCTCTCCATGGAACAGTGCTTGTTTCTCACTCTCCTAGATAGATCCTTTTAAGATACCCTTTCATAGAAGTCAAAAGGTAAAAAGATTCACAATATCCATGCTTAAACCACATTCCAGAATCAGAGACAATTTGTGGATCAGGAGTTAGGGCAATTAGCTGATAAAATAGCAAAGCAGTACTGTGATAGGGAGAATAATGATCCTCCCCACTCAAAGATTTCCATATGCTAATCCCTGGGACCCATGAATATGGTACCTTTCATAGGAAAAAGGACAAGTTGTAGAAACTGGGTCTAGGGGCCAGTGCTGCAGTGTAGCGGGCAAAGCTTCTGCCTGTGGTGCCAGCATCCCATATGAGCACTGGATCTAGTCTTGGCTGCTCCTCTTCTGATTCAGCTCTCTGCGATGGCCTGGGAAAGCAGTGGAAGATATCCCAAGTGTTTGGGCTCCTGTACCCATGTGGGATACCTGGAAGAAATTCTTGGTTCCTGGCTTCAGATGACCCAGCTCCAGCCATTACAGCCATTTGGGAAATGAACCAGCAGATGGAAGACCTTTCTCTTTGTCTCTCCCTCTCACTGTAACTCTACTTCTCAAATAAATAAAAAAATAGGGTCTGGCCACATTAGTGAGGCTATAAAAATATACCATAGAGCGGTGTCCATGTCCATAGATATTCTGAAATGACTACATTTTAGGAATTTATTTAGCACATCAGAAGTTTTATTTTATTTTTAAAACATTTTTTAATTTATTTATTTTAGAGGCAGAGACACACTGACATAACAAGAGCTCTCATCCGCTGGTTTATTCCTCAAATGCCAACTACACCCAGGCATGGCCAAGGAGGAAGCTGGGAACCTGAACTCAATTGGGGTCTCCTACTTGAGTGGCAGGGACAAAACTATTTTAAGGCATCACCTGCCACCTGCTCTTCTTTTGGTCAAGAGCAGGGGTAGGATTCAAACCCAGGGACGCTGATATGGGATGCAGGCATTTTAAGCAACATCTTAATGGCTTGGCCAAACAACTGCCCTCATGTAAGGAATTTTAGCATATGCATCCTACAAGGCTACAAAGATTCTCTGTGAATTTCTGTAAAGGTATGCGTGAGTATGTATTTCTTTTGTTTTTTAATCTATTTTTAAATTTTGTATTAACATGTAGTACTCATACATTTTAAATGGTCATAAAGCAATATTCCAACACATATAGATAGCATACCCAGTAACCAGCTTTTTCATTTCCTTTTCCTTTCTTTGTGTTTGGAGTCTACCAGCTCCTCTGCTGCAGTTTTTTTGTTTGTTTTGTTTGTTTCATTTTCTTTTCACCAAATATTATACATCATTACTAATCGTAGTCATCCTACTGTGCTGACATTAGGCATTATCCTGAATTATCTGGCTGGACCTGGCTTAGTCACAGGTTTCTTATAAGAGAGGGCCAGAAGGTCACGTTCAGAAGAAGGCAATATTATGACACAAGCAAATGTTGGAATGATTCAATCACTTTCTTTGAAGATGGAAAAGGGTGACAATCCAAGAAAAGGGGACAGCCTCTTAAAGCTTGAAAGGCAAGGAAAGGAATGTCTCCTAGAGCTTCCAGAAAGGAAAAAAAAAAAAAACAGCCCTAGAATTAAATGGCCTTCCGTAAAAAATTCTCAATTTTAGGGTAGTCTTTTCATCTCTTGGTCAGGGCTAACCATCTTTAGTGTGAGGTTGGCTGCTGAGATGATTTTATTCAGGAATATCAAGAAATATTTTAAGGGTTGGTGTTTGACCTTTTGGTTAAGACACTGGTTAGACCATTTCTTACATTGGAGTATCTGGGCTTTATACCAAGTTCCAGCTCCTGACTCTCCCTTTCTGCTGATGCAGGCTCTGGGAGGTGGCAACGATTGCCCATCGGATTGGGTCTCTCATGGTTTCTGTTCCCAGCTCTTGGGTTTGGCCTGGCACAGTGCTGGCCATTGTGGCTATTTGAGGAGTAAATCTGTGAATGGGATCTGTGTCTGTTTCTCTGAATCTCTTCTCAAAGAAAAAATTGGGTTGCCTTGGTAATAAGAATCCACATCAGAGCTTTGGGGGGAAATCTCGTGTGGTTTGTTGAGAGGGGGTTTATTGAGACAATTAGATAGTGGCCTGTGGGAACAGAACTTGCCACTTAGCTATTCCACTCATGCAATTTATAGGGTGTGCAGACACTAGACTTTTGCCCTGGGAATTCACTATGGACCAAGACAGTGACCTTCAATTTGATAACCCTTGCAGTTGAGTGGCCTTATGAAGAACAAGCTCACAGGAAAGTATTGCAGTCAGCAGGGAGGCGGATGGCTATTATTTGCTAGTTGACAATTGCTCTAGTGATAAGTTCCTGAATTATTCTAGTTTCAGTACAAAATGAAGAAAAGAAATAGCTTTTTCCCTGTGTCCAAGCGTTTTACAGCCTAATTGTTGACATTCTCTCAAACTTCAAGGGAAAATTTGAGCATTGCTATAATGGAGGTTCATATTCTGTACATATTTCTATTGTAGCTCCTTTTAATCTATTTTATCACTAAATATTGCCTATATCTTTTCCAATAGTATATGATCAGCATCTAGCATAGAGAAGTGGCTCTTATCACATTTGTTATGAGTGAATGAGGAGTGTTTTGTCCAAATTTAGTCAAAGGATGATAAGTAAGTCCCACTGAGGTTGAGACATGGGGAAGGCTAAAAGCCATGGTGGTCTATTAAAGGAATGTGTCATGCTGTTCTAGAGTTAGGAAGGTGGCTTACCTCAGACTGCATGATGAATACTTCTTCAGACAAAATTGGATTTTACTCACATGGTTCTCACTGTAAAACAAATGTGTCCTTTGTCTTCCATTATGACATTTAAAAATACATAAAAGTGCAAAAAATAATATCCATATCTGCCCAGCTCTAAAATTAACTATTACCATTTTGTCCTACTATTTTAGCCTGGTCTTAGGCAATATATCATTAAGGTTAAGTTAAAATCTGTTCTAAGCACCACCCCGGTTTCCTTCCCTTCCACCTTAAAGATAAGCAGTATATTTCATACTTTTATATATATTACCATAAATAATGAATATTGATTTTTGTGTATGTAATTTTATCTTTATAAAATTGGCATTATACTTATCATTCCATATCTTTTTATACTCATCTTTCTTTTTAGATATGCCCATGGTGATATATACAGAACTAGTTTATTTCTTAAATTCCATCTTAAAATTATGCCAAAATTAATTATTGTGTTCTCCTCTTGAAAGGATGCTTTCACTCCTATTGCTATTATAAGGAGTGCTAGAATGTCCTTTTCTTTTCAGATAAGAGGGAAAAGTCTCATTCCTCCCATGTTCTGCTTCATATGAGGGGACTTCAAAAAAGTTTTTGGAAATGTAATTAAAAGATAAATGTATTCTGGTGCAAAATTTTTTGAAATCCATGCATAGTCTTTTCATAATATGCATTTTATATGAAATATTTGAATATATCTCATGCCAAAAAATTAAAAATCCTGTACTTAAGAAACAATCATAATGTGGGGAGCAACTGGGAGCAACTCGGACTAGACTAAGTTACTGGAATTAAGACTTATTCTATGCATCTGCTTTCCCACAATATGGCGCTGAGAAGGGAAACAGCTTCTACACAGCTGCCTCCAGTTCAACCAATAAACTGTGGGACCTGCTCCTGATTGGAGGAGAGCAGCGTACTCGGCGTGTGGGCAGCCAAGTTGGGATTGGCAGAGGAGGACTATAAAGGAGGAGAGAGACGGCATGCACCAGGAACATCTAAGGGGAACATCTAAGGGGAACACCTGTGCAGCCCCCGAGAGAGCCGGCCGGCGGTGTGCCGCTCCCCTGCGGAAGTGGGGAATGTGGCCAGGGGGAACCGCCCTTCCACGGAGGTGGAAGGGACGGTAGCCAACCCGGGAAGAACCAGCAGCAAACCCGGGGAGGGCCGAGCAGATGAAAGAACAGCGCAGGGTCCTGTGTCGTTCCTCCACGAAGAGGGGGAGCGACATCATAAGATGACTCTGAAAGGAGGAAAGAAAGAAGCAGGCTGCCCTAGGGATCTGGGAACTTGAAGAGCAGCCCAACCATAACCTGACTTGTTTTTCTTCATACCTCTTATATATCCCAGACAGGGTGCACAGTAGTTGTCAGTCTAGGACCAAAATACTCCAATAAAAGTCTGTTACTGAGAGCGGGTAGCCTAAAATCAAATAGTCTGTTGGAAAATACATGCCTTGCTCCAGCTAACCACCAATGGAAAACTCACCCTCTATACACCATGGTTTCAGTGTGGCCAAAAAGAAACTGTCTTCCACCCCATCCTCCAATTTTGCAGAAGCAGTGCATATACTCCAGTTCCCCAGCTTGGGAAACAGATCTGTCATCCTCCCCGTCCCATTGAACAAATAGGTGGTTGTAATCTGAGTTGCCCACTCAGGTGTTGTTAATAGGCAGAGTAGGGAGCTGATTTTCTATTCCCCTATCCTCCACTCTATAACCTGTTCCTCAGAAGTGCATGGTATTCTGGTTCCCTTTCTGGGGTGATATTGGCAGAGTTGAGCAGCAGGGGACAGATTTTCCATCCCCCTACCTTGCGGAAGCAGGTTGCATGCAGAGTCTCTGTCAGGGTAGTATCAGAGGGGCCAGGTGGCTTCCTCCTCTGCTTAACATCAACAAGGTAGGGCTAGTAGGCATTTTCATCCTCCCCCATAGGAGAACGATCAAGCAGGAGCTGAGGCTTCATCCCCACTTAACACTTAACACTTAACACTTAACACAATGAAACTGAATGACATAGTGTATGCCAGACAAGTGAGCATTCTGCTTCCTCCCTCCCTTGTATCAGCTTGATCTACATGAGAGCTGAGCTTCCAATGCACTTAATATCAACCAGGCAAAACATGGCAGTGCAAGGTAATGAGAGTGGACCATCTATTTCCTTCCCTATTCTTGGTGTCAACGGGGTCTGGTGGGGTGCTGAGCCTATGCACTCACTTGATATGAGATGGTGCCCCATCTGTGCAACTGTCAATAGGGCCAAGAATTCAGATAAACTACCACCTTACCATCTGAAGTGGGATGGAATAATTTTGCCTAAATTTTGCCATGATAATATTAACAGGACCAGACAGAAGCTGAACATCCACTTCCATAAATCCCTGCGCACTACACTTAAACATAATGACTTCCAGATATAATGAAGGTTAAATAGGACTGAGTTGCACCGATCCGAAGCCAGGAGCCAGGTGCTTCCTCCTGGTCTCCCATGCGGGTGCAGGGCCCAAGCACTTGGGCCATCCTCCACTGCCTTCCCGGGGCCACAGCAGAGAGCTGGACTGGAAGAGGAGCAACCTGGTCTAGAACCCGGAGTGCTGACGCTGCAGGCGGAGGATTAGCCTAGTGAGCTGCGGTGCTGGCCAACAAACACTATTAAAAGCAAAGAAATAGAAAATACGAAGAGGAAGCAAAGCAATATTATACAACTGAAAAATAGAGTTACTCAGATAAAAGACAAAACTCCCTGTGCAGGCTCAATAGTGTATTGAAGATGAGACAGGAAAGAATAAGTGAACATGATGACAGATCAATAGAAATTCTCCAATTTGAACAACAGAGAAAATAGGCTGAAACATTTAAATGAACAGAGGCTCTGAAAAAATGATCAATAACAAAGATCTAACATTGTGTTTTTTCTCTTAGAAGGAGAGGAGAAAGAATGGAAGCTGAATAAATCATGGCTAAAATCTTTCCAAATGTAGTAAAAGACATAAACCTAAGGATTAGAGAAGTTACATAAACACCAAATAGGATTATCCCAAAGAAACACATACCACAATCTCACCACCTTTAAAAGAAACCTGTAGCCATTAAAAGTCATTCACCATTTCTACATCATCCCCATCTCTAGCCCTAGGCAACCACTAACTGATTTTCTATTTCTTTTCTATTTCTATGGATTTGCCTCATCTGGACATTTCACATAAATGAAGTCACACATGATGTGATCAGTCTTGACTGGTGTTTTTCACTTAGCATTGTGTTTATAAGGTTCATCCATGTTGTAGCAGGCCCTGTCATTTTTAAGCTATACTTTGTTGGGACCAAACATGGTTGCCCAGAACTATGACAGGCTCATTGGATGCTTTTTTATTGCTCTTTAAAACACCACGTTGGAGGTAAATAGCATCTTTATTATACCTGAGGAAATTATAACTTATCAAGGTTAAATAATCTGCTCAATATCTCACAGCTAGTAAATGGCTGAGTCAGAAATTAAACCCAGGTTTGATGCCAAAGCTCATGTTCCTTCCTCTGTGTTATGACACTTTGCTGTCCAAAATAAGGTGAATGTGTTCTAAAAAATAATTTGGAATCTTCCCAATGAACAGTGATGATGAATTTTTGGCTGTACTGATGATATTTGAGGGTCCTATTGTCCTCAACATT
The DNA here is from genome assembly GCF_051225735.1 of Oryctolagus cuniculus. Classification (NCBI taxonomy): domain Eukaryota; kingdom Metazoa; phylum Chordata; class Mammalia; order Lagomorpha; family Leporidae; genus Oryctolagus; species Oryctolagus cuniculus. The sequence goes on along the minus strand of NC_142888.1, from coordinate 80,770,302 downwards.
AGTTAGTTCCCTTGAGAACAGGAACGACTAGTTCCCTCTAACGATGAAAGCTGGATTTGTAGACCTAGACCTCTAATATCTGTCATTTGTGATCAATTCTGCTGCATATAAACAAATTTGTACAATATTCTTTTCCATCTACAATAAAGAAGTTCAGTATCTTTAAACATTTGGGCCTTTAGATGAAGATAGTGTAATTATTTTATACTATAATTGGCAATGATTTGTCTAGATTTTCATGCTTAATCAATGGAGGACATTGTTTACTACAAATACCTATAATTATTTCCAAGAGAAACTTGAAAGTTACAGAGAAATTTTGTGTTCCATCTTATAGATTCTTTCTTTTTTTCTATAGTCTCTTTAAAAATATCTTTTTCTTTAGTAGTGAAAAGAACATTTTACAATTTCCTCTTAGAGAGATGAGAGTAGAAAATGTGTTGGACAAATAATGTGCTGTTGGGAAAAGCAGCTCAGGTAGCCAAATTTTCAGTGGATAATTTGATATTTTTATATTGTAAGATAGTATAAGCCATCCAGGTAATTTGCTGCTTTGAACTAAAACACAATTTCCTCCCCAAGCCTCTACAATTTATTTTTGTTGTTTGAAATGTTTCCTAACAATAGCTTTCTCTCTTAAACCCACCATTCTGCACCATCTGTTAGTAAGTACCTATTTTGAATGTGGTGTCTTATACACCCCATCATTTTTCTAGCTCCTGGAGGAACCAGGGCATTTAGAAATGAATCCTGGCACTGGTAAAAGAAAGAAGGGGAAAAGGTGGAACCAGAGTCTTCAACATATTTCTATGAAATTTCTGTTCTGTAGTAGGATGACTATCCAATGATGGGCCATCCTTGGAACAGGGGAGTGATGCCAAGTTTAAAATGTGTTAGGGTGTAGTGAAAGCAGGATACAAATCAAGTAGAGTGTAAGAACCAAACACCAATGAGTATTATCAGTTTGGGGGTATATTTTTGCTGAGCAATGTTACTAATAGAGGTAAAATCTCAAACTAAATATCTAGATTAACAATTCCATAGCAGGAGAATGGTGTTGAAAGAGGAGATAAATGTAGCCTAACTTTGGTAGGCCTAATGGCCTATTGTGGATCCAGGCCTTCTGTGAGCATCCCTTGTAGACTAAACTTCTGTTTGTCTTTGGCATATCAACTGAATCCCAGGGTTATCAAATGGCTGGGAGAGAGATGAATGTGGGATCTTCAATAGTTTAGGATGCAGCCCAACCACTGAGTGAGGTTAGTAAGTTTCCTTAATCAAAGGAACAGTTTTCTCACACTACTAATGTCACATAATCCCTTTAAGAACACTTGATAGGAGACATGGGAAGAGTTGATGGGTAATAATCATTGAATCCTACTGTTGATAATGAGTAAAGATTTAGGGGAAAAGGAATGAAAACCAGTGTGTGAACCTGGTAGCAGCTACCTCTTTCATCTAACCATTCATTCTGCTCAACCCTTAGTTCCAGACAGGGGTTCTGAATACTTACAATGGTTAATGTTATGTGTCAACTTGATTAGATGTTTGATAACATACTTTGGGTTTTCTGTAAGGGGGTTTCTGGCTGAGATTAGCATTTGAATTGGTGGACTGAGTGAAACAAACTGCCCTCCCCAATGTAGGTAGGCTTCAATCTATTAAAGTACTGAATAGAGAGTAGAGCCAAGTAAGAAGGAGTATTTTCTCTCTTACTGACTTTGAGATAACACATTGGTCTTTTCCTGCTTTCAGACTTGGACTCAGATTGGAATTTATACTATTTTTTCTCCTGGTTTTCATGACTACAGATTATGACTCGAAACTGTACCATTAGCTCTCCAGGATCTACACATCTCAGCCTCCATAATTTCGTGAACTCATGTCATGATAGACAAACAGATATCTCATTGATTCTGTTTCTCCAGTGAATCTTGACTAATACATTACCAAAATTCCTCACTTACAATGTTTACCCCCTTGTGTAACACATAATCAGTCTAGTTCTCTCAACAATGACCTTTTGGGTAAACATACAATAAGATTCTTTGTTACTACCCCGCTATAAGAAGAAATAATTCCTCCTGTGAAAACATACAACCACCTTTCTTCCAGTCAAAAAGACTCATGGGTAAACTTGAAAATTGGGTAGTGAAAGTGAAATGGTGCTGGTTGTTGATTTTTTTTTCCAGTTTGTATGTGCTCAATTGTCTGTAGCTATAACTTCACTTGACTAAAATCAGCTCCTCTGGCTGAACTGACTGGCTGGTCAACAGATGAATGGGGATATTAGGTAGATATCATCCATGTATCAATTATATCAGAGGATGTCAGTGCTGTACATATTCACAAGGCAGAAGTTGCGTTGTTGTATTGTGTGGACAGCGTATAGGAGTGTCCCACACAGATAGAGGCTTTATCAGAATTATTTCATGATACAGTTGATAATTTTTCCTCTGCAGATTTCTCAGGAGAAAGGAGACTAACTGAAGCAGTGTTATATTTACATGCCACAGCATATTGAGACTCATAAAAGAAAAATGCAATTGATCATAAAGATGTTTGGATTTTGCACCCACAGGGTCAAGGTCAGACTTCAACTTATTTACATTAAATCCGTAGCTTAGACATTAGGAGATGATCCTATTTTTTTACGTGTGTAGTTGGGAACACAAACATAATATTAGAGATATGTTATAGAAATATATTAAAAATAAGAGGGGAATATTTTTCATGCAAGGTCTTTATCTTGAGAAAAAATGTGATGATGATGATGATGGTGATGATGATAATGATGACTACCATCTATTGAGTACTTACTAAGTCCTTGGTGTATAACAACTCATTTAATCCTCCAAATACTACTTTCCATTACATTGTTTCATTTAAGGATGCTCCTTAATTGAGAGAAAGATATTTTAGGAGTGCCTGCACTGCAAAACCTTAAATAGAAATTAAATTCTGTCCTATTTTACCTACTGTTAAAATATAAAGGGTTGTATTTTTTTTAGAAAAAGTCAACATGTAAGATCTTTGCTTCTTTGGGCTCTGACAAACATTAAACTCTTTATATTTTTTCTGCCCTTACTTCCTCCCTTCTACATATTATTTCCTTTCACCTCCCTCCTCATCCTTTCTTCAGTGGCTATGTTTAAAATGATGAGAGACATCTTTAATTTGTGGTGTATGTTCTGTTTATGAGTTTATCCTGCAAAGGATAATACTATACAGCAAACCATTTGAAAACTAGTGAAATACTAAGGGAATTTTTCAATATTCACAATCTCACATATTTAAAGTAAATAAATTCTGTCTAGAGCTAACCAAGTTTTAGATCCAATTCCTTCAGAATATCTTTGATGAATGTATGCATAGATAATGTCGACTGTGCATGTGGATGTGGATGTATTAGAATTAGGGATAAAGGATTAGAAAAGACCCCACATTGACCTTACCAGCCAACATTGCAGTCAAAACTCCTGGTTCCTATCCCTCAAATACCTGGCTATCATAAGCAGCACGAGATAGCTTTCATTCCAAAACAGATACACTACTTTTTAAAAAAAAATCTCTCAATACCTAGGAGAAAAACAAGTGCACTTCAATCCAATTTTTTTAGTGAAAATGGCAAGCAATCTAATGAAGACTGTGTCTCTTAATCTTAAAACAACGTGATACACTGATGCATGGAAAGTGAGTATCAACCAATGACACCCAGATAAATCAATCTCTGAGCCCTCTAATATCTGAGATTTAAGGGATGATTTGAGGGGAACCCTTTTCTAACTATCAACTGCTGCCACATTTTCATAATAAAAGTCAGATAAACAAGCATCTCCAGGTAAAATTAAATTGACTTAACATTAAACAATTTTAAAGTAAACTGATTCATGCTTTCATGCCCTGGCCCAAATTATTTAAAGAACTTACAAGGATGCCCTTTATTAAATAAAGGAAACAATCAAAAAAAAGTTCCCTCCTAAGCCACGAGCTTGTTTCTCTTTAAGATAAATTTCCTATTAAATACTGCTATGATAATATGAAATTGGGAAGCTTTTGCTTTATAATTTCCAATGTCAGATTGATTCTTGAAATAAAAGCTGGAGCCTATTATGATCTACTGAATTTGAAGAGGGGGGCTCAAGAGAGAGAGAGAGAACACCTAACTAACCATATGTGGATGTGAATTTGTGAGGATACAGAGGGCAGAATATTGAAAGATTATGAAATAAATAGCATTCTTTATTGGTATACTTTGTGTTCCACCAAGTATAGGTGCATGAATTTTTCTGCTGACTCTATTTCATAGCTACTAAGTCCTCTGGTTATAGTACCACTACCAGACTTGGCCCTATGCAGTGACCCTTTACTAGCTGCTAATGATGCCTTTCTGGGCTGAAACGCATAGAAGTATAGGAAAATAAGAGCTGGATGAGACTTGACCTACACGCTTCATTTTATTTCTTGATAACTGTTGGAGCCCAGAGATGAAAAGCACCCAACTAAAGGCATATAGCTTCCTTCCTGTGGTTTTATTTTAAATGTAATCTTCTGCATTTGGTGCGTTGGTCTGAAAGAATGCTTCTAATGGTAATATTACTCCATACTTGTTGTGGACTAATAGATGGAAAAGGTTTCAAGTAATTTTGAGGTTTTCAGTGAGAAGCCTGTCCCTTTTTTCTTCAATGGATTGGGCTCCACCTTCTGAGTTGTGGACCCCTGGGCTGCTTGGTGAGCACGCCATTATAGGTGAGTGTACTTGTCACATGCTTAAGCTGCCTGTGCTGTTGTCATAGGTGCTAACTTTGATATTCTCTTGAATGGAATCAAAGAAGTGACTGGCTGGGTGGAGATGAGACTATTGCAAGCTTTATTTATCATTTCGTTGAGCTCCTTTCTATTCCATCTTTGGCAAATCACTGATGTGACTTGCTCACACAAATGGGAAGAAACAGCTCCTATTAAAAACACATGGGGCTGTTCCCTAGGAAATTCACAGTGGGAAGCCATCCAGGAACACCCTAGAAACCACAGCCATCTTTATATTTTACTTCCTTGTTTCTTCTTGGAACTTAGTATAAGAAACACAGAACAGGCCGGCGCCATGGCTCAATAAGCTAATCCTCCGCATTGTGGCGCCGGCACACCAGGTTCTAGTCCCGGTTGGGGCGCTGGATTCTGTCCCGGTTGCCCCTCTTCCAGGCCAGCTCTCTGCTGTGGCCCGGGAGGGCAGTGGAGGATGGTCCAAGTCCTTGGGCCCTGCACCCACATGGGAGACCAGGAGAAGCACCTGGCTCCTGGCTTCGGATCAGTGTGATGCGCCGGCCGCAACGCGCTGGCTGTGGCGGACATTGGAGGGTGAACCAACGGCAAAAAGGAAGACCTTTCTCTCTGTCTCTCTCTCTCAGTATCCACTCTGCCTGTCAAAAAAAAAAAAAAAAGAAACACAGAACAGCCAAGTTGGCTGGTGTCAGACATATGGGAGACTTAAAGAGAGAGAGAGAGAGAAAGAGAGTTACAGACATATAATGCAGGTCGTGGCTCTAATACATTAGGCTTCAATGATTTTACAGTTGGAAGGAATCAGAAAGATCAGTTTTATTACAACCTACCTCTTGACAAAGACTCTGAAGAAATTTTAATTGGGTTCTTCTGAGTTCTGCTCTCGACTAGGTCTCAGTTTTGGCCCTTGTCTTGTGTTTGACTACCTGGCCCAGTCTTAGCAAAGGATTTTGCTAAATCTTTCCCCTACCCTTCGTAGATGATCAAGCTCCTCATTCCCCATACTTGATGTCTAATCTTTGGCCTGCCTTTATGAAGAATCCTGTCAGGCTAGTTTGATAAGAATGCCCCTGCCCTTAATGTCTCCTTTTAGTAAATTTCCATCCACTAATCACCATTCATATCCTGCTACTTGGCTATAAATCCCCACTTACATTTGCTGTATTCAGAGTTGAGCACTCCCTCTCTCCTAATGCCACAGTCTTAAATAAATTTTTCCTTACCATTTTAACAATAGCATGGATTTTTTTTCTTTAACAATTTCAATACCATAGTCTCATGACATCCCTTATGGGTTACAAATCATCTTTTGCTTGTTCACTTCCAGTGGCAAAAAGCCCCTTATTCTGAGGTAGACCATTTTATTTATAGAGTGAAAGATGGCTACATATTGGGAAGACTGTGGGCTTTGGTGTCAAATAGACCTCAGTTAGTTGGTTTCTTCTTTCTAATTTTCTTTTACTTTCACTCAATAAAAATTTTATAAATACAGGAGATGGGATTGGAAAGCTGTTCAAAGTAGAGGAAACAAGCCTAAAGAAAGATGAGAGCATGGAAAATGTTAAGAGATAATTTTCAGAAAATGGTGAAGTCATGATTCTCATAGGTATAAAAATAAATACATGTGTTGGAATTTATTTTATTCATTATAGGCAGATGTTACAATTGGTTTAAAAGAAAAGTCAACAGCATAGTTTTATAAGAAGCAAAGGAATATTAAGATGAATTGATAATAAGACAAACTGTTTCTTTTTTGGGGATTAGGGAAAGTCATTTGCATCACCAGGAAGCAGGACATAACTTCTATGTCTCTCATTTACCTACAACTCACAAAGAATTGAACAATAGCTCAGAGACATTAAACAGAGTAAGAATCTCATAACCCAGAAGAGAGCTGTATAGGATGCATACTTTTCCACTGAAACAACATGTTTTATACATATTTGAGTAATTTGAATGCAAATTTTGAATTTGTATACAGTATAGTTCCAACTGCCATGTGATTATATATATATATATATATATATATATATATATATATATACTATTTTAAATATATATTTTCTGATGAACAATTATAGGGAGGTAAACAAAGGCCAGGTCATGAAAAGGTTTGTAAGCTAAGCTAATAAATTTAAGCAGAGAAGAACATGACCAGATTTACATTTTAGAAAGAGCATTCTGGCCGCACAATTATTAGCAAGAGAAATTGGAATGAAGGCTATGGAGACCACATTAGGAGACTGTTACAAGTTGTACTCAAATCCTTGCTATACTGTTACTAGCTGTAGGTTCTTAGGTGAAGTTACTCAACATTAATGAGATTCCTTTTTCTCCTTTGGAAAATGGATAATAATACCTTCCTTGCAGGACTGCTGTGAGGATCAGTATTATGTACGCAGTGAGTCTGGCACATAATAGACAGTAAATATTATTTTACTTCCACTTTGCTCCCACATTATAACAAAATTGTTAGAACATTTTATGCTAAGCCAAAACTTGTTTCCCCTAGCCCCTGTGATTGTAATAGTTCTACTTACTGCTTTTAGGAAGAATATAAAATAGCTGTCTTTTGTCTTGGTATATTTGGAGCTCAATCTCTTGTTTTCTTTATGTCTTTCTTTTTGAAAACAATGTTTCTCAGTTACTTCATCAGTTCTTCCTCTCTCTCCTGGACATTCTCCATGGAAGAGGTACTTCTCCTAACTTGTGGCACACAGAATTCAATAAACATACTACTTCATGTATAGCTGAAACAATATATGGGAGAATGCAACAGTCAGTTTACTTGAACTGAGTAATTAGATTCTGTTACATTGATTACAATTTCATTAGCCTTTTTAGCAACCCCACCATTTAACTGATTCCTTTTTAGCTTATAGTTAACAAAAGTGCCCAGGTAATTTTCAAATGAACACCTGTTTAAATAAGTTCTTCCTTCAGAACATATGCAATGATTTTTTTTCAAAATCAAACATTTTTACTGTATTTATTCTGATATAAAAATTGTGATTATCATGTAATAATTGTACTTATTTATGGGATACAGTACTTGAGCCCTGGTACTGTGATGTGGAATGTGAGCATCTTAAAAACTAGGATAAATGCTTGTCCCTTGACCATTTTTAATTAAGTTGGTAATGAATTTGTTGAGTATTTCTAAGAATTGTTTATAGAAATATGGAATTAGGTCTCTGTCCCACACTATGAGTAATGCTTCATATTCCCATTTGCTGTTTATGGTAGTTTTTACTCTCAGAAATTTAAAATATTTCTGTAGTCAAATTTATCACATTTTTCTGCATGATTCCTCAGGGCTTTTTTGTTTGTGTTGCTTAGAAAGATCTTCCTCCATTTTAGATTATTTGATAAATATTCTGCTATATTTTCATTTAGGACTTTTAAAAAAGATTTATTTTATTTATTTGAGAGGTAGAGTTACAGACAGTGAGAGGGAGATACAGAAGGAAAGGTCTTCCATCTGCTGGTTCACTCCCCAAATGGCCACAATGGCCAGAGCTGCGCCGATCTGAAGCCAGCAGCCAAGAGCTTCTTCCTAGTCTCCCACGCAGTGCAGTGGCCCAAGCACCTGGGCCGTCTTCTACTGCTTTCCCAGGCCAATGCAGAGAGCTGGATCAGAAGAGGAGCACCCAGGACCAGAACAAGCACCCATATGGGATGCCGGTGCCGCAGGCAGAGGATTAACCTACTGCACCACAGCACCAGCCCCAAGACATTTTTATGTTTAAGTCTTTTCTATCTGGAATGCACTTTTGGGTGAGGAGTCAATCAATTGTACCAACACCAGTTTCTTTTTGGGTATTTTTTGTATTTAATTTTTTATTAATATGAAGAGAACAGATTTTTTAAACTATTTATTTACTTGAAAGGGAGAGAGAGAGAGAGAGAGAGAGATATCTTCCATCCATTGGTTTACCTGGTTTACTCCTCAGATGGCCACAATGGCCAGAGCTGTGCTGATCTGAAACCAGGAGCCAGGAACTTCTGGGTCTCCACGCAGATGCAGGGGCTCAAGGACTAGGGCCATTTTCTACTGCTTTCCCAGGCCAACCATCACCCAAATGGGATGCTGGCACTGCAGGCGTCGGCCCCACCTGCCATACCATAGCACAGGCCCTAAGAACAGATTTTATGCATTCCACAGATATAGTTCCAAGAAGACAACGATATTTCCCCCATTCTTCTTGTTTCCCCCAACTCCTCACGTATACCTTCCCTCTCTTCATCAGTTTTTGCAAAAACATAATTTTAATCCACTCTATTTTCACAGGCTCAATTCACTGCTAACCTTAATATTCAACAAGAAGTAGAAAGACCACAGGTCCACAGGAGTATAAACAAGGGCTAAACATGACTATTATATCCCAAAATGACAATTTCATTCCTATATATTTTTTGGCATTCTTTTTTTAAAAAATGTATTTATTTATGTGAAAGGCAGAGTTACAAAAAAAGAAAGTGTGTGTGGGGGTGGAGGAGAAAGAGAGAGAGAGAGAGAGAGAGAGAGAGAGAGAGAGAGAAAGATCTTCCACCTGCTGGTTAACTCCCCAAGTTGCCACAACAGCCAGAGCTGAGCCTGATTGAAGCCAGGAACCAGGAATTTCTTCCAGGTCTCTCATGTGGGTGCAGCAACATTTGGGTGAAGGCACTGTCTTTTCTCTAAGGATTGATTTTAGCTCTTTTGTCAATGATAAATTGATGGAAGATGCATGAATTGATTTCAGGAGTTTCTATTCTATTCTATTGGACTACATAGCTACTTTTATGCCAGTACAAAGCAGTTTTGGATAATAACTACCCTGTAGTATGTCTTGAAATCTGATATTGTGATGCCTCCAGCTTTGTTTTTGTTGAATAAGATTGCTTTAGCTATTTGAAGTCTCGCATGTTTCCATATGAATTTAGCATCGTTTTGTTACATTTGAAGAGTGTTGTTGGTATTTTGATTTGGACCACATTGAATCTGTAAATTGATGTCAGTAGTATGGAAATTTTGATGATATTCCTCTCTTTAAAGTTTTGTAATTTTCTTTCTTATTTGATATTTAAAAGCAAGATTTATTAAAGTCAGAGACTTCCAGCCAGAGTGGCATGGAGAAAAGCTCCAAGAGAGGCAAAAACCAAAGGGGCTGCTGGTGGTATTATTTTTAAGCGCAATTTTCTAGAAGGAAAAAACTTGACAATCAGGTTGACATTCAGTTACAATGCAAGGACAAAAGTAATCAAGATGCCTGATATGCAATTTACCTTGTCTGGCTCGTTCACAATAAAACAAAAGAGCCACCAGAAGGGTGGGATACCTAATTTAAAATTTTTAAAGATTTATCTATTTTATTTGAAAGGCAGAGTTACAGAGAGGCAGAGGAAGAGAGAGAGAGAAAGAGAGAGTTCTTCCACCCTCAAATGGTCGCAATGGCCGGAGCTGAGCTGATCCGAAGTCAAGAACCAGGAGCTTCTTCTGGGTCTCCCATGTGAGCACAGGTGCCCAAGGATTTAAGTTATCCTCCACCACTCTCCCAGGTCATAGCAGAGAGCTGGATTGGAAGAGGAGCAGCTGGAACTCAAACTGGCACCCACACAGGATGCCAGCACGGCAGGCAGGAGCTCCATCCACCACACCACAGCACTGCCCACCCTAATTTATTTTACAGTAAACTAGGAGCTCAGAAGGATGGAGTCACCACTTCCTCGCTATTCTCATAAAACTGGAGATTCCTAAGGAAGTAGGGCAGGCACTTTTGATCTTGCTAAAGATAACTTTTGGGGAAAGCATGCATTTTGCACCCTAAATTTTCACTAGGGCCAACCTGACTGCCTACATTCCCTACCCCAGCATAATGGACCCTAATTTCTGTTAGGAGAACTGGGAAATGACTGCTCTCCTGCTTCATGCTGAAATGGGATGTCGTTGGGAATGGTAGTCAAGACATGTACTCTATAGAATACTATACAGCAGTAAAAAACAATGAAATCCAGTCATTTGCAACAAAATGGAGGAATCTGGAAAACATCATGCTGAGTGAAGTAAGCCATTCCCAAGGGACAAATATCCTATGTTCTTCCTGATTGGTGACAACTTACTGAGCACCAAAAAGGAAACCTGTTGAAGTGAAATGGACACTATGAGAAACAGTGACTTGATCAGCCATTGTCCTGACTGTTGATTTACAATTTAATACTTTATCCATTTTAGTATTTTTCTGTTCTACTTAATACTATTTGTTGAACTCTGTAATTAACACACAATTATTCCTAGGTGTTTAAATTTAACTAAAACGTGATCCCTGTTAAATATAAGAGTGGGAATAAGAGAGGGAGGAAATGTACAATTTGGGACATGCTCAATCAGACTTGCCCCAAATGATGGAGTTAGAAATGTGCCAGGGGATTCCAATACAATCCCATCAAGGTTGCATGTACCAATGCCATCTCACTAGTCAAAGGGAACAGTTTCAGCACTCTGGCCTCAGAATCAGCCCTTAAGGCATTTGGATCTGGCTGAAGAGCCCATGAGAGTATTTTAGGCATGGAAAGCCAAGAAACTCTGGAAAAAAAAAAACAACACCTAAATGAAAGGTCTCTTCAAGTGAGATCCAAGTAGAAAGAAGGGGCCATCAAAGAAGGAGGTACCATTCTCTGAAGGGAGGAGAGAACTTCCACTTTGACTATGACCGCGTCTAAATAAGATTGAAGTCGGCGAACTCAATAGGCTTCCAAAGCCTTGGCAACTCATGACTAGAGCCTAGGGAAATTACTGACGCCATAAACAAGAGTGTCAAATTGTTAAATCAACAACAGCAGTCACTGTGAACTTACTCCTCATGTAGGATCTTTGTCTTTAATGTGTCGTTCAATGTGAATTTTTGCTATAACTAGTACTGAAACAGTATTTTACACTGTGTGGGTGCAAACTGATTAAATCTTTACTTAATATATTCTAAATTGATTTTCTGTATATAAAGATAATTGAAAATGAATCTTGATGTGAATGGAAGGGGAGAGGGAGTGGAAGATGGGAGGGTTGCAGGGGGGAGGGAAGTAATGGGGAGGAAAAAGCCATTGTAATCCATAAGCTGTACTTTGGAAATTTATATTTACTAAATAAAAGTTTTAAAAAAAGGAGGTTTTACCTGTTTACTGTGGCCATGGAAAAGTAAATCTAGCATAAAATCATAATTTAAACTCATTTTTTGCTGTTATTTGGTCTCCTAAATGACCAGGCTATTATTACATAAAAATGTTAGCCATCCCTTTTATAAGGTCTAAAGATCAAACTGTACATCCCATTAGAGAGTCCTTCAAAACAGAATCAGTTTCCAGTTTTGAAGAGAATAGAAAAGAAATGAGGGAACAAGTTAGGCTTCCCAGATTACTTAGTCTTAGTAACTTAATAGCAAGTGAAAACAAACCATTTTAACTGTTAAATAACAACTTGCAAAAACATTTGTCAAAAGCTCAAATGCCTTCTCTAAATTTCAAGACAAGAGTAAATGTATTTGGAAACATCTCTTAAATATCTAACACAGTGTAACTTGTTTAACCAGCAAACCCAAGCACAAGCGTGTCGATGACTTTAAAATTTTTAGTTTCTTCCTATCAAAATTTAAAACCTCTAGTATAGAGATTTATTTTTTTAAGATTTACTTATTTATTTGAAAGTCAGAATTACATAGAGAGAAGAGAGGCAGAGATAAAGAGAGAGAGGTCTTCCATCCGATGTTTCACTCACTCCCCAATCGGCCACAACAGCTGGAGCTGCACTGATCTGAAGCCAGGAGCCAGGAGGTTTTTCTAGGTCTCCCACGCATGTGCAGGGGCCCAAGGGCTTGGGCCATCTTCCACTGCTTTCCCAGGCCACAGCAGAAAGCTGGATAGGAAGTAGAGCAGCTGGGTCTCAAACCGGCGCCCATATGGAATGCTGGTTCTTCAGGCCAGGGCATTAACCTGCTGCGCCACAGCGCCGGCTCCTAGTATAGAGATTTATTTAGGTCATGTGAATGAAAAAAGGTATCTTCATTTAATTCATCAATCTTTTATCTATAAGCCAATTAAAACAGAGCTCTTAATAAATTTTCCCATGTAGATGTACAATGTGTCCACATGTATAACCTAACATTCAAGATAGAACAATAAAGCAATTTCAGTAATAGCTTCTTAAAATATTTAGCTGCTTTTTAAAATCACCATTGATCAATTACAATTACTTCCCATCTTTAGTAACCTGAATTAAACATACTGTTTCTCAGTTGGAACCTGTAGCCCATTATTGACTTTATGAGCTTACATAACTGTCCTTCAAGTGCTAAATACTAAATAGCGGTCAGGGACAAAGAAGTCTTTTGGAATTTAGAAGAGGACACATTTACACACAGAACCAATAATGTTTTAACTTCCATGAAGAGTAAATCTGATTTTTAGTGTTTGGAGAATACAAACCTGGAGATAACAAAAGACTTTAAATAGCCATGTTTAAAATTATAAACTCATTAACCAACAAGAAGAAGCACTTGCTACTCCACACAGTATTTTTGAAACCAAGAGAAAGTAAGATTTTATAAAAACATTTATCCATTTTAGGCCTCTGGGCCTTTGTCATTAAGATAACCATGATGCCTGATTACAAGATCATTAGACTTGTAACTTTTGGACATTCGTATCTGTAGCATTTTACGTTATCATAACTTAAAATTTAGCACCACTTCACATCTTGGCAGTACCTTTAATATAATCCCAATAACCTTATTATTTGGTGTCTCTGCAAGATGAGACATATATCCTTTGATATTTTGGAAATGTCAAAGTCCAAAGAATTTGAAATTTTAACTATTTTGAATACCTGTCAAAGATGCCAAGATGGCTTAAAATATCTGGTAGAAACAGGAACCCTTAACATCATAACTTAATACAGACCAGATTTGATCATTGTTACAAAGTGATTACTCAAATGCTTTAGAGTGAGTGTAAATTCAAACAAACCATAGCTTTTAATTAAAAAAAAAAAAAACTCAGATGTTTTTAAACAGTCTGAACTTAACAGAGACATTAAGGGAACACAAAAGATTACTTCAACGGAACACAAAATCTCTGTCTATTTCATCATCCTAAAAATCAGAAATAAAACTTTAAATATGAGTTAGCACATGGAATCATCCCATAAATTGGAACAATTTTAACAGAATCAGAACTATGGACCAGAAAATAGCTTACTGGAGCTGGCAAGAAGACTGACAGAGAGTCCCAATTAAACACAAGCTTTTAAAAGGAGATGCTGCAGTTTTTAAATAGATTTTTTTAACTTCTGTTTAATGAATATAAATTTCCAAAGTACAGCTTATGGAGTACAATGGCTTCCCCCCCAAACCTTCCCTCCCACCTGCAACCCTCCCCTTTCCCGCTCCCTCTCCCCTTCCATTCACATCAAGATTCATTTTCGATTCTCTTTATATACAGAAGTCAGTTTAGCATATATTAAGTAAAGATTTCAACAGTTTGCACCCACATAGAAACACAAAGTGAAAAATACTGTTTGAGTAGTAGTTTACTAGTTATAGCATTAAATCACAATGTACAGCACATTAAGGACAAAGATCCTACATGAGGAGTAAGTGCACAGTGACTCCAAACAGATTTTTAAGGCTATTTCAAAATATTTACTAACATATGTATTGCAGAAACCTCATTACTTTAACAGAGATCAGATTCTAATTCAGTCAAAGAAAAACAGATTAATAGCTTTTGTATCAAAAATTTCTTTCTTTCATAGCCTTCTGTGACTTCCTCACACCTTCTTCAACTTAAGCTTTTCTATTTTTTTCTATTCCAACCTAGAGTAAACTAGCCATTAGGAAAAACTTATTCTATTAATGATGTCTTTTCCTTATCCAAGAAAATCTCGTTCATTCTTAACCTTCCTTAACAAGAACACATTTCTATACTTGTGACCTTTTTCCATTTGATTTTCTTGATTTACATTTTGAAATAACCATTTGAAAATCTCAAATTAAGTCAACATTTTCCAAATAGGATAACATATCGAATTTCAGCCTTAGTTATTTTCAAAAAAATGTTGAACTATTTTTCATAGTTTATAAAAACATGTTAACAGATCCAAATAGTTTTTCCATAGAATAAGGTGCTAAGAGTACCAACATTTATATTTACACACATTTATCTCATTTACTTTTAGTCAATTTAAATTTAGCAATTAAACCTAGATGACTTAAGATGCTGATATTACATCATACCTCTATCTGAATTAAGGTTAAAATTACATTTATATGGAATTCGAATCCTTTTTATAAAATTCTATCTAGAAATCAGTGACAATAAACCCGATTGAAAAATCCAACTTAGCGGGGGGCTAAAATAAGCTCTGATTACCTATTGCTATTTCATCACAAACTGGTTAAACCACATTGCAAAATGAGTTCAGCAAGTTACAAAGCAATATTTATAAAGGCAGTGATCTTCTTAGATTCAAGAGTGGAATTCCTTTAAACCTAATGTCCAGTTATAGCTGAACCAAATTTTCATGCATAAGATTGTTATTTACCACAGATATCTTTTTATATTTTCAATTGAATTTGAGTCTAATTTTCTTTTTATTTTTTATTTTTTTAACTTTTATTTAATGAATATAAATTTCCAAAGTACGACTTATGGATTACAATGGCTTCCCCCCCCATACCATCCCTCCCACCCGCAACCCTCCCCTTTCCCACTCCCTCTCCCCTTCCATTCACATCAAGATTCATTTTCGATTATCTTAATATACAGAAGATCAGCTTAGTATATATTAAGTAAGGATTTCAACAGTTTGCTCCCACACAGAAACATAAAGTGAAAAATAATAGATGATTTTTTTTAAATGATGATGAAATCAGATCAGACCTATTGTCATGTTTAATCCCAGTGAGAGTCAAGTTGGGAATTGATAATTTCTTTTTTTTTTTTTACAGAGGATCAGTTTAGTATGCATTAAGTAAAGATTTCAACAGTTTGCACCCCCATAGAAACACAAAGTGAAATATACTGTTTGAGTACTCGATATAGCATTAAATCTCAATGTACAGCACATTAAGGACAGAGATCCTACATGAGGAGTAAGTGCACAGTGACTCCTGTTGTTGACTTTACCAATTGACACTCCTGTCTATGGCATCAGTAATCTCCCTATGCTCCAGTCATGAGTTTCCAAGGCTATGGAAGCCCTTGGAGTTCTCCGACTCTTATCTTGTTTAGACAAGGTCATAGTCAAAGTGGAAGTTCTCTCCTCCCTTCAGAGAAAGGTACCTCCTTCTTTGAAGACCTGTTCTTTCCACTGGGATCTCACTCACAGAGATCTTTTTGCCAGAGTGTCTTGGCTTTCCATGCCTGAAATACTCTCGTGGGCTTTTCATCCAGATCTGAGTGCCTTTAGGGCTGATTCTGAGGCCAGAGTGCTATTTAGGACATCTGCCATTCTATGAGTCTGCTGAGTATCTCACTTCCCATGTTGGATCACTCTCCCTTTTATTTATTCTATCGGTTAATGTTAGCAGGTACTAGACTTGTTTATGTGCTCCCTTTGACTCTTAGTCCTTTCATTATGATCAATTGTGAACTGAAATTGATCACTTGGAATAGTGAGATGGCATTGGCACATGCCACCTTGATGGGATTGAATTGGAATCCCCTGGTATGTTTCTAACTCTACCGTTTGGGGCAAGTCAGCTTGAGCATGTCCCAAATTGTACATCTCTTCCCTCTCTTATTCCCACTCTTATGTTTAACAGGGATCACATTTCTGTTAATTTTCACCACTTAAGAATAACTGTGTGATAATTACAGAATTAAACCAGTCATATTAAGTAGAACAGACAAAAAAATACTAAGAGGGATAATGTATTAAGTTGTTCATTAACAGTCAGGGCTATGCTGATCAAGTCACTGTTTCTCATAGTGTCCATTTCACTTCAGGAGGTTTCCTTTTTGGTGTTCAGTCAGTTGTCACCGATCAGGGAGAACATATGGTATTTGTCCATTAGGGACTGGCTTACTTCACTCAGCATGATGTGTTCCAGATTACTCCATTTTGTTGCAAATGACTGGATTTCGTCGTTTCTTACTGCGGTATAGTATTCTAAAGAATACATATCCCATAAATTCTTTATCCAGTCTACCGTTGATGGGCATTTAGGTTGGTTCCAGGTCTTGGCTATTGTGAATTTTGCTGCAATAAACATTAGGGTGCAGACCGCTTTTTTGTTTGCCAATTTAATTTCCTTTGGGTAAATTCCAAGGAGTGGGATGGCTGCGTCGAAGGGTAGGGTTACCTTCAGGTTTCTGAGGAATCTCCAGACTGACTTCCATAGTGGCTTGACCAGTTTGCATTCCCACCAACAGTGGGTTAGTGTCCCTTTTCCCCCACATCCTCGCCAGCATATGTTGTTGGTAGATTTCTGTATGTGAGCCATTCTAACCGGGGTGAGGTGAAACCTCATTGTGCTTTTGATTTGCATTTCCCTGATTGCTAGTGACCTTGAACATTTTTTCATGTGCCTGTTGGCCATTTGGATTTCCTCTTTTGAAAAATGTCTATTGAAGTCCTTGGCACATCTCTTAGGTGGGTTGTTTGTTTTGTTTTTGTGGAGTTTCTTGATTTCTTTGTAGATTCTGGTTATTAACCCTTTATCTGTTGCATAGATTGCAATTATTTTTTCCCATTCTGTCGGTTGTCTCTTCACTCTCCTGACTGTTTCTTTTGCAGTACAGAAACTTCTCAATTTGATGCAATCCCAATAGTTGATTTTGGCTTTGACTGTCTGTGCCTCCCGGGTCTTTTCCAGAAATTCTTTGCCTGTGCCAATATCTTGAAGGGTTTCTCCAATGTTCTCTAATAACTTAATGGTGTCAGGACGTAGATTTAGGTCTTTAATCCACGTTGAGTGGATTTTTGTGTAAGGTGTAAGGTAGGGGTCTTGCTTCATGATTCTGCATGTGGAAATCCAGTTTTCCAAGCACCATTTATTGAATAGACTGTCCTTGCTCCAGGGATTGATTTTAGATCCTTGGTCAAATATAAGTTGGCTGTAGATGTTTGGATTGATTTCTGGTGTTTCAATTCTGTTCCATTGGTCTATCCATCTGTTTCTGTACCAGCACCATGCTGTTTTGATTACAACTGCCCTGTAGTATGTCCTGAAATCTGGTATTGTGATGCCTCCGGCTTTGTTTTTGTTGTACAAGATTGCTTTAGCTATTCGAGGTCTCTTGTGCCTCCATATGAATTTCATCATCATTTTTTCTAGATCAGAGAAGAATGTCTTTGGTATCTTGGTTGGGATTGCATTGAATCTATAAATTGCTTTTGGGAGAATGGACATTTTGATGATGTTGATTCTTCCAATCCATGAGCATGGAAGATGTTTCCATTTCTTGGTATCCTCTTCTATTTCTTTCTTTAAGATTTTGTAATTCTCATCGTAGAGATCTTTATCGTCCTTGGTTAAGTTTATTCCAAGGTATTTGATTGTTTTTGTAGCTATTGTGAATGGGATTGATCTTAGCAGTTCTTTCTCAGTCATGGCATTGCTTGTGTATACAAAGGCTGTTGATTTTTGTGCATTGATTTTATATCCTGCCACTTTGCCAAACTCCTCTATGAGTTCCAATAGTCTCTTAGTAGAGTTCTTTGGATCCTCTAAGTAAAGAATCATATCATCTGCAAAGAGGGATAGTTTGACTTCTTCCTTCTCGATTTGTATTCCTTTGATTTCTTTTTCTTGTGTGATGGCTCTGGCTAAAACTTCCAGAACTATGTTAAATAGCAGTGGTTAGAGTGGGCATCCCTGTCTGGTGCCAGATTTCAGTGGAAATGCTTCTAACTTTTCCGCATTCAATAGGATGCTGGCTGTGGGTTTTTTATAAATTGCTTTGATTATATTGAGGAATGTTCCTTCTATACCCAATTTGCTTAGAGTTTTCATCATGAAAGGGTGTTGAATTTTATCAAATGCTTTCTCTGCATCAATTGAGATAATAATATGGTTTTTCTTTTGCAGTCTGTTAATGTGGTGAATCACATTGATTTGTGAATGTTGAACCATCCCTGCATACCAGGAATGAATCCCACTTGGTCTGGGTGGATGATTTTCCTGATGTGTTGTTGCACTCTATTGGCCAGAATTTTATTGAGGATTTTTGCGTCTATGTTCATCAGGGATATTGGTCTGTAATTTTCATTCAGTGCTGCATCTTTCTCTGGCTTAGGGATTAAGGTGATGCTGGCTTCATAGAAAGAATTTGGGAGGATTCCCTCTTCTTCGATTGTTCTGAATAGTTTGAGAAGAAATGGGATTAGTTCTTCTTTAAATGTCTGGTAGAATTCAGCAGTGAATCCATCTGGTCCTGGGCTTTTCTTTGTTGGGAGGGCCTTTATTACTGTTTCAATTTCTGTTTCAGTTATGGGTCTATTTAGGTTTTCTATGTCTTCATGGTTCAATTTTGGTAGATTGCATGTGTCCAGGAATCTATCCATTTCTGATAGATTTTCCTGTTTGCTGGCATACAGGTCCTTGTAATAATTTCTGATTAATTTTCTTTTTACCCAAAGAACACCTTGGGCCAATGATGCCCTAGTCAACAATCAGTTACTTGGGACTGTGAAACAAAAAGGCAGCTTCTTGACAGGTCCCAAGAGTGACTGCAGACTAGGGGCCGATGTGACAGGGACAAGAAGTGCACGGAGATTGTTCACCATTATGTTAGGTTTAATGGAAAAGGACATCCATCAGAGCAGATGGGCATCCCTCTAGAGAGATTGCTAAGAAGGAGAATCTGATAGGTAACAGAATAAAGGGTGATGACCTACAAGGAGGCTTCTGTAGAGCCTGTGGAGAGGCAGACTGGAGGAAAATACTGGAGGCTCTGCAGAGACAATACCCAAAAGCCAATACTGGAATTGTGTAATTGTGGGGCTATCAGTAAAACCAGCCAGTCAAACTCCAGTGATGAGGAGTCAGGTCAGGAGGTACCTCAAGACGTCTAAGACCTCATCATCTGAAGCTACTGGGCCTAGATTCTTGCCTAGAAATCCCCAGATAACCAGGCCAGGTGGTACTGTAGAAAAAGATGAGGCATTTTTTTTTTCTGTAAGCTCAGGGGTTAAAGAAATCTCAAAGCAGATGCTTTGCCTCCTGGCTGGAGTGAGAGGATAGAAACAGAAGTGTACTTCAGATCTTATATCCCCTGAATTTGGGACATCTCTCAAAACTGTCTTGCTGCCTGTGGTGTCTAGATGTGCACTGAAGTCCATAGGGAAGAGAGGAAGGAGAGGGGTGATTAGCATGTATCAATCACTCTCACTCAGCTTTTCCTACCCATAGCATAGGGTATATATTTTTCAGAATAGCACATGCAAGGAGTGATCAGTTCCCTTACTGGTGGTATGCTAGACTGAGCCTCTGCCTGGGCAAATATATACTGTCATTTTGTTCTTATACATCAGAAAAATAGTTGTTCTATGCCTCTTAACTTTTAGTCTTATCTAATAGGCTTGATTTTGACAATGAGCCTTCATGGTGAGAGCCTTAGGAAAGGTGTTTTTAAGCTAGAGAGTGCCAGCCCTGGTTACCATCTAGGTTGATGACTAGGCAGGTGAAGTCACACAGAAGCATAGTGAGGGAATAAAATTCTCCCAGTAAACTTCCTCTGAGGTATGAAGTATATAGGAACGACTTGACAGAGAGGAACCAAAATAGGGGACTTGAGAAGGAAGGTAGAGGATGCAAGAGGCATGTTGAGACTTGTCTACACAAGTTTGGGTCACATGGGGAGCTGCATCTAATGGGAGTCTAAATTGAAAAACTGCCTGTCTGTGAAAGAGATAATTAATCTTTAACCCAGAACTAATGAACAAAATATCTAGGAAATACCTGATAATTGGACAAGTTTGTAGGAATCTGAGGAGTTTATAGGAATTGAGGAGACCTGGTGAGGTATGGAAAGCATTTAGAGGAGCAGAGACAGAGATCTTGCCTGGGATCAGGATCTGGGGTAAAAGAAAAAAGCTCTTTGAGACATGGAGATGGAAACCCATGGCCTCACTCCAAGCTATATCCAGTCTCACCAACAAATTGATCTCCAAGGAAGGAAGAACAAATGCAGTTTTCGGCCAATCCCATAATAGGCCATTGAGGTCTGGTGTCTGGTCAGGGGGTCTTTGAAAAATGCCAGAGACTGGCCCTGACCTGAATTTCAAGGTTACTCCAAGCCCTTCTCCCAGTACCATGTGGTGGGCCAATCCCTGTGAAAGAAAGCTGAGTTGGACCACACCAACATTCCCAGAACTGAGATGAGAAGTATGAAGAGCCTCTAGCTTTACAGCTTCTGAGGACTCAAACAAGCAGGGGACTTGCTCCTTGCAGGAAAGTGCGTTTCCTGGCCCAACACCATTCCAGCTATTGGGGTCTGGAGTCCAGCTAAGAGATCTTATGGAAGCATTGGAATGTGGGTCCAGCCAGGGTCCATCAGTTGTCCCAGTCCCATGTGAAGGGCAGATCCATGCAAGAGGGAGGGGGTGGTGTTTCACAGCCAAATGCACACATGCGCTTGTCAGGGACTAGAGTCCAGCCAAGAGATTTTTAGAACACACTGGGGAATGCCCTGGCCAGTGTTCCTCAGTCATCTCCAGGCCTTTCCCAGTTCCTTTGTGAAGGGCCAATCCACACCAGAGGAGAGAGGAATTAGAATAGTGTCTCAGCTCTAAGGGATTGCTCTGGCCTTAATCAGCAAGCCTAGCCCCTGAGTCTTAAGGCCAGCAGCCACACTAATCGCTTTTAACTGGCTGACAGGGACTCAGTGTTTTTGAGAAAGTGAGAGTGTTGCTATGGAAGAGAGTGAAACTCTGGAACAAAAGTGAGAGCAGTCCGCATGCTCACCAATCTGGTGAGATGATTTGATGCTGGATAGAGTCAAACTTGAGCAGGATCTTTGTCACTTCGCAACTACAATCTGAGTCATGGCACCAACATTTTGTGGGTAAAATGGCAGTGGAGAAAATATTATTACCCCGGTTCTTTGTCTCAAATGGAAGAAAAATTTCCAAGAAGACAAGCAGAGAGTTTTAAAAGCAAGATTTATTGAAGTCAGAGACCTCCAGCCAGAGTGGCATGAATGCAGGCTCCAAGAGAGGCAAAACCCCAAAGTTTTTTAATTTTCATTGTAGAAATCTTTCACCTCTTTGGTTAAACATATTCCAAGGTATTTAATATTTCCTGTAGCTACTGTGAATGGGATTGATCTTAGAAGTTCTTTCCCAGCAATGGCATTGTCTGTGTACACAGACTATTAATTTTTGTGTGTTAATTATATATCCAGCTATTTTAATCAAACTCTCTTATGAGTTCCAATAGTCTCTTAGTGGAGTCTTTTCGTTCCCCAATATATAAAATCATGTCATCTGTAAGCAGGGATAATTTGACTTCCTACTTTCCTATTTGTGTCCCTTTGATTTCTTTTTTCTTGCCTAATGTCTCTGGCTAAAACACCTAGGACTATATTGAATAGCAATGGTGAAAGTGGGCATCCTTGAGTATTTTTGGATCTTAGTGGAAATGCTTGCAAATTTTCCCCATTCAAAATGTTGATGGCAGTGAGTTTGTCATACATTGCCTTTATTTTCTTGAGGAATGTTCCTTCTATACCCAAATTGCTTATGGTTGTTATCATGAAATGATATTGTATTTTATCAAATGATTTCTCTGTATCTTTTGAGATAATTATATGGTTTTCATTCTTCAATCTGTTAATGTGATGTATCACATTGATTGATTTGTGTATGTTGAACCATCCCACTTGGTCTGGGTGTATGATCTTTCTGATGTGTTATTGGATTTGATTAGCTAGTATTTTGTTGATAATTTTTGCATCTATGTTCATCAGGGTTATTGATTTATAGTTCTCTTTCTCTGTTGTATCTTTTTTAGGTTTAGGAATTAAGGTGATGCTGCCTTCATAGAAAGAGTTTTGGAAGATTCCCTCCCTTTTGATTGTTTTGAGTAGCTTGAGAAGAATTGGAATTAGTTCCTTAAATGCCTGCTATAATTCAACAGTGAAGCCATCCAGTCTTGGTCTTTTCTTTGTTGGGATGGTCTTTATTACTGATTGAATCTCCATCTTGGTTATTGGTCTGTATAGGTTTTCTATCTTTTCATGACTCAATTTTGGTAGATTGTATGTGTCCAGCACTTCTTCTAAATTTTCCAATTTGTTGGCATACAGCTCTTATAGTAATTCCTGATGATTCTTTTCAAGAACGATGTAGCTCTCTATTTTTGCAAGTTTTCTTTTATACCTTTCAATGATACTTTAGACAGGTTTTTATTGAAATCTTATGCATTTTTGTTTAATGCTTCCTTTAGGGTTTCTAACAATACAAGAATGGTTTCCTCCTTTGTAAAGTGGTAATGATAATAACAGTTTCTAATCCTAGAGGTGTTATAAGGATCAAATGATATAATGTATTAATTGAGCTTAACACAGTATCTGGCTCACAATAACCACTAAGTATTTATTTAGAACTTATTTCTGAATCCTGTGAAGTTAAACTACGTACTGTACAGTTCCGCCAGATGTCTGTTTCCTTAAGATAGTGCCTAGACTCTTTCTGCCTGTGTACCCCACTGGGGTATGAGACAAGCAAACATTTATTCCAAGGAAAAGTGATGGCTAATGGTGTGATTTGTGCATTCCTTATCCAACAATAATCAAATTAATTTTCAGGAACTTGCTCCTGTATATTTTTATCCTGCCTAAATTATATTTTCTCCATATCCACCTACCAGTACTTTCTTAATTACTGAGAAGACAATGTGATATCTCTAGCCATGATTTGAATCTTCTCTTTCCCAAGGTAATTGGTATTGAATCATCATATAGAGGATTTTGGTGAACTGAGAAGATTCTTTCTGCCTTGGAACATTTATGTCATTCATTCCTAGTGGTCTCAGCTTTTGTTTTCCTGATGAGGACAATCTTTGAAATCTGACATAGAGATAATTCTGGCTTTTGATCCTCCTTGGATAGGAAATTCTGTTTTTTTTTTTTTTATGGTAGGGTACCCAATCTCATTTGGCAAGAAAAGAAAACAATTGACCTATTGCTACTGGCTACAATATGTAAACTCACCCATGCATATCAGCTGTAGTTCACGTGTGCCACTGAAGGAAATGTGAGTCTTGGAAGCAAGTACAGCTTTTCAGATTGGCCCATGTTATGTGACTTTTAGGGCTCTGAGAAGGCTATGCTGTCCTTTAGAGTATTTCTGTCAGCTCATGTAAGCATTTTACTCTGCAATTAAAAAAATAACTTGACAGGAAAATGATTGTAGTAATGTGAGGTTAATCCAGAATGAACAACTTGGCTAGCTGGCCAAGTTTCATAAGAGGAAGTACTTGAATATCTCTAGGGGATATTATATTGAGGAAATGATACCATAGAGTGTTGATGATACTTCTAAAATGAAGGTTGATTTACTAAAGGCAGATTTACTTAAAACTGAATTTGAATACACTAATAGACAACTTTACACAATCACCATATTTATTAAATACTGGCATCAATGTTATTAGTTTTATATTTTCACACAAATGACTATCTACAAGGCTTAGGAAATGAATATATATACATATTACCCTTCTTTTCCTAAAGGCTCCATCCAGCTAAACCTACACATTTTCTTACACACATAGTACTGAAACTAAGTATAGTTTCAGATTTTTCTTTCTTTTTTTGCAAATTTTTCCATTAAGGACATAAAGAAGAATCCTGTGAATATCTGTTTTTAGATAAGTAACTTTAGCTTGAAGCATGGACATGTCAAAGGGCTTGCCCAATATCAGTCAGAAATGTTGAATGGTTACTTGGGGTAAAACAAATGGTTACAGGTAAAACATCACTACAAGGGAACATTGGCCTTAGTTCACTAATGAAACAAATGTTAATGGAATATCTATAACATATCAAACACTGCAAAGCACTGAGTATATGAAAATGAATAAGACATGGGATCTGCTCTATAGCAGGTTACAGATTAATTTGAAGATGATTAAAAAAAAACAGGACTAATGCAGTGGTAGCAAAAAGCAGAGGGTTCTGGAGCCTTGGGTTCAAAGGTGATCACCCAAGAAGGGCTAAGTTTGGAGTCTTGGAAAATCACAAGATTTGTGGTTTGAGCAGAGCAAGAGGAGCTTAAACTGATATCAAAGATAACTTGATTAGAAAAAAGAGAACCTAGAAGAATATTATTTCCAGAAAGTCAAAACAGAAGAGAAAGAGAGAGAGAGTATAACATTTTCCCTAGCTCCCAGGCCTGGATACCACTGTTCTAATTTTGGCTTCTATAGTTAGACTGTTTTAGTCTCCACATGTAAGTGGGATCATATAGTACTTGTCTTTTTGTGTCAGGTTTATTTCACTCTGCATAATTTCGTTGAGGCTCATCCATGCTGTCAGAAATGACAGGATTTCCTTCTCTTTTATAGCTTAATGGTTATTGGGACTTCATGTAAAACATGGTAACTTTAGTTATCATTATAGTGTGGTTTACTTGAAATTTGATCAAAGAAAATATTTTAAATGTCCTCACTCCTCCCAAACACACACAAAATAGTATGATTTGTGGTAATGCATTTTTAATTACTTTATAGTAATCAGTACTCAGTATATAGGTAAATTAAATCATGATATTGTGCACTATGTCAATATATATAATTTTATGTGAAAATTAAATCTTTTGAATAGCAAGGAAGGAGAGGGAAGTTTAAAGAAGTAATAGTAAACCATGTCAAGTGGAACAGAGAGGTCAGGTAAGAACAAGACAAAAAGATATCCATTGGATATAGAATTTGGAGATAACTGGTGACTTCAGGAAGAGCAATTTCAGTGGAATCATAAGGGTTGAAGGAAATTTCCAATATGTATTAATTAGAAATCAGAGAGCTGAAATGGTAAGCACAGACTATCCTTTCAAAAAACCTTAATGAGAAGGAGAAAGGAAAAAGGTAAAAGTGATTATAGCTTAAGGAGAGTTTTGATTCTGTTTCATGTCAGTGAGCTCTGTATTTTCCTATCATGGAGGAAATGAGTCAGCAGAAAAAGAGTTATTTGGATGGGTGGGAGCTATGCTTTATAGAGCATTGTGCCTGAGAATAGAGACAACAGGATCTGGGCATCTCTGTTCACCTTGGATGGAAAGATTGACAATTGCCTTTTTGGGACCACAGGACAACACCCAATAGTGCATTGCTTCCTGGATAGAAGTCTCCTTTGCATAATGCTTTGGTACTCAGTTAGTTGTAGCCGATCAGGGAGAACATATGATATTTGTCCCTTTGGGACTGGCTTATTTCACTCAGCATGATGTTTTCCAAATTCCTCCACCTTGTTGCAAATGACCGGGTTTCGTTGTTTTTGGCTGCTGTATAGTATTCTATAGAGTACATGTCCCATAATTTCTTTATCCAGTCTACAATTGATGGGCATTTGGGTTGGTTCCAGGTCTTGGCTATTATGAATTGAGCTGCAATAAGCATTAAGGTGCAGACAGCTTTTTTGTTTGCCAATTTAATTTCCTTTGGGTAAATTCCAAGGAGTGGGATGGCTGGGTCGAAGGGTAGGGTTATATTCAGGTTTCTGAGAAATCTCCAGACTGACTTCCATAGTGGCTTGACCAGTTTGCATTACCACCAACAGTGGGTTAGTGTCCCTTTTCCCCCACATCCTCGCCAGCTTCTATTGTTGGTTGATTTCTGTATGTGAGCCATTCTAACCGGGGTGAGGTGAAACCTCATTGTGGTTCTGATTTGCATTTCCCTGATTGCTAGTGATCTTGAACATTTTTTCATGTGCCTGTTGGCCATTTGGATTTTCTCTTTTGAAAAATGTCTATTGAGGTCCTTGGCCCATCTCTTAAGTGGGTTGTTGGTTTTGTTTTTGTGGAGTTTCTTGATTTCTCTTTGTAGATTCTGGTTATTAACCCTTTATCTGTTGCATAGTTTGCAAATATTTTTTCCCATTCTTTCGGTTGTCTCTTCACTCTCCTGACTGTTTCTTTTGCAGTACAGAAACTTCTCAATTTGATGCAATCCCAATAGTTGATTTTGGCTTTGACTGTCTGTGCTTCCGGGGTGTTTTCCAAGAAGTCTTTGCCTGTACCTATATCTTGCAGGGTTTTTCCAATGCTCTGTAGTAATTTGATGGTGTCGGGTCGTAGATTTAAGTCTTTAATCCATGTTGAGTGAATTTTTGTGTAAGGTGAAAGGTAGGGGTCTTGCTTCATGATTCTGCATGTGGAAATCCAGTTTTCCCAGCACCATTTATTGAATAGACTGTCCTTGCTCCAGGGATTGGTTTTGTATCCTTGATCAAGTGTGAGTTGGCTGTAGATGTTTGGATGTAGATGTTGGTGTTTCAATTCTGTTCCATTGGTCTATCCATCTGTTTCTGTACCAGTACCATGCTGTTTTGATTACAACTGCCCTGTAGTATGTCCTGAAATCTGATGTTTCTCTCTTGCACATTTTAGAATCTTTTCTTTATGTTTCACTGTGGTGAGTTTGATTACAATGTGTTGTGGTGAGGATCTCTTTTGGTCATGTTTACTAGGGGTTCTATTAGCTTCCTGTACTAGGGTGTCTCTGTCCTTCTCCAAACCTGGGAAGTTCCCTGCAAGTATCTCACTAAAAAGGCCTTCTAATCCTTTCTCTCTATCCATGCCTTCAGGAAATCCTAGAACCTGAACGTTTTTTTTTTTTTTTTTAATAGTATCCTGTAGATTCCGGCAATATTTTTTAGACTTCTAAGTTCCTCTTCTTTTCTTTGGTTTGACTGTATACTTTCCTGTGCTCTGTCTTCTAAGTCCGATATTCTCTCTTCTGTTTCACTGACTCTGTTTTTAAGGCTCTCTAATGTGTTTGTCATTTGATCTATTGAGCTCTTCATTTCATTTTGATTTCTCTTCACTATCACACTTTCCTCTTCTACTAGTTTCTGCATTTCATTTTGATTCCTCCTTAAGATTTCATTTTCATGAGAGAGATTTTCTATCCTGTCCAGTTAAGGAATTCCGTACCTCAAGTATTTGTTTTTGAAAACTTCTAATTGTTCTTATCATAAATTCTTTGAAATCCATATCTTGCATTTCTTCCATCTCATAATTTTCATAATCTTGGCTTGGGGTGTCATAATGTCTTCCTTGTTTTTGTTTCCTCGGTTTCTGCATTTGTTGTTTGGCATTGTGGAGATATTCTTTGGATTCTTCTTCCCTCGCTGTGGTGTTTTTTTCTTGTTATACTATGATTGTATTAAGTGGACTGTCTGCTTTTGATGGAGCCTTAGAGGCTTGAGATGGGTGTGGCCTGAGAGCTCTGTTTGGTTCCTCAGGGTTAAGGGTGTGCCAAAGGTGACACTCCCAGGTTAGGCGTGGTAAATCTCTCTCTCTTTCTTTCTTTTTTTTTTTTTTTGATTCAAAAGGGAAGTAATTCTGCACAGTTGAACGGAATTGTAGGTAGTTAGCAGGCGAATGATATACCCACAGGAGCCAGAGATTGGAAGCTCTTTCTCAAGGACCACACAGGGAATCTGTTCTGCCCTCAGTGTGGGCTCAAATTCTCCATCAATCTCCCACTGGGTTGCCAAGGTTACTGAATTGTAGCATCTCTGGAGAGTACTCACGTGAATTCCGTGAGTTATCTCCCCCACCATCTCTTTTTTCACAGTCTCAGTTCATTAGCACCACACATTCACTAGGTCATAATCTCCTGTTATTTCAACCCCCCCAGAGTCAGGTTTTT
This sequence comes from Oryctolagus cuniculus, assembly GCF_051225735.1. NCBI lineage: Eukaryota > Metazoa > Chordata > Mammalia > Lagomorpha > Leporidae > Oryctolagus > Oryctolagus cuniculus. Next base: position 80,741,668 of record NC_142888.1, on the reverse strand, counting down.
CGGCTAGGCTGAGGGCTGGTGCAGACCTGAGGTCGCCCTGCTTATGACGTATGTCCAAGATGGCGCCTGTTCTTTTTCTTGCTCGCCTTTGAGAGGTGAACAGAGAGAGGGAAACTCGTGTCCGTATCGGTCACTTTTTTTCTCTCTCTCTCTTCTAGTTAGCCTAGTGAACTTTTCCCCACGGGGTTTCAAACCTCGTTCCCTCTAGTCTCCTCTTTCCACTTGCCTGCCGGTGTCTCAGGCTATTGAGGTTCGGCTCACCTCGTGTTCCAGCACTGGTGTGTTGATTCTGCCACTAGTGTCCCGAACCATGGGCTCCCACGCTCTCCACGCAGGTCCACTGTGAATCACTAGTTCCGGAAGAGTTTCCTCTGCTGTTTCTACCCCTACTCTTCCTTGAACCTGCAGTATCTCCACTTTTATTAAACTGTCTCTTCCCGGACTATCAGTGTGCTCCCTTCCTATTCCGCCATCTTGCCACTCTTGATTCTCCCATTTTCAACTAGATATTGGCAAAACAAATGAAAAAAAAAAACTTCTTGAAATGGAGAGTATAATCCACCTGGTGCTCTGCCTCAGACTAGAGAAATGCATGCTATCTTGCTTCACATAAAGCTACTGTCCATCCACTGACCAAACCTTGTGCTCAGGGCACTGTCTATATGGAGAGAGCACCTATTTAAATAGTCACACAGAAATCCCCCAAAATAAAGACTATAACCCTGCCCGTTGGCCATTTCTAACTGAATATTTCACTGGCACCTCAAACACAACATGTCCAAAATGAACTCATTGTAATTTGTACCTCAGATGTGAATTAATTTGTGTTCTAGACCTTCAAATATCTTTTGGTAGCATAATTGTGGGGAGCAACTCGGACTAGACTAAGTTACTGGAATTAAGACTTATTCTATGCATCTGCTCTCCCACAATATGGCGCTGAGAAGGGAGAAACAGCTTCTACACAGCTGCCTCCAGTTCAACCAATAAACTGTAGGACCTACTCCTTGATTGGAGGAGAGCAGCGTACTCAGCATGTGGGTAGCAGAGTTGGGATTGGTGGAAGGGGACTATAAAGGAGGAGAGAGACAACATGCACCAGGAACATCTAAGGGGAACATACATCTGAGGGAACACCTGTGCAGCCCCCGAGAGAGCCGGCTGGTGGTGTGCCGCTCCCCTGCGGAAGTGGGGAATGTGGCCAGGGGGAACCGCCCTTCCACGGAGGTGGAAGGGACATTAGCCAACCCGGGAAGAACCAGCAGCAAACCCGGGGAGGGCCGAGCAGACAAAAGAACAGAGCAGGATCCTGTGTCGTTCCTCTGCAGAGAGGGGGAGCGACAATAATGATTTTCATTGGACATTTATGATGCAAACCTCAGGTACCATCTTCTGAGTTCCTCATGCCACATGAAGTTAAAGTGTTGGGTTCTTTTTAAAAAATGTGTTCATTTAAAAAGAAGGGAGTCAGAAAAGGAAGAGATTGAAAAGACAAGAGAGAGAGGGAGAGAGAGAGAGACTGAGAGACTGACTCTCACCCACCTGCTGTATCACTACAGAAATGCCCACAACAGCTGGGACTTGACCAGGGGCAGAAGCCAAGATCCCAGAACTCAGTCTGGATCTCTCACATGAGATTTGGGGACCCAAGTAATATCCCTGTTATCTCCCAGGGTGCGCATTAGTAAGAACCTAGAATTGGAAGCATAGCTGTGACTCAAACCTCAGCCCTCTGACAAAAAATGTGGACATGCTAAGTGGTATCCTAACTTCACACCAAATGTCTTTCCACTTCAAGTTCTTTCAGTTCCTTCTCTATGGCATTTTTTGTCTCTGTGCCCCTAGGATCTATTTTATGCACCTGACTATAACCACATCCTAAATAGTTCTGAGAGTTGTTTAAGAAATAGCCTCAGCAAATAGTTCTGGTAGCTGTAGGCTGCAGATGGATAATTGTCCATTTAAACTATCAGGCTGACTTAAGTACAAAATCTTGGAAAAGATTAGATTAAGAGTATACCTCCTTTTCCTTGTTCAAGCTGTGGATAGCAATGGGTAATGCAAAGTGAACTATATACTTCCTCAGAATATTAGGGTAGGAATTCATAGCCTTGTAAGCCATAGGCAACTATCATGAACTTTTTATAAAAATATCTAAAACAGGCCATTGAATTAGATGAACCTACAGTTTCCTCTTCGTCTGATAGCTCATCTGTCTAAGGCTTTTGATCAATATCACACTTAATATCCAGGGAAAAGAAAAGAGGATAATTAATACTTATTAAGTATCACCCAGGTACCAGGATCTTTATATCTTATGACAGCTCTGTAAGGTAGACACTTGTATGTCCATTTTTCAGTTGAAGAGATTGATGGACAATGCAGTTAAATAATAGTTTTTGGGTCACTCACTTGATGAAGATTGGACTTGGCCACAGGCATCTTTGCCTTGAAAATTTATCTCCCAATTCTAGATGTTGAAATTGTTCCTTTGATTTTTTTCACTTAATTGCTTTTCTGATCCCAAGCTGCAAGATAATTCATTTACAAGCTAAGTGCACCAAACCAATCGTCTTAAGCATCACTTATAATCATTTGGACCCTAGAGTTCACTTTTCTCTTCCTCTTATTGTCCAATTCACTTCTAACCACATGTTTTAGTAGTTTTGAAGTACAATGTTCCCCTCAGGGAAAAACTTAATTGTTCATAGCTTTGCAACATGAGCAGGATTAATTATGGAAAAAGTTAATTAGAATGCTAGGTAATAGCATTATAATATCATTCAAGTAAAATTTTGGCAGCATCCTAAGAGAAAACCCATGCCTTACCTCTTCCATTCTAATCAATTCCTGATACCTGACCTGTGGAAAAACTCTGATAAGAAAGTCTACCTTACAGATCACATAAATAAGACCAGTGTCTGCAAATACTAACTGATAGAATAAAAAATGGAGAGAACGATCCAACATTGGAAGAGGGATACACAGCAGACTCATAGAATGGCAGATGTCCTAAATAGCACTCTGGCCTCAAAATCGGTCCTTAAGTCACTTGGATCTGGCTGAAGAGTATTTTAGGCATGGAAATCCAAGGCACTCTGGCAAAAAAAAAGACCTATTTGAAAGATCTCTGTGAGTGAGATCCCAGTGGAAAGAAAAGGTCATCAAAGAAGGAGGTACCTTTCTCTGAAGGGAGGAGAGAACTTCCAGTTTTACTATGACCTTGTCTAAATAAGATCAGAGTCGGTGAACTCAGGGGGCTTCCATAGCCTTGGGAGTTCATGACAAGAGCCTAGGGTGATTACTGATGCCATAAACAAGAGTGTCAATTCGTTAAGTCAACAACAGGAGTCACTGTGCACTTACTCCTCATGTAGGATCTCTGTCCTCAATGTGTTGTTCAATGTGAATTAATGCTATAACTAGTACTGAAACAGTATTTTACAGTTTTTGCTTCTGTGTGGGTGCAAACTGTTGAAATCTTTACTTAATATATGCTAAATTGATCTTATGTAGATAAAGATAATTGAAAATGAATCTTGGGCGGAGCCAAGATGGCGGAATAGTGAGGGCGCGCACTGATAGTCCGGGAAAATTTAGTTTAATAAAAGGGGAGTTACGGTAGCCTCAGAAAAAAGAACCAGGAAAATATAACAGGGGAAACCCTTCTGGATGGAGTGGACGTGAATCGGAGGACCTACTGGGAGAACAAGGTCGACCACCGCGCGGAAGCCAAGTCGCGGGACCGAGCCGCGGAAGCCCCAGGGTCTGCGTGCCAGTGCTCGAAGGGGAGTGCATGCCACACAGACAACAGCGGGGAGACTTGGGACGCTCAGGGCTCCAAGTCCACACATCGGCGCTGGAAGGGGAGGTGAGCTCAATAACCCGAGACATTGGTGGGGAAACGGGGGTCAGAATCTAGAGGGGGGCCAGAAAGTGCAGCAAACTCACTACCTGAAAGAAGGAAAAAAAAAGCTTCGGGGTTTCTCTTCCCCCTAACCTTGCAAAGGTTACAAGGCTGCAAGGCTTGAAGAATTCCCAAGAGACAAAGAGCAGGTCTCTGCTCTGGATTTACATATCAATGGGGGAGAGCTAAGGAACTGAGTCACTACAATTCAGTAGCCTAGGCAACCCAGTGGGAGTCCAGAGGAGCCAAAGACTGGAAGCTAAATACCATCAATTCTGCACAGCCTTGCCATGCGGTGTTACTTACCCCCTGAATAAATAAAATACACAAATAAATAAAAAGAGAGAGATTTACCACGCATAACCTGAGGGTGTCACCTTTGCACACCCTTAACCAGGAAGAACCAGGCAGAGATCTCAGGCCGCACCCATCTCAAGCCTCCAAGGCTCCTCCAACAGCAGGCAGTCCACTTAACAGGGACACAGTAAAAAAAAAATGCACAGTGACGCAAGAAGAATTAACTATGCCGAGTAACAAACACAGAAATAGAGGGAGCAAGAACAACGATGACACTATGATGCCTCCAAATAAGCAAAACACCCCAAGCCAAGAGTATGAAGATGATGAGATAGAAGAAATGCAAGATACGGATTTCAAAAAAATTTATGATAAGAACATTTAGAAGTTTTCAAAAGCAAATCCTTGAACTACAGAAATCCTTAATGGACAAGATTGAAAATCTCTCTCGTGAAAATGAAACTTTAAGGAACAGTCAAAATGAAACTCAGAAACTAGTAGAACAGGAAAGTGTGATAGTGAAGAGAAATCAAAATGAAATGAAGAGCTCAATAGATCAAATGACAAACACATTAGAAAGCCTTAAAAACAGAATGGGTGAAGCAGAAGAGAGAATATCGGACTTAGAAGATAGAGCACAGGAAAACATACAGTCAAACCAAAGAAAAGAAGAGGAAATTAAAAATCTAAAAAATATTGTTGGGAATCTACAGGATACTATTAAAAAAACCAACATTCGAGTTCTAGGAGTTCCTGAAGGCATGGAGAGAGAGAAAGGATTGGAAGGCCTTTTTAGTGAGATACTAGCAGAGAACTTTCCAGGTTTGGAGAAGGACAGAGACATCCTAGTACAGGAAGCTCATAGAACCCCCAATAAACATGACCAAAAGAGATCCTCACCACGACACGTGGTAATTAAACTTACCACAGTGAAACATAAAGAAAAGATCCTAAAATGTGCAAGAGAGAAACGTCAGATTACTCTCAGAGGATCTCCAATCAGACTCACAGCAGACTTCTCATCAGAAACACTACAGGCTAGGAGGGAATGGCGAGACATAGCACAGGTGCTAAGAGAGAAAAATCGCCAGCCCAGAATATTATATCCTGCCAAGCTCTCATTTGTGAATGAAGGTGAAATAAAGACCTTTCATAGCAAACAGAAATTGAAAGACTTTGTGGCCACTCGTCCGGCCCTGCAAAAGATACTTAAAGATGTGCTACACTCAGAAACACAGAAACACGGCCATCAATATGAAAGAAGGGAAAGGAAGAACACCTACCAGTAAAAGAGCATGGGAAGCTCAAAGCATATACTAGAAAATATCTCCGGGAAAATGGCAGGGCAAAGTAACTATGTATCAATAGTCACATTAAACGTGAATGGCCTGAACTCTTCAGTTAAAAGACACCGATTGGCTGACTGGCTTAACGAACAACACCCAACTATTTGTTGCCTACAAGAAACACATCTCTCTATCAAAGAGGCATGCAGACTGAAAGTGAAAGGTTTGAAAAAGATATTCCATGCCAACAGAAACCAAAAAAAGCAGGTGTAGTCATATTAATATCAGACAAAATAAACTTTAATACAAAAACTCTTAAGAGAGACAAAGAGGGGCACCATATAATGATTAAGGGTTCAATTCAACAGGAAGATGTAACTATTATAAATGTATATGCACCTAATTACAGGGCACCGGTCTATTTAAAAGATATGTTAAGGGACTTAAAGGGAGATTTAGATTCCAATACAAAAGTAATGGGGGACTTCAATACTCCACTCTCAGAAATAGACAGATCATCCAGACAGAAGATCAACAAGGAAACAGCAGATTTAATTGACACTATTGCCCAAATGGATCTAACAGATATCTACAGAGCTTTCAACCCTACATCTACAGACTTCACATTCTTCTCAGCAGTGCATGGAACCTTCTCTAGGATTGATCACATACTAGGCCATAAAGCAAGTCTCAGCAAATTTAAAAGAATTAGAATCATACCATGCAGCTTCTCAGACCACAGCGGAATGAAGCTGGAAATTAGCAACTCAGGAAACCCCAGAAAGTATGCAAACACATGGAGACTGAACAACATGCTCCTGAATGAACACTGGGTCATTCAAGAAATCAAAAGAGAAATCAAAAACTTTCTGGAAGTAAATGAAGACAACAACACAACATATCAAAACTTATGGGATACAGCAAAAGCAGTATTGAGAGGCAAGTTTATAGCAATAGGTGCCTACATCAAGAAATTGGAAAGGTACCAAATATATGAGCTTTCAGCACACCTCAAGGACCTAGAAAAACTGCAGCAAACCAAACCCAAATCTAGTAGGAGAAGAGAAATAATTAAAATCAGAGAAGAAATCAACAGGATTGAATCCAAAAAAACATTACAAAAAATCAGCCAAGCGAGAAGCTGGTTTTTTGAAAAAATAAACAAAATTGACACCCCATTGGCCCAACTAACTAAAAAAAGAAGAGAAAAGACCCAAATCATTAAAATCAGAGATGAAAAAGGAAACGTAACAACAGACACCACAGAAATAAAAAGAATCATCAGAAATTACTACAAGGACCTGTATGCCAGCAAACAGGAAAACCTATCAGAAATGGATAGATTCCTGGACACATGCAATCTACCAAAATTGAACCATGAAGACATAGAAAACCTAAATAGACCCACAACTGAAACAGAAATTGAAACAGTAATAAAGGCCCTCCCAACAAAGAAAAGCCCAGGACCAGATGGATTCACTGCTGAATTCTACCAGACATTTAAAGAAGAACTAATCCCATTTCTTCTCAACCTATTCAGAACAATCGAAAAAGAGGGAATCCTCCCAAATTCTTTCTATGAAGCCAGCATCACCTTAATCCGTAAGCCAGAGAAAGATGCAGCACTGAAAGAAAATTACAGACCAATATCCCTGATGAACATAGACGCAAAAATCCTCAATAAAATTCTGGCCAATAGAGTACAACAACACATCAGGAAAATCATCCACCCAGACCAAGTGGGATTCATCCCTGGTATGCAGGGATGGTTCAACATTCGCAAATCAATCAATGTGATTCACCACATTAACAGACTGCAAAAGAAAAACCATATTATTATCTCAATTGATGCAGAGAAAGCATTTGATAAAATTCAACACCTTTTCATGATGAAAACTCTAAGCAAATTGGGTATAGAAGGAACATTCCTCAATATAATCAAAGCAATTTATAAAAAACCCACAGCCAGCATCCTATTGAATGCGGAAAAGTTAGAAGCATTTCCACTGAAATCTGGCACCAGACAGGGATGCCCACTCTAACCACTGCTATTTAACATAGTTCTGGAAGTTTTAGCCAGAGCCATCACACAAGAAAAAGAAATCAAAGGAATACAAATCGAGAAGGAAGAAGTCAAACTATCCCTCTTTGCAGATGATATGATTCTTTACTTAGAGGATCCAAAGAACTCTACTAAGAGACTATTGGAACTCATAGAGGAGTTTGGCAAAGTGGCAGGATATAAAATCAATGCACAAAAATCAACAGCCTTTGTATACACAAGCAATGCCATGACTGAGAAAGAACTGCTAAGATCAATCCCATTCACAATAGCTACAAAAACAATCAAATACCTTGGAATAAACTTAACCAAGGACGTTAAAGATCTCTACGATGAGAATTACAAAATCTTAAAGAAAGAAATAGAAGAGGATACCAAGAAATGGAAACATCTTCCATGCTCATGGATTGGAAGAATCAACATCATCAAAATGTCCATTCTCCCAAAAGCAATTTATAGATTCAATGCAATCCCAACCAAGATACCAAAGACATTCTTCTCTGATCTAGAAAAAATGATGATGAAATTCATATGGAGGCACAAGAGACCTCGAATAGCTAAAGCAATCTTGTACAACAAAAACAAAGTTGGAGGCATCACAATACCAGATTTCAGGACATACTACAGGGCAGTTGTAATCAAAACAGCATGGTACTGGTACAGAAACAGATGGATAGACCAATGGAACAGAATTGAAACACCAGAATCAACCCAAACATCTACAGCCAACTTATATTTGATCAAGGATCTAAAACCAATTCCTGGTGCAAGGCCAGTCTATTCAATAAATGGTGCTTGGAAAACTGGATTTCCACGTGCAGAATCATGAAGCAAGACCCCTACCTTACACCTTACACAAAAATCCACTCAACGTGGATTAAAGACCTAAATCTACGTCCTGACACCATTAAGTTATTAGAGAACATTGGAGAAACCCTTCAAGATATTGGCACAGGCAAAGAATTTCTGGAAAAGACCCGGGAGGCACAGACAGTCAAAGCCAAAATCAACTATTGGGATTGCATCAAATTGAGAAGTTTCTGTACTGCAAAAGAAACAGTCAGGAGAATGAAGAGACAACCGACAGAATGGGAAAAAATAATTGCAAACTATGCAACAGATAAAGGGTTAATAACCAGAATCTACAAAGAGATCAAGAAACTCCACAAAAACAAAACAAACAACCCACCTAAGAGATGTGCCAAGGACTTCAATAGACATTTTTCAAAAGAGGAAATCCAAATGGCCAACAGGCACATGAAAAAATGTTCAAGGTCACTAGCAATCAGGGAAATGCAAATCAAAAGCACAATGAGGTTTCACCTCACCCCGGTTAGAATGGCTCACATACAGAAATCTACCAACAACAGATGCTGGCGAGGATGTGGGGAAAAAGGGACACTAACCCACTGTTGGTGGTAATGCAAACTGGTCAAGCCACTATGGAAGTCAGTCTGGAGATTCCTCAGAAACCTGAATATAACCCTACCATTCGACCCAGCCATCCCACTCCTTGGAATTTACCCAAAGGAGTTTAAATTGACAAACAAAAAAGCAGTCTGCACCCTAATGTTTATTGCAGCAAAATTCACAATAGCCAAGACCTGGAACCAACCTAAATGCCCATCAACGGTAGACTGGATAAATAAATTATGGGATATGTATTCTTTAGAATACTATACCGCAGTAAGAAACGACGAAATCCAGTCATTTGCAACAAAATGGAGTAATCTGGAACACATCATGCTGAGTGAAGTAAGGCAGTCCTTAATGGACAAATACCATATGTTCTCCCTGATCGGTGACAACTGACTGAACACCAAAAAGGAAACCTCCTGAAGTGAAATGGACACTATGAGAAATGGTGACTTGATCAGCATAGCCCTGACTGTTAATGAACAACTTAATACATTATCCCTCTTAGTATTTTTTTGTCTGTTCTACTTAATATGACTGGTTTAATTCTATAATTATCACACAGTTATTCTTAAGTGTTGAAAATTAACTGAAATGTGATCCCTGTTAAACATAAGAGTGGGAATAAGAGAGGGAAGAGATGTATAATTTGGGGCATGCTCGGGCTGACTTGCCCCAATTGGTAGAGTTGGAAACATACCAGGGGATTCCAGTTCAATCCCATCAAGGTGGCATGTGCCAATGCCATCTCACTATTCCAAGTGATCAATTTCAGTTCACAATTGATCATAATGAAAGGACTAAGAGTCAAAGGGAGCACATAAACAAGTCTAGTACCTGCTAACACTAACCGATAGAATAAATAAAGGGGAGAGTGATCCAACATGGGAAGTGAGATACTCAGCAGACTCATAGAATGGCAGATGTCCTAAATAGCACTCTGGCCTCAGAATCAGCCCTAAAGGCACTCGGATCTGGCTGAAAAGCCCATGAGAGTATTTCAGGCATGGAAAGCCAAGACACTCTGGCAAAAAGATCTCTGTGAGTGAGATCCCAGTGGAAAGAACAGGTCTTCAAAGAGGGAGGTGCCTTTCTCTGAAGGGAGGAGAGAACCTCCACTTTGACTATGACCGTGTCTAAACAAGATAAGAGTCGGAGAACTCCAAGGGCTTCCATAGCCTTGGAAACTCATGACTGGTGCATAGGGAGATTACTGATGCCATAGACAGGAGTGTCAATTTGTAAAGTCAACAACAGGAGTCACTGTGCACTTACTCCTCATGTAGGATCTCTGCCCTTAATGTGCTGTACATTGAGGCTTAATGCTATAACGAGTACTCAAACAGTATATTTCACTTTGTGTTTCTATGGGGGTGCAAACGATTGAAATCTTTACTTAATGTACACTAAACTGATCTTCTGTAAAAAAAAAAGAAAAGAAATTATCAATTCCCAACTTGACTCTCACTGGGATTAAACATGACAATAGGTCTGATCTGATTTCATCATCATTTAAAAAAAATCATCTATTATTTTTCACTTTATGTTTCTGTGTGGGAGCAAACTGTTGAAATCCTTACTTAAGGTATACTAAGCTGATCTTCTGTATATTAAGAGAATCGAAAATGAATCTTGATGTGAATGGAAGGGGAGAGGGAGTGGGAAAGGGGAGGGTTGTGGGTGGGAGGGATGGTATGGGGGGGGAAGCCATTGTAACCCATGAGTCGTACTTTGGAAATTTATATTCATTAAATAAAAGATAAAAAAAAAGAAATCTAAAAAAAAAAAAGAAAATGAATCTTGATGTGAATGGAAGGGGAGAGGGAGTGGGAGAGGGGAGGGTTGCGGGTGGGAGGGAAGTTGTTTGGGGGGGAAAGCCATTGTACTCCATAAGCTGTACTTTGGAAATTTATATTCATTAAATAAACGTTAAAAAAAAGAAAGACCACTTTACATGAACAAGTTAATTATATCCATTGGAATCACATATACCAGTTGGAAGGTGAAGGAATAAACCTATTTTCCAGGTATTTTGGAATCTTCTTGAGTGCCATGAATGGTTTGAATGTTTTTTTTTAATATTACCAATAGACTGATTAAAACTCTTTCGATAGTACTCCATAACCACAAAATGTTTACTAGTTAAAATGTAGTCACATATCTGGATTTCTGTTTTTCAATTCCATTTAAAACAAATGACCATTTTGATTACGATAATGAGGAGCAGGGTACTTTAAGTCACTACTAGTCATTAATTCCTTTGTTCATATTGGTTTTTATGAGAGTAGCATTACTCGGCAGGATCCCTAGGGAGGGAAACACAGAACAAGTAAATGTTAATGAGAAAAGGAGTTTATGGTGTTTGGGTAATGGTTCCAGTGGTTTTAACTGAATCAGCCCATCATTTCATTCTCTTTTCTGTCTTTCCAGGGCCAAGTTCTTTCCATCTAGACAACTAGCAGACTAGCCTGTGCCAATCAATGAAAGGGAAATGGATTGGCAATTAGGAGTTGGCACAATGATGTTTGGTGCCTAGAAGGGAAAAGGAGTTCTTTTGGGAGGAAAGGGAATACCCAGAGAATGGAACTCTCGTGAATCTTAACCTGGAAAAGGAAATAATGTAAAATGTTTCTTTTTTACTGTATCAAAGGAGCTATAAAGAAGGGACATTTCAATGGCAGTGCTTTTTTTTTTTTTCCAAAACCTTTTAGTAACATAGGGGTAACTGATTCATATGCCTGCTGTGCCTATTAGTGATTAGAATTGCTGAAGGGTAGAGAAGCACAGTCAAAAATCAATGAGGCACCCACTATAAGCTGTGGAACTGCTGTGAAAGATTTGGTCCTGGAGAGTGCAACAAACAGAATGGAACAACAGTAGCTCACATCAGTTAGGGTTTGCAGAGAAGAGATAAGAGTAGCACAAAGGGTAGTAATCTGATACTCTCTGGTGAGATTAACCAAGGAGGGCTTTCAGAAACAAAAGGATAAGGTGGGAGAATTAATATATAAGACAGAATGTGAGATTAACAGTGACTAACAACAGTGGAAAGCCTGAGCTCAGTCTTGAGATCAATTTTTTAAAAGGAGTAAGATGAGAAAAGGAATAATCAACAGACTGAACATGTTGAAGATTTTGCACAAGTGGATATAGACCACAAACCAACTGCTACTGGGTTCCTTCTGTGACCTACTCATCCATATATTTGATTGATTTGTTTTTGTCTGTTTTTTAAATACTTGTACAAACTATCGTCCTGTTTCATTTGTTTAATCATTTAAGATTTAGTTTCAAAAAAAAAAAAAAAAAACTCTTGTGTAACTAGAACTGAGATTGAAGCCAGGAATGCTGAAAACCAGAATTGAGAAAAACAGAATTGAATGAATATGTGTTCCATGCCCTTGAGGAGTTTATGATATTGTTTTGGCAAAAAGACTTGATTATTTTTAAAACTCTCTCCAGTTTTTTGGAGGTATAACTGATAGCTTTAAAAACTTCATATATTAAAAGCATGCAATATGATGTGTTTATGTATGTATACATTGCATAACCACAGTCAACCTGATTATCATATTCATCACCTTGCAGAGTTATCATTTTTGTGTGCATGAGTGAGAATATTTAAGATCTACTCTCTTAGCAAACTTCAAGTATACAATGTAATATTATCAAATATAGTCACCATGCTATAAATCAGATATCCAGAATTTGCTTGTTCTGCAAAATGAAACTTTGTTCCCCTTAATCAATATGTCTACAAGAATTTTCAGTTGTTAAATAATTTAAAAATCATGATAATAAGACACTTTCTTAAAATAATTCAGACATAGCATGAGTTAGTTATTTTGGTAGGCTGGCCCTGAATGATAATTATGTCTAAATTTTGTCTGTGGGCAAATGGGCTCTGATTTGTAAATTTAAGGGAAAGAGACTACTGTAAATTGGGGAACGTATTAGAGGTGGATCCTAAGCTGGGCCTTGATGTATGGGTATGGAGGAGTGAAGAAACAAAAGGCACAGAGACAGAGGCAGGAATTGCAAAAAGTATATACTTGGCAGCAGTCAGTAGAAAGGATTGATTGAAATTGGACTTCATGAGGAGAGGTAGGTAGGGCTGTGACTATGCTGCTTCTTTTATTTCAGTTTGAACATATTGACTTTAGTTCTATAAAGCTTTTGAGTAGAAGAATGGTATGATCAATTTCATATCTGTTTTGGTCACTTAACTACCTAGCATGTCCATTTCACACACCATGGAGTCTCTAAAAATGCTGAATTTTAAGTGGAAGCAATTAAGTAGAGTTAAGTTATGAAGGATTGTTTTCCAGACATTTGTCTTCCAGTGTGGCCAATTAGAGCCTAAAATTAATTTTCACAGTTGAAAGCATTAGGATGACACTCTCCCTGACCTAAGTATGCCACCTTGGCATTTCTACACCCAGGTGAAATCTCATGATAAAAGGAGCTTTTCATTTAACAAAGGGATTTTCAACTTCTATGGACAATCACCATCTGGTTATCACAAACTGCACAATAATCCTAAAACCAGAAGTGTCCTTTCCCCTTATCACATGAGGGAAGAACTTTCAAGAAGGTGCATAATAATGCCTACTAAAGAATCATAGAAAATCAGAATATGACTCTTACTTGGCAACTGGGTCACTTTGAGCAAATTTCTTTACCTCTCTGAGCTTCAGTTTCTTCATATATAAAATGAGGAGATTCAGTCATACCTTATAGAGTTTAATATTAATGAACATCATGTATGACAGTCAGTGCTAAGTCTGGTACATAACAAACATTCAGTAAGTGCCATTTGTTGAAATGTTGAAAATATCCATTTGTTGAACTGTAGAATGCACAGTTTTGAGTGCATACTGCATGGAAAGCAGCAGGCTGGGTTGGCTAACAACAGTATAACTTTTGTAATTAAGCTGCCTTGATTTGAACAATTGTACTTTGTGACCTTGAGCAGATAACTTAACCTTTCTATGCTTGAATCTTTTAACTTGTGAAATGGAAATAATAAAGCTACAGATCTCATAGGAATGCTATGAGAATTAAATCAGTACATACATGCAAAGGGTGCTAGAACACTGTCTAGCACCTTGCAAACCTCGATAAGTATTGTCTACTATTATGTGCTAAACAGTATGCTGAAAGCTTTCTATGCTTTATCTCATTTAATCCTCACAAACACCCTTGGTGGTAGGTATTAGTGTTATCCTCATCATAAAAAAGGAATTTGAGGTTCAGATCAATTATTTTCCAGTTAGCAATGTGTCATACCACTAGCAATGAAGTAAAATCCAGGTCTTTCTGACTCTAAAGACCTTAATGTCTCTCTCTCTCTCTTTTTTTTTTTTGACAGGCAGAGTGGACAGTGAGAGAGAGAGACAGAGAGAAAGGTCTTCCTTTTGCCGTTGGTTCACCCTCCAATGGCCGCCACAGCCGGCGCGCTGCGGCAGGCGCACCGTGCTGATCTGAAGCCAGGAGCCAGGTGCTTTTCCTGGGCTCCCAAGCGGGTGCAGGGCCCAAGGACTTAGGCCATCCTCCACTGCACTCCCGGGCCACAGCAGAGAGCTGGCCTGGAAGAGGGGCAACCGGGACAGAATCCGGCGCCCCGACTGTGACTAGAACCCAGTGTGCTGGTGACGCAAGGTGGAGGATTAGCCTATTGAGCCACGGCACCGGCCCTTATGTCTCTTAACCACAGCCTATAGTAAGGCATACTTTTTGCAGGAAGAGCAGTTCAAGTGTGGTGCATCATGGGTGAATGGGAAAGAAGAGAAGCCTTCCCCATGGAAAGAAGTGTTCTCTTTAGAAGTAAGCAGTCTGTTCCAAGCTTGTGTTATAAACACTTCAGGGAATTTGCAGTACTTAATTAGAAAACTTGGGCAGTATTTTAAAATAGCAATAACAAAACTTCCACTTTAAAGGGCAAAAAGCTAATGAAGAGAAGTGGTAAAAAGAGGAGCAAACCTCCTGACTAAGGAAGGCAAGACACATCAAAGAAATACAAAATTAAGAATTAAACAGGAAACAAGATTAGGGACACAAAATAGTACAGGTAGGTGACAATGGAAAAGTCTCATATTTTACATACTTAGCAACAAAAGGCAGGGCATCAGCAGGAAGGAAAGATCCTAGAGTCTTAACCACTTGATAGTACTTGATTTGGATCTGCCTTTCCACAAAGCCTTGTTTTACAAATTCGTTCTTGGTTTTCCTTTCTTTTAGAAAGTTTACAACCTGAAATTACACTCTTTGAGATTTACTTCGTTAGCTCTAGAAGGTGTCCATAACCAAATAAGAATAGCCCTAACAGTGGGATAATAATAATAAAAACTAAAAGTAATAAAACATGCACCATGAACCAGACTCTTTTAGTGGTTTGCATATATTAAGTCATGTAATTCTAACAACTCTCTGGGAGAAAGATCCTGTTATTATCCCCACTTTATAGATGAGTAAACGAGACACAGAAGAATTAAGGAATGTATTGCTTTCTTATAGCTGATAAGTGGCAGAGTCCGTTTTCATAATCACCACATTTTACTACCTCCTTGGACCAAAATTGCAGTACCTATTTTTTTGATGAAGGCTTTGCCATAGTTTGAAAAATAAATTACATTGTATCTCTTTCTTAGTCATACTTCCCACTTATCCATTAACAGCACAAATAATTCTGTAGTAAGGAAATCTGCTTAACACTTATCTCACCCTTTAACAATCAATTTGACTTCAGAACTTCTTTTCTAGTATCAGAGTGGGAAGTCACGTGGATGGACTGGTCCTCTCCAAGTATGGTACCAGGCAGACTATTCTAAGTATCATGAAGCAGAACAATTCACAGACCAAATTAAGATGACTGACCCATGTGGTTTATTGTTTTAATTAAAACATACAGTGAAAAGCAAAGGAAAGAGTTGGGTGCATCAACATACTCAGGATGGGGCTCTACTGATGCAGCTCATCATTTCATTACTATGAGCCAGGTTATTTGTTTTCAAATGATAGTAGCAAAGAATTCACACTTATTGAGTGCTTGGTACTGTTCTACATTTTGTATATATCCTTAACTGAGACCTAGTTCTGTATATTTTATAGTGGGAAAATTAATAACATTCACAAAATAGATATCTGTTTTTGTCAATGGTGTGAGCAACTAAAATTTCTTATTGTAATTATCTACACTAATTTTAATTAAATGTAAATAAATGATTGAGTTTTGGAGATCAAGATGATAGTGGATTGAACACACACACCTACTTTCACTCCAAGAATTCTCGCCATTCCTTGGGTCCAGTGAATGCCTCTGGTGTAATTCATATGAGAACAAGAGTGCTGTACTCAAACCAGGAGGACTGAAGGAATCTATGCATGCTGAAGTCAAGACCTCCTGCTTTCTTCTCATACTCAGCTGTTAAGGTGTTTTTCAGTCAGTTCTTTATCCTGCAGGCAATAGATTAGAATCATTATATGTGAAATCTGATCAGCTTAAGGAAAAAGAACCATCTTAACTGAAATGTCTCTAAACTACAACAAAAGGATATATTAGGGGCATAAAGCACACAAAATATAAAGAACCAATGGGAAAACAATAGCAACATTTTGGGAGATGGAAAGCATATAGATCAAGGTTAACTGAACCAGCAAACCTGAGAAAGATGAATTCTAAACTGACAGTGGTAAAACCTTAGAGCTAACCTGGTTTACCCCCTAGAGTCTCCATACAAATCACAAGGGGAGGCACCATCTATCTCTGCACCTGGGGATAATTTACAAGCTATAATAAGGGATATAGATTGAAAATTATTCAAGAAGTAAATCCTGAGATGTGCTCCCTCCTCCTGCACTTTTAGGTGGCTCCCTCTCTCTATGTTAGTAGAAAACTAGAGATTGATTAATTCTCTGGAGATTAAAACAGAGAGTCTCTGGACTCTTAGATGCTGTAAATATCTAACAGCTAGAATATCATAAGGAACATGGGATTAAGTGTAATGAAACCTGAGTGCTAAAATCAAAGCCTTTTCCTCCCTCTAGGCTGTGTTCAGAAAATGTATCCATGAGGCTAAAAGAGTGAAATATATCCCTTTTGATGTTACCTGGAGCACTTTTTAACAAGCCCACCTAATATTGACTTAATTATCCAGGGAAATATACCTTTATTTGACTTTGCTATTTATATTAAGGGCTACAACACTGCAAAGTTTTATGTTAACATGCAGATTTTTTTAAGATTTATTTTATTCATTTGAAAGACAGAGTTACTGAGACAGGTAGAGACACAGAGAGAGTTCCATCCACTGGTTCACAGAGTAAATAATGTCCATCCTCTGGTTCACTCTCCAAATGGCTGTAATAGCTGGAGCTGAGCTTATATGAAGCCAGGAGCCAGCAGCTTCTTCCAGGTCTCCTACGTTGGTGCAGGTGCTCAAGGAGTTGGACTATCCTCTGCTGCTTTCTGAGGTACATTAACAGGGAGCTGGATCAGAAGTGGAGCAGCTGGGACTTGAACCAGCACCCATATGGGATGCCGGCACTGCAGGCCAGGGCTTTAACCCACTGTGCCACAGTGCTGGCCCCGTTAATGTGCAAATTTTATCCAGGAGAGATATCAAGAATTTTTGTTCAGGGACTTGTTTCATTAACCAGCTGTGTACCTAACCGAATATACTCTAAAATTCTTTCTTTAAGGACTATAAGTAATGTTCAGTTCCTCAAAATGTCCTTTGACCCTAGAATCATATGAGAGTCAAGTCTAATTTTTGAAAATATTATTACTTTGGCAGTGTCTTAATTATTGGAAGTCAACCTTTTACCTCTGTGTAGGAAATTGGAAAAGTATTTCCTGGGAAATTTGACCAGCCAAAGAGGCAAAATCTAGACATATTGACATCTAGAATCCACAACCAAATGGCCTAGACAGATCACCCTGTATTTTTGATGGCCACATAATTTATCCTACAATATGGGACATTTTTGCTAGTAAAAGGAAACTTCATTAATAATTATACTTAGACAACAGACATAATCTAGAACTACCTATAGTGAAGCTCTCAGTCAGAAGTGCCCCTCATGTTCTCAGAATTTCTGATCAGCTCCTTCATCTGCTATATGAGCAGGGATGTACACATTACAAGGATTTGATGAATGCCACTAACTTGAAAGGCAAAGCTCGGAACAAGGAAATGTAGAACTTCCCTGCCTTTCAATAACTCAACTTAGATTTTTCAACTTTATGATGTTGCCAAAGTGACATATATTCTGTAGAAACCATACTTTGATTTTTGGTCTTTGATTTTTATCTGAGTTAGCAGCATACGTTATGATCCTCTCTCACGATGCTGGGCAGTGACTGTGAGCTATAGCTCCTATTCAGCCCCATGATCACTAGAAAAAAAGAAAAACTACCAACCCTGTACAGTATACCAGTTCTCAAGCTATGATGTTTGGTAGGTAAGGTGAACCACATTGAATGCATTTTCAGCTAAGGATGTTTTCAAATCATGATAGGTTTATTAAAATATAACCTGTTATAAATCAAGGAACATTTGTAGTTAAAAGCAACATGGGGGTAACAGATATTACTAGGGGAATAAAGTACTCCTCTTCCAGAAAAGACTTCATAAATATCATTAAAGAGCTAACATTTGTACTGAATTTGTTTGAAATAAGTACAATATAATGTAAAAAGTAAGAATAAAAGCATTTAAAGAACAACAATGAAACCTTTGAAAATGTAAAACATAACAGCAGAAATGAAAAAAACAAGTGGAAGTATTGGAAGAGAAGGTTACAGAAATGTCACGGAAAATAGAGTAAAAGGATGATAGATGGAATATGGGTGTGGGTTAGAGGGGATGGTGGAAATTAAAGGACCAATCAGGCCTGCACCGCGGCTCAATAGGCTAATCCTCTGCCTGCGGCGCTGGCACACCCGGTTCTAGTCCCGGTTGGGGCACCGGATTCTGTCCCGGTTGCCCCTCTTCCAGGCCACCTCTCTGCTGTGGCCCTGGCCCTGGAGTGCAGTGGAGGATGGCCCAGGTACTTGGGCCCTGCGCCTGCATGGGAGACCAGGAGAAGCACCTGGCTCCTGGCTTCGGATCAGCGCGTTGCGCCGGCCGCAGAGCGCCCGCCACAGCGCACGGGCTGCAGCAGCCATTGGAGGGTGAACCAACGGTAAAAGGAAGACCTTTCTCTCTGTCTCTCTCACTGTCTACTCTGCCTGTCAAAAAAAGAAAAAAAGGACCAAAGAGGTCCAGTATCCCAATGATGGGAAATCCAGAAGGAACAGAAAAAATGGAGAGGCAGAAAATATCAATAAAACAAAGCAAGAAAAAGTCTCACTAATTAGGAACATAAATTTCCATGAATGAAGGGCTAAATTACTGCCCAGCACAATGCATAGAAATGGGCTCACTGCAGGGTACATTATTAGGGCATTTCAGAGTACGAGGGATAAAATGAAGATCTACAAGCTTTTGGGAGGAGGCAGGGGAAGATCACATAGAAAAACAAAATGGAGGAATAAAAATAATGTTGGACTTCTAAACAGGAAAGCAAACAGTAAGCCCGAATATAATGGATTCATACTTTTAAGAATCTAAAGAATATTTCTAGAGTAGTATAAATATACTTCTATATATAAAGTATATAAAATAATTCCTTTCTTGTGTATTTTCTCTAGTAGCTACTGAAGGGTATGCTCCAACATACATAGTTCAATATATATATACATATATATAGATCAATATGTATATGTATATGTATATGTATATATGTAGAATATATATATAGTTCAATATAGTTCTTGAAAAAATATATATATATATATATGAAACAAGAGTACCAACACAGGAAACGAACCACAGGAAATTTCAATTCCAGGTTGTTGACCACAATATTCTGGGACATAATTATATACAAGATTAAACAAACATTAAAATAAATTATTAATTCCAGGGGAAATAAAATTTCATATAATCAAGTAAAAGTAGTACAAGGTCTAAATATTACAAACATTGGTCTAAACAAAATGTAATTATGCTTGGAGTTTACAAAGATGTGCATTGTATGGATTTTTGTAGAGTAGGGAAAAAAATGTATGAAATCATCATCTTCGAAACTGCGAAGTCAATAGATATTGCCTAATACTGAAAACTCGTAAGTTAGCGACACAGACATATAAATTTATAAATATAGAAGTAGGCATTAAAAGAATAATTCATTAAACAATTGTAATTTAATTTTTAAATTTTAATCAAGTAGTTTTATTGCCATTGGTTTACCATTACCATTGACTTATTTGAGTTCCTTATGTATTTTGGATATTAACCCCCTATCTGATATATGGTTTGTGAGTGTTTTCTTTCATTCTACAGGTTGTTTCTTTACTCTGTTAAATGTGTTTTTTTTTTGGTCATGTAGAAGCTTTTTGGTTTGATGTAACCCCTTTTATCCATGATTGTTTTCTGTGCTTTTGAGATCAAATCCAAAAAAAAAAAAAAAAATCAGTGCCTAGAACGATTTCTTAAGTTTCATAATTTGAGGTCTTATAATTAAGCCTTTGATCAATTTTGAGTTGATTTTCATATTTGATATGAGATATGATTCTAATATAAATCTGCTACATATGGATGGATATCCAGTTGTGTCAATATTGCTTATTGAAGAGACTGTCCTTTTTCTCATTGTGTGCTCTTGGCACCTTTGTTGAAAAACAATTGATTAGAACTGCTTGTATTCATTTCTGGGATATCAATCTACTCATTGGTCTATATGCTTATTTTTATGCCAATATCATGCTATTTGGTTATCATAGCTCTGTAAAATATCTTAAAGTCAGATAATGTGATATTTCCATGTTTGTTCCTTTTGTTCAAGATTTTTGTTGCTATACATGGTCTTTTGTGACTCCACATGAATCTTAGAATTTTTTTCCATTTGTATAAAGAATGTAATTAGCATTTTAATTGGGTCTGCATTACATCTATAGATCACTTAGGCTAGCTTGGACATTTGAACAATGTAAATTTTTCTTTTTTTTAAAGGCTTTCTACTGGTCATTGGCATTTCTTCTCCTCTTACTTTTCTTTCCCATTTCTTCTCCTTTCTTTTCTTTTTTACTGCCTTTCAGAGAGAAAGAAGGGGGAGAGAGAGAGAGAGAGAGAGAGAGAGAAGGAGACAGACAGAGAGAGACAGAGAGCTCTCCCATCCACTGGTTCACTCCCCAAAATGTCAGCAATGTCCAGGGCTGGGCCAGGCCAAAGCAAGGAGCAAGGATCTCAGTGGCAGGGATCCAACTATTTGATACATCACGTGCTTTCTCCCAGGTTCTGCATTAGCAGGAAACTAGAATCAGGAGTGGAGTAGGGACTTTAACCAAGGCACTCCAATATGGGTTGAAGGCATCTCAAACAGCATTTTGACTCCTATGCCAAATGCCCACCTCAAGAACTTTAATTTATCTAATCCATGAACACAGAATATGTCTACATTTATTTTGTTGTCTTCAAATTTCATTTTATCAGTGTTTTACAGTTTTCAGTGCATAGGTCTTTTAGCTCCTTGGTTAAATGTATTCCTAAGTATTTTATGTTTTGTAGCTACTATTTCTTATTTTTCCATGTAGTTTGTTGTCAATGATAATATACCTAATGGGAAGGAACAGTGAGGTGAAGGAAGAGGAATAAAGACTGCTTTTTGACCTATCCAACCTGGTAGAATTGTTCGACTTCTTAAAATTATTGTATAACTTTGATAAAATGATATTAAAAATTAAAAATTAAAATTAAATATCAATATCCTTTGTATATACAGACAATGCCATGGCTACAAAAAAGCTTCTAAAATCAATCCCATTCTTAATAGCTACAAAAA
The DNA here is from genome assembly GCF_051225735.1 of Oryctolagus cuniculus. Lineage (NCBI taxonomy): Eukaryota > Metazoa > Chordata > Mammalia > Lagomorpha > Leporidae > Oryctolagus > Oryctolagus cuniculus. The sequence continues at coordinate 80,719,815 of NC_142888.1, read as the reverse complement.
CATTAAATATCTTGGAATAAATTTTAAAAAGAACATCAAAGATCTCTATGATGAGAATTACAAAGCATAAAAGAAAGAAATAGAGGAAGACACACAAAAAATGGAAAAATATTCTATGTTCATGGATTTAAAGAATCAATATCATCAAAATGTCCTTACTACTGAAAGCAATTTACAGATTCAGTGTACCCCAATCAAAATACCAAGGACATTCTTCTCAGATCTAGAAAAAATGATGTTGAACTTCATACGCAAATACAGGAGACCTAAATAGCTAAAGCAATCTTATACAATAAAAACAAAGCCAGAGGCATCACAATTCCAGATTTCAAGACATACTACAGGGTGATTATAATAAAAACAGCCGGATACTGGCACAAAAACAGATGGATAGACCAATGGAACAGAATAGAAACTCCATAAATCAACTCATGTATCTACAACTAACATATCTTTGACAAAGGAGCTGAAATCAATCTCAAGGACAGTCTCTTCAACAAATGATGCTGGGAAAACTGGATCTCTGCATGCAGAAGTATGAAACAAGATCCCTATCTTATACCTTACACAAAAATCCACTCAAAATAGATCAAAGACCTAAGTCTATGACCTGATACAATGAAATTGTGATAGAATATTTTGGAAACCTTGTAAAACATTGGCATAGTTAAAAAAATCCTTGAAAAAGACCCCAGAGGCACAATCAAAGCCAAAACTGACAAATGTGATTACATCAAACTGAGAAGCTTCTGTACTGCAAAAAACACTCAGCAAAGTGAAGAGGCAACTGAAAAAAATGGGAGAAATTATTTGCAAACTATGCAACTGATAAAGGATTAACATCCAGAATGCATAAAAAGCTCAAGAAACTCATCAACCACAAAACAACTGGTACACCCACTGTGGAAGACTATAAGGAGATACCTCAGAAATCTGAATGTAGACCTACAATATGACACAGCTATCCCACTCCTGAGAATTTACCCAAGGAAAATGAAATCAGCATATGAAAGAGTTATCTCTACCCCCATGTTTATTGCAGCTCAATTTACAATAGCTAAAGATATCGAATCAATGCAAATGTCCATCAACTAAAGACTGGATAAATGTATTATGGATTATGTACACCATGGAATACTATACAACAGTAAAAATGAAATCATTTCCTTTGCAAGAAAATGGATGCAACTGGAAAACATTATGCTTAGTGAAATAAGCCAGTCCTAAAAGGACAAATACTGTATGTTCTTCCTGTGTGTGTATGTAGGAAAACTCATGGTGTGGCTGGGACTTTGAGCAGTCTCAGTGGAAGACACCACAAGCTTGGGGGTTCCCTGTTACCTGGTGAGAGACATTTCTGGGTAATCTGAACTTACACTGAGGACTACAAAGATCCTTTGTGTGGTCCTTGGAATAGAGCAGACAGATATTATACCCACTGGGGTTAGCACTCAGGTACTGGTCTCCGTTGAGGAGAAGAGCTCAGCTGAGCCTAATATACTTCCCTTCTGATTAAAAAAATAGAGAAGATTTGCCATGCCAAACCTGGGTGTGTCACCTTAGGCACGCCCTTAACCCTGGAGAACTGAACAGAGCTCTCTGGCCAGACCTACTATAAACCTCTAGAGATTCACTAACAGCAGACAGTCCACTTATCTACAGAATCATAGTACAATGATAAAAGCTGCCACAGTGGGGAAAAGAAAAAAAGAAGAAACCAACCAGTATCTCCACAAATGCGGAAAAACAAATGCAACAATCCAAGAAACAAGAATAAGGAAGACAATATGATGCTCCCAAAAGAACATGACACTTCAATACTAGATTATGAAGATAATGAAAGAGAAGAAATGCAAGAAATGGAACTCAAAAATTCATCATAAGATTACATAGAAGTAATCAAAAGCAAATGCACGAACTACTGAAATCCATGCAGGACATGTGAAAAAAATCTCTCCCATGAAATTGGAATCTTAAGGAGGAATCAAAATGAAATGAAGAATTCAAAAGAACAAATAAAATATGCAGTGAAGAGTCTTAAAACAGAATCAGTGAAGCAGAAGAGAGAATATCAGACTTAGAAGACAGAGCAAGGAAAGTATACAGTCAAAAAAAAAAGACAAGAAAATTAGAAATCTAAAAAACACTGTTGGGAATGTACAGGATACTATATATGTGTATACACACACACACACACACACATATATATATATACACACATAACACTTGGGTTCAAGGAATTCCTGAAGGCATGGAGAGAGAGAAAGGATTAGAAGGCCGTTTTAGTGAAATACTAGCAGAAAAATTCAGGGTTTTGGAGAAAGAAAAAGACGTCCAAGTACAGGAAGCACACAAAACTCCCAATATACAAGACCAGAAAAGATCCTAGCCATGACACATTGTAATCAAACTAACCACAGTGAAACATAAGAGCAAATTCTAAAATGTGCAAGAGAGAAACACCAGATTATTTTCAGAGGATCTCCGATTAGACTCACACCCGACTTCTCATCAGAAATCTTGCAGGCTAGGAGAGAATGGCAAGACGTAGCCCAAGTCCCAAGAAAAAACTGCAACCCAGAATATTATACCCTGAAATGCTCTTATTTGTGAATGAAGGTGAAATAAAGACCTTTCATAACAAACAGAAATTTCATAACAAACAGAAACAAACAAAAAACATTATTTGCTGATTAAGAGAAACAAATCTTTCCAACAAAGGTGCATGCAGACTGAAAGTGAAAGCTTGGAAAAAGATATTCCATACCAACAGAAACCAAAAACGAGCTACTGTAGCCATCTTAATATCAGACAAAATAAACTTTAACACAAAACTGTTAAAAGAGGCAAAGAAGGGCACTATATAATGATTAAGGGATCAATTCAACAGGAAAATGCAACTCTTATAAATGTATATGCACTTAATTACAGGGAATTTGGCTATTTTAAAGAAATGTTAAGGGACTTAAAGGGAGACTTAGACTCCAATATAGTAGTATTAGGAGACTTCAATACTCCACTTTCAGCAATGGACAGATCAACCAGACAGAAAATCAACAAGGAAACAGCAGATTTAACTGACAATATAGACCAAATGGACCTAACAGATATATCTACAGAACTTTTCATCCCACAGTTGCAGAATACACATTCTTCTCAGTGGTGCATGGAACTTTCTCTAGGATTGATGACATGCTAGGCCATAAAGCAAGTCTCAGCAAATTCAAAAAAAATCGAAATAATACCATGCTTTTCTCAGACCACAATGGAATGAAGCTGGAAATCAGAAACTAATGAATCACTAGAACATATGAAAACATATGGAGATTGAGCAAGATGCTCCTGAATGAACAGTGGGTCATAGATGAAACCAAAAGAGAAATAAGAAATTTGCTGGAAGCAAATGAAAATGACAACACAACATATCAAAACTTATAGGATACTGCAAAACCAGAGTTAAGAGGAAAGGCACCTTGGAATAAAATTAACCAAGGATGTCAAAGTTCTCTACGATGAGAATTACAAAACTTTAAAGAAAGAACTAGAACAAGATACAAAAAAGGAAAAATCTCCCATGTTCATGGATTGGAAGAAACAATACTATCAAAATGTCCATTCTTCCAAAAGCAATTAACAAATTGAATGAGATACCAGTTAAAATACCAAAGACATTCTTCTCAGATCTGGAAAAACTGATGTTGAAATTCATATGGAGGTACAGGAGACCTTGAATACCTAAAGCAATTTTATACAACAACAACAACAAAAAGATCCAGAGGCATCGAAATACGAGATTTCAAGACATTTTATAGAGCAGTTAAAATCAACAGAGCCTAGTACTGGTATAAAAGCAGATGGATAAACCAATGGAACAGAATAGAACACCAGAAATCTATCCAAACATTTACACTACCTTATATTTGATCAAGGAGCTAAAACCAATCCCTGGAGCAAGGACAGTCTATTCAATAAATGGTGCTTGGAAAACTGGATCTCCACATGCAGAAGCCTGAAGCAAGACCCCTATTCTACACCTTACACAAAAATCCACTCAACATGGATTAAAGATCTATATCTACAACCTGCACCATCAAATTATTAGAGGACATCAGAGAAACCCTGCAAGATATAGGCACAGGCAAAGACTTCTTGGAAAAGACCCCAGAGGCACAGGCAGTCAAAGCCAAAATTAACAGCTGGGATTACATCAAATTGAGAAGTTTCTGTACTGCAAAAGAAACAGTCAGGAGAGTGAAGAGGCAACTGACAGAATGGGAGAAACTATTTGCAAATTATGCAACTGATAAAGGATTAATAACCGGAATCTACAAAGAGCTCAAGAAACTCTACAACAACAAAAGAAACAACTCACTTAAGAGATCGGCCAAGTACCTAAATAGACATTCTTCAAAAGAGGAAATCCAAATGGCCAACAGGCACATGAAAAAATGTTCAGGATCACTAGCCATCAGGGAAATGCAAATCAAAACCACCATGAGGTTTCACCTCACCCCGGTTAGAATGGCTTTCATACAAAAATCAACACACGACAGATGCTGGTGAGGACATAGGGAAAAAGGGACACTAATCCACTGTTGGTGGGAATGCAAACTGGTAAAGCCACTATGGAAGACATTTTGGAGATATCTCAGTAATCTGAATATAGCCCTACCATACGACTCAGCCATCCTATTCCTTGGAATTTACCCAAAGGAAATTAAATTGGCAAATAAAAGAGCTGTCTGCACCTTAAAGTTTATTGCAGCTCAATTCACAATAGCTAAGACCTGGAATCAACCTAAAAGCCCATCAACAGTAGACTGGATAAAGAAATTATGGGATATGTACTCTATGGAATACTATGCAGAAGCAAAAAAAAAATGAAATCTCATCATTGGCAACAGAATGGAGGAATCTGGAAAACATCATGCTGAGTGAAATAATCCAGTCCCAAAGGGACAAATATATGTTCTCCCTGATCTGTAACAACTAACTGAGCACCTAAAAGGAAACCTGTAGAAGTGAAACTGACACTATGAGGAGCAATGATTTGATCAATCCTTGTCCTGAATTGTGAGGAACAGCTTACTATTTTAGTCTTTTAGTATTTTCTTTTTCTACTTAATACCATTGGTTGAACTCTTTACTTAACACCAAAATATTCTTACATGTTTAAATGCAATATAAAATTGATCCTTGTTAAAAGTGAGAGTGGGAATAAGAGAGGAGGGAGATGTACAGTTCAGCACACGTTCCCTCGGACTTACTCTAAAGGGTAAAGCTAAAAACTTGCCATGGGACACTAAATCCCATTAAGTTTGCAGGAACCAATGCCATCTTTCTAGTCAAAGTGATCAGTCTAAGTTCATAACTGATCATAATGATAGGAATAAGTGTCAAAGGGATCACATAAATAAGACCAGTGTCTGCTAATAATAATAGATGGAATTAAAAAGAAGAGAACAATCTAACATCGGAAACAGGCCATACAGGAGACTCATAGAATGGCAAATACCCTAAACAGCACTCTGGCCTCAGAACCAGCCCTTAAGGCATTCAAATCTGGCTAAAAAACCCATGAGAACATTTCGGGCATGGAAAGCCAAGACACAGTGGCAGAAAATGACCTAAATGAAAGATCTCTGTGAGTGAGATCCCAGTGGAAAGAACGGGCCATCAAAGAAGGAAGTACCTTTCTCTGAAGGGAGGAGAGAACTTCCACTTTGATTATGGCCCTGTCTAAATAATGTTGGAGTCTGTGGACTCAAGAGGCTTCCATAGCCTTGGAAGCTCATGACAAGAGCCTTGGGTGATCACTGACGTCATAAAAAAGAGTGTCAATTGTTAAATCAACAACAGGAGTCACTGTACACTTGCTCCCATGTAGGACCTCTGTCCTTAATGTGTTGTATGTACTATGAGGATTAACAGTAAAACTAGTCTTCAAACAATACTTTGTACTTTGTGTGTCTATGTGGGTGCAAACTGTTGAGATCTTAATTAGTATAGAGTTGATCTTCTGTATATAGCGATAATTAAAAATTAAGCTTAATGAAGAATGGGATGGGAGAGGTAGTAGGAGGTGAGATGGTTTAGGGGTGGGAGGGTGGGTATGAGGGGGAACTACTGCTATCATCCAAAAGTTGTACTTATGAAATTTTTATTTATTAAATAAAAGATTTTGGAAAAAAATAGCAAGAAAGCTTTAAAAAATCAGGATGAAAACATTAGGATTGAACTAACCATTAGAACAAGTGATCAGGACCCAGAGTTGTGGCATAGTAGATTAAAGTTGCAGCCTGCAATGCCAGCATCTCTTATGGGCCCCATTTGAGTCCCAGTTGGTCCACTTCTGATCCACCTCCTGGATAATGCCCAGGTAAAAGCAACAGAAGATGGCATGGATGAAACTCCTGGCTCCTGTCTGGGCCTGGCCCAACCCAGGTCACTGTGGACATCCAGGGAATATATTAGTCTGGGGGAGCTCTCTCTCTCTAGATCTTCCTTTCTCTATGTTACTCGGCTTTCACATAAATGATGTTTTTTCTTTTCTTTTTTTAAAAAGGTATATTTGATCCTAACAGGTATATACAAACCATTCTGTGAAAGAGCAATAAAATACAAATGTATCTAAAGAAAACCTATTCTTTTAATATTACTAAATTTAAATTGACCAAAAGCATGTCAATTATCACTTCAGACTACCAAGTATCATTTTACACCATAGTGGTATCAAAATCGAAATCATTTATAGCTATATTAGAAAATTGGCAAGCATGTGGAAACTAAACAATGTGCTCCTAAGCATCAGTAAGATCACAGGAGAGGCCAGTATTGTGGTGTAATGGGTAAAGCCACTCCCAGCAATGCCAGCATCGCATATGGTTGCGAAGTTATGGCCTGGGTGCTCCACTTTTGCTCTAGCTCTCTGCTGGTAGAATAAAGGAACTAACAAAGGCCAAAGCAGAGATAAAGAAGGAGCCTAGAAAATATAAAGTATGAATGAAAATGGAAGTTTTTTTTTTTTTTAAAGCTGAACAAAGGGGCCGCTGCTCTCAAGGGGCTTCCATAGCCTTGGAAACTCATGACTGGTGCATAGGGAGATTACTGATGCCATAAACAGGAGTGTCAGTTTGTAAAGTCAACAACAGGAGTCACTGTGCACTTACTCCTCATGTAGGATCTCTGTCCTTAATGTGCTGTACATTGAGACTTAATGCTATAAAGAGTAGTCAAATAGTATATTTCACTTTGTGTTTCTATGGGGGTGCAAGCTGTTGAAATCTTTACTTAATGTATGCTAAACTGATCTTCTGTATATAAAGATAATCGAAAATGAATCCTCATGTGAATGGAAGGGGAGAGGGAGTGGGAAAGGGGAGGGTTGCGGGTGGGAGGGACGTTATGGGGGGAAAGCCATTGTACTCCATAAGCTGTACTTTGGAAATTTATATTCATTAAATAAAAGTTAAAAAAAAAAAAAACAAAGGGGCCGCTGCTGCTGTGTAGTGGGCTAACCCTCTGCCTTCAGTGTGCATCCCATATGGGAACCCATTCATGTTCTGGTTATTCCTCTTCTGATCCAGCTATCTGCTGATGGCCTGGGAAAGCAGTAGAAGATTGCTGAAGTGCTCCCTCCCCTGACCAGTAAGGGAGACCCAGAATAAGCTTCTGGCTCCTGGTGTGGGATTGACCAGGTTCTGGCCATGTGGCCACTTGTGGAGTGAACCAGCAGATGGAAGACTTTTCTCTCTGTTTCTCCATCTCTCTGTCTATAACTCTTTTCAAATAAATAAATAAAATCTTTTTAAATATTTATTTTATTTGTTTGAAAGACAGAGTTACAGAGAGAGGAAAAGACAGAGAGAGAGGTCTTCTATCTGCTGGTTCACTCCCCAGATAGCCGCAACAGCCAAAGCTGTGCCAATCTGAAGCCAGGAGCCAGGATCTTCCTCCTGGTCTCCCACGTGGGTGCAGGGGCCCCAGGACCCAGGCCATCTTCCACTGCTATCCCAGGCCACAGCAGAGAGCCAGATCAGAAGAGGAGCAGCCGGGACTCAAACCAGCACCCATATGGGATGCTGGCGCTGTAGGCCAGGGCTTTAACCCGCTGTGCCACAGCGCCTGCCCCAATAAAATCTTTTAAAGAATGCTGAACAAAACTGACAAATTCTTAGATTAAATAAGAATAAATTAAAAAATGAAAGGTGTTGTAATTTCTAACATAGTAAAAATGATCATAAGTGACTAAAACGAATAATTATGTACCAATAAAAATGAATAATATAGAAGGAATGCATTCCTAAAAACATAATTCAAAAAAACTGTATAATCCAAAGGCAGGAATGAGGGAAGTACCATTATACTCTTAAAATTGTATCTATGAACTACATGAAATCCGTTCTCTTTATATTAATAAAAGAAATTATAAAAATAAAGCAAGATTATGTCAAAAATTTGAAGTTCGACTGTAATGTAAACATATGTTGTCAACTCCGAAATAAATTTTCAATGTTCCAAGAAAATTAAAAATTAATAATTTTATTTGGCGCATTGTTAAGGAAACAACTGATATTGGAGTTGAGAAAATTTAGTACTTGGTTTCTGCTTGAAGTTCAGGTTTTGGAAAGAGACCCTAGCTTATGGACTTAATCCACACAACCATGAGAAAGCATTTAATTTTTCAGGGAATCTTTTTTGTATCCTAAAATGCTTACATTAACTTTTATCATCTATGAGCAAAATAGAAGTTTTTGAGGTAGTGTTTTCTTCAGTAAGGGGTACCTATGAATTTTAATTTGAGTATCTTTTCTGCCACTGAACGTTGCATTACTTTGAAAAATTCATTCACCATTTTTGCAAATAAATTTCCTCATCTGTCACATGGATATGTTGAGCAGGAATATCTACTATCGTGCAATTGGATAAAAGTTCTCTCCCCAAAAACCCTAATCCCAGTGCCAGAGAGATCAGAAATTTCAAGGAAAACAGTGATGAAAGTGTACAAAGGATATGAAGATGATGGCCCAATTCGGGTCAGAACAAAACCTTAACCCTACAGAGCAGACCCCAAACACCCCTCAGAGGTATAATAATCCCAAAAGGATCAGAGGCTTCTTGAATAGATAAGGATATAGCTGCCAAGTGTGAATGAATACACAAAGCTACTCCAGATATCTTCCATTTAAAAATTAAACAGGATTAATTTTCAGCAGAAAAGCTATTCAACAGACCACAACTATGTTCAAATAGAGCAAATAAAATGCCCCTTTTGATTTCCATCTATTAATTAGTTTTGCTGCACCTTGGTTGTGCTTTTCTCCCACTGCACTTTTGTTCTGGGACCCAATTTCTCATCTTATTCTTATGCCAACCCTATTCTGACTCCTCATCCATCACACCTTGCCTACAGACATCTCATAACATGCTCTTGTGACCATATGTTTTTCCAAAACTTGGCCTTAATTTCTAATCTTAATTCTCCATCAGTCTAACACCTACCTGAAAAGAGTACATCGGTCCTCAAATAAAACAATGTCATTTTTCATTTAATTTTATATTTTTTAAAACTCTCAAGATTAATCGTAATGCCTCAGGATCCAGAGAATGGCTTGGGCAGGGGCCATGAGGGAGGATTCAGTTATAGTTCATAGACCTTTAGACCTTCACTTTCTTTTTTTTAAAGATTTATTTTATTTATTTGAAAGAGTTACAGAGAGAGAGGTAGAGACAGAGAGAGAGGTCTTTCATTCACTCCCCAGATGGCCGAAACTGCCGGAGCTGCACCAATCCGAAGCCAGGAGCCAGGAGTTTCTTCCAGGTCTCCCACGCAGGTGCAGGGGCCCAAGGACTTGGGCCATCTTCCATTGCTATCAAAGGCCATAGCAGAGAGCTGGATTGGAAGAGGAGCAACTGGGACTAGAACTAGTGCCCATATGGGATGCCGGTGCTTCAGTCCAGGGCTTTAACCCGTTGTGCCACAGTGCCGGCCCCTAGACCTTCCCTTTCAACTAGATCACTTCCACTTTTATTTTATAAGTGGGGCCTTCAAAAATTTCTTGTAAAATGCATATTATGAAGAAAACTACATGTAGATTTCAAAATAACTGTGCACCAAAATAAACTTATCTTTTATTTGTACGTTTTTATGAATTTCTTAAAGTGACCTCATCTATAAATATCCAATTTCTGGGAAAATCTTTAGCAAAAGGCTTATTTAAAAAATAAAATTTAAAATATGCAAGTGTTTGAGTTGATATGTATGGAAAGTATTACTTGGATGCAAATTCCTGTTTTGTTACTTATTGGTTATCTGGCCACAGAGTTCTTAGCCCTCTCTGAGCCTCAGTGTCTCTAACTGTAACAAACCATGTATTATAAAAAATATAATCTAAAGGTAAAGAAATATTTTTAAAAATGTTTCCTGGCCGGCGCCGCGGCTCACTAGGCTAATCCTCCACCTAGCGGCACCGGCACACAGGGTTCTAGTCCTGGTCGGGGCGCCGGATTCTGTCCCGGTTGCCCCTCTTCCAGGCCAGCTCTCTGCTGTGGCCAGGGAGTGCAGTGGAGGATGGCCCAAGTGCTTGGGCCCTGCACCCCATGGGAGACCAGGAAAAGCACCTGGCTCCTGGCTCCTGGCTCCTGCCATCGGATCAGCGTGGTTCGCCGGCCGCAGCGCGCCGGCCGTGGCGGCCATTGGAGGGTGAACCAATGGCAAAGGAAGACCTTTCTCTCTGTCTCTCTCTCTCACTGTCCACTCTGCCTGTCAAAAAAAAATGTTTCCTGAACCTTGTTACCCCAACATTTTATAGTTGTAACCCTCAACAGATGATCTGTCCTCTGATCATGCTTAATTTAAGGGTCAACAAGTGAGGTCCTCTAAACTAGGAAAAACTCAAGCACCATTCTATGGCCTTCTTTGAATCTTTGCTGTGGTCAGATTGTGGTCATTCTGTAATGGGGATGTGCTGCTCATCCGTTTTTCCTTTAGCGTATGAGTTGCAAGCATCCGGCAGCCAGTTCTCCATGATTCCTCTGCTCACACTGCTTAATTCCTGACAACTCACTGCGACTCTGACACAATAGAAACATATTTTCCCAGGCATCATCAATTTAGGATGTTTCAGTCGCCTACTCTGATCACGGAGTAATTCCAGAGCCTCAATTCTTAACTGTTGAAAATTAATCTGACACTCTGTGAACTCTTAGATGGAGACAAATGAATCCTGAATAATTTAAAGGACATTTCCTCAAAGCATCCAACACAGTTGGTCTCTTGATTTTTCATTGCTTCTACTAAATGGGATAGATGGCCAATATTGATGCTACCATTTCACTGAAAATAATGACTCAGTGTACATGCCCGGTGATCCGAATGTATTTGCTTATCAAAGTTGAAAATCAATTTTGGGGAGCTTGTATCTTCAGATCCGCCTCCAATTGCATTCCTGACATTGAAGAATGAGAAATGCTTCAGCTTACCCAAGCTGCTTCAAATGTGCTGTAGTTAAAAAGAAGGTGAAACAATCATAGGAAGCAAACAAAATGATTGCTAGGGGTGATCCAGAAGTTACAATAGCATATGTTGGGGTTTTAATATTAATGTAATTGTCAATAAAATTTGTTTTAATGGATTTTTAAGCAACTATAAATCACCAGCCATAATAATTTTCAGGCATATTTTCAATATATAGATCTTTTCTAAATATGGCTCATTCTTTAAGATTCGGAAAAAATTGCTCTCTGAAGGGGAGTTTTATTTTGCAGATATAGGAGTATTTTCCTCTTTTAAACATAGCCTCCTCCAGAATCAGTACAAGTTAACACATTGAAAACTAAACTCATCTCCCACCACTCACTCCTCCTTCCTTTTAAGTTCCAAACACTTTTCTTGGAACTAGAAACATAGTAGTGAACAGGTTTCTGGCTTCTGGAGATTGTATTTTATTAGTGAAGAGTCGTAATGAAAAAGAAAGAAGTCTAGTGGGTATTTTATACAAAAATTTATACAAAGGATCTTCAAAACGTCCATAGAAAATGTGCATTATAAGAAAACTATGCATGGATTTCAAAGGATTTTTACATCAAAATAAACTTATCTTTCAATTTTATTTTTTTGTTGAGTTATTCTTATATAAACTATATTGAAGCAAAGTAGGCTAAGGCAGTAGCATGGCAAGGATGGTACTATATTTAATAGCATGGTTAAGGAAAGTCTTTCTGAGAAGGTACAAATTAAGGAAAAATCTGAACCAAAGAAGGAATGAGACATGCAGAATCTGGGGTGACAATATTTCACAGATTGGGAATAGCAACCACAAATGCTCTGCTGTGGGACCATGTTTGGTATATTTGAGGAAAAGTGGAATGACTGGTGGAGGAATAGCATGTGAGAGGAAAAGTTTTACTAGATTTGTTAGAGAGGTAGCCAAGAGTTGGATCACATGGGGGCCTGTAAATCATGATGAGGAGAATTTGGATTTTGTTCTAAGAACAGTGAGAAGTCATTGTATGATTTTGAGCAGTGGATAGATGCAATTGATTTAGGTTTTTAAAAGATTTATTACTATTGTGATGAGAACAGACTGTAGGGGGATAGAGCAAAAGAAAGGAGGCGAATCAGGATGCTATTGCAGAAGTTCAGGATAAATGTTAGTGGCTTCAACAAGAATGATAGCAGTGGATATGGTAAAAAAGTGGTTATATGCAAGTATGCATTTTGTGAGTGGCACCAATTAGATTTTCCTATCAAAGACAATCTCACCATCCACTATCATGTCAAAACTGAAAGTCATTTTTCACTCTTGCTTTACTTCACATCCACAGACAATCCATTGCTATGGCCATCTTATTCTCTCTAGGTGAAAACTGGGAAGAATATTTTGGCAGGATGGAGGTGAGATGAAATAAAAGGTATAGTAGGGTGAATTAAACCAGAAACTATTTCTCAAGGACACTAATTAAAGAAATAGCATACTGGACTAAATATGAAGGGTCTTCAAAAAGTTCATGGAACATATATATTATGAAAACAAACTATACATGGATTTCAAATTTTTTGTACCTTAATAGATTTAACTTTTAATTTCATTTTCCACAAACTTGTTGAATGACTCTTATGAAACTGTGTGGATTAAACTTGCTTGACTCTTCCCCCAACCCAACTTAGGTTAACTTCACCTCATGCTCCTATAATTCCTTGTTATTTTTCCTCATAGCAGTTATATTTATACACTTGCTTATTTATTTAATGTCTATATCACTAAACAGTAAGTTTAATGCAGGGACAAATTCTTACTTATCTTTATATTTCTAGTGCCTAGGAAAGTGCTTGGCTCATAAATCAATGAATATATGAGTGAGGGAATATAAAAATAAGAGTTTATTACAAAAAGGATTATCATGATCTTCTACAAAGAAGAGATTAAGCATAAGAAAAAAAAAGTCCTGACCAACACATTTCAAAATTTTGCAGTAAGACTCATTTCTTATATTCAGCATAAAAGAGATGTCCAGATATTACATATAAGAGTGCCTATATGGTTTAAATAGTCTTTAAATTTCTTTCTAGAGTTGTAGGATTGAAAAAAACCCCAACAATCCTAGAAGATTCATTGACTTTGATGATTAAAGAAAAATGCATCAAATGCTTATTCTGTGCTAGGCACTGGTCTAGACATTATAGACTCAGCATGAATACAGAGTTCCTACTATGGAGAAGCCTGCATTCTAAGAGAACATTAATTTGAGAGATATATACATGATGTAAATAGACATGATCACTTACCTCCAGATCTATGGCCCAAGTGTGGCATCTTAAGGACTACCAACATATTGACGTATGTGGTAATCAAGATCTTACAATAAATAGACACCAAGATGGGATCAAATATCCAAGGATTGTGTTAGAAGAAACATCTGTGGAAAAAAAAAATGGAGGGAGAAAATAAAGGCTGGGAGAGTGGTCAGACCATCACTTGAGTCTGACCCTGAGGGAAGTAAATTAGAATGGATGAACTCCAGGCCTCTGAGGACTCTAAAGACACTTGATGAGGCCTTGGGGAATCAGCTATCAGAAAAGTCCCGTATATCCCAGGGATGGGACTGACTGAATTTCTCTCTACCATATGTAGTCAAAGGCAGCTTGTAGGGGGTGTGCCTTTAGAGCAAAAGCTGCGATGAATTTCAGAGAACAAGAGCTGTGGCTCTTAGTCATTCATGCTCATTGTAGTTGGGGATTGTGTAAGGCTCATTCTCTGCCACAGTCCACTATAGAGTTAAGACGATGCATGCAGACCACAGATAATTTACTCTGAATAAATAAAATAAATAGTTTCCCAAGGGAACCATTAGGTATCTAATGTTATGGAAATCCACCAAAAAGCAGGGAAACATAAAAAACTGATTGCTGGATTGCTGCTAAAATAAGCCCTTGAGGCTCAGCATTGCTGGTTTATGTGCTTCTCTGATCTATATAAACACATGTATTCAACTTTATTGTACTACTGTTTATTTTATTGGGACTCTATAGAGAAGGTGCTGTTTATTTTAGTGAAGGTACTGCCATGGCTATCACTGATTTGTAGAATTTTGCCTCCAAGTATGCTCACACTCAGCCTTCTAAACCCTATTAGTCAATTAGGCAGATATTGCTAAGTCCATAGCAACAGCTGCAGAGGAGAGTGGTATGCTATTTTCTTTATATTCCTCTTTTCACTCTGTATGAATCAGGGGATGCTAGATCATGATGCAATAAGAAATAACTCAAAATATTATGGTGGCTTAAATTGGTAGACTTTATTTTTCCTGACATGTTTTTGCTGGTAGACTGGGGCTCTTTCCTATGCCATCTTTATTCTGGGACTTAAGCTAATGGAATAGCCACCATCTGTAAAATTGCTGGCCACCATTGGAGAGGAAAAATAGCATGTATTCAAGTGTGCAATAACCCTTAAAGCATCTGCCATAAGTAAAGTGGGTCTCATTATGTCAATTCAAACAAGTCAAATGGCAAAGCTTGGACTTCAAACAGTAGAAAGTATTTTCCTTCCAAAATAAGGGGATGCACATGTTAGTGAGCACTAACACAGACGATGTAACTGCAGTCTAGACACTCTGTATACCTGGTATCTAGAAAGGTACTTGGTACATAGTAAGCACCCAGTAAAGATTTCTTAAATGAATGAAATTTAAATCCGAAACTGCAAGACTCTTCAAATTCCATGCTTCTCCTCATTGCATCTCTTAAAATAGGGATCACCAGCCTGGTAAGTACATAGTGAGAGAGGCATAAGAAGCTTACAGGCTAGATTTTTAAGGAAGAAATGATCAGGGTTCCTGATAAATCGTGGGCAAGAATCCCTTTTCATGAATTCAGCAATAAGGGAAGGGATGCTATCTTACTGGAAGCTGATAGTTTATAGACTTGGCTCAAAAACTACACTCCAAATCAACTAATGTTTGTTTTTAATTTTTTTTTCATTTGAGAGAGAAAGAAGGAGATCTCTTCTACTGGCTAACTATCAAATGTTTATTAAATGCCAACTTCTGGTAAACAATTAAAGATTATATTGGAGAGAGAAGGGGATTTGGAAATATCAGAAGACACAAATTCTGCCCTTGGGAAGTTTGTCTAGTTGGAAAGATAAAACACATACTAATCACAAAAACAACTGGAATAAGCAATATATAACAGTGAAAATCATTGACTTGGAGTTAGATCAAATCCTGGATCTGTCATTTTGTTTTGTATGATCTTAGGTATATGTATTAACCTTTCTGAATTTTGTTTTACTGATCTGTGAAATAAAGATAATGATAAGGCTTTATTGTACACAGTCTGTATTTTTTTAAAAAAAGATTTTATTTAATTAGAAGAGAGGTAGAGATACAGAGAGGGAGAGACAGAGAGAAAGGTCTTCCATCTGCTTTCACTCCCCAAATGACCACAATGGCCAGAGCTAAGCAGATCTGAATCCAGGAGCCAGGAACTTCTTCCAGATCTCCCACATGGGTGCAGGGGCCCAAGTACTTGGGCCATCTTCTACTGCTTTCCCAGGCTGTATCAGAGAGCTGGATCAGAAGAGGAGCATCCAGGACACGAACTGACACCTATATGGGATATCAGCACCACAGGTGGAAGCTTAGCTTACTATGCCACAGCAACAGCCCCTATTCTTTGTGTTTATTACATGAGATAATGTATGTCAAATCCATATATTATTTCACAGCAGGAAAGAAATAATAGCTAATATTTACTGACCATTTATCATTTAATTTTATTATTCTAAGTGCTGTTTGTGTGGATATAATACACACACATACATACACACACTCTTTTCATCTTAACAACAATCCTATGAGGTAGGTACTATTATTATTCCCACATTACACATGAGAAAATGAAGCACAGAGAGATTATGTATAGCTTACCAAGATTTTCAGTTAGTAAGTGAGAGCTGAGATTTGAAGTCTAGCAGCTTAACTTTAGCAACTGTGCTTTCACTCACAGTGCTATGCCATAGGTAAGCATGGGACAGGTACAAAAAACATTAAGTATTCAAGATTGTACATGGCATATGTGTATATGTCAGAGAGCAGTGGTTTATAGAGCAAATCAAGGAAAGAATGTGAAGCAGACAAACTTTGAATATTGAAAAAAATGTTTGGAATGCAATAGCATCTGGTCAAATCATGGCTATTGTCAAATGTAATGAACAACTAGGGGATGATTTGAGAATATTTATAAGCCAGAGTTTCTTTGTAGACATAAGATGATTGTTGATCTCTATCAACACAGGTTGGAACAATTGTGAGAAGGCTTTATGGAAGTTATAGAACCTGAAGTTTTAACATCTCAGATAGAAAATTGAGCCAAAGCATGACATATGGAGAGCTAATGAGAGCGAGTAACAGAGAGTCCTGACTGAAGAAAGCAGATCATGTTGAGGAGTCATGGTAGAAGCTGATGATACAATAATGAAATAAGAATATGACTAATATCTTTCATTAATATTACACATTGCCACCTGTGACAGAAAGAGCACTGTACTGAGACAGTCTATGGACCAGATTCAGACTACTGCTGCTATCATCAATTAGCTACAAAAGCCCTGGGGTAAATAGCTTATTAATTCCAACTCTCATTTTACTTATTTATAACATGAGCAACACCATACAATATTTGTAAAGAGTTGTTTTAAAAATTGAGTCAACAACTATGAACATAGGGAAAGCACTGCACATATATTAGTTCTTTGTTTTACATTTCATCGCATGCCTTCTAAAATGACATTGTGCAAACTTCATTAAAGAAACATTTTTTTTTTTCCAGAGAAGAAAACTGAAATTTAGAGAAACTAAGGTTTACTGAAATCAAGTGATTTGCCCCTAGGCTACATGGTCATTAAGTTGTATAGGGTCATTCTGACTTTTAGCCTAAAACACATTCACTTATTATTATATCCCCAGTAAGACAACTAAGAGCAGGAGTTTGTGGGAGTGGTACCCAATAAAAAGATATTTTTCAAGGGCACAGTGGTTAACCTGCCACCTGGCATGCCTGCATCCCATCTTGGAGTGCTGGTTCAAGTCTCAGCTGCTGAACTTCTGATCTAGATTTCTGCTAAAACACCCTGGGAGACATCAAATGATGGCCCTATTATTTCCTTTCTGCCACCCTCATGGGAGACCTGAATGGAGTTCCAGGCTCCTGGCTTTGACCTTGGCCAGCCATGGTTATTGTAGTTACGGTAATTTGGAGTGTGAACCAGTGGATAGAAGATCGTTTTCTCTCTCTCTCTCTCTCTCTCTCTCTCTTTCAAATAAATTAAAATAAACTTTTTAAGGAAAAGGTTATCTAAAAAATTTAAAAAGAATGATGCTCTTTATAAGAAAAGAGGATACAGGACCAGTTCCAAATGGATTCTTGCCTGAGAGAAGGAATTGGAAGTGGGCACTAAGTAGTCCTTAGGCAGCATGAAAGTCCTGGGATGAGATAAATACCCATCTAGGTAGCAAGGTGCAGAAAGCATGGGCACCAATATAGATCAATGTTTTCTTCTCAGTTTGGCCAGGACTGGTTTGACCAGGATGAGATTTGGCTCTGTCCCCTATAATGTACATTTTGCAAAGAGGATTTGATCCAAGTTCATGAATATAGATATATGTGTATTTGTACACACACACACACACACATGGGCCATACATGTGCACATGCACAGATGGTGTAGAGGGGAGGAAAGGGAAAGATATGGTATATTTACAATTCTTTTCAACGGAAATATTGACATTTAAAATGGTGTTCGTAGATCAATAAGAGACATTACAAGGTGAAAGCAGAATAAACACCAACCAGCCCTACGTACTTGACCTAATTAGAAACCCCTTGTTCCACCAAACATCTCTCCTTTTCCTTTCCTCCTGACTTCCCTCTTAGGAGTTGAATTGCTTCCTCCCCCTACTTCTACACTAACCAGTTGCAGAAAGGTGATTTCAGAGAAATTGAATTTAGTAGTACTTTTAAGGATAATTAAATAGTTGCAATATGCTTGGAGTCATTTTATTAAAGCAGTTATGAGGTAATTAATCTTTTCAATAACCTCTGGAGTGAATGCACATTTTCTATATTCTCCATGCTTTTTGCTATATTCAGGCAAAAATATTTTTGAACCTCTGTAAATATTCAAATATGTGTGTCAGTTCTGATGCTCCCACATCCTCCAGAGCAGAGAGTTAGGCAAATGCTTGAATAAGAATTATTTTCTTACCTGAGGAAGAAGCTAAAGGACAGACGACCTTTAGCTATCTTTTGTTTTTGTTCTGTTTCTTGTCATTTAAAAATTAGAAGCCATCTGTTGTCCAGTATATTCCCATAGATCCTCTCCCCAAATGAGGACAACTTAGCATGCAGTGCTTTTGGGTAATGACTTATAATCCATGGGCCTCTGAAGCTTGTTGCCCACAATGAGCACCCATGTGCCTCCATTTCCAGGAACACCTGATAAACAAAATTCTGAATATACAGTTTCATGAAATTTGGGTGCTTAGCATTACAATGATCAAAGGACCATTCCTTGCCTAGAGCTTTCCCTCAGATTGGCATTTAATAAAGTATCTAGCTCTAAAAATCAATTAAATGAAAAATTCCATGAACTGAAATTTTAGAGAATGATGGTTTGCTAAATCAGAACCCAACTACAACTCAGTAAGATTTTCTTGTTGAAATGCAAACTTATATAAAGATTTTCCTCTTGCATTTGTAATCAGATGGCTCAATCCAGTGCATGTGTCTGTTTGCACATACTGTTCAATGGGAAAAATATATAAGTAAGATAAATGTTTTACATATACATACTTTTTGAAAAGGATGCTACTAGAAAATACAACCTTTTTAACATAGCCTACTGTTCACTGACTTACTTAGTCCCTGATTTACATCTAACTTCCCAAGAACACATCCACCGTGTAAAGAGGACACCTTTGCTCTTCCTACTGTGTCTGTGAAAGCTTCTGTCCAAAGAATTGCCAAAAGCAAAACAGACAGCCTGTGGAGAATCAAAAGACAAGCCAATCTGGAACTCAGGCAGCTCTTTGATCTCTTTGTGACTTTTGTTCTTTGTAACTCAAAGCTAATGTTGGGGATAGCCATTATCCTTTATATGGGCAAAGTGGCTGAAGAGATAGATGTGACAAACTGTCCCCTCTATTAGAAGTACTTTCATCTTCCTTCCCATGGCTGGCTGAGTCATAGAGGGTCTCCTTTAAAGAATTCTGTCTATAGACATACACTCAATTCTGAAAAGACTCATTCCACTAATAGACACATGCCTATCTTCTGTTTTATTTTCCTTTTGTGTTTTCCTTGCCTTTTAGCTATCAGCTATGTAGAATGTGGTATCTGTCATCCATTTAGATTTTTAAAATAAATCTTACATTTCCAACAAGATTCCTGGACTGATATAATTATCTGCCAATGTTAACTGAATATTACATGCTGATAACTTGATAGCATTAATAGGAATGGGGTAACAGTTTCCCTGGCAATCATCTAAACAGCAGAATGACTTGTGGAATTATGCCTACCTTGAAACAGATTAAAAGGAGTTGGGATGGTTCTTGGTTAAAACTAATTCCCTTTCTGGCACTAAAAAAAAAATCTAAATAAAAGTGCAATAGCATCTAATCTATCATATTTCCTGGCCACAAAACTGTGTTGTTTAAAAGACAGACTCCCAGTTTTTAGACTTGGAAAAGTTTCCACAGTGAAGTTAGTGGCTGTTCAGAATATTAGACTGTATGCTAAGTTGTAACCTGGCCAAATTCCCTAACTCTGGCAGCTCATATAGTTTGGAAGTTGGCATGTTCTAAAGTAGGTTTCCATGCATGCCACATCTATCTGATTGACAGATATAAAACAGCAATTTCCAAAACTCAAAAAACGTCATTGGTTTGTAATAAATAAACCTGTGTTTGTTTAAATAAATTGTCATTGTCTATATAGATAGATAGATATGATATGATATGATTCTCCATTTTGAAGGGGTTTATTACCACTTTGGGAAGCAGATGAAACATGCTGATTCTTTGCCATCAGAGAAATACTTACATTCACACATTTTATAGAGAATTATGGAAGGTACATTGAACTTATAAACCATTAACTAAATAAATCTTGTACTAATTGCCAAGTACTTAAGCTTGAGCAACCTTGAGACCCACGACATTGCCAGAAATGGGGTGATGAGGATAGTATATTAAACATTTTCAGTATATCCTAGGACCACTCAGCAAACCAACCATTTGAACCCAAAACCTTCCTGTATCTGCTACGTACTTTGACATCTCAGACTAATATTTTTAGTTGCAATGCTTTGAATCAGCATTAACCTTCTGAGGTTATATAGTATTTTTTTTTGACAGGCAGAGTGGACAGTGAGAGAGAGAGAGACAGAGAGAAAGGTCTTCCTTTGCCGTTGGTTCACCACCCAATGGCCGCTGCGGCCGGCGCGCTGCAACTGGTGCACCGTGCTGATCCAAAGCCAGGAGCCAGGTGCTTCTCCTGGTCTCCCAAGCGGGTGCAGGGCCCAAGGACTTAGGCCATCCTCCACTGCACTCCCTGGCCACAGCAGAGAGCTGGACTGGAAGAGGAGCAACCGGGACAGAATCTGGCGCCCCGACCAGGACTAGAACCAGGGGTGCTGGCGCCACAGGCAGACGATTAGCCTATTGAGCCGCGGTACCGGCCTATAGTATGTTCTTTATATTTTTCCTGATGTTTTATACATGACTAACTCCCTAAAAAGTTCATTTCATTAGTAATTAGAAAGCTCAATGCCTGATCTTGACTGATAAATGATAGATGACCTTTTTGAATGCTCTCTTGTACACTCAAAAAGACTCATGATGAAGTATCAACCAAGGATTGGATAGATGGACCAATTACTAACTAAGCTGAAACTTCTTGGTCTACTATAACCTGATACTGTCTTGTGTTTATTAAATGAGATAATGCATGTCAAAGCCTAGTCCAAATACATATTCTTATAATTCAGCTTTATAACATCATTTATTTTTGTCTCCAAGGACTGACTCCTAAAGCTGAGGGCATTGTATCATAGTACAGCATGTCCAAGAATTTCACTGAAGAAGGCTTTATGGTGGCAACATAAGAGCTACTTGCCTCTTGAAGATGGCTTTATTGCTTCTAAGTGCATCTAAAATGATTTTGTCCCCACGGATGCCTTGAATTAAACTTTTCCAAGCAAGAACTGTTATGTTATAGTCCTCTACCACTGAGACTTTTTGCTTTTCATTTGATATTATATTGTCTCCCACATCTTTCTATCATCCCTTCTTCTCCCAGGCTTCTTGGACACTGTTTCTTGGTTTTGCCTATGACTTTCCTTTCTTCACTCCAAATTGAAACACAGACACTCTACTTCTCTCTTTATTTAATACCTTCAAGTGGTTTCAGTGAGCCCTTATCCTCAAAGGGCCATTCCAAGAGCATCACTTGCCCTCACTACTGGTTCCTTCCTACAAATACAAATCAGATTTACAAGGACAGTGTACATTTGAGATCTGCCAGTGACCCACATAAGGGCTATCACCTCAACCCATCATGTCCTTCTGTACTTCTAAACTTCAGAGCAAACTCCAGTACCATGAGCGTTCAAGGTATTACGGCCAGTGATGTTCAGCCATGGCTGATGGGAGGAGTCACAAAAAAGTAAGTTTTTAGTTTTCATAGACAGACAGCCCACTATCATGCAGGTTACATTTCAGATTTATCTATTTTTATTTGAAAGTCAGACTTACAGAGAGAGGGAGGGACAGACAGGTAGAAAGAGAGATATATATATTCCATGTGCTGGTTCACACCCCATTGACCATAGTGGCCAGGGCCGGGCCAGGCCAAAGCCAGGATCTAAGAGCTTCATCTGCATTGCCCATGTGGATGGCAGAGGTCCAAGCACTTGGGCCATCTTCCGCTGCTTTCCCCAGGCACATTAGCAGGGAACTGGATCAGAAGTGGAACAGCTGGGACATGACCTGGCACCAATATGGGATACCTGTGCTGCAGGCAGAGGCTTTTCCTGCTGCACCACAGTGCTGGCCCCAGAAAAAGTGAGTATCCATTCCTGCCTTCATTATTTGTAATTCTAACTTCATCAAGCACTCCTTAGTGCAGTTCATTAAGTTTGTATTCTTTTTCTGTTGGAATTACTGTGCAATTTGCAGAGTGTTTTATATCGAAGTACTTGAAGACTATACCCAGATGTCTTAATTCCAAAATCAGGTAAGTGAAAATAATCAGTTGTATTTTATGATGTTGAAATGTATTTCTGAAAAATACTGTGACACTATATCCTTTTATGCTAGAACATATGCCTTAATCATTTCCTTGCCTGTCTTCTATCATACTGCAGAAAATGGAGAGGATGCAAATTGCTTTTACTCCAAGTGAAACTGAGGACCTATGGGGGCAGCTGCCAGAAGCTGACTTAAGTGTGCAGAATACCCTTTTTCTTTGTCCATACTACTTCCTTCCTCCCTGTCCAGATTCATCTCTTATCAATTTCCATCTATGCCCCAAAACTCCAACCACATTAAAGGAATTGAAGTTTACCAACCCAATTATCCTTTGAATTGTCTTAGTGTCTTAATTCATGCTACTGGCTCATTGCCCACTTACCTGGATAATTCTTGTGGATTTTTTAATGACTCAACTCAAACTATGGTCTTCAGAATCCTTGGATGCATCCCAGGAATTATGATAGAATCAAATAAGTCTCTTAATGGAACTATGTCCTTTACATTTTCTCCTCTCCCAAATTCATAGAGATACTGTGACCTCCTCTCACACTCGCACACATAGTCTCTCTCTCCCTCTCCCTCTCCCCTTCTCCCCTTCTCCCCTTCCCCCCCTCTTCCACCATCAAACACATATGCACACACACATACCCCAAAGCCACACAAGCAGTTTTTCTCAGTATGATCTCAGAGCATCATGCTACAGTTTCATGTTTTCCTTTACTTCTGATAATACAATTTCTTTGCTTTCTGTTTCTTGGCATTTTCTCTCCCTAAGTTATTAGTTTGAAAATATAGAATTTTGGGGAATTGGGAAGACAAATTGTATCATCTTGGTCTTCTTTCCTCTCCCACTGCTGACTACCCTTCCCTGCCTTTCAGTGAGTTGTGTCCCATTTGCAATGATATTTTGGAAGATAAAGAAATGTCTGCTATGCTACTACTCCCCCATCTTCTATCCTTCATCATCCCCAAGTAGAATTAATGGTTCCCTACTGTGTTTGCCTACAGCATGGTTCATAGATTGTATTGTAGTCACTGGTTACTGGTTTCTAGGTCCATCTCCTGAACACACAGTAGAACTCAATCATTTTTCATGATGCAACTCACATTTAAATTAGATTTTTCATGGGTCCACTTGAATTTTTTAAAGGTTTATTTATTTATTTGAGAAGCAGAGTTACAGACAGAGAAAGAGAGAGTCACGGAGAGAAAGGTCTTCCATCTGTTGATTCACTCCCCAAATGGCTGCAAGGGCCACAGCTGGGCCAATCCAAAGCCAGGAGCCAGGAACCTCCCCCGGGTCTCTCATATTGGTGCAGGGCCCAAGGATTTGGGCCATCCTCCACTGCTTTTCCACGCCATTATAGGAGAGCTGGATTGAAAGAGGAGCAACCAGCACATGAACCAGTGCTTATATGGGATGCTGGCACTGCTGTTGAAGGCTTAACCTGCCATGCCACAGTGCTGGCCCCAGACCTACTTGAATTAAATGGTGGAGCTATCACATTGTGGGTTTGGGGACACTCTTATCAAGGTAGCCCCAGTGGTAACTGAATGTCTTCTCATATATGAAGCCTGGCTTACAATTTATCGAATACACTCTGAAGTTTTTGAGGTTGGAATCTGAGACTTAATCATGCTATATTCAAAGTGTACGATACTGAATATGTGACTAGAAACATGCTCATTTGCTGGCTGGTTGCTGGCTGGGTAGCTAGAGGAGATAACAGAATTTAGACTCAGACTTTGCCATTTACTTTCAGTTTGACCTTAGATAAATTATTTTCCCTCTCTGAGCATGAGTTACTCAGAGCATTATACATGAATAGCTTATTTAATTCATAGTATTTTTGATTTGTTTTAGCTCACATTTATTGATTGTCTACTTTGTGGTAGATACTATTCTCAATTAAGTGTATTAAAGCATATGAACTGTTTCCTTTATAGTTAAAGTTCATAAATGTTAGTTTTTATGAAAGAAGAGGTAACTTGGTCATACCTATGAAGGTCTGCTTCTGAAAGAAATCCTGAAAAGCCTTAGAAATTCATCCTGACTCTACCTCTGCAGTGTTATAAATGATACCTCCTTTCCTCAGAATCCATTGTGAAGACAATTTTCTGTAGGGTCCTCAGTTTTCTATTCTTAGGAATTTTCTTTCTATGGAGTCCTCCTATACTTCATATTCTCCAGGAACTTAGATCAGTGTTCAAACAGAATGATGTGTGGTCTGAATCTTTAATGCTTTTCTGCTTAACTGGTCAACTTAGTGCTCCTGTCCCTAAAGTTTGTCTGACTTGGGAGAACCTAATAGCTGTAGCCCCACTGACACAGTGCAAACCCCACTTCAGAGTAGTGAGGTCTTTCAGGGATGCTATTCTGTGCTAGATCCCAGAAGTGAGGTGAGTTCTCACCTGCACTCAAGTGCCTAATACCAATGACAGAAAACGTTCTTTAACTGACCTTTATTTAAACTGACTTTTTGGATCAAGCAACCTTCTATAAAGCATGCTGGCTGATGCCCATGGCATTTTCTTCTGATTGAGTTGCATAAGAGAGCTTCAGCTGTCTTTGCATCAGTTAGTTCCCAAGCCCCTTTGTGCCCTTATCCTCCTTGCAGGCTGCTCTTGCCAATAACAGGCCATCCAAGAGAGGGCATTCAACAGCAGCATTTTAATTTTAACTCTTGAGTCCTGGGAGTTTTCTCAATTTTTTGAACGATGCTTTCCAACTGGGATGTTGCAGTATACTGATGTGCCCTGAGGAAATTACAGGTGTGCTGAGCTATTGATCCTTCCAGGTGGTCTGGTAGGTACTAGGGCAGCCAGACTCCATGATCAGTTTTTGCCAGTGGCCATGAGCAAACTTATCATTCGACTTCCTCAATGTGCCATACACATATTATCATTTTCCATCTGTGCAATGTCCTGAACAAGTCAGGAAGTACTATGTTCAGAGCATTGGTTATCAACAGTCTTTTAATTATAAACCACTATATGTATGGATTAGGTTAAAATTCAATTGTTTTGTAAAGGATTTATTTATTTTGCTTGAAAGTTAGAGCTACAGAGGGAGGGATGGAGGGAGGGAGGGGAAAGAGAGAGAAGAGAAGAGAAGAGAAGAGAAGAGAAGAGAAGAGAAGAGAAGAGAAGAGAAGGATCTTCCATCCTCATCACCCCCAGATGGCAGCAATGGCCAGGTATGGGCCCACTGAAGCCAAGAGCCAGGAATTTCATCTGGACCTCCCATGTGGGTATCAGGGGCCCAAACACTTGGACCATCCTCCACTGCTTTTCCCAGGCCATTAGGAGGGAGCTGAATTGGAAGTGGAGCAGCCAGGACATGAACTAGTACCCATATGGGATATTGGCATTGCAGATAGCAACTTTACCCACTATTCCACAACACCAGCTCCCCATATTAATTTTTTTTAAAAAAAAATAACTCTGGAGGCCTGCGTTGTGGCTTAGCAGATAAAGCTACTGGCTGCAATGCTGGCATCTCATATGGGAAAAGGTTTGTTTCCTAGCTGCTCCACTTCCAACTCAGCTCCTTGCTGATGGCCTGAGAAAAGCAGCAGAATATGGTCCAAGTGCTTGCCCCTGGTATCCATGTGGGAGACTCAGAAGAAGTTTCTGGCTCCTGACTTAGGCCTGTCACACCCAGCCCTGGACACTGTGGCCATCTGAGGAGTGCACCAGTGGATGGAAGAGAACCCCCCACCCCCAACTCTGTGTGTGTGTGTGTGTGTGTGTGTGTATGTTCCTCTCTGTAACTCTGACTTTCAAATAAATAAATAAACCTTTAAAAAAAAAAAGCAATTCTGTTTTGAGTAAAGTGGCATCTGGACCCTGGAACCTTGGTGTCCCTCTCAGCAGACAATACAGCTGAGAAAACACTACATGAAACAAAATATGGAAACCCTTATTTTCTCTTTGAGTTGTGCAGTCTGCAATAGTGTGTCCTCCTGGAAAACCAGCTTTCAGCAACTCGGCAATTGGGCAGAGGCTGCTTCCTAGATCTCTCCATGGACACTGTTTGGTCCACCTGTCTGTGTGCCCTTGGTTACTCTCCTTGGGAATTCAGGTAAATTGTTCTTGCCTTACCTTCCACAGCATGTTGAAAAATCATTGGTTGAAAATGAGTAGCAGATCCCAGATGACTGAATAGGGGAAAAAATGTGCAGATTTTGACCACAGGAGGGTAACAGAAGAGGAAAAACTGCATCCCTAGAGATATTTGGAGACAAGTTTACAGTAGAACCTCTCTCTGTCTCTACCTCTCTCTGCAACTCTGTCTTTCAAATAAGTAAAAAAAAAATAAAAAAAGAAGGGGGCTGGCGCTGTGGCACAGTGGGTTAAAGCCCTGGCCTGAAGCGCCAGTATCCCATATGGGCTCTAGTTCTAGTCCCAGCTGCTCCTCTTCCGATCCAGCTCTCTGCTATAGCCTGGGATAGCAATAGAAGATGGCCCAAGTCCTTGAGCCCCTGAACCCATGTGGGAGACCCAGAAGAAGCTCCTGACTCCTGCCTTCAGATTGGTGCAGCTCTGGCCATTGCAGCCAGCGTGAACCAGCGGATGGAAGACATCTCTCTGTAAATCTGTCTTTCAAATAAGTAAAATAAATCTTTTTAAAAATGTAGTTTACAGTAGAAATTTTATAGGAAGAAGTGAAATACTGTGGAACAGTGGGGATGGTACAATCAAGCATTAGTGAATGGGACACCATGGGCAACTCCCACAGCTGGTGTCTAGAGGGGACACTATCTTTTTATAGCAAGGTGAGATGCAACATGTAGTAGCCCACATCTCATGCAGGCAGCTGGATCTGGGAATTCCACAAGTCTCTCCATGGATGGGAAAGGATTTAAGGGCTGAAAGTGGAACTCCTTACTCCTTGTGACTGTGGGAGCCATGTTACCTGTTACTGTTGGAATTCTATAATTGTATGATAGGGTGTGGGATGTGATTGGGTCTTAGAGCAATGACTGTATCTGGTTTCAGAGGCTAAGCGTTCCCTGAGTTCTGTGGTAGGTCATCACAGAGGGTTCCACATTCACACTGAGAAGTATACAGATCTTTTGTGTAGTTCATGTATCTGTGTGGGTGGGGTATGTAGACACTATGGATCCAACTTGGGCAGTTGGGTTATTTTGTCAGAGAGGGACTGAGGCTGTGATCATGCCAGCCAAAATAAACATACTTTCCCCCACTGCTTACTACAGAGTAGATCTATAATTCCCAACTTTGGTTTCCCAGAGTAGATCTATAATTCCCAACTTGCCCCACCCTCAAATGGCTAAGGCTCCCTGGCCTCATCCAGCACACACTTTATATTCACTGAAGGAGCAGATACTCCACTAAGCCACAGAGGCATAGTTCAATGATAAAAGCTATCAGAGGAGAAAATCAGCAAGTGTTTCCACAAATATCTAAAAACAAATGCAGAAATAGAAGAAATAAGAACAAGGAAGACCATATGATTCCCCAAAAGGAACACTACAACACTTCAAATTAGAACGTGGATATGAAAAGATTAATGAAATGCCTGAAAAGGAACTCAGAAGAATGATCTTAAGATTACTAAAATGCACAAGTAAGTAAATACATGAGATAAAAAAAATCCAAACATATTATGGATGAAAAATTTTCTGAGAGATAGATATTGAAGAGAAATCAAACTGAAATATTAGAAATTAAGAATTCCATATATCAAGTAAAAACTATAGATAAAAGCCTCAATAACAGAGTTGGTGAGGCAGAAGAAAGGATATCCAAGCTGGAAGACAAATCCTTGGGAATACTTGAGCCATACCAAAAAAGAAAAAAAAATAGAAAAACCGAAAATAGCATTTGAGATTTATAGGTTATCAAATGACCAACATACATGTCTTAGTTCCTGAAGGTGTGGAGAGAATGGATTAGGAGACCTATTCAGTGAAATAATAGCAGAAAATGTTCCCAATTTGGAGAAATACAGGGATATCCAAGTACAGAAAGCACATAGAACTCCTAATAGACATGATCAGAAAAGATCTTTACCACAAGACACTATTGTCAGATTTTCAACAGTAAAACCTAAAAAAAAGATACTAAAATGTGCATGAGAGAAATTCCAGATTATCTTCAGAAGATTCCCAATTAGACTGACAACTGGTACCTCATTAGAAAACATACAGGCTGGCAAAGAATAGAGAGGAAATAGTCCAAGTCCTAAAAGGAAAAAAAAAAAAGTGTCAACCCAGAATACTGTACCCAGTGAAACTCTCATTTAACAATTAAGCTAAAATAAAGATCTTCCAAAACAAACAGAAATTGAAAGAATTTTTCATCATTCATCAAACCTTACAAATGATAATTAAGATGTGCTACACACAGAAACAGAGAAAAATAGTCAACGTCATGAAAGAATGTGAAGGCAGAAAATATCCTAGTAAAGTACAGAGGAAATTCAAAATAAACCATAGGAATATTTTAGAAAAGTGGCAGGACTAAGTTGTTACTTATCAATAATGACCTTGAGTGTAAATGGCCTAAATTCTCCTGTTAAAGATACATACTGGCTGAATGGATTGGAAAACAAGACTTGCCTATTTGCTGCCTACAAGGAACACACCTCACCAACAAAAATACACACAGACTGACAGTGAAAGGATGGAAAAAGATATTCCATGCAAACAGAAACAAAAGTTCACAAGAGTAGTTAACCTAATATCAGACAAAATAATTGTAATACAAAAAATATTAAAAAGAGACAAAGAAGTGCATTATGTACTGATTAAGAAATCAATTCAACAAGAAAATGTGACTATAGTAATTGAAAATGTACCCAATGCTAGGGTACCTGGCTATTTAAAACAAATGCTAATGCACATAAAGGGAGATAGAGGATCAAATACAACAATAATGGGGGACTTCAATACTCCACTTTCATCAATAAACAGATCAACTATACATAAAATTTAACAAAGAAACAACAAAGCTAAGGTACACTATGAATCAACTGGACCTAACTGATATCTACAGAACATTTCAACACACAGCTGCAGAATACACATTGTTTTAATCTATGCATGGAACTGTCTCTATGACAGACCATATGTTAGAAAATAAAGTAAGTCTCAGCAAATTCATTTAAAAAATGAAATCATATTATGTATCTTTTTCTGACCACAATTGAATTAAACTGGAAATTAACAACTTAAGAAATGCTAGAAAATATGCAAACATGTGGAGACTGAACAACATGATCCTGAATGAACAACGGGTCATAGAAAAAATCAAAAGAGAAATAAAAAAATGCTAGAAATGAGTGATTACAACACGACATATCAAAATTAAGGGATACAGCAAAATCAAGAGGGGAGTTTATAACAATTAGTGCATACATCAAGAAATTAGAAAGACATCAAATAAATGATCTAACAATGCATCTCAAAGATATTGAAAAATAATAACAAGACAATCCCAAAATTAGTATGAAGGAAAAATAATGAAAATTAGAGAATTGTAAAAAGTGAAAGAAAGAATAAGAAAGGAAGGATGAGGGAGTATGAGAGTATGGACTGGAGGGAGGGTAGGGTGGGAAGTACCACTGTGCTCCTAAATCTATATATAAAGTGCATAAAATTTGTTCACCTTATATAAATTTAAAATAAGACAGAGTTACATAAGGAGGGAGGGAGGGAGGGAGAAAGAGAGAGAGAGGTTTTCTCTCTGCTGTTTCACTCCCCAAATTGCCACAATGGCTGGGGCTGAGCCAATCCGAAGCCAGGGACCAGGATCTTCATCTGGGTCTCCCATGTGGGTGAGAAGGACACAAACACTTGAGCATCTTCTGCTGATTTTCTGAGACCATTAGCAAGAACCTATATTGGAAGTAGAGTAGACAAAACTTGAACTGGCACCCATATGAAATGTCATTGCTGCAAACCAGGACTTTAACTCACTGCACCACAGTGCCAGCTCCTGAGATGTTTGTTCTTAAAAATGAGCAAAATTGACACAGAATTGGCCCAAATAACCAAAAAAATGGAGAAGACTGAAATTAATAGAATCAGAGACGAAAAAGGAGATTTTTACAATAGATAACACATAAATCAAAATAACCATCAGAAATTACTACAAACAGCTGTATGCTGACAAATCTGAATATATAGAAGAAATGGATAGACTTCTGGACACACACAGTCTACCAAAATTGAGTCATGAAGACATAGAAAACCTACATAGACCAATAACCAAGGCAAAGATTGATTCAATAAAAAGAACCTTCCAACAAAGAAAATTCCAGTCCTGGATGCGTTCACTGCTGAATTATACCAAACTTTTAAAGAAGATCTAAATTAAATTCTTCTCAAACTATTCAAAACAATTGAAATGGAGAGAATCTTCCCGAAAATTCTTTTATGAGGTCATCATCATATTTATTGCAAAACCAGACAAAAATGCAAGGAAAGAGAATATAGACCAATATCCCTGATGCAAAACTCACAACAAATTACTAGCTAATGGACTCCAACAACACATCAGGAAGATCATTCCCCTGGACCAAGTGGGATTTACCCTGGTATTCAGGGATGGTTCAACATATGAAAAGCAATAAATGTGATAAATCACATTAACAAATTTCAGAATGAAAAACATATGATAATCTCAATAGATATTAAAGCATTTGATGAACTACAACATCATTTCATGATAATAACCTTAAGCAAATTGTGTATAGAAAAAACATACCCCAACGCAATCAGGCAATGTATGACAAACCCACAGCCAGCATCACACTGAATGGAGGTAAAGCTGGAAGCATTTCTACTAACATTTGTAACCAGAGAAGGATGCCCACTCTCGTAACTACTATTCAATGCAGTTCCAGAAGTCTTAGAGCTATTAGACAAGAAAATGAAACCAAAGGAGGAAGTCAAATTTTCCATGTTTGCAGATCATATGATCCTATACACAGGTAAACCAAAAGACTTTAATAAGAGATTATTGGACCCATAAGAGTTTGGCAAACTTTCAGGACATAAAATCAACACACAAAAATCAATAGCCTGGGGCCGGTGCTGTGGCGCATCAGGTTAATGCCCTGACCTGAAGCACCGGCATCCCATATGGGAGCCAGTTTGAGACCTGGCTGCTCCACTTCCAATCCAGCTCTCTGCTATGGCCTGGGAAAGCAGAAGATAGCCCAAGTCCTGGGGCCCCTGCACCCACATGGAGACTTGGAAGAAGCTCTTGGCTCCTGGCTTCGGATAGGCACAGCTCCAGCCATTGCAGTCATTTGGGGGGTGAACCAGTGGATGGAAGACCTCTCTCTCTCTCTCTCTCTCTCTCTCTATATATATATATATATCCGTTTCCTCTCTGTCTGTGTAACTCTGACTTTCAAATAAATAAATAAATAAATCTTTAAAAAAAAATAGCCTTTGTATGCACAGACACACTAGCTACAGAAAAATTAAATACCTTGGAATAAATTAACCAAAGATGTCAAAGATCTCTACAAAAAATTTTTAAAAAGTAAGGAAGAAAATATAAAAAGAAATAAAAATGTAAAAATCTTCCACGTTGACGGATTGAAGAATTAATATAATCAAAATGATCATACTATTGGTATCAAAAACAATTTACAATTTAGTGGACTCCCAATCAAAATACCAAATATCTGGAAAAAGTGACCCTAAAATATATATGGATTCAGCAGTCAGGATAAGGGCTGTTCAAAGTTATTGTTTCTCTAAGTTTTGATTTCATTTCTACATGTTTCCTTTTAGGTGTTGTATTAGTTATCACAGGTCAAGGAGAACATACAGTATTTATCTCTTTGGGGCAGGATTATTTCACTAAGTACGATGTTTTCCAGTTTTGTCCATTTTGTTCCAAATGACCAGATCCTGACTGTTAAGGAACAGCTTTTTATTATATATTTTTGTTTTTCTTTTGTTTTCCTTTATCATATCTTCCTTATCCTTTTTCGTTACATACTAAATGTTGAACTCTTACTTAACATAAAGTTAACTATATGTTTATAAAGTTAATTGAAAATAGATCTTAGTGAAAACTAAGAGTGTGAATAAGAAAGGGAAAAGGGAGGGATGAGAGTGTGGGTGGGAACACAGGCACATTGGGAAGAATTACCAAAATCCTAAAGTTGTCATCGTGAAATGTATTAAGTCCATAACTGCAAAGCAGTATAGTTTTGCATACATTTCTATGGACTATTTCTTTTTTTATTTTTTTTATTTTTTTGACTGGCAGAGTGGACAGTGAGAGAGACAGAGAGAAAGGTCTTCCTTTGCCGTTGGTTCACCCTCCAATGGCCGTTGCGGCCAGCTCGCTGCAGCCAGCACACAGTGCTGATCCGATGGCAGGAGCCAGGTACTTATCCTGGTCTCCTATGGGGTGCAGGGCCCAAGCACTTGGGCCATCCTCCACTGCACTCCCTGGCCACAGCAGAGAGCTGGCCTGGAAGATGGGCAACTGGGACAGAATCCGGCACCCCGACCAGGACTAGAACCCGGTGTGCTGGTGCCGCAAGGCAGAGGATTAGCCTAGTGAGCCGCGGCGCCGGCTCTATGGACTATTTATAAGGGTACAGTTTAAAAATACCATAGGACTTCAAATTCCCTTTAACTGGCTGGCAAAAATAGTAGCTTGAATGTTATAAAGATCAAATGGATAGGATTAAATGATAAAGTGATCATATAGATAGGAACAAGTGTTAAAATGATCATATAAATAGGGATAAGTGTTTGGAAATAATAATAGAATTAAAAAGGAGTGAAGGCTCCAACATGGGAAGCAATCCATACAGCAGACTCATAAAATGACAATCACTTTAAGTAGCACTCTGACCTCAGAATCAGCCCTTAAAAGATTCTGAGCTAGCTGAAAAGCCCAGGGGAGCATTTCAGGTGTGGAATGTCAAGACACTCTGGAAAAAAAATTCTACAGAAAAATACCTTTGTGGGTGAGACACCAGTGGAAAGCAGTGGCCACCAAAGAAGGATGTACTTTTCTCTTAAGGGAGGAGAGAACATCCACTTTCCATATGGCCATGTCGAGCTAGTGGATCCAAAAGGCTTCCATAGCTTAGGCAGCTCATATCAAGAGCCTTGGGTGATCACTGACATTACACATCTTTAAAGATTTATTTATTTATTTATTTGAAAGTCAGAGTTACACAGAGAGAGGATAGGCAGAGATAGAAAGAGAGAGAGGTCTTCCATCTGATGGTTCACTCCCCAATTGGCGGCAATGGCTGGAGCTGTGCCGATTTGATGCCAGGAGCCAGGAGCTTCCTCCAGATCTCCCACGTGGGTGCAGGGGCCCAAGGACTGGGCCATCTTCCACTACTTTCCCAGGCAAGTGGAGCAGTGGAGCAGCTGGGTCTCCAACCGGTGCCCATATGGGATGCTGGTGCTTCAGGCCAGGGAGTTAACCTGCTGTGCCACAGCGCTGGCCCCAACATCATAGATAAGAGTGTTAATTGTTAAATAAACCACAAGAGTCACTGTGCTCTAACTTTCCATGCAGGACCTCTGTCCCTAAAGAGTTGTACCAGGAGACTCAATAGTAAAACTTTTTCTCAAGAATCACTTCCTTTTAGTGTATTAAAGTGGAGGATATTAGTATGTCTCATAATTTATAGTTATGTCTAAGAGCTTGCAAAAGATGTATAATTCCTGGGTTCCTCTTTAAAAAAAATTAAGTTTCTAAAAGAAAATAAGGGGGAGGAAGGAAGGGAAAGGATGAAAGAAAAAAATTGCAAAATCAGCCATTACTTTGAACAGCACTTGACTGTACTGTTGAGAACACTTAGTTTTTTCATTTCATTTCATTTCATTATTTCTTTTCTTTTCCTTTTCCATTTCTTTTTCTTTTTCTTTTCTTTTCTTCCTTCCTTCCTTCCTTGCTTCCTTCTTTCCTTCCTTCCTTCCTTCCTTCCTTCCTTCCTTCCTTCCTTCCTTCCCTTTCTTTTTCTTTTTCTTTTTCTTTTTCTTTTTCTTTTTCTTTTTCTTTTTCTTTTTCTTGGACTAAATAGAAGAGGGTAGAGGAAGAGGGGCGAGAGAGTGGATGGGAGGGCAAATATGGTGGGAATAATTACTATGTTACAAATTCTGTATTTATAAGATACATTCAAAGAAATAAAAATACATATGCAATCACAAGAGATCCCAAATATCTAAAGCAATCCTAAACAATACAAATAAAGCTAGAGGCATCAGAATACCACATTTCAAGACATAGTGTAAGGGAGCTATGATTAAAACCACCTGGTATTGGCACAGTAGACATGCAGACCAATGGAACAGATTAGAGTCCCCAGGAATTCACACATCCACAACCAACTAATCTTTCTCAAAGGAGATAAAATCCCTACCTGGAGAAATGACAGTCTTCAACAAATGATGTTGGAAAAATTGGATTTCTACATGCAGAAGTATGAAACAAGATACATACCTTACATCCTTTATAAAACTCAATTCACAATGTTTCATAGATCTACATCTAAGACCAAAAACCATCATATTAGTAGAGAAAACAGAAACCCTGTAAGACATTGGTATAGGCAAACACCTCAGGCATTGGATCCCAGCAGCATAGAAAATAAAGGCAAAAATAGGCAAATGGGATTACATCAAGCTAAGAAGTTTCTTCACAGCAAAAGAAACTCAACAAAGTAAAGAGGCAACCAAAAGAATGAGATAAAATATTTGTGAAGCAAAAGGATTAATATCCAGGATATATAAGGAGCTCAAGAAACTCAACAACAGTGAAACAAGAAATCCAGTTAAGAAATGGGCAAAGGACTTGAATGGGTATTTTATGTAGGATAAAGTTAAAATGGCCAACAGACACATGAAAAGATGCTCAGGATTACTAGCCATCAGGGAAATACAAATAAAAACCACAATGAGATACCAGTTAGCATGCTATCACCCAAAAATTAAAAAAATTAAAATGCTGGCAAGGATGTGAGGATATGTATAGTCTAATACACTGTTGATAGAATGTAAACTATTACAACCATTTTGGAAAACAGTATGGTGGTTTCTCAGAAATCTGAAAATAGTTCTAACATGTGACCCAGCCATTCCACTCCTGGAAATTTACTCAAACAAAATTACATCAGCATATGGAAGAGTTATTTATATCCCTATGTTTACTGCAGCTCAATTCACAATAGCTAAGATATGGATCAATCAAGATGTCCATCAACTTATGACTGGATAAAGAAAATAT
The DNA here is from genome assembly GCF_051225735.1 of Oryctolagus cuniculus. Classification (NCBI taxonomy): domain Eukaryota; kingdom Metazoa; phylum Chordata; class Mammalia; order Lagomorpha; family Leporidae; genus Oryctolagus; species Oryctolagus cuniculus. Next base: position 80,683,752 of record NC_142888.1, on the reverse strand, counting down.
GGTATATGTACACACTATGGACTACTACTCAGCCATGAAAAAGGATGAAATCTTGTCTTTTGCAACAGAATGGATACAACTGGAAATCATTATGCTTCGTGAAATAAGTCAGTCCCAAAAAGGCCAATCTTATGTGTTTTTTGATATGTGCTAATTAATATAGAATACAAAGATATGTATATAAAGGAATGAAATAAACATCTTGTGATTTGATTGTTGTTTCTAGCTCTTGTTTATACTCCTGTGGAACCATGGTCTTTCTACTTTTTAATTATTGAATATTATGGTTAGTGTTGCATTAAGCCTGTGATTTTAGAGTAGACTGAAATGTTTTCTGCCAAATTTTAAGAAAAAAAAAGGAAAGAAAAAGGGAGACTGAGGAAAGGAGAGATGGAAGGAAGGACATAAGTGTGATTATCTTCTTAGAATTGTGCCTATGAAATACATGAAATCTGTTCCCTTCATATTAATAAAATTTTTAGAAAGAGAGAGCAACATAAGATCTACCCTCTTAGCAAATTTTAGCTTGGCAGTGTGTTAAGCAAAATATCTTGCTCTGGTATCAATCATTGGAAGGGGTGGTGGTGGAGGGGAGAGGGAGAGAAAGAGAGAGAGAGAGAGAGAGAGAGAGAGAGAGAGCGCAAGCAGGAAATATGGTTTATGATCTCACACTGGATACATATTTGTTAGATATATGTAATGGCTATATAAGCGCTTATCCAGCTTGGAATTTTGTTCATGCCTTTCTTACTAGATCCTTGAGTCATCATATCCTAGTTCCTTGTATATGCATGTGTATACACAGAAAGAAGGTGAGTAGGTGTGATGAATGGGAAGACTTCCTGAGTAGTTTTCACTTGGTCCTGTGATACTGTTCATATTCTCTATAACAGCATGGAAATTTCCTAACATAATTATTTCAATTTGACAAATAACAGAAAAAATGTGCTTATACTTCAATCTGAATCTCATTAAGGATTTTATGATCAAGAAAATAGACTTTTTATTGCATTATCCTCAATGTTGTCAAATCACAGTCACTAAACATTTCTTGTTTGTGTGCTAATATATAATATGGAAACACATAAAGTGTCTCAAACTAACTGTATAGGAGGAATAATATTAGTTGTTACACTTTTTTTTTTTGACAGGCAGAGTTAGACAGTGAGAGAGAGAGACAGAGAGAAAGATCTTCCTTTTTCCGTGGGTTCACCCACCAAATGGCTGCTGAGGTCAGCGCACTGCGCTGATCTGAAGCCAGGAGCCAGGTGCTTCCTCCTGGTCTCCCATGTGGGTGCAGGGCCCAAGCACTTGGGCCATCTTCCACTGCTTTCCTGGGCCACAGCAGAGAGCTGAACTGGAAGAGGAGCAACCAAGACAGAATCCAGTGCCCCAACCGGGACTAGAACCCGGGGTGCTGGTGCCACAGGCAGAGGATTAGCCTAGTGAGCCACGACGCTGGCAGTTGTTACACTTTTTAATTTCAGTGCTGCTTTCCCAATGTTGACTATATGGGAACCACATTGAAAAGTCATTTTGATACATCAAATCCAATCTAGTTAATATCTGTCAACCCAACGCATTTCAGATTGAAAAGTTTTCAAACGGAAAACAAGTGGGATCAAGACAGATTACTTTAGGCATCAGGATGCCATTCACAACTCTGGGAAAATTCCTTGATTCCTGGAGCTTATGTTCCTCTGCATTTATGACATTGAAAATAATTATTGCCTACAAAATTTGATCACTGTAAAAAATGTAATGTATATGAGTAACATTGCCATTTTGAGGTTTGATTTTTTTTTATAGTCCTTGCCTATACTCTTGAGGAATGGTGGTTTTTCTACTTACTACTTGTTGAATTCTTTGTTTAGTTCAGGGTTAAGCTTGTAATGATAAACTAAATTGAAAATGTCATTGTAAAAATTTAAAAAATGGAGGAGGGAGTCCAGTAGCGAGGGAGGTTTGGGGTGGGAAGTGTCATTACGCTCTTGAAACTCTATATATGAAATACATGAAATTTATTCCTTGTATATACATAAAATTAAAATGCAAATATAAAAAAGTAAATGAGTAAATACTTATTGACGAGATTTTTCATCTTCACACTGCATGTGTATGTATGAAGATTCTTCAAAATGTTCACGAAAAAATAGAATGTAAAAAAGATTATTTGGTAAAAACATTTTTGAAATCTATACATAGCTGTTTCATAATGCACAATTTTCATAAACATTTTCCCTTTTAAGAATTATTGGGGTCAGCATTGGGTGTAGCGAGTAATGCCACCATCTGCTATGCTGGCATCCCTTATGGGTACTGGTTTGAGATCCAGCTGCACCACTTCTGATATAGCTCCCTGCTAATGTGTCCAGGAAAGCAGCAGCAGATGGCCCAAGTGCTTGGGTCCCTGCACTCATGTGGGAGACCTGGAAGAAGCTCCTGGCTCCTGGCTTTGGCCTAGCCTAACCCTGGCCACTGCAGCCATTTGAGGAAATGAAACAGTGAATAGAAGATCTCTTTCTCTCTCCCCACTCCCCTTCTCTCTGTATAACTCTGACTTTCAAATAAATAAGCAAATGTTTTTTAAAAAGGATTTATGTAGGGGCCGACGCCGTGGCTCACTTGGTTAATCCTCCACCTGTGGCACCGACATCCCATATGGGCGCCAGGTTCTAGTCCCGGTTGCTAGCTCTCTACTGTGGCCCGGGGGGGCAGTGGAGGATCGCCCAAGTGCTTGGGCCCTGCACCTGCACGGGAAACCAGGAGGAAGCACCTGGCTCCTGGCTTTGGATTGGCACAGCCCTGGCTGTAGCGGCCATTTGGGGAGTGAACCAATGGAAGGAAGACCTTTCTCTGTCTCTCTCTCTCTCTCTCTCTCTCTAACTCTCTAACTCTATCTGTCAAATAAAAGAAAGGATTTATCAATGCATTTATTTGAAAAAGAGAGTGAGAGAGAGGTCTTCTTTTTACTGTTTCATTTCCCAAATGCCTGCAGCAGCCAAACCTAGGCCAGGTCAAAGCTAGGAGCCTGGAATTCAATATGAGTAGTAGGGACCCAAGTATTTTACCTACCACCTGCTGCCTCCCAAGCTGCGAATTAGCAGGAAGCTGGATCAGCAGTGGTGCTTAGACTTATACCTAGGGACTCCATATGAGGATTAACTCTTGCACCAAATGCCCACTCCTCCATGAACTTTTTAATGATCCCTCATATATGGCAAAAGATAAAATATTTGATTATTTCAGCAGAGTATAAACTCAAAAGAAAACCTCTCCCTGCCCATTGCTAGTCCCATGCCACCCCTGATAAATCAATTGCTGTGACATATTTGCACATATGAACATCTATATATAATATATACAAACCTATTTATACATGTGATTTTGCAGTTTTATCTTTTATTCTTAATAATATATCTTCCAAATCACCCCATATCATCACTTAGCATTCTCCATAAAACTTTATAGTAGATGTACAATTTCCCATTGAATGGGTACACCATATATTTTATTTAATTACTCTGTTTCCAGTTGTCAGGATAGCTAACAATTTGAAACAATCCAAGTGTTTAATATTAAATAACTTGTTAAAACAGTTCTATTATGTGTTATAATATGATGTAATCTTTTAAAAATGATATTGTAAAAGTGCACTCAATGTCACAGCCTGATATTCACTGGGTCTTTTTACAGGAAAAGCAAGTTACAAATTCATCTGAATAGTTTGAGCTTTTATGACTATAAAATAGAAGCACACATGCCTAGAACACATATGGAAGGATGTGCAGTAAACGAACTGTTAACAAAGATTCTCTCCAGGGATTGGATGATAATAAACCTTATCATCCAAGTTTTTTGGTCCTGGTACACGTTGCTTATGTGTAATTTCTAAGTTCTCAACAACAAATCTATATTGCTTTGGCAATTAGAATAGCAAAGCAACAGAGGTGAATTGTTCAAGGCAAATTTGCATTCAGTCTGTGATGTGGCAGTCACATTTTGCAGCCTAAACCAGAGGGCCTACACCTTGCATTGCTTGGGCTCTGGAAGCAGTTGGAGTAGGCAGCAAGACAGCCCCATCAGAGAAGCCAGAGACCAGTATAGGGCAGTAGTAGTAACTGACAACCTTTTTGGGCTCACTCAGACAATGCTGAGTGGGACTGAGCTGAGAGAGAAATCCCTGAGGAGTGTGTTACTGGTAGTCAGGGATTGTTTTCCCTGTTATCAAGAAGAAGTGGCATTAAATTGAATATGGTAGGATAGTAGGATTTGCAGAGGCCAGTAGTAGGAAAGTAGGATACCTGTAGGCCCTGACAGTGATTGCTAAGGCAGTGAAAAGTTCTGCTTTTTCAAATCAACTGCCTTGCCAGTTAGTCACCTAAGGGTCATAGTGAGAGACAGCATGTACTCAATAATCTACACATGTGAATTCAAATTCCAGCCCTGTCACTCACTGAATGTTTGCTTAGCTAAGTTACTTAATTTTCAGAAGCCTCAGTTTCCTTGTTTGTAAGATGAAAATTAAATAACTGCCTCATCAGGTTGTTGTGAAGGTTCACTGAAATAATGGCTCTAATACTATATAGCACAGTGTCTGATTATCACATCAGAAAGACTCAACATATGGTATCTGTGATTATTAATAATGCTGCTGAAGAAAAAATGTAGCATTCATTTTTTAAAACATGTATTTATCTGAAACACAGAATGAGAGAGGGCAGAGGCAGAGAGATGGAAGGGCGAGAGTGAGAGTGAGGGAGAGGGAGACAGATTTTCCATCCACCAGTTCACTCCCCAAATGGCCACAATGGCCAGCACTGATACAGAGTAAAGCCAGGAGCACAGAGCTCCATCCAGGTCTACTACATGGGTGGCAGGGTCCCAAGCACTTGGACCATCCTCTGTGGCTTTTCCAGGAACATTAGTGGGAAGCTGGATCAGAAGTGGAGCAGCCAAGGCTTGAACACACACTCTGATATGGGATGCCAGCATCACAGGCAACAGTTTAACTCACTGCACCATAACCCCAGTCCTACAAAATGAAGCATTTAGAGGCCTGGTTAATTGTGATGATAAAATCATGAACAAGAGATTCATAATTCTCAGAAGTTTTGTTCAAGGTCCCTGACATGAGATATCAGAAAACTCTATTCTCTGTAAAACTCATACCTGTCTGAATTTCTAAATGAGAGAAAAGAATCATGTGTAGGATAGTAGCTACACAGGAGTCCAAACTAGGGTACATAGAATATACCCCTCTCCTGATACAACGGAGCCTTGGTTTCAGATGCATTGTGCATCGTTGTTATCATCTTCCACTTCCTTTTCCTAAACATTTATCTCTTTATGAGTCCTAGTGTTTGCTTTTTCCAAGTGCCTGAGTTCGCTATCAACCAGGATCCATGTGAACCACATCTTGAATTTCACTTACTTATTATTGCATTATTTATATATTACAGCACTTGTTCATTGTAGTTTAGAAGGGAAATGTAATCTGCTCCTGAGAGTGTAAATTATTGTATACCAAATATAAAAATGCCTGCCAAAGAGTTCATTATGTGTTAAATAATTAACTTTTGACAGTTTAAATGTTTTATATTATTTAAAAATCCTTCATGGGTGGGTGTATAGTTTTGTAAGAGTGTTTTAGTAATAATTAGGGAAATTGGTTAGTGCTTTTGTGTGGATCGTAGATGTACTGTTATTTTTTGATGTTAAATAACAGGGACAGTCATTTGGCATAGTCATTGAAGTGCCATTTCCAATGCCATATACAGTACCTGGATTTAAATCTTAGCTCTGCTCCAAATTTCTTATTTTTATTTATTTATTATTATTTTTTTTGACAGGCAGAGTGGACAGTGAGAGAGAGAGAGACAGAGAGAAAGGTCTTCCTTTGCTGTTGGTTCACCCTCCAATGGCCGCCGCAGCTGGCGTGCTGCGGCTGGCGCACCGCGCTGATCCGATGGCAGGAGCCAGGTACTTATCCTGGTCTCCCATGCGGGTGCAGGACCCAAGGACTTGGGCCATCCTCCACTGCACTCCCTGGCCACAGCAGAGAGCTGGCCTGGAAGAGGGGCAACCGGGACAGAATCCGGCGCCCGGACCGGGACTAGAACCCAGTGTGCCAGCGCCGCAAGGTGGGGGATTAGCCTAGTGAGCCTCGGCGCCGGCTCTGTTCCCAATTTCAACTTTCCACTTATGCAGATTCTGGGAGGCAGCAGGTGATGGCTCAAGTACTTTGATCCTTGTCACCCACAGGAGAGATCTGGTAGGAGTTCTCAGCTCCTAGCCTTGGCCTGATGCAGCCCCAGCTATTGTAGTTGGAGGCCTTTGGGAAGTGAATCAGCAGATGGGATCTCTCTCTCTCTTTCTAATCTTTTCAAAACATAAATAAATTTAAATAATGGAATATAAATTTTTGCTTTATGTTAATTCACTATACATCATGTTCTCAACTGTATTATTTATTTAAATATGCAGGAGTATCTGTACTATAACTACTACCACAATATTACCAACTCTCTTCCATCTAATACTTGCAAATAATTGCTATCCCCTCACTTCCACTAACTACTACCTCCAAGTGTCGTATTTACAGTCCTTAGAAAGGCTGATATGGCCTACTTCCTCTTTTTTTGTTTGAGCAGTCATGCGGTTTAGTATTAGGCTTTGTCCTAGTCTATTTTGTGTTTAATAATATGATTTCTTAGATTGAGTAACTTATAAGGAAAATAGGCTTGTTTCAGCTCATGATTCTGGAGGCTGTGAAGTCCAACAACATGGTACCAACATTTGCTCAGTTTGTGATGATAGCCACATGCTGCTTCAACTTATGGTAAAAAGCATTAGGACAAGTGATCACATAAGAAAGAGAAAATGGACCTGAACTCCTGAACTAGCTAGCCCATTCCCATGAAAAAGGCAGTAAATTCATTCATTATGGCTCTACCCCCATAACCCAAACACTTCCTTTTAAGCCCCACCTTCCAACATTGCTGCATTGAGGAATTAAGGTTCCAAGAATTTGGAGGAGATGCACTCAAACCATAGCAGGCCTATTCCTCAAAGTGAAAGAGCTAGACCTTGTTGTGGTGGGTTTCTGAATAAGGCTGCCAGAGATAAATGTACAAGTCCAGTCAAATATCTCTGCAACTCCAAGGACAAACCAGGAAGTTGGCAATCCCCAGAAGCAAGGGGGGTTAACAGTAGGGAAGGAGATTTAACATGGAATGGTAGCCAAAGATGCCCTTCTCCAATGCACCAGCTTAAGCCTGCTTGGGGTGTATGTGTGGAAGTGTGTTATCCCCTGCTATATCGAAAAGGTACTTGGTTGTTTTGGCAGGTGTTGACAAGCACATGAATGAGTAAATACAGAATGGAATTCTAGTTTTATTATGGATTAATTTTTGTCAGACATGTTCCTGATGAAAATGCCCAGAATGTATTCCCTGGTCAATGAAATTTAGGAAGACAACACTTTGTACTAGCAGTTATAATACTAGTTGAGATGCCTGTGTCCCATATCAGAGTGCCTCGGTACAATCCTGTCTCTACCTTTCTGCCTATCTAGACCATGAGAAGCAGCAACTGCGAAATAGTTGGGTCCCTAACTGAAAGATGTGGATTGAGTTCCAGGATCCTGGCTTTGGCCCAGGATAGTCTTAGCCATTGAGATCATTTGGGGAGTGAACTAGTAGATGAGAGTTTCTCTCTCTCTCTCTCTAAATCAAAATTATTTTTTAAAACAAATTCTTCTAAAAATACAGAAATATGAGGAAACATTATATTTGATGTATCAGCATATAAAAGGTTCAGGTAATATAGATACTTTTCCCCTGATTTGAACATTATACAATGGATACATGTATCAAAATATCACTTGGTACCCCAAAATATGTACAATTTTTATGTGTCAAATAAAAACTTCAACATATTTTATTAATTTTTTAAAGATTCTGATTAGTTGTGCATTAAAGCAACCTGATTGTTCTTTGCCTAATATTTTTTCCCTTGGCTCCCAGAAATCTTTTCTGTGGCAGCCCACTGAATACTATTCCAAAATACATTTTTTGAGGACCACCGCTATGGATTGTTCTAGAATGAGATATGGAAAACTTTAATAAACCTCGTGACCCACTCATTATCATATTTCTTCCTATTCCCTCTTTTCTCATGCTTTTTCTTCCCACCCTCCTCCTCCTCCATCTCTTTTCCCATATTTCCTCTTTTCTTCTCCATGTTCACTGGCACATTGCTAAGAAACTTGACCATCACCAAAGTATCTGATAATATTGTGAACAATACCAAGAGGCTGTCAAAAGGTGAAAAAATTATTCCCTACCCTTCCCTGTCCCTTGGGAGTTGATAGTAACTCACAGATCTGGGATGGGTAGATATGCAGATTCTTGATAACAAAAGCAATCTACATGCAAGCAAATGGCTGAACACATGGCATGCTCATGGAGGCGATGGGGAGTACACAGTAAATTACAGCTACACCTTTTTCAGTAGCTACACTGTGCCAAACACAGCTCAGCAGGAAGAAAAGAAACACAATTGTTATTCCCTGTATAATATATGCAATTGTACAGCCAGTGCTGTACTCTCAGAGGGACATTGTGCAATTTTCAGATTTTGTCACGTGCTATCTTCTTTGGGAAGCTGCACAAGAATAATGTTTGGCTTTGGCTGCCAGCTCAGCCATGGCCTTGCTGTGGGATTTTGAGAAAGCCATTTGGCTTCTCTGGGACCCAGAGGAGGTTTCGCTATTTGAGGGGTCTTCAAAAAACTCATGAAAAATGCATATTGTGAAAAAACTATGCATGGATTTCCAAAATTTTTTGCACCAGAATAATTCTTTAATTCCATTTTTCCCACTGAGCTTATGACATTCCCTTGTATGACCTGGATGGCCCTTCTCTTCCTGGTCTGAAATTCTGTGACGTCTCTGATGGGCCAGATACTGCTTAATGGTGGCTTAGGGGTGAAATGAATAGAAGATACTTCTGTTTTAAACCTATTGCTCCTTTTCATAAACCCCTTGCCAAATGTCGCCTGGGAGGGGAAAGGCTGACAGATTTGCAAGTGGGAACTAACTGATTGTGAGTAGGTGTTTGTGTGTCCATCCCCATGCCTTATTCCCTCCCCCATACCCCAGCATTGCTTTGCTCAATGAATATTATGAATACTTGATTTTGAAGCACATTTGCTCAGATGTCATTTACATTCTGGGAGTAAGCTATGGTGTGCTAGTCAAGAGAACAATGTGTGACAACTGAATAACCATAGCTGTCACTTATGTAGAACTAATGCATATGCAGGACTCCAGGAAGATAACTTAATGTGTATTATACTGTTTAAACCTCACAACAATCTTGTAAGGTCCATTTTATTATCCTCATTTTACAAGTGAGAAAAGTAAGCCTTAGAGATATTCCATGACCTGCCCAAGGTCAAACAGTCAACTTAAGGGGCTAGTTTTTAAATCCAAAGCTCTCAACTCACATGCTTTTCTTCTAACTAGATCAAACAGGGTGCCAAAGGAGGTAATCAGTTGTGCAGATGGGAAGGAAGGATGGAGGCAACAGAGCCTCTCACCTTAGCTGGCAAATGCTTTATGTCTTATTCTAGCTTTATGTAGAAGCAAGTAGTGGGTGCCAACTCCCAGTGGACCAGAGTGCCCTTCCAGTATTTAGCACTCTCCATCACTTCTGTTGGATATTTTATTCATCAGTGGCTGCTGGAAGCATAGTGGCAGGCTTTCTGCAGCAGCCACAGCAGAGAGCTTGCTCCAGCTCTATCTGTTCACATGACTGGCCAGGAGCTAAAGCCTGAAAGATATGGAGCTTGTCTTTGAGACTTCCTGTCCTCTTTTCAGGACCCCTGCCTCTTTCTTCTCAGCAACCACTATGAACCTTGGGTGCATATTCCACCTCTGGGATCCCTTCACCCTGGCATTTCTCCCATGAACCTGCCATCCTCAGAAGTTCCCAGTGAGTCAGACCTTCTACCCCTCTATTCCTTTTGTTAATACGAGTGGATTTCAAAAAGTTCATGGAAATGGAATTAAAACATAATTTCAATTTGGTGCAAACACAATTTGAAATCCATGCATAGAGGGATATTCATAAAGTTCATGGAATTGTATATTGTGCAATATGTAAAAACTGTACATGTATTTCAATTTTTCTATCAAAGCAAATTATTTTTTTTATTTTTGAAAGATGTATTTGGTTATTTATTAAGTAGTGTGACACAAAGAGGGAGGGAAGGATGGAGGGAGGGAGAGAAAAAGAGAGAGAGAGAAAGAGAGAGAGAGGGAGGGAGAATGAATGAATGAATAAATGAAAACGAAAATGGTCTTCTAGGTCTAAACCATGCTGGTCTCTCACACTTGTTAGCTCAAGCACTTGAGTCAAGATCCCCCTGGTTTCCCATGCACATTAATAGGAAGCTGGATTAGAAGCAGAATAACTGGGACATGGACTGGCACTCTGATATGGGACACCAGTCTTACCTTTCACAAACAGTGGCTTAACCTGCTGTGCCACAATACTAATCCTGCAAACTCATCTTTTAATTGCAATTTCCTATGAGGTTTTTAAAAATATCCTCATATCTCCTAACCTTGTGTCTGTCATAGACTAAGAAAGTAATTCAAACAACTGATAATCACTAATGTTTATTAACCATTCTCCTTAGGTAGAACTCTGTTCTAAGCACTTATAAATAGCATTTCATTTAGTTTATAAGAATCCCATGTGCAAAACTCTTATTGTATCCACTTGACTGTGGAGGAGGTTGCATTTAAAAGGAGTTAACTTGTTGTTTCTGCCTTCAAAGTCCATGTTCATGTTCATGCCCATATTGTTTCAGCCATATGGTGCCAATAACTAGGATAACCCAGGCTGCCTGTTACATGTTTCTTCAGTACATGTTAGATATACTATCTGTGAAAGTAAATTCACAGTATTTTTTCTCTAGAGAGTCTTTCCACTGCAAATGCTCCCTCCTCCCTTCTCAGTGTCTTCAGAACTGTTGTGCAGGCCATACAAGACACACATTATAAGATAACTATGTTTGTATTTAAAATTTCTCTCATTTTCCCTCTCATCCTTCCTTACATTCATCTCACCCACATTCAGCATATTTTTCCTGTTGGCTCCAGTGTTCATACTCAAAAGTGACCTTCCTTGTTCCTTAGCTTGGCTAATTCAAATTTGGTTATTGTTTTCTCAGTATTTCTGTGATATTCTTTCTGTTTTTTTTTCTTTTTCATTTTTCTTCTCTCAGCAAGAAATATTCTTACTGGTTTCTCTACTTCCTCATCACTCAATAAGGTGGACTCATTTGTTGTTATATCATCATTGTGAGGATGACAGTATTAGTTACATTGGTCTCATTTGATAGATGAGGAAACTGAGGCTTACAAGGGATCATACAATCTCTTCTCCAGCTGAGAGTTCTTTCCTGATATAATTAGCTATGAGCAAAAGCAGATATTGAGAGTACTGAGGTATGTGGCGATTTCTAGAATATATTTTTGACCTAAAATCACACTATTTTCTTGATATGTTTGCTAAAATACCAGGACAAGAATGGGGTGAACTGAGTTATGAAGGTCTCTAAGATAGGCCCTTAAAAGGTCTCAAATCTCACACCCAACTGAAAGAAGAAAAATTTGATACTTTGAGCATTGTTTAAATATAGCAAAATAAATCATCTGCCACTCTAAGTCAAAGCCAGGCTGAAATCTGATGACATATTTAATGACTCTCTTATTTCTGGCTGTATCTTTCTAATAACATGATGGATGAGAATGTCAAAGGAAAGCACATGATAAGCAATACTTGGAAGTCAGTACTGTGAAGAATGATCTATTGTGGAAAGAGCTACACCTTTTTCTCAACATTTTATAATAGCAGTATATAATATTTTGTAAATCAAAATCCTAGCTCTCTAATTGGAGAAAGGGTTGGTAAGTAGGGAATTCAAGGAATAGTTGGGACTAGGGGCAAAGGAACATCTTTCCTTTTACCTGGACACCAGATGCACCTTTGAGGCCATATTTCACCATTAAAGATTGTGTTAGAATTTTCTCTGTACTTTCAGTTCATGACATATTACATGGCACATACTAGAGGCTGTGTAGGTGGGGGAGTGGATTTAGGCAACTGTTGTGTTCTGAGTTCTTCTTCTGAATATTCATTTGATGCGACAGCTTATTCTGTCCTTAATAGAGACTCTATGGAGCCATTATTGTCCAAATGCTAGAATGGACTAAGCCACCACCTATACTATGGATATATAGGCTGTTTAGGATGATTCAAATAAAGCAATAGCAAAACTTTTGTTATCCAGTGCTTTTCAAGTTAGGGTTTTGCTTCCCATTGTAATGCAAATGATCTTAGACTATGCAGTATGTGGGCAAGGGGTCTCATTCTGCCTGTGCCTCTTGGATTAGCTTCAGAAGCAGAGCCACTTGAAGTAAAAGGTTAAATAAGCATATCTTTCTGGCGTGCCCATTTTTACTGCAAAAATTGAAGAATGGTAGGTTAAGTGCTTTTTGATGATGTAAACAATCATTTATAGATTGAAGCTAGTGGTTATGGAGATTAAGATGATGGAATAAGGAGGGAGTCTCCTGCTCTAGGCTAGGAGAAGATTAAAAAAAATGGAAAGAGTGCAGTCTCAGGGAAGAGTTAGGGAGAAAACAGCAGAGGAAACTCTACGTAAATTGGAGGGACACAGTGGACCTATGTGGAGGGCGAGGATACACACAACTCAGGACCTCAGCATGCAAGAGCCACAACACCAGCATTGGAGAGTGAGGTGAGACCAGACTATAGCAGCCCAAGCCACTGGCAAAATAGGCTGCAGGAAGAGCCTAGAGAGAATCTGGCTTGGAGCCCTGTGGGAGATAATGTACTTGCCAAACCAGAGGAGAAAAAAAACAAAGAGGGAGCATGTTTTGAGAGAAATCACTCTGAAATCGCATCCTGTAATAAGCTGATAAAGAGAAGGCACCATTTTGGACATATGTAGCAGCTGTGCCAGCTCATGTCTATGACCTGCAACCAGACAGGCAGACTCCTGAGTCTGGTGGGGAGAACAGATGGAGTTGGGTGCTTGTGACTGTGGGAGGCTTGTGTGCTGGCACTGTGAAAACACTGAAGCTTCATCGGAGGACTCAAGGTGTTGCTTGGACTTTGGGCAGTCACTGTGGGAAACTCCACATGATCAGGGCTCCTTGGTTACCTGGTGAGGGACATTTCTGGGGAATCTGAGCTTACACTGAGGACTGAACAGATCCTTTGTGTGGTCCGTGTGTCGGAGCAGATAAATAATATACCCACTGGGACTAGCACCAAGGCACTAGTCTCCTTTGAAGAGAGGAGTTCAGCTGAATCTACGCCAACAGACAAGAGAAAACCACCCCCTCTGATTAAAAAAAAAGTGGAAATTTACCACTCCAAACCTAATTGTGTCATCTCAGATATGCTCTTCACCCTGGAGCACTGAATAGGAATTCCCTGAAAGCACATACTCCACTAATCCACTCAGGTATTGTCCAAAGATAAAAGCTTCTACAGTGAAAAATCAAAGAAACTAACAGGTATCTGCACGAATGCTGAATAACAAACGTACTAATTCAAGAAACAAGTATAAGGAAGAAAAAATCACACCCCCAAAAGAACACAGCACTTCAATACTAGATTGTGAAGATGATGAGATTGAAGAAATGCCAGAAATGGAATTCAAAAAATTGATCATAGGACTAATTAAAAGTAATCACAGGCAAATGCATGAAATAATGAAATCCATACATGACATGAAAGAAAATTTCTTCCACAAAATTGAGATCTTAAAGAGAAATCAAAATGAAATATTGGAAATGAAAAATTCAATAAACAAGTGAAAAATGCAGTGGAAAGCCTTAACAACAGAATTAGTGAAGCAGAAGAAAAAATATCTGACTTAGAATACAAAGCATAGGAAATTATACAGTTAGACTAAACACAAGAAGAAGAAATTAGAAAACTAAAAACACTGTTGGTAATCTACAGGATGCTATAAAATGATCCAACATACAAGTTCTAACAGTTCCTGAAGGTATGAAAAGAGAGAAAGGATTAGAAGGCCTTTTTAGTGAAATAATAACAGAAAATTTCCCTAATTTGGAGAAAGAAAGGGACATCCAAGTAGAGGAAACACATAGAACTCCTAATAGACATGACCAGAAAGGATCTTCATCACAAAACATTGTAATCAAACTCTCCACAGTAAAACATAAAGAAAAGATTCTAAAATGTGCATGAGAGAAATGTCAGATTATGTTCAGAGGATCTCCAATTAGACTTACAGCAAACTTCTGATCAGACATCCTAGAGCTAGAAGAGAATGGTGAGATATATTTGAACTCCTAAGAGAAAAGAACTGAAAACCCAGAATACTATACCCTGCAAATCTCTCATTTATGAATGAAGGTGAAATAAAGACCTTCCATGAGAAACAGATATTGAAAGAATTTTTCACCACCCATCCAGCCCTGCAGAAGATGCTTAAGGATGTGCTGCACACCAAAACACAGAAACATGGTCATCACTATGAAAGAAGATAAAGGAAGTAAATCTCCCAGGAACAGTACAAAGGAAATGCAAAGAAAAATAGGAATATTTTTTTGGAAAAATGGCAGGGCAAATTTGTTAGTTATCAATAGTCACTTTGAATGTAAATGATCTTAACTGCAGTTAAAAGACATAGACTGGCTGAATGGATTAAAAAACAGAACCCATGTATTTGCTGCCTATAAGAAATGCTTCTTACCAACAAAAATGCATGCAGACTGAAAGTGAAAGAATGGAAGAAGCTATTCCATGCTAACAGACACCAAAAAAGAGCTGGTGTGGCCATCCTAATAGCAGACAAAATAGACTTTAACACAAAAACTATTAAAAGGACAAAGAAGGGCACTATGTAATGATAACAGCGTCAATTCAACAGGAAGATGTAACTATTATAATTGTGTATGCACCTAATTACAGGGCAACTGGCTATATAAAATAAGTGTTAATTGATCTAAATGGAGACACAGACTCAAATACAATAGCAATAAGGGATTTCAACATCCCACTTTCAATAATGGACAGATGAACCAGACAGAAAATCAGCAAGGAAACAGCAGAGTTAATCGACACTATAGACCTAATGGACGTAACAGATATCTACAGAGCTTTTCATTCTACAGTTGTAGAATACACATTCTTCTCAGCCATGCATGGAACTTTCTCTAGAATTGATGACATGCTAGGCCATAAAGAAAGTCTCAGCAAATTAAAAAAAAAATTGAAATCATACCATGCATATTGTAGGACCACAATGGAATGAAGCTGGAAATCAGCAACTCAGGAATCTCTAGAATATATGCGAACACATGGGGACTGAATATCATGCTCCTGAATGAACAGTGTGTCATAGAAGAAATCAAAAAAGAAATTAAAAGATTTCTGACAACAAAGATGACAGCACAACATATCAAAATGTATGGGATACAGCAAAATCTGTGTTAAGAGGAAAGTTTATAGCAATTGGTGCCTACCTCACGAAATTGGAAAGGCACCAAATAAATGAGCCATCAATGCATCTCAAGGATCTAGACAAACAACAGCAAACCAAACCTAAAACTACTAGGAGAAAAGAAATAATAAAAATTAGACAAGAAATCAACTAAATGTAGACAAAAAATACAAACATCAGCAAAACTAAGAGCTGTTGTTTTGAAAAAATAAATAGAATTGACATACTATGAGCCCAACTAACTAAAAATAGAGCGAGAAGGCCCAAATTAATACAATTAGAGAAGAAAAATAAAATGTAACAACAGACACCACAGACATAAAAAGAATCATAAGACCTTACTATAAAGAGCTGTATGACAACAAACTGGGAAACCTAGAAGAAATGGATAGATTCCTTGACACATTCAACCTACCCAACTTGAGCCATGAAGACATAAAAAACCTAAACAGACCCATTACCAAGATGGAAATTGAGTCAGTAATACAGAACCTCCCAACAAAGAAAAGCCCAGTACCAGATGGCTTCACAGATGAATTCTACCAGAGATTTAAAGAAGAATTAACTCCAATTCATCTCAAGTTATTCAAAACAATTGAAAATGAGGGAATCCTCCCAAATTATTTCTATGAATCCAGCATCACCTTAATTCCTGAACCCAGAAAAGATGTAACAGAGAAATAGAGCTACAGACCAATCTCTTATGAACATAGATGCAAAAATACTCAAAATTCTAGGCAATCGAATCCAACAACACACCACACAGATCATTCATCCAGACCAAGTGGGATTTATCCCTGGTGTGCAGGGATGGTTCAACATTCACAAATCAATAAATGTGACACATCACACTAACACACTAAAGAACAAAATAGGATTACCTCTATAGATGCAGAGAAAGCCTTTGATGAAAGATAACACCCTTTCATTATGAAAACTTTAAGCAAATTCTGTGTAGAAGGAACATTCCTCAACACAATCAAGGCAGTTTATGACAAACCCATGGCCAGTGTCCTATTGAATGGGGAAAGGTTGGAAGCATTCCCACTGAGATCCAAAACTAGATAAGGATACCCACTCTCACCATTGCTATTCAATATAGTCCTGGATGTTGTAGCCAGATCCATTAGTCAAGAAAAACAAATCAACTGGAAAGAGGAGGCCAAACTATCCCTTTTGCAGATGACATGATTCTACATATAGGGGATCCAAAAGACTCCACCTAGAGACTATAGAAACTCATGAAGATCTTGGTAAAGTAACAGGATATAAAATCAATACACAAAAATCTAAAACCTTTGTATAAAAAGAGAATTTCATGGCTGAAAAAGAACTTCTAAGATCTATTTACAAAAGCTAAAAAAACAAGCACCTTGGAATAAATTTAACCAATGATGTCAAAGAGCTCTCCAATGAGAATCACAAAATATTAAAAAAAAAGAAATAGAAGAAGATACAAAAAATAGGAAAAATCTTCCATGCTCATGGATTGGAAGAATCAATATCATTAAATGTTCATTCTTCCAAAATCAGTTTACAGATTCAATATTATACCAATTACAATACCAAAGACATTCTTCTCAGAACTAGAAAAAAATGATGTTGAAATTCATGTGTAAGCACAGGAGACCTCGAGTAGCTAAAGCAATCTTATACAACAGAAACAAATGTGGAGAAATTAAAGTATTAGATTTGAAGACATACTATAAAAAGTTATAGTCAGAACAGCCTGGTACTCATTGAAAAACAGATAGATAGACAAATGGAACAGAATAGAAAGTCCAGAAATCAATCCAAGCATCTACAACCAATTTACATTTGATCAAGGAGCTAAAACCAATCCTTAGAGCAAGGATATTTGCTTCAATAAATGGTGCTGTGAAAACTGGATTAACACATGCAAAAAGTATGAGGCAGGACCCCTAACTTACAACTTATACAAAAATCCATTCAAAATGGATTAAAGATCTAAATCTACAACCTGAACCTATCAAAATATTAGAGAACATTGGGGAAACTCTGCAAGATATTGGCTCAGGCACAGAATTCTTGGAAAAGACCCCAGAGGCACAAGCAATCAAAGCCAAAATTAGCAAATTGGATTACATCAAATTGAGAATGTTCTGTACTGCAAAAGAAACACTGAGGAAGGTAAAAAGGCAAGCAACAGAATGGGAGAACTTATTTGTAAACTATGCAACCTATAAAGTATTACTAAACAATATATAAAGAGATCAAGAAATTCCAGAACAATAAAACAAACAACTCAGTGAAGAAATGGGCCAAAGACTTAAACAGACATTTTTCGAAAGAGGAAATCCAAATGGCCAACAGACATGTGAAAAAATTTTCAGGATCACTAGCAATCAGGGAAATGCAATTCAAAACCACAATGAGGTTTTATCTCACCCCAATTAGAATGGCTTTCATAAAAAATCAACAAACAACATATTCTGGCAATGAGGTGGGGAAAAAGGTACCCTAATCCACTGTGGGTGGGAATATAAACTAGTAAAACCACTATACAAGACAGTTTGGTGGTATATAACCTATTATAGGACCCAGCCATCACACTCCTGGGAATTTACCTAAGAGAAATGAAATCAATAAATAACAGTTATCTGCACTTTTATGTTTATTGCATTTCAATTCACAATAGCTAAGATATGGGATCAACCTAAATGTCTATCAACAGAAAACTGGAAAAAATAATTAAGGGATATGTACTCTATGGAATACTACACAGCAGTAAAAAATGAAATCTAGTCACTTGCAACAAAATGGATGAATGTGGAAAACATCATAGTTAGTGAAATAAGCCAGTCCCAAAGGGACAAATACCATATGTTCTCCCTGATCTGTGACAACTAATAGACCAAGTAAAAGTAAATCTGTAGATTGAAATTGACACTTTGAGATACAATGACTTGAACAGCACTTATCTTGACTGTGAAGGAACAGTTTTTTTCTCTTCTTCATACTATTTGTTGAACTTTTTACTTAACATAGAGTTAGTCATATGTGTATAAAGCTAATTGAAAATAAATATCAGTAAAAAAGAGTGGGAATAAGAGAGGAAGGAGGAAGTTTGTAACTGTAAAGCTGTATAGTTCTGCATATGTTCCTACAAACAATTTTATGGGTACATTTTAAAAAATTGCCATGGGACCCCACATTCCCTTAAGCTGGCTGGTAAAAACATCAGCTTAAGTGTTAAAGTGACCATATTAAATGTTAAAGGGATCATATAAATAAGATCAAGTGTCTGGTAATAATAATTAGAATTAAAAAGGAGAGAATGTTCCAACATTGGAAGCAGTCCACAGAGCAGACTCGTACAATTATAATCACTTTAAATTGCACTCTGACCTCAGAATTAGCCCTTGAGGAATTCTAGTCTGGCTGAAAAGGCCATGAGAGCATTTCAGGCATAGGAAGCCAAGATACCAAGATACTGTGGCAAAAAAATGTCCTACCTGAAGGATCTCTATGAATGAGACCCCAGCAGAAAAAAGGGACCATCAAAGAAGGATATACTTTTCTCTGAAGGGAGGAGAGAACTTCCATTTTGCTTATGGCAAAATATTGTCTAAATACTGACAGAGATTGTGGGTTTAAAAGGCTTCCATAGTCTTGGAAGCTCATGTCAAGAGCCTCGGTTGATCACTGACGTCATACATAAGAGTGTTAATTGCTAAATTACAACAGAAATCACTGTGCACTTACTCCCCATGAAGGACTTCTATCCTCAGTGAGTTGTATTATGATAATTTACTGTAAAACATGTTCTCAGTTTTTTTGTGTGTGTGCAAATGGTTGAAATCTTTATTTAGTATAGATTTGGTCTTCTGTGTATAAAGTTAATGAAAATGAACCTTATTGGAGAATGGGACTGGTAATGGGAGAGGGAGGAGGATGTGGGGTGGGAGTAGTGGTGACAGGGCAGCTATAGTGGGAAGAATCACTATATTCCTAAAGTTGTACTTATGAAATTTGTGCTCATTAAACAAAAGGTCTCTTTGGAAAAAAAAAATTCTAGTGCTGATATTTGTGAGCTCAGGCTGCCGTAACCAAAATACCATAGGTGAGATTGCTTCAACAATATAAATTTCTCTATCTTAGAATTTTTATTCATTTGTTTGCATTTATTTGGAAGGCAAAGAAACAGAGAAACATACAGACATACACACACACACACACAGAGAGAGAGAGAGAGAGAGAGTGTTCCAATCCACTGGTTCACTCTACAATGCCCATAACAGGTGGGACTGTGTTGGGCCCAAGACAGGAACCAAGACTCAGTACAAGTCTCCCTTGTGTGTGGCAGGGATCCAAATGTTTGAGCCATCACTTACTGTCTCCTACGGTGCACATTAGCTGGAATTGGAAACAGCCAAATCTGAACCCAGGAACTCTGATAAGGAATGTAGGCATCTTAACCTTGCTTCACCAAACACCCATACAAGACATATAGTTCTAACAGTTTTGCAGGATGAGAAATATATGAACAAGGTGCTACTCTGTGAGGCCTATCTTCTTGGCTTGGTGTTGTGTCCTCACATGCTGGAAAGATAGGGGAAGCAAACTTTGGCATTTCTTCTTGTTAGGGCACTAATTCCTTTATAAGGTCTCCACATTTATGATCTCATCTAAATATAATTACCACCCAAATGCCCCATCTCCAAATGCCTCATATTAAGACTGAGAGCTTCAACATATGAGCAGGGGGCCCAATTCAGTACATGACAGTATCTAATCAAGTGTACTATGATACACACACACACACACACACACACACATATATATATATATATATTTATGTATGTATCTCTGATCTGCTGGGGATGTACTTGTATTTTCCTCTGCCTAGGGCGAGCTTAAGGTTTAGAAACAGCACTAGAATTATGTAGGTTGCTCTAATACAAATGGTGTTTCTTGGAGTTGTGCAATGAAGAAGCCTTAAGCTCTGTGAAGCTCTTAGGAGTAGTTTGTACCTGGATGTGAATAAAAGACTTGAAAGGAAATGTAAATGACTGTGAGTGGACAGTGGGTGTGATAAGGCTGAGAATAGGGGGCACTGAGAGAGAAAAAGGGACAGAACCAATATGCTGGGGCCTTTGATTATTCTCTTCCTCAATTTCAGTGTTTTGGAGAAAAGGTTGGCTTCCTGGCACCTCTTTCCCATCTGATTTTTGTGCATTTCATAGAATGTTGTACTTCTAAAATTGTCCTCAGATGGGTTCTAGAGAAACAGATTAATCCCCAGATACCAGCAGGTTTCATTTCTGAGGGTGGGAATGGGGGCATTAAATAAGAATCCTGCTTCAGTAACCTCATTTAAACTTTCTACAAAATGCACATGGCATCAGCTTTCCTTGTAAATCTGTTAGGCCAAGATTATTGAGGTTTTCTCTTCGCTCTCTGCACTCAGAATGTAACAGCTAACGAATGAGTACTCCTGCCCTTGTACTCTGAAGCCAAAGTGAAGTGTAGCAGCTGAAGTGGTGTTTTCTATTCACTAGGATATTATGATTTCCCAAGCTTTGCTGTAAAACCTTCCTTGTAGATGCTGTGAACTGCTTCCTAACTCATCCTCCTTGCTTGATTTTCCACATTCATTTCTTTTAAGTCTTTTTATTCCCTTTCTTCACTTTCATAGAAATCTTCACCTCTGCTACCATAGTGTGTTCAAAAAGGTCTCTCACTCACCCCAGAGTGGCTCTGAACTACATAACCCAAATCTCAGGTTCTTGTTAATTTAACTCAATGAAAATAATTGATAGTGTACATATGGTATATTGTCCACAACCAATGATACCTTAGTTTACTTGAATGAACTTCTTCCTCTACAAAATTCCACTTGTTCTCTTGGCAATATCTTAACAATTATAACAATAGTCACCACTTATTGACCAACTGTACTGTTACATTTCTTTTCACATTTAATCTTGTCAACAATTTTGTGAGGTATTAGTATTCTCACTTTATGATTAAGGCTCAGACATATGAAGTGGTTTGTTCAATGTTTTTTTTTTTTTTGGAAAGAATTTCCTTCTCAAAAATATCTCTGCTGCTAGGGTTATTTCATGGGTTTATATACACAAAATACATAACTTACTGGCCTCTTTCCAGGCAGCAAAGTATAGTAGTTGAAATCACAGGTCATGGTATAGGAGAGATTTGGGTTTGAATTATGGATTTGCTGTGTGACCTTGGAAAAGTCACTTCAACTCTCTAGATCTGTTTCCTATCTGTAAAATGAGAACAGTAATTCTCGTGTACCAGAGTTATTATAAGACAAAATAAGATGGTATCTGAAAAGTGTTAGCAGATAAATGACAGCTTGTTATTAATAATCCGAGGTTCAGATTGGTAGTGATACAGATCCTGCCAAATAAGGAGCAGAGTTTGAGCTATAGAAGAAGTTCATGTATTTTGGAGAAAATACCTCAGGACTCCCAGGAGAACTTTAGACAGATTTCACAGTTAAAGAGTATTGACTCCTCCAAATAAATAGAGCAGTTGGTTTAGAAAATTATTTGACCTGATTTAAGAGGTCTTCTGTATAATTTGAATGAAGACCCTTTGCCTCATGTCTCACAATGTTTTGATTAAAGGAACACAAGTTCTGTATACAAACTGATTGAAGAGCTGTTGAAATCTTCATTCAAAGATCTCCCTAAAATGCCAAAATCAGATTAGTCATCCCTCTATATCTGCACATTCCATATCTATGGATTCAACCACGTATTGAAAAAGACAAAAGTAGCATCTGTACTGAATATGTACAGATTTCCACTTGTAACTATTCCATAAACAATACAGTATAACAGATATTTACATAGAATTTATATTAGACATTTTTAAATGTTTATTTATTTTTATTGAATTGGCTGATTCATTCCCCAAACGCCAGGCCAAAGCCAAGAACCTAGAACTCCACCGCATCACCCAAGTGGGTGGCAGGAAGTCTGTACTTGAGCCACCATCTGCTGCTTCCCAGGGTGCATATCAACAGGAAGCAGGATCAAACTGGAGGCAGGACTCCAATCCAGGCATTCCAATATCAGGTGCTGATGTCCCAAGTGGCAGCCAAATCAGTGTGTCACAACACTCACTCTATATTGGGTAGTATAAGTAATCTAGAGAGGATCTGAAGTATTTGGTAAGCTATGCATAGCTTGTATCTGAATACTATGCCATTTTATACAAGGGACTTAAGAATCCCAGATTTTGGTATCTATGGGGAATACAGGACCCAATGTCTCAGAGATACAGAGGGATAGTATGTATTCAGATGAAAAGATAGTGTTATTTACAATCCCCTTTCGTATTCCCTGCACTCTCTTAGTGTACTACACACCACAGCTACCACTAGGTCCCATTTCTCTACAACTCCATCTCTGTGAACGTTTCTCACAAATAGAGCACTTGGAAGATTTCTTTGCTTTCTTTTCTCCTTCAACTCTCCTCCCTAGATGAACTCTTTATTCTGCAGGTCCACTTACCCAGATTCTACATCAAAATGAAAGAGTTTTGGGATCATCCTGTAGATGACCTTGAGGCTGTCAGGGAGTGAGGGAGAGAGAGAGGGAGAGAAGAGGGGTGCAGAGAATATGTGTGTGTTTATGTGTTTATGTGTGTGTGTATGTGTGTGTACCTGCATATATGTGCACACCTGTGCTAAGGCAAGGGGTCTGAGTGGATTCAGGAGTAGAATGAAAATATTTATTTAATGATTTTTTTAGATTTCACAGTTTATCTCATTTGAAATTTATACTTACTCAAAATATGATTATTCAGACAATAGAAGACATTTTTCCCTCTTTTGGGTAGGAGTTTTGTAATTCAAAAATGCAATATTTACCATTAGGACTATTCTGATTGGTAACTATTTAGAGTTTTTAGAAAAGAATAGTTAATTGATATATTTTAGTACCAAAAAATGCCTCAAAACCCCAGCATCCAAGGTATGGTAGTTGAGGGAGATAATAAGATAAGCTCTGAGTAAAAGTTTGGAGGTGTGACTTTGTGGCATAGTGGATTAAGCTACCACCTGTGACACCAGTATCCCATGAAGGTGGATTCCAATCCCAGCTGTTCCACTTCTGATTCAGCTCCCTGCAAATGTACCTGAGAAAGCAGTGGAAGATGGTCCAAGTGGGAGACCTGGAAGGAGTCCATTTGGGGAGTGAACCAGCAGATATCTCTCTCCTCTCTCTCTCTCTCTCTCTAATAAATAAATAAAAAAACTTTGGAAACATCTGATGCGGTGCTTCATGTCACATACATGGTCTCATTTAGTCCTCACAACTCCCTGTGAGGTGCATGCTAGTAACTATTCTGCAGTTGAGGAAATGAAGACTTATTGAAGTGAAGAATCTTACCTAATGTCACTCAGCTGACAAAGAGTTAATTTGGGGTTGAGTCCAGAACTGTTTGACTCTAAAATAACAAAAGGCAAAAACATTTTCCTGGAGAGTCTCAGAGTCCCTCCTCCTTCCATTCTCAATTCCCCCTGCTCTCTGATAACACTTTCTCATTCCTTTATACCTTTATCACTCTGATTCTTCCTCCATTGTTGCCAAAACAGCATCAATTCCAAGACCTATTATTGGATGTGACCTTCATATTAACATGCTTTTTAAAAAGTCTAATGTTGCCAGATAGGATATGCATATGCACACACAAAAGAGAGAGAGAGAGAAAGAAAGACCATGCATATGAGGGGTTCTTCAAAAAGATCATGAAAATGCATATTATTTAAAAAAAAAAACTACACATAGATTTCAAAACTTTTATACTAAAGTAATCTTTAAATTCATTTTTAAGAACTTTTTGATGCTCCTGTTACAGTGAAATGAACACTATGAGAAACGGTGACTTGATCAGCGCTCGCCCTGACTGTTGATGAACAACTTAATATGTTATCCCTCTTAGTATTTTTTTGTTTGTTCTACTTAATACTTTTGGTTGAATACTGTAATCAATACACAATTCTTCTTAAGTGCTGAAACTTAACTGAAAAGTGATCGCTGTTAAATATAAGAGTGGGAATAAGAGAGGGAAGAGATGTGCAATTCGGGACATGCTCAAGCTGACTTACCTCAAATGGTAGAGTTAGAAACATACCAGGGGATTCGAATTCAATTCCATCAAGGTGGCATGTACCAATGTCATCTCACTAGTCCCAGTGATCAATTATCTGTTCACAATTGATCATAATGATAGGACTAAGAACCAAAGAGAACACATAAACTAGTGTCTGCAAATACTAATTGATAGAATAAAAAAGGGAGAGAATGATCCAACATGGGAAGTGAGATACACAGCAGACCCATAGAATGGCAGATGTCCTAAACAGCACTCTGGCCTCGGAATCAGCCCGTAAGGCATGCGGATCCAGCTGAAAAGCCCATGAGAGTACTTTAGGCATGGAAAGCCAAGACACTCTAGGGAAAAAAAAAAAAACTTAAATGAAAAATCTCCGCGAGTCAGATCCCAGTGGAAAGAAAAGGTCATCAAAGAAGGAGGTACCTTTCTCTGAAGGGAGGAGAGAACCTCCACTTTGACCATGGCCTTGTCTAAATGTGATCAGAGTCGGTGAACTCAGGGGGCTTCCATAGCCTTGGGAGTTCATGACAAGAGCCTAGGGTGATTACTGAGGCCATAAACAAGAGTGTCAATTTGTTAAGTCAACAACAGGAGTCACTGTGCACTTACTCCTCATGTAGGATCTCTGTCCTTAGTGTGCTGTACATTGAGATTTAATGCTATAACTAGTACTCAAACAGTATTTTTCACTTTATGTTTCTGTGTGGGAGCAAACTGTTGAAATCTTTACTTAATGTATGCTAAACTAATCTTCTGTATATAAAGAGAATCGAAAATGAATCTTGATGTGAATGGAAGGGGAGAGGGAGTGAGAAAGGGGAGGGTTGCAGGTGGGAGGGACATTACGGGGGGGAAGCCATTGTAATCCGTAATCTGTACTTTGGAAATTTATATTCATTAAAAAAATTAGATGATAATAAAAAAGAACTTTTTGAAGCACACTTATAACTTACTTACACACTGCCTAACCCCTACAACAACCTTGTGAGTAAGCTATGATCATTGCCATTTCACAGATTTGAATTTAATTTTCCAAGAACGCCATTTACATTTCAAGCACTATTTAATGTGAAAAGACAGATTCAGAGAGATCACATAACTTGCCTCTTCTTTGCATGTTAAGCTTTGAAACCATATACAACCTCTTCTAAAACCCACCCACTTGCACTCTTATCTATGGCGTGATCTACATCCAGACACCACCCTAAGCTCCAGCCCCTGCTGCCATTGCTAGAAGCCAGGTGGCCACATGGCCCAGCCACTGCTGTCAGCTCCACCCCCATCTTAATGGGATTCACTGCTCCTACTTCCCTGCCCGCCCCCAGCAAAGTTTTAAGAGAACCTGTTCCTGAACACTTGGCTGTCTATCTCTCCATCTTCTGATATCTCTCCTTCTCTCTCTCTCTCTCTCTCTCTCTCTCTCTCTGTCTCTTAATATCTCTCTGGATTTCTTACACTCTCCTTCTCTTTCTTTTTCCTTCTTCATCCCTTCCCTCTGGTCTTTCAGGTTTCCCCCAATAAAACCCTTTCACTTAAACAAATAAATAAATAAAACCCACCCACTAATTTATCACATAGAGGTAGAAGGTTACATGATTAGAAAATAGGATAAAAGTGACCATACAGCTTCCTGTACTTGTTTTTGAGTTAAATGCAACTCCAGAAGGCCACATGTAATCCAGATGAAAGGAGCTTTTTGGTCCTGGTTAGCAGAGTCCCTCGTCTCTCCTTTCTATTTTGTTGGAGGTGAGGATGTGTAACAGAGATTTTGGCACCAGTAAAATAGGCAGAAGGACCAAAGAACTAGGTGATGCAGTAGAAATGGAGAAGGTGATCCAGTTAAAGACTACATTAAGAACTTTTGAGAGCGTTGTGTTGATGAAAAGTTGATAGATCATGTCTGTTGGAAATTTCATTGGTTTTCCCAACTAGACAAATTGTAAATGTTAAAATCCTTATGTGATAGTGAGCTTACAACTGTATATTGTTTCCACACCTGCTCTCTCATTGGTTCTCACTGTTTACTTGTCTTCTTCATCAGTGTACTCTTTACAAGAAGAAGACATTAATTCCAATGGATGTGTTCCACCTGCCTCAATTTTCTCACACCTCTAAAGATTTGTAGTTCTTCTTAGGCTCTTCCTCTTTTCTACATACTCTCTATTTCTGACAAAGCCCATCTAGATGATCCAGAAGGAAATGAACCCTGTTTATTTTGTCCTCTTTGTGTATCTTCTGACTTAATTTCATGGCTCAAGATTCTGCACTCTGCAGCTTTAACAATATTCCTTCCTATTTTGAATAGGAAGCTGTAAATCAGTTGTGGACTGTCATTGGCCATAGTGAATAGTTTCCTACTACTTAGAAATAAATACATAATGGAAGCCCTCACAGCAAACCTTCTTGTAAGAAAACAGAAGTGGAAGTAAAAGATCGGCAAGCCAATCCACGGTTGTACTGTGTGAATCAGTCTTTCAGGTTCTTTCACTGTAGTAGCCCTAAGGTCAGAATCCATAAGCTTACTCACCCTACTCCTACTTTTATTCTCCATAGGACTGGGGATATGGTACAAAGTTAGCCACAAAGTACATTTAATTGAAATATATTTTATTTTAAGTATTCATGTGAATTTGGCATTGTACCCCTTATTTCATTTTAGTTTCATTTCTTTTTAGTCTTTAGTCCTTTTTCCTATCCCCACCCCAAAATATACCACCATGCTCATTGTTTTTAGGTATCTTTTATTTGAATGTATTACTCAAAATGCATTGTTCTACAAACATGCATTTTAAAATTATGGAAATCATATTTATTACATCTCTTCTTTCAGTGTTTACACGTTCCCCATAAACAATGATGTTTATGAGAAACTTCCATGTTCTTTGTATGCATCTAACCTGATGATACAATGAGGCCTTATACTCCAGCATGTATATCAACATTTTAACTGTGTGCTCTCCCAGGGGATGAGCATCCAGATGGCTGCCAACTTCTTGTCTCACCAGGCAGAGCCACAGGGAACATCTTTGTGCATGTCCCCATATAACCCATGTGCAAATTTCTTTAGAGTATATGCCAGGGACAGAATCATTGGCCCAAAGAATGTGTGTTTTCCTCCTGAGATTAAGTCATGCCAGATTTCTCTCTCGAGTGGCTGCACCAGCATTGACTCCCACCAGAGGACAGTTTACTTCTTTTTCCCTCATCCCTCCCTACCTTTGGCGTTATCTAAATTTCTGATTTTTGTCAACCTGGAAGGTGTAAAGTAATATGTCAATGAATGTTTTAATGTGCATGCCTCTGATTATGAATGATTCATGTCTGTAATAAATGCTAGTCCAAAGGAAAATTGTTGTACCAAGAAGGTTAAAATTAATCGATGATTTGGGTTTCCCTCACACACTTATTTTTTCTTTCTTTCTTTCTTTCTGTATAAATGCCACACACTAACCAATTGAGCCACTGGAGCTCCTCTTTTCTTTCTTTCTTTCTTTCTTTCTTTCTTTCTTTCTTTCTTTCTTTCTTTCTTCCTTCCTTCCTTCCTTCCTTCCTTCCTTCCTTTCTTCCTTTCTTCCTTTCTTTCTTTTTGTTTGCCCCCCCATGCCCCCTCAACCTCAACACACATACTTCCATTTGCTCCCTGGGTTAGGCATGCACCATTTTGAGGAGTGCAGCTACTATTTGCTGTGTGGTGATGCAAAAGTTGTTTACTTTCCCTTGATCTCCCATTTCCTCATCTACAAGGAAGAGTTGGACTAAATAATTTCTAAGGGTCTTCTAGGATTTAACATTTTGTGATTTAAGTGATGTCACCTTGAGCCACCAAACACTGCACTACTCCATTCAGTTCACTTTTCTGTGTTATAACAATTTACTCTCCACTGAGAGTCCACATCTTTGCCCCTCACTTCTCCCAACTGAAGAAGTAAACTGTCTCTTTAAACACACTCTCTCGGTCTGGCATGTGAATAGAATGGTACCAATTTGTTCCTGCTGTTCTTTAGTCTCCTGCGCAGCATTTGCTCAAATTATAGACCTATCAAACTTCCGTTGTCCCTGCTCAGAATGAGGGGAAGATTAAAAGACAAGCTTGGGCTGAGCCACATGCTGCTGTAAATATGAATGCAAGGGAGACTAATAATATGACATTATAGTCTGACAATCACATGGTGCTCATCACTGTTTGCACCAAATAAAAGCTATTTATGCCCCTTTGTTGTGGAGGATGGGGAGAAACAAGTAACTTCTAAACTTTCCCCAATTCAGCCTTTAAAGAAAGAAAATTAAAAAAAAAAAACTAAATAAAGTCTCTTAAAAACTTGCTAATGATGTATTAGATTAAGCCACGTGAAATTATAGTTTTTGTAGAGAAAAATGAATCAAATATCAGTAAGTTCATATTTTTCAACCTGACAGATGTGTCATACACAGACATTCCCTTAAAATATCTCAAAGATAGGAAGAGGCTTTTGGCATAATAGTTAAGACACTGCTTGGGATGCCTGAATCCCATATCAAAATGCCTGGGTTTGAGTTCCAGCTCTGCTCTGTTCTAATTCCAGGTACTTGCTAATGCATCCCTGGAGTCAGCATACAATGGTCCAAATACTTGAGCTCCTGCCACCTATATGGGAGACCTGGATGCAAATCTGGGTTCTTGCCTTCCCTACTCCTGGTTGTTGTGGGCATTTGGAGAGTGAAGGCAAATGGATGATCTCTGTCGGTCTTTTTCTGTCTTTTTCTCTCTCCTCCTCCCATCTCTCTGACTTTTGAATAATTAAAATGAATATATATGTATTTTTAAAAATCCCAGAGACATAATTATCAATGACTTTACTAATTTTACTCTTCTACCCGTCCAAATAATACAGAGATGTACAAAATCTTTGCCTGATAATCAGGGCTTAAACAGAAAATTGCTTTCTTCATTTTGAATACCTAAAGGTAAACCCATCCTTCCTCCCAGGTCACATGTCCATGGTCTTTCTCTTTCCTCAAGTGTTTTGCGTAATTGCAATCCATACAGCTTACTATGACTGTGCCCCACAAGACTATTGAGTAAATCAAATAAGATGATGTTAAAACACTAGGCATGTGTAAGGAATGAGGAAGAGCTACTATTTATTAAATGTATATCAGACATGGTTGTCAAATTTCAAAAGCACCATTCAATATAATTTTTGCAGCTGTGTGAGAAAGACACTTTTATATCCATCTTAGAAAGGAAGAGCAAAGGCACAGAGGTTAAATAACTTGCCTAAGGTCATAGATGTAGTAAGTGGTAGGGCTAGAAATCAAAGATCTGTTTGACTCCCGAGCTCATGCTTTTCGTAATTGTGCATTCTTCTTATTACAGTCTTAAATAATTTCTAACAACTTTGTCTGTGGATGTTGCTTCAATAGCAACAAAAAAAGCTGCTAAAAGGCAAGAGCTCTTGTATCTGAATGAGGCGAGCATTGGTGTCCATTGCAATTAATTACACAAAGCACCAATTTTAGAAATATTTATACAGTACTGTGTGTATCAAGAAAAGCATAACTATAAATCATAAAACCTTTATAAATAACCCCAATTTACAAGTATCTTTTTGACCTGTGCTTCACTTTGTCCCCACCCCTCAGACTGCTTTCTGCCATGTGTTACAGAAGCTATTACAATCTTGCTTAATCCTGAATTTAGAGACTTGGGACTTGTTCTTTCATCTATCTGAAACATTCTTCATCCAGATCTTCCTTAACCAGGTGAGCCAATATAGATGTCCTTTTAACTTTCCATCTTCTATCATTCCTAATTTTTCTCCATTGTCACCATCAGATTTGTGCAATGTCTGTTTTGTTCCTGTATTCTCAGCTATCTAAGAAAGTTCCTAGCACATAATAGATACTCAGTAGTCACTGAATAAATCAACAAATGTTTTTTCAGAGTTGAAGGATATTATATATGCCCATGATAATTATACCATCATCATTTTGTTAGAGTAAAACAAAACACATATGATTCAATTATATCATGTTTTTAGCAATGATGATGGCAAAAAGCTTTTGTTCAGAGCTTTGTTTCCTTACCGAGATACTATACTCCAGTTTCTTTTTATTCTTTATGTGGCTTACCAGTTTCTCTAAGTGAGACACTTGAATTACATGGTGGAGTCATTATAGATGATGGGATCTCAATACTTCTCCCCGTATTCAGACATCATTGCCTTAATTATTCTTATAAAAAGCTTGACTGACTTTTAATATCTGTAAAGGTGAATTTGCCTTCAAGCCCTGGATTATTGATTAGTGATAGATTTCATAGAAATCTGTATATAGGATTCTGATGAACTTATTACAACTATAATCAACCCAAGAGCTAAAGGGAGATGGAGAAGGAGAGCAGAGAACATTCTATTGTGTTTTTTGGCTCTCCAAGGCCAACAGTATAGACCAACATTGAGATTTCCTACCTGAGAGCTTAGAAAAGAGATACTGAACTCAGACTGAACTAGGCATGCACAGGACCTGTGTGCAAGACTTTGTTGTGGAGACAAGGATTTAAAATCCCAACTTTATAACCAGATCTAACCTTTGCAAACTAATGGCATATTATACAGATACTTGATTTTTCATGTCTCTTTTGGTTCATGGCTGGTGGGGACTAGTGAAGGTTCTAGATTTTGTAAATCATAATTCTTAATTTTATTCCTACATTAGGCAAATAGTTACTGTGTAGTCAGAAAATGGATTTCCTTCTCCCCTCTCTCTCTTGTCTATTTTTCCTTTCTTCTTTTTCAGTAGAAATACCATTTGGGATTTCAACCACATAGGAGCTCGCTTTGTGGCACAGTGTATTAAAAATTGACTTGTTACATCGCTATCCCACATCAGAGCACTGGTTTGAATGCTGGCTGCTCTATTTCTGATCAAGCTCCCTAGTAATGTGCCTTGGAAATCGGCAGAAGATGTGCTACTTGGGCCCCTGAAACCCACATGGGGAACTTGGATGGAGTTCCAGGCTCCCGCTTCAGCCTGGCCCAGTCCTAGCCATTGCAGTCATTTGGGGAGTACACCAGCAAATGGAAAATATTGTAATTTCTCTCTCTCTCTCTTTCTCTCTCTCTTTCTCTCTCTCATGCATGCTTGTTTGCCTTTCAAATAAATAAATATATCTTTACAAAAATTTCAACAATATAGACAAGGTTAATAGACATACTGAAGTAGCTATACTCAAGCACTGTATCTTTTTCTACATATATAGGGCACTCACCATAGTGATAAAAAGATTAAGTAGAAAAAATATCCATTTTCATGTATTTATTTTTAAAGGAGTATAATTGACATAAAATATGCAGATTTTTATAAGAGAGAGAGGATGTTCCCATCTGCTGGTTCACTTTCTAAGCTGGACGAAAGCTGGGAGCTAGGAACTCAGTACAAGTTTCTCATGTAGGTGA
Organism: Oryctolagus cuniculus; assembly: GCF_051225735.1. NCBI lineage: Eukaryota > Metazoa > Chordata > Mammalia > Lagomorpha > Leporidae > Oryctolagus > Oryctolagus cuniculus. Next base: position 80,651,620 of record NC_142888.1, on the reverse strand, counting down.
CAGGAAACAAGTTACCTTAGCCATCACACTGCCTCCCAGGCTCCGCACTAGCTAGAAGCTGGAGTCAGAAGCTGCATACAGGTTCAAAACTCAAGCACTCTGATGTGGGATGTGGGCATCTTTTTTAAAAAGATGTATTTATTTATTTGGAGGTCAGAATTGCAGAGAGAGAGAGAAGAAGAGACAGAGATCTTCCAACTTCTGGTTTAGTCCTCAAATGGTACAATGGCCAGGACTAGGCCAGGACGAACCCAGGAGCCAGGATCCTCATTCAGGTCTCCCACACAGGTGCGAGGGCCCAAGCACTTGGATCATCCTTCACTGTTTTCCCAGCTGCATTAGCAGGGAACTAGATCAGAAGGGGAGCTGCTGGGAGTCAAACTGGAGCCCATATGGGATGCCAGTATGGCAGATGGTGGCTTAACCTGCTGTACCACAGAGCTGGTTCCATGTGGGCATCTTAACCAGCATCTTAACCACTAGGCTAAATGCCTTCTCCAAATGCATAGATTTTAGATGGACAGCTCTATGTATTTGGATAAACTTACACACTCAGGTAATTCTTACCCTAATTGAGATATGGAACATTTCCATCCTCCCAAAATATTTGCTTAATGCCTCCTTTTTCTCAGTTCTTTCCATCATATAGATAGCCACTAATATGTTTTTGGCACTATAGATTAATTTTCTTGCTCTAGGAAATCATTAAAATCGAATTATACCATATTTTTAATCTGTTGTGTCTTTTTTCTTTCACTCAGTATAGTATTTTTGAAGTTGATCCATGTTTTTCTGTATATCTATAGTTCCTTTTTATTGTTGAAAAGTATTCGTTATGAATCACTACAATATGTGGTGTTTAGTACTTTGCTTCTCTCATTGAAGAGTTATTTTAGAGAGGAAGCAGTAGAACAATTAGAAGTGAAGCTTGAGGAAAGAAATAGGAGTCCCAAAAAGTGACAGAGTCAGTATGTGGCAGCAGCCAAAGTGAACTATTTTGTGACCAACAGAATAGTCTATGAAGCATGTGAAAATAAGAGCAGATGCTGAGTTAGAATGAGAGTACCAGATGATTTGTATGAACTAAGGGTATGGGATAGTCACCATTTGTGGATCAGGGTGGTGTGTCCATGTTTCTCATGGAAGGGCTGGTGATGAATCATTCCTCTGCTAATTGCTGTGGTGGGGCTTTTTGGTTTTGCAGAATATGCCTCTATTTTCCTTTATTGACTTTTGCTCTGTTTCTTGAACTAGACATGAATTACTGTTGGATGTACGGCCATTTAAAAATATTCATTGTATTTGAGAGGGAGAAAGGGGAGGGACACAGAGAGAAAATCTACCGTTTTCTCTTTTACTCCCCAAAATGCACAATGGCCAAGGCTAGGCCAGGCTGAAGCAAGGATCTGTGAAACCAATCCAGACCTCCAAAACAGGTGGACAGAACCAACCACTTGAGCCATTACCAGCTGCTTCCCAGGATGTGCGTTTGAAGGAAGCTGGAAATGGGATTAGAGACAGGACTCAAACCCAGGCCCTCAGATATGGGATGGGGACATCTTAACTTGTATTATATCTACAAGGTGGCATGTTCGCCTTGTTGTCCAACTATTTTTGAAGTTATTTCTCTCTAAAGGCTGGGATTTGGGATCTTATTAAACAAGATGTTGTAATCTTTCAGTTGTTTCTCAGTGAACACAGATTGTTTCCTTTGTGATTGCTTCTGATGCTTGCCTTTAGGAAGTTCTTCGGAGGTTGACATATTCTGATCCAGACATGTTCCTATGTTCAAGTCCAGTGACAAAAAGTCAGTAAATTCAAAAAAAATCATTAGGGTCCAGCTCTGTGGTATAAGGGTAAAGCCACCACCTGCAGTGCCGGCATCCCATATGGGCACCAGTTTGAGACCTGGCTGCCCCACTTCCCATCCAGCTCTCTGCTATGGCATGGGAAAGCAGTAGAAGATGGCTCAAGTCCTTAGGCTCCTGAACCTGCATGGGAAAATCTGGAGGAAGCTCCTGGCTTCAGATGGATGCAGCTGTAGCTGCTATGGCCAACTGGGGAGTGAACCAGCAGATGAAAAACCTGACTCTCCCTTTGCCTCTCCTTCTTTCTCTGTATAAACTCTGACTTTCAAATAAGTAAATAAATCTTAAAAATCATTAAGTATATTGTTTTGTTTGGGAACTTGATAGTTCTTGAAGAGACAATAGGGCAAATGTGATTAATGAGGGAGGTAGAGAAAAACTAACAGTAAGGAGTAGAAGCTACTCAAAGTTGTTTATTGATTGAGCCATGTATCTGGAATTGGAGATCAAGTTAAATAGCTCCTTGACTATTGCTAATATGTTTATGTTCTCTTTATTGAATGAGTTGGGATGTGTTTTCATTTTTTATTTTTCAGGAAAGTTTGTATTAATTCTTTAAATCTTTGATAGAATTCAAAGTGAAGCCATATAATTCTGGCTTTCCTTGTAGAGCATTTATTGATTACTACTTCTATCTATTATTGTTCATCTAATCAGATATTCTGCTTCTTCATTAGACAGTTTTGTTAGTTTGTGTCTTTCTAAAAATTCATTTATCTAGGTTATCTAATTTTTTATCCTACAGTTATATAGTATTCTATTTTGAATTCTTAGACTTCTACAAGGTTGGTAGAAATGCCTCTCCTTTTGTTCCTGATTTTAGTAATGTAAGTTGCCTGTCTTTTTTTTTTTTCTTGATCAGTCTAGCTAATTGTTTTTCAATTCTTTATCTTCTCAAAGAACTAACTCTTGGATTTATTAATTTTATTATTTTCCTCAGTATTTCTTTTATTTCTGCTCTTTATTATTTGCTTTCTGATTATCATGGATTTATTTTAAATTAATTATTAACAAATTATAATATAATTATGGAGTAAACAGTGATGCCACAAGTATACAGTATGAAATGATTTAATCACCTTGAAGACTTAAAATTTATTCCTCTTGTATAATTACGTCACTTCATATACTTATTTTCTGTAGTGAGGACACTTAACATTTTTCAGCAGTTTTAAAGAAGACAGTACATTATTATTAACTGTAGTCCCCATGTTGTACAATAGATCTCTTGAACTTATTCATCCTATCAAATTGAAGTTTTGTAGCCTTTGATTGAAGTTTTGTACCCTTTGACCATCATCTTTGCATTCCTGTACCATCAAGCCTCTTGGAATTACTGTTCTACTCGCTGCTTCTATGAGTTGCTATATTTTTTTTAATTTCACATAGAAGTGAGAACATGTAATTGTTATCTTTCTGTGCCAGGCTTATTTCATGTAACAAATGTCCTACAAGTTCATCCATGTTGTTGTAAATAACAGGATCTCCCTCCTTATAAAGCTGAATAATTCTCTATTTTATATATGACACATTTTCTTTATTTATTTGTTGAAGGACATGTAGATTGTTTCCTTGTCTTCTGTGATGTTACTAATCCTGGAATGAACATGGGAGTCCACATAGCTCAACGAGGTACTGATTTTTTTTCCTTTGAATCTATACCCACAAGTGGGATTTGCTGAATCATATGGCAGGATTATTTTTAATTTTTGAGAAGCCTCCATGCAATTTTCCATAATGACTGTGTTAGTTTATATTCACAACAACTATGTATAAGTGTTCCCCTTTTTCCCACATCCTTGCCAACAATTGTTATAATTCATCATTTTGATAGTAGCCATTCTGACAAGTGTGAGATGATATCTGTGGTTTTGACATTTCCCTAACAATTAGTGATGTCAAGCACTTTTTTGTTGGCCATTTATATGTCTTTAATCGAGACTTGTTTATTTAGATCCTTTTCCTATATTTAAATTTATTTATTGCTATTCTTTTTATTCTTAATATATTTTGTATACTAGTTATTTATTAGATTTGTTGTTTGCAAAATATTTTCTCTCATTCTGTAGATTTTTCTCTTCACTCTCTTGTTTCCTTCTCTGTGTAGACGTTTTTAGTATGTAGTCTCATTTGTCTATTTTTTTGCCTTTGTTGCTTGAACTTTTGAAGGTTAAATCCTAAAAGTCATTGCCCAGATGAATGTTGTATAGTTTTTCCTTTATGTTTTCTTCTAATATTTTAAAGTTTCAGGTCTTATTTTAAAAAATAATTTTCATTTATTTGAAAGGTGAAGTTACAGACAAAGGGAGAGACAGAGAGATTTTCCGTCTGCTGTTTCATTCCCCAAATGACTACAATGGCCAGGCTGGGCCAGGCTGGGCCAGGCTGAAGCCAGGAGTCAGGAGTTCATCCAGGTCTCCCATGTAGGTACAGGAACTCAAGCTCTTGGGCCATCCTCTGCTACTTTCCCAGGCACATTACCAGGGAGCAGGATAGAAAGTGGAGCAGCCAAGCTCAAAGTGGTGCCCATATGGGATGCTGGTGTCATAGATTGTGGCCTAACCCATTATGCCACAAAACCGGCCCCATCATGTATCATTTTTAAGTCTTAATCCACTCCTTAGGTTTAATTAACTCCTTTTTTTTTAGTTTCCTAAGGTAGAGGATTAGATTATAATATGTGATCTTTTTGAAAAATATAAGCACTGATAGTTAAAAATTTCCCTGTAAGAATCCTTACAGCTCCATGCTATAAAGTTTAGTATACTGTGTTTTCATTACTTTCAAATTTACTTCTATATTCCTTGTAGTTTCTATTATAGTAAGAAAAATATATTTTAAATGATTTTGATTCTCTTAAATTTATTGAACTTGATTTCATAACCTCACTGTCTATTTTGGACAATGACCCATGTGCACTTAAAAGAATGTGAATTTTGCTGTTAGGTGAGTGTTCTGTAAATGTCTGTTAATTCCAGACAGTTTATAGTGTTGTTCAAATATTCTCTTTGCTGATTTTTTGTCTAGCTGTTCTAGCCATTATATGAAAGTTGGGGAGTATTTTATTTCCACAAAATGTTTTCTGTACTGTTGCTCCTCCGCACGCGGAGGAGCCGCACCGGACCGGACGCTTGTTGTTCCCTTTTTTACAAGTCTATTCTATAGTAAAGTAAGAATGAGCAAACAGCGAACTCCCAAAGCAGGAATGAGTAGAGAGAAACGAGAAAGAACGAAGCAACGAACTTCCCCGCGAACTCTCCAACGCACTCTCCAACCAACCCACACCACCGTGCCATCTCTCTTCTCCTTTATAGTCCTCTCTACCAATCCGTGCTCCGCCTGTCCACGTGTCGAGCATGCCATTCTCTTCCCATCAGAGGATGAATCGGCTCCTGCAGCTTCTAGTAGTCAAGATGAATCAGCTGTGTAAAAGCTGGTTACTCCTTATCAGCGCCATATTATGGGAGGCAGGCTTCGCCTCCCGTAGGAGACGGATTCTGCCTCCCACACTGTACTATACTTGAATCTCCTCAGTGCTGTTACTTTTTAATTCAAAAATTTCAGCTGTTCTTCCAGCAGTTTAATTTCATTGAGCATGTATTCAGTTTGTTCTGCCTTATATTCTTTTCTCTAGCTGCGAGGTGCCCTGAGATAGTGTTGTTAGTTTTCCCTATCAGCTCTTTGGGATTCTGCTAAATGACATGTCCATAGCCCTGCAATGCATGCAGAATTCCCTATCCCTGTATGTCAGGTGCATGGAAGTAGGTAGAGCATGAGTCTCCTCCTGAAGCACTTGGAAGAATTCTCCATGCTCTCTTGTTTTCTGGTTACTTTTCCTTCTCAAAAAGGAAAACCTGGATCATTTCTTCAGTTTATTTTTGGATTTTTTGGAAGCAAGATGACTTGGCAATTTCTCTCAATATCAATATCAACTCTCTCCACAAAGAGTCACAGATCTATAAAAGTCAAGTTCTAGTAATGTATGGTCTCATCTGGCGATTCCCTGATGATGGTCTTTATACACTTATACAGTGTGTGGGGAGTGAGAAAGTCCTATAAAGGTTTTTCACACTAGAACCAAACAAAGCCCAATGCCTTGCTTGTACCCAGCTGTCCATGGGTATATGTTCTCATTTGGTTTAGGAGAAGAAAATAGCTTATAATTGGGAGTTAAGTGGAAAGTGTGATATTCAGTTGACCATTGTCTCAGAATCTCCCTCTTCCAAAATTTAATTAACCTGATTAGTTAATTATCAGAACATATGTGTTTGTTAGATACACAAACACAGTAAATAAAAATTTTCTCTGTCAATGGAACACAATTTGGAATAAACTAAAAGTGGCTGACAAAAATCAGTTTTTGGTTGGTAACTTAATTGAGGATGAATTCAGGTAGAATTGTAAAATATGTTACTTAACTTATAATCCATGTTGTTCAAATAATCTGTTGGCTATGTTAATTATTTAAATATGATAAGCTGTTGGCTCTTGGTTGTAATCTATTCTGACATTTCTTTGTCAAATGAGAAAATTGAGACCTGAAGAGTTTAAGTGCTTGTGATGAAGCCAAGAATAGAAATCTCCATCACATGACTCCCACTGCAATGCTCTTTCTACTACAATCCTCTAGAATGAAAATAGTCAAGACCCCCTGGATGAATGTAAGAGCCTAAAAATTACATGAAAATTAAAGATTAATCAACAGAGAAATGGAAGGGAAAGGTTAATAGAATTGTTGAAACTATTATTTTAGATTATAAAGAATATAGCTCCTTCCTGAAAAATGCATTTCCCATGCCATCATTCTATATAATTATGTATAAATCAACCAATAAATTAGCACATATAAATTAATAAATTTAAGTATATGAGATTACCTATGAGCCAAACAGGTACAAGATGTATGACATGGCTTCTTATTGAAAAGAGTTTATATTATAATTGAAGGTCAATGTTACAAAAGTAAAAAATATATCTGGTCTAGGTCTCCAAGTAACATGTGGGCATTCTAGATACTAAGAGAGCTTGAAATTGGTTGAAGACACTAAAGGCTTCATTGGAGCAGTAGGGCCATTAGATATTTATGACACTATTTGCAGGTCATATAAAATTATCAACTTAAAATTAGGCTGCTATAAATTTATTGAATTTTGAGTTCTGCCTGCAGTTGCCTTGGCAGGTCCAGACCAAATGATTTCATGGGCTTTATACAGCCCACGGGATGGAGACTCCTCATGCCTCGTTTAAAGGAAAAGGCCAAGATAAGAATGAGTTGGGTTGGGATGAGAATTTGGTGCAGTGGTTAAAATGCCAATTGGGATGCCCTCATTTCATATCGGAGTGCTTGATTTGAAGCCCAGGCTCTCCATTTCTAATCCAGCTTCCCATTAGTGTGTACCGTAGAAGGCAGAAGATGATGGTTCAAGAATTTGGTTCCCTCCCACCCAAGTGGGATACCCAGATTGAGTTCTGGGTTCCTGGCTTCAGCCTGGGCTAGCCCTGGCTGTTTGGGGGACATTTGGAGAGTGAACCAGTAGGAAAAAGATTGCCCCTTCCCTTCCCTTCCCTTCCCTTCCCTTCCCTTCCCTTCCCTTCCCTTCCCTTCCTTTCCCTTCCTCCCTCTCTCCCTCCCTCTATCCCTCCCTCTCTCCCTCCTCTCCATACCCCATCTCTGTCTTTCTGCCTTCTAAATAAAATGAAAATACATGAAATAAAAAATAAGCTACATGTGTTCTGGATACAGAAAAGATGGCTCATGTAAGGAACAAATGACAAAAATTATTATAAAGAACCTTGAATGTTAGGCTAAGGATTTGATTTTATTCCATGAAAATTAGAACCATTTAAGCAAGTATGATTTTCAAAATAGTCAACAACCAGTGTACCATGAAGACTAATAATGAGAAGAGTAAGTTCATAACAATACATAATAGCTGAATATCAATTGTTCATTTAAGGTCTTTGTGTGGGAGAATTACCTGATGGAATTGGAATTTTAGAAAAGTGTATGTGGCAATGATGTGCAAAATCAATGAGGAAGTAACAATAGCAGGGTCTGGCAAAGGTATTTTTTGAAAGGCCAAGTAGTAAATATTTTAAGTTTTCTAGGACATATGGTCTCTGTTGCAACTATTCAACTTTTTTGTAGTCCAAAAGCAGCATTAGTCAATATGTAAACAAATGAACATGTCTGTGTGCCAATAAAACCTCATTCACAGAAGCAGACAGCAATATGTATTTGGCCTGTGGGTCATAGATTACTGACCCATAAACAAGATATAAGAGACTAGATGAATGGCAATTATAATATTTCAGGTCCTTAGGCTGAGCTTGTTTTGTAGTAATGTGAATTAGAAGAAAAAACAACCAAATATATAAAATAAGTCTCAAAAATATTTAATAGTCATAGTTGTCTGGATGATTTGGGCAGAAGTCCATCTTTAGCAGTCCAACAGAGACAACTAATTATAGGCCAAATGTTTTCATCAGTGTTGTCCAGATGGCTTCTCTCCTTTGCTTCTGTCCATACATATAGCCCTAACCTTCTGAAATGATGTGCCTATGTACATAACAAAGACATGGACATGAACAAAAAAGAACAAAGGATGAACTCAGTCATTTAAGCTGATGCCATATAACTAGTGTAGTTGAAGTTGTTACTGGACTGATTTATGAATCCATTGACAATTATAAAAACATGACCATAATCATTATCATGTACCCCAAATCACCCAGAAAAAGTGGATGAAATAACTGATGAACTAGGGCATCTTTGAACCCAAATATGGGGGAGTAGTAATGATATATTCTTAGGAGAAAAAAAAAAACCTTTTAATACATTATGACAAAAACAGCTCCCATGAAACATTTGATGTCTTCAACTCACACAATTATTTCCCTCTCTTGAGGAGAAAATAAAAGCATTTTATATAAGAATAATTGAACACTATTTGTCATTTAATGAACTAAAGAAAACTGATTTATGAAACACTTGATGTGGGCAAATGCAAGTATTTATACTACAGAAAGGCATAATAACATTGAGACATGCTTGTGTACAAAAATGTGAATATCAGATGACAGACAAATGTGGATAACCAAGTTAGGAGTATGGAGGAGGGATGACACAGGAGACTCTGGAAAATAAAAAGTTGTACTGATCATCCCTACCTAACCATACCTGCTGGACACTTGAAACCATCCATTAAGAAGACCAGTGTCCATTAATAACAATTGATAGAATTAAAAAGGAGAGAATGACCTAACATGGGAAGCAGGATGCACAGCAGACTCATAGAATGGCAGATGCCCTAAACAGCACTCTGGCCTCAGAATCAGCCCTTAAGGCATTCAGATCTGCCTAAAAAGCCCATGAGAGTCTCTCAAGCATGGAAAGCCAAGACACTGTGGCAAAAAAAAAAATGACCTAAATGAAAGATCTCTGTGAGTGAGATCCCAGCAGAAAGAACATGCCATCAAAGAAGGAGGTACCTTTCTCTGAATGGAGGAGAGACCTTCCATTTTGATTATGGCCTTGTCTAAATAAGGTCGGAGTTTGTGAACAGCCTTGGCAACTCATGACAAGAGCCTCGGGTGATCACTGACATCATAAATAAGAGTGTCAATTGTTAAATCAACAACAGGAGTCACTGTGCACTTACTCAAAATGTAGGACCTCGGTCCTTAATGTGTTGTACTATGCAAATTAACGGTAAAACTAGTATTCAAACAGTACTCTATATGTTGTGTGTCTGTGTGGGTGCAATCTGTTGAAATCTTTACTTGGTATATACTAAGTTGTTCTTCTGTATATAAAGATAATTAAAAATGAATGTTAATGAAGAATGGGATGGGAGAAGAAGTAGTAGATGGGATGGTTTGTGGGTGGGAAGGAGGTTTTTTGGGGGGAAAGCTGCTAAAATTCAAAAGTTGTGCTTTCGAAATTTATATTTATTAAATAAAAGTTTTTTAAAAAATAAACTATCCATTAAGAAGTTAAAACATCAAATATTCATTCAGTTGTTTAGTCAATAATCAAGCAATAGACTGAGGTAGGTGTCAATAAGGCTGCCGGAGCATTGTACCAGAACCTCTGATCAGTTTGCCCAGATCCCTCAAATAGCTGATCCTTTTGAGTCAAACTAGTGGATCCAACTATACTTTTTTATGTTAAAATTTACCAGGTTGGCTTCATTAAGTTGGCTGAATACACCATTAATTTGGTAATTGGGTAATGTTATGGCATGTAAAGACATACCCAGCATTAACTTGTTATTCTAACTACATTGTTTAGGGGGAGGGAGATGACTGAGAGAAATTATTAACATCAAATATAGATCTCTTATCCCAATTCCTTATCAGATAACAAATATTTTATCACCAACAGGGACAAAACAGACAAAAATGACTCAGTTCCCAGGCAGCAAATGTAAAGGTCTGATGAGTAATCTTAAAACTAAAAAGGGAGGGCAATAGAGGAATACCGGGAAGGAAGACAGTAAACTGTGGATGCAATTCTTGGCACAATCTCTGTATCTTTTCCTGTATCTCCCCTATCCCTCCTGGCCTTGTTAGGTGATAGGCTGATGATCCATTATATCACACAGTACCAGTGACTAATAATAGCTTTAATGTACTCGTTCTTCAGAGGGTATTTCAATTTTGAGAAGGGACTCTGGGGACTTAACATAAAAGAGCACATCTCAAATGAATTTTCTAGTGTTGTGGCTAGCCTCTAGGGAATATAGAGAGGTAAATCTACTGAATTCCCATCAAATCACTCCATTCTGATGGATACCTTCTTTGCTTGAGTGTAAATGCCATCATTTGTAAACACAATCAAATGAATTATATGAACCACCATACTACGGTGAGCGATTTTAATCAAGGGTTAAAATATCATCTAGCTCAGCTATTCCCAACTGTGGATGCATAGTAGGAGTGCTTTTGATGCTTTAAAAAATAAGATCCTTGGGACTCACCTACACAGATTCTGATTTTATTGGTATTGAATAGATCCTAGGCCTTATTGTTGAGATTTTAATGTGCAAAGATATGTGAAAATCATCAACCTAACCACAACCTGTTAGAGGTCAAAGAGGCCTGACAAATCATAAAGACCATTCTCTACCTCGATGATGATCTTATCAGGTGATTGTCCACCCTTTGCCTGAATATCTCCTGGAAAACCATTCCTTCAAGGATACGCTCCAGCTCTATATATGAGTTTCTTCATTAACTACAGCTAAGACAGTCTCTGGGAAGCAAGAGAGACTGTGGAACTCTCTACATTTTCTAAGGTCAGTGACACACACCAGTCCTCAGTAACCAGGATTCAAACAAATTGAGAACTAATCCAACGAAAGAGATCATTTTTTCAGGGAAAGAGAGAGAGAGAATCAAGAGTTCCAATAAAAAAGGTACTTTCATGTTTATCTATTCTCACCCTACAGCTGAAATGATTATTTATTCATCAAACCTAACAAGCTCAAATGTCATGCATCTTAGCCAGGGCTAAAGGGATTAGAAATGGGTAGTGGCTTTAAACAATGTTTTTTCCAACCATGACTGTAGACGACCCATGTTCTAAAAATGCTTTGTGCCTGTTTTATTCTCTCTCCCCATTTTAGTGGGTGCTTGGCTCCTGGGAATTTTACCCTGTTTCCCTTCTCATTATCCTTCATTTTGGGGGGGAACTTGATATAGAATTTAAATCATTTACTCTTAAGAAGTCCCGGTGCTCTATTGTATAGAAGGGAGACTACAGGAACTCGTAATGAACTTAATATGTCTCTGAAAAAAACTGGAAGAAAGAGTTTTGAATGTTTTCACCATAAAAATGTTAATGTTATGTTTATCCTTATTGGACATTATGGAATGTGTATATGTATCAAAAAGTCACATGGTACCCCATAGGTAAGTACAATATTGCATGTCAGTTAAAAATAAAATGAATGCATTACTGTTTACTCTTCTATAGTGGTTTTTTTTCTTTTTTTTGTTTCAATTTTATTTAATAAATATAAATTTCAAAAGTACAACTTTTTAATTATAGCAGCTTTCCCCCCATAACCTCCCTCCCACCCACAACCATCCCATCTCCCACTCCTTCTCCCATCCCATTCTTCATCATTATTCATTTTAAATTATCTTTATATACAGAAGATCAACTTAGTATATACCAAGTAAAGATTTCAACAGATTGCACCCACAAAGACACACAAAGTATAGAGTACTGTTTGAGTAGTAGTTTTACCATTAATTCTCATAGTACAATACATTAAGGACAGAGGTCCTGCATTTTGAGCAGGTACACAGTGACTCCAGCTGTTGATTTAACAATTGACACTCTTATTTATGATGTCAGTGATCACCCGAGGCTCTTGTCATGAGTTGCCAAGGCAATGGAAGCATCTTGAGTTCACCAACTCCGATCTTATTTAGAAAAGGCCATATTCAAAGTGGAAGTTCTCTCTCCATTCAGAGAAAGGTACTGCCTTCTTTGATGGCCCATTCTTATCACTGGGATCTCACTCACAGAGATTTTTCATTTAGGTCATTTTTTTGCCACAGTGTCTTGACTTTCCATGCCTGAGAGACTCTCATGGGCTTTTTAGGCAGATCCGAATGCCTTAAGGGCTGTTTCTGAGGCCAGAGTGCTGTTTAGGGCATCTGCCATTCTATGAGTCTGCTGTGCATCCTGCTTCCCATGTTAGGTTGTTCTCTCCTTTTTAATTCTATCAATTATTTGCAGACCCTGGTCTTATTTATGTAATGACTTTGACACTTAATCCTATTTTTTTTTATCAATTATGAACTTAAACTGATCACTTTAACCAGTAAGATGGCATTGGTGCATGTCACCTTGATGAGATTGAATTGGAATCCCCTGGAACTTTTCTAGCTCTACCATTAGGGGTAAGTCCGAGTGAGCATGTCCCAAATTGTACATCTCCTTCCTCTCTTATTCCCACTCTTATATTTAACAGGGATCACTTTTCAGTTAAATTTAAACACCTAAGAATAATTGTGTGTCAAAGAGTTCAACCAATGATATTAGGTAGAACAAAAAAAATGCTAAAAAGAATAAAATAGTAAGTTGTTCCTCGACAGTCAGGACAAGGGCAGATCAAGTCATTGTTTTCATAGTGTCCATTTCACTTCAACAGGTTTCCTTTTAAGTGCTAAGTTAGTTGTTTCTTCCATATTGTGTTCCATGGTATGCTACCACTATAGAAGGTTTGTAAAAATTTTTTTCAAACAAAACTTTCCATAGTCAAGCTATTCTGAAAATTCTGAATTAAAGTTAAAACTGTTTTCTTTATTTATTTCAGTACCTTTCAGAGAGTTTAACATGTTAATATGCTTTGTGGATTTGCAGAAGGAAATTGCAGCACTGCCTATCTTTGACTATGAAGATCTGAAGATGAAGCATCTCAGGGACTATCATACTAGCATATTCCTTGGAATAGAAAACATGGCCATCACTGTAATCTGAGTTGAGGAATACTAGTTTGGAATCATGGTCAGAAGTGGTTAGGAAATTTGCTGATGAGAAAGTACTTTTTTCCTTAGGGTTTAAAGCTCAAATCTTTTCTATTGGTTTCCCCCTCCACCTGCAAGCCATCGTCACCCCTCTAGGCAATGTAGATTTCTAACTTCTTTTTCTTGAACTCCTGTGTGCTCATTAGCTACAGAGCTCTTCTAATTACCGGAATAAGAGAGGGAGGAGATGTACAGTTTGGCACATGCTCTATCTGACTTGCCCCAAATGGTAGAGTTAAAAACTTGCCAGGGGATTCCAATTCAATCCCATCAAGGTGGTATGTACCAACGCCATCTCACTAGTCCAAATAATCAATTTCAGTCCACAATTTTTTTAAAATTTTTTAAAAATTTTAATTTTTTTAAAATTTTTAATTTTTAATTTTTTTAAATTTTTTAATTTTTTAAAATTTTTTAACTTTTATTTAATAAATATAAATTTCCAAAGTACAGCTTTTGGATTACAGTGGCTTCCCCCCACCCCATAACTTCCCTCCCACCCTCAACCCTCCCATCTCCCACTCCCTCTCCCATTCCATTCACATCAAGATTCATTTTCAATTAACTTTATATACAGATCAATTTAGTATGTATTAAGTAAATATTTCAACACTTTGCACCCACACAGAAACACAAAGTGTAAATTACTGATTTAGTACTAGTTATAGAATTAATTCCCAATGGACAACACATTAAGGACAGAGATCCTACATGAGGAGTAAGTGCACAGTAACTCCAGTTGTTGACTTAACAATTGACACTCTTGTTTATGGCCTCCTTTTTTGCTTATTTTACTTTTATTTATTTTTTAAGGGAAAGGGTTTATTGGGAACACCCAACAGACTGAATTGAAGGGGCAGTGAAGGAAAAAGAGAAGGAGACTGTAAGAGAGAGACAGAGAGGAGGGAGAAGAGAGACTAGAGGCGGAGAGGAGCCAAGGGAGGCCAAGAGAGCAGAACCAAGAGAGAACAGTCAAGAGAGAAGAACCAAGAGACCAGAGGAGGAGGCTAGAGAGAGGAACCAAGAGAGCACGTGTTCAGGAATAGGCCCTTTTAAAACTTTGCCTGAGGGCGGGCAGGGAAGCAGGAGCAGCGAATTCCATTAGGATGGGGGTGGAGCCTGGCTCAGGTAGCTGGGCCATGCAGCCACCTGGCTAAAACTGTGCCAGTTTCCTAATATTCCCCCCTTGTGTTTATTATAAGGCAGGATTTGTATGGGATTACATTAGTCTCAAAAATCCAGGAGGGGTAGAGGGACGATGATCTGTCTTTAGAGCTACTTCCTGCTGACATGGAGCAGTGAGGTACTCTTCGCTGGCATGGGGTGATGTCTCAAGCCACTGTCTCCTGGGTGGGGAGCCAAGTATATCCTTATAGAAGAATTTGGTTGACCGCCTGGTTGTTCCATTATAACCTGCTGTAAACACTTAGACACTGTTGTATAAAAGCAGGGTGAGAATAGCAACCAATGATCCTAAGAGTAGCATTAACCAGGTAATAAGAGGATTTCATAGAGGAGAGTAAATGGAGAGGGGTCTCTGGACCCTTGTGGGGACAGTTTGATGAATGTGGCTTAAACTGATTCCAGCCAACTTAATGTTATCAGAGTCAAACTACTCCAACTTCTGATCCCTCAGGGCCAAACACGCCACCATGGAGGGGCTGCTTTTGAGGACTGGAGCCAATTTGAGAGGGACCATCAGATGGAACGCGGTTAGAGAAAACCATTGCGACCTATAGAATCAGATCCGTGGATTGCAAGCATCCTTGCATACTGGCTGTCTGACTAGCGAGAGAATATGGGAGCAGAAGGCGGGGTTGTCACCCAAGCACTGGCTGGAGCCCAGGGCCTAGCCTGTAAAGAGGCAAACCAAGATGGAGCCATCACTCGCACCCACTGTTGCCTGGACACAGTGTCCATAGAGGCTAAAGGCCTTAAGTAGGAGTTGTGGTATCTAGCACCATGCACTTGGATGAAAATAGAAAAGCCTCAGACGAAGGTAGACGAGAGTAGACCACAACTCAGTAGACAAGTAGAGTCGCTGTGAGAGCTTCCTGTTCCACGTCTTACCTCAAAATTTGGAAGGCCGATGTGTGGATGGAGATCGCAGAGCATTCGGTGGCTTGGAAAGAGTTCTGGGAGTATGCTTTGTGACTGGCAGAAATCCAGGACCCCAGAGCACCAGGGGATGCTGGATTACCAATGTAAGTTTATCCGAGTCACAGCACCGATGTTATATATTAATGTTAGCCGTCGCAAAACACACCGGACACCGGAGTAAGGGAAAGGGTTTATTGGGAATACCCAACAGACCGGAGTGAAGGGGCAGCAAAGGAAAAAGAGAAGGAGACTGTAAGAGAGAGACAGAGAGGAGGGAGAAGAGAGACTAGGGGAGGAGAGGAGCCAAGGGAGGCCAAGAGAGCAGAACCAAGAGAGAAAAGTCAAGAGAGAAGAGCCAAGAGACCAGAGGAGGAGGCTAGAGAGAGGAACCAAGAGCGCTTGTTTTACTTTTAAAAAACTGTGATTCAGGCATGATAGTCTTAGACTGTTTTTCAAGAAAAACAAGGTTTTTATTTTTTTAACTTTTATTTAGTAAATATAAATTTCCAAAGTACAGTTTATAGGATTATAATGGCTTTCCCCCCATAACTTCCCTCCCACTCACACCCCTCCCATCTCCCACTCCCTCTCCCATTCCATTCATATCAAGATTCATTTTCAATTATCTTTATATAGAGAAGAATCAGCCCTTAAGGCACTCGGATCTGGCTGAAGAGCACATGAGAGTGTTTTAGGCATGGAAAGCCAAGACACTCTGGCAAAAAAAAGAGATCTAAATGAAAGGCCTCTGCGAGTGAGATCTCAGTAGAAAGAATGGGCCATCAAAGAAGGAGGTACCTTTCTCTGAAGGGAGGAGAGAACTTCCACTTTGACTATGACCTTGTCTAAATAAGATCGAAGTTGGCAAACTCAAGAGTCTTCCATAGCCTTGGTAACTCATGACTAGAACCTAGGGAGAAGGTTGGGAGTGTAGGCAGGAGGGAGGGTAGGGTGGGAAGTGTCACAATGTTCCTAAAGCTGTATATATGAAATCCATGATATTTGTATACCTTAAATAAAATGTTTTAAAAAAATGATAAAAAAAAAAAAAACAGAAAAAAAAGAAGGGAAATGAAGTCAGTCCTGGATAAATAGCATGGTAGAAGGTATGGAATACATACAAGGAAGAAGGATAAGAATTCTCTGAGTTATTTTTCTTTTTTAAATGACTTATTTATTTATTTGAAAGGCAGAGCTATGAGGAGAGGGGGAGGTATTCCATCTGCTGATTCACTCCCCAGTTGGCTATAATGGCTGGAGCTGAGCTGATCCAAAGCCAAGAGCTAGGAGCTTCTTCCGGGTCTCTCACGCAGGTGCAGGGGCCCAAGTACTTGGGCCGTCTTCTACTGCTTTCCCAGGCCAGACCAGAGAGCTTCATCGGAAGTGGAGCATCCAGGACTCAACCTGGTGCCCATATGGGATGCTGGCACTGCAGGCAGCGGCTTTACCGGCTACGCCACAGCGCCGGCCCCTGAGTTATTCTTCAATACTACTTCTACCAGTAGTATTAATATCTAATTAATATAACATTTACTGCTGCAAGTCACTTTCATAAGAATTTTAAATATGTTTACTTTTTGTAATCCTTACAACAATACTACTAAACTATTATTATCATTCCATTTTAGAAATAAGGAAAATGAGGCAGAGCGCAATTGTGTGACTTTCTCAGGGTAACTTGACTATTGAATAGTAACATTGAATTTTGACAATAGGAAGTTTCTCTGGAGTTCATGCTTAAATACTGCCATATTAGAAATAAGTTACATTCGATCTAAACATTTCTATAAAAGAAACTGTAAAAGATATATAATGAGTTCTAATACCAATTTGTCATGTTTTCTTCTTAGAGAAGGACTATAGCTCCATCTGTTTTGTGTGCCTAACATTACTCTATCGTATCTCTCATTCCAAGGGGATGTCCCTTTCTGCTTCAAGATTTCTTATCAAGTAGCCTAACCAGTTAAAGATGGAGCTTACAGCCTTTATAAAGAAAACTCGACCCTTGTATTTTACTTCAAGCTCTGGAAATGGTTGTCTAACCAAGCAGAGACTTTGATGTGCTGTGTGGTGGATATTCAAGAAAAGGAAGGCAAGGACATTTTTAAAATTTCTCAATAAAAGAGCCATAACAAAGAACAGATTATAGTGCTGTAGAGTTGAAGCTAAAGTCATCCCCCTGGGTCCAGCTACTATCTTTTTAGCATCTGTGGGCAACTGTATAATTGTTCTGTGCTTCCCATGGGCCAACAGTTATTCTCCTAAACAGGACACTTGACTGGGATTGTGTGCAGTTTTGCTACCAGAAGTTTAAATACACTGAGAAGATGACATTGAGTGGGGAATTACTTGAGAAAGTGTTAGCTAGAAGTCTTTTGAGGGGATGTACTTGCAAGGGGACGTGGCACAGCATTATGGTGTGGACATTGACATGAACTAGGCTGCTTTAGTTTGAATCCAGGGTCTACTACATACTGGCTACATGTCAGTGGGCCAATTGCATAGCCCTTCTTTCCTTAGGATTTTTAAACTTATTTTTAAAAAATATTTTTATTGTTTTGAAAGACAGGGTTACAGAAAGAGTGAGAGGGAAAGGCAGAGAGAGAGAGAGAAAGAGAGAGAGAGAGAGAGAGAGAGAGAGAGAGAGAGAGAATTTCCACTGGTTCACTCCCCAAATGGATGCAACTGCCAGGGCTGGGACAGGCTGAAACCAGAAGACAGGAGCTACATCTAGGTCTCCCACGGGAGTGCAGGGCCCCAAGAACTTGGGTCATCCTCTGTGCCTTTCCCAGGAGCACCAGCAAGGAGCTGGTTCAAAAGTGTAGCAGCCTTGAAGCAAACTAGTGGCCATATGGGATGCCAGTAGCAGCTTAACCCACTGCTCCACAATGACAGCCCTTTACCTTAGGTTTCTTTTTCCTTTTATTTCTTTTTAAAAAAGATTTATTTATTTATTTGAAAGAAGGAGTTAAACAAACACACCCCCCCACACACACACATGGAAGGGAGAGTCCAAAACCAGGAGCCAGGAGCTTCTTCCAGGTTTCCTATGTGGGTGCAGGAGCCCAAGTACTTGGGCCATCCTCCACTGCTTTCCAAGGTGCACCAGCAGGGAGCTGGGTCAAAAGTGGAGCAGCTGGGTCTCAAACCATCACTCATATGGGATGCTGGTACTGTAGGCAGTGACTTTTACCACTACACCACAACACTGGCCCCTGCCTTAGGGTTCTTAACAGAAAAACCGTGATGGAATTACTATAAGTCTTCCAGAAGTTTGTAGAAAATGAGCATTGTAAAAGAAACTGTGTATGAGTTTCAATTTTTTTGCATCGAAGTGAATTATTTTAAATTCTATTTTCCACAAACTTTTTGAAGTCCACTCACATAATGGTACCTTACTCTCCTCATTGTGTTATTATAAAGATTAAATGAATTAGTATTTGAAAAATATCCATGTACCTGCTACACAATTAATGCTATGTGAGTGTTTATTAAAATAGGACCACATAAAGTTGATTTTCACAATTCTTTACACAGTTTTTGCTCAGTACTTAAAGAGTTGTCTTTATTCACAGATATAAATGAAAGCTTTGTGTCTCTCTAGTGTTGTACAAGAAACTGTTTGCTGTTTTCAGGCAGTAAATCTTCCCTTTCTTAATATTTTCTACCAGCAA
Organism: Oryctolagus cuniculus; assembly: GCF_051225735.1. Lineage (NCBI taxonomy): Eukaryota > Metazoa > Chordata > Mammalia > Lagomorpha > Leporidae > Oryctolagus > Oryctolagus cuniculus. The sequence continues at coordinate 80,632,434 of NC_142888.1, read as the reverse complement.
TGGTAATGGATGACTTGAGTTTAATAGCATTTCACTGTGGTAACTATTCTAGCAAGAAAATTGCCTCTTTTTTGTTTTTGTTTTTGAAATTCCAATTACAAGTCCATCCTTGTGTCAGAATAAAACTAAGATAATAGGTGTGAAAACATTTTAAAAAGTTAAAAGAGTCTGAGATTCTGGTGACAAATTCAAATCTTTGAATTTCACCTTTTGGGATGTCTAATTTCAAAGCAGTCTTGCCCAGAACTACAAATGTGATCACTAAAACTAAATGAGTCCCTAACATGTGCTGGGCACCCTGCTCATGATTCCCATACATTGTTTCATGTAAACACAGTTTGGGTGCTGCTGCTGCTGCTGTCGAATCTGAGAGAACTGGTTCGTTTCTTTTCTTCAGCTAGGAGGAAACAACTAAGACTTCACAAGAGAAAATGAAGTTGAGTTTTATTTTTCTGACAATGAAGGAAAAATATTTACCTCCTCATTCTTTACTTCAAAGTAATTTTCATGGGGCTTTGAATTATTATTCCTTATGTAACCTTGGCAGAATAGGCATTTCTAATGATAACAACCTCAGTTTTTTTTAAGATTTATTTATTTGAAAGACAGCATTACAGAGTGGCAGAGGCAGAGAAAGAAACAGAGAGAGTGAGAGAGATCTTCCATCCGCTGATTCACTCTCCAAATGGCTGCAATGGCTGCAGCTAGGCAACCTGAGGGATCCAGGTGTGTCTTCCCAGTCTTCCACATGGGTCCAGGGGCCTAAGCACTTGGACCATCTTCTACTGCTTTCCCAGGCCATAACCGAGAGCTAGATCAAAAGTGGAGCATCAAGCACTTTTAACCATGCCCATATGGATGCTGACAATACAGGTGGTGGCTTTAGATGCTATGCCACACACTGGCCTCCAGCACCACATTTAAATGATATTTTTAAGAAAATCATCCTTCTCAAAGAAATGCAAGGGAGACTCAGAGGAGGAAGAGAACAAAAGGAATGGAGGAAGAAAGGAGTAATAGAGAATGGAAGACAACTCTGCTGAAAAATGCTAAAAAATGATATTATTAATATTCAGGACATCTATGTTCTAGCTATCTGTCTTTTCTTTCTTTTAAGTTAGAAAACCAGAGAGGGAGAGAATAAAAAAAAGCCAGAATAAGCTCTGGAGTCAAAGAGAACGACTTGAGTCTTTCTTTAATGCCAACAAAGTCACCCATTTGGGCCTTTGCTACTTCTCCAAGTTGAGCTGTTTGGACAAATCTATATACACTAAATTCTCTCATTGTTTCCAGACAGTTCCTCAACTGGCCACAGAGGATATTGGATGCTTGTTTGGCTGGATAGATGATGACTTTGTGTTAGTTGGTGAACCTGAATCCCATAGAAGGTGACTGTTTATTTTGGTCATGCAAGTCCATTATTTATATATCCCTAGATCTTTTTTTTTTTCCTCCCCAGGAGCATTTTCATTTGCTTGTTCAGTATAGCTGGAGAACAGACCAAGAACAGAATAATAGCACATTTTAGAGCACTCATTTTCAGACTGTTTAAATTTACCTCATGTAGGACAATGAGAATCATCTGTTCTCCCATAAATCTCAAACATAATCCCTTAAGCCATTTACGACTAGCTGGGAAGGTGCCCATCAAATGAGGACTGGATCTGGATGTTGATGTTATCACAGTAGTCTTCTGAATACACATGGAGTTCATTTATTGATATGTGGAGTATTCATTGATGTGTACACTGAGAGTAATTGAGATGATAATTTAAACATTGTTATAAACACTTGTGGGGGAGATCTTCTCTAACTCCATGCAAAAGCAAGCCAGTCCACAGATTTAAGGCTCCAAAGTGAGAGTCAAGGAATTGCTGCATAGCAGGCAGTATCCTTTCTGTTCAAAATTTGTGCTACAGGCTAACCACAGTCCTTTGCTTTGTGCTTTATTTTCTTTAGTCCAGATAAATTTATTATGAACCTTCCTCAATCTTTGGCCTAAAGCTGGGATTCATAGGTGAAGAGGTGAACAGGTCAATTAATATCAAAGAATAGAATTCCACTCAGGCTAGTTCACACCACAGAAAGTCATATTAGAAATATAGAGAGGACAGGCACCTGAAAGAAGGAAGTGAATGAAATACCACGTTGGATATAGAAAATAATCAGCTATTTCATTTTTCTTTCTTTCTTTTTTTTTTTTTTTGACAAGCAGAGTGGACAGTGAGAGAGACAGACAGACAGACAGAAAGGTCTTCCTTTTCTGTTGGTTCACCCTCCAAAATAGCCGCTGCTGCCGGAGCGCTGCGGCCAGCGCAACGTGCTGATCAAAAGCCAGGAGCCAGTTGCTTCTCCTGGTTTCCCATGCGGGTGCAGGGCCCAAGACATGGGCCATCCTCCACTGCACTCCAGGGCCAGAGCAGAGAGCTGGCCTGGAAGAGGGGCAACCGGGGCATAATCCCGCGCCCTGACCCGGACTAGAACCCGGTGTGCCGGTGCCGCAGGAGGAGGATTAGCCTAGTGAGCCACAGCGCCGGCTCATTTTTCTTACATTTGATTGTATGTGTGTGTTCGTGTTGGGGGGAGGGGAGGCTGTGGCTATATGGGTCTCTGTGTATATGTGCCCTGTTTTACTATTTTTTTTGACAGATTAGCTTTTTCTGTTTATTCATGGTTCCTCTTCCTTCCTGTAGCTTCAGCTTCTGAGTGACTTTGTCTTGCCATGGTACCAACTCTGGCCCAACTTTATAAGCAATTCATTTAGTCACCCTGTCCAGATGATTATCTCAGCCTAATTTATGGATTGGTGACCCCTGGGTTATGTGTTGATCCTAATCCAAAACTTGACTATTATACTTTTGTAAGGGGCTATGATTATATGAAAAAATTCAGAGTAGATTGACTAAGTGGCTATTATTATATACTGGGGCCGGCGCCGTGGCTCACTTGGCATCCCATATGGGCGCCAGGTTCTACTCCCAGTTGCTCCTCTTCCAGTCCAGCTCTCTGCTGTGGCCCGGGAAGGCAGTGGAGGATGGCCCAAGTGCTTGGGGCCTGCACCCTCATGGGATACCAGGAGGAAGCACCTGGCTCCTGGCTTCAGATCGGTGTGGCACTGGCTGTGGCGGCCATGTGGGGGTGAGCCAATGGAAGGAAGACCTTTCTCTCTCTCTCTCTCTCTCTGCCTAACTCTGTTACAAAATTTAAAAAAATTATTATATACTAATAATAATGATGATATGTGAATGTGAGAGAATTAAAATGTTACCATAGTTTAGGAAGATTTGGTGACAGAGAACAGAGTCTGAACCAGTTTAATGAAGAAAGGGGAATATGACAGGTCATATATTCACAAATTTCAAGAATATGGTTTACTGGAGCAAGGTATTTAAATGATATCTTAGAGATCTCTATCATCTCTCACATCTGCGTTCCTTTGTGCTGGAAGCTATTACCAACATAATGATTTTTAAAAAAGGCCTAAACAACTCTAAACTTATATCCTACTAACTTAACAACTTTAGCAAAAAGCAAACTCATAACTAATAATTCCTACAAGTGTCCTTGGATTTTCTTTTTTTTTATTAAAAGATTTTATTTATTTGAGAGGTAGATTACAGACAGTGAGAGAGAAAAACAGAGAGAAAGGTCTTCCTTCCATTGGTTCACCCCCAAAATGGCCGCCACAGCTGGCACTGCACAAATCCGAAGCCAGGAGCCAGGTGCTTCCTCCTAGTCTCCAACGCGGGTGAAGGCGCCCAAGCACTTGGGCCAGCCTCCACTGCCCTCCGGGGCCACAGCAGAGAGCATGACTGGAAGGGGAACAGCCAGGATTAGAACCCAGTGCCCACATGGGATGCCGGCACCTCAGGCAGAGCATTAGCCAAGTGAACCACGGTGCCTGCCCCATCCAGGGATTTTCTTTGGTTAACTTGTTAGGATCATCTGCACATTCCCAAGCCAGTCAATGTGGCTAGGAGGATATTATAGTATTTTTGACCAATTCTGGGTCATTTGACAATTTCTGACCTTGGAAGAGAGATTAAACCAAAAAGAAAAGGTGTTTTTTTTTTTTTTACTTTTACTTAATAAATATAAATTTCCAAAGTACAGCTTTTGGATTGCAGTGGCTCCCCCCCCCCCATAACCTCCCTCCCACTTGCACCCCTCCCATCTCCTGCTCCCTCTCCCATTCTATTCACATCAAGATTCATTTTCAATTAACTTTATATACAGAAGATCAATTTAGTATGTAGTAAGTAAAGATTTCAACAGTTTGCACCCACATAAAAACACAAAGTGCAAAATACTGTTTGAGTACTAGTTATAGCATTAATTCACATTGGACAATACATTAAGGACAGAGATCCTACATGGGGAGCAAGTGCACAGTGACTCCTGTTGTTGACTTAACAATTCACACTCTTATTTATGGTGTCAGTAATCACCCTAGGCTTTTGTCATGAGTTGCCAAGACTATGGAAGCCTCTTGAGTTCGACAACTACAATCATATTCAGAAAAGGTCACAGTCAAAGTGGAAGTTCTCCCCTCCCTTCAGAGAAAGGCACCTCCTTCTTTTATGGCCCGTTCTTCCCACTGGGATCTCACTCGCAGAAATCTTTCATTTAGGGTTTTTTTTGTTTGTTTGTTTGCCAGAGTGTCTTAGCTTTCAATGCCTGAAATAGTCTCATGGGCTTTTTAGCTGGATCCAAATGCCTTAAGGTCTGATTCTGAGGCCAGAGTGCTGTTTAGGACTTCTGCCATTCTATGAGTTTGCTGTGTATCCCGCTTCCCATGTTGGAATGTTCTCTCCTTTTTATTTCTACCAGTTAGTATTAGCAGACACTAGCCTGTTTATGTGATCCCTTTGACTCTTAATTCTATCATTATGATCAATTGTGAACTGAAACTGATCACTTTGACTAGTGAGATGACATTGGTACATGCCACCTTAATGGGATTGAATTGGAATCCCCTGGCACGTTTCTAACTCTACCATTTGGGGCAAGTCAGCTTGAGCATGTCCCAAACTGTACATCTCCTCCCTCTCTTATTCCCACTCTTATATTTAACAGGGATCACTTTTCAGTTAAATTTAAACACCTAAGAATAATTATGTATTAATTAAGGAGTTCAAAATTAGTATTAAGTAGAACAAAAAAATACTAAAATGGATAAAGTATTACATTGTACATCAACAGTCAGGACAAGGGCTGATCAAGTCATCATTTCTCATAGTGTCCATTTCACTTCAACAGGTTTCCTTTTTGGTGCTCGGTTAGTTGTCACCAATCAGAGAGAACATAGGATATTTGTCCCTTTGGGACTGACTTATTTCACTCAGCATGATGTGTTCCAGATTCCTCCATTTTGTTGCAAATGAGTACATGTCCCATTATTTCTTTATCCAGTCTACTGTTGATGGGCATTTTGGTCGATTCCATGTCTTAGCTATTGTGAATTGAGCTGCAAAAACATTAAGGTCCAGACAGCTTTTTTACTTACCAATTTAATTTCCTTTGGGTAAATTCCAAGGAGTGGGATGGCTGGGTTGTATGGTAGGGTTATATTTAGGTGTCTGAGGGATCTCCAGACTGACTTCCATAGTGGCTTTACCAGTTTGCATTCCCACCAACAGTAGGTTAGTGTTCCTTTTTTCCCCTCATCCCTGCCAGCATTTGTTGTTGGTAGATTCCTGTATGTGAGCCATTCTAGTTGGGCCAATGTTGTGTCAATTTTGTTTATTTTTTCAAAAAGCTGTTCTTCATTTGGCTTTTCTTTTGTAATTTTTTTTGGATTCAGTCCTGTTGATTTCTTCTCATTTTAATTATTTTTCTTCTGTTACTAGTTTTGGGTCTTGTTTGCTGCAGTTTTTCTAGATCATTGAGATGCATTAATACCTCATTTGTTTGGTGCCTTTCCAATTTCTTGATGTAGGCACCTATTGCTATAAAACTTTCCTCTTAACACTGCATTTGCTGTATCCCCTAAGTTTTAATATGTTCTGTTGTTGTCCTCATTTACTTTCAGAAGGTTTTTGATTTCTCTTTTGATTTCTTCTATGACCCACTGTCCATTCAGGAGCATGTTGTTCAGTCTCCATGTGTTTGCATATGCTCAAGGGATTCCTGACTTCCTAATTTCCAGCTTCATTCCACTGTGTTCTTAGAAGATGCATGGTATGATTCTAATTCTTTTGAATTTGTTGAGACTTGCTTTATGGCCTAGTATGTGGTCAATCCTAGAGTAGGTTCCATGTAGTCCTGAGAAGAATGTAAATTCTTTAAGTGTAGGATGAAAAGTTCTGTAGATATCTTTTAGATTCATTTGGGCTATAGTGTCAATTAAGTCTGCTGTTTCCTTGTTGATCTTCTGTCCGGTTGATCTATTTCTAAAAGTGGAGTATTGAGGTCCCACAGTACTATTGTATTGGAGTCTAAGTCTCCCTTTAAGTCACTTAGAATATCTTTTAAATAAACTGGTGCCCTGTAATTAGGTGCATATACATTTATAATAGTTACATCTTCCTGTTGAATTGATTCCTTAATCATTTATACAGTGTCCCTCTTAACAGTTTTTGTGTTAAAGTTTATTTTGTCTTATATTAAGTTGGCTACACCAGCTTTTTTTTATTTCTGTTGGCATGAAATATCATTGTCCAACCTTTCACTTTCAGTCTGCATGCATCTTTGTTGGAAAGATGTGTTTCTTGTAAGCAGAAACTAGAAGAGTTTTGTTCCTTAATCCATTCAGCCAGTCTTTGTCTTTTAACTTGAGAGTGGAAGCCATTAACATCCTTTTTTTTTTTTTTTTTTTGACAGGCAGAGTGGACAGTGAGAAAGAGACAGAGAGAAAGGTCTTCCTTTGCCATTGGTTCACCCTCCAATGGCCGCCGCGGCCGGCGCGCTGTAGCCATTGCACCGCGCTGATCCGATGGCAGGAGCCAGGTACTTATCCTGGTCTCCCATGGGGTGCAGGGCCCAAGCACTTGGGCCATCCTCCACTGCACTCCCTGGCCACAGCAGAGAGCTGGCCTGGAAGAGGGGCAACCAGGACAGAATCCGGCGCCCTGACCGGGACTAGAACCTGGTGTGCTGGTGCCGCAAGGCGGAGGATTAGCCTAGTGAGCACGGTGCCGGCTGCCATTAACACTCAATGTGACCATTGATAAGTAGTAACTTTGCCCTGCCATCTTTCTAAGGTATTTCTAACATATGCTTTGAACTTCCTGTGATCTTTTACTGAGAGGTTTTCTTCCTTTACCTTCTTTCATATTGATGGCCGTGTTTCTATGTTTTTGTGAGTAACATGTCTTTAATCATCTTTTGCAGGGCTGGATGAGTGGTGACAAATTCTTTCAATTTCTGTTTGCTATGAAAGGTCTTTATTTCACCTTCATTCACAAATGAGAGCTTTGCAGGATATAATATTCTGGGCTGGCAGTTTTTCTCTCTTAGTACCTGGACTATGTCTTGCCATTCCCTCCTAGCCTGTCGGGTTTCCGATGTGAAGTCTGCTGTGAGTCTAATTGGAGATCCTCTGAGAGTAATCTGATGTTTCTCTCTTGCACATTTTAGAATCTTTTCTTTATGTTTCACTGTGGTGAGTTTGATTACAATGTGTCATGGCGAGGATCTCTTTTGGTCATGGTTACTAGGGGTTCTATGAGCTTCCTGTACTAGGATGCCTCTTTCCTTCTCCAAACCCGGGAAGTTTTCTGCTCCTATCTCACTAAAAAAGGCCTTCTAATATTTTCTCTCTCTCCATGCCTTCAGGAACTCCTAAAACCGGAATGTTGGGTTTTTCAATAGTATCCTGAGATTCCCAAAAGTATTTTTTTTAATTTCTAATTTCTTCTTCTTTTCTTCGGTTTGTATACTTTCCTGTGCTCTGTCTTCTATGTCCGTTATTCTCTCTTCTATCTTACTCATTCTGTTTTTAAGGCTCTCTAATGTGTTTGTCATTTGATCTATTGAATTCTTCACTTCATTTTTATTTCTCTTCAATATCACAATTTCATGTTCTACTAGATTCCGCATTTCATTTTCATTTCTCCTTAAGATTTCATTTTCATGAGAGATATTTTCCATCCTGTTCAGTAAGGATTTCTGTAGTTCATGTATGTTTTTGATAACTTTTAAATGTTCTTATCATAAATTTTTTGAAATCCGTATCATGCATTTCTTCTATCTCATCATCTTCATAATCTTGTATTCGTGTGTCATTTTCATTTGGGAGTGTCATAATGTCTTCCTTTTTCTTGTTTCCTTCAGTTTCTGCATTTGTTGCTTGGCATTGTGGAGATGTTCTTTGGTTTATTCTTTTTTTTTTTCCTCGCTGTGGTGGCTTTTCTCATTATACTATGACTCTAGATTAAGTGGACTGTCTGCTTTTGGTGAATCTCTAGAGACTTGTGGTGGGTGTGGCCAGAGAGCTCTGTTCAGTTCTTCAGGGTTAAGGTTGTGACAAAGTGACAGGCCCAGGTTTGGCTTGGTAAATTTTCTCTCTCTTTACTCTCTCTCTATTTTTTATTCAGAAGGAAATTTATTCCGCACATCTGAGCTATTCTCCTTGAAGGCAATCAGTGCCTGAGCGCTAGCCCCTCCCTTTCCAGCAGTGGTGCATTGACTCGGCCGCTGGGTTCCCGAGCCACAGGCACCTGTGCCCTTCACGTAGGTCCACCATGTCCAACTAGTTCTGGAAGAGGTTCCTCTGTAGTTTTCCCCCTAAATCTTCCCTGAAACTACAATATCTCCACTGTTATTAAAATATCTTTTCCCGAACTATCACTGAGTTCACTCCCTATTCCGCCATCTTCAAGGTAGTTTCTTTAACTGAAAAAAAAAAAGGTGTTAGGCAAATAAAAATAACCAATGCCTACTTTACTAGCATACATAGGATCAAAACCATGCTTTCACTTCATCTACACTGTTCAAACCAGTAGCCACCTAAATTCAAGTGTGACATCAATCATGCTACATTGATAGCAATTTACTTAGTGCCTTATTTCTATACACAAGAAGCTTATAAATGGCTATACATACAAAACTGATATAATTAGAGTATGGTGTTTGGAAATTACTACTACTTAAAATCTTCCTTGTAGTTATAGGAATGGGTTTCACTAAGTCACCTAAACTCACTTTCTTTTTTTTTTTTCTGGGTCATATATTTATTTATTGTGCATAATATTCCTGCTAGATGTAATTGCATACATAACATCTCAGACAGATGGATATGTACAAATGTATTCATGCGAATTTAAGGAAAAACTTTCAGAGAATTTTCTAGAATGCTTTATGCAACTGTGGACTTAGGGCTTGTTTTAACCTAAACTCACTTTCAACAAATCTTAGAGTACATTTGTGAAATACCTGGTCACACTTAGGTAGCAGTTATAACATGGTTGAAGCCAGCTGGCACATTATGTGGATAGAAACCAAGATAGAACTAACTAATCTGTTAGAATTCTATGTTTTAAGTGACTAAAAACCAAAACCCAATTAATTTGTATAAAAAAGAGAATATGGATGAGGGTTTATATAACTGAAAATTCCAAGGGTAAACAATGCTTGATTCAACAGCTCAAACAATGTTTTGATGACCCAGTCTCTCTACATCTTTATACTCTGACTTCTGCTGGCATCATCTTTGGATTCCACATGTTAGATACCTGGCAGCTTTAATTTCTCATCTTCATGGTAACAAAACGGCTACTACAATACCATGCCTCTCACTTGTCCTATATTGGGGAAGAGATACAATTTCTTCATGTAGTATCTGCTTTAGTCCTATTCACTGTCCATGATTGGTATGAATTGGGTCACACACTTATCACTAAACTAATTACTTTGTCTAGGGGAGTGAGATTTGCTGATTTGTTTGGGTCAGTTAGTGCTCATCACTGGATTTAGGGGGCAGGATGAATGCCATCCAAACTATACTGACTGAAAAATAATGAGGAATTATTTCCTCAAAGATTAATAGTGCATCATTTCTGGAAGAAGGCAGTGTGGGTGCTGGAGAGGGAAACAATACATATTTATTTTTTTAGTTGATGTAAACAGTATATCTATAATATAACAAACACTCAGAAAATACCTTTTATTTAATATAATAAATGTCTTATTTATATGAAGATGATTAGATTTTAGAAACAGCTAAAACAAACAACCAGGACCTGAAGAGGTATGATTAAGAAGTATTTTAATATTTTTAGTTCTTTCTTGTCCCATAGCAACCCCTGGGAAGACTGTTTAACTTTTCAGAACCTTTCAATGGTAAGAATAGCTTTATTTTGAGATCAGAGTTGGTGAACTTAGGAGGGTTCCAGAGCCTCCAGTGATTACTGACGTCATAAACAAGAGTGTCAATTGTTAAAGCAACAACGGGAGTCACTGTGCACCTACTCCCCATGTAGGACCTCTGCCCTTAGTGTGTTGTACTATGAGAATTAATGGTGAAACTACTACTCAAACAGTGTCTATACTTTGTGTGCCTTTGGTACCAATGTTTACTTGGTATATACTAAGTTGATCTTCTGTATACAAAGATAATTTAAAATGAATCACGACGAAGAATGGGATGGGAGAGGGAGTGGGAGATGGGATGGTTGCGGGTGGGAGGGAGGTTATGGGGGGAAAAGCTGCTGTAATTCAAAAGTTGTACTTTGGAAATTTATATTTATTAAATAAAAGTTGAAAAGAAAAAATAGCTTTATTTTGAACATTATGACTCTTGTAGTTAATACAAACATTCAGCCAATGTAAATTAAAAAACCTTTTGTATGTTCTTCCTTCCTCTCAAGGATCTGCAGTCAGGAAGAGGGTAACCTTCTCGTGCTACAAATGGCTCTTCCACTTCTTGTTCTTTCATCTCCTATGGCTTGGGACTAAAGAAAAATAATCAAGGGTCTTTTTTTAAAAAAACTTAATTGGTGCTTCTGACAGTTCTCTCCTGGCTAAATAACACTGGCTACCTATTGTGACAGGCATTGAAATCCAGGCTCTTTAGCAAGTCATTTTTATGGACTCTCTAAAGCCACTTTACCAGGTGGCGCAACACCACACAGTGTGCTGGTGCAGGCAACGTGTGCTCCCCCTGTCCTGGACTAATGCACATTTTGAAAGCTACAAATTTTCAAATAGGAGTAGTAATTTACTAAATCAGAGTGAATTTCTTGTAGGAATATTGGAAGGCCCAGCGACTCTTACATACATTTAATGTAGAATAATCATAATGACAGCAATTGCAATAAAGAAATATTGTTTATATAAGCATACTGTTTTAGCTCTCCTTTCACGTGAGTTGTATACATTATGCCTCTTCTGTCTGAGCCTCACTGTCTGAGCCTCATTTTGAATTCTTTCAGATTTCACATCCCTTACTCATTGTTCAAGATTTTGAAGATACAGTTTTATTACTGAGCCTCTTTCTCCTTTGACCTCTTTTAATAGTGACTCCGCTCTTACCACTTCTGGACCTTTTTTAATCAAATTATGGACTGGGCACACAAAGATGTTCTCAAAGATTTGATTATAATACACACAGCCTAAGGGTCCACATAGACCGGTTCTCCTTTCTTGTCTCAGATCCCTAGTGCTAAATTCCATTTAAGGACCCAGTGTTAATACTCAAATCCACAGGACAAGGATTCACACAAAGGCTATGTTCTTTGGGATTTTCAAAGTATAAGGCAATAGAACACAAACATAGATCACAGTAAACCATTGTTTTTGATGTTTACCAAAAACTGAGATCAGAATAGTGGTAAGAATTCTTTCAGAGCATACAGTATCCAGTGTTTAATTTAATAGATATTTGACCTTTTTGTCCTCCCTTTTCAATCATCATACTATATTGCTATATATACATCATACTACATTTATATTTATGTCTGCTTCTATTCTTTGATTCTGTTTCCTAAATCAATTTCAACATTTGTCATTGGTCTTTTATTCACAAGAACAGTTTGGCAAATTAATTCATCATTACACTTCTCTCTCAGCAATTGTGTAGTATTTGTCCTACTCTATGCTTATAAAAATGATGAAGAAGCATTTCATTAAACCTAATAAGCACAGTGAGTCATTTAAGATAGCTATGAAACCCAATTTATAATAGTGTGTTTTATTCCAATGTCTCTGGAGCTATTTATGGCTTGGGCAAGGTGGGGGGAGGGCGCTGTCAGGCACAGTACTCTCTGAGTTATGTAAGAGAAACAAAAAAAAAATGTTCAGTTGTTTTATATCAAGTCAATTTTGAGTTAGCCAAAACATAAAAAAAGAAAGAAAACATTTACAACACTTAAACACACACATACAGTCTTACACAAAACTCCAAAATTTGCCTGAGAACTCATTTTCCCAATTGCACAGCTGTCTCTTTCTCTAGGGACACAATTCTCCAGATAAGTTGCTATTCCAATTAGGCAAAAAAAAATCATGTGGCATATGTTAACACAAGCATACACACACACAATTAGCAATTATTTTAGTTTATAGCTTTAGAAGAATTTAACAAATACTCTGTCTACTTCTATTCTTGTCCCTAGGGTCTCTGTATTTAGTCATCTCCCGCTTCTTACTGGTTCACTGCTTTCTAATCCTCCCCATGGAGAAAGATAACTTTTACAATTCTTGACTTCTTGCTTTCAATCTCTAAAATGTTAAATATGTAGTTGTATATATATGTATATATATACACATATACACATATATGTAATTTTCTTTTCATCCTTTTTATTTCCAGATTAAGAATTCTCTGCTACATTGATTCTTATTGGATAGCCCCTTCTTTAGAGGAAGTTCCAAAAGTCTTCTATAAGTAATATCATAGGCCTCATAGTACCTTTCTCATTCTCTTTGCCCTACCCATAATGCAACCCCTGCACACTCCACCTTTTCCATTCAAGGGAGAGAAGTCTCTGCTATGTCTGGGCAGTCTCATGGAATATCTTCCGTAAGAGGAGTTCTGGCCTCAAGAATGTGTGATTAAGGCCCCCTATCAATAAGCTTGTGATGTTTGGGAAGCAGAAAGGTCAATGTGGCTGAAGCAGAATGAACAAAGAGGGAAGGGGATGGAGAGAGTAGTAATAGAGTAGATTAGGTAGACAGAGGAAGATTTTAGATAAATTTGATTATAATACACACAGCCTAAGGGTCCACACAGACCAGTGCTACTTTTACAATCCCTCCCTAATAGGTTCCCCAGCTCTTTACCCACATCACGGTAATCAACCACTCCTGTCTTTCCAGGGCAGTCCTGTTTTAGCACTGAAAATCTATGTCTCAGAAAATCTCTTAGTCCTGAGCAAATCAGCCATTTTTTGGGGGAAGAATATCAGTGGGAGTGAAGTGAGTCTACATTTGAGATATCAATGTTTAAAGAGAATTTGTGATAGGGACACTTGGAAGTCAGTGAAAAATAATGGGAGGCTTGCAGACTGGTGGCAAAGGTCAAGTTGATGCCAGACAGCATGACTTGGAAGAATACCAGCTCTGCAAGATTCTGTGAACCTCCCTATCTGTGCAGAAACCAACAGATACATCATCATTTCACCTTATTAAATGCTTGGAGGGTCTCCAGGGGAAAGTACTGTATGCATTGAAATTAGGGCCAAGAGGACAGCCATTTTTAAATCAAGGGCAGGAGGAAAATACTTTGGCGGATGGTTGGGTCAACCGTGAGATAAACTCCCCGCTAATTGTGGTGTTCTCCAAGAATCTGTATCAGCTTGCAAGTTGACTGCATTTTCAGGGAGCCTTATTATACTTGTGCCAGAGAAGGGCCAATCAGTAGCAACCTTCTGATTTTTTGCATCCAAAGTGTAATCATTCAGAAGATACAAGCAAGAGACAGAAATTGAATCACAGTTTCTCTGCAAAAATAGACACTTGCTCCCTGTTCAATTACACTTTGTAAAACGCCCTTTAAGATGCTTCTGTTTTTGCTGCTGTATTTTTATATAAAAGCTCATTATCTGAAGCACCATTAACCTTCAGCACCATTGACATAAATATGATGTACTCTCCATATTAAACACAAACTGTTTGGCAGCTTGAGGATTGACCCATAAGCAGGACATTCAGGAAGTGACTACCGTGAGATATACAGCCAGATGGTGATATTACAGGGAGGTGGGTGAGGATGGAGGGGAAGCAAAATCATTTCTGATTAATAAGGAGCTTTGCTTTACAGATATGTGAATATTTGTTTTTAGAAACAATGATATCAACCCAAGTGTTCCCATAACTTAGTGGCATGGACATTGAAGACTGACACTGAGTCAGGACTCAGTATTGAATCAAATGGAATAAGGAAAACATGAGTGACAGCAATCAACTTTATCCCATAGCCACAAAGTTAATTTTAGCAGAGGTTCTGAGTTCCTCCTAAGGAAGTAGATGAGACTGATTTGGATTTTCTCTCCTATGGTTTCCCTAGACCATGACTGAAATTACAATGAAACCAGGATGACTATTGCTTAGATCATTGTGTGATGTGAGGGATACTTCTTTCCCAATCCACATACCACTGCCCATGGACACTTATTCTTACCAAGATTTCCTGGTGAAAATCTGGTACCCCAGATGTATTTCTCTGGATTGAGGTATTGGTGTTTCAATTATTTACAAACCATTTTGGAAGTCATAACACAACTTTGTACCCGAAGATTATTTCAATAGGATATCTAAGTAAGATCTAGGGTATGAAGATGGTATTTTTATGGGTGAAAGGTTATCATGTTAGCTCAAAGGGTAAAGATCATTCTCAAAGCATGGAACATTGATGAGAAGACAAGAGGATTGGTGACAACTCTGAGCTACCATAGGGCTAGAAGTTGGGAAGCAGTATGCAACTGAATGTGATATTGAGAGGTAAGAGCAAAATGAAGAAATATATATAAGAAAATCACCATCAGATGGAGAAAAGAGAATGAACTACATTAGACAAGGTTTATATTTTCCTTGGGTATGGAATAATGCCCTAATGCCATCAATGCTTTACAACACAACACATATTCTAAGGTCAAATCCTTTTTTTTTTTTTTTGATCTTTGCTAAATCCTTTTTAATATGAATTCAATTCCACAAATATTTACTGCATTCTTGCTTTGTTACACACGATGCCAGGCATGGATATCCATCAGCAACAGAGCTCATTATGGAGCTTACTATCTGTTCTCTCTGTCTCTCTCTCTCTCACTGTCCACTCTTCCTGTCAAAAAAAAAAAAAAAAAAAAGAAAAAGAAAAAAAAAAAAAAAAAAGAGCCGGCGCCGTGGCTCAATAGGCTAATCCTCCACCTTGCGGCGCCGGCACACCGGGTTCTAGTCCCGGTCGGGGCGCCGGATTCTGTCCCGGTTGCCCCTCTTCCAGGCCAGCTCTCTGCTATGGCCAGGGAGTGCAGTGGAGGATGGCCCAGGTGCTTGGGCCCTGCACCCCATGGGAGACCAGGAAAAGCACCTGGATCCTGGCTCCTGCCATCGGATCAGCGCGGTGCGCCGGCTGCAGCGGCGGCCATTGGAGGGTGAACCAACGGCAAAGGAAGACCTTTCTCTCTCTGTCTCTCTCTCTCACTGTCCACTCTTCCTGTCAAAAAAAAAAAAAAGAAAAAAAAAGAAAAAGGAGCTTACTATCTGTTAAAGATGACTTGTAATTGCAATCAATATAACAGAAATAGAATATAAGATGCTGGATAGTTAATTGTACAAAAGAGCAAGGGGGAGGTACCTAATACAGCCTTGGGTAGTGTCAGAGAAAGATTCCCAGAGAAGTATACTTCCAAGTTGATATCAAAAGTGTTAGGAGAATTATGACAAAGGGACATAAAGGGGGTGGGAAGAGAGTTCCAGGCAGAAAACCATGCAAAAAATGTTCAGAAACCAAAGAACGATTGGAATATTCAACAAACGGAAAAGAAAAGCAGTCTGGAACACATAGTTCAAGGCAATAATGTAAGGCCCATAGATTGGTCATAAATTGAAGCTTTTCAAAGCTTTCAAATAAGTGAAATACAGTTTTCAGCAAGTTACTTGAACAAAATCTTGTGGATTTTCTGTGAAGGTCACCAGACTCAAGCTAGAAAGTGTTGCCCTGGGAGTATGATATTGATATCGGAGATGTATCAAATACTTGAATAGAACAACTTGACCATTAGTATCCCTTCTGATTTGAATGCCCATGATTCTGGCCTAGGTCTTCTGCCTTTCAATCTTTGATCTTTCTGCAACTCTATGCCACCTGCTTAATTATAAGAATATTAAGGAGGTACAAACTACAATTATGTAGGCTATGGTCTCAACTTCATCCACTTGGAAAAAGACCTTGTTCTGTTCTGCTAGTTGTTGCTATCTCTAACAAGCCAAATTAACCAAGGTTAACATCCTCATACCCTTCTTATTCATACCAGATGCTTCTTTTGATCCTGGGCAATGATCTTGGCTGAAATTCTCTGGTAGTATAGGAGGCTTCTTACTCCTCTGATGCAGGGAGTCTACTGAAAATCCTATTTCTTTCCCTCATTTCTTCTGGGAACATAGATTCTGCTTTGAGTTATGTGGGTTTTTTAAGATTTACTTATTTATTTGAAAGTCTTAGTTACACAGAGAGAGAAGGAGAGGCAGAGAGAGGTTTTCCATCTGCTGGTTCACTCCCCAACTGGCTGCAACAGCCGGAGCTGCACCGATCTGAAGCCAGAGCTTCTTCCAGGTCTCCCACATGGGTGCAGGGGCCCAAGGACTTAGGCCATATTCTACTGCTTTCCCAGGCCATAGCAGAGAGCGGGATTGAAAGTGGTGCAGTGGGGACACGAACCGGTGCCCATTTGGGATGCTGGCACTGAGGTGGCGGCTTTACTCACTACGCCACAGCACCGGTCCCTGAATTATGGGTATTTTTCAACTTCCCAAAGGAGCCATCAATATACCACTCATTTGGACACTAAATAATATCAATGTGTTATGATGGTTGAGATAGTATGATTTGATGAAAAGCAGATGACCTTTATCAGAGCTAAATTTTACTTTAGCTCTTCCTTGCCCTGGCTGTGGGACTTAAAGTAAGTCACTTCAGCTGTTTCTAGAATTTCTCTTGACAGAAAGGAAATACTGGACTTGAAATTACTCTGGAAATTTGAATATCCAGAAAAGATATAATAATTAATATAATCAAAACCAATACCACCACCATCATCATATACAAGCTTGACCTATACTGTGCTGTGCAGATCATACCCTCAGATCTATGCATTGGCAGGTGCCTGCTCACAAGCTTTCAACCACTACAGGTCCCTCCCACCTAGGAGCTGTCTCTGAGGCTAGATGAGGTTTGATGCTGGAGTTTACAGAATACACTCTCATGTAATTCAATATCTCCACCTAGACACCTGTGCTGCACCTCAGAGTTAAATATGTTTATTCAATAGTTTATTTCATCAGTATGCTAGGCTACCTTCTCAGGTTGTCTGACACATTCTTCATGTACCCCTGTCTGCTAAATGCTTCCTTTGAATGCAGCCCTCCATTTTTTTATCCACACTACAAAAACTTAGGCAAATCTCAAATATGTTTGTGTTAGCAACATTTTCAAATAATATCAATAATTTTTTTCATATATACTTGATAGGAAGGAGTAAAAATGTAATAGAACCCTGGGAGGCATGTTCTGATCTCAGCCAACAGAGGATGGATTTCCAACTATAGAGGGTAATGGGAATGAGTAGAGAGTTGCCTTTCGGGCAGTTTCTCCTGCTTGGAGCAGAGCTGAGAATCAAAGAAGCTGTACAAAGCACTACTCATGACCAATATAATTGTGACATGCCCTAACATGCCCTTTACACAGAAAGAGACCCCCTGTGCTATCACCTTATGCCAATATAGTTTTTTTTTTTTTATTTAAAGGTTCATTTTATTTATTTGAAAGGTAGAGTTGCAGAGAGAGAGGGAGAGACAGGGAGAGAAAGAGATCTTCCATCTGGTTCACTACCAAAATGACCACAACAGCCAGGGCTGGGCCAGGCAGAAGCCGGGAGTTTCTTCCAGGTTTCCCATATGGGTGCAGGGGCCCAGACACCTGGGCCATCCTCTGCTGCTTTCCCAGGCCATAGCAGAGAGCTGGATGAGATGTGAGCAGCTGGGACAGGAACCAGGCCCCATATGGAATGCACGCTCATGAATAGTTTTAAACTTTAATAAGTTCTAACATAATTGACCAATTCCTTTCCCCATATATAGCAGATTATAACAGCAAAAG
Source organism: Oryctolagus cuniculus (assembly GCF_051225735.1). NCBI lineage: Eukaryota > Metazoa > Chordata > Mammalia > Lagomorpha > Leporidae > Oryctolagus > Oryctolagus cuniculus. Next base: position 80,614,181 of record NC_142888.1, on the reverse strand, counting down.
AAAGAGGGAAAGAGCACAGGACTCACCATATCCTGTTTCTAGTTTGTTAGTGTCAGTCATGCTGCTAGCTACTGAAAATTACATATGAGTAGAAACCGATAACTAAAGTTTTTGCTGATGTGCTTTTAACTTTAGAAAGAGGAAGCATGTTGTAATAAAAATCACACTGAAATTCAAAAATCCCAAGTTTCTTTCAGTGATTGTTTAGTTGATCAAATATAAATTAAGCACTCTGCTATATGCCAAGGATAGGGGATAAAATGGTGAATAAGAACAAGCCGTAGCCCCTGTCATATAAGTGATCATGTTCTAGTGAAAAAAACAGTCAGGACAATTAAAATTCCAAGTGATAAGGGGATTAAGAGAGTGCTGAGAGACCACACAGGTGGTAGACTTAACCTAGTCATGAACATTCAAGGAAGGCTTCCTGCAGGATATGATATCTAAGTTAATATATCTTAGACAAAAATAAATGAGAGCAAAGGGTCCTATGAAAATGACACTTCATGTATAATAAAATGTAAAGGGAAAAGAATATGACATTTTCAGAATGTAAGTAGTTTGGTAGAAAGGGAAAGATGAGAAAGTGCCTGGTGAGAGATTAAGATGTTTGATATTTTTCATGAAGACAATGAGAAACAACTGAAGAATGTTTAAATTGCTGAGCAACATAAATCAATTTAAAATCAACTGTTTCCTCTGGTCCAGTGTAGAAAATATATTGGAGGGAGCAAGGCTAGAGATAGGGGGTATGTTTGAGAGACTGTTTGAGTGAACTAAGTGAAAGTGGCTATGTTGATGGAGATAAAGTGGGTTTGAGAGATTTCAAATATGATCTTGATGGGATATTGTGAGTGTCCACTAAAGGGTATAGAGGAATTAAGGAAAATGCTCAGTTTTCCTGCATGCACCACAGGTCAGACAGTGGTAGTATCGTTTCCCTTAGTAGTCATTATTTAACCACAGATTAGCTTTGAAATCAAATTCATTTTCCTCATTTATAAAATGAGAAATTTGACTAAATCATTGATTTTATTTTTTAAGATTTATTTATTTTATTTGCAAATCAGAGTTACAGAGAGGCAGAGGCAGAGGGAGAGAGAGAGAGAAAGAGAGAGAGAGATCTTCCATCCACTGGTTTACTCCTCAAATGGCTGCAACAGCTGGAGCTCTTCTGATCCAATGCCAGGAGCTGGGAGCTTCTTCTGAGTCTCCCACGAGGGTGCAAAGACCAAGAACATGGGCTATCGTCCACTGCTTCACCAGGCACATTAACAGAGAGTTGGATTGGAATTGGAGCAACAGGGCCTCGAACCGGCACCCATATGGGATGCCAGCACTGCAGGCAGTGGCTTTACCCCCTACATCACAGTGCCAACCCCATATCATTAATTAAAAATAGAGGGGATTGGTGCCCCCCACCATTTGGCAATGTCTAGAGACATTTTGGTTGCCACTTCTGGGAGAGAGAGTTACTGGCATCTAGTAACTAGGAGGCTAGGGATGCTGCTAAACATCCTCCAATGCACAGGGTACCCTTTCCCCTCAACAAAGAATTGTTTGACTTCAAATGTCAATAATTCCAGTGCTGTGAAACCCTAGGATAAATAATATGAAGATCTTTGACTAAACAAACTTATAAATCTTTTCAAAGCTTATAAGTTTAGAAGCTAGAGTGGTTATTTATATCTTGACACTTTAGGGTACAGTAAACTTTAATGAGGAGGAAGAATCTGTTTTGTGAACAATCTGGATAAATGAGCCATTACTTAAGTGATTAATAATAATCAGGGACTGGCGCTGTGGTGTAGTGCGTAAAGCTGCAGCCTGCAATGCTGGCATCCCATATGGATGCTGGTTCGAGTCCCAGCTGCTCCACTTCCGATCCAGCTCTCTCTCTGCTGTGGCCTGGGAAAGCAGTAGAAGATGGCCCAAGTCCTTGGGCCCCTGCACCTATGTGGGAGACCCTGAAGAAGCTCCTGGCTCCTGGCATTGGATTGGCACAGCTCCAGCTGTTGTGGCCTTCTGGGAAGTGAACCAGTGGATGGAAGACCTCTCTCTCTCTCTCTCTCTTTCTCTCTCTCTCTTTCTGCCTCTCTTTTTCTCTGTGTAACTCTTTCAGGTAAATAAATAAATCTTTAAAAATAGTAATAATAATCAGATATTGGTATATGATCCCAATAGCATAAGCCGATTTTCAAAGTATTCGGAACCAACAAGCACTGCAAGTCTGTGTACACACGACACGTCAAGTGTACTTACAGGTTTATTCTGATTTTCTAGAGAACTAGAGTGCCTCTTGCCCATGTTCTTTTGGGCTAACTTTCAATGTGCCCACTTAAACTTTGGGGCAGCAAGAGTAGGAAAGAAATGATAAGGGCTGGTACAACTCCTGCCTGAGTTACCTGTCTACCTCCTAGACTCATCTGTAGCACCAAAGGCCCTGCTTTACAGCTTTAAGTCCCATATATAGGACCATAGTTAGAGCTCCACAAAGTGTTCACTCTAGATCAACATATTTTACTACTCTGGCTTTACAGTGTGGCTTAAATCATGACAGTACATGCTACTCTTCCATTCTGTATTAAGAGTGACCCCTTCCTGAAAGTCTGTCTCACTCCTAGGCCTTGGTTATGTAGGGTCTTTCAAATAGAAAGGATATTAAAACCCAGGCCATGGGGCCGGTGCTGTGGCGCAGTAGGTTAAAGCCCTGGCCTGAAGTGCTGGCATCCCATATGGGAGCCGGTTCTAGTCCTGGCTGCTCCTCTTCTGATCCAGCTCTCTGCTATGGCCTGGGAAAGCAGGAGAAGATGGCCCAAGTCCTTGGGCCCCTACACCCACATGGGAGACCTGGAAGAAGCTTCTGGCTCCTGGCTTCAGATCGGTTCAGCTCCAGCCATTGTGGCCATCTGGGGAATGAACCAGAGGATGGATGACCTTTCTCTCTGTCTCTACCTCTCTCTGTAACTCTGTCTTGCAAATAAATAAAAATAAATCTTAAAAAAAACCCAGGCCATCTGTAAGGCTATGAGACTCCCACTTAGAGCCTTCCACAACCATCTGTGAATTGAGATCCTTTCCCGAAGTCTTTCCATCATATGGTACAATATTCAATAAATGAATGCATATGGAATGAATAAGTGAATGAATGAAGTTCCTATATTTTGGAGGGCAAGGGAAAACTCCTGTGTTCCTTGGAGGGGACAAAAGAGGAAGAAAACCTACTTTCTTATAGCAAATATGTACTTGAGTGTCTACTTTGTAGCAGCACTGTTTGAGTTGCTTAGGAGTTTTGAGCAGAACAAGTCTGACTGATGCTCTGTTAGAATTCCTCTGGCTAGAAGTTAGAAGAATATCCACAAGTCTATTATAGGAATAAAGGTAAGAAACCATAGTACTGACACCCACCATGGCAGCAATGAATGTAATAAGAAATGGGTAGATTTCAGACATTTTTAGAAAGCAGAACCAGCAGGATTTCTTGAAATATCAAAGTAGCTGCAAGGGATGAGATGATTCCAAGATGCCCCTAGCATTTTAGATCTGAGCAAAAGGAAGTATAGAATTGCCAGAAGTTGAATGAGAAACACAATGCATGGATCAGGGGTTCAGTTTTGAGCTTAGTGAGTTTGAGATGGGTGTAAGACATCCATGTGTTGATGTCAAAAAGGTAGTTGTATGGATTGAATTTGGGAGGAGGTGTGGGGTGGAGATACAAATGCCATGAGACTAGATGGGATTATCCAGGAAGGGTATACAGATATAGAAAAGAATACAGAACTGTGCCCTCAGGGTCCCCAGCATTAATAGGCTTTCATCATTTACCATAACTCTGCCTCTGCTGTCTTTTTTGTTGAATGAGCATAACTGTTGATCTGCCTCCAGCAGCCTTGTGAAAGAGGTCTGAGACTTTGCAATCTTAGCTCTCTGGACAATGGCCTATTGTGCATTCCTCTCACAGTAACAACAGCTAAATCCACCACATGATATTTAAACCACAAGAGGCTACTTTGTTATAAATATTTATCATTTCCTCCAGGCTAAAATAAAGATTATTAATCCCAGCCAAATAAGAAGCCATTCTTACCATGGTGAGGAGATTTTTTTCCTCTGAATAATTCAAATGCAAATATTTTGAAAAGCAGTTTGAAACACAAGCTGCCACCTGTCAGTGTGCTTTTTGCAAAGGAGGAGGAGGCACTATTGTCTCTGGATTTTGAGAAGAGTAAGCATTTGCCTTGTTCCATGCATCTTCAGCTTATTGTTTACAGGCTGAAAGGCTCATATGGTAGCTGTTATTTTTAAGTAGAAGATACATACCCAAAGCTGTTGTGTAGTATTTATCATCACCAAGATGGACTTTTCTCTTGCCTTGAGGACACCCTCGTTCACATTCACTCCTCTTGAAGTACAGGCACAGAGTTTGGGGCCTTATTTCTAAATGAAAAATAGGAAAAGCAAAAAAAAAAAAAAATCAATATTGAGGTTGATACATTGCTCCAAAATCCTTATGCACCCTGTTTTGCCTCTCCAAAAGGACTACACCCAGAATTTGTCCTAATTCCCTTGAAACTGTTAAGAATATTTCATTTTGACCCTGAGTCTATCAATCTTGATTTCTAAACTCTATGGCTCGGATAACAATGGTAATTCACACAACCAGGCTCTTAGTTCAGGGACATTCATGCTTTCTGAGGCTAACGTTTAGACTAGGATGTAAATACCCTTGGGGGTACATAAAAACATTCTAAGGGACATGTATACACCATGTTAAGAAAATCAATTGCCAGATTCTCAATTTTCATAAGCATTTTTCCTTTTGTACCCCTGCTTTCTATTTCACTATTCAGCTGCCCTACCAAAGAAAGGCATAGCTCTCACCCACCATACACATTACTATGATGTAGTCCATTCTCCAACTATTGTTACAGAATGCAATATTCTGGAAAGAGAGCCTGGTGAGAGTGATAACAAAGAAGACCTTGGTAATATATGCTTTCTGTAAGTTCTACATTTACAGGTGGCTCAATATCTCCTCTTCATCTCAATGTTAATTTCTATTAAACTAAAGTCTCAAAAGCAAAACATCTACATAGAAGTAGGAGATAATGTTCCCAAAATATTTAATCTAATATATAATGACTTGAACTTCAGAATTTAATTAGGGTTAATTTCTCCTTCTCAGATATATCCTATTTCTGTCAAATTGTTTTCACCCATGTAATGAAATCACTAACCAACTAAGTATAATATTTCTCAAATGTCCATCTCTTTTTTCAAAGATTTATTGATTTATTTTGAAAGTCAGAGTTATACAGTGAAAGGGAGAGAGAGAGACACACACACACAGAGAGAGAGAGAGCGCTTCCATCTCCTGGTTCACTCCCCAAATGGCCGCAATGGCTAGGGTTGGGCTAGACTGAAGCCGGCAATTAGGAGCTTTTTCCAGGTCTCCCACATAGGTGGCAGGGGCCCAGGTACTTGGGCCATCATCTGCTACTTTCCCCAGGCCATTGTCATAGAGCTGAATTGGAAGTGGAGCATCTGGGAATTGAACCGACACCCATATGGGATACTGACGTGCTAGGCGACATCTTTACCTGCTATGCCACAACACCAGCTACAGATGCTCATCTCTTGATTTATCTGTCACTCTATTTAATGCATTTTGAGATCATATCTATGTTAGAAATTGAAATTTGGGATGAAATATTTAGACAAGACTGGCACATTCAGGGTGGTATGGCCATAGATTGTCATGAAATATTTATATCCTAATACACAACCTAGGTTAAAAATCGTATGAACAGTTTTAAATTTTATGTTTGTTGAGTTATCCAGTTTTGCCTGATTTTAGCTCAATAGACAATATAAATATATCTCTAAGTAAAAAGAGTTACATATGTAATTATTACATGTAGCATGTTTTTATAAGACAATGTTTTTATTTTTATAAATTAAACTGGTATTATTGACTTCTAATATACATGCAGAAGATACAAGCATTAATTGTACACGTTTATAAATCATCACATACTGGGTAGATTCATTAACTAGTCAAAAATGAAAAGGATTTCCAAAAGTACAAAGCTCTCCTTGAGCCTTCCAATTACTGTCAAAGATTCTTCACTACAGAGCACCAATCCTGTGACTTCTAATAGCAGGTTTTTAAAAATTTAAATGGAGTTACCCAGTATCTTGGTGTGCCTGGTGCCTGGTTTCTTTTGCTTAGCATCATATGTTTCAAAATAATCTATGTTGCTTAACATAGCAGCATTTACTTTCATTGCAATATAATACTCCATTGTGTGACTATCACATAGTTTATTGTCATTTATGCTGTTGATGGCTGCTGCTAAGTTTGGAACTATTACAAACAATCCTGTTATGCTGTATCTTCAGGGTAAGAGCATTTTATATCCCTCTTCTTGAGAGTTTTTCTTCTACTCCTGCCCCAGAAACAATCAATTTTTGCCTAGGTTTGGGAAAGAAAGCTTCACATGTACCTTATAGGAAAGGAGGATCCTGGGAAGCAACCAGGCTTCTTGTCTATCTGTCAGTAGTAGTCGGTCACATGCTATTACATCAAGGAAAGGGAGGTACTTGTGCTCCCCTGCTCTGCTACCAAAATTTGTCACGAGCACCTGGAGACCTCCCTAAAAAGGAGTTTGCAAGTAGAAGATCTTGGTTTTTAAAAGATTTGTTATTTATTTGAAAGGCAGAGATACAGAGAGAGAAGGAGGGAGGGAGGGAGGGAGAGGGAGAGGGAGAGAGAGAGAGAGAGAGAGAGAGAGAGAGAGAATGAATCATCCATCCTCTGGTTTACGCCCCAAATGGCCACAATGTCTGGGGCTAGGGGCCAGGCTAAAGCCAGGATTCTTTTTTTTCTTTAAAGATTCCATTTATTTATTTGACAGATATGGTTACAGTGAGAGGGAGAGACAGAGAGAGAGGTCTTCCATCTGTTGGTTCACACCCGAATGGCTGCAATAGCCAGATCCAAAGCCAGGAGCCAGGAGCCTCCTCCATGTCTCCCACATGCATGCAGGGACCCGAGCACTTGAGCCATCTTCTACTGCTTTCCCAGGCCATCAGCAGAGAGCTGGATTGGAAGAAAAGCAATTGGAACTAGAATCAGCACCCGTATGGGATGCTGGCACCATAGGCAGAGGATTAACCTACTGCATCACAGCGCTGGCCCCAAGCCAGCATTCTTTTTCCAAGTCTTCCATGTGGGTGTAGGGACCTAAGCACATGGGCCATCCCCTGATACCTTCCCAGGCCATTATCAGGGAGGTGGATCAGAAGTGGAGCAGCTGGGACTCAAAGCAGTGCCCATATGAGATGATGGCACTGTAGAGGAGGCTTAACCTTCTATGACACAGTGCCTGTCCCATGAGCTCTTCTAGTGTCTAGGACTTCTATCTCTCCTATATTGACTCTTGCGCCCATACTTGTCTTTAAGAAGTTGATACAACTTTTGGGGCCAGCGCTGTGGCGTAGCATGTAAAGCTGCCACCTGCAGTGCCAGCATCCCATATGGGTGCCCGTTCAGGTCCTGGCTGCTCCACTTCCAATCCAGCTCTCTGCTATGGCCTGGCAAAACAGTGGAGGATGGCTCAAATCCTTGGGCCCCTGCATCCGCTTGGGAGACCCAGAAGTTCCTGGCTCCTGGCTTCGGATAGGCTCAGCTCTGGCCGTTGTGGCCAATTGGGGAGTGAACCAGCAGATGGAAGACCTTTCTCTCTCTGCCTCTCCTCTCTCTGTGGAACTTTGATCTTCAAATAACTAAATAAATCTTAAAAAAAAAGTTAATACAACTTTAGTTTGTTTCATCTTACCTGTAAGTGTAGTGGCCACTTCTTTCTCTTTGCTCTATCAAAGGTAAAAAAGTTCTTTGAGGTGTCTCTCCTTGGAGGTCCTTGTCACTCTTTTAGAACATTCATTTGGTTTCCTTGGGACCTTGACTCTTTGACAGGCTGGAGAAGTTATTTTATATAATATCTTCTCATTGTTTGTGTGGGATCAGTCTTCTCTTGTGGCTTCCTACATCCTAAGGATGTATAGAACTCTCAATGCTATGATGGATATTTTTGGGTGTGTCTTTACTGTACACATGTGCACATTTCTATTGGGTATATACCTAGAAGTGTAATTCTTGGGACATGACTAGATTTGTATAAGTTTAGTGTACACCCGTAGATTCTCCATTTATACTCCCATCGGTAGTGTATAAGTGTTCCAGCTGACACTTGATATCATCCTTCATTATTGTTTTTATTTGGCTCATTCATGTGGGCATATAATGATGTGATTTAACTTGATTTTCTATTTTGATAACTCCTTTCATTTGTAACTGTTTAATTCTTTTGTGAAAGTCCCTCTCTAGTCTCTTGCTTATTTTCTTCTGGGTTATATTAATCTTCTTCATATTGATTTGTAGGAATTCTTTACAAGGGGACTACTAAAACATTCATGGAAAATTCACATTATGTTTTAATTCCATTTTTACTTGAAATTTTGAAGACTGCTAGTATATATCCTAAAAATGAACTCTTAAATTTATGTGTGTATTAGATACAGTCTTTCCCTTTCTGGTTTGCATCTTTGCTCTTAATGTTGTTTTCCTGAAAAATCAAATGTGTTGAGGCTTAATTTATATACAATAATTGTAATACAATACATATAATAAAATACACCCATTTTAAGTGTACTGCTCAATGAGTTTTTGACAAATGTATACTATCAAGATATAGAACATTTCTATCACTCCAATAACTTTTTCCCACCTCTTTTCAGTCAATACCCAGTTGCAGGTAACCACTGGTATATGGTCTGTCCTTATAGGTTAGAGTTACCTGTATAGAAAGTCATACCAAATGGATTATACAATATATTTCTTTTCTTTTCCTTTCTTTATTTTTCTTCTACACAATATTTTTTATATTCACTCATGTTTTAGCATTTTTTTCCTTTCATTGTTAGATAGTTTGATGCTGGCTTTTGATGTACATTTTATTAATATAAATTAGGCCAGTTTATCAATAATTTCTTTTACTGTTAATTTTTAAAGATAATTTTAAACTTATAAGCAGAACAAAAGAGAAAGAGGCCTTTCATTTACTGGTTCACTCCCCAAATGGCTGCAACATCCAGGGCTTGGCACTGGATTCAAACCGGCATTCCAATATAGAATGCCAGCATTACAAACAGTGGCCTACTGTGCCATAATGCCAACCCCTATTATTAATATTTTTGTGTCTTTTTTGGGTATAAGAAATGTTTGCCTATCTTATGTTCATGAATATGTTATCTTAGATTATTTTCAAAAAGTCTTGCTATTTTACCTGTTGCATTTAGATCAAAACATATCTGGAGTTTATTGTATTGTCTGTATTAAGATAAGGATGAATTTTTATATTCAATATAGATGTACAAATTACCTAAAACTATTTATTGAAAAAAATGACCTTTATTCAATTCCACCTTTGTTATAAATCAATAGTCCAAATATGTGTGTTTGTTTCTCAACAATTTGTTCTATTGATCTATCTTCATGCTAATACCATACTGCCTTGATTAATTTAAATCTCTAGTAGAATTTGAGTTCAAGTTAAAGTCATATAACTTTGTTTCTCTTTAAGAATTTCAGTTTTTCTGGGCCCTTTACCTTTCTGTATATATTTTAAAATTAGATTGTCCTTTTTTCCCACCAAAAATACCTGCTTCTGTTTTCATTGATTTATGATCCTTTTGGGAATTGTTGATATTTTTTGCAGTGTCAGGCTTTCCATCCATGAACATACAGCATCCCAACATTGCTTTGAAAAGTTTATCTCTTAATTTTTCCACAGTTTTCTGTGTAGACACTTGGCACATCTCTTTCTTTAGGACTGACTCATTCTGCTTGTGGTTGGGAATTGTAGTGGCTGACAGAGATTTTCTAGGAACTGCCCTTAGCTGAAGAGAGGTGCATAGCCACAGAATGTAAAATTATAAAGAATATAAGTGTATTTAGCTCATGTTTCTGGAGGTTTAGAAGTGCAAGATCATGGTTTTGCATCTGGTGAGGAACTTTTTTTTTTTTTTGCAGCATTATAGCATGTTGGAAGATATCACATAGCAAGAGTAATTGTGAGAAAGCAAGAAACTGTATTTGTGGACTTAAGCCTTCTTATACTTGGAAGCAGTAAGTCATTCAGGAGGGCAGACTCCTTAAGGACTCTCAGAAGTCTCACCTCCTAAAACTATTGCATTGGGCAAAAAGTTCCCAGCAAATGAACTTTGGGGGGACTCATTCAAACCATAGCATCCTACCACAAGGGTAGGGCTGTCAGATAACATACAAAGCACCCAATTAAATTTGAATTTCAGTGTCAGCATTGTGCATAGAGGGTAAAGGGGCTACCTGCAATGCCAGTATCCAGTATTGGCACTGGTTCATGTCCTGTCTGCTTCACTTCCAATCCAGCTCCCTGCTAATGGCCTGGGGAAAGCAGCAAAAGAAGGCCCAAGTTTTTGGCCCCTGTCACCCACATGAGGGACCCAAATGAAACTCCTGGCTCTTGGCTTCAGCCAGCCTCATCCCTGGCCCTTGTGACCATCTGGGGAGTGAACCATTGGATGGAAGATTCTCTCTCGCTATCACTCTCGCTCTTGCTCTCACTCTTGTTCTTTCAAATAAATGCATAAATACATATTTTAAAAAAATAAAAATAAGCAATTAGCATTTCATAAAATGAATACCTAAGTAAAAGGTTATCCATTCTTCATGTAAAATTCAATTTTAACTGAGACACCTATTGTTATATTTTGTTTTGTTTTAACTAAACCTGAAATCTACTCAGGGATGGGCTGCTATGAAGTGCCACTTCACTCTCAGAAACCTTTGATTTTGACATAGAATCTGTTACTTTCACACTGCACTTTAATTCCTTCCTTTGCATAGTTCTACTTCCTATACTCTCCCACAAATGTTGATCTTGAGGGAACTCCACAATAATCTTACAGAATCCAAATTTTTGCCTCGAAATCTTTCACTCCAGGAAGTCATACCTAACACAATCGGAACCAGAAGGAGTCATCAGATGCAGACTAAAAATGGGAGTTGGAGGTGAATAAGCATTGTGCAGCTGGCAGTTAGTACCCTGTCACTAGTAGTAGGTGGAAATCATGGCATGGTCTATAGGTAAAATTGTTAAAACTTTCACCTGTGGTGAACTAGGACTGAGAACTGGTAAAAGAGAGTGCATTGTGCACTGGTTTATATAACACCTCAAGCTTATGAGAGTTTTGAGAACAGTACTGATTATAAAGAAAATGGAATCAGGTATCTCTCTTGAATTCCATCAACATATTGAAGGAAGACAATTAATGACCAAAGACGATTAATCACCAGTTGTTGATAAAGTGTGAAAACCAAAAGACCTATTTTGCTGGATATAAAAACATCTTCATCTGCTATAGTGGAAGAAAAAAATCCTGGGAATCAAGTTCAAGACTGTTATATGAATAGCAGTGCTCCAAAGAAGATTGATTTCTCAGTCACAGAAAGTCTTCTATATTAAATTTAAGTCCTAATTGTGAATGAATTCCATGACTTTCAATGTGGACAACAGGGGTCAGCTAATGAAACATCCTTGAAATCACTGTTTCCCAGGAACCCTCTAAGCCTGCGGAAATGGCTCACTCCTCCTTATTAAAGACTAAGAAGTTTCCTTTGAATGAAGACAATGCAAAGCAACATGTGATTCTTTCACAATGTAATCCTATCTTTTTTTCACTTTGAAAATTCACATTTATTAAATAAATTTTAAAAAATAAAAAAGAACGAGTAATTAAAAATTTTCCATCAAAGAAAAGTCCATGACTTGATGGTTTTACAACTCAATTATACAAAATATTTATATTTTTCCCAAAGAAACCTTTTATTAAAAAAAAAGAAATTTATGGTGCTTTATTTTTAATCCTATCTTTCCTCCTGTCTACTAGACCAGAAATTAGGTCCAAGTCACAAGGGAGATTAAAACCACTAAAAAATGTAGAAAGTATATCTTAAAATGGCTGCAGGACCTAATAAACAGGTACTGTTGGGGGTAAAGAGAATATGTGTGGGACTAAATCACAAAGGTGCTGGATCAAGGTGGCGTGACAAGGAGAATATTAGGTTGGATAAAAGTGAATTTATTGATATGAGTTTATTCTCCATTGGTTTGTAACCCTGGTGAGAACTTTGGGAAGATGTTGAGAAGGATCTTGGAAGCTAAGTGAAGGGAATCCCAAAATTTCCATAGAAGATGATAAATGTAGAGACCAAATGGCTTGGAGAATTGAGAATGTTAAAATGAGTACATTGCACAAAGCTGGAAAACCTACCAATCAGATATACTCTGTCAGAGGACCAGGGGTCACTCCATTTACCAAGATATTCAGTAATATGTTGGTGAGAAGGGGGGCTTGCATTCTTGAGAAACTAAAGATGGGCTTCTTCTTTGGGCTGAACTGACAGTTGGAAGTGCTATTATAAAACTATAGTTATTAATAACCATAGGGCAGAGATATTCCTGACATAATGGAGGCTAGTTGGTGATGCTTTAGAAACAAATCTTGGTCAATGGAGTATAATACCCCTAGAGGTAAGACAAATGAGTAGCCAACAATATATATTGCACAATTGATATCATGAATGAGTAGAGCCAATGATCCATTGCTCTAGTGTTGCAAATACAACTTACTGGAACACAATTGTTCCTATTTTTCCAGATTATTGAATTGTAACTGTCAAATAAAAATTGCATATATTTAAGGTATACAGCATGATGCTTTAATTTGCATATATATATGTATAACAATGATATTACTAAACTCAAAAAGCAATTGACATATCCATCATCTCACAATTACCATTTTCATTTTTGTACTGAGAATGCTTAAGATCTATTCTTGCAAATGTCAAGTATACAATACATTAACTACTCATCATGCTGCACTTTCAGTCTTCCAAACTTATTCATCTTGTAACTGAAAACTTGTATAACTGATTAATATCTTTCTATTTCTTCCTTTGTAACCACTACTTTACTTTCTGTTTCTGCAAGTTTAACTTGTTTTTTCTAGATTCCACATATAAGAGAAATTATATAACAACTATTTTTCTGTATCTAACTTATTTAATTAGGATAATATCCTCTAGGCTCATCTGTGTTGTCCTAAAAAGCAGGATTTTTCCTTTTTAAGGCTAACTAATCCATCACATGTGAGTATATGCACACTTAGACCACATTTATTAAAAGATGTATACATTGTTTCCTTATCTCAGCTATTGTGATCAATGCTGCAATAAACATAGGAGTGTGTAATCTCCTTGAGGTACTGACTTGATTTTCTTTAGATATATTGCAGTAATGGGATTGCTATATTATTCACTATAGTTGGGAGATTATAGTTCACAATAGCCTAGTATAAACTGTATAAAAATGGAAGGAAAAAGCTACTAACCTCCAACCATAAAGTAACATCAAAGAAGGGGAAATGTTGATTGCCCTATTTTGATCAGTATACATAGTATACATGTATTGAAATATCATAATGTAGTCCATAAATGTGTATAATTAGCAAAATTGTTTTTGATAAAATAAATTATCAACATTAATTATCCAAAAATTTAAAACATAATAAATTCTGGTAAAGTTGTGGAGAAAAGTGTACCCTAAAATACTTTTAGTTGGAAAGCAAATTAGTACAACCATTATGGAAAAAGTATAGTAGTTTCTCAAAAAAATAAAGAAAACAAACAAAAAATAGATCTACTATGTGACCCAAGTATCTCACTTCTGGGAGTATGCCCAAAGGAAGTGAGTTCAGTATATGAAAGACATATCTGCACACCCATATTTATAGCATCCCAATTCACAATAGTAGATATACAGTCAACCTAGATGTCCATCAACTGATGACTGGATAAAGAAACTGTGGTATATATACATGAGAGAATACTAGTACATCATAAAAAAAGAATTAAATCCTGAAATGGATTTGAAACAAAATGGATTGAACTGGAGATTATGATGTTAAATGAAATAAGCCAGACACAAAGACAAATTTTCTATTGTATTTCAAAGTTAATACATAGAGTATAAAGACTGTGTGGATGTCATGTTATTTATTATATAGTTATAAATATTTTATTCACCAATTTATGGCACATCATGAAAATATACCTTTCTATTCTCATTTTATGATCTTTGTCATAAATACTATATTCTGTAATATTAATATTCCTGTTTTCAACAAAATAGTATGTATGTGTATGTATATAATATATAAAATGAAGTGAACATGGAAAAATGTCAAAAATTGCTAAATCTTAATATTAAAAAAGAGGAAAAGATAAAAAATAAAATATTTAAAAATATATTAATACATATCAGAAAAACAAAAAATAGTTGTCTTTTTAATTTTGTGAGGAACTTTCATACTGGTTTTCACAGTAGCTATACTTGCTAACATTCCCACCAACAGTTTATAAAGATTCTCTTTTCTACATATTCTCGTCAACAATTTTGTTTCACATTTTTGAAAATAACCATTTTAACAAAGACAAGGTGATGTTTCATTGTGTTTTTATTTTATTTTATTTTATTTTATTTTATTTTATTTTTGACAGGCAGAGTGGACAGTGAGAGAGAGAGACAGAGAGAAAGGTCTTCCTTTTGCCGTTGGTTCACCTTCCAATGGCCGCCGTGGCTGGCGCACGGCGGCCGGCTTACCACGCTGATCCCATGGCAGGAGCCAGGTACTTATTCTGGTCTCCCATGGGGTGCAGGGCCCAAGTACTTGGGCCATCCTCTACTGCACTCCCTGGCCACAGCAGAGAGCTGGCCTGGAAGAGGAGCAACAGGGACAGAATCCGGCGCCCTGACCAGGACTAGAACCCGGTGTGCCGGCTCCAGAAGGTGGAGGATTAGCCTAGTGAGCCGTGGCACTGGCCTCATTGTGTTTTTTTTTTTTTAATTTGCATTTCTGTGATGATTAGTGATGCTGAGCATGTTTTAATATATCTTGGTCATTTGCATGTTGTCTTTGGACAAATATCTGCTCAGTTATTTCGCCCATGTTTTAATTAGATTATTTCATTTTTTACTTTTAAGTTCTAGGAGGTCTTTATATATTTTATAATAACCTCCTATCAGATACGTGGTTTACAAATATTTCCATGGGATATCTTTTAATTTTTTTTGATTGTCTCCTGTAGTATGCAGATTTTCAGTTTTAGGCTTTCAGGGGTTTATTTTCATTTTTATTGCCTGTGTTTTTGGTGTCATATCTGAAAAAATCATTTCCAAGACCTTTGTCATGGAGCATTTCCCTGAAGTTCTTTCCAGTAGTACTATAGTTTCAGGTTTTACTTTTCAACCTTAAGCCATTTTAAGTTGATTTTGGGTATGGTATGAGAAACCAAGTTAATTTTGTTGTATATGGATTTCCAGCTTTCCTAAAACCATTTATTGAAGACTGTCCCCCACTGTGCATTTTGGGACCTTTCTTGAAGATTAGTTAATGGTATATGTGTTCACTTGTTTCTGAGCTCTTTATTCTCTTTCAGTGGTATATATCCCTGTATTTCATGCTTTTATCATACTGTTTTTACTATTAAAGCTTTGCAAATGAAATATATAAAATCAGGAATTATGATGCCTCTAGCTTTGTTCTTCTTGTTCAAGTTTGGCACTGTTTTATGTGATTCCATATGAGTTTTAGGATTTTTTCCTATTTCTATGAAAACTGTCATTGAAATTTTGACAAAAACTGCACTGAATCTATTGATCACTTTGAGTGGTGTGGCTATTTTGACAATACTGGTTGTTCCAATCAATGAATATGGAACATCTTTTCATTTATTAATTGTCTTCTTCAATTTCTCTCATCAACACTTTATATTTTTATTGGACATGTACTTTACCTCCTAAAAATCTTTATTTGTAGCTGTACTATAAGTACATAAAATAGTATTTTATTATTCTTGATGCTATTGTAAAGGGGTTTGTTTTCTGTATTTTTGAGTAGTTTGTTGTTTTATAGAAAGGCAACTGATTTTGTTTGCAGATTTTATGTACTGAAACCTTACAGATTTATTAGCTCTAATGGTTTTGTGGAATTTTTAGCATTTTCTATGCAGAAAACCATGTTACCTGTCAAGAGGCAATGAGACCTCTTTCCTTTCTATTTGAACACATTTTTTCCTCTTCCTGAATAATAGCGCAGCTTAAAATATATAGTATTATGTTGAATAGACATGGCAGGAGTGAGCATCATTGTCTTCTTCCTAACCTTAGAGGAAAATATTTCATCATTTCATAGCTGAATATGATATTGGCTGTGGGGTTATATATGGACTTAATTGTGTTGAAGTATATTTCATCTACATCTAGTTTGTGGAGAGCTTTATTGTGAAAGAATGCTGAGTGTTGTCATTTTTTGCATCTATTAAGATGATATGATATTTATCCTTTATTCTGTTAAAATGGTATATCACACTTACTGATTTTTGTATGTGGAACCTTGAATCTTAAGGATAAATCCCACTTGATCCTAGTGTATTATCTTTTAATTGTGCCGTTGAATTTGGTTTGGTAGTCTTGTCTTGTCTTGTCTTTTCTTTTCTTTTCTTTTCTTTTCTTTTCTTTTCTTTTTGACAGGCAGAGTTAGACTATGAGAGAGAGAGAGAGAGAAAGAAAGGTCTTCCTTTTTCTGTTGGTTCACCCCCCAAATGGCCACCATGGCCGGCGCTCTGCGCCGACCCGAAGCCAGGAGCCATGTGCTTCCTCCTGGTCTCTGATGCGGGTGCAGGGCCCAAGGACCTGGGCCATCCTCCACTGCCTTCCTGGGCCACAGCAGAGAGCTGGACTGGAAGAGGAGCAACCAGGACAGAATCTGCGCCCCAACTGGGACTAGAACCCGGCGTGCTGGTACTGCAGGCGGAGAATTAGCCTAGTAAGCCGTGGTGCCGGCGGTAGTATTTTATTATAATTTTTTAGTCTACTGTTGTCAGGAATATTGGCCTATACAATTTGTTTTCTAGTAGTGTCCCTGTCTGTTTTCATTATCAGGATATTGCTGGGAATATAAAATGAGTTTGAAATGATTCCATCCTCTTACATTTTCTGAAAAAAATTGAGAGAGATTAGTTATTAAATCTTCTTTAAATGTTTGGAGAATTCACCAATAAACGCATAAGACTCAAGCTAATCTTTACTGGAAGGTTTTTGATTATTGATTCAATCTGCTTATTCATTATTGCTGTTGAGATTTTCTATTTCAGGGCCAGAATTGTGGCATAGCACGTAAAGCAGCCACTTATGATGCTGGCATCCTATATGGGCTTTTGTTCACGGCCGGGTTGCTTCATTTCTGATCTAGGTCCCTGTTAATGGCCTTGGAAAAGTAGAGGAATATGGACCAATTACTTGGACCCCTCTCACCCACATGGGAAACCGGGAAGAAGCCCTAGCTCCTGGCTTCAGCCTGGCATAGCCCTTGCTATTGCGGCCATCTTGGGACTGAATCAGCAGATGGAAGATCTCTTTGTTCCTCACTCTCTGTAACTCTGACTTTCAAATAAATAAGTAAATAAACTTTCTTCACTTAAAAAATAATAAATACGATTATCTATTTCTTTATGATTAAATCTTGGTGGATTTTATATTTCTAGAAGTTTTTTTCCATTTGTTCTAAGGTGTCCAATTTATTAGCATATAATTGTTCATAGTAGTCTCTTATTTGCCACTGTATTTCCGTGGTATAATCATGTTACCCTTTTCATTACTTTTTTTTTTTTAAAAAAAAGATTTGTTTCTTTATTTGAAAGGAAGAGTAACAGAGAGGGAGAGAGAACAAAAGAAAGATCTTCCACCCATAGGTTCATTCTCCAAATGACTACAACAGACAAATCTGGGCCAGTCCAAAGCCTGGAGCTGGGAAATCCATCCTGGTCTCCCACATGCATGGCAGAGCCCAGGTACTTGCAGCATCTTCTACTACCTTCCCAGCTACATTAGCAGGGAGCTGGATTGGAAGTAGAGCAACTTAGATTTGAATTTGCACTCCGATACGAGATGCTGGTTGTTGCAAGCAGCAGTTTAACCCACTGTGCTACAACAGCCCCTTCTTTCATTTCTAATTTTGTTATTTATCCTGTCTTAGAATAAAATCTTACTTTCATTTATCTTTTCTGTTCTTTTTTATTGTCTCCATTTAATTTACTTGTGCTCTAATATTTGCTATTCCTTCTTGTAGCTTTGGGCTTAGTATTTATTTTTCTTTTGCTAGTTTGTGGAGGTAGAAAGCTAGGTTGTTTACATGAGAGGTTTATTTTTCTTTATGCAAAAGGTAATGCAGTAAAATTTCTTTTTAGAAATGATTTTGCTGCATCCCACAAATTCTGCTGTGTTGTGTTTCCATTTTATTGTCTCTTAAGATATTGATTTCCCTTTAAATTTCTTCTATGCTTCATTGATTTCTAAAGGACATGTTGTTTAACTTTCCCATATTTATGAATTTTTCCATTTTCATCCTATTATTGATTTTCAGTTACACACCATCATGTTCAGAAAACGTTTAATATGGTTTCAACCTTCTTACTATTTTTAAAAAGCATTGTGGCTTAACATTTTGCATATACTAGAACATTTTCCATGTGTTCTTTTTAAAATTTTTATTTAAATGCTTTTATTGTAAATATTTAATTTGATGAAAAATTACAAATAATCTGATATCTATCTATTTATTTATTTTTACTTTGTATGTATCTCATGAATACAACATTCTGTACATAGTAATTCTTCCCACCGTACCCACCCTCCCACGCATTCCCCCCTTCTTGCTCCTTCTCCTGCTTTATCTGAGAAAGAAAAATAAAAAGAAAGAAAAAGAAAAAAAGAACCAAATGGAGTAAAGTATTCCTTGACAGTATATAAAAGGGCTGATCTATGTTACTGTTTCTTAAAGGTGGTTTCACTTTTTTCCCCTTCCTCCTTTCCCTTCCTTCCTCCTCCTTCTTTCCTTTTAGCAACTTAATCATCTTTGAAGAAGAATCGAAGGATGATACATCTTTTGTGAGCTCTTAGACATAACTATTACTTATGAGACGTAATAATATTCTCTTTTTAATGTACTAAAAGGAAGTGATTCTTGAGAACAAGTGTTACTATTAAGTTTCATTGTACAACTCTTTGGCGACAGAGGTCCTGCATAGGAAGTTATTACACGATGATTCTTGTTGTTTATTTAACAAATACCACTCTTATGTATGACATCAGTAATTCCCCAAGTCTTTTGACATGATCTGCCTCAGCTATGGAAACCTTTTTGATCTGTTAGCTCGACAAAGCAGTAAGCAAAGTGGAAGTTCTCTCCTGCATTCAGAGAAAAGTACCTCCTTCTTTCCACTCGGGTCTTATACAAGAGGTCCTTTATGTAGGACATCTTTTGCCAGAGTATCTTGGCTTTCCTATTCCTGATATGCTCCCCCTAGGCTTTCCAGCCAAACCAGAGTGCCTTAAGTGCTGATTCTGAGGGCAGAATGCTACTTACAGAGATTGTCATTCTGTGAGTCAGCTGTGTGGACTGCTTCACTCCTTTTTAATTCTGTCTATTGTTGTTTCCATATACTTAGTCCTATTTATATGACCACTTGCTCACTTGCTCCTATCTATATGGTCATTCTATCACTTAATTATACCTATTTGGTCTTTATAACACTTAAGCTGCTAGTTTTATCAGTCAACTTAAGAGATTTTAGGGTCTATGGCAATTTGTTTAGCTGTACCCAGAGAAGTGGGTCTATAGGAAAGGATGTAGGACTGTAGTGCTTTGCAGTTGTGCACTACAAGCATTTTACAATAAAAGCATTAGGATCTAGGTAATTCTTCTCACTATGCCCACCCTCCCACCCACACTCCCACCCTGTTCCTCATCCCTTTCTTATTCTCATTCTTATTTTTTACTAAGATTTATTTTCCTTTTTTCCCTTTTTTTACAGGCAAAGTGGACAGTGAGAGAAAGAGACAAAGAGAAAGGTCTTCCTTTTTCCATTGGTTCACTCCCCTTTATATACATATATATATATAAATATATTATCAACTATGTTTAATATAGAGTTCAATGATTCATATGAAAGAGAAAAATATAAGGAAAATATTATAAAGGAAAAGAAAGGAAAAGTTAACCAAAAATATAGAATAAAGAATGTTCCTAAACATTCAAGAGAAGGACTGTTCAAAATCATTGTTTCTCATAGTATCAATTTCATTTCTACATGTTGCTTTTTAGGTCCTGTATTAGTTATCGCCGGTCAAGGAGAATATATAGAATTTGTCCCTTTGAGACTGGCTTATTTCATTAAGTATGATGTTTTCCAGTTTTATACAGTTTGCTGCAAATGACAAGACTTCGGTTTTTTTTACTGCTGTGTAGTATTCCATGGTGTACATATCCCATAATTTCTTTATGCAGTCTTCACTTGACAGGCAGGCATTTGGGTTGATTCCATTTTCTTGCTATTGTGAATTGAACTGTGATAAACTAGAAGGTACAGATAGCTCTTTCATATGCTGATTTCATTTCCCTTGGGGAGGTTCCCAGGAGTGGGATAGCTGGATCAGATGTTAGGTTTATGTTCAAGACTCTGTCTTCTATAGTGGCTTTTCCAGTTACATTCACAACAGTGGATTAGGATACCTTTTTCCCTGAATCCTTGCTAGCATTTGTTGTTTATTGATTTCTGTATGAAAACTATTCTAATTTGGGTGAGGTAAAACTTTATTGTGGTTTTGATCTGCATTTCTCTACATCTAGCAATCCTGAGCATTTTTCCTGTGTCTGTTGGACATTTGGATTTGCTCTTTTGAAAAATGTCTGTTTAAGTCCTTTGCACATTTCTTCACTGGGAAGTTTTGTTGTTGAGTTTCTTGATCTCTTTATATATTCTGGTTATTAATTCTTTTCCAGTTGCATAGTTTGCAAATAATTTCTCCCACTTTGTCAGATGTCTCTTTGCTGATTGTTTCTTTTGCATTGCAGAAGCTTCTCAATTTGATGTAATCCAATTATTTATTTTGGCTTTGATTGCCTGTGGCTTCTTCTATTCCTTTCTTTAATATTTTCTAATTCTAAAAGTAGAGATCTTTGACATCCTTTGTTAAATTTAGTCCAGAGTATTTGATTTTTTTGGAATCTATTGTTAATGGGATTGATCTTAGAAGCTATTTCTCAGCTGTTTCATTATCTGCATTTATAAAGTCTGTTGATTTTTGTGTGTTGACTTTATGTCCTGTTACATTTCCAAACTCTTATATGAGTTCCAATATTCTCTTAGTGGAGTCTTTTGGATGCCCTATGTATAGGATCTTGTAATCGGCACATAGGTATAGTTTGACTTCCTGCTTCCAAATTTGTATCCCTTTGATTTCTTTTTCTTGTCTAAGGGATCTGGGTAAAACTTCCATAACTGTATTGAAAAGCAGTGGATAGAGTGGGCACCCTTGTATGGTTCTGGTTCTCAGTGGGATTGCTTCCAACTTTTCCTCATTCAATAGGACATTGGCCATCAGTTTGTCGTATATTGGTTTGATTGTGTTGTGAAATGTTACTTCTATCCTGAATATGCTTATGGTTTTCATCATGAAAGGGTTTTGTATTTTGTCAAATGCTTTCTCTGTGTGTATTAAGATAATCGTATTGTTTTGGTTCATCAATTTGTTAATGTGATGTATCACATTGATTGAATTGAAAATGTTGAACCATGCATTTATTCCTGCAAACCAGGAATAAATCCCACTTGCTCCAGGTGGATGATCTTTCTGAAGTGTTGTTGTATTCTATTGGCTAGAATTTTATTGATGATTTTTGCATCTATGTTCATCAGAGAGATTGGTCTGTAGTTCATTTTCTCTGTTGTATCTTATTCTGGTTTAGGAATTAAGGTAATGCTGGATTCTTAGAAAGAATTTGGAAGCATTTACTTCCTTTTGATTATCTTGAATAGCTTGAGAAGAAGTGGAGTTAATTCTTCTTTAAATATTTGGTAGAATTCAGCAATGAAGACATCCAGTCCTGTGCTTTTCTTTGTTGGAGGGGTCTTTATTACTGTTTTGAGTTCTGTCTTGGTTATTGATATGTTTAGGTTTACTGTGTCTTCATGGTTTAATTTAGGTAGGTCGTATGTGTCAAGGAATCTATCCATTTTTTTTAGGTTTCCCATTTTGTTGTTGTACAGCTCTTTGTAGTCATTTCTGATGATTCTTTTTATTTCTATAATGTCTGTAGTTACATTTCCATTTTCATATCTGATTTTATTAATTTGGGTCTTTTCTCTCCCTTTTTTGTTAGTTGGACCAATGGTTTGTCTATTGAATTCATTTCTAGTATTTCATTCTGACTTTTCTTTAATATCTCAATTTCATGGGAAAACTTTTCATTTAAATCATGAATTTGCTTCTGATTGATTCTAAGTAATCTGATAATTAATTTTCTGAATTCAGTTTCTGGCATATCCTTGATCTCTTCATCTTCACCTTCTACTACTGAAGTGTTGTAGTGTTCTTTAGGGGGCTCATAATGTCTTCCTTATTCATATTTAGTGTTTTTCCTTTGTTTTTTTTTTGCATTTGTTCATGTTTTTGGTCTGGTTGCTTTTCTCTTTGATTTGTGTCTTTGTGGTTTGGTGGGACTTCTATACTTTTCAGTGAGTATCAAGAGGTGTGTACTGGATGTGGTCTTGTTGCTCTGTTCAGTATTCCAGGGTAGAGCAGGTATCCAAGGTAAGGCTCCTGTGGGGCTTTGTAGCTTTCCTCTTGTTATTTGGTTATTTGGTTGGAGGAGGTTGTTCACTTCTGTTTGTGTGACCCACCATTTTCCTCACAATTGCAGGACAAACACAATTGCAGGTGTTTGTCCCTGGTATGTTCAGCAATAGATCTCTCTGCTTAACAAACTGCACCTCCAATATGTGGAGATTTTCCTGCAGGGATGGTTCCCTCTGTTATGAGCTGCTATAGGTTTGTGGGTTGCAAGTGGATGTGTGGAGCCTCACCTACTGGAGCCTTGCTCATTTCTCAATGGTGGTGGGGGCAGGTATGAGCTCAGGTGCATGGAGCACCACCTACTGGAGCCCAGCTCGCTTTTCAATGGTGGTGGAGGTGGGTACAAGCTCAAGTGCACAGAGCCTACTGGAGCCTGGCTCACTTCTCAATGATGTTGGGGGTAAGTATGAGCTCAGGTGTGCAGA
This sequence comes from Oryctolagus cuniculus, assembly GCF_051225735.1. NCBI lineage: Eukaryota > Metazoa > Chordata > Mammalia > Lagomorpha > Leporidae > Oryctolagus > Oryctolagus cuniculus. Next base: position 80,590,897 of record NC_142888.1, on the reverse strand, counting down.
GCCCCACCTACTGGAGCCTGACTCACTTCTCAGTGGTGGTGGGGGCAGGTAAGAGCTTCTGATAGTCAAGACTTATACTTGTTTTACAGCTTGCATGGTGGAGGAAGAAATTCTGAATTGTGGTCCTCATTCCTGGGTTGGGGGTGAGGTGAGGTGACCTCCCCTATTAATGGGCATGTGCACAGGAGGCAAGGGTAGCAGTTCCCTGCTTGCATCCAAAAAATGTAAACAAACAAAAAGGCAAAATGGTCTCTCCCAACTGGCTTCAAGTCTGGGTTGGGGGAGGGTGGAGGAAGGTGGGAAAGGAGGTGCCTGACCTCTCTATTTGTTCCTCCGTGTTTTTTCCCACTTGGAACTTCAAAGCAGTCTGCCAAGCTCTCCCATCTGCTGCTATCTGCAGTTCTATGGACCTACAGATTCCCATCTCACCTGCTCCACTGGGGGCTGAAACTGACCACCCTGGTCTGAACCTCTGCTGTTTCCCTTTTTCATTTGTTCTTTCAGTGCAGACCTGCCCAGTCTCTGTTGTTATCTTGGGTTTCCCACTGCGAATTTCCCATGGCTTTATATCAGGCATGTATCCTCTCCTTTTTAATTATCAATTTTGCCTCACGTGATTTGGATCATCCTGTTGCTATTCTGTCATCTTGGAAAAAAAACCTCCATGTTTTCTTTGTTTGACTTGTTTGAAAGCTTTATTTGAAAGGCAGAGTGACAGAGACAGAGGGAGAGACACAGAGAAAGAAAGAGAGACATCTTCTTTTTAAAACAGATTTATTTATTTATTTGAATGTCAGAGTCACACACACACACACACAGAGAGAGAGAGAGAGAGAGAGAGAGAGAGAGAGATTTTGCATCTGCTGGTTCTCTCCCCAGATGGCCATAAAGGCCACGGCTGGGCCAGGCTGAAGCCAGGAGCAAGGAGCTTCATTTGAGTCACCCACCTGCATAACAGGGGCTTAAACACTTTGACCATCCTCTGCTGCTTTTCCCAGGCCATCCGCAGGGAGCTGAATCAGAAGTGGAGCAGCCAGGACATGAACCAGCACCCATATGGGATGCTGGCATTGCAGGCAGCAGCTTTACCTGCTATGCCACAACACCATCCCCAAGACAGAAAAATCTTCTATCCTCTGGTTCATTCCTCAAATAGCTGAAACAGCCAGGTCTGGGCCAGCCCAAAACCAGGAGCCAAGAATTCTTTCCAGGGCCGGCGCCGCGGCTCACTAGGCTAATCCTCCGCCTAGCGGCGCCGGCACACCAGGTTCTAGTCCCGGTCGGGGCGCCGGATTCTGTCCCGGTTGCCCCTCTTCCAGGCCAGCTCTCTGCTGTGGCCAAGGAGTGCAGTGGAGGATGGCCCAGGTGCTTGGGCCCTGCACCCCATGGGAGACCAGGAAAAGCACCTGGCTCCTGGCTCCTGCCATCGGATCAGCGCGGTGCGCCAGCTGCAGCGCGCCGGCCGCGGCGGCCATTGGAGGGTGAACCAACGGCAAAAGGAAGACCTTTCTGTCTCTCTCTCTCACTTTCCACTCTGCCTGTCAAAAAATAAAAAAAAAATAAAAAAAAAAAAGAATTCTTTCCAGGTTTTTCATATGGGTGGCAGGGACCTAGGTATTTGTGCCATCTTCCCTTGCCTTCCCAGGCATGTTGGCAGGGGGCTGGATTCGAAATTTGAGCAGTTGGAACTCAAACAATTCCTCTGAAGTGGGATTCCCACTTTGCAAGCAGTTGCTTCAATATACTGTGTAACAAGGCTGGCCCTTCCATGTGTTTTCAAGAGTATGTATATGGGTCCTTTAAAATTTGTAAAAAGGGGGAATTAAAAGGTAATTCTTGGTGAAAAAAATTTTAAAATCCATATATATGTGTGTGTGTGGGGGGGGGGTGTGTTCATGAACTTTTGAAGGTTTCTTGAATGCATGATTTCCGAACATTTTCACACCAAACTGAAATTATGTTTTAATTCAATTTCCATGAACTTTTTGCAATTCCCTTGTATTCTGCTGCTGTTGGATGCAATTATTTTGTGTATATCTGTTAGGTTAATTTAGACAAAAGTATAGTTCTTTTTTCTTTTTAATTTTTATTAATGCAAAGCAAATATTTTATGTATTTAATAGTACATTTCTATGAAGATAACCACATTTCCCTCCACCCCTCTCTCCCTTCCTCAATCACCCTCCTTCCTTCCTTTATATTTTTTCGTATTTTTCAAAAGTACAGTTCAAATCCAAAATTTCATTGTGATTATCTATCTGAATGATCTATCCATTGTTGAAAGTGTTGGGTGTTTTGAATTCCCCTACTTTTATTGTATTTCCACCTTTCAGTTCCTTCATATATGCTATTGTTTTCTTTAAATATTTACATGCTCCAATGTTGAGTGTATATATGTACATTCACAATTACTATGGCCTTTTCAAGAACTGACTCTTTCATCATTATATAATAACCTTCTTTATCTCTTGTGACAAATTTGACTTGATATCTTTTGTTTTATTTAAATATAACTATCTGTTCTCTTTTGCCTTCCATAGGTGAGGTTTGCTCTTTCTGTTTTGTTTTGTTTATGTTTTTAATTTTTTCTTCATCCTTTTTAATTTTTATTTAATTTATTTATTTAAAATTTTATTTAAGGTATACCAGTTTCATGCATTTCATATATACAGAATTAGGAACATAGTGATACTTCCCACCCTACTCTCCACCCCGCTGATGCTTCCACCCTTCTTCCTCCTCCCTCTCCTATTCCCACTTTTAATGATAACCTGCTTTCTCAGGAACTAACTGGGATCACATGAGAATTGCATTAGTCCTTTCCAAGAGAAGGGCAGTACATCAAGTGACCTAACCACCTTCCATTAGAACCCATGTCATAAAGGTTCTACCAGCACTCAAGGACCAAGATAACAGCACATGTAGCTTTGGGAGACACACACGAACCATATCCAAACTACAGCAGTATTTCCTAAAGTTATTTTATTTTATAGTTGTTTGTTACCAGTTTAAACAAATGCACTTCACTTTTGTATACTGTGCTGACTTTGGATTCAACAGCCTTGCCAAATTAACTTATTACAGTAGCTTATACCATTTTTTTTCTGTATTTCTTACCTACATGACATTTCTATGTCTTGCTTTTCAACTCTTCTGTCTTTTTATATCTTTTCCTTGTCTAATTGCACTAGCTAGGACATCCTTCTGACACAGAAGGAAAGCTATAAAATTTTACAATTAAATATTATATTTATTGAATATGATTTGAATATACTTTGATCAAATTAAGGACAATTCCAATTTTGTGACAATGTTTTTTGTTATTGATTAGACACTGGCATTTATCAAATACCTTTTAATTATCTACTAAGATGATTATAATTTTTTCTTCTTTATAGAGTTAATATAGTGTACATTAACTGTAATTTTAGTAGAAATATTTTTATTCTTTTTGATTTACTAGTATTTTCCTAGTAAATCTCACTCTTTTGGATACAGTTCTATGATTTTGACAAAAGCATGCAGTCCAGTTGTGGCAGAGGCCTTTGTCTTTTAATTAAACTTGTTTCTTTTTTTTTTAAAGATTTATTTATTTTTTACTTGAAAGTCACAGTTACACATAGAGAGGAGAGGCAGAGAGAGAGAGAGAGAGAGAGAGAGAGAGGTCTTCCATCCGATGGTTCACTTCCCAATTGGCCGCAACAGCCGGAACTGTGCCAATCCGAAACCAGGAACCAGGAGCCAGGAGCCAGGAGCTTCTTCCGGGTCTCCAATGCGGATGCAGGGGCCCAAGCACTTGGGCCATCTTCTACTGCTTTCCCAGACCACAGCAGAGAGCTGGATCGGAAGAGGAGCAGCCAGGACTAGAACCGGTGCCCATATGGGATGCCGGTAATTCAGGCCAGTGCGTTAACCCGCTGCGCCACAGCGCCGGCCCTTGTTTCTTTTTTTTTTTTTTAAATATTTATTTATTTATTTATTTTAAGGTCAGAATTACACACAGAGAGTGGAGAGGCAGAGAGAGAGAGAGGTCTTCCATTCGATGGTTCACTCCCCAATTGACTGCAATGGCTGGAACTGCGCCGATCCTAAGCCAGAAGCTTCTTCCAGATCTCCCACATGAGTGCAGGGGCCCAAGGGCTTGGACCTCTACTGCTATCCCAGGTCATAGCAGAGAGCTGGATTGGAAGAGGAGCAGCCGTGACTAGAACTGGCATCCATATGGGATGCCGGTGCTTCATGCCAGGGCTTTAACGCACTGCACCACAACACCGGCCCCTAAACTTGTTTCTAAGGTCAGGAGAAGAAAAAGGGAGGAATCTATCCTGGGGATGAAATGTGGTTTTTAACTGTTTGCCTATGAATTCTTCAACTGTAGTCCCTATCTGCTCATATGTAACCATTTCAGGTTCTTCTTGTTAGTATGGAGCAATGATGTTAACCCTTGCCTGACAGTTTGCAGCTCAGTATGTGTGTGTGGTATAAAAACTCTTCAGTAACTGTGTTCTCATGTGCAGTATTGTATCAATCCTGTGGCTGCCATGTAACATTAAAATATCCAATCAAATGTATGAATGTAACCATAAAAGGGAGACAAAGAGGCTAAAACCATAAATAAGGGAAAACCCTTCTTTGTTCAGGGCTCAGGATTTTGGATAAGAAATTACACCTGGGCCTTATTCCAGCAAAATAAAAGACTACTTCCTGTTAAGAGGCCTTGGCGTCTTGTCTTGGTACATAAATCCTGTTACACAGTAACCTTTGTAATCAATCAACATATAGAACAATATCAACAGAAAAAAATTTCCTCTGTTTCTATTTGTACCAAATGCCTCATCAAATTTCAACTTCTGACCATCTGATCTGTTCTTGTTCCAAATGTATCCCAGCATTATGCTTCTGACTGCTTTTACAAAGGATAATGGATTCTCATTCAAGTGCAGTCATCAACAGTTTTTACTTTTTGTCACAGAATAATACAGTTGGTTCTCCATATCCATGAATTCCATTTCTATGGATTCATTCAAACACAGAATGAAAATGTTCATAAAAAATTACATCAATACTGAACATGTACAGATTAATTCTCATTTCATTATCTCTTTTTGTTTTATATTTATTTGTTTTTATTTGAAAGGCAGAGAGACAGAGATAACCACTTGTTAACTCCCTAAACGCCCACAACAGCCAGGATTTGGCCAGGCCAAAGCCAGGAGTTAGGAACTCAGACTGGGTCTTTCATATGGGTGGCAGAAACTCAAGTACTTAATTTCATGAACTGCTGCCTCCCAGGAAACTGGAAATGGCAGCAGAGACAGGACTTGAACCAAGGGACTCTGATACAGGAGGTAGGTGTCACAAGTGGCATCTTAACCACTATACCAAACACCCATCCTTTGTCATTAGTTCTTAAATAATTCAATATAAAAATACATGGATTTCAGATTGTGTTAGGTATTGGAGGTATAATATAGAGATTATTTAAAGAATATGAGAGGATGTGCATAGATTCCAGGCAAATGTTACACCATTTTATATATAAGGCACTTGAGTAGCTGCATATTTTGGTATCTGCAGGGGTCCTGAAATCAATCGCCCTGGATATGGAGGGATGGCTATATTCCGTATAAGGAGGAACCACCGTTTGTTTATCTATGTAGTAATTGAAGAAAATATGAGTTTTTGCACTTATAGTGCAGATGTTTGGCCTAGTGATCTTGCTTTTGCAATTAGGAATAAGACCATTATACAGGACCATTTTTTGTGTATGTATGTACACATAAGTTCTTATTTCACTTGCGTGAATGCCAAGGAGTAGGAATGCTGAATCATATGGTAGGGCTATGCTAAACTTTATAAGAAAGGTCCAAGATTTTCCAAAGTGACCACCATCATCAGTGTAGGAGAGTTCTAGTTGCTCTGCATCCTCATCACCACTTGGTATTTCCAATTTTTTTTTTAAATTTCAGCCATTCTAGTAGGTGTAGCAGTATCCTATTACAGGTTTATTTTGTATTTTCCTATTGGATATAATATGGTCTTCTTTTCATGGGCTTACTTGCCACTTATATGTCTTCTTCGATGAGGTATTTGTTCAAATCTTTTGCCCATTGTGCATTGTACTACTTGTTTTCTTACTGAGTTCTAGCAGTTCTCCATTATGGAAATCCTTTGTCATATATGTGTTTTTTAAAAAATATTTATTTGAGAGGTGGAGTTACATATAGTGAGAGGGGGATACAGAGAGAAAGGTCTTACATCCACTGGTTCACTCTCCAAATGGGCTTGACAGCCTGAGCTGGGCTGATCCGAAGCTAGAAGCCAAGGGCTTCTTCAAGGTCTCCCACATGAGTGCAGGGGCCAAGTGCTTGGGCCATCTTCTACAGCTCTCCCAGTCCATATCAGAGAGCTAGATTTGAAGACGAGCGGCTAGGACTAGAACCAGCGCCAAATGGGATGCCAGCACCGCAAGTGGAGTACTAATCGGCTGTACCATAGTGCCGGCCCCCATATATGTGTTTTGAAAATATTTTCTCCCAGTCTGTAGATTCTCGTTTCATTTCCCTAGTTGTCTTTAACAGAGCAGACATTTTAAATTCGTTTAAATCCAGCTTATCATTTTTCTGCTATTTTAGGATCATTTAATTGGTATTATATCCAAGAAGTATTTGTCAAAGCTATGATCTTAAAATTGTACCCTATATTTTCTTCAAGAAGTTTTATCATTTGGGGCTCTTCATTTATGTCTGCAATCCATTTGAAATGAAATTTTTCAAGATGTATATATGAGTAATAGTTCATTTATTCTTTGTAGTCACACTTTGTATGATTTGCAGACAATTATTTCTGCTATATTTTTTGAAAGGATCATTCATTCTTCATTCAATTACTGTATACTTTTGCCAAAAATCATTTGCACATATATGTGTGGCTCTGTTTCTGCATGTTCTGTTGCAATCTGTGCATCATTCCTTCTACCAATATCACAGAGTTTATTTAATTTAGATAGTCCTCAAACTGGATAGCAATTCCTTATCACATACTCTCATTAAAAATTATTTTGGTTATTCTAGTCCCTTTGATATTATATAATATTTTTGCAGTGCAATATATTATTTGTCTAAATATGATTTACCTATCATACAAGGTACCATCTATAGTAATGGAGAATAGGGGGGCAGGGAAATAAAAATAAAGTTTGATCTACACCAAATGATATACACAGTTCTTTTAGGCAAAGCCTAGACTTTTAACTAAAGACGCTAAGATTCTCACATTTCTGCCTTTCTGTGCTTTCTCCAAGAAGGTATCTGAGTCTACTGGGAAAGATATTAAGTGATGGGTTAGTTCCCTATAGGTACACAAAAGTTTTTCAGAAAGCAACTAGGGTAAGAATCATTAAGAGAATCATGCCTATATTTTCAAATTGCAAATATATTTTTTCTTTTTTTTTTTCTTTTTTTTCTTTTTATTTTTTGACAGGCAGAGTGGACAGTGAGAGAGGGAGACAGAGAGAAAGATCTTCCTTTGCCGTTGGTTCACCCTCCAATGGCCGCCACGGCCGCGCTCTGCAGCCAGCACACCATGCTGATCTGATGGCAGGAGCCAGGTGCTTTTCCTGGTCTCCCATGGGGTGCAGGGCCCAAGCACTTGAGCCATCCTCCACTGCACTCCCTGGCCACAGCAGAAAGCTGGCCTGGAAGAGGGGCAACCAGGACAGAATCCGGAGCCCCGACCGGGACTAGAACCCGGTGTGCTGGCGCCGCTAGGCGGAGGATTAGCCCATTGAGCCGCGGCGCCGGCCGCAAATATATTTGTGGAACAGTTTTACATTGACGCATACCACATAGTTCCAATATTATACTGCCCACACACAATTTTTCCATATATTAGTATGTTAACTATAGTACAACTAATAATACATTAACACATCCTCGATATTGCTATTATTTAAAGTTCATACTTTATTCAGAATTTTTTAGTGTTTACAATATGTCATTTTTCTATTCCAGGATCCCACCAGGGGTACGTTGCATTTAGATACCACGTTTCCTTGGACTCCTCTTGACTGTGACATGTTCTCAGACCTTTCTAGTTGTAGATGGCCAGGATAGTGTCAAAGAGTAATGGTCAGGTATAGTATAGGATGTTCCTCTTTTATAATTTGATATTTTTCTCCTTATTAGACATGGGTTCTGGGATTTAGGGAAGAAGATGGTAGATATCCAGTTCCATTTTCATCATGTATACTGACAAGATTTGTGTTTGCTGATGTTGTCTTGATCACCTGGCTGAACTAGATTTCTCCACTGTAAAGTTACTGTGTTTCCCAAGTCACTATGCACAGTCCCTACATGAACATGTCCCTACATGAAACATGAACATAATTTATTTGATTTTTTCATTATAATTCTCCTGTGTCATCTTAAATTCTTCATATATGTTTTAAAATCAGATTTTCCACTTCCACAAAAATTCCTGCTACAATTTTGGTTGAGTTGAATTTATACATCTGTTAGGGAAGAACTGATATTTTGAAAGTGTTAAGCCTTCCAATCCATGAACAAAATATGTGTCTCCATTTATTTATCTTCATTAACTTTTTTATTAAATGTTTTTTTGTTTTTCAACATATATATTCTACACATACCTTGGAAAGTTTGTACTTAAATATATTTTGCCTTTGATAATATTGTATATGGATGTCATTATAAAATTTTATGTCTACTTTTCTGTTGCTTGTATTTATAAAAATAACATGTTTTGTGAATTTACTTTATACCCTATAGCTTTGCTAAATTCATTGATTTCTGGTGTTTTTTTGTATGTTCTTTGGGATTTTCCTACTTGGGCAATGACATTGTCTGCTAATAAATATAGATTTACTTCTTCCTTTGCAATCCAGGTTTCTTTCTTTCATTTTTCTTACCTTATAGCATTACTAGATCTCCTATAGTGCTGAGCAGAAGCCATGAGAGTAGACATCTGAAGAAGAAATTGTTCACCCTTTCGCTATAGTATAATGCTATCAGTAGGTATTTGTTGGTACCTTTTATCAGGTTAAAGAAATTTACTTCTATTCCTAATTTGTTCAGAGCTATTATTAGGAATGGATCCTTTATTTTGTCAAATGTTTCTTTTGTATCAGTTGAAATGGGCATTGGTTTTGCTTTTTGATCTGATAAAATAGTGAATTATATTATTTGCTTTCTTAATGTTATATCAACCTGTTATTCTTGGAACAAACTCCACTTGGTCATATTGGTCACATTATTGTCCCTTCTATATATTGTTGGATCATATTTGCTAAAATTTTACTGTTTTTTTGTATCTATGGTCATGAAGTATATCAGTCTGTAGTTTTCTTATAATGATTGACTTATGAGATGAGAGTAATGCTAGCCTCGTAGACTCATAATTACAGAACAATTGTCATATCTTCAATATTCTGTGCTATTTTTGTATATATTAGTATTATTTCTTCTTTAAATATTTGGTAGAATCCTTCATTGAAGGCTTCTACACCAGGAGATCTTTTTGTGGCAAGGATTAAATTATAAACTTGACATCATTAAATTGTATAGGGCTATTCAAATTTTTTGTCTTCTTTATCGAACCCTGGCAATTTGTGTGTCTCATGGAATTCATGCATTTCTTATATTTTGTTTTGTTGAATTTAGTAGCATATATTTGTTCATTATGTTCCCTTATTTTATGCATACCTTTAGAATCTCTAGAGATCTAATTATCTAATTGCTCTCATTCCTGATATTGATTATATATATGTGTGTATATATATATATTTCTCTCTCTCTTTCCCCCTCCCTCCAATCTCTTATTTTGTTCATCATGAATCTGGTTAATGATTTACCTTTTTTATTAATATCCCCAGCAAACCATTTTTTATTTTATTGATGTTCTCTATTTCTTTCTTTTCAATTTATAGATTTTTGCTCTGTTCTCCATTTTTCCTTTCTCTATACTTTAAGTTGCACTTGCCCTACTTTTTCTAGTTCTTAAAATGGAAGGTGAGGTTATTGATTTGATTCTTTCCTAATATGGACATTTTAATGCTATAAATTTCTTTTTGGTTACCATCTTAGCTGCATCATTTGGATTTTATTGTGTTTTACCTTCATTTTTTTTTGCAGTTGAAAATACTTTGCAATTTAATTCCTTCACTTATCCATAGTTTTTAGACTATTGTTAGTTTTGAAATATTTGTAGAGTCCCAGAAGTCTTTCCATTATTGTTTCTAGTTTAATTCCATTATGGTCATATAACAAACTCTGTAAGGTTTAAATCCTTTGAAATAATCAGTTTTATGTCCCTGGACATAGTTTTATATGGATAAATATTCCATGTGCATTGGGAAGGATTCTATATTCTGCTGTTGTGAGGTAAAACATTCTATTAAAGTTAATTTGGTCAAGTTGGTTAATACTATTGTACGAGTCTTGTGTATCCTTACTCATTTTCTATTTGTTTTATATTAGTTATTAATAAAAGGATATTGAGACTTCTGGATATAATTGTAGATTTGTTTTGTTCTCTCAGCAGGTAAATCAGTTTTTGCTTCATGTATTCTAAAGCACTGCTGCTGGGGTCATAAACATTTAGGATCATTATGTCCTGTGATAACTTGACTACTTTATCATTATTAAATATTGTTCTTTATCAAGTCCTGGGGCCCCTGCACCCGCATGGGAGACCCAGAAAAAGCTCCTAGCTCCTGGCTTCAGGTCAGCCCTCCTCCAGCCATTGTAGCCATTTGGGGAGTGAACCTGTGGATGGAAGACCTCCCTCTCTCTATATATCTGCCTCTGCCTCTCTGTAACTCTGCCATTCAAATACATAAATAAATATTTTTCAAAAGATTATTTCACAGCTCTCTCAGATGCTCTATTTTCCCTGGTATGCTTTCTATCATGTTTCATTTTTGATCATTTATATTTTATGTAGTAAACTTCATTAACTTTTTTCTTCTATAATGTGTACTGTGCCATTAATCTCTTCTAGCATATTTTAAATCTTAAACATCGAGTTTTCTTAGCTAGAATGTGTTTTTGGGTTTTTGTCCTGATCTTCCATATCTCTTTTTAACATGCTTGGTCTTTCTTCAAGTTACTTGAAAATATAGAATAATATTAATTTCAGGAAAAATGGATGCAATTAGATACCATTTTGCTTAGTGAAATAAGTCAGTCCCAGAAAGATAAATATATACTTTCTCTCATTTGTGTGGAGTGCAAAAAATGTAATGTGTATGTCTGAAACTGACATCTAAATATTGACTATTGTTTATAGCCCTTGTATATACTCATGAAAAACAGTGGTCTTTATAATTACTACTTGTTGAATTATTTATGTAGTGGAGGATTAAAGCTTGTGATTATAAAGTAAATTGAAAGTATGTCATCACAAAAAATTGAAAGATTTAAAAATAAGAAAGGAAGAGAGAAGGTGGGAGGGAAGGAGGAAGGGAGGGTAGTAAATATAAATTCTTAAAACTGTATGTATGAAATCTGTTCATTTTATGTAGATTTTTTAAAGTGAAAAAAGAATACAGTTAATTTTATATGTCATTGTCCAGTAATTTGCCATCTGTATCAATTTCAATATTTTTTCCTTCTCATTGTAAGATAAATTAAAATTTTTGGTTTAGCTAGTAATTTTTGTTTGTAAGATAAACGTTGTGAATTTTACTTTGTTGGTGCTGGATACATTTGTATTTCTCTAAGCATTCTTGAGTTTCATTCTGGTGCATGTACTTCCAAACTGTGTGACTCTTCTGTGTTTAATTAGAAGGTTTAACAGACATAATTGTAGCAGTGCTTAGTTTATGGCTAATTATTTTCATGATTGAAGTAAGAGTCTTCTGTATACTCTATTCAGTGATCTGTGAGTCTTGAGTTTTTTTTTTTTTTTTTATTTTGCCTAGTGTGAGTCTTGAGCTCTCTTGCAATAATTTCAGAAGATTAACTCAAATGGTTCAGCACATATATATGCTGATCAGTACACAGCTGAGTACTTTAGGAAACCCTCTGCTGTTCACAGTTTTCTTCTTATGCATATCACACGTCTTTGCTACACTGTCTTGCAAGCTCAAGATACCTGGGTCTCCTCAGACTCTCAAAGCTCTGTCTCTTCAACTCAAGGAAACTGTCAAGCTTTTCTTGGGATTTCACTACTGGTGCTACTGTGGCCTAGAAATACTCTTTAAGACAATAAGCCAGGGGTAGTCACAGGTTGCCCTTTGTTCTTCACCCCTCAAAAATCACTGAATTTTACTATCTGATGTCTAATATCTTGGAGACTATTGTCTAATATTTTGCCCATTGTTTTATTTGTTTCAGTAGAAAGGACAAATCTTGTCCTATTGTTCCTTCTTGGTCTGAGGTGGAAATTTTCCATCCTTTATTTTTTAATTACTTCCTCTCATGTTTCATAGGGCATGACTTCCTTTTGATTGTCCCTTTTTATTTCTTACTATTCTTCTACGCACCCACTAATCCAGGTACTCCTGTTCCCATTCTCTATGCTTTCCCCTTCAAGGATCATCCACCATTGTGTGCACAGTTAGCATCCCTTCTGATGATATATTTTTTTTTTTGGCAGGCAGAGTGGACAGTGAGAGAGAGAGACAGAGATAAAGGTCTTCCTTTGCCATTGGTTCACCCTCCAATGGCCGCCACGGCCAGCACGCTGCGGCTGGCGCACCGCACCTATCCGAAGGCAGGAGCCAGGTACTTATCCTGGTATTCCATGGGGTGCAGGGCCCAAGGACTTGGTCCATCCTCCACTGCACTCCCTGGCCACAGCAGAGAGCTGGCATGCAAGAGGGGCAACTGGGGCAGCATCCGGTGCCCCAACCGGGACTAGAACCCGGTGTGCCGGCACCGCAAGGTGGAGGATTAGCCTACTGAGCCACTGTGCCAGCCGCTGATGATATATTAAGTATTCATTCACCTAAATGTCTGTATTGCATCTACTGCTGCCTATAAAGATTTCCATTTCTCATTTCAATTCAATGGCTTAGTGTATTGTCAGGTGCTCTTGTAAGGTGTCAAATGGCATGGCATCTAGCCGCTGCTCTACCACTAACTACCATATTGGATAACCTTTCTTAGCTACAATTTGCTCATTTTTAAAGTGAAGATCTTCATTAGATAATTAGATAATTTCTAAACCCTTTTTATAGCTTTAAAATTCTTTTATTCTAAAGAATTATTTTATTTATTTGAAAGAGTTACAGAAAGAGGTAAAGCCAGAGAGAGAGAGGTCTTCCATTCTGCTGGTTCACTCCCCAAATGACTGCAACACCCAGAGCTGAGCTGATCTGAAGCCAGGAGCCAGGAGCTTCCTCCAGGTCTCCCACATGGGTGCAGGGTCCCAAGGACTTGGGCCTTCTTCTACTGCTTTCCCAGGCTATAGCAAAAAGCTGGATCAGAAGAGGAGCAGCTGGGACTCAAACCTGCATCCATATGGGATGCTGGCACTGCAGGCTGGGGCTTTAATCCACTGTGCCACAGCGCTGGCTCCCTATTTTATTTTAGATAACTCTGGTTGGATCTGTTAAACTTTCACTATCATGCCTGCCTACTTTTTCTGAAAACTACTTACCTCAAATCTGCGTTAACACCATAGCCTCCTAACAAACTCCTTTTATTCCATTCCACCCTGTTGGATATTGCTGCTAAGGTACTTTTTTGTAAATATTATTATCAACTCACATCCCTGGATAAGAAATTTAATAATTCCCTGTTAAAATTAAATAGTATCCCTATGCCTTACTTCTAAGACACTTAACACATCTGTCCTATGCAACTGAATGACCCACTACACAACTACATGAATTCTCGGACTCATTTTGGTATGTTTCATGCTTTTTTATTTTATTTTTAATTGGCTTTTAACATATTTGATGTATTGTAGATACGATTCTAAGAAGATAATGATAGTCCCTTCTTCCTTCCCTGCATCTTCCCACCCACAATCCTACTCCATTTATCTCTTTTTTAGTTTTTGAGATAACATAGTTTAAAATTACATTACAGTGTAAAGGCTTAATAGGCTTAATACTTCATCAAATAAGAAACTCAATAAGGAAAAATCAATAGGACAGTAGTTTAGTAAAAATATAGATGACTATAAATAATAATTGAATGGAATAAATCAATTTCACCCATGTAGAGTAAATTTTAAAGTATTCACAGATTTTTAAAACTAGATTAGTATAACATTCCTAAACCACTGGCTTGACAAAGGTATAAAACAAAGTTTTGCAAAATTACATTTGCAAAAATACTGATATGCACAGACATTTCTATCTGTTTTCTTCTTGTTTTTTGTTTTTCAAATTTTAGCTCCCACATTTAAGGGAAAACATGTGACATTTATCTTTCTGGGTCCACCTTATTTCACTCAACATGATGTCCTCCAGTTGTGTACATTTTGCTGCAAATGGCTGAGTACTAGTTATACCGTTAATTCACATTGGACAACACATTAAGGACAGAGATCCTACATGGGGAGTAAGTGCACAGTGACTCCTGTTGTTGATTTAACAATTGACACTCTTGTTTATGGTGTCAGTAATCACCCTAGGCTTTTGTCATGAGTTGCCAAGGCTATGGAAGCCTCTTGAGTTTAGATAAGGTCATAGTCAAAGTGGAAGTTCTCTCCTCCCTTCAGAGAAAGGCACCTCTTTCCTTGATGGCCTGTTCTTTCCACTAGGATCTTACTCACAGAGATCTTTCATTTAGGTCATTTGTTTTTTGCCACAGTGTCTTAGCTTTCAATGCCTGAAACAGTCTTATGGGCTTTTTAGCCGGATCCAAATGCCTTAAGGGCTGATTCTGAGGCCAGAGTGCTGTTTAGGAATCTGCCATTCTATGGGTCTGCTGTGTATCCTGCGTCCCATGTATTATGCTTTGAAGTTATGTATTGTGATGCCTCTGGCTTGATTATTCTTTTTCAGGATCATTTTGGCTATTCTGGGTCTTTTGTGATTCAATATGAATTTTAGGATTGCTTTTTCTAGTTCGGTGAAGAATGTCATTGGTATTTTGACAAGGATTGGATTATATCTGTAGATTGCTTCAGATAGCATAGACGTTTTGATGATACTGATTCTTTTGATCTATGAGTAAGGAATATTTTTCCATTTTTTTGTGTGTCTTTGATCATTTCATTCATCAGTGTTTGATAATTTTTCCTGTAAAGATCTTTCAATTCTTTGGATAAATTTTTTCCTAAATATTTGATTCTTTTGGTGGCTATTACAAATGGGTTTTCTTTATTTATCTTTCTGTGAGTTCACCATTTGCATACAAAAAGCTGTTTTCTGTGTTTTTATTTTTTAACCTGCAACTTGACTGAATTATTTTATCAATTCTAACACATTTTTTGTGGTGTACTTAGGTTTTTCCATGTATAACATCATGTCATCTGCAAATATGGATATTCTGACTTCCTGTTTTCCAATTTTGATGCCCTTTCTTTCTCCTCTCTAATTGCTCTTGTTAAAACATCTAGTATTATATTTAGTAAAAGTGGCAAAATGGACACCCTTGTCTTTTTCCACATCTAAGGGAAATGTTTTCAAATTTTCCCCATTCAGTGCTTTATTGGCTGTTGGACTGTCATACATAGCCTTTATAATTTTGAGGAGTGTTCCTTCTTTACCTAATAATTGTGAGGAATGTTCTTTCTGTACCTAATTTGTGTAGGGTTTTTATCTTTTTATCACGAAGGGGTGATAACCTTATCAAATACTTTCTCTGCAGATATTGCAATGACCATATATTTTTGTTCTTCATTCCATTAATGTGAATTATGATGTTTATTGATTTGCAAATGTTGAAACATTCTTACATTTCTGGGATAAGTTCCACTTGATTGTGATACATGATCTTTTTTAGGTGATTTTGGATTCAATTTGCTAGTATTTGTCGAGAATCTTTACATCTATGTTCATTAAGGATATATGTCTGTAGTTTTCTTTTTGTGTATTGTTTTTTGTTTTGGTATCAAAGTAATGGTGGCCTAATAAATAAAAAGAGTTTAGTAGGGTTCTATCCTATTCAATATTTTGGAAAAGTTTGAAGAGTATAGGAATTACTTTCTGTTTGAATGTTTTGTAGAATTCTGTAGTAAAGCCATCAGGGCTCAGACTTTTCCTTGATGGAAGACTTGATAATTGCTTTAATCTCATTACTTATTATGGGTCTGTTTAGGTTGTCTGTATCTTCTTGAGTTAATCTTGGTAGGTTATATGAATACAGGAATTCATCAATTTCTTTGAATTTTTCCAGTTTATTAGTGTATTGTTCTTCACAATGGTTTCTTATGGTCTTTCATATTTCAGTAATGTCAATTGGAATATCTCCTGTTATCTGTAATTTTAATTATTTGAGTTTTTTCTCTTTTTCTCTTGTTAGTCTGTATTGAGGTTTATCTATATTGTTTATCTTCTCAAAAAGCCACTTTTTGTTTTGTTGTTCTTTTATACTGTTTCTTTAGTTTCAATTTCATTTATTTCTGTTCTGATCCTTGTTATTTCTTGCTTCCTGCTGATTTGGGGATTTGTTTGTTCTTGTTTTTCTAAGTTTTCAAGATGCACCAATAGATTTTTAATTTAAGACATTTTTCTTTTTTTAATGTAAGCATTTAATACAATAAACTTCTTTCAATACTACTTTCACTGTATACCACACAATTTGATATGTTATGTTTTCATTTTCATTTATTTCAAGTTTTTGATTTCTTTTTAATTTCTTCAATGACCTGTTGATCATTTGGTAGCATGGTGCTTAATTTCCAAGTATTTATGAGTGGTCTATTGTTCTTATTGTTTATTCCTAGTTTCATTCCTTTATGATCTGAGAAGATACATGATATAATTTCAATCTGTCAATATCTGCTGAGTCTGATCTGTGATCTAAATGTGGTCTATCCTAGAAAATGTTCCTTGGGCTGAAGAGATGACTGTATAATCTATAACTGGTTGGTGAAATGTCCTATTAATGTCCAGTAGCTCCACTTGCTCAATAATATGTTTCAACTCCAATGTATCTTTATTGATTTTTCTGTCTGGATGTCCTGTCCATTCTTCAGAGTGGAATGTTGAAGTCACCCACTATTATTTTATTGGAGTCTATTCTCTCCATTTAGGTCTAATAGTATTTTCTGTATATGCCTGGGTGGTCATGTGTATATATATTATGTCTTCCTGATGAATTGAACCTTTTATCTATATTTTGATTAAAGGTTTTCTTATCTCTTTTTCCAGGTTTTGATTTAAGTTTGTTTTATTTGCCAGCAGGATAACTATGCTTCTTCCTTTTGGTTTCAATTTGCCTGGTATATTTTTCTCCAACCCTTCACCTCTAGTTTCTGTCTATCTTTGTAAATTGAGTTTCTTGTAGGCAGCATTTGGTGGGTTTATGGTTTTTAACCCATTCAGCCAACCTAAGTCTTTTGGTTGGTGAATTTGACCTATTTGCATTAAAGGTTAGTATTTATAGATAAGAATTAAGCCCTGGATAATTATTGTACATGCTGTGTTAATGGATTTGGTGATGATGTGTATTTGATGTTTACTTCTAATTGGTTTTCGTTTATCTTTAGGTTTTTCTCTTACTTTTGTTAAGATTCTTTCCTTGTCTTTAACCTTTGACAAGCCTTGGAAAAGACCCTTTTTGATTGAATCTGCTTGTAGTTCTTTGATCTTCTTGTATCAGGATGTCCATATCTCTTTTAATACCTGGGGAATTCTCAACTCTTCTTTTATTTAGCAGGTTGTAAATGGCTTTTTCCTTTTCTTTTCTTCCATGAATACCTATAATATGAATATTTGTCACTTGATATTATTCTTTATTTTGCATAGACTTTCTTTATTCTTTTAAATTATTTTCTCTCTTTTTTTTGGATTGGGGTAGTTATTTCAAAATAGTCCTCAAGGTCAGAAATTCTTTATTCCACTTGGAATTTAACACCTTGAGGACTATTTTTTTATTTCACTGATTGAAGATTTCATCTCCAAAATTTCTATTTGTTTCTTTTTTTAAAAATTATTTAAAGTATACAAATTTCATGTATTTCCAATATACAGATTCAGGAACATAGTGATAATTTCCACCCAACACTCCCTCCCATCCATGCTCCAACCCTTCTTTCTCCTCCCTCTTCTAGTCCCAATCTTATATTTTTACAAAGATCTATTTTCAGTTACCTTTATACTCATAAGATTAACTCTACAGTAAATAAAGAGTTCAACAACTAGTATGAGGAAAAAGAACACTATACTTCAACAGTTGAGACAAGGGCTATAAACAATCATCAAATCTTAAATTTTCAATTTCACTCCTATAGGCCACATTTTAGTTACTCCATAGTTACCACATATGAAGGAAAACATATGATATTTATATTTTTGGGACTGTTGTATTCCACTAAGAATAATTGATTCTGGTTGTATCCATTTTGTGGCAAATGACAGGATTTCTTTTTTTTACCACTTTGTAGTAGTCCATAATGTATATATATACCATAATTTCTTTATCCAGTTTCAGTTAATAAACATCTGGGTTGATTCCAAATCTTAGCTATTGGGAATTGAACAGCATTAACATGGGGATATAGATCACTCTTTCATATGCTAATTACTTTTCATTTGGGTAAATTCCCAGGAGTAGAATGGTAGGTCTATATTGAGATTTCTGTGCTATCTCCATACTGTCTTCCACAGGGGCTGCACCAGTTTACATTCCCACCAACAGTAAATTAGGGTACCTCTTCTGCCATATCCTCACTAGCATTTATCATTTATTGATTTCTTTATATTAGCCATTCTAACTGGGATGAGGTGAATCCTCATTGTCGGTTTAGTTTACAATTCCCTGATGACTGATAATCCTGAGCATTTTTTAATGTATCTGTTGGCCATTTGGATTTCCTCTCTTGAAAAATGCCTGTTCAAGTCCTTTGACCATTTCTCAACTGAATTGTTTGTTTTATCATTGTTGAGTTACTTGAGCTCTTTATAGATTCTGGCTATTGATCCTTTATTAGTTTCCTAGTTTCTAAATATTTTCTACCATTCTGTTGGTTGCCTCTTCACTTTGCTTAGTGTTTATTTTTCAATGCAGAAGCTTCTCAGCTTGGTGTAATCTCATTTGTCAATTTTGGTTTTGATTGCCTGTGCTTCTGGAGTCTTCTCCAAGAGGCCTTTGCCTATGTCAATGTCTTCTACAGTTTTCCCCGTGTTCTCTAGTAATTTAACTGTATTAGTTCAAAGATTTAGGTCTTTGATACTTTTTGAGTGCGTTTTTATGTAAGATGTAAGGTAGGGATCTTATTTCATATTTCTTCTTCATACGGAGATCCGGTTTTCTCAGCACCATTTGTTGAAGAGACAGTCCTTGATCCGTGGATTGATTTTAGCTCCTTTGTCAAAGATAAGTTGGTTGTAGATGTGTGAATTGATTTCTGGAGTTTCTATTCTGTTCCATTGGTCTACCCATTTATTTGCCAGTACCAGGCTGTTTTATAAATGTCCTGTTGTAGGACTTGAAATCTGGTATTTGGTTCATCTTAATGAGTTTTAGTAATGTTTTCATTTGTGTCACTCTTTGATTTCCTCATTTTCTTAATCTGTCTTTCTGCATTCTTTTGTATCTCATTGACTTTCCTTATAATCATTATTTTTAATTCCATATCTGTCATTTCATAGATTTCCTTCAGTTCAGGATCTAATTCTGAAGGATTATTTTGTTCTTTTGGAGGCATAATGCTACTTTGCTTCTTTATGTATCCTGCGTCCCTATGTTGACATCTGTCCATCTGGTATACTTATTTTTTATTGGGAAACTGTTTATTGTTTAGCTGAAATGCAGTGTATCACTTGGGTTGTTGCTTTACCTTTGATTTTAAGTGGACCCAGGTTTATAGTCGCTGAGTTTTCTCTTTTGTCTTAATCAATGTAAGCTGTGTGTAAAAGTGACACAGTGGTCTAGCCTGCTTCAGTTTTTAGGGATAAAAGTCTGGCATTGATATGAATAAAGGTTTCATTGGATGTGTATCTTGGGCCCACAGAGGGTTTGGTGTCAGTCTCCCTGGTACACGTGAAAGGGCCTTGATCTTGGTGCTGAGTGAGACAAGTGTGGCTGTCTCCTTGCCATACTGGCAAGTCTGAGTGATGCTGGGGTTTGAGGCACCAATTGCTGTGGTTCTAGACTGTGTGATTCAGATGGAACCTTCCTCTGGCCCTACTGGGAGAGTACAACTGGCACTATGGCTTATAATGCCAACAAAACAAGTCCTAGGGCTAGAGGAGGTGAAATGAACCCTTTTCCAGCTAAACAAGGTGACAACAAGGTATGCAGATTTTACTCTGGACAGTACGAGTCCAGAGAAATGGAATATAGGTATATTCTTCCCGATGACCACCTGGTAGTAGATCCTAGTGACACCAAAAAATTTATGATGAATCTTTAGGACTCCCTCTTTCCTATTCTCCATATTCCTATGTCTGTACATATGACTACTGTTCTCTGAGCTTGATATAACATTTTCTTCACAACTCCTGTTTCTCAAAACTCAATTCAAACCTGTCTTCCTCTATGATGCCTTTGTAATGGTTCAGAAAATAATGATATCTTTATTTTATAAGCTTATCTATAATTTCTTCAGTAAACTCCATAGTTGAACTGATAAGTATCTGATTATCTCATGCTTGTTATTTTTTAATCTCCTTGTATAGAATTTAAAGTTCTTAGAGACTTAACCCATACTTTCTAGTTCTCTTGAAATCTTGCAGGTACATGCTATCTATCAAGAAATCCTTATTAGTTGACTAAAAGCCATTCAACTGACATGCTCATTTCCTTGCTTTCCTTACTGAATTAACTCTCTTTCTCTCTCCCTCTCCCTTTACCTCCCTCCCCCCATATGTGTGTGTGTATGTGTGTATATGTGTGTGTTGATTCCTATGACAGTTTGAACTCATGTAATATATATCCATGTTATAATGGCATTAACATATGCTTTCTAATCACTGTCCATTCCTAACTTTTCAGAATCAAGTTCTTAATTACTGAGTCTGAATTTGGAACACAGAGCATTCTTTTTTTTTTTTTTTTTTTGACAGGCAGAGTGGACAGTGAGAGAGAGAGACAGAAAGGTCTTCCTTTTGCCGTTGGTTCACCCTCCAATGGCCGCCGTGGTCGGCGCGCTGCGGCCGGCGCACCGTGCTGATCCGATGGCAGGAGCCAGGAGCCAGGTGCTTTTTCCTGGTCTCCCATGGGGTGCAGGGCCCAAGCACCTGGGCCATCCTCCACTGCACTCCCTGGCCACAGCAGAGGGCTGGCCTGGAAGAGGGGCAACTGGGACAGAATCCGGCGCCCCGACCGGGACTAGAACCCTGTGTGCCGGCGCCACTAGGTGGAGGATTAGCCCAGTGAGCCGCGGCGCCGGCCACAGAGCATTCTTGATGATAGGCACTCTGCTCATATCAAGTCATACATTTGTTAGTGAACTTGGTAGCTCTTTCTTGGGAAATTTGTGTGTGAATCACTGTGGCTTAGAAAGATGAATTCAAAGCACTAGACCTTGATTGATTAAGAATAAATACACAGGGGCTGGCGCTGTGACTCACTTGGTTAATCCTCCACCTGCAGCACCGGCATCCCATATGGGCACCGGGTTCTAGTCCAGGTTGCTCCTCTTCCAGTCCAGCTCTCTGCTGTGGCCCAGGAAGGCAGTGGAGGATGGCCCAAGTGCTTGGGCCCCTGCACCTGCATGGGAGACGAGGAAGAAGCATCTGGCTCCTGGCTTCGGATCAGCGCAGCACCAGCCATAGCAGCCATTTGGGGAGTGAACCAACTTAAGGAAGAGCTTACTCTCTGTCTCTCTCTCACTGTCTAAATCTATCTGTCAAATAAATAAATAAAAAAAGAATAAATACACAGAACCAAAAAGAGAGAATACAACTGTTTCACAGTACCTTCACAATAAACAAATACTGGCCAGAATCTGAAGAACCAGACAGCCTTGAGTAATGACAGAGAAAAATTTTATCAGTAAGCTTTCTTGGAAAAGAATGCATGTTATAAAGGAATAAAAGAAAAGAAGCCTGAAGCTATAAAAGGATTTCATGGAATTTGTTTTAAGTAACTTAGTATACTATATGAACAATATTTTAATTCTTATGAAATAACACTTGCCCTATTCAACTCATAATTCATTGTTGGGCTTCTGAAGCGGGGAAATGAAAGCAACTCAGCTTCTTGATTTTATGTAGATGTAGTTGGAATAAATGCATTCCCCCCTTCATAACCACCACTCCCTTCCTCTGGCAAAGTCATAAGCTCACAGTTTTGCACTTGCTGACTTACTTTTTTCTTCTTTTGAAAATTTATTTTATTTATTTGAAAGGCTTAATTACAGAGAGGGAGAGGGATAGTGGTCTTCCATCTGCTGTTTCATTCCCCAAATGGCCACAACAACTGGTGGTGGGCCTGGCCAAAGCCGGGAGCCAGGAGCTTCTTCCAGGTCTCCTACATGGGTGCAGAGGCCTAAACACTTGGGATATCTTCCACTAATTTCTCAAGTACATTAGCAGAGAGCTGGATCAGAAGTGGAGTAGCCAGGACTTGAACAGGCACCAAGATGGGATTGCTGGCCCTGCAGATGGTGCTTAACCTGCTACACCATAGTGCCAGCCCTCTAACTTTCTTTTTCATTTATTCGCCCCACAAAGTTGGATTTAATAAACAGACTTCATTTCATACAGCTATTTGCTGTGCCCAGAAACCACAAGTTTCAACCACAATCAGGTTTCACAGTTAGCAACAGCAACAGGGAGACAAAGTTGCAGCAGTTGAATTTCTAAGAGTGCAGGGTTATTTCTTTTCCCACAAGTGCTTCATAAACAAGCGTGCTAAATTGATCCATAGAGAAAGATTTGTCTGGTGGAAAGACTGGGCATCAAGGACCTTAAGCAAGCTACCTATTCTATGTGTTTTAAATGTTTGCTCTGTGAACTTTGAGGGTTGAACCATATAATATCTGAGGTGCCATCCATGGGTAACATATGATGTGTTTGTGACCACTCTGTTGCATCCAGTGCTCCTGATAGCTATCTTTTCCTATATTATTTGTCTACCATTGGATTCTGAGAAATTTTCTTACCTCCTGAACCATTTTTTGGTTTCATTTACTGGCTATTTTTTTCATAGTTTCATCTTTCCTGATAAGTGAAAATCAAAATTATGCTGAATGTCCCTCAGTTCAGAGGTCACAAGTAGCCCAAGGACCTATGCAACTTATAGTTATATCTGTCTGACCAGCCCAGTGTTTGATTTAATTGCTTTCTTTTTGAACACTTTTGAAAAATTGAATTAGCTACAAACATTTAAAAACCAAGAGATTGCACAAAAATATTGGATTGGATATTTTTCTGGAAGAATCATAATATCATAATATCAGGAAACATGAGGACCTCCTTTCCACATGGATCCATCAGCTGTGTGGAGGAGTGATACCCTCATTTTAGCCTGGGTTCTCCATTCTTCAACCCCATTTTTTCTGTTTTCCCATTGTCTTCCTGGAACTGTGGCCAAGTGGAATCACCATTTATTTATCTAGCCTTGTGTTTCTGGTTCACTCTTCATGTGGGACATAGGTTTTCCCATTTACTTCAGCCCCCTCCAATTCTTGTGGCACTGGGAGTGAACATTGACTACTGTTTATAAACATATTTATACTGTTATTATCCTCATAGCAGATTTAAAGGGAAAATGATATTTTATACTTAAATCTTCATCAAAAGTAAGAAAATACATCAAACCAAAAGAGTTACCTAATTTGCCCCACCTAATTTACTGTTTTATCTTCTGTTCATGTTTGTGTTTGTAACCTCTGCTATCAATTGTGTTTATTTTCATTATATTCCAAATTCACCAAAGTCATTCATCTTAGAAGCCTCTGTATGTCCTCTTTGCATTTCCTTCTTAGGCCTTTTTGTTCCACATAAAGTTAGTTGTATACCTAACCAAGAGAACCTCACTAGCAAATTTAAACTTCCATAGTAACCTTCAATAGTACTGCATGGGTGCTGTTTCTAGGCAGAATTTGAATTCACCTAAATCTGTCACATTGCTTCCAAAGGGAGTACAGAGCGATATTGAAGATGTGCTACAGAGACTAAAAAGATGCTTTGATACCATTCTAGTAATAGTTTTGCACCATGGGAGTGTTTCCATTCTTTTGTCACAGCAGAATTAATGCTGATTTTCAGTGGCATTTCATGGATCCATTTCCCTGGAACATACATTTAAAGAACTGAATAAAGTATGCAGCCTGGATAGATACTTCCATCTAATAGTCATCTTTAAAACTATTGCTAAACTCTCTTTTACATAACAATCACTAGAGCATTGCAGATCTATGGACCTCATCCTCAGAAATATTGACTGAGTAGATCCAAGTAGAACATATATCTACACATGCTACAATCTTTTTTTTTCTTTTCTTTCTTTTTTTTTTTACAGACAGAGTGGATAGTGAGAGAGAGAGAGACAGAGAGAAAGGTCTTCCTTTTGCCGTTGGTTCACCCTCCAATGGCCGCCATGACTGGCGCACTGCGGCCGGCGCACCGCGCTGATCCGATGGCAGGAGCCAGGAGCCAGGTGCTTTTCCTGGTCTCCCGTGGGGTGCAGGGCCCAAGCACTTGGGCCGTCCTCCACTGCCCTCCCGGGCCACAGCAGAGAGCTGGCCTGGAAAAGGGGCAACCGGGAAAGAATCCGGTGCCCCGACCAGGACTAGAACCTGGTGTGCAGGCGCCGCTAGGTGGAGGATTCATGCTACAATCTTTTACAAACTACCAATGGAGGTGAGCAGTGGGTCCTACTTTAAGAAACACTCATCTGTGAAGCATAGAAGTCAGGCCTTGTCTTTTTCTTGAAATTTATCTGAACAAACATTTTGATGATTTCTCAGTAATTCAATATGAGGGCACATACTCAGAAAATGATTCACAAGGGATATTAAAGCAATGCTATTATAATTTGAAAACTTCAACCAGAAAAAATGAATGTTAGAGGACACAGACCAGAGTTTCCTTTCCACATCCTCTGGCCACAATTAGGCACTGATCAAGAGGAACGGGCAGTATTGTCTCTACATATTAAACAACCCTTACATACACAGTTGTCTAATAGTGACATGGGAAAAATCACATTCCAAACTTTAATTGGACAGTACTCCCAATTGTAAATGCAGGACCAATATGATAAAACAATTCCCATGGCATTATTGTTTCTGGTGTAAATGTTCTCTGATTGAATGAAATAGATAAGTTTTCTAGCAGAACAAGCTTTGTTTTTCTGTGATAAAACTCCAGAAATTTGCAATTGCTTGTACTTAGAAAACATAGCCACTTGAGGTAGTAGATGGAGCCTAGGCATTCTAAATATTTAGTAAGAATATATGTTACTATTTGTTGAGCTCTTAGTGTAGGGTTAATCTTATGAATATAAAATAAACTGAAAATAGATCATTGTAAAAATTAAGAGGTATAATAAGAGAGGAAGTAGGAGGAAGGGTAGGATCATGGATGGGAGGGAGGGTAGAATGGGAAGTATCAGTATGTTCCTGAATCTTTATATATGAAATGCATGAATTTTTTACCTTAAAAATTGAAATTAATTAATTATTTTTTGAAAGAGAATATATGTTCTCATTGATTTGATGTTGCATCCCTGTAACAGGCAATGAGACTAGAAGCCATAGGAAGATATGACTTGAGTCATGGAAGTCAGGTATATCTTCCCTGAGGAAGTAAGGCATAAACTGAGGTCAGGATTATGGTTAAAATGGTTAAACAGGGGCAGGTGCTGTGGTGTAGAATGTTAAGCCTCCACCTGCAGTGCTGACATTCCATCTGGGCACTAGTTCAAGTCCTTGCTGCTCCACTTCTGATTCCACTCCCTGCTAATGCACCTGGAAAAGCAGCAGAGTATAGCCCAAGTACTTGGGCCCCTGCACACATGTGGGAGACCTCGAAGAAGCTCCTGGCTCCTGGCTCTGGGCTTCAGCCTGGCCCAGCCCCAGCCACTGTGGCCATTCGGGGAGTGAAACAGCAGATGGAAGATATCTCTCTCTCTCTCTCTCTCTCACTCTCTCTCTCTTTCTCTCAATATCTCTGCCTTTTAAATAAATAAATCTTTAAAAATAATAATAAAACAGGAATTGGCATTGGTGATCATGAGGAGATAGTCCAAGTATAAGGGATAACATATTTAAAGCCCCTATAGTAGGAGGGAGCATACCAATTATGAGTAACAGAAAGCCATTGTACTTGCATTTCAGCTAACAGGTAGGAATTGTAAGGGATATGAAAAGAGAGATAGGTAGGAAATAGATCATACAGAGCATTGCATGTAAGTTTACATTTACCAGAAGAACAATGGGAATCATTGAGGAGTTTTCATCTTGACATAGACATTTCCACTAAAATCTGGAACAGACAAGTGTATCAATTCTCACCACTATTATTCAATAAAATTATGGAAGTTTAAACCAGATTCATTAGTCAAGAAAAAGAAATCAAAGGGATACAAATTGGAAGGGAAGAAATCAAATTACTCTGTTTATAGACAACATGATTCTATATACAGAGGAACCAAGAGACTATGAGAACTCATAAGAGAGTTTGGCAAAGTTGCAGGATATAAAACCAACACACAAAAATCAACAATATTCTTATACACCAATAATGATCTGACTGAGAAGAAATTTATTTTTATTTATATATTTAAGGTATATAATTTTCATATATTTCCTTTATACTGTTTTAGGAATATAGTGGCACTTCCCCACACTCTCCTTTCCACTTACACTCCAACCCTTCTTCCTCCCCCTCTAACATTCCCACTCTAAATTTTTACAATGATCTTTTTTCAGGACACTTAATGATCATATAGTTAACCCCATCCTAAATAAAAGAGTTCAACAAATAGTATTTGTATAAAGAGAAAAAAACAAACAAACACTGTTCCCCAATGAAAAATACAAGGACTATAAACAATCATTACTTCCCAAGATGTGTATTTCACTCCAATACACTGTATTTCAGGTACTCTATTAGTTACCTCGAATCAGGGAGAACATATGATATCTGTCCTTTTGGGACTGGCTTGCTTCACTAAGTATAATGGTTTCCAGTTGTGAACATCTTGTTGCAAAAGACAGGATGTTTTTCACAGCTAAGTAGTACTCCATAGTGTATGCATACCATAATTTCCATAATTTCCATAGCCAGGCACCGTGGCTCAGTAGGTTAATCCTCCGCCTTGCGGCGCCAGCACACCGGGTTCTAGTGCCGGTGGGGGCACCGGATTCTGTCCCGGTTGCCCCTCTTCCAGGCCAGCTCTCTGCTGTGGCCAGGGAGTGCAGTGGAGGATGGCCCAAGTGCTTGGCCCTGCACCCCATGGGAGACCAGGATAAGCACCTGGCTCCTGCCTTCAGATAGTCGCGGTGCACCAGCCGGCCGCAGTGCGCCGGCCGCGGCGGCCATTGGAGGGTGAACCAACGGCAAAAGGAAGACCTTTGAGCTGGTGCTGTGGTGTAGCGGGTAAAGCTGCTGCCTGCAGTACTGGCATATAATATGGGCACCAGTTCGAGTACCATAATTTCCATATACAGTCATCAGTTGATGGGCATCTGGGTTGTTTGCATATCTTAGCTATTGTGAATTGTACTTCAATGAACATCAGGGTACAGATAATTCTTTCATATACTGTTCTTTTGGTTTGGGTAAATTCCCAGGGGTGGAATAGCTGGATCTTATGGTAGGACTATATTCAGATTTCTGAGGTATATCCATACTGTCTTCCACAGTGCATGCACCAGTTAATATTTCTACCAACAGTGTATCAGTGTACTTTTTTCCCCACATCCTTGCCAACATTTGTTATTTGTTAATTTCTGTATATGGGTCATTCTATCTGGAGTGAGGTGAAACCACATTGTGGTTTTATTTGTATTTCCCTGAAGGCTTGTGATCGAGTATTTGACTGAGAAGGAATTTATAAAATCACTCCCATTCACAATAACCACAAAAATTTAATATACCCTGGGATACATTTAACCATGGAAATGAAAAATCTCTGCAATGAAAGTTTCAAAGCATCAATGACAGAAATATAAGACATAAAAATTGGAAAATTTTCCATGTTCATGATTGGAAAACTTAATATTATCAAAATATCCATAATACCCAAAGCAATCTACAGTTTCAATGCAGTCCAAATCAAATCCCAAGGGCATTCTCCCCAGAAATAGAAAAAAAATCTATAATTCATATGGAAACACAATAGCCAAAGCAATATGAAACAACAAATATAAAGCTGGAGGCATCACATACTAGATTTCAAGACATACTACAGGGCTATTATAATCAAAACAGCATGGTATTGACATAAAAATAAACAAGTAGATCAAATGAACATAATAAAATACCCAGAGATTAACCTACATATCACTGGCAACAGAGCTAAAATCATTCCTTGGAGAAAGAATAGCTTCAACAAATGGGATAGGGAAACTTAGATTTCCACATGCAGAAGTTTGAAACAAGTGTCCTACGTTATATCCTATAGAGAAATCAACTCAAAATAGATCAAGGATCTAAACTTAAGACATGAAACCATCAGACTACTAGAGGAAAACATAGGAGAAACAATGCAAAACCTTTTCTAATAAGACCCCCAAACACACAGGCAATAAAAGCAAAAACAAATGGGATTACATCAAGCTAAGAAGTTTCTGAGTAACCAAGGAAACAATTAACAAAGTGAAGAGGCAATGGAAAGAATAGGAAAAAATATTAATCCTGAATAAATAAGGACCTGAAGAAATTCTACAATAAAAAACAATCCAGTAAGAAATGGGCAAAGGGTATATACAGGCATTTTTCAAAGTTTGAAGTACAAATGGCCAACAGATACAAAAAATGCTCATTATCACTAGGCATCAGAGAAATGTAAATAAAAACCACAATGAGATATCACCTCAACTGAGTTAGAATGAGTATTACTCAACTATCAAAAAATAGCAAATGTTACTTGTAAAGGTAAAGGGACCATAATACACTGTTGGTAGGAAAGCAAATTGGAACAACCATTATGGAAAACAGTATGGAGATTCCTCAGAAAACTAAAAATAGATCACCACATGACCCAGCTAACCTACTTCTGGGAATATATCCAAAGGAAGTGAAATCATCATATGAAAGAGATGCCTAGATAAAATAAAGAATGCCCCATTAGATTTGAATTTCAGATAAACAACACTTTAATATAAATACATCCAAAGTATTGCATTTGTTCGTGTATACTAAGACATTATTCATTATGTATCTGAAATTGAAATTTACCTGCAGTCTGAAAGTTATAAAGTATAGAATTCCCAATGTCATTTTATGAAAAATATTTTGATTTTTATCACTATGTTTTCTTTGACACATGTTTTATCTTGAAATGTATTTAATTTTCAATCATATCCAAGCATTCTAGTTATCTTTTGTTATTACTTATTCCTACTGTGCTCAGAACCCACTTTATATTATTGCAATCTTTTGAAATAGTTCAGACTTGCTTTTTAGTCCAACACATGGCCAATTTTAGTAAATGGCTTATGTTTACTTGCAAAGAATGTGTATTCTTTATATCTTTGCTGGTTGTTGAGTCTGTTCTATCAATTTATAAGAGAGAGGTATGTTTGTGTACTATAGCTTGTTCTAATCTTTTAGTTTTCACTTTTTGTATCATTATAGTTTAGGTGTATCTTCTATAAAAAACATAGTTTTGTTTTCTTTTAAGTTCAGTCTTATAATCCTTGATTTAATTATATCCCTTAGACTATTATATTAGATATTAATCTCTGATAAGTATGAATGTAAATATATTACCTCATTTTTAACTTTCTTATGCTGAATCCATTATGATCTTCCCTCTCTTGTCTTAATTTGCATTAATCATTTTTCCACTTTCCCCTTTAGTTTTGTTGATATATATATTTTAATATCCTAGAAATAACAAGATTTGCCTCAGCTTATCAAAGTCTAATATTAACTAGCTCTTCTATTTTTCAATGGGCCATACAAGGATCTTAGAACACTTTAGAGAGTTGTAGAGGATGGTTTCTGGTATTCTCCACATATCACAGATGAAAACACTGACACTAAGAGGAATTAAGTCACTTGCTTAAACCCACAGAGATCATAACTATCAGAAGTATGTGAACACATAGCTATAGGTTACACTTTCTGCAGCCCTTGCTTATTTATTTCTGATACATTATTTTTTGTTAAAAGATTTATTTATTTATTTATTTGATAAAGCAGGGTCACAGAGAGAGGGAGACACACACACACACACACACACACACACACAGAGAGAGAGAGAGAGAGAGATTTATTGATTTTTATATATTCTTTGTTGCATTAGCAAGGACTGGGCCAGGCCAAAGCCAGAAGCATGGAACTCCATCTTGGTCTCCTGCATGGATGGCAGGGGCCCAAACACTTGGGCCATCTTAAACTGCTTTCCCAAGTGCACTAGCAGGGAACTGTATAGGAAGTGGAGCAGCTGGAACTCAAACAAGTGCTTATATGGGATGCCAGCATTGCAAGCAGCACCTTAACTTACTGTCCCATAGCACTGATCCCTGGTATATTCTTTTATAGTGCTCAGGTGGTTTCCGAAGCCATCCAATCACAGCCTGTTGCCAGGCAGGCTCTGTTGCCAGTGGCTGTCTTGGCATGGCCTTCTCATTCTACCATATTTCCCTCTTTTCATTTATTTTTGAGCAACAGGAGGCATGATTCTTGGCCATACCATTGTTGACCCCGTTTCCATGTAGTCTCCGTATGCAGCTGTGCCTGTCTTAGGTTGCCCCCCCAAGGGATCTTACCCATCATTGACTAACCAGTGCTCAAAACGGTAGACCACAGGAGTGCTTGCTCAGATAGGGGTAGGAATGAGGAACAATGGTAATCAGAAATGGCATGACCGTATGCAGGCTGTGGGCCGTTCAAGTGTCTGACCAGAGCTAGTGGGGTATAAAGCAGTAGTGGATGTGGCTGTGGACAGTTTCTCAGGGTAGGATGATAGGGCAACAGCTTGACAATTGGTAGCAGGTGCATCCACTAACAAGGCGGACTCTCATTCTTCTTCAGATGTTCTGGTTGACTGTCAGTTGCAGGCTTGATGTTTCTGGCTGGTACCCAAATAGGCTGTCCCGCATTCTCTGGAAAGACACAAGCATATCCTTGGCCCTTGGTTAGCAGAAGCCTTTCTACGGGCGTTGGAATTCAGGGCCTGAATTCTGTGTCCACTCCTATATTAATGGCAAACCTCTGGGTGGAATGGGGTCTAGCAGCTGCCCTGAGAGCCTGGGGTGCCCGGGGACTGCCACAAATGTGGGGATCTTCACTGAGTGTGGATGGTATGACCTCGCATGTGTTATTGCCTCGAGGTTGTCTACAGCAGCTTATATAGCTGAGGCAGCCAATCTGGTCAAGGGGTGGTTTATACCCTAACCAATCACAGCCTGTTGCCAGGCTGTTTCTGAAGCCATCCAATCACAGCCTGTTGTCAGGCAGGCTCCATTGCCAGTGGCCATCTTGACATGGTCTTCTCATTCCACCACACTGGTCTACACTATTATTCAAAGTAGGCAACTCATGATAAACAACAGATGATGAGATTAGATATGGAAAGAGTTTGAGAACTTTTATGTTGGGCCCACTGTTGTGGCACAGCAGGCTAAGCCACCTTCTGCAGTGCCAGCATCTTATAGGGGCACCAGTTTGAGTCTTGGCTCCTCCACTTCCAATCTAATTCCCTGATAATGTGCCTTGGAAAGCAGTAGAAGATGGCCCAAGACCTTGGGCCCCTGCACCTATGTGGGAGACCTGTAAGAAGCTCTTATCTCCTGGCTTTGGCTTATCCCAGCCCTAGCCATTGAGGCCATTTGGGGAGTGAACCAGCAGATGGTAGACCTTTCTCTCTGTCTCTCCTTCTCTCTGTCTGTAACTCTACATCTCAAATAAATGTGTAATATTAACTTCAAAAAATTTCTTCCAAAGAATTCTTGCCTGTTCCACTTCTCTCAAATAAGAATGAATGGCACACTTTTTGGCTAGAAGTAAAGTGTTGGAATGTACTTGCTTGCCTCTCTAGCAAGTTGGTGAAAAGAATTTCCTGCAGTTTAGACAGGTCATGAGCCACAAACACACTTCAGTCCTATATCTCCACATTCGTTCATGCACTTTGTAGTATTTTCTGTCCACTTTCTCTTCCATGTGTGAAATTCTAGTAAATATTGAGAGTGGCCTTCTCCATTAGGCTACTGGTGTCCACTCCACATCTCAATTCTTTGTCTACCCTGAAATGACCTTCTCCATAATGGTACTGGTAGCTACTCCACATCTCAATTCTCTGTCTACCCTGAAATTCTATCAATCTGCAGTCCATACTATTTGTTTAAGGATTGTCTTCTTTTTTAGTCCATCGTGCCACCTTATCCAGTCCTTATTTTATCCTTCTCTTCTGTTTCCCATGTGATTAAGCACAGGGCTGAGAAAGACCTGTGTTCAAAGATACTTAATCTGTGGTTTGAAAGGGCCTGTTCTTGAACTGTAAGTTTTATGCTTTAGAATGAAGAGCACATGCTCTGAAGCCAGATAACCTTTTTGAAATCTGACTTTATTACTTATTATCTGGATAATATTGTTACTTATTATCTGGATAATCTTAGGTCACTTACCACACTGAGCTTCAATTCAATTGTCTCTCCTAAGGAATCATAATAGTTACGTTGTTGAAATGTTAAGTGCAATAATTCATGTAAAATGTTTAGTACAATTCTAAGAATATAGTAAGTGCAAATAAAACAGTAGATGTTTTCTTTTCCCTGAAAATAAGACAGTAAAAGCATGCCATACTCATTTTTTCCCTCAGGGAATCTTTTATTTAAGGAATACAAACTTCATGCATTTCATAAGTACAACTTTACAAATACAGTGATTCTTCCCATTGAAGCCACCCTCCCACCCTCACTCCCACCCCTCTTCCTCCACCCTCTCCTATTCCCAGTCTTATTTTTCACTAAGACCAATTTTCAATTAACTTCATAAACAGGAGATTAACTCTATAGTAAGTAAAAAATTCAAAACTTCGTATAAAAAAAAAACTGTTCCATAATAACTGAGACAAGGGCTGTTCAATGTCATTGCATCTCAAAGTTAATTTCACTGCTTTTTTGAGAAACTTAATTAACTTTAAAGAAGCACCAAAGAATGATACATCTTTTGTGAGTACTTAGACATAACTATAACTTATGAGGAATAAGAATATCTGCCACTTAATACATTAAAAGAAAGTAGGTATTTGAGAACAAGTTTTATCATTAATTAAAGAAGCACCTAAAAAAACCAGCAATGAAATTGAACAATCCGGCATAACTAAAACTTATGAGACATAAGAATATCTTCTACTTAATACACTAAAATAAAATAAATCTTTGAGAACAAGTTTTACTGTTAACTCTCATAATACAACTTTTTAATGACAGAGGTCCTGCATGGGAAGTTAGTGCCCAGTGACTCTTGTCACTAATTTAGCAATTAACACTCTTACACATGACATCAGTCTTAACCCGAGGCTCTTGGCATGAGATACATAGGCTATGGAAGCCTTTTGAATCCACAAACTCCATTAGTATTTAGACAAGGACATAAGCAAAGTGGAAGCTTTCGCCTCCTTCAGAGAAAAGTACATCCTTCTTTGATGACTTCTTTACACTGGGGTCTCACCCACAGAGGTCCTTCATGTAGGACATTTTTTGCCACAGTGTCTTGGCTTTCCATACATGAAATTCTCTCATGGGCTTTTCAGCAAGACCCAAATGCCTTAAGGGCTGATTCTGAGGTCAGAGTGCTACTTAAAGTGATTGTCAATCTTTGAGTCTGCTATATGGACTGCTTTCCATGTTGGAGCATTCACTCCTTTTTAATTCTGTCTATTATTACCAAATAAGCATACAGTACTTATGATCAAGGTGCATAAATGTGGGTTGGGATCTTGAGTAAGTTACTACATGTCTTTAAGGCTTAGACAGCTCTTCTAAAAAGGTTAGACTAGTGCCAACCCCAGAAGGTTATTGAGAGTATTTAAATAGGAATTGTAAATTGCAGCATTTGGCACAGAGTAGGAACTCCAAGAAATGATGAGTTACTTTCAAGAGAAATTGAAGAAATATAGTTGTGTTAACAGCAAAGAAATACTTCAACTATTCTTCTGCAATTTAGTAGCAGATAGAGTTAAGTGTGGGTATTCTCCTGTACCTCTTGAGAAAAAGACAGAGAAATACACTTGACTGAGTCTGACTTTCTCATTTACCCACTGAGCTCATAGAGAAGATGTTTTTTGACAGTGCTGAGAATAAAATATGGTATATATAATGTCTTAATGTGAATTTATGGAAAATTTGAACATATTTAGATAAATCGTTTGGAGTACTTTGGTAGTTAGTATGATTTGTCACTTGCATTACTTTCCTTTTTAAAATTTTATTTAAAGTATACAAATTTCATGTGTTCCATATATACAGTTTTAGGAATTCAGTGATACTATCCTCACCTCCGTCCCTCCTGCCCATGCTCCCACCCTTCTTCCTCCTTCCTCACCCATTCCCGCTCTTAAATGTTACATAGATCTATTGTCTGTTTAAACTCATATGCTTAACACTACACAAAGTAAAGAGTTAAACACATAGTATGAAGAAAAAAAAACCACTGTTATCAACAGTAGAGATAGGGCTGTAAAAAAAAGTCATTGAATCTTAAAATGTCAGTTTCACTACTACACATTATATTTTAGGTACTCTACTAGTTATACCAGATCAGGGAAAGCATATGGTATTTGTGTTTTTGGAACTGTTTTATTTCACTAAGTATAGTGGTTTCCAATTGAATACATTTTGTTGCAAACCATAGGATTTCCTTTTTTGCCACTGAGAAGTTTTCGATAGTGTATATACACTATAATTTCTTTATCTAGTCATCAGTTGATGGGCATCTGGGTAGATTCCATTTCTTGGCTATAATGAATTCAGCTGCAATGAACATGTGGGTACAGATCTCTTTTTCATCTGCTTTATTTTGTTTGGTAATTTTCCAGGGGTGGGATTGCTGCATGATATTGTGGATCTATTTTCTCCTTTTTAACATATCCCCATACTGTCTTCCACAGTTTACAATCCCACAAACAGTTTTTGCTCACATCCGCAACAGCATTTACTGTTTGTTGACTTCTTATGAGAGCCATTCTAACTAGTGAAAAGTTAAACCTCACTGTGGTTTTGGTTTGCGTTTCCCTGATTTCTAGGGTGTTAGCATTTGTTCATGTGTCTATTGACCATTTGAATTTCCTCTATTGTTAAATTCCTGTACAAGTCTTTTCCCGTTTCTTAAGTGGATTCTTTATTTGGTTGTTAAGTATCTTTAACACTTATAGATTCTGGATATTAATCCTTTATCAGTTTCCTAATTTCCAAATATATTCTTCCATACTGTTGGTTGCCTCTTCACTTTGCTGAGTGTTTTTTGCAATGCAGAAGTTTCTCAGCTTGGTATAATCCCATTTGTCAATTTTGGTTTTGATTGCTTGAGCTTCTGGGGTCCAAGAAGTCTTTGCCTATGACAATGTCTTGCAGCGTTTCCCCTATGTTCTCTAGTAATTCAATGATATTGTGTCATAGGTTTATCCCCTTGATCCATTTTGAGTGGATTTTTGTATAAGATGTAGGGGTCTTGGCTCATACTTCTTTATGGGGAGATCCAGTTTTCCCAGCACCATTTGTTGAAGAGATTGTCCTTGCTCCAGGGATTGATTTTAGCTCCCCTATCAGAGATAAGTTGGTTATAAATGCATGGATTGATTTCTGGAGTTTCTTTCTTTTCCATTGGTCTACAAGTCAGTTTTGTGTCGGTACCAGGATGCTTCAATTATAATTGCCCTGTAGCATGTCTTGAAATCTGGCATCATGATGACTCCAGCTTTATTTCTGTTGTATAAAATTGCTTTAGTGTTTCCATATCAATTTTATCATCATTTTTTCTAGATCTGAGAAATTGTTGTTGGTATTTTGATTGAGATCACATTTTTCTGTCTTCTTCTATTTCTTTCTTTAATGTTTAATAACTTATAATGTACAATAATTTATATAATTTATAATGTATAAATTTATATAATAATTTACATAAATTTTTATTTAATAAATAAATAATATTTTATATAAATTATATAATAATTTATATAAATATAATTTATAATGTATAATAATAATAATGCAGAGATCCTTGGTTAAATTTATTCTAACGTATTTAATTTTTGTTGCTATTGTTAATGGGATTCATGTTAGAAGCTCTTTCTCAGCCATTGCATTGTCTGTGTATACAAAGATTATTGATTTATCCATGTTGATTTTATATCTTGCCACTTCACCAAACTCTTTTATGTGTTTGAGTCTGTTAGTGGAATCTTTTGCTTCCCCTATATAAAGAATCATGTCATATGAAAATAGAAATAGTTTGACTTCATCCTTTCCAATATGTATCCCTTTGAATTCTTGTTCTTGCCTAATGACTCTGGCTAAAACTTACAGAAGTGTATTAAATAACAATGGTGAGAGTGGGCTCCCTTTTCTGGTTCCAGATATTCGTGGGAATGCTTCCAACTTTTCCCCATTTAATAAGATGCTTTCTTTGGTTTTGTCATAAACTTCCTTAATTGTGTTCAGAAATACTCCTTCTATAACCAATTTGCTTGAGATTTTTATCATGAAAAGATGTATTTTATCAAATGGATTCTCTGCATCTATTGAGATAACCATATGTTTTTTGTTCTTTGGGTTTAGTTTGTTGTTGATAGCTCATGCATTTGGTGCCTTTTCAATTTCTGGATGAAGGTACCAATTGCTATTACACAACTTAACAACTTTTAACACTGCTTTTGCTGTATTTCATAAGTTTTGATATGCTGTATTGTCTTCATTCATTTTCAGAATTTTTTTGATTTCTCTTTTAATTTCGTCTGTGACCCATTGCTCATTCGGGAACATGTTGTTCAGTCTCTATGTGTTTGCTTATGATCTAGAGATTCTTGAGTTGTTGATTTCCAGTTTCATTCCATTGTGGTCAGAGAAGATATATGGTGTGATTTCGAATTTTGAATTTTCTAAGACTTGCTTTATGGCCTAGCATATGGTCTATCCTAGAAAAAATTCCATACACTAATGAAAAGAATGGGTACCTTGTAATTGTGGGATGAAAGGTTCTGTAGATATCAGTTAGGTCCCAGCACTCTGGCCTCAGAATCAGCCCTTAAGGCATGCAGATCCGGCTGAAAAGCCCATGAGGCTATTTCAGGCATGGAAAGCCAAGACACTCTGGGAAAAAAAAAAAAAAACTAAATGAAAGATCTCTGCGAGTGAGATCCCAGTGGAAAGAATGGGTCATCAAAGAAGGAGGTACCTTTCTCTGAAGGGAGGAGAGAACTTCCACTTTGACCATGGCCTTGTCTAAATATGATCAGAGTCAGTGAACTCAGGGGGCTTCCATAGCCTTGGCAGCTCATGACAAGAGCCTAGGGTGATTACTGAGGCCATAAACAAGAGTGTCAATTTGTTAAGTTGACAACAGGAGTCACTGTGCACTTACTCCTCATACAGGATCTTTGTCCTTAGTGTGCTGTACATTGAGATTTATTGCTATAACTAGTACTCAAACAGTATTTTTCACTTTATGTTTCTCTGTGTTAGCAAACTGTTGAAATCTTTACTTAATGTATGCTAAACTGATCTTCTGTATATAAAGAGAATTGAAAATGAATCTTGATGTGAATGGAAGGGGAGAGGGAGTGGGAAAGGGGAGGGTTGCGGGTGGGAGGGACATTATGGGGGGAAGCCATTGTAATCCATAAGCTGTACTTTGGAAATTTATATTCATTAAATAAAAGTTTGAAAGCAAATAAATAAATAAAAAGATATCAGTTAGGTCCATTTGGTCCAGAGTGATGATCAGTTCTGCTGTTCCTTTGTTCATATTCTGTTTAGTTCATCCATCCATTGATAAAAGTGGGGTGTTGAAGTCTCTCATTACTCTTGTATTGGTATCTATGTCTCTCTTTATATCCATTAACATTTGTTTTAAGTAGCCTGGTGCCCTATTATTGGGTGCATATACATTTGTTATAGTCACATCTTCCTGTTGAATTGATCACTTAATCATTACATAGTCATTGGCATGGTTTAAATTTAAAAATGATCTTTGCTGGGGCTGGCGCTGTGGCGCAGCAGGTTAAAACCCTGGCCTAAAGTGCCAGCATCCCATGTGAGTGCCAATTCGAGTCTCGGCTGCTTCTCTTCCGATCCAGCTCTCTGCTGTGGCCTGGGAAAGCAGTGGAACATGGTCCTAGTCCTTGGGTCCCTACACCTATGTGGGAGACCCAGAGGGGGCTCCTGGTTTCTGGCTTTGGATCGGTGCAGCTCTGGCCATTGCAGCCATTTGGAGAGTGAACCAGCAGATGGAAGACCTCTCTCTCTTTGTCTCTACCTCTCTGTAACTCTGTCTTTTAAACAAATAAAAAATAAATCTTGAAAAAAAAAGAAAAATGATCTTTGCATAAACTAAATCATACATGGTTATACACAATGAAATATAAGGCAAAACCCTAAAACTACTATTTATCTGCTGTAAAGGCCTTTGGCAAGTCAAAATTTGCTTATCTGTAAGATGGGTATCATATCATTCCACACTTAATTCAGTTGTTGTGAAGCTGCAATATGTAAATCGTAATAGTAACTGGGCCTATGATAAGTACAGAGTTTAGCTGTTTTCATGTACCATTTGTGCTTTGCTGTGAATTGTTTGCTCATTTCCCTTCTCCATTTAAAATATGAGTCATCACGCTTTTATTTGGATTTGTAAAACCTTTCATCTTTTAAGAATATTTGTCATTTACTTATTTTTGAAAACATTTTCCTTCAGTATATCATTTGTCTGCAATATTTTCCCATAGGATTAATAGTTCTATGAAGAAATTTTAGATGTTTTAAAACATTTTATCATTAGGTTTTTAAGGGTTTGAGTCTTGCTTAGAAAGGTCTTCTCCATTTCAAGCAAACAAATAAAAACCCTGTTCTTTTCTACTGTTTTTCCAATTATCCCTTTTGATATATCTGTACTTTATTCTGATGTTTTACATAAAATAGTGATCTACTGTTCTTTCTTTCCAAATGTCTATCCAGCTGCTCCTGTACTATTGATTGATATTCCATGTAAGATGAAATCCTTGCTATCTACCAGCTGCCTGATGTTCTATTGTTTTCAACCTCAAATAGTGTGTGGCCCAATCCCAATTATTTTCACTTTCATTTTTCTTCTGCTTTTGACATGAACAAAAGGTAACTGGGGCAGACACATTATTTAAGCAAGTCACTTTCCATTCATATAAATGAAAAACAGAGACAAAAAGTGAT
Organism: Oryctolagus cuniculus; assembly: GCF_051225735.1. NCBI lineage: Eukaryota > Metazoa > Chordata > Mammalia > Lagomorpha > Leporidae > Oryctolagus > Oryctolagus cuniculus. The sequence goes on along the minus strand of NC_142888.1, from coordinate 80,551,288 downwards.
AGGTTTGACTTATCTGTAAGGTCTGTTTAATCAATAGCCCATAAATGTTGTTTAAAGAAATAAAAATTTTCCTGTTGAAGGATGGATGTAAAACATTTTCCATTTCCAAAATTCTGCTATATGAATATATCATAAAAAGAAGTAAGCCATGTCTCTGCTTTTGGATATTTGCATAGGTTTTACTAACTGTGGCATTTATATTTATATATATATATATAGTAATATAGATATTGAATAGTGATATTTAGTATACATAACATTATATAAATCAGGATATATATATATGCACATATATATATATATATATATATCACTATTCTGACTGTTGTCACACATATAATTTCCCTTTAGGTAAAAATTTGGATATGTAATTACTAGGTCAAACTGTGAATTTTTTTAAAACTTTTTATTGAAATATACTGTGCAATTAGAAAAATGCACACAATCATCATATCTTTAAACAAAATGTGTCCAGCTCTTCACAAGGACTTCAGTCCCCTGTCAGTCACAATTTGCCCCTAAGGTTAAGCAGAAGCAGGACTTCTAATGCTGCATATTGATTTGACTGATTCTTAAATTTCATGTATATTTGGAATCATAGAGCATGTAGTTGTTTTTTTACTATGGCCTCTTTTATTCAAAATGATGTTTGGAAGTTTTACCCTCATTGTTTTTAAAAGTTTACATTATTAAACTCTATAAAACAAAAATTGTGAGGTAGTAACACAATTAGTTCCTATATACCCTTATCCCATTTTCCCTATTAACTTCTCATGTTAGTGTATTTTTAACAATGAACCAGATCCAGATTCCTCTATTTTTTACCCCAAACTCCTTTTGTCACTCTAAACTTATCCTCTTTGTTGTGTATTGTAATAGATTAGTGGTTTTAATTGCTGTATAGTATTCCATTGTATGAATATACAGCAAATTACTTATTCATTCTACTGTTAATGAATATATGAGAATTTTTTATTTTCATGAGTATTGCTGCTATGAATACTATACTGTATATATTTCTGTTGAATTACATTTCTCTAGAAGTAGGCATACACTGTAACTTTGAAAATACTACTGTGTACATACTTCAGAAATTATTATATCTGGGCTGGCACTGTGGTATAACATCCAGCTGTGGCATCAGGCACTGGTTCAAGTCCAAACTGCTCCATTTCCAATTCAGTTCTGTGCTAATGGCCTGGGAAAGCAGTAGAAGATAGCCCAAGTGCTTTAACCCCATCATCCACGTGGGAGACCCAGAAGAAGCTCCTGGATCATGGTTCCTGGCTTCAGATTGGCCCAACTCTGGCTATTTTGGCCATTTGTCTGGGCAACCATGTAGGATGGTGAGGCATCCACAGACTTCCGGATCAAGATGCCTAGGTGAAGCTGTCTTGGGGAACATCTGACACTCTGTTGTCGCTCCCCCTCTTCGTGGAGGAACGACACAGGACCCTGCGCTGTTCTTTTGTCTGCTCGGCCCTCCCCGGGTTTGCTGCTGGTTCTTCCCGGGTTGGCTACTGTCCCTTCCACCTCCGTGGAAGGGCGGTTCCCCCTGCCACATTCCCCACTTCCGCAGGGGAGCGGCACACCGCCGGCCGGCTCTCTCGGGGGCTGCACAGGTGTTCCCCTTAGATGTTCCCCTTAGATGTTCCTGGTGCATGCCGTCTCTCTCCTCCTTTATAGTCCTCCTCTGCCAATCCCAACTCGGCTGCCCACACGCCGAGTACGCTGCTCTCCTCCAATCAGGAGCAGGTTCAGCTCCTGGAGGTCATCACTCAAGTTGGCAAGCGGCAGCTGTGTAGAAGCTGTTTTATCTCCCAGCGCCATATTGTGGGAGAGCAGATGCATAGAATAAGTCTTAATTCCAGTAACTTAGTCTAGTCCGGGTTGCTCCCCACAGATCCCCCTTTCTTTTTATTTTTTGGCATTGATACGCGCCTGTCTTCGGTGCCCCGCGGCACACACTCTGCTCTGCTTGCTAGAGTTGCCCACAGGTTCTTACAAGTCCTATCAATCAGGCAAACTGAATCCGGGTCCTCTCTTCGCCATGTTGTGAGGAGGTTTTTAGGCGCTGATGCGTGCCTGTGTTCGGTGCCCTGCAGCGCATGCTCTGCTCTGCCTGCAGGTGCTTACAAGTCCTATCAGGCAAACCGAATCCAAGCCTTCTCATTGCCATATTGTGGGGAGGCTTATTGGTGTTGATTCCTGCCTATCTTCGGTGACCTGCAGCTCATACTCTGGTCGAGCCGCCTGTTGGTGCTTACCGCCTTACTAATCAGACAGACCGAATCCAAGCCCTCTCATTGCGGTATTGTGGGGAGACTATTGATGTTAATAACGTGCCTGTCTTCGGTGACCTGCGGCGCATAAGCTGCTAGCCGCCCACAGGTGCACACCACCTCACTAATCAGGCAGACTGAATCCAAGCTCTCTCATTGCCATGTTGAGGGGAGGCCTTTCTATTTCTCTATTTCTCTATCTCCGGGCATTCCTATTTCTCCCATTTTACTTCTATCTTCCAGCATTCCTATTTCTCTCATTTTACTTCTAAACTTCTGTTTCTCTTATCCCTGCGGCTTCCCGGTGCCCGCCCCGAGGCTGCTTCTCGGCGGCTTCCCGGCTGAGCCGCTTCAGCCCGCGCCTCTCATCTGCGCGGCTTCCCGGCTCTGCGCGGCTGGGCTTCGCGCGCCCACTCCGCGGTCTCGCACTAGCCCAGTGTTCCCTATCTACTTGTGCCCCACACGCTCTCTCTGCGCGCGGCAGCCTCCGCGAGTCACACAGCCCCAGCTCACGTCTCTGCCACTAGTATTCAATCTAAGTTCCCCGGGCTAACCTGGCGAATTCAACCTAGCTCACGCGTCTGCGCCTTTCGGTCTGGCTTCCCGTCCTTTGCTCCTCAGGCTAATCTGACGGATTCCAACCTAGCTCATATGTCTCCGCCTCTAGTTTTAGATTTTCGCCTTTTGCTCCCCGGGCTGACTTGACGAATCCCAAGCTGGCTTGCGTTTCCGCCTCGGCCTGCCCCCGTGGCTACATCCTCCCTAACATATTTTTCTCTACCCGGTATGTTTCCCTAAGTTTTCTTCCAACAATATTCCTCCCTCATTTCTCCTGGCTTCTCCCCACAGTCCGTATCCAAGTCTGTTTGTTCTAGCTTTCACTTTCGCTTTCGACCTTAGAGATTTCTCCCAGCTTCCCCCCGTAGTCCGTATCTGAGTCTATGCCTAGGCTTTCAATAGCTTCTTCCGGCACCTTTTTCGTCCGGCTTTTCCCTAGGCTGTTTGCTAGTCTCTCTCTCCGATATTTTCCACTTCTTCCCGTTTCTTCCCTCCTAGGTTTCCTATCTGAGTCACGGCACCATTATGTCGCTCCCCCTCTTCGTGGAGGAACGACACAGGACCCTGCGCTGTTCTTTCGTCTGCTCGGCCCTCCCCGGGTTTGCTGCTGGTTCTTCCCGGGTTGGCTACTGTCCCTTCCACCTCCGTGGAAGGGCGGTTCCCCCTGCCACATTCCCCACTTCCGCAGGGGAGCGGCACACTGCCGGCCGGCTCTCTCGGGGGCTGCACAGGTGTTCCCCTTAGATGTTCCTGGTGCATGCCGTCTCTCTCCTCCTTTATAGTCCTCCTCCGCCAATCCCAACTCGGCTGCCCACATGCCGAGTACGCTGCTCTCCTCCAATCAGGAGCAGGTTCAGCTCCTGGAGGTCATCACTCAAGTTGGCAAGCGGCAGCTGTGTAGAAGCTGTTTTCTCTCCGAGCGCCATATTGTGGGAGAGCAGATGCATAGAATAAGTCTTAATTTCAGTAACTTAGTCTAGTCCAGGTTGCTCCCCACACTCTGTGAATTGGACAGGCTGGCAGGGCAGAGAAGCTTCTGCACCCACCAACAGTAGGGGCCCAATGTGCTGAGGCCATAGGGACTCAGTGGTTACATCAAAGATGCAGGTGTAGCAGGGACTCTGGGCAATCACCGGGTGTGGTCACACACTCTCTGAGCATTTTGATGGCCTAGAGCATGTCATTGCAGTGAGGATCACACAGATCATTTGTGTGGTTCCTACAGTGACAAGTAACACATTGGGGGCTAACATCCAGGCATTGAGATCTACCACACTTTAACAGAAGACAGCAAATTTGGTGAGGCAGAAGAAAGAATATCTGAACTAGAAGACAAATCTTTGGAAATCTTACATTCAGACCCCCCCCCAAAAAAAAAACAACAAGAAGAAAGCAGAAAACTTAAAAACGGTGTTGAAGATTTATGGAATACTACCAAATTACCCAACAACATATGGGTCTTAGGAGTTCCTGAAGGTGTGAAATGAGAATGGACTAGGAGGCCTATTTGATGAAATAATTAGAGACAGCATCCCCAGTTTGGAGAAAGAAAGAGACGTCCAAGTTCAGGAAGTACATTGAACTCCTAACAGACATGGACAGAAGAGATCTTCACCAGGACACATTGTAGTCAAACTTTTCACAGTAAAAAATAAAGAAAAGATTCTAAAGTGAGCACAAGAAAAATGCCAGACTAATTTCAGAGGATCTCCAATTAGATTCATAGCTGACTTCTCATAAGAAACCGTATAGACTAGCCAAGAATGGCAAGACATAGTATATGTCTTAAGAGAAAAAAAACTGTCAACCCAGAGTACTGTACTCTGCAAAGCTCTAATTTATGAATAAAGGTGAAATAAAGACCTTCCATAAAAGACAGAAATTGAACAAATTTTTCACCACTTTTCCAACCTTACAAAGGATGCTTAAGGTTGTGCTACACACAGAATCACAGAAAGATAGCCATCATTATGTAAGAGTGGCAAGGCAGAAAATCCCCCAGTAAAAGTACAAAAGAAATCCAATGTAAACAATAAGAATATTTATGGAAAAAATGGCAAGGCCAAGTCATTACTAATCAATAGTCACCTTGAATGTAAATGCCCTCATCTCTCCAGTTAAAATATACAGATTGGCAGAAAAAATAAAAAAACAAAACCCACCTTTTTTTCTCTGCCTATGAGAAACACATCTCACCAACAAAGATATACACAGACTGAAAATTAAAGAATGGAAAAAGATATTCCATGCTAATGGAAACCAAAAAAGTGGCAGATGTTGCCATTATAATATCAGGCAAAAGTAGACTTTAACATTAAAAAACTGTTAGATGAAAAAGGGCATTATGTAATGATTAAGGGATCAATTCAATAGGAAGATGTAACTATAATAAATATATACACACGCAATTAAAGGGTGCCTGGATATATAAAAGAAATGTTAATGAATCTAAAAGGAGATATAGATACCAATATAGTAGTGACAGGGGACTTCAACACCACCACTTACTCAATGGAAATACCAACTAGACAGAAAATCAACAAAAAAACACCAGAGCTAATTGACATTGTGAACCAAATGAACCTAACTGATATCTACAGAACTTTTCACCCTACAGTTGCAGAATATGCATTCTTCTCATCGATTCTTGGAGCTTCCTCTGGAAAGGACCATGTGCTAGGCCATAAAGCAAGTCTCAACAGATTCAAAAAAATCAAAATCACACGATGCATCTCCTCTGACCACAATGGAATGAAGCTGGAAATGAACAACTCAAGAATCTCTAGTTCATAAGCAAACACATGGAGACTAAACAACATGTTCCTGAATGAATAGTGTGTCATAGAAGAAATCAAAAAAGAAATAAAAAATTTTCTGGAAACAAATAAAGATGACAATACATCATGTCAAAACTTATGGGATACAGCAAAAGCAGTGTTAAGAGGAAAGTTTATAGCAATCAGTGCCTAGATGAAAAAATTGGAAAGGCATCAAGTTAATAAGCTATCAATGCATCCATCTCAAGGACCTAGAAAAACAACAACAAACCACAACCAAAATTATTAGAAGTAAAGAAAAATTAAAATTAGAAAAGAAATAAACAAAATTGAAACCAAAAATAAACACTACAAAAGATCAGGAAATGAAGAGCAAGTTATTTGAAAAAAATAAGCAAAATTGGTACACATTGGGACAACCAACAAAAAATAGGGAAAAAACCCAAATCAATAAAATCAGAGAGGAAAAAGGAAATGTACAAACAGATACTACAGAAATAAAAATAATCACCAGGAATTACTAAAAGGAGCAGTATGACAACAAATTGGGAAGCCTAGAAGAAATGGATAGATTCCTAGACACATACAATCCATCAAAATTGAGTCATAAATACATAGAAAGCCTAAACAGACCGAAAACCAAGACAGAAATTGAATCAGTAATAAAGGCCTTCCCAATGAAGAAAAGTCCAGGACAAGACAGCTTCACTGATGAATTCTACCAGACATTTAAAGAACTGATTCTAATTCTCAAGCTATTCCAAACAATTTAAAGGGAGGGAATCCATCCACCCAAACTCCTTTTATGAACCTGCATCACCTTAATTCATAAGCCAGAAAAGGATAAAACAGAGAAAGAGAGCTATAGACCAATATCCCCGATGAACACAGATGATAAAATCTTGACAACATACTAGCTAATAAATCCAACAGCACATCAGAAAGATCATTCAACTGTACCAAGTGGGAATTGCCCCTGGTATTCAGGTATGTTTCAACATTTGCAAATCAGTGGTGATACATCAAATTAACAAACTGCAGAACAAAACAATATGGTTATCTCAACAGATGCAGAGGAAGCATTTGATAAAATACAACACCCTTTCATGATGAAAACCTTAAGCATGTAGGATATAGAAGGAACATTGCTCAACAGAAACAAAGCAATTTATGAAACACCAATGGCAAGCATCCCACTTAATGGGGAAAAGATAGAAGAATTCCCTATAAAATATGGAATCCGACTAGAATGCACACTCTCATCATGGCTATTTAATATACACCTGGAAATTTCAGCCAGAGCCATTAGGCAAGAAAAATAACTCAAAGGGATACAAATTGGAAAGGAGGATATCAAACTATCCCTACTTACAGATGGCATGATTATGCAAATAGAGGATCAAAATATTCAACTGAGAGACTATTGGGACTCATAAAAGAGTTTGATAAAGTGGAAAGATATAAATTCAACACAGATATATCAATAGTTTTTGAATGATACCAAGGTCATGGTTGAGAAAGAACTTTTAAGATCACTCCCATTCAAAGCAGCTGAAAAAAGAATATAAAATTAACCAAGGATATAAAAGATCCCTACAATGAGAATTAGAAAACAGTAAAGAAAGAAATAGAAGAGGACATAAAAAATGGAAAAATCTCCATGTTCATAGATTGGAAGAATCAACATAACCATATTGTATATACTATAGAAAGCACTTGAGAGATTCAATGTGATCCCAATCAAAATACGAGCGCAATTCTTTGCAGCTCTAGAAAAAAATGATGCTAAAATTGATATAGAAACACAGCAGACTCTGAATAGCTAAAGAAATCTTATACAACAAAAACAAAGCAGGAGACATCACAATACCTGATTCCAAGACTACTGCAGGGCAGTTATAATGAAAGCAGCTGAAACTGGCAAAAAAATAACAGATTTATAGACCAATGCAACAGAACATAAACTCCAGAAATCAACCCATGCATCGACAACTAACTTATTTTTGACAAAGGAACTAAAATAAATTCCTGGAGTAAGCACAGTCTTTTAACAAATGCTGCTGGGGAGGGGCGGGGGCAGGTTGGGGGGGAAAATTAAAAAAACTAATAAAGAATAAATAAAAAAAATAAATAAAACAAATGGTGCTGGGGAACTGGATCTCCATGTGCAGAAGTGTGAAACTAGATCCATTCCTTACCCAACACAAAAATCCACTCAAGATGGATCAAAGACCTAAATCTAGGACCTGATATATCGAATTATTAGAGAACATTGGAGAAACTCTGAAAGGCATTGATATAGGCAAAGACTTCTTGGAAAAGACCCAAGAAGCACAGGCAATCAAAGCAAAAATTAACAAATGGGGTCGTATCAAGCTGAGAAGCTTCTGCACTGCAAAAGAAACACTCAGCAAAGTGAAGAAGCATCTGAAAAAATGAGAAATATCTGAAAACTATGCAACTGATGAAGGGTTAACATCCAAAATAACAGCCAAGGTACTGAGTTTCTTCTACAGTACAGAAACTTCTCAATTTGACATAATCCCAATAGTTGATTTTGGCTTTGACTGCCTGGGCCTCTGGGGTCTTTTCCAAGAAGTCTTTGCCTATGCCTATATCTTGCAGTGTTTCTCCAATGTTCTCTAATAATTTGATGGTGTCGGGTCATAGATTTAGATCTTTAATCCATGTTGATTGGATTTTTGTGTATGGTGTAGGGCAAGAGTCTTGCTTCATGCTTCTGCACGTGGAAATCCAGTTATCCCAGCACCATTTATGGAATAGACTGTCCTTACTCCAGGGATTGGTTTTGGATCCTTGATCAAATATAAGTTGGCTGTAGATGTTTGGATTGATTTCTGGTGTTTCCATTCTGTTCCATTGGTCTATCAATCTGTTTCTGTACCAGTACCATGCTGTTTTGATTACAATTGCCTTGTAGTATGTCCTGAAATCTGGTATTGTGATGCCTCCAGCTATGTTTTTGTTGTATAAGATTGCTTTAGCTGTTTGAGGTCTCCTGTGTCTCCATATGAATTTCAGCATCATTTTTTTTCAGATCTGAGAAGAATGTCTTTGGTATTTTCATTGATCTCACATTGAATCTATAAATTGGTTTGGGAGAATGGATATTTCTCTTCTTTTTGAGTTAGATGGGCCAATGTGGTGTCAATTTCATTTATTTATTCAAAAAAAACCTACTCATCATTTGGCTGATCTTTTGTAATGTTTTTTTGGATTCAATTCTGTTGATTTCTTCTCTGATTTTAATTATTTCTCTTCTCTTAATAGTTTTTGGTCTGGTTTGCTGCAGTTTTTCTAGATCATTGAGATGCATTAATACCTCATTTGATTGGTTCCTTTCCAATTTCTTGATGTAGGCACCTATTGCTATAAAACTTTCCTCTTAACATTGCTTTTGCTGTATCCTCTATGTTTTGATATGTTGTGTTGTTATCCTCTTTTACTTACAGAAAGTTTTTGATTTCTCTTTTGTTTCTTCTATGACCCACTGTCCATTCAGGAGCATGTTGTTCAGTCTCCATGTGTTTGCATATGCTCTAGGGATTCCTGAGTTCCTAATTTCCAGCTTCATTCCACTGTGTTCTTAGAAGATACATGGTATGATTCTAATTCTTTTGAATTTGCTGAGTTTTGCTTTATGGCCCAGTATGTGGTCATCCTAGAGTAGGTTCCATGCACTGCTGAGAAGAATGCACATTCTTTAAGTGTAGAGTGAAAAGTTCTGTAGGTATCTATTAGATCCATTGGGATTATAGTGTCGATTAAATCTGCTTTTTCCTTGTTGATCTTCTGTCTGGTTGATCTGTCTATTTCTCAAAGTGGAATACTGAAGTGCCCCAGTACTATTGTATTGGATTCTAAGTCCCCCTTTAAGTCCCTTAACATATCTTTTAAATAAACCAGTGCCCTGCATTTAGGTGCATATACATTGATAATGGTTACATCTTCTGTTGAATCGATGCCTTAATCATTATGTAGTGTCCCTCTTTGTCTCTCTTAAGAGTTTTTGTGTTAAAGTTTATTTTGTCTGATATTAAGATGGCTATGCCAGCTTTTTTTGGTTTCTGTTGGCATGGAATATCTTTGTCCAAGCTTTCACTTTCAGTCTGCATGCATCTTTGTTGGAAAGATGTGTTTCTTGTAGGCAGCAAATAGATGGGTTTTGTTTTTTAATCCATTCAGCCAGTCTGTGTGTTTAACTTGAGAGTTGAGGCCATTTACATTCAATGTGACTATTGATAATATTGACTTTGCCCTGCCATTTTTCCAAAGATATTTCTAATATATGCTTTGAACTTCCTGTGATCTTTTACTGGGAAGTTTTCTTCCTTTACCTTCTTTCATACTAATGGCCGTGTTTCTGTGTTTTTGCGTGTAACACATCTTTAAGCATCTTTTGCAGGGCTGGACGTGTGTTGACAAATGCTTTCAAATTCTGTTTGCTATGAAAGGTCTTTATTTCATCTTCATTCACAAATGAGAGCTTTGAAGGATACAATATTCTAGGATGGCCTTTTTTTCCTCTTAGTACCTGGGATATATCTTGCCATTCCCTCCTATCCTGTAGGGTTTCTGATGAGAAGTCGGCTGTGAGTCTAATTGGAGATCCTCTGAGAGTAATCTGATGTTTCTCTTCTGCACATTTTAGGATCTTTTCTTTATGTTTCACTGTGATGAGTTTGATTACAACGTGTCATGGTGAGGATCTCTTTTGGTCATGTTTATTGGGGTTCTATGTGCTTCCTGTACTAGGATGTCTCTGTCCTTCTCCAAACATGGGAAGTTTTCTGCTCCTATCTCACTAAAAAGGCCTTCTAATATTTTCTCTCTCTCCATGCCTTCAGGAACTCCTAGAACCCAAATGTTGGGTTTTTTTAATAGTATCCTGTAGATTCCCACCAATATTTTTTAGATTTCTAATTTCCTCTTCTTTTCTTTGGTTTGACTGTATACTTTCCTGTGCTCTGTCTTCTAAGTTCGATATTCTTTCTTCTGCCTCACTGATCCTGTTTTTAAGGCTCTCAAATGTGTTTTTCATTTTTTCTATTGAATTCTTCATTTCATTTTGGTTTCTCTTCAATATCTCAATTTCATGTTCTACTAAATTCCTCATTTCGATTTCTTCTTAAGATTTCATTTTCATGAGAGAAATTTTCTGTCCTGTCCAGTATGGATTTCTGTAGTTCATCAATTTGTTTTTGATAACTTTTAAATGTTCTTATCATAAATTTTTTGAAATCCGTATCATGCATTTCTTCTATCTCATCATCTTCATAATCTTGTATTGGAGTGTCATGTCCATTTGAAGGCATCATAATGTCTTCCTTGTTCTTGTTTCCTCGGTTTCTGCATTTGTTGTTTAACAATGTGGAGATATTCTTTGGTTTCTTCTTTTTTTTTTCGCTGTGGTGTCTTTTCTCTTTGTACTATGACTCTAGATTAAGTGGACTGTCTGCTTTTGTCGAATCTCTAGAGGCTTGTGGTGGGTGTGGCCAGAGATATCTGCTCAGTTCTTCAGGGTTAAGGGTGTGCCAAAGGTAACACACCCAGGTTTGGCTTGGTAAATCTTCTCTCTCTTTTTTTCTTTTATTCATAAGGGAAATTATTCCACTCAGCTGAGCTCTTCTCCTCGATGGCAATCAGTGCCTGAGCACTAGCCCCAATGGGTATAATATTTGTCTGCTCTGTCATAAGGACCGCACAAAGGATCTGTGCAGTCCTCAGTGGAAGCTCAGGTTCTCCTGCAATGTCTCTCACCAGGTAGCCAAAGACACCTGAATTTTTGGCTTCTCCCACCAAGACTACTCACATCTTACCCACACCATGAGTTCTCCCACACACCTACAGTTTTTTTTTTTTCACAGTCCTGATTCATAAGCTCCACACATTCACTAGGTCTTAGTCTCCTGTTATTTCTCCCAACCAGAATCAGGTTTTTCTGCTTGGCTGAGGGCGGGCACAGCCCCAAGCTGGCGCAGCTGTTACATATGTCCAAAATGGTGCCTGCTCTATTGTCTCGCTCACCTTTGTATGGTGAGAGGAGAGAGAGAATCATGTCCATACCAGTCCCTTTTATTTTTTTCTCTCTCTAGTTAGCCTGGTGTATGTTCTCCCATGGGACTTCAAGCCTCGTTCCCTCTAGGCTCTTCCTGCTGCTTTCCTGCCAGTGTCTTGAGCTACTGCAGTTTTGCCTCACCTCCCTTTCCAACGCTGGTGCATAGACTCAGCAGCTTGGGTTCCAAGCCGTGGGCGCCCATGCCCTCCACACAGGTCCACCATGTCCCTTTAATTCCAGAAGAGTTTCCTCTGCAGTTTTTCCCCTAACTCTTACCTGAGACTATAGTATATCCACTTTTATTAAACTATCTTTTCCTGGAGTATCAGTGAGCTCCCTCCTTATTCCGCCATCTTGGAGCCCTCCCTAGATCTTTATAAATATTAAGAGTGGGAATGTAAGAGGGAGGTAGAGGAAAGGTTTGAGCATAGGCAGGAGGGAGGGTAAGAGGTGGAAGTGACACTATATTCCTAAATCTGTATACATGAAATACATGAAACATATAACTTACATAAAATTTTATTTTTATTTATTTATTTGACAGGCAGAGTTATAGACAGTGAGAGACAGAGAGAAAGGTCTTCCTTCCGCTGGTTTACTTCCCAAATGGCTGCTACAGCTGGTGCTGTGCCAATCCAAAGCCAGGAGCCAGGTGCTTCCTGCTGGTCTCCCATTCAGGAGCAGGGGCCAAGCACTTGGGTCATCCTCCACTGCCCTCCCGGGCCACAGCAGAGAGCTGGACTGGAAGAGAAGCAACTGGGACTAGAACCCGGCATCCATGTGGGATGCTGGCGCCACAAGGTGGAGGATTAACCAAGTGAGCCATGGTGCCGGCCTAAATAAAATTTTAAAAAAGACAAATTGATTTGCAGAAATGTATTTTTGAAATGATTGGAAAATCACTTTTATATGTTAGTCACTTTTAATTTTAAATTTCATTTAATGCTTACAAATACATTATGGGATAGTGTTTTATGTGTGTACTTCAAAAGTTTCAAGGAAGATTGGTATTATGAAAACAGTATGCATGGACTTCAAATTTTTAGCACTGAGTTTAACTTATCTTTTAATTTCATTTTCCACAAACTTTTTGAAGTACCCTAGTATTTTATTAATGAGAAAGTGGAGGCTCATATATGTTAACATGTCCAATTTCATGCTTAGAAATATCCTGACATCCAAGGGCATGTCCCTTCTTTTTTTAATTTCCTAGGCTGTCATTAAACACTTATTGTGTTAGTTTCCTAGATTGTCATTAAAAAATACAACAAACTATACACTTACAATGACATCAATTTATTGTGTTATAGGTCTTGAGTTTTAGAATTTGAAATCAAGGTATTAGCATATTCAGGATTTCTCTTATTTCAACTAGTTGTTAAGAGCAATCCTTGTTGTCCCTTGCCTTGCATCTGAATACTTCAATTTCTTACTATATGTTTACAAAAATGTCTTCCCTGTGTGCCTATATCTTCACATAGCTGTATTATCTCTTTGTCTCTATTTCCCTTTTCTTCTCATTACCAGACTCCTGTCATATTACATTAAGGGCCCACTCTATTTCATTGTGATCTCATCTTCACTTGATTATATCTGCAAAGATCCTTTCCTGGAATGCTCCCTCCAAAACTCATGGTGAAATGTAATTGTCACTGTGATGGTATTGGGAGGTGAGACCTTAAAGAGGTTATTAAGCCATGAAAGCTCTGGTCACATGAATGGATTAATGCTGCTGTCTCAGGACTGGGTTAATTATCACAGGTGTAGCTTTACTGTCAAAGTGAGCTCTCTTGCTGTCATCCTTTCTCTTTCATATACTATCTCATTCTGTGATGACCTCCACCATATTATGATGTAGATAGAAGGCCCTCACTAGACATAATCCTTCCATTTGGGAGTTTCCAGCAGCCTGCAGAATTATAAGAAACAAATTTCTTTGTAAATTTTCCCTCAGTGGTATTCTGTTATAGCAACAGAAAACAGTAGTTAGTGCTTCAATATCACCTTTGTCAGGGACACCATTTATGTTTGTATCTTATTTCACCAGTATGGTTGTATCTTAATTCACATTAATCTAGTGAGTAAATACATATTAGGTCATCTAAAGTGGTTGTTTTTACTGTTTTAATGTGGAGTTTGTGCCTATGAGATACCCTACTGCAGAAATAGCACTTGTAGGTGACTTGCCAGGAGAATGCTGTGGCTGGGCTGAATTCAGTGTCAGGCTCATGTTTCTTCTATGTTGTGGGCTTAGCAACTAAAACATCTGTAGCATTAGCTAGTATTGTAATTGGAAGTATGCATTTTCACATGCATTAGAAAAAAGACAAGACCCATGTTGGGAAAGGCTATGCCTATTCATTTGTTTCTACATATGGAGTACAGTATCTCAGAAACATTGCATTTCTATTGTTGACAAAGAAGGCTTGCCAAGGCTTCTCTCTTTTTCTCTCACCAAAAATCTGTTTTCTTTCAAATTCCAGTGGAATGATAATCACTACTTGCATTTTTTAATGTGCACTTGCCAAGAGCCACACACTGTCCTAAGTATTTGGTGGACATTAGTTCTAGTCCTTAACAAAGCCAGTAAGGTAAATACTCATACAAATGCCACTCTTAGAATGAGTCATGGTGCAGAAAGGTGGGTGATAGTATCTGGTGGACTGTGTGATCCAAAACAGGAGGGCAGTTGTCACTGATGAGTAGTCTGTGGCAAACTAGGTTGTCTAGGTGTTAAAGATACAATTAGAGTCTGAGGGAGCTTGAGGCACTTTGCTTTAGGCAGACTTCTAGTGACATCTTGAGTCTGGACGTCAGATTTGGGTGCCCAATAGAATAAGTGTCTCTTGAAAACCATGAAGAATATATCATTCAGGTCTCATCTCTAAGAGATAAGCATGGCTTGAGAATAAACCTGTATGAGTGGAGGACTATCATTGTGGTCCCTCTAGGTGCTATCAAGTCCATTTTCTTACATTAGGGTAAAACCATACTTAAATGAATGTCTTACAGCCAGAGAATTCAAATTCTAGTTTGGGTAGATGTGCAAGTTGTAAGGAAGAACAGTGTCAAGAAAACTATAGGATAGTTTCCTTGTTACATGAATGCATGGGTCACAAACTAAGTGATCCAGGATTTCAATCCAGCTCACAGACATTATTTGTTTTAATCCCACATAGATTTCTCCATTGTGTTCAAAATCAGTTGCTATCAATTACAAAAAAAATCAGAGAATTTCACATATAAAAGTTCATGTTTCTGGCTTATTTTTGAAAAGCATTTAGATCCACAGTACAATGTAGCTCAGTTGCAGCTGCCTCCTTTTTAAAGGGCAAGCTCTTTCTGATTTACCATGCTTGCCTCCAAAACTGATGCTCTGTAGTGTTATCGCCTTGTCCCATGCAACATTTTAATCTGTATTCTTTGCTCTAAACCTTTAGAGAGGGACCATTTGGAGTCAGTCCATATCTAAAAGTCCACTAAACTAAAACAAAACAAAACAAAATTAAGAACAGCAAAATAGATGTTATTTTTTAAATATTTAGTTAGTTATTTGAGAGATAGAACTACAGACAGAGAGAGGGAGAGACAGAGAGAAAGGTCTACCATCTGCTGGTTCACTCCCTAAATGATGTCAATGGCTGGAGCTGAGCTGATCTGAAGCCAGGAGCCAGGAGCTTCTTCTGGATATCCCACATGGGTGTAGGGACCCAAGCACATGGACCATCTTCTACTGCTTTCCCATGCCATGGCAGAAAGCTGGATCAGAAGAGGAGTATCCGGGACACAAATTGGAGCTCATATTGGATGCCAGCACTTCAGACAGAGGCTTCATCTACTATGCCACAGTGATGGCCCCAATAGATCAGTTCTTTAGGGATGATAGAAACGTTCTAAAATTATTTGTGGTGATTCTTGCATAACTCTGTGAGTATACTAAGCAATATTGAATTGTATACTTTAAATGACTGAATATTTAAAGTGACATCTCTTAAAAAGCTGTTAAAATTAGATGTCACATATAGAGTTAATGAGGGAAACACAAGTGATGAATCAACTTCTCAACATTAGTCTGTTTTTGAATTCCTAGACAGTCTCTAATATTGCAATATTGGGGTGGCAGCACATGTGGGTGGTTAACAATATGAAAAATAAAAATTAAATATAGGACCTACTTCATAGGGTTTTTTTGTTTTCTTTTTAAAGATTTATTCATCTATTTGAAAGTCAGAGTTACACAGAGAGAGGAGAGGTAGAGATAGAGGTAGAGGTAGAGGTAGAGGTAGAGAGAGAGAGAGAGAGAGAGAGAGAGGTCTTCCATCCACTGGTTCACTCCCCAATTGGCTGTAATGACCAGAGCTGCACCAACCTGAATCCAGGTGCCAGGAGCCTCTTCCGGGTTTCCCACATGGGTACAGGGGCCCAAGGACTTGGGCCATCCTCCACTGCTTTCCCAGGACATAGCAGAGAGCTAGATCAGAAGTGGAGCAGCTGGGTCTAGAACTGGTGCCCACATTGGATGCCGGCACTGCAGGCGACAGCTTTACCCACTACACCACAGCACCAGTCCCTACTTCATAGGATTGTAAATGACATAATCCCTGTGAAGAATTCTGCCTTTACAGAACGTACTCTAAAAAGCACTCTTCCTAACACGTGGAAACTAGTGGATGAATGGCAGATAGTATTATTATTTACTATGCTGCAGAAAAGACCTAACAACACTGAGCCTAATAACACTGATATTAGGTGTTATATCTTAATGTTAGCCGTCGCAAAGCACACTGGACACTGGGGTAAGGGAAAGGGTTGATTGGGGAACAACCTACCGACTGGAGTGAAGGGGCAGTGAAGGAAAAAAGAGAGAAAGAGAATATAAGAGAGAAACAGAGAGGAGAGTAGCTAGCAAGGAGAGAAGATAGAGCAGAGAGCAGAAGGGAAGAACCAAGAGCCAAGAGACCAGAGGAGGAGGCTGGAGAGAGGAACCGAGAGAGAGCAGGAGAGAAGGGCCAAGAGAGCACGTGTTCAGGAACAGGCCCTTTTAAAACTTTGCCTGAGGGTGGGCAGGGAAGCAGGAGCAGCCAATCCCATTAGGATGGGGGTGGAGCCTGGCTCAGGTAGCTGGGCCACCTGGCTACAACTGCACCAGTTTCCTAACATTAGGCACCCAATCAGTACTCTGCTTAGTTCTCAGGCCTCTAGAAACATGCATTGAGCTCCAAGTGGCCACCAATCCTCAGAGGCCCTTAGGTAAAGAAGGGAAAAATTAATAAGTTATGGAGTGTTGAGGGAAGTGGGGATAACCTGTTTGTGCCTTATTTAAGCCATGTAATGTAGCAGAGTCTTCACAATACTCAGAGTTCTGAGTTCTAATTTTGCTTCTACTTCCTATTGAATTCCCTTTAAAGTTTTTTTTTTATGTTTGACTTCTCTGATATTGAAGGACAATTATATTTACCTTGCTTACCTTATAGATCAAATAAGAAAGAAAGTCTGGAAGCTATTTAGAATGGTAAATCATTTCACAGAAGGTAAGACAGATGTGCCTCCAAAGAAATACTAAGGGGGCCAAATCTCTTGTAATAAGCGAAGGACTAGTTTTATAGCTTTAGAACTGTTGTCTTTATAAAGACTCTGTAGAAGATGGTAAACTCTAGGCAATCAGAACAGATGCATCCTGGGCTACCATATGCCATGAAAGAAAAGAGCTTCTGGCCAAAGAAAATTATCAAACCAATGTCCTCAACCCTATTACGGAATTGAAAATGTCAGCTTCCCTAGATTACAGGGTAGGACTCCAAAGCAGAGAAAATTACATTCACACCCAGAAATGGGAAATTTCTTGTCTGGGAAGAGCTAAGCTGTCATTAGGAGAGTGGGTAGATGGCTGTGAGTTTTTTTCCCTGAAGTTTTTGATGAATCTCCTAAAAATTCTGAGAGAGTTTTAGAAAATGTTTAACCCTTTTATATATCTCTCTTGCCCAAGTACTGTCCAGAAAATTTCACATAATTCATCCATTGGCCGTAAGATAATCAGGGGCATTTTGCTAACAAAATAATTGAGTTGGGGCAGGGGTTACCTTGATGAATTAAGAACAGGTGTATTTAGCTCAGGTTGGGACTGGACATATTAAATCTTGAGGGGCAACAGATTCTTAATGTTCCTCAGCATATTCTTGTAGTTAGAACTGGAGAACTAAGAAAGTAGTCACCAGCAGCCCCTTCTAACATATTTCATTATGTCAAGAAACGATTTTAGGGACCGATGCTGTGGTTAAGCTGTGGCCTGCAGCACCAGCATCCTATATGGGTGCCAGTTTGAGCCTTGGCTGCTCCATTTCCAATCCAGCTCCCTGCTAATGTGCCTGGGAAAGCAGTGGAAGATGGCCCAAGACCCAGGGCCCCTGCACCCATGTGGGAGATCCAGAAGTTCCTGGCTCCTGGCTTCAGCCTGGCCCAGCTCTGGCCATTGTTGCCACTGGGAAAGTGAACCAGCAGATGGAAAGATGGAAGATCTGTCCCTCTAGCGCTCCTTCTCTTTCCCTCTGTAACTTTGTCTTTCAAATAAATAAACAAATAAATAAATAGCTCTTTTTAAAAAAAGAAAGATTTTCAAATGAAAGAGTAAAAGGAGGGAGCTGAGATAGGGGAAATAAGCTGGAAATATTCATGTGATCTGGCAGGAAGAGGAGTGCCCTGCCAACAGGAAAATGTTGTGTTATACAGTGCAATACAGTGATCAAACAGGCCATAAAGCAGACCTGATTTATAGCCTAATTCTACCACTCATATTCTCAGCCAAATTTAAAATGTGATGAAAACAATGCTGGTCTCATGCAGTCCTTGTGATGAGAAAATGAAAGTACATGCATAAATCTTGTAGCAGATTTCCTGGTGCATAGGAAGTGCTAAAAACAAGAGTAATTATTATGGACACTTCAGTATAGCATTCAAAGTCCTTCTCAATTTAACCCAAGACTTTTCCACTGCTGCAACAAAATATCTGTGGTTGAGTAATGCACTTTTAAAAGGAGGCTTATTTAGCTCATAGTTTTGTAGGCTGAAAGTCCAAAATCAGGCAGCCCTGTGTTCAGCCTCTGGTAAGGGCCCCTGGCTTGCATCACATCACAGTAGAAGGCATCATGGCAGGAGTGCAAGCAGGAGAGATTACATGAGAAGACAGGAAGCCAAAGAGCTTGGAGGAACCAGGTTTGCTCTTTAAAAACAAACAAAAATCTGGCTCTCCTGAGATCTCACTCCTTGAGACCTATACTAATTCCTTCCTTAAAGTTCAGCACCTCTAATGACCCAACTACTTCCTATTAGATTCCATCCCTTAAAAGTTCCATTGCCTCCCACATTTCCACACCAGAGGCCAAGCTTACAACATGTGAACCTTGGAGAAATACACTGAAATCATATCCAAAACATTAGATTGATTTTTCTAGCATAATTTTCTATCTCTTTTGACCATATATTGTACACCTGGTCATACAGGGACCACAGGACCACATCTTCCCTTCTTTTTTTTTATCTTTTTTCTTGCCTACCCTTTCCTCATTGTCTATAGGATAAAAACTATTTACTCATCAGGTCTCAGCTTTACAATTCCAGTACTTTTGTGAATCTTTCCCTTTCCTTTAATCTAGGCGGAATTAAGCAAAGTTTTTGGTACTTCTATTTCATTTTTATTATAATGTGTTAAGTGACTAGCAGTATTATCAATAGTTCTATACATTTTAGGAATCCCTATGATCTTGTAAGAATAAGAACTCAATTGTATATATTTTTACATTGCCAATACAGTAACTGGTACATAGTTCAAATATCATTAAAGTTTGTTGACTAGGACTGAATTTCTCGAGGATATTATTAATACCTATTGTACTCATTTTATAATAGGGCAACCTGTGGATAAACAGAGAACACATATGAATCACTGAAATGCATGATGTTTTATACAAATATAAGTAATTAATTATCCAGAACTCATGCTGGAAAGTTTAAATTAAAGGTCCTCACAAGTGATAATCAACATGCACAGTAATGTTTCCAGTGCATTTACAGCTCAAGAAGTACCTTCTGAATTATTATGAACCATTATAAAAATCCACTCTGATTTTTTATCTTTAAGAATTCATGAACAATATAACTGATGCAGTAACCTTATGTAATTGGAACACTTCTTAGATCAAGATACTTCAATGTCCAACTCTTCTAGAAAAATCTGACTTTGACCTCTATAGGAAAGAGCAAGAAAGGTAACTACCAACAGCATCCATAGTAAAGGCTGACATGAACAATGGAAGAGCACTCCTTCTGGAGCATATTCTGTAATACCTTGTCGCTCCCCCTCTTCGTGGAGGAGCAACACAGGACCCTGCGCTGTTCTTTCGTCTGCTCGGCCCTCCCCGGGTTTGCTGCTGGTTCTTCCCGGGTTGGCTACTATCCCTTCCACCTCCGTGGAAGGGCAGTTCCCCCTGGCCACATTCCCCACTTCCGCAGGGGAGCGGCACACCGCCGGCCGGCTTTCTCGGGGGCTGCACGGGTTCCCTTAGATGTTCCCCATAGATGTTCCCCGTGCATGCCGTCTCTCTCCTCCTTTATAGTCCTCCTCCGCCAATCCCAACTCGGCTGCCCACACGCCGAGTACGCTGCTCTCCTCCAATCAGGAGCAAGTCCTACAGTTTATTAGCTGAACTGGAGGCAGCTGTGCGGAAGCTGTTTACTTCTCTCCCAGCGCCATATTGTGGGAGAGCAGATGCATAGAATAAGTCTTAATTCCAGTAACTCAGTCCAGTCCGGATTGCTCCCCACAATACCTGTCTGTGGTTAATGCTATTCTTCGAAGTTGGTTGCATAAATCCTTTAATTCTTTAGTAATGGTTTTCCATGAGAGTCTTATATTGACTTTCTCTCAATAAGCTCTGAGTTCAGAGTTTGTCTTCTATTTAAATGTTATCCACAACAGTACTTTAGCATAATTGCTGGAAGAATTGTATCCCTTTCCAAGTATAGTTGAAAATAATTGAATTTAAGGAAACACATATGTAAAGCAGTAAATGCATGAGTTAAATAAATTAAAAGGTAGTTCAGTATTCAAAAAATTAAATATATGTATTAATCAATCTCAGAATTAATTTTATCTGATGTGGTAATATTTTAACAATTTTGTAGGGTAAACATTTGGCTCAGTGTTCAAGACACCATCGGGATACTCACATCCATTTTGGGCTGCCTGGTTCAAGTTTGGGCTCAGTTTCTCTTCTAGGTTCCTGATAATCAATATCCTGGGAGGCAACAGATAATGGTTTAACTACTGGGTTCCTACTGCCCATATAAGAGATTCAGGTTGAGTTCCAGGCTCTTAACTTTGACATGACTCAGTCCTAGCTGTAACAGGCATTTGGAAGAGTAAGCCAGCATAAAGAATATCGTTCTCTCTCCCCCAGTCTCTCTCCCTCTTCTTTCTTCCTCTCCCATCCCTTCCTCTCTTTGTGTCTCTGTCTTTCAAGCAAAGCAATAATAAATTAAAATTTAAACATAATAATAAAGGGGTCAGCATTATGGTACAATTGGTTAAGCTGCCACCTGCGATGCCAACATTGGCATCCCATATGAAGGCTGCTTTGAGTCTCATCTGCTCTGCTTCTGACCCAGTGCCCTATTAATGTGTCTGCTCAAGAAGTGGAAGATAGCCCAAGTTTCTGGACCCCTGCCACCCATGTTAGAGACCTTAATGGAGTTGCAACCCATTGCAGCCATTTGGGAACTGATCCATCAGATGGAAGATTCTCGTTCTCTCTCTCTCTCTCCCTCCCTTCCTCCCTCCCTCAATCCCTCCCTCCCCTTCTCTCTCTGTGTGTGTGTGTATGTGTATATGTGTCTTTCTGTCACTTTGCCTTTCAAATACATAAATTTAAAAAAAAATAAAATTTTTTGAGTGGAAGCATTTCCACAAGGTCTACTGTTCATGAAGTATTCTCACAAGTTCTTTCAAAATAGTAAATGTGAGTGCAAATAGATACTCAGGTGTTTCATTGTCAAATAAATAAAGTGAAAAATATTATTCCTAAGAAATAGAATGGCAAAATTTAATCTTTATAGAGCAGCTACTATATGATAGACCATTATTCTAAATACTTCCTATGTAGTCTCTTATTTAATCCTCTCAATGACCTTGTCAAGAGATATGGTTATTATTTCCATTTTACAAATGAAAAATCTGAGATTTAGAAATATGAAATCATTTTCCCAAGGTCACAAAACTACTAATTTGTGGAAGTCAACTCTCCACCAAAAAAGATTAAGTCAATGAATCTACAAGGAAGTCCTAGCACAAGAGAATTTAGACAAAGCCATTTGAGAATATTCTTTACAGCCTCATATCTAAAAAACAATTTGAGAAGAGAAAATTAGGACTAACTCACAATAGAATAATCATAATAATGGGTGACATTTTATCTAACCAAAACAAATTCCCAAAGTTTAAATGACAAATTAGATCCAAAACAGAAACCTTACATTCTGAAAGTGTTTCCTTATAAGTATAATAGTCAAAGAAAGGATGTGATTTTGTGTAGAGCTGCAGAGGAGAACTTTATAGGTAAAAGGGTCCCCTAAAAATAAGAATAAAGAAAAGTCTGGTTGAAATAAGAAGGCAAGAAAGCACAAAAGGAAGAATTCAGTTGTTCATTATGGGAATTATAAGCACAAACTTGTAGGTTCATTACAATAAGAGCTTCACTTAGATTAAAGATATCATTTTAAGGTGACAATTCAGAAATGTTTTCTGAAAAGATTTGTTTTCAGTAAAGCCTAATGGTCTGAGTGGGTTAACTCTTCTGAAAACCTGCCTTATATGATCTCTTTGCATGGGCTTATGCCCATTCAGTTGCAAAATGCTTGGCATGGTTGCTGTCCCTCCCTATTTCTGTGTCCGTTGCAAACACAGCAAATACAACACAATTTTCCTTCTCACTATCTGGAATCAATCTCATAATCATTCTTGATAATAGTACTATATAGATTGCCATTACTGAGCCCTTGAATTTGGTGTGTGAAATGAAATCTATTTCCTATCTATGACCTAGAGTACACAAATTATTTGTAATCTGAGAGGTGTCAGGGATCATAGTAAACACTAACAGTCAATGTATCTGCAGTAATCCAATTCTTTTCAGCACTGTGGCATCCTTCTCTAGTCCTTTCATTCCTGCTCTGTTCATCCTAGACCCATCAGCAGCACAATTTTTCTCAGTAACAGAAGAGAAATTTGCTTCGAATTAGGTACATTTAAGAAGACCTCAGGGATCAAAATTGGTTCTTCTCATGACTTGTCAACAAATCAGTCCAAATCCAAGTCCTCAAAAAGCCTTAAGAATATGATGTTGAATTAAAAAAAAACTGAAAGTTTAGATTGTGCTTATTAAAGGTCGATTCATTTTCATTTCTCTCCTGCATAAGGCAATCCGAGATATAGTTAAAAGAATGTTGGATTATGATTAAGATGGACCTGGCTTCCAGTCCTGCCTAAGCAGCTGTATTGGTAGTTCTCCCTGAGACTCAGACTCTCCATCTGTGTTATTGAGATACCAATACCTGGTTTGTTTAGAAAGTTTTAAGCTATTCATTTCCTTTATTTTTGATTCTTTCATTTTGTTTATGCAAATATTTTGCCTCTGGATATTTTTGGACATATTCTGGACATTTCTGGATAGGGTTAGATTTGCCTTCCATAAATCAATGTAAAAATTAAGAATGAGAATCCAAGAGGGAGGGGGAGAATGGATTGGAATGTGAGAGTGAGGGAGGGTTGGGGGGAGTCCCACTATATTCCTAAATCTGTATATATGAAATATATGGAACTTGTATAACTTAAATAAAATTTTAAAAAATTAAAGTCCACAGGGGGTAAAAAGTATATTTACACTGAATGATTACTTAACAAGTATGTCTTTCTGTTAATTTATTTCCTTGTTTTGGGGAGAGGTGCCTGTCTGAATTTTGCACTGAAATTTTTTTTTTTTTTTTGGAAATGACTTGCTGCTTACCCGTGTGACTGGTGATCAGTTCAGATTACAAATAACAGTAATTAATCAATTGGTGTTGCTCTTAGCATAGATGTATGAGAGCAAAGTAACTTACTAACAAGCCCAAGTCTTAAACTAGGAGCTCAAACTAGAAGTCAATCTTTATTAGGAAAGGAATCAAATGTTCTTAGAATCTGTTAGTCAATATCATCTCCCAAAAGTGCCCTGGTCGTCTATCCCAGAGGTTTTGAAACTGTGATGTACAATTTTATAGGGCTCCACAGGGATAACCCAGGGACTTCTTTCTGTGCTTTGAAACATGATCTTACTATGAATGAATGAAAGCAAAATTTAGAAAATATAATATATGACTTACTTTCACAGGCTTCAGATCCCTGTTTCATTCAAACCAGTAGATTTGTTAATTGATAGTCTTCTGAGGTTCTATAGCTATGTATTTCTAATATCCTACTTACCTGAAACTCAGAAACTGCCTTTGACTTATTTGTGTTAGACTTTCAATGCTTTGTCTCTCCTCCTAGCTTCCTTCCACAAAATATGGACACTTAGTTTCCATTGCTGGCACTAGTCCTTAGTTTATGCATCCAATGTCCAATAATTTTACAATCTTCCTACTTGGATTAATGATAATCAACCATGAAAATCCAAAATGTGAATTCTTAACAGCTGGTACTTGATATTTCTCAATTTATTATAAATTAAAGAACATAAATTAGCACAAGTATAGTTATAATAACCCCAGGACATGCTGTAGAGGGTATTGATGAAAAAATCTTTAATAAATGTACTATATTCGAGGCACTAAAAATACATAGTCTTTGTTAGTATACTTCGGGAGCTTTGGCTTTGACAGATTTATTCCCATTCAGAGATTGTTTTTCAGTCTAGCTACATACAATCTGATTTATCTTCTGGACTTTGAGTTGTAGAAAAGTTCATAAGCATAACAAAGCACTCATTGAAAACATAAAGGTTGATTATCATTGTGTGAGAAGGTTGAAAATAAATCTTTTCACAACTGGTATGTCAGGAGTTCCAGTTAATGACCTTTTTGGATCAGTGCCTAGGACATGGATCTTCTATGTGCAAAGATCTGCTAAGGTGCAACCAATCTGAAGCAGGCTGACTAGCAACTTAATAACATGGCCCCAATGTGAGAAGCAGATCAAAAGCAGTAATGTTATCATGCCAACCTAAGAAAAAGGCTTTCAATTGCCTTGGTATTCTTTCTTTCTGAGGCACATAGGTAAAAAATAAAACTAGTAATTTTTAAGTTTTACTGAAGGAGGCACAACAAGATGGCAGCTGAAAAAGACTCCAGTGATGATCTCCCTAGAGAAACACCAAATTGAACTACTATTCATACACCAAAATATTTTCAAAAGAGCTAAGGAAATTAGATGACAGACCACAGGACCTGGTTTTCACATAATGCAAGTATAATTAGGAGAGACACATTGAAGAAATCAGGAAGGAAAGAATTGCCCATGCCACACCTCCCTCATTGCCAAGCAATGCAGAATGGAGAAAGATGCCTCCAACTTGGGAGAAGCGATTAGTAATTCTAGGCTTTGGACTTGGAAGCAAGTATGAGGCCTAGCCCTACAACTCCTTCCTCTAAGCCAGTGCCAGTGGATCAAATCTTTGGACCTACATTAGCCTGAAGGCCAAAGGACTTCCTCCATTACCACTGCCTCAAATTTGGACAGAGCAATACTGAATCTTAGGGGACAGGATAGTAAAGTAAGCACAGGACTATTGCTTTAGAAACCAGCACCAGGCCAGTGAAAACTGACACAAAGTGGATCAAAACATCCCCTGTTCCAGGCCAATGCACGTAGATGAAGCTTCTGGATATATCTTGGTACCAGGTGGATAACTGTGGCCCCAAATTAGATGGACTTCTATTTTGATGAGCAACACATGTGGCTTGTAGCAACACTATCAGCCCTCAAGTACATGACAGAAACAAGAATCTCATAGCATGGTAGGTCTTGATTCTGCTCTTATGCTGAGCTATGTGCTTCAGGTAAAACCCAGAATTGCAACATTGAAGGCCACAGGACTGACTACGCCATCTTTTCTTCACCCCCAGGCAGCAAAACATGGAAAGAATAATTGGACACTTCAGGGGAAGAAAAGAAAGATGGATCACTGCATACAAGTCTGGGGGCAACCCCTCTTGTGAGGCTCAGGGCTAGGCAGAATTCTGCAGTACATGAACATGGGCCAGTGACTGTGAATGGGGCCTCTGATCCTGCCTCAGCTCCGAAAGGAGTCTTAGGGGCCCAGATTCCCCATTTTAAGTATTTTCCAATTCATTGTGCACAACACACTCACTGCAGAATTTGGAAAAGCAGAGCTTGGAATGCCCTCTAGTGCTGAAACAGTGACAATACACCATTAGAGGACTCCCAGCAAACTGCAACTTTTGATGCCATCTAGTGCTGAAATAGCTCAAGTGATCACAGGATCAGAGAAAAGAAATATTCTGCTTAGAATTCCGGGGGGTGGGGGGAAGGGCTGCACTGTGACCTAGCAGGTAAAACTGAGGCCTGTAGTGCCAGCGTCCCAAATAGGCACCAGTTTTAGTTCCAGCTGCTCCACTTTCAATCCAGCTCTCTGCTCTGGCCTGGGAAAGCAGTAGAAGATGGTCCAAGTGCTTGGGCCCCTGCATCCACGTGGGAGACCCAGAAGAAACTCCAGGCCTCTCTTTCTCTCTCTCTCTCTCTCTCTGTAACTCTACCTTTCAAATAAATAAATAAATAAATAAATAAATCTTCAAAAAGAAACAAAAGAATCTCTGGGGCCCACACAAGCAAAAGAAGACTATGAAAGTAAAAATACATATATAACATTTTAATGAGAATATAACGATCTATGTCAAAAAAATCAAGAATTTTCTGAGAACCATGAATTCACCTAAGAGACAAAGCATGAGAAACTAGCCATATAGCAAAAGATATATACGAACTCTCAGATGGAAAATTTTAAAATATCTGTTTTAAGGATGAACTTATGAACTTCAAGAAAGCACGAAAGACAATTCTGTACTCTGGGAGAAACTTAACAAAGAGATCAGAGTAATTTAAAAACATCAAAGAGAAAACTTTGTACTGCAAAACACACTAAGTGAATTTACAAGCACAATAAAAAGAACCGATGACAAAGTAGATCAAGCAGAAGAAGGAATCAGTGAACTCAATGGCAGACTATTTGAAAATACACAGTTTGAGGAGGGAAAAAAGAATAAAGAATGAATGATGTTGAAGAAAGGTTATAGAAACTTTGACACAGTGTAAAACAGGTAGTTCTGGGGGGGGGTACTGCAGGTCAGGAGGGACTTAAAGAAAAAGGGCTAGGGCAGGCAATGTGGCATAGCAGGTAAAGCTGCCGCCTGCTTGGGTGCCGGTTCAAGTCCCAGCTGATCTGCTTCCAATCAATCTCTCTGCTGTGGCCTGGTAAAGCAGTAGAAGATGGCCCAAGTCCTTGGGCCACTGCACCCACATTGGAGACCCAGAAGAGGATCCTGGCTTTGATCAGCGCAGCTCCAGCCATTGTGGCCAATTGGGGAGTGAACCAGCAGATGGAAGACTTCTCTCTCTCTCTCTCTCTCTCTCTCTCTGTAAATCTGACTTTCAAGTAAAAGTAAATAAATCTCTTTTTTTTTAATTTTTATTTAGTAAATATAAATTTTTAAAGTACAGTGAATGGATTACAATGCCCCCCCATAATTTCCCTCCCTCTCACACCCCTCCCATCTCCTGCTCCCTCTCCCATTCCATTCACATCAAGATTCATTTTCAATTATCTTTATATACAGAAGATCAATTCAGTATATATTAAGTAAAGGTTTCATCAGTTTGCACCCACACAGAAACACAATGTGTAAAATACTGTTTCAGTACTAGTTATAGCATTACTTCACATTGGACAACACACTGAGGACAGATCCCACATGAGAAGTAAGTACACGGTGAATCCTGTTGTTGACTTAACAATTTGACACTCTTGTTTATGGCGTCAGTAATCTCCCTAGGCTCTAGTCATGAGTTGCCAAGGCTATGGAAGCCTTTTGAGTTCACCGACTTCGATCGTATTCCGATAGGATCATAGTCAAAGTGGAAGTTCTCTCCTCTCTTCAGAGAAAGGTACCCCCTTCTTTGATGGCCCCGTTCTTTCCACTGAGATCTCACTCACAGAGATCTTCCATTTAGGTCTTCCTTTTTTTTCCCAGGGTGTCTTGGCTTTCCATGCCTAAAATACTCTCATGGGCTCTTCAACCATATCATAATGCCTTAAGAGCTGATTCAGAGGCCAGAGTGCTATTTAGGACATCTGCCATTCTATGAGTTTACTGTGTATCTCGCTTCCCATGTTGGATCGTTCTCTCCCTTTTTGATTCTATCAGCTAGTATTAGCAGACACTAGACTTGTTTGTGTGATCCCTTTGACTCTTAGACCTTTCAGTGTGATCAGTTGTGAACTGAAATTGATCAGTTGGACTAGTGAGATGGCATTGGTACATGCCACCTTGATGGGATTGTATTGGGATCCCCTGGCATGATTCTAACTCCACCATTTTGGGCAAGTCTGATTAAGCATGTCCCAAATTGTACATCTCCTCCCTCTCTTATTCCCACTCTTATATTTAACAGGGATCACTTTTCAGTTAAAATTTCAACACCTAAGAATAATTGTGTGTTAATCACAGAGTTCAACCAATAGTACTAGAACAAAACAAAGAGAAAATACTAAAATGGATAAAGTATTACATTGTACATCAACAGTCATGACAAGAGTTGAGACCTGGAACCAACCCAAATGCCCATCAACAGTAGTCTGGATAAAGAAATTATGGGACATGTACTCTATAGAATACTATACAGCAGTCAAAAACAACAAAATCCGGTCATTTGCAACAAGATGCAGGAATCTGGAAAACATTATACTGAGTGAATTAAGGCAGTGCCAAAGGGACAAATATATGTTCTCCCTGATTGGCGACAACTAATGAGCACCAAAGGGGAAACCTGTTGAAGTGAAATGGACACTATGGGAAACAGTGACTTGAAAAGTAAATAAATCTTAAATCAGTTCACTCTCCATATGCTAAAAGTGATTTATTTGAAAAATAAATCACAAAATGAATCTCAATCCCAATAGCTATCAAAAAATCCTAAGAATAAATTTATCCAAAGAGATGAAAGGATCCAACAATGAAAAATGTAAAGCATGGATGTGAGATACTTAAAAGGATACAAAAATAGACATCTCATGTTGATATATGTGAGGAAACAATATTCTTAAAATGCTGATACTATCCAAACAAGCCACAGGTTCAATGCAATCCCTATGAAACTACCAATGGAATTCTTCACAAAACCAGGAAAAAAAATCCTAAAATTCTTATGAAACCAGAAAAAAATCCCTTAACAGGAAAAGCAGATGTGATAAAAAGAACATATCTGGAAGCACTGTATTTCCTGACTTCAAAATATACAACAGGTCCTTTGCTGTGGTGCAACAGAGCCAGCATCCCTTATGGGCACCAATTTAAGTTCCAGTTGCTGCACTTCCAATCCAGCTCCTTGCTAATGCGCCTGGGAAACAGAGTAAGATGGCCCAAGTGCTTGGGCCCCTGCTTCCTATGTGGAGACACAGATGCAGCCCCTGGCTCCTGGCTTCAGCCTGGCCCAATCCCAGCCATTGTGGCCATTTGGGGAATGAACCAGCAGATATGAGATCTCTCTCTCTCTCTCTCTCACTCTGCTTTATAAACAAACAAACAAATAAATAAATAAAATATGCAACAAAGCTGTAGTAATAAAAGTAACATGGTAATGGCTTAAAATTTGATACATAGACTCTGATGACAAAAGAGAGTCAGAAGTAAACCTATACATCTACAGCCAACTGATCTTTGAAAAATGTGCTAAGAAAACGTATCGAAAAACAGACAGTTTTTTAAATAAATGATACTAGGAAAATTGGACATCCACATACAAAAATGAAGTTAGACCTCTGTCACTCACCATGTGCAAAAATCAGTTCAAAATGGATTAAAGACCTAAATATAGGACATGAAGCTCTGAAACTACCAGATGAAAATATAAGAGTAATGATTTGGGTCATTGGAATGAACAGGGAATTTTTGGATCAGATTCCAAAAGCACAGGAAACAAAAGAGCAAGAAAGAGAGAGAGAGAGAGAGAGAGAAAGAGAGAGAGGATTTCATCAAACTAAAGAGCTATTGCACAGCAAAGGAAACAATCAACAGAGTGAATACTCAACCTATAGAATTGGAGAAAATATTTGCAAGTTATGCATATCACAGGGCGTTAATAATCAGGGGAGATAATTAGCTCAAACAAGTCAATATCAAAAATATAGATCTGATGTGCCATGGATTATTAATCTAGTCACCTGCTGTATTATTAGTCATACTTTCATCACAAAATAAAATATGATAAAATATGAGGGACTTTTAAAAGTTCACAGAAAATGAACATGATATAACAGTATTGTGGTTTTCAATTTTTTGCACAAAATAAGCTTACCTTTGATTTTAAGTTTTTCACAAATTTTTTGAAAAAAAAAAAAAAACTTACTTGAGCCAGATTACTTGTAATGAAAAGAGATTTATTTAGCTCGTGTCTTTGGAGTTTCCAGGGCATGACGCTGGTATTGGCTCAGTTCTGGTGAGAGCCTTTTTGACTGCATCACATTTATGGTGGCTAGCAATGGTGGAAGCACATGCATGAGTAAATGATCATATCTCAATATAGGAAATGAGAGAGCAGATTGGGGCAGGTTCAGGCTTTTATAATGACAAAATCAAAAAAAAAAAAAACCCAGGATTTAAGAGAAATATCTTAATCCCTTTTGACGGCATGTCTCCAATTCACCTAGGACCTCTAGGCTTCACCTCTTACAGGTTCCATCCCCTCCAAATACCATCTCCAACCAACACCTTCAGGGTATACCCAAGCCATATCCAAACGATAATACCTACTAAAAAACATCTTAGTTGCTTCCAAATTGTGATAATTATGACTAAAGCGATTATAAATATCCACATGCAAGTTTTTATGCAGACATAACTTTTCAACTGCGTTTGGTAAATACCAAGCTGTGCAATTGCTGGATTGTATGTTAAGACCATGCTTAATTTTGTAAGATGCTGCCAAACTATCTTCAAAAGAGTATTTCTCTTCTGTTTTTATCTAGTAGTTTCATAGTTTTGTGTCCTATACAGTCTCTATTCCATTTTGAATTGGTTTTTTTTGTACGTGGTGAAAGATAGGAGTCTCATTTCAATCTACAGCATATGGATATTCTGTTTTCTATGTATCACTTATATTGTTTTATTTAATTTTTTTAACTTTTATTTAATAAATATAAATTTCCAAGGTACAGCTTTTGGATTACAGTGGCTCCCCCCAAAATATCTTCCCTCCGACCTGCAACCCTCCCATCTCCTGCTCCCTCTCCCATTGCATTCACCTCAAGATTCATTTTCAATTATCTTTATATACAGAAGATCAATTTAGCATATATTAAGTAAAGATTTCAACAGTTTGCACCCACACAGAAACACAAAGTGTAAAGTACTGTTTAAGTACTAGTTATAGCATTAATTCACATTGTACAACACATTAACGGCAGAGATCCTACATGGAGAGTAAGTGCACAGTGACTCCTGTTGTTGATTTATCAATTGACACTCTTGTTTATGACATCAGTAATCACCCTTGGCTCTTGTCATGAGTTGTGTATCATTTATTTTGAAAAAAAAAAAAAACCTATCATTTCTCCAATGCATGCTCCTAGCACTTTTTTTTCCAAGATAGGTTGGCTGTTAGTGCATTGATTTACTTCTATTCTCTTCCACTGGCCTGTTTTATGCCGATACTGTGCCGTTTAATTATTGTCGCTTTCTGATATATTTTAAACTCAGATAGTGCACTGACTCTTGCATTGTTATTTTTTTGCTAAAGACTGCTTTGACTATTTGGAGCTTTTTGTTGTTCCTTATACATTTTTAGTAGTTTTTTTGCAAGTTCTGCAAAAAATGCCATTGAGATTTTGATAAGAATTTATATATTTCATTCTACTCTCTTGCTAATGTGATTTGAGAAATCTGATGTAATTCTTATCTTTGCTTCTCTATAATTGTTTTCCTCTTGCTTCTATCAAGAAGTTTCTCTTTATGAAGACTGAATATAACATGTCTAGTTATAGATGATTTTGTTTCTTTCATTTATGTTGATTAATATTCTGTGAGATTTCAAGATCTGTGGTTTTGCATGTGACTTTAATTTGGGGAAAATTCTCAATCACTATTCTTCAAATATTGCTTTTGTTGTGTTATCTCTTTTCTTGCCTTCTAATATTCTCGTCACAAGAATGTTATGCATTTTGTAGTTTTCATTCAGTTCTTGGGTTTTCTATTCTGTTTTGCTTTTAAGTAATTTTTCTCTTTGCCTTTCAGTTTGAAAACTTTCTGTTGTCATATCCTCAAATCATATCTTTCCTTCACTTACTGTTCTGTTAGTCAATCCATCAAAAGCATTCTTTACAGGAGTGTCAATTTGTAAAGTCAACAACAGGAGTCACTGTGCACTTACTCCTCATGTAGGATCTCTGTCCTTAACGTGCTGTACACTGAGGCTTAATGCTATAACGAGTACTCAAACAGTATATTTCACTTTGTGTTTCTATGGGGGTGCAAACGATTGAAATCTTTACTTAATGTACACTAAACTGATCTTCTGTAAAAAAAAAAAAGAAATTATCAATTCCCAACTTGACTTTCACTGGGATTAAACATGACAATAGGTCTGATCTGATTTCATCATCATTTAAAAAAAATCATCTATTATTTTTCACTTTATGTTTCTGTGTGTTAGCAAACTGTTGAAATCCTTACTTAATGTATACTAAGCTGATCTTCTGTATATTAAGATAATCGAAAATGAATCTTGATGTGAATGGAAGGGGAGAGGGAGTGGGAAAGGGGAGGGTTGTGGGTGGGAGGGACGGTATGGGGGGGGAAGCCATTGTAACACATGAGTCGTACTTTGGAAATTTATATTCATTAAATAAAAGATAAAAAAAAGCATTCTTTATTTCTATTACAGTGCTTTCTAAACATTTTTATTTTTAATTGACACATAGTTGTACCTATTAGTTTAGTACAATGTGGAATTTCAATACATGTGTATGATGTGATGATTGGCATATCAGTTATCTCAGACATTTATCATTTCTTTGTCTTTTGAACATTCAAAATTCTCTCTAAGGGACTGGCACTGCAGCTTAGTAAGCTAAGCCTCTGCCCATGGCACCAGCATCCCATGTAGGTGCCGGTTCCTGTCCTGGCTGCTTCTGTTCTGATCCAGCTCTCTGAGATAGCATGGGAAAGCAGTAGAAGATGGCCCAAGTGTTTGGGTCCCTGAACCCACATGAGAAACTCAGAAGGATCTCTGATCAGCCCAGCGGATCACTACTGGGGAGTGAACCAGCAGATGGAAGACCTTTCTCTCTGTCTCTCCCTCTCTCTGTCTGTAACTCTGCCTCTCAATTAAATAAAATCTTTTCAAAAATCATTTCTACTATCTATTTTGAAGTATGCAATTGATTGGTATGAACTATCATTACCCTACTGTGCTATAGAATGATAGAAGTTATTCATACAACTTCACCGTTTTATCTGTTAGCCATTCTTTCTCCATCCCCCCTCCCAGCCTCTGGTAATCACTATTCTCTCTTTATGAGAACTACCTTAGCTTACACATATAAGTGAGAGTACATGGTATTTGTCCTTCTATTTGTTACAGTGTTCTTGACCTATATTTTTTCTTTGTAATTCTTTCTTAAAATTTACATCTCTTTGCTTAAATTTTCAACATATTATTGAATGCTTTCTGTTTTTCCACTAAAGCCCTTATTTAGCATATTAATTGTAGTTAAAAAATTTCTATTCTGATAATTCCAACATTTCTGCTATATCTAATCCTGATGTTTGTTAAGCCTCTGCTAATTATGTGTTTGCTTGTTTTTGCCTTTCAGCATGCCTTATAATTTTTCTGTTGAAAAGTAGGCATTATGTATTGGGCAAAGGAACTGGAATAATTCCATCTTTAGTAATATAATTGTAAGGTGTAGGAGAGAGGAAGTATTTTATTTTCTTATGAGTAGGTCTCCATATTTTGTAAGCATGTATCCCTGGGCTGTGAATTTTAGCAAATGCTCTGTCTTGTTCTCCCTTTAGTTGGGACAGAATTGTTGAGGAGGTTGTATTTGTTTATTTGCTTTTCTCTGCATGGGAGTTTAAAAGGGAACTTAAATTGAGTATTCCCCTTCCCCAACATGGAAAACTAGAGGGAGGTGGATGTGCGCATTTCCAATACCATGGATGGTTAGGCTCTGATTAAAAACCTTGCAGACTAGGCTATGATTTAAAAAGTTTCTCATGAAAGCAGTCCTTGTTAAAAAAGAGCATAATGTTCTAGCTTACTTAGGAATGGTTACTTTTTCCTTTCCTCTGTTGGAAGCGTGAGAGTATTTTCGCTAATATCCACTGAGAGTAATGGTAGAGCTTCTAGAGGTAAAACTCACAAAAGTGGGGAAGCTCACTATGATTCAGTTCCCGTGAAGTTTTTAACTTTTAATTTTCCACATTTATCCTCCAGCATTTCTTTCCAGTAAAAATACAGATTTTTGGCTGGCGCCGCGGCTCACTAGGCTAATCCTCCACCTTGCGGCGCCAGCACAACGGATTCTGTCCCCGTTGCCCTTCTTCCAGGCCAGCTCTCTGCTGTGGCCCGGGGAGGCAGTGGAGGATGGCCCAAGTGCTTGGGCCCTGCAGCCCATGGGAGACCAGGATAAGTACCTGGCTCCTGCCATCCGATCAGCGCGGTGCGCCGGCTTCAGCGCGCCGGCCGCAGCGGCCATTGGAGGGTGAACCAATGGCAAAGGAAGACCTTTCTCTCTGTCTCTCTCTCTCTCACTATCCACACTGCCTGTCAAAAAAAAAATCCAGATTTTCTTTTTTTTTTCTCAAACTTTTATTTAATGAATATAAATTTCCAAAGTACAGCTTATGGATTACAATGGCTTCCCCCCCATAACGTCCCTCCAACCCTCAACCCTCCCCTTTCCCACTCCCTCTCCCCTTCCATTCACATCAAGATTCATTTTCGATTCTCTTTATATACAGAAGATCAGTTTAGCATACATTAAGTAAAGATTTCAACAGTTTGCTAACACACAGAAACATAAAGTGAAAAATACTGTTTGAGTACTGGTTATAGCATTAAATCTCAATGTACAGCACACTAAGGACAGAGATCCTACATGAGGAGTAAGTGCACAGTGACTCCTGTTGTTGACTTAACAAATTGACACTCTTGTTTATGGCATCAGTAATCACCCTAGGCTCTTGTCATGAGCTGCCAAGGCTATGGAAGCCCCCTGAGTTCACCAACTCTGATCATATTTAGACAAGGCCATGGTCAAAGTGGAAGTTCTCTCCTCCCTTCAGAGAAAGGTACCTCCTTCTTTGATGACCCATTCTTTCCACTGGGATCTCACTCGCAGAGATCTTTCATTTGGTTTTTTTTTTTTCCCCCAGAGTGTCTTGGCTTTCCATGCCTGAAATACTCTCATGGGCTTTTCAGACAGATCCGCATGCCTTAAGGGCTGATTCTGAGGCCAGAGTGTTGTTTAGGACATCTGCCATTCTATGGGTCTGCTGTGTATCTCACTTCCCATGTTGGATCATTCTCTCCCTTTTTAATTCTATCATCTAGTATTTGCAGACACTATTCTTGTTTATGTGATCCCTTTGTTTCTTGGTCCTATTATTATGATCAATTGTGAACAGAAATTGATCACTGGGACTAGTGAGATGGCATTGGTACATGCCACCTTGATGGGATTGAATTGGAATCCCCTGGTATGTTTCTAACTCTACCGTTTGAGGTAAGTCAGCTTGAGCATGTCCCGAATTGCACATCTCTTCCCTCTCTTATTCCCACTCTTACATTTAACAGTGATCACTTTTCAGCTAAGTTTCAGCACTTAAGAAGAATTGTGTATTGATTACAGTATTCAAACAAAAGTATTAAGTAGAACAAACAAACAAAAAATACTAAGAGGTATAACATATCAAGTTGCTCATCAACAGTCAGGGTGAGGGCTGATCAAGTCACCGTTTCTCATAGTGTTCATTTCACTTTAACAGGTTTCCTTTTTGGTGCTCAGTTAGTTGTCACCTATCAAGGAGAACAAGTGGTATTTGTCCCTTTCGGACTTGCTTAATTCGCTCAGCATGATGTTTTCCAAATTCCTCCATCTTGTTGCAAATGACCGGGTTTCATTGTTTTTGACTGCTGTATAGTATTCTATAGAGTACATGTCCCATAATTTCTTTATCCAGTCTACTGTTGATGGGCATTTGGGTTGGTTCCAGGTCTTAGCTATTGTGAATTGAGCTGCAATAAACATTAATGTGCAGACACCTTGTTTGCTTGCCAATTTCATTTCCTTTGGGTAAATTCCAAGGAGTGGGATGGCTGGGTTGAATGGTAGGGTTATATTCAGGTTTCTGAGGAATCTCCAGACTGATTTCCATAGTGACTTAACCAATTTGCATTCCCACCAACAGTGGGTTAGTGTCCCTTTTTCCCCACATCCTCTCCAGCATCTGTTGTTGGTAGATTTCTGAATGGGAGCCATTCTAACCGGGGTGAGGTGATACCTCATTGTGGTTTTGATTTGCATTTCCCTGATTGCTAGTGATCTTGAACATTTTTTCATGTGCCTGTTGGCCATTTGGATTTCCTCTTTTGAAACATGTCTATTGAGGTCCTTGGCCCATCTCTTAAGTGGGTTGTTGGTTTTGCTTTGTGGAGTTTCTTGATCTCTTTGTAGATTCTGGTTATTAACCCTTTATCTGTTGCATAGTTTGCAAATATTTTTTCCCATTCTGTTGGTGGTCTCTTCACTCTACTGTCTGTTTCTTTTGCAGTACAGAAACTTCTCAATTTGATGCAATCCCAATAGTTGATTTTGGCTTTGACTGCCTGTGCTTCTGGGGTGTTTTCCAAGAAGTCATTTCCGGTACGTATATCTTGCAGGGTTTTTCCAATGCTCTCTAATTATTTGATGGTGTCAGGTTGTAGATTTAAGTCTTTAATCCATGTTGAGTGGATTTTTGTGTAAGGTGAAAGGTAAGGTCTTGCTTCCTGATTCTGCATGTGCAAATCCAATTTTCCCAGCACCATTTCTTGAATAGACTGTCCTTACTCCATGGATTGGTTTTGGATCCTTGATCAAATATGAGTTGACTGTAGATGTTTGGATTGATTTCTGGTGTTTCAATTCTGTTCCATTGGTCTATCCATCTGTTTCTGTACCAGCACCATGCTGTTTTGATTACAACTGCCCTGTAGTATGTCCTGAAATCTGGTATTGTGATACCTCCAGCTTTGTTTTTGAGTACAAGATTGCTTTAGATATTAGAGGTCTGCTGTGTCTCCATATGAATTTCAGCATCATTTTTTCCAGATCTGAGAAGAAGGTCTTCTGTATCTTGATTGGTATTGCATTGAATCTATAAATTGCTTTTGGTAGAATGGACATTTTGATGATATTGATAAGAACATTAAGAAGTTCTCAAAAACAAATTCTTGAACTACAGAAATCCTTAATGGACAAGGTAGAAAATCTCTCTCGTGAAAATGAAATCTTAAGGAGGAATCAAAATGAAACGAAACAACTAGTAGAACAGGAAACTGTGATAGTGACGAGAAATCATAATGAAGTGAAGAATTCAATAGATCAAATGAAAAACACATTAGAGAGCCTTAGAAACAGAATGGGTGAAGGAGAAGAGAGAATATAGGACTTAGAAGACAGAGAACAGGAAAGGATACAGTCAGACCAAAGAAAAGAAGAGGAAATTAGAAATCTAAAACATATTGTCGGGAATCTGCAGGATACTATTAAAAAACCCAACATTCGAGTTCTAGGAGTTCCTGAAGGCATGGAGAGGGAGAAAGGATTAGAAGGCCTTTTTAATGAGATATTAGCAGAAAATTTCCCAGGTTTGGAGGACAGAGAAATCCTAGTACAGGAAGCTCACAGAACCCCTAACAAACACGACCAAAAGAGATCCTCACCACGACACGTTGTAATTAAACTCTCCACAGTGAAACATAAAGAAAAGATCCTAAAATGTGCAAGAGAGAAATGTCAGATTACTCTCAGAGGATCTCCAATCAGACTCACAGCTGACTTCTCATCAGAAACCCTACAAGCTAGGAGGGAATGGCGAGATATACCCAAGGTACTAAGAGAGAAAAACTGCCAGCCCAGAATATTATATCCTGCAAAGCTATCATTTGTGAATGAAGGTGAAATAAAGACTTTTCATAGCAAACAGAAACTGAAAGAATTTGTCGCCACTCGTCCAGCCCTGCAAAAGATGCTTAAAGATGTGTTGCACACAGAAACACAGAAACACGGTCATCAATATGAAAGAAGGTAGAGGAAGGAAACCTCACAGCAAAAGATCACAGGGAATTCAAAGCATATATTAGAACTTATCTTTGGCAAATGGCAGGGCAAAGTTACCACTTATCATTAGTCACATTGAACGTTAATGGCCTGAACTGTCCAGTTAAAAGACACCAATTGACTGATTGAGTTAAGGAATAAAACCCATCTATTTGCTGCTTACAAGAAACACATCTTTCCAACAAAGATCCATACAGACTGAAAGTGAAAGGCTGGAAAAAGATATACCATGCCAACAGAAATGAAAAAAGAGTGGGTGTAGCCATCTTAGTATCAGACGAGATAAACTTTACCACGAAAACTGTTAAGAGAGACAAAGAGGGACACTATATCATGATTAAGGGATCAATTCAACAGGAAGATATAACAATTATCAATGTATATGCACCTAACTACAGGGCACCGGTTTATCTAAAAGATTTGTTAAGGGACTTAAAGGGAGACTTAGACCCCAATACAATAGTACTGGGGGACTTCAATACTCCACTCTCAGAAATAGATCAACAGGACAGAAGATCAACAAGGATACAGTAGATTTAAACGACACTATAGCCCAAAGTGATCTAACAGATATATACAGAACTCTCAATCCTACAGCTAAAGATTTTACATCCTTCTCAGCAGTACATGGAACCTTCTCTAGGATTGACCACATACTAGGCCATAAAGCAAGTCTCAGCAAATTCTAAAGAATTAGAATCATACCATGCAGCTTCTCAGATTTTCTAAACCCAGTACTGGTGGAATTTTCTGCTCTTGAATGTTTGCTCTAGTAAGTTTGGAATTTTCTCTATGTTCTTGTATGTCTTTGATTTGGGGAGCAGTAGTTTTCCTTATAACCTCACTTCTGTGACACATTTAAGAAGAGTTGTTGATTTTTCAGTTTATTGAACTTTGTACTTGCTGTGAGGACTAACTACTTCTAAGTTCCTTACCTGATTGATCAGAAATAAGAAGTAAAACTCAGAATTTTAAAGCAAAATTATTGTCCTCTGAGCAATCCAGCTTTGCTATGGATCTCTTCTGCACCAGTTTAGTGAGTCCTTGAGTGAAGTCATACCAATATGAGTCTACCATCACACCACTCACACTACCAAGCATCCTTCCATACTCACAATCCCTTATACATGTTTGATTTCTTCTTCAAAACACACTCAGACTGAAGCTGTGCATACAGTCTGTTGTTTTCTCAAGGAGAATTTCCATGTTTTTGTAGCCTCTGTGTGATTATATATAATTTCTGATATAACTTTTGTGTATTTACCATTCTAATCTCCTTGGGAGTTTTATGAAATAACATTACCATGTGCACAGGGAGGATTTTTGTTCATTGTGGGAAAATACATTTTGTAAAGGAAACAAACTTGAAACAAGTGATTGCTAACAAACCCCTATGCTCTCGTGACACATTTCCAGTAATTGGCTTCCCTTGCATTCCAGCACATTTTCAGTAGGGGCCACAGAGGTGGAAGAGAATTGAAAAACTCAAAAGGTGTCAAAGAGGACGCTGGAGGAAAATCAAGCATGAAGAAGCTAGAAAAATTCCAAAATGAGTCAAATGATATGGTTTTGAGAACTATTGACAAAGCATAAACAAAGACAAAATTTTTTTCAGCCTCCTTTTTCCACTAAGGATATAATTCAGTAGTTATTAAATCTAAACACACATACTTTATTTTTATCTTTTGTCCCCTTGGAAAAGTATTTATTAGATAGTGATGTTCAAACTTTTTATGCTTCTGTATATCATTTAGTTAGTTATCATAATAAACTTTCTTCTTAATTAGCTTTGTTCTATTTCTTCTTCATCAAAGCTAAGGATTTCTGAGAGACAAAGTAAAAGTGAAGAAGAATGTGGAAGACGGGAAAGGCATGGATATTTGAAAAATGCTTCAATCTCCTCAATACAATGAAAAATAAAATCTTCTCAGTAAATGAAAGTGCCAGCCCCTCATCTTCTCAGCTATGGATATGGCAGTTCAAAACTAAATCATATTATTTTAGGAAAAATCAATGGGCCATAAAATTATAAGTCTCCTCATGAACACAAAACAGTGTTTCTGAAAGCAAATATAATTTGCTGTTATTTTCTACAAGTTTACTTACATAAATCAATAGGAGACGTAGAATAACTAGAAAATTCCTTGGCAGTCCCTGACAAATCATTTTTCCTCAGTTGTAAGAGGAGGGAGTATTTTTTTTTTTATCATTAAACTTCTAGAGTAAATTCCTGCTGGCTTCCCCAATACTCAGTTTTGAAAAGTGTTATACAAAGTCTCTTGCAATGTAATTTTCATTTTTTTCCATCCCTTTCGTCTAGTGGACCCAAAAAACATATCCTGAACATTCATTACACTGGCTGGGCCATTTCCTCACCACCCAAAGGCATCAGTTACCCCAGAGCTTAGGTGGCAGTCCCACATAGCCTATTAAATGAGAAACATTGAATTGATGTTTAGAAAATTTGGATTTTATGGTAGATATTCTATCCTTTGGATTTACCATCTGCAAAACAGGAGTAATCAATCTTTCACATATGAATGGTAGTACGTGGAGATGATGAACAAATTCCACAGAAAAGCCTTCAATTTTATTAAACCCAAACACATCTTATTTCTTGTTAGTCATTAGCTTCTATCTACTTTCCTAGCTGAACCAATTGAGCTTTCTATAGTTTTGTCCTGGGGAAAAATAATACATTGTTGTTTTTCCAAGAAACAATGAAATGACCAACAACCAGTTGAGAAATGCAGAGGGAAAAATTTAGGAACTCAGAGAAATCCATCAATTAAGTTTATGCTTGCTTAACACCAGTGTATTTGTTACCAAGTTGTCTCTATCAAGCAGTCCTGCATAAGTAGTTAAGAATGTAAGGTTTTGGGGTCAAAATAGTCTTCTCAACTCTGCTGCTTGCTCATTGTGGGGTCTTGAGAAAGACACTTAATATTTCATAAGCAATATTTTCCTCTGTAAAATGAGGATAAGTATGATTTCACTAGGTTGTTTTTGTGATTACATGAAATTACAAAAGTAAAGCAAGTTAAATATTAAAGCCAAAATAAAATTCTGTAAGTGGTGGTGTTAGAAGTTGTTACGTATTATCTTCCATTGGTGTGAGATGTTTAGCTTCTGACACTTTTGTTGGGTGTGAGCTTAATGCCCACTTCACAAGCTG
This sequence comes from Oryctolagus cuniculus, assembly GCF_051225735.1. Taxonomy (NCBI): domain Eukaryota; kingdom Metazoa; phylum Chordata; class Mammalia; order Lagomorpha; family Leporidae; genus Oryctolagus; species Oryctolagus cuniculus. Next base: position 80,509,778 of record NC_142888.1, on the reverse strand, counting down.
GTACAAAATTCACAAGTCTTTCAAACTTGTTTTAGTCATTTTTCAAGAATGACTTTTGTCTTGTAAAGTTAGCATTCATCTTTATGAACACAAGTTGAGTTAGGTTATGAGCTTTTCCAAGGGGTCAGTAAATGAATTTATTTTAACTCATGATTAATTAAATTTATCACCTTTCTCTTTTTGCTCATAGCATAGCTTCATCTTATTATTTATGTCCCTCTGAGGTGGTCCTCCACTCACACTGCTCCTTGAGCCAATACTGATTAAGTCATGTGGGCTTTCAGCAGATTAATCGCTCATGTGGCGAGCTGAAAATTCTATGTCCACAGTGAGAGTAATCTCTAGCTTTTAGCTTTCTTTTATCCTGTGTAGTAAGAGCCAAACCTGATTGAGTTATTCAGAATTATGACTTCCTCCACTGATGCTTTGAACACCCTGGTCTTCTCTCTGTGGCTTGAAGTTGGATGTGTTAAGTAGTTAAGAGTTTCATTCTTTTCTCCAAAAAATTTTCAGTCTGTTTCCTTCTCTGGGTCTTGATCATGTTCCTGAAATGACCTAGAACAAGGAGACTTCATGTTTTGAGATGATACTACCCATGATAGATACTTCTCCTGTGATTTTGGAAAAAAAATCTGCCAATACATCTAGAAAATCTACTTATAAAGATCATGTCTAAAGGTAATTTCAGTGGAAAAAGGATGGAAGAACAGGAAACACAAGTGTCCTCTATACAGTTACCACTACCTGTAACAAATGCACTTGAGGAGCCCTGCCTAGTGTACCACCTTTACTATAAGTCAACTCAAAACTATTTGATGATTGATACTTTAGCCACCTGTAGGGATACTTATTCTACTTTCTTTCATTTGTGTAACACAAGTTCATCTCCAGATCTAAGTGAAAATTTCCTTGATGTAATTTCACCATGCTTCCTTTTTGAATTACTTTTTTCTGAAGAAGATGTGGCTTGGGGACAAGTTACTCTGGCATAGCACTACAAGGCCTCCCTTCAGATTGAGTCCCTAAGGCCTGGTAGCAGGTCGCAACCAGTTTCCTTTACAGTGGTAGGAAGATTTGACAGTCTGACAGACACTTAAAGTGTGAAGATGAATAAAAGATACATCATTTCTGATGGGTATATAAAAAAAGCTGTCAGTTGATGTAAGCAGTATTCTAAAAACATACAGTACCATATCAGGGCTAGATAGCGTTGGATACAAAAAAGGGTTGGCAGATGGACAATTTTTGACAGTCAGATCTATGCGGATGTGAAAACGAAGCTGAGAAGGAGTTTGTTAGTTCTCATATGTTGCCCTGCTTTGCAAACCATATTTGGAAGCTTTGCTTTCTCTCTCTTTGACTTCTCTCAAGGCCTACATTATTAGCCAGTAGGTAGACTTGATGATGATCTAGGTGCTATGTCTTAATGTGAGTGGTGACATACAGGAAATTCTAGCCAAAACATCACTGGCTTTTGCTTCACTTGCAATTGTACCACTAGATACTGTTATTTGGGGAATGTACTAGAACTCAGAAACACTTGGAAAAGTTGGAAAAGAAAACCATTGACTTACTCTAGTAGGCCTTGATTTCCAGCCAATTGTGGTACTAGAACATTATAAATGAGGTCAGCTAGAAGTTAGGTGAAATTGCAGAGTACAGAAAAAATCAGAAGTCACAAAATTTTGATACTGTCTGATTTACATTATCATCAGAAACATTTGAAGACATTCATCCAACTTTTATCTGATGCATGATCTGCATCAAAACATCCCCATGAAGTATCCAATAAGCATACTTCTTTCCTCACTTTATGATCATTGCCAAAAAAATCACATTTTGTGAGATTAATATCCCTGTTTTCAAGAAAAAAGTAGTATATATTTATGTATGTATCCTGCCTTTTGTAACAAAATGAATGCAACTGGAGACCGTTTTGCTTAGTGAAATAAGCCAGACCTCAGAACACAAATATTATGTTTTCTCTGATCGGCAATAGCTAATATAAAGAGTGTAAAAGAACTTCAGATATATTGAGCTAAACTGACATCTTATGATTGTTTTCTGTAACTCTTGTCTATAACCTTATGGAACAGTGGTCAAGCTACCTTTTACTTATAGAGCTCTTTGTTTAGAGGAGTATTGAGCCTGTGATTATAAAATAAATTGTAAGTAAATTATACCAAAAAGTAAAAGAGGAAAAAGGAAAGAAAGGAAGGAGGAAGAAGGAAGGAGGAAACAGGGAGAGAGGGAGGGAAGGAGGAAAGTATCACTGTATTCTTGGAATCCTATCTAAAAAATCCACAAGATCTGTTCTCTGTATATTTATAAATACAAAGTGTAATAAAAATAAAAATATTTATGTTCAAATGTTCACAACAGAATGATCCACAATAGTGCAAACATACAAAATGGTAATCATATACAATAGATCATTGCTGGATAAAATTTATCCAGAAATTCAATATTTTCTAGCATTTAATAATTGCTTTTGAAATTAAAATCTGCATATGAAATGAAAAAAGCAAAAAAGTGCTAAATCTTTAAAAAAAGAAATTTAAGAAAAAGTTCTAAACTTTAGAAAATTAGATTTTTTAGGAATCTCAAATCTGCTTCACCAAAGTTTCCATACCGTTGTTGTTTTTCCTTCATCGAACTAAACTGCCTCCTTGTCCCCATGAAGTCTTTTTGGTTCTGTAAATACAGTTCTCTTGGTCTCTACCCACAGTGAAGCTTTTCTTCCTATGTCTTACCATATTTCTCAAAAGATAAGGGAATGAAGCTGCTCCTTGAGGAGAATCTGCAAAAACACATGTAAATGAAGTTTTAAACATTGAAAATGCTGAGTGTTGGCAAGGGTGTGTGATGGCAAGACTCATACAGTGCTGCTAAGAATGCAAAATGGTACAGCCACTTTGGGAAACAATGTGAAGTATCTTATAAAATGAACCTTAGACTTGTCACATGACCCTCCCCTAAGTATTTAACCCAAGTGAAATGACTATGGTAAATTTCACAATGTGCATATATATCCCAACATCATGCTTTACACCTTAGATATATGAATCTTTATTGATCAATCAGGCCTCAATGAAGCTGAGAAAAAAAGAAAATCATGTATGCAAGACAGATTCGTACACAAATATTCATAGTGGCTTTATTTGTAATGTCCCCCAAATGAACATAACCCAAAGTTCACCAACAAAGTAAAAGATGTGGCATATCTATACACTGCAATTTTTGTGATAAAATATGAAGCTATATCACAACATAAATTAACTTCACAAACATTACTCTAAGTGAACAAAACCATGCACAAAAGGACACACATTGTCTTATTACATTTATATAAAAAGCCTAGAAAGAGCACATTTACATATACAAAAAGTAAATGAGGGGCTTCTTGGAGCCAGAAGTAGGGAAACTGACTGCAATGGAATGTAGTAGAATTTTGGAGGTTTTGGAGAGATTCTATATCTCGAATGTGGTGCTGTGTATATTGGCAAAACTCATTAACTGTATATTTCAAATGGGTGAATTTTGTTGCATATAAATTTTATCCCCAATTATCACTTGGTGACAAAGCAGCTTTTTAAAATCTTATTTTTATTGTATTAAGAGAACAAATTTCATGTATTTTATATACACAATTTTAAGCACATGATAAATTCCACCTACCCAACCCTCCATCATTTCTGCATGTCCTATTGCAGCACCAGGTATCTTTGACACTTCAAGTACCAATTACAGTAGTGTCCTTAATACAAAGGCCATCAAGGACACAAAAACACAAGTAGGTGGAAATAACTAAGCCATGTTGGAATTATGACCTATTAGCAAGATAAGTAGCCATGCCCTTGCAGAAATACAGGGCTCAAGACAAAAAGGTTTTGCAAAAGGAGCCTATTGAGTCTATTATAAGCAAAAGTCAGAAATTTTTCAGGCCAGCACCGCGGCTCAATAGGCTAATCCTCCACCTAGCAGCGCTGGCACACCGGGTTCTAGCCCCGGTCAGGACGCTGGATTCTTTCCTGGTTGCCCCTCTTCCAGGCCAGCTCTCTGCTGTGGCCCGGGAAGGCAGTGGAGGATGGTCCAAGTGCTTGGGGCCTGCACCCCATGGGAGACCAGGAGAAGCACCTGGCTCCTGCCTTTGGATCAGCGTGGTGTGCCAGCCGCAGCGCGCCAGCTGTGGCGGCCATTGGAGGGTGAACCAACGGCAAAAAGGAAGACCTTTCTCTCTGTCTCTCTCTCTCACTATCCACTCTGCCTGTCAAAAAAAAAAAAAAGAAATTTTTCACTTGTTGTAGATGAGAAGAAGGGAGCTGCTAGCTTGTCACCTATTGCGTGCCTTTCTCAGCCATATCTGTAGTTAGAATGTCATCAGTTATTGCCCTTCCAGCAATACTTCTTCCGTTTACTTTCCTTTATGCACTGAACAAATTTCAAGTAGTTCAAGAGACACTTTGCTTTAAAGGCTTTTATTTTTTATCCACCTAGACCTGTTTGAATCTTGAGTCATTATCTTTATTTATTTATTTATTTATTTTTATTTAATAAATGTAAATTTACAAAGTGCAACTTTTGCATTGTTGTGGCTTTTTCCCCCATAACCTCCCTCCCACCCGCAGCCATCCCATCTCCCACTCCCTCTCCCATCCCACTCTTCATCAAGATTCATTTTCAATTATCTTTATATATAGATCAACTTAGTATATACTAAGCAAATATTTCAACAGATTGCACCCACACAACCACACAAGATATAGAGTACTGTTCGACTAGTAGTTTTACCGTTAACTCTCATAGTAAAATACATTAAGGACAGAGATCCTATCCTACGTGGGGAGCAGGCACACAGTGACTCCCATTGTTGATTTAACAATTGACACTCTTATTTATGACGTCAGTAATCACCCGAGGCTCTTGCCATGAGCTGTCAAGGCTATGGAAGTCCTTTGAGTTCACCAACTATGAACTTATTTAGTCAAGGCCATATCACAGTGGAGGTTCCTGCCTCCCTTCAGAAAAAGGTACCTCCTTCTTTGATGGCCCGTTTTTTCTGCTGGGATCTTGTTTACTGAGATCTTTCATTCAGGTTGTTTTTCCACAGTGTCTTAGTTTTCCATGCCTGTGAGACTCTCATGGGCCTCTTAGCCAGATACAAATGCCCCAAGGGTTGATTCTGAGGCCGGAGTGCTGTTTGGGCATTTACTACTCTATGAGTCTGCTGTGTGTCCTGCTTCCCCTGCAGGATCATTCTCTCCCTTTTAATTCTATCCTTCATTATTTTCAGACACTGTTCTTATTTGTGAAATCTCTTCGACACTTAACCTATCTCTTGATCAATTATGTAGTTAAATTTATCAGTTAAACAAGTGAGATGGCATTGGTACACGCCTCCTTGATAAGATTGAATTGGAATCCCCTGGCACATTTCTAGCTCTACCATTGGAAGTAAGTCCGAGTGAGCATGTGCCTATCTGTATATCTCGTCCCTCTCTTATTCCCCCTCTTATATTTAACAGAGATCACTTTTCTGTTAATTTTAAATGCCTAAGAATAATTGTGTATTAATTACAGAGTTCAACCAATGGTATTAAGTAGAACAAAATAACAACAACAACAAAAATACTAAAAGGAATAAAATAATAAGTTGTTCCTCAACAGTCAAGACAAGGGCTGATCAAGTCATTGTTTCTCATAGTGTCCATTTCACTTCAATAGGTTTCCTTTTTGGTGCTCGGTTAGTTGTCACCGATCAAGGAGAACATATATTTTTCCCTTTGGGACTGGCTTATTTCACTCAGCATGATAATTTCCAGATTCCTCCATTTTGTTGCAAATGACCGGATTTCATTGTTTTTGACTGCTGTATAGTATTCTATAGAGTACATATCCCATAATTTCTTTATCCAGTCATCTGTTTTGGGCATTTAGGTTGGTTTCATGTCTTAGCTATTGTGAATTGAGCTGCAGTAAACACCGAGGTGCAAACAGTTCTTTCTTTTTCCCATTTAATTCCCTTTGGATAAATTCCAAGGAGTGGGATGGCTGGGTCATGTGGTAGGGCTATATTCAGGTTTCTGAGGACTCTCCAAACTGTCTTCCATAGTGGCTTTACCAGTTTGCATTCCCACCAACAGTGGATTAGTGTCCCTTTTTCCCCACATCCTTGCCAGCATCGTTGTTGGTAGATTTCTGTATGTGAGCCATTCTAACAGGGGTGAGGTGAAACCTCATTGTGGTTTTGATTTGCATTTCCCTGATGGCTAGGGATCCTGAGCATTTTGAGTCATTATCTTGTAAAAGGAAGACTTATTAGAAGTCCCACATCTACTCTTAGTTGATTCTCCTAAGCTTATGAAAAAGTTAATGCTATTATTATATAATTTATAGATGATAAGACTGTGGTATTCAAGATTTTAAAACCTTTCCAAATACTAATAACTAATAATAAGCTAATATTCTAAAACTCAAGTGAAATCCAGGTCTAACTTCAGAGGTCAGGCTCATAATTGTCATTTCCTTGTATCTTGGAAGATTAAAAATACAGTTATAATTTATTAAAATGGTTGTGCTGAGCCAGGTACTGATATAAAATGTTTACATATGTTACATTAGCATTCCAGAATACCCAGGCTTAATGAGGGCTCATTATTATTTTCCAGCACACAACACAGTGCATGGCACAAAATGGACATTCAATAAGAAGGTATTATGAAATAAATGAACAGTATACTGTGATGAGTACTATACTGCCATTTTATGGATAAGGAAAATAATAGCTGAAGAGATGAACTTCTTTGAGATTATACAGTTAACAACTGATAGAGCTCAGTTGTCTGTCTCAATGTCAGGAGGTTGCAGAATATCACCCAATGAAAAGGGAGAGCTCTAGTAGCAAGGGGATAGAATTAGCTGCTTGGCTGCTAGAACATTCTACCCATCCCTATCTTGTCTTTGCACATCCCTCAGACACTCCCCCACTACCTAAGCCTGTAGCCCCATTATGCATAGGGCACAGCATATGAAGAAGGGTAAGTAATTTCTCCTTGCTTCACTTAAAGGTGGTTTTAAAAACTTTCCTTAAACAACCCTTGTTGGCATTATTTGTTTTCTTTCCATGCTTGCTAGATAATCTTCACCTTGAACCTGGGTTAATCTGAAACTCTTATTTTTTACAGAAAAGTTATTTATATAACATGAACAAATTTCATGTATTTCGTATATACAGATTTAAGAATACAATGATACTTCCTACCCTCCCATATTCCCACCCTCCCTTCTCTTTCCTTTTTTATTTTTTCTTTCAATATTTACAATGACATATTTAATCTGAAACTCTTCTAGGAGGAGTGGAGCCGCAATCTAAATTACCCACTTGTCAAGCAAAACAAATTTTCAAGAGTCTCCAAGGCTTCTTTCACTGTTCTGGCTAATGTCACTGATGTCCGGGGCTGGGACATCTGCCTTCTGCACATTATTCCCATTAACAACAGTCTTTTTCTGTATTTATATCTGGTAAACTCTTATATCTGTAATGTGAAAACATACTGGCATGCACTGGAATACAACTGGGGTTTCCACTCATGTTAGAGAAGAATACAAGAGACATATATATGGAATGAGAAGCAGTAAGACCACATCTCCTAGAATCTAATTCTAGCTATGGCTGCAATGGTCAGATCTTACAAATGTAAGAAAGAAATACTGAGCACCTCTGTGTATGAGGAAGTAGACTTTGGGAATACAGCAATGAATTTGGATAATTCATATCTTGATGTAGCTCACAAACAGAAAGAATAAGCACATAAGCATATAAGAATTGATTCCAAATGATATGAATATTATAAAGGAGAAATACTAGGCTAGGTAATATATTAAATGCTTAAGTTTAAGCAACTTGCTTCAAATCAAGAGACTTGAGTAGAATCACCTTCTCCAGAACAACAAGGATCCCCAGATGGAAATTAGAGCTAGTGACAGGATGTGTGATAGACAGGATGTATGTTAGACAATGTTCCAGTGTCTGCAGAAAATATGATGCTATTAGTGGCTTCTGTTGTTGATATCTGCTGTATTCCAGAAACTTCATATATACCATCTCAACTACATATAGATACATATAGTTTTATTGTAATATATATTTTACAGATATGAAAGCTAAGACTCTGAGAGGTAACATGCCTAAGGAGGTTTTCACAACTTGAATTTGAATTCATACTGGAATTTTAATCCGAAATCAATCTAATTCCACAGACCAAGATTTTTTTCCCATTTTTTAAAACTACTTCCAGAATCAAATGGAATTAGATGGAGGTGTTGAGGATTCTAATTCCAAATGTAATACTAAGCAATTATATGTATTTAGACAACTCTCTATCTGTTAGAGGGAGTGTTGAATACAAGCCTTGCTTACTTCACAGTTTATCAAAAGTATAAATGAAACAGTAGAAAAATTCTCACATCACATAAAGTGTTATTCATAGGTACAGGATCTTACCAATTATATAATGCCATTCTAAGATTGCTTCTGCACCATACTACATTAACCCAACCCCTGTATTGCTCATTCACTCATAACCAAGCCATTGAGGGGAAGAAAATGGCTGAGAAGATTTCGGGGTTGGACCTTAGCATAGATGGTCATGAGCATGACTGAATTTATTTTCCATTTCCTGAGCCTGATGTTATTCATTTGTAAAGTGTGAACTTTTCTCTAATCTGAGATGGTTAGGATGTTCTTGTAATGGAAAAACATGATTTATACTAAGTTGCTTATTATTAAGCTATCTCTACTTTAAGCAGAGCCACAGGTTACCCACATACCACATGGACCTAGCAGTGCAAAAAAGTTTAAGTCTGTCAGCTCATCAGTTGCAAGGGGCATTCAGCACTAAGTGAATTCCACTTAATGAATTAAAGATGAAAGCGACAGCAGGGAGCATGGATGCAGAAGACCTTTCATTTCAAATTTGAAGGGCTCATTTTATGACTATTTGGGATATGCAGATCAGAATTTTCCCACTTTTCTCCTAATTGTTTACTTAAAGCAGTATGCACTGTTTTTTATTTATTTATTTATTTATTTTTTTGACAGGCAGAATTAGTGAGAGAGAGAGAGAGAGAGAAAGGTCTTCCTTTTTTCTGTTGGTTCACCCCTGCAATGGACACTGTGGCCAGTGTGCTGCAGCCAGTGCACAGTGCTGATCCGAAGCCAGGGGCCAGGTGCTTCTCCTGGTCTCCCATGCGGGTGCAGGGCCCAAGCACTTGGGCCATCCTCCACTGCACTCCCGGGCCACAGCAGAGAGCTGGACTGCAAGAGGAGCAACCAGGACAGAATCCGGCGCCCCAACCGGGATTAGAACCAGGTGTGCCAGTGCCGCAGGCAGATGATTAGCCTATTGAGCCGCTGCACCGGCCTTGTATGCACTTTTTTAAATGATGGGAGCACTGAGAATGATCAGAGAAATCAAAGTAAGCCTTCAGATTGGTAAATAAGACCTGCTGTATGTTAGCCACTGGATCCTCTCTAGGAATAGGGACTGTTGGGTAGATGGTGATGGTGACTAATTCTCAGATTGGCTATGGATCTGAGGGTCAGATTCTAGATTGCACATTGCAGAAAGTCAATTCCCCGCCTACTTTTTAGCTTCATTTTTAGGCAAGTTAGATATCTATGGGTTTGAAGAAACTCTATCACCCTCGCAATTGCATCTTTAGATAGCTTCTTCCTTGTCTCTAAGGGCGAGTATTCTACATGAGAGTCCTTCATGGATGTTTTTGCATGTATCAAACTTCCCCATTGCTACTTGACTTAAACTTAATGTCACAATGCCTTGGATTTCTGACCTGAAAAAGCACAATTACAATCAAGATAGCATGAAATAATGAATACGAAAGTGGTTTTTTTTTTTTTTTTGAGATTTAAGTCTTTGTACACATAGACCATAAAGCCCACAAAGCAGGAAAGCTGATGGAACAATTGTGGGTCCTTAATACATCTGAGTACGTTAGAAAGGAAACCTGGGGGATTGTGATGGAAGTGGGGGATCTTCCAAATGTTTGTGGAAAACAAACACTACCTTTTAATTCAATAACCAATTTTCTGTGAATTTTTAAATGCCCCCTCATATTTGCAGAGTGTGTATGACAGTTATAACTTCATTAGCAAGTAGGACAAGGATATAGTTGAGACAAAAAATTGAAGCTTTAAGGAAGTTTGGAGATATGAGTCATAACAATGGCCAAATGACTTCAGCTGGACTGCTCTGTCTCTGATATAGGGATATGAGAAAGAATTTCTACCTCATTCACAGGCATAAAAGAATAGAGATATGTATACCTCCTAGAAGAACCCACACAACCCTAAGAACAAGGTGACCCCAGTTTCTGATCTCTCTGTTTCAACCCAAGCCAACTACATGTTACATGCCCAAGTCAGGCTACATCAGCCCACTGTTGGAAGGGGCCTTGGAAGGAAGCAACACACATAGCATGCACTCCATGGGCTACTTTTGGAGCAAAGTATTTTCCACTTTCAAAAAAGTATATAATGCTGAAATGGAAATGAACTTTTGAGAGTAGCAACCTGGAATTTCCCAAAAGTGTTGTTGGGAGAAATATTGCATCACCATCATCTACAGAGCTTGATTAAAATGAATATTACAGGGTCTCATCCCAAACCCACTGAGTCACACTCTCCAAGAGCAAATCCAAAAAATCTGTATGTTAAACTCCAGGTGATTCTGAAATACCCTGACATTTGAGAACCACTGACAAATATTGGAGCTCTGTATGTTCAGTCACTCAATATTTCTTTTTTTAAAGATTTTATTTATTTGAGAAGTAGAGTTAGACAGTGAAAGAGAGAGACAGAGAGAAAGGTCTTCCTTCCATTGGTTCACTCCCCAGATGGCCGCAACGGCCGGAGCTGTGCCTATCCAAAGCCAGGAGCCAGGTGCTTCTTCCCGGTCTCCCATGTGGGTGCAGAGGCCCAAGCACTTGGGCCATCTTCCACTGCTTTCCCAGGCCATAGCAGAGAGCTGGATTGGAAGAGGAGCAGCAGGGACTAGAACTGGCGCCCATATGGGATGCCGGTGCCACAGGCAAAGGATTAATCCACTGTGCCACGGGGCCGGCCAGTCACTCAATATTTCTAATGTAAAATCTGAAGACTTCTTACTTCAGTGTTATATGAAGTGGTTATAAAATACTCAATTTCTGCATCTCCTGATAACCCTCTTGAATCAGAATTTCTTACATGTGTTAATGTTTGAGAAGCTTAATTTCTTTTTTGTACAGAAAAAGAATCTAACAGACAAAGAGGAATTGATTTGCTCAAGGTTGTAGGTATAGATGGTGCTCACATGTGTCCAGACAAGTCTAACCAGTATAGCCCTGGAGAGTTATTTACATTCCTAGTTTAGCTCTCATTGCCACATCATTCTTTAGAAAGTCTGGAGTTCAAGAGTGGGAAGTACAGCTGCTATGAGTAAAATCATGACCTTAGAAAAAAGCTTCTCCTCCAGTGGGTTAGGTAGAACAGCTTGAAATTCACACACTGTAAGATTACAAAGATCTCTTCTAAGCAACAGTGTACCACAGGCTCTTCTACAAATAGATCTCAGAGTACACCAGTGTAGAGTAGTTTTATGTCCAGAGAAACTGTTAACCAAGGCTTTGGTAAAACTGAGCAGAAAACCCAGAATGGCATGTAATAGTATATTAAACCCATTTTGTTGTAGTTTTTGTAGCTGAAACATGTACTTTTTAATGAATCATTTAAGTGTATCCAGTTTTATATCACACCTGGCCTGAGCTCACTGGTTCAGTCTCCTAAGCTTGTGCTTTTGAGGTTCCAGCTCTATCTCTGCTTTGGTTTCAAGGCTATGATCTGGAATTCCTTTAGATTGACAAGCATTGCCCTAAGATCCTTTGAGACAATCTAATAGGACACTGACTTCTAAAGGAAAGTGATTTCCAAAATGATAAAGCAAGCTAGATTTTCTTGGAGGATTAAGTAATTGCCATTGACAACAGTACTGTTGTATGATTTGCATTTGGGCTAATGCTTATAATTTTAGCAAGTGTTTCACCAGTGCTACATAATTAGGAAAATTAGATTCTGTGAAACTTTGAATGCATAATTCTGTAAAGATACAGAAGACTTCAACAGAGATCTGGGACTTGTAATAGTGAAAAGAAAGGTTAGAAATTAGGGTTAGGGAAGGCAAAGTTAAAATCATATCATTCCAATCAAAAGAAGAGGAGTAGGAGATTGTGGTTGAAGTCCATAATCCCTTATCTCAGTTCTGAAATCAAAAAGCTCTATAAGAATGAAGGGTATTTTTTCATTAATTTGATTTCAAAATTCTTTTGGCAGCAAAAATTGACCTGAATTGACATAGACTCAGCCTTTATCCCTTTTAGTGTGAATATTGAGACATTTTTCCTACAATAATGTTTGATGTTTAATTAAGAGATATTTCCTCAGACAACAGAAGATGTATTATATAATAAACAGAAGTACTTTGTGTTACCTCTCTAAAATTTGAACAAAATAAATTCTAGATTCCAAAACACAGATAACAGACTGTGGACCTAAAATAATGATAGCTAACATTTATGGAGCACTTGCCATCTGCATGAAGTTGTACTAATCTCTTTTCATCACATTTAATCCTCATCAACTATGAGGTACCTATTAGTATTATCTTCATTTTAACTTTGGAAACCAATTCTTAGATAAAATAAGTAACCTGCCCTGAATCATAAAGCTTTTTGTCAAACCAGGATTTGGACCCAGGTTAGTTTGATTCTAGAACCTGCCTGCTTAACTCTTGTGCTCTGCTTCCTGGGATACATAAGCAGTTATGAAAGATAATGTGGGCATTTTGTGAGATTAATGCAGAAGCACAATAGGGCACCACCTGTGTTAGTCAAGTTTTGGTTAGTTTAACCAAAGTACTTGAGATAAGCTTCTTGAGAAGGAAGAGTTTTCTTTTAGTTTACAGTTTATAGTTCATCATTCAGCTTTGGGCAGCCCCATTAGTCTGGTATCTGGTGGAGTCTGGCAATAGTGATGCAGGTGTGGAGGAACAATCACATGATGAGTCAGGAAGCAAATAGAGAAGCTACACTGAACTCAGCTTAAATAATCAACTCTCTCACAAGAATGGCCTTCTGAGAGCAAGCCCCCTCCCATGATCTAAAGACTTCCCCTAGATACATCTTTCAGATGCCACAATTAGCATTACAGTATCAACTCTTAATGTAAGACTTCAGAGTTTAAATATCTTCATGAGTTTGGGGAACCAAGTCCTGTTCAGTTCCTAGTACCACCCATTCTATGTCATTTGAGGGCCAAACTCCTATTTCCTAATACGTTTCCTCTTCATCTCTACTTCCACGTGTCACTATTAATATTATTTATACCTGAGATTCATTTGGACAATAGTGTGCACAGGGACCAACTGACTTCCAAGTCAATTGGCCCACTCATTAAAATATACACTTTGGGGTACATTCAGACCTATGGAATCATATTTTCTAGAGAATGGGATCAAGTTGATGCTTAGGCATCAACTGATAGTAAACTAACTTACAACCAACTGATACTTACTAGGAATGACAGGGATGAAGCCATGTGTGAGTGCTTGGGAAGTGAAGGTGTCTAGAAGGTGCATCAGGACACTATACTGGTGAGATAATGAAAAGAAGACAGGAAGGGATGTATGACATTATGCCCTACTTTGGCAATATGTGATAAGGGTAAATTTTCACTACTGGGCATTGTTCAGCTGCGTTAGACCAATTTTGGAAGCAAATCTCATTTTTTTGCCACTCCAAGAATCTATTATTTCTACCACAATCCTCTGAGTTAGACCAGATTATCATCATCCTCATCAGATTTAAAAAAGGAAAAAGAGGTCCCAATGTGTTCTTCAAGTTTGTGTAACTGATTGATACTAGTGTTTAGGTCAGGGTTTTTTGCCTCCAATATTATACTAATTCAGGCTTCCAATAATTTCTCTGTATGTCTAAAGAGGAGGAACCATCAACTAAATCTGCAGACAGAATCAATCTTATATTTAAAGACTCGGCCTGTGCTGCAGCTCACTAGGCTAATCCTCCATCTATGGAACCAGCACCCCAGGTTCTAGTCCCGGTCGGGGTGCCAGATTCTGTCCCGGTTGCTCCTCTTGCAGTCCAGCTCTCTGCTGTGGCCCGGGAGTGCAGTGGAGGATGGCCCAAGTGCTTGGGCTCTGCACCCACATGGGAGACCAGGAGAAGCACTTGGCTCCTGGCTTCGGATAGGCGCGGTGCGCCGGCCGTAGCGGCCATTTGGGGGGTGAACCAACGGAAAAAAGGAAGACCTTTCTCTCTGTCTCTCTCTTTCTCACTGTCCACTCTGCCGTCCAAAAAAAAAAAAAGACTCAGTGATGAGGACAATTTAAATACATTTAAATAATATAATACACAAGGAAAGGAAAATGAGAGGAATGGAAATGTGTAATAGTTCAACTAAGATGATGTATGATTGGGAGTCATTTTAAATTTTTACTGGTTGCTTTATTGTTATCAAGGTAGAAGGACCGCTGAACATTTTGATCTTTATATTCTCAAGAATATTCAGTTCCTGTTTGCGGGGTTCTCAATCTTACCTCTTCATCTTCTCTGTGATGAATCACATTTCCATGGCAACAAAATGTGACCTCAGGCAGGGACTAGGGAACCATAACAAATGGTTTAACTACTGTCATAGCAATCAGCAATGCAGGCTAAGTATGGGGCACTGAGGTTGAAGTCCAACCAGCGATTATTCCAATTTGGGTTGTTTCCTCTAGAGCAGTGATTCTCAAACTTCAGCGCACATTCTAATAATCTCAGGAATCTTGTTAAAGAATGAAAACTGATGCAGTAGTCTGGGATGGGACCTGAGGTTCTGCATTTCTAACAATTGCCAATGTGATGCTAGTGCTGATTGTTACCATGTCACATTTTGAGGAGCCAGGAGTTTGAGCTATCTGTATTCTTGGGCAGTATATGGAAATGAGCGCATTGTGGTCCTGGAGGAAGTGTTGTTTCAGACAGCAGTCCTAATGAGCATGCCACATTGGATAAGAACTAGCTTTGTGACCAGGAGCAGACATCTTTGTCTCTCTGAGTCTCTGTTTTCTCATCTATAAAAATATAAATTTGGCCTGGACAATCTCACAATCACTTTGGATTATAAAACTCTATGGGTGTCTGATTTAAAAAAAATACTTTAAAGTCAAGGCTAGTCTGAGGGAAAATCAACCCAATAGTATAAAGAAGGGAGGTGAGGACACAAGCTGGGAGTCAGCAGATGCCACTGGGCCCCTCCCGCCCAGCATCACCTCCCTGCTGCCCGCCTGTCATCCTCTTCTCCTGAGCCAAGTCCAGCACCTGCATCAGGTGCTCATATTTTTGGTTGGTGTCCTCCACCTGGGTCTTCAGCAACAGTGCCATGCTGCTGCCTGGGAGGGCCTGGACAAAGGCTTCACACTCAGCCATGCTATGCATCTTCTTGGGTTCAATACACAGCAGCTGTGTGGACCAGACCCCCTTGGGTCAGCAGCCCCTTCCCCAAGGATGTGCCTGGGATAGGCATGTGGAGACCCCTGCACTTCAGGGGCAGTGGGAGCGGCTGGGGAGCCTGGGCACCAGCCCTGCAGCCTGCATTATTAATCAGTATGGCAGGGAAGACCGATGAAGGTGGACTGTGAAGCAACAGGTATTACCAGCATTGGCTGTAACAGGACTGGTAATCCCTACCACAGAGGCTGCTGGGAGGACATGGGGAAACCATTTGTGGAAGCAGCAGGTGTGGGACGCAGGGCACCTGCCAGGGCTCCACCCATCACCAGGTGCATGACAGTGGAGGCAGGTTGATGGAATCGGGGAAGCCAGAAGGCCTCAGTGGTATGTCTGGATTCAAGCAGCTGGCGGCTGGGCTGAAATTTCAGAGCCTGGCACTACCCGGTTTACAGTGCTTGGTGTGGTGCCACTCAAGCCAGAGTAGCCAACACCATTGCTGATGCAAGCCTGGGCCAGGTGCTAAGTAGGTGCTGGACAGCCCCACTGAGGCCACATGAGCTTTGCTAGCTGCCTCCTAGGCATGCATCAGGGAGTGGGGGGCACCAGGACTAGGCACCTTCACAAGGGCCTAATCCTTGGTCTAGAACTCAGACTGGTAACAGAAATGTGCCTCCCCGGCCAGTTCAGGACATGGTTATGGTGCCCAGCTGCTCACAGTGAGCATCTGCAGGGACTATCCCAAGACTCCACAGGGGTCTGACGGTGAGTAGGGGCCCCGAGGCCAGCCTGTGCCCTGACCCAGCAGTACCTTGAGTTCCTTGACACTTGGCGCTGTCCTGTATGGCCTGGCTCTGCTCCAGAGGCATCCACAGGATGCTGGTGATGACCTTCTCCTGCTGCTCCAGATCGTGGGCCACCTTGTCCAAGCCAGCCAGCAGCTGCTGCCCCTGCAGGTCTGAGGCATCTGCCAAAGAGGGACATGGGCCACAGTGGGGGTTGGGAGGTGAGAGCCAGGGGCCTCGGAGGCCAGTTGGGACCGCTGGGCAGGCAGCCTCCCCTGTCCCTCTGGTGCCAACCCTCACCATCCCAACCAGAGCACAGAACCTGGTACCCCAAGGCCTTGGGCAGTAGGCCCCAGTGCCCATCTTCAGGGTTTTCCACCTTCAGCACTTTGTGCCACTGCTGGAGTGCGCACTTGCTCCCAGCTGCCTTCTGCCACACTTTCTGGTATGGCTGCCAGGCTGTGAGTAAGAATGAGCTGGAGCCTTGGGCAACCTACCATCCTCTCAGGCCATGGAGTTGAGAGGCTTGCACTGGCACCGTCAACAGCCCAGAGGAGCCCTGCGACTTGGCAAAATGCTCTGTAAGGCTGGAAGCATGATGATGATGGCCAGGGCCTGCTGTGATACTTGCCTGCCATTTCCACTCCTGGGTTCAGAAAGATACCTACCACCACTACTGCCACCACCACTGCCTCCCTCCTTCCTCTCCTTGTTTCAGAGCAGTCATGCTACCCAAAATTATCTGTTTGTTCATTGGTGCTCCCCACCAAGATGTTAGCCCCTAGGGAGTGGTACACAGTAGGTACTTAATAAGTAGTTGTTGGATGCATTAAATAAATAAATAAAAAATAAAGAAAGGGAGGGAAGAGAGAAAACTACTCTGACTGTTGTATATATCTTCTTAATTCCAAATCCTCTATGTGTTCAAAGGTAATACATTTCTTCTGAATGTGCAGAACATTGGCCTTCTCTGTAAAGAAGAGGCAACATTGAGGGACGGACCACAATTATTGAGATCTCTTCAACTCAGTTCTCAGCATCCCCTGGGACTTCTTAACAACTAAGAACCTTGGCTATTTGCTCATAACACTGCCTCTTTGACTATAGAAGAAATTCATTGTCTATCCTTTGATCTCCAGTACTGTTACTCAATTCTCCTCAGTCCAACCTGATTCCAAGAGATATAATGGAGGAGTGCACAGAATCATCATCTACCTTGCAGGTAGAGCCTTCCTTTCCTCAGGCAGAAAATCTGAATCTGCAATCACAAATGCAGCATCTGGCAAAGGAGAACCTTGCTCTTAGAGGCCAAGGCACACCTACCTTGGCCTCAGCCATGATGCCTGTACCTTGCTCACTTGAACACTTTGACCAGTTTCATGATGACCCTGCCAGTCTCTCAGGATTTCTTGCTCAAGTGACTACCTACTTGACAGCTCTCAAGAGGAACAATCCTACTGATGGTGACAAGGTCAAACTCTTTTTCGACTACATATCTCAGCAGATGAAAAGCTATAGGGTCACATCTGGGCCCAACGAAAATACTATGCTGAAACAATATGAGAACTTTGTTCTTGAGTTCCAGCGGTCATTTGGTGAAGCCACAAAACAGGAAATGAATCCTCTGATCAATGCTCAAGTTGTCAAAGGGAATACCTCTTCTGATCAAGACACTACTATTTTACAGCTCCTGACCCCACATCTGAGCTGTAATGAAATCAATAAGAATGATCTATTCCAAGAGGGACTATCTGATCCCATGCTGGATGAAGAAAGTGTTACAGATATGGACAACCTTCCAGACCTTATCACTCAGTGCATTCAGTTGGAAAAGAAACGTAATGACAGACCAGAGCTCCTACAGTCAGAGACCCAGCTCCCAGTATTGGCTTCTTTGATCCACCACCAAGCCCTCTCTAGCTCCATAGGTCTACCACCAAAAGAAGAGCCTACACAGTTGCGAGGAGGCCAGCTGCCTCTCACCCCAGCCAAACGTGCCCGCCAGCAAGAAACTCAGTTGTGTCTCTACTGTAGCCAATCTGGTCATTTCGCAAGAGATTGCCTTGCCAAACGTTCTCGAGCCCCAGCAAGGACAAATAACTCACCTTACCAGTAAGAAGAGCCCAGGAAGATCACTTTGCAAACTTCATGTCCCTCTCACCCCCAGCCTTACTGACTTATATCCTGCATTAACTTTTAAAATACAAATTAGGATCTGTGATATCACTTTACAGCTATGAACTTGCGCTTCTGAGAATTTAAACAACCAGATCTTGTTCATTAGAAAGTGACCCTTCACCAAACCTGACCCAACAAGGATGGAAGCAATTCACAGGACTTTTTGGCAGTTGGGATGAGTTCCCCAAGAGTACTAAAAGCCTATGGGCAAAATTCTGTCCAGTCTGAGTCATTGAGAATAACCTTAGCAGTGCATTGGGAAACGAATACCCACCACTGGGTGAGATATGGTTATTTGCTAATCTAAGTCCTGTATCTTGTTTGCCTAGAATTCAGCCCAAGCATTTTACCCTCACCCTTATTTCTCTACATTCTAGTTCTCTTTTAGTTTAGGACCTTTGGCTAAAGTTCTAATTACATTCCCATATTCTGCTGATATTCTTCTCCTAGAGGCTAGATCCTGCTCTATTAATTATGATCAGTTTCAACACAAATTAACCTTCCTGGAACCACAGCATTTCCACCCTTCCTTAATGATATGCGTTTTCTTGCCATGTAAAGGTTCCTACTTGCCCAACAAATAGAACCTCTTGATTATTGACAAATCAGATTATATGGCCATTTAAACATTCTGTTTGGAACTGGTGTTCCACTTATTTGAGGGACAGCACTTCTTACCAGAACATACATTTAGCCAAACATTACCAATCACAGCTTACTTCCCTGAGAACCCTACCTGAGCTCCCAGCATATCTTATGGCCAAGTCAAAATGGTCTGGAATAATGATGACCTCTGAAAGTATTAGTGAAAGTTGGGGGAGATGTCTCATCATCAATTCCTATGTCTACAGTGTGCCCTTGCTGCCTTGGACAGGAAACTTGGTCAAATGAATCGCCACTAATACATAAGAAATCCCATGGTAGTTCTTTTCTCTAGGGGACTCAATATGGCCACCATCTAGCATCACTGCACATTGCTATTGATCTGTACCCTTATGAACCACTCTAGGATTCTTACCTATTTTGAGGATATTGAAAAGCAAAGAATGACAGACAGCTGCTGAATCATCTCATCTGAAAAATCTTGGGGAACTTATAGTAATACTAGTCTGTCTGCAAAATTCAAGAAATGGTGGTTTCATTGTGTTGGCATTCTTGATACGCATCAACTCTATGTGTAGATCCCTGATGTTTCTGGACAAAAATAGTGGTATGCTGAAGAGGCACAATTCTAAGATGTTAAGGATATCCAGTTATGATCAGTGGCTTCTGGTAATGATCAACCCTCAATTACTTGATTCTTGATGCTGAAATATGTCCCCATAATAGATCTCCTAAAGAAATATCAGTAATCCCATATTCCCTAGTGGTGATTGCAGTCTCTAAGAACAGGAAGTGCTTTGGCCTTGTTCTTACAGAATTGCGCTGAGGCTTCAATACTTAAATCTAGCTAGGACCTTATATCTCATCCTGTAGAACAAGTGAACAGAACTTTTCACCCATCAGTGCCTCACTAACTGTTGTGCCAATCCTTATTTGCATTCACAAAGGGTCTCCTTCATCAGTTGCCTGCTATACTTCCACATTACTCCTTAAATTCCCATAGCAAGGAGACCTGAATGCACATATTCCAGTTATATCAAGAAATTCTCACTGCAGTACTGGGATTGTATAAGATCATCTAACAAGTAGATCTGTTTGAACTTTTGGTGATCTGGGTTTACCTAGATGTATCCTGATCTCTCTTCACAAATTCTATAATAAAGTACTAACCCTAACACCTTCTAGTCACTTTCCTTACCAACCCCAATGCTGATAGGAGCATTCAGTTCACTTAATCACCAATCTATTTCTATTTTCAGACCACAATTTATCAACATGGGCTCTCTTACAAAGATGTATCACCTTATTTATTGTTTTAACTTTTGTTTGAAAAAAATACCTTAATCCCCAAACAATATCCACAATTCATAGCCTCTCAGAATAATATAATCAACCCAGAGCTATGAACTGCCGTTCATTTCCCACTTCTAAAGGCCTCTTGTTGAGGTATTCCTAATCAAGAACCTCTTGTATGCTATCTATGATTGAACAACTAGAATGAGCATATGAACGGGATTTGGGGATAATGTTTTACTCCCAACTAGCTAACAATCATTTTACCACTTCAAAATTTTGTTGTACTGACACCATCCACTATATATCATCCACTTCAATGAGAACAAATTTCTCTGAGAGAAAATAATTAGAATCCAGACAATGGATGATGATGATATGTAACCTACTCAAAGATGTGACTTGTAACTGCAAAGACTGGAGGAACTTCCAGGTCCAATCAAGGATGTAGTTTTATGGAGACAGATCTGCTGCATGATTGGTGCCACATAGAAAGACAGAATTTAGTCATTTTGTGAAAAGTCCTAAAAAAGAATTATTAACAGAACTATAGTGGAGTCTAGACAAGGAGGCAATTAAAGAAACATAGGGCACCTGTAATCTTTCTAGTTTCAAAGATGGAATGTTGACCTGAAAAACATTTGTCCAGTTCCCCCCAACCCACCCCTTTAGTGTGGTAGAGGCATCAAACCATCCAAATTTGTGCCATAAGCCATTAAGATGATCACCTAACTTCTGTGCTCTGAATCCATGTCTCCGAGCAATCTGGTTGTAATTGCCTTCCTGTATAAACTTTGCTTTGGAAAGACAATCTAACCAACTGACAGGAATGTTCTACCCTACTCAGCAGTTCATTCTCATTATAAAAGAATAAATCACTGTTTGGCTAATGCATCATTTTCTTGTGGGTTTTAATAGCATCAGTCTTCTGGATCCTAATCACCTCTGAGTACAGCGAAAAAAAAAATCAAGATTCTCATTATGCAGTCAGTAACATAATATAAATCACAGTGAGTCCACTGAAGACTGATCTCCCTAGGAACTTGGACTCAGCATCAGCCAGCCTTCTTCTTTATCTCTCACATTTGTCTGTAGCTGTCACAAAATTCCTAAATATCTATGGTTTTCATCTGTACTTACCTCCACTCATACCCAGAAGCATGGGTACCAGGCATAAATGATTGCCTCTTATAATACTGCATAGTTCAGTCTTCAGAATACACTACCATAGATAAACACAAAATGCATGATTGTAGACCTAAGCTGCTGAAAAGCACACTTGGAGAGGGATGATGAGTACATGATTGACCTCATTCTCACCTCCATTCTGTCCAGATGGTAACATGTGATATTGTCACTGTCTTCATTTGTATCCATGATGATACAACAAATAGTACCCTTTACTGGAGTCAGGAAGATCATTTCCACCCAGTGCCATCTTGCCTACAAGCACAATAGTTACCTGTGAAGTAAAGTAAAGCATTTAGAATTTGAAGAATCTCTACAAATATCTTGGCAAAATCAAACACCTCATGGCCTTAAGAGGGCTCTGGAGCTTATGTCACATCTGTAAACCTCTTACATTTGGGGCCTATTTCACTGTCTCCCTATGAGACTCCAGATGTCACTTGGCCAAAACAATGTAAAAATGCAAGGGAACATGGTATCATGGGTTTTCAATGTCACCTTGGGACAAGAGTAACAGCCCATGTTTTAAAAACAGAAGTCCCAAAAGTAAGTTACACTATTTCTTAGAACCAGTAGAGCTATTTCATATTGAAATTATGTTAGTACCCAGACCATGCTGTCTTGTCATTGATCACCACTATAGCTTTGACTATTCATGCACTAAATCAATGGTTTTGTTTCCTGGTATTGGCTTTGATTATTCAGTCTCTTTTAACTTATTTACTGCTTGTTGACTCTTAGTACTTGTCCAGCTCAGGGACAATTATATTCCACCAGTCTATTTGTGCTTATGACAATCCCAGTAACCCACTGAAGGACTGTGTAGACTTTCAGTATTCCCTCTGCATAGGAGACTCACTCCTTTGGACATAAAATCTGGCTTTGTGAACATCTAAGAGAAAACTGATATTTGGTAAATTCCTCCTTTATTCCAGGTACTATGCTCAATGCTTTAATTTGTAAATGATACTCATTTAAGTACTATATTACTAAAATATATCTGTTTCTTGCATTTAATCACCACATTTTTAAGAGTGCTGTAATTTCAATTTAAAAAGTATGAAGTGAATATTCACAGCAGTTAAATTACATTCCCCAAAGCCATGTGGCTAGTAAGTGACTGAACTAGAACTTTGAAAGCATATCTTTCTGATTCTCTGATAAAGAAGGACAACTCTCTAAGTCACATCCATCCTGATGACCCTAACTAACTCCATTATATTTCCCATAATCATTCCATACACAGAGGACACTCTTGTAACTATTATCCATATAGCCATTAGTTGAAACGCATGTTCTGGACAGCAATTTGTAAAGGAAGCATAGAACAAATCAGTGTCTTCTAGGACTTTGAAATTTCACTTGTGTTTCTAATGAATCAGGGAAAATTCCTTGAAACATCTAAAATATGCACTGTGTCTGCATTATCTGATTGAGTAGGTTCTTGCTTATTGAGTCAGAATTCTAACGAAGTTTTCTAAGTACAAAGGCTTCATATTTCCAAAGCTTTTCATTCAAAGCTATTGAGTTTTTGTTTTTGTTTTTGTTTTTTCGGGGAGGAGGATGATGTTTACAGTGGCTTTATAATACTAGGAGACAATAATGACTTTGAAGTCTTCTGATGCTTATCTGTCATCATCATGAGAAAATCAAGATTAAAAGAAGAGTTGATTAATTCACACAGCAGTTAGCCATTTAAAGTTGAGAATTGTGCTTCACTGTAGCAACCTTGGGGAATATCCAGTCCAACATGTGAGTATTTATAGAAATATAGTCCTGTTCTCTTTGACATTAACCATGAGTTTACTAACAACTATCAAACATTGTTTCTTTAGTTATCCATGATGATGCTATCATCCCTGAATCCTTTATTAAATATATTGGTTTTCAGCCTATAACAGTTCATGAGGAAAAGAAGATTACATGCTTAGAACCTGTGATTTAAATCAAACTTCCGGCTGGTGCCACAGCTCACTTGGCTAATCCTCCACCTGCAGCGCTGGCACCCTGGGTTCTAGTCCCGGTCGGGGTGCTGGATTCTGTCCCGGTTGCTCCTCTTCCAGTTCAGCTCTCTGCTGTGGCCCGGGAAGGCAGTGGAGGATGGTTCAAGTCCTTGGGCCCTGCACCCGCATGGGAGACGAGGAGGAAGCACCTGGCTCCTGGCTTTGGGTACGTGCAGTGCGGCGGCCGTAGCGGCCATTTGCGGGGTGAACCAACGGCAAAAGGAAGGCCTTTCTCTCTGTCTCTCTCTCTCTCTCACTGTCCACTCTGCCTGTCCAAAAAAAAAAAATCAAACTTCCCCTTATGTACATCAAATTCACCTATCAATAATATAAGGGCATCCTCATCTCCATTCAATTGTTCCAGGATATGAAAGAGTATGTATTCACACTGATCCTCTCATATTAAATTTAGAAGCTTCAAATATTGTCACTGAGTGCTTGCTATGTGCCAAGAAATGAAGTAAAAAGATTTATCTGTGTAATTTCCACAATGGCCTCTTGAGGGAGATACCATTAATATGGCTATTTCACAGGTGAAAACAAGTGAACTCATAGACTTTAGGTAATCTATGCAAGGTCACAAGCTAATAATGGGCTGCAATGCCAGGAATGAAAGAATGGGGCCATAGTCTTGACCAAAATACTACATGCCATTCCCATATTGTTGTCTCAAGCTAAAACATCCTAATCTTTTTAGTGAATCCTCATCTGTTCACCTGTCTAGATAGGTGATATGTTTAACATATCCTTTCCAAACCTTTCCCAGCTCTACTCTGTCTCCAGTGGAGGACAATCATTACAAATATATCTAAAATTTCAGGTGTATACATAAAATAAATTTGAATAAGATATTTTTTAAATCACTAATTCTTTTTAAAAATGATAACTAGTAATTTTTTGGTCTTTCTTAAATTTTATCAGTGTCCTGAGAGAAGAATCATTGTGTACTCTTACCTGAAGGTCATAATTCTCTTTCTTGAGTTGTAATTGATGGCACAAAGCCCATTACCATAAAAATGTAGTTCAACTATGTTTCAATAAATGAATATCCTTAAAGTGACACCAAGGCTCATTTATTTCCTTCTTTCTCAATGC
This sequence comes from Oryctolagus cuniculus, assembly GCF_051225735.1. NCBI lineage: Eukaryota > Metazoa > Chordata > Mammalia > Lagomorpha > Leporidae > Oryctolagus > Oryctolagus cuniculus. The sequence continues at coordinate 80,485,072 of NC_142888.1, read as the reverse complement.
TCTTATAAGATTTTCCAGTATTTCCCTCCACTGTCTTGCTTAATAATTATAACAATAGTTAATATCAATTGAGTACTTACTGCATCCCAGAGATTGTTTTCTTTGGTATATGTTCATTTTCTTCTTTTTAGCTATTATCACTATTATTTGGATAAGGACATTGAGGTTTAAAATATTTAAAAGAAATTTCTTATGGACAGAGAGCTAGTAACTGAGGCAGGGTGCCAATCTATATTCTTCGCCAAAGACCATACTTCTACATAGTAAGTGACTATCTAGATACAATATTTGTGAGCCAAATCCAGCTTACTGCCCATTTTCATAAGTAAAGTTTTACTGTAACATAACCTTACCCACTTGCTTTACAAATGACCTGTGCTGCTTTCATGGTATGAAACGTATCGCCCACAATGCCAAAAATATTCACTATCTGATTCTCCAAAGAAAAAGTTTCCTGACCCTTAATCTACAACATATTAAAGTATTAAATCAGACCAGTCTCTGAGACATGAAACTGTGGATTTCTCCTTTAAATTGGCTCATTTATCACTATTCTTTGGTTCCTGTTTTTAAATTTGTCCCATATATTTGAGGAAAAGATGGGATTAATTCATCTTGATGAAAGGGATTACCTAAAATCTTTTTGCTAACCTAAATAAATAAATTTCACTGGTGCTGCTTTTTCTACATGCATACTTTCTGCATCTAAGAATACTAGTAAATTGGCCAAGTATGATTGTGGGAGTATCTGATGTTTGTCATTCCAGCAAGCATTCTACTTTTGGCAATGATCTCTAATTTGCATATGCAGATCCAACCTCTCCCCCACTTCAGTCCACCTTCCTAGGTGTCATTCTACCTCCAGCTCTGAGATCCAGGCCTAAGTTAGTAGTCACATGGCCCTTGCCTGGCTGCTGGGCCTATTTCAAGGGTGTGTTTGTATCCTAAACTGGTCCAGGTAAAATGAATTTTGTGATTTTCCTTGAGAATATTGGAAGGCAGCTATGCTCACCACTATACCACCAACACTCCTTGAGAATATTGGAACAGTGCTCTCATTTCTTCCTACTGGAAAAGGATGTGGAATGCTGTAGTTCCGATTGCTGATGACCTCCATTTTTTACTTATGAGAGGAGAAATAATTTGACTGAAAGTGAGAAAGCCTAAAGAAGAAGAACAGAGAATTAGAGAGGAAGAAACCAAATCATAAGGATGATTTCACAAATGGCTATATCCATCTACATTATTAGCCATGTGAACTAATAAAATTCTTTTATAAAGGCACATTAGGTAGGATTTTCTATCTTTTGCAACAAAGAATACTGATACAACAATTTCTCCTATTGAAATCATCCTATTTTTAGCCCCATTGCTTATACCAACTTGGATAGTGACAGCAAAGAAAGTTGTTAGTTGCCTAGTAACAGCAACCAAGTTCTCACATTGTAATGGTGGTATTGGACAAACAGCCTCAGTCTTGTGCACTCTATTCCACTGCTATTAATCCTCAGATACAGGAGTCCTTGGCTTCTCTACCAGGAGAATCTTTATCAAATCAGCTGGATGCATGAATTTTGTTTGCCCACAGGACAGAGACTGGCTGATGCTGTACACCAGTTACCCTTTCAAAGAATTGAAAGCTTCTACCTTAAAGTCTTTTCATTAATTAGGAAACAATGTGATATAGCTGCTTAGAGTTTATGGGGCAGATTGAGACTGAAAACTCTTCCCATCACCAACACTTGCACTTTTGCCAAATACATAGCAAGACAGAAAAAAGTAGTGGTTAAGAGTAAGGGGAGGGTTGCGGGTGGGAGGGAAGTTGGGGGGGGGCATTGTAATCCATAAGCTGTACTTTGGAAATTTATATTCATTAAATAAAAGTTAAAAAAAAAAGAGTAAGGAACTCTGGGGCCAGCACTGCGGCGCAGTAGGTTAATGCCTTGGCCAGAAGCACCAGCATGCCATATGGGCGCCGGTTTGAGACATGGCTGCTCCACTTCCTGTCCAGCTCTCTGCTGTGGCCCGGGAAAGCAGTAGAAGATGGCCCAAGTCCTTGGGCCCCTGCATCCACGTGGGAGACTGGGAAGAAGCTCCTGGCTCCTGGCTTCGGATCAGCACAGCTCCTGCCGTTGCAGCCATCTGGAGAGTGAACCATTGGATGGAAGACCTCTCTCTGTGTAATGCTGACTTTCAAATAAATAAATAAAAAAAGAAAAAATAATTAAAAAAAGAGTATGGAACTCTGGAGATAAGCTGCTTATCTGGGATTAAATGCTGACCCCACCTCTCACTAACCACATGATGTTTTGTAGTTTCTTTAAGTTCGGTGTGTCTCAGTTTCAGTTTCTGTATAGAGTTGTTAGGAAGACTAAATTAATGTTTATATAAAACTTAAAATAATACCTGGCATGTAACAAATATTATTGAAGTGTCTGTCAAATTAAAAAATTAATAAATGGTATAAAAGCACTACAGACATTTTAAATATATATACCAAGGGTCTGTCAAAAAAATTTATGATCCCACACCAAGATACACATGATGGGTAAAGTAGCATAGATATCTTTTGATGAGAAAGGATAACTTGATATACAGAATAAGTTATTCTTCTCAAGCTCCAAATTTCATGTCATGGATTCTTTTATCCCTTGGGATTGTAGAATTGATTTTGTTTGGAAGCTACATATAGACAGAAATCAATAAAAACTATATATATAGTATTTCCCTTTCCCAACCATGGATATATTTCTGCTTCTCTCCTTTTACCCCACAAGACATGGGCCTTGACTTTAGAGGCATGTATTTGTTTCATAATAGCACCTAGGAAGAAGGAGGTTGAAGAATCTCAGAATTCTTCTGTCACCCGTGTTCTTTATACTCCCTTGAGCTTCCATAATTTAAAATAATCATTGAATACTTAACAAGCAGTGTGCCTAGCAATATGGCTTGAGGAATGCAGGAATAAAGAAGTGAAATGAAATAAATGGTCTTGGCTGTTCCTGAACACATGGCTCTCTTTCTCTCCATCTCCTGATCTTTCTGTTTCTTTGTCTCTCTCTCTGTTTCTGTCTCTTGATCTCTCTCTCTGAATCTCTCTCTTGCGCTCTCCTCTCTCTTTTCCTTCTTCACCTCTTCCCTCTAGTCTGTCGGGTTTCCCCAAGAAACCCTTACCCTTAAAAAAAAAAAAAGAAATGAAGGGTCTTGGGACCAAAAAATCTTTCTGTATGGTTGAGGAGACAAGAAGAAAAAAGCAAAAAGCAAACAATGTGTGGGATATCAGATTTGTTTCTAAACTTTTAAGATCTTAAAGGTCCCCTGTCATTCTTTGCACATTTCTCGGGCCTGCAGCCTTTGGCTCTCCTCCTACTGAGTTTTCTTGTCCCCACATATTTGGGCTTTCACTAACCAGTACAGACCATAGATAAGAGAAGTGTAAGGAAATCCATCATAATGCCACAGCTCCTTCAACAATGGGGCTGACTGTGTAACTTAAAAGGAGCAAGTACAAAATGAGCTTCTAGTTTAAAAACCAGGGGAAAAGTGCTGAAAATGGTATTAAAATAACACTTTTTTTGCTTCTTATGCAGTCTCCCTCTTGACCTGTCATAGTAGGTTCTTTTCCTATTTTAATTTTGAAATTTAAAGCATATAAAAAAATTAAAGGTTAGTTTAAAGCCTACATATGTTTGTATTAGTTTCTTGGGATTATTGCAACAAATTACTACAAATTGATAGCTTAAAATAAGAGAAGTCTGTTTTCTGATAGTTCTGGAAATGAGAAGTCCAAAACTAATGTGGTGGTAGAGCCAGATTTCCTCTAAGGAAAACTTGTCTTTTTTTGTCTCGTCCAGCTTCTAGCGGCTACTGGTATTCCTTGACTTGGGGCAGCCTAACTGATCTTGGCCTCCTTCTTCACATGGCGTTATTCCTTGACCTTGGGCCCTCTCCATTCTCTTATAACAGCAACAATCATTAGGTTTAGGACCCACCCTAAATCCAGGAAGATATCATCTTGATTTCCTTAACTTAATTCTATGTGCAAAGAGCCTGTTTTCCAAGTAAGTGCACATTCACAGACACCATGAGTCAGGACTTGGACATACTTTTGAGGAAGAGAACTATTCAACCCACTAAAACTCCTTAATTAGAGTCACCAATTTTTAATATTTTGTCCTACCCCCCAAAAAATTGCAAGTGTCAGGCACTTCAGCTCTAAATATTTCAACAGGAATTTCTTAAGGGTAAAGAATGTTTCTACTAAGGAGTGTCAGAGGAGCTGCATCACTGGACAGTGATGAAATTCCCAACCTTACACTTAGCCATCTCTGACACCACCACAGCAAGTCAGGAAAGAAATGCTGTACTACCACTTTATGGGGTAGAAGTCTAGGCTCCCCATATTATCCTTATTGTTACCAGGGTGTTTCATTAGTGCATTTGGCTCTGTATGGCATCTCTGGGAAGACTCATGGTTTGATATCTGGTAAACGTGGAAGTATCGGTAGCCTATTCCTTCTTTGTTGCCTCGGGTGCAATGGGACCACAGTTGTTTCTGTGGTGCTTGGTTCTACTAGAGAAACAATTATCTAAAAATTTCCCATTTTGAATTCCCTTTCATGATGGGTTTATTGTTTGTTTGTTTTTACTTTATGCTATTTAATGCCATGTTCTCTGGTACAGCAAAATACATATATTGAGTAAATGTAAACCTTCACAAATGCACAAGGACCTGCTTCATGAGTTTCCCTCTTCCACAAGCCACCAGACTTACATGTTGTGCCCCTTCTGGAGACAGAAAAGTTAATCTCTCTTCCCATAGACATGCCACCCAACCTATAGTGAATGGGTGACCCCCTAAGTTATCAGAAATTTCCAGAGTGGAACATATGTGGTCCCTGAATTGAGTAGGGTGATAGTTACTTCCACGCAAGTCACCTGCTAAACATAACATGGAGCTTCCCCTTCAGAGTGGCATGCCTTCCTCCGACACTGCAGGGTCCACACCACACACCTGTCCCTGACTCTCCATGTGTGTCTTGCCAGATCCCTATCAGGGATGGAGTAAGACAGTAGACAATGAGCAATGGTGAGGAAAGAGAAGCTGGGGATGGGGTCCTGGTACCCAAAGAGCAGAGGTGAGAAGAAATTAAAACACATGCAAGCCAAGACAGTAAGCCCACAGAGCATGGTTCGTTGACCCTTTAGGCTTCATTTACAAAACACAAGCTCAAAGAAAAAATTGATGATTTTAAGACAACACCTTGCAGATCATTAAAGACCAAATATGGGGTGGGGCCCATCTGAGGATAGCACTCACATGCCTATGAAGCAAACTCTATTTGTTGTGCACTCAGTGTATATTTCTCAACAAGGAAAATTTTTTTTCTTTTTTTAAGATTTATTTATTTTACTTGAAAGTCAGAGTTACACAGAAAGAGAGGAGAGGCAGAGAGAGAGAGGTCTTCCATCCACTGGTTCACTCCCCAGTTGGCCGCAATCGCTGGAGCTGTGCCAATCTGAAGCCAGGAGCCAGGAGCTTCTTCTGGGTCTCCCACATGGGTGCAGGGGCCCAAGGATTTGGGCCATCTTCTACTGCTTTCTCAGGCCATAGCAGAGAGCTGGATCAGAAGTGGAGCAGGCCGGCGCCGCGGCTCACTAGGCTAATCCTCCACCTTGCGACGCCGGCACACCGGGTTCTAGTCTCAGTCAGGGCGCCGGATTCTGTCCCAGTTGCCCCTCTTCCAGGCCAGCTCTCTGCTGTGGCCAGGGAGTGCAGTGGAGGATGGCCCAAGTACTTGGGCCCTGCACCCCATGGGAGACCAGGAGAAGTACCTGGCTCCTGCCATCGGATCAGGGTGGTGCGCCGGCCGCAGCACGACAGCCGCGGCGGCCATTGGAGGGTGAACCAACGGCAAAGGAAGACCTTTCTCTCTGTCTCTCTCTCTCACTGTCCACTCTGCCTGACAAAAAAAAAAAAAAGAAGTGGAGCAGCCATGTCTCAAACCGGTGCCCATATGGGATGCTGGCACTGCAGGCGGTGGCTTTACCTTCTACGCCACAGCGCCAGTACTACAAGGAAACGTCTAACAAGTCTTTGTGCAGCCTCATCCAGTGACTTTTCCTGATATCAATTCTATACAGTGATTTTCATTCATGATCCCTTTTGCTGCAAAAGGGTTTCACATGAATCAGTAATCCTTAGAAATATGAATGTATGTCCACATTTTTCTTGGTTTCTCCCAAAGTTCACCTTAGGTTTATTTGATTGCTATCCACTTAACTGACATCCATTAAGGCAACTCACTTTATTTGTAACAAGAGAAAATGGTTCAGCAACAAACTTGTCTCCCAGAATCACTTCTTTTCTATACTCTGAAAAGTCTTCTATTTTCATGTCATTCCTTTACTTTAAATCCAGTGCACTCTATATAAATGCAAATCCCCCTAGTAATGGCCCACATTAAGCTTTCTCATTCATTTAAGACTGGGTGACTGTAATGTGTATGCAAAAATTTAAGAGGTTAGACCTCATAGTTAAGTGTTCTTACTAAAAAAAGTGAAGGGGATACATGGAAACTTTTGGGGGTAATGGATATGTCTACTGACATATTTGTGATGATTTCACATGGATATGCATGCATGCAAACTCAGCAAATTATACACCGTAAATTTATGTAAGGTTTTGTATCTCAATTGATCCTCAAGACAGTTGTTATTAAAACGTTATCTTGGGGAATCAGTGCTGTGGCATAGAGGGTTAAGCTGTTGCCTGCAATGCCAGCATCCCACATGAGCAATGAGAAGGCAACAGAAAATGGCCCAAGTGCTTGGGACCCTACCAACAATGTGAGAGAATCGTATGGAATTCCAGGCTCCTGGTTTCCACTTGGCCCAGCCATCGCAGCCATTTGCGGGATGAACTACCAGATGGAAGATATCTCTCTCTCTCTCTCTCTCTCTCTCTCTCTCTGTAACTCTGCTTTTCAAATATATAAATACATATTTTAAATTAAAAAATGTTTTTAGGGCTAGGCATGAGTTTGATACAGTTGTTAAGACCTTACTTGGGACACCTGAATCCTATATTGGAGTGCCTAGTTTGAGTCCTCCAGAAAAAAAGCTTCCTTGGTGTTGCTTAAGTGGTGGCAGCCATCTCCTACTCAGCATTATAACTGACCACAGACCCCACGTGAAGTCCAAGATCATCAAAAGAAGATGAAGGCCGGTGCCATGGCTCAATAGGCTAATCCTCCACCTAGCGGTGCTGGCACACGGGGTTCTGGTCCCAGTCAGGGTGCCGGATTCTGTCCCAGTTGCCCCTCTTCCAGGCCAGCTCTCTGCTGTGGCCCGGGAAGGCAGTGGAGGATGGCCCAAGTCCTTGGGCCCTGCACCCCATGGGAGACCAGGAGAAGCACCTGGCTCTTGCCTTCGGATCAGCGCAGTGTGCCGGCTGCAGCGCGCCAGCTGTGGCGGCCATTGGAGGGTGAACCAATGACAAAAGGAAGACCTTTCTCTCTGTCTCTTTCTCTCACTGTCCACTCTGTCTGTCAAAAAAAAAAAAAAAGGATGAAAAATTTCAACCAGCACTATCTGCAATGCCAGTATATCAAGATTAAACGTTACTGGCAGAAACCTGGAGGTTTTGACAACAGGAGGGGGAGGATTCAAAGGGAAGAGCTTGATGTTCAGATACTCATCATTGGTTATGGGTACAATAAGAAAACAAAGCACATGGTTCCCAGCAACTTCTAGAAGTTTTTGCTGCACAATGTCAAGGAGCTGGAAGTGCTGCTGATGTATAACAAATCTTACTGTGCTGAGATTGCTCCCAGAGTGTCCTCCAAGAATTGCAAACCATCATGGGAAGAGCAACCCAACCAGCCATTAGAATCACCAATCCCAATACGAGGCTGTTCAGTGAAGAAAATGAGTAGATAGCTTAGCTTGTGTAAATAAAACCATAAAAATTGTCGAATAACTTTTATATTACCTGACTATAAAATAAATTTTAATTAATAAATAAAACTGCATTTCCTTTTAAAAGATTTATTTATTTGAAAGGCAGCATTACAGAGAGGGAGAGGCAGAGCAAGAGAGATCTATTTTTTAATGATTTATTTATTTATTTGAAAGTCAAAGTTACACAGAGAGAGAAAGAGAGGCAGAGAAAGAGAGAGAAAGAGAGAGGTCTCCCATCCACTGGTGCACTCCCCAATTAGCCACAACAGCCAGAGCTGCACCCACCCGATGTCAAGAGCCAGGAGCTTCTTCTGGGTCTCCCACGTAGCTGTAGGGGCCAAAGGACTTGGGCCATCTTCTACTGCTTTTCCAGGCCATAACAGAGAGATGGATAGGAAGTGGAGCAGCCGGGATTTGAACCGGTGCCCATATGGGATGCCACCACTGCAGGCAGCATTCTTTTTACCCACTACACCACAGCATAGGCCCCTGTCTATTGTTTTATTCCCCAAAAATGCCTCAATGGCCAGAGCTGGCCTACCGAAACCAGGAGTCCACCCTAGTCTCCCTCGTCGGTGGTAGGAGCTGAGGCTGCTTTTCCAGGCATATTAGCAGGGCTCTGGTTTGGAAGTGAAACAGGAACCCATATTGAATACCACCAGCCTCACAGGTGGTGGTTTAACCCACTGTGTCATAACCTCAGCCCTAAAAGTATTTTTACTTTGAAATATTTAAGTTTTGGTGCTGGTTCTGTAGCACACCAAATTAAGCTGCTGTCTGCAGCACCAGCATACCATATGGGCTCCAATACGAGTCTGAGCTGCTCCAGTTCCAATCCAGCTCCCTGATAATTGCCTAGGAAAGCAGCAGATGATGGCCCAAGTTCTTGGGTCCCTGCATCCACATAGACACAGAGGAAGCTCCTGGCTTCTGGCTTATTGCAGCCATTTGGGAAGTGAATCAGCAAAATGACAGTCTCTCTCTATTAACTCTGCCTTTCAAATAAATAAATAAATAAATGCTTTAAAAGAATTTTTGAATTTTAAATAGATTTTTATAAATCTCAAATTTTGTTAAAGTAAAAGAAATTTTGTGGAAGTAAATGTATCACTTAGCATGGAATTTTTTAACCAGTTATTATTTTTTTTTTGCCTTGTTCACAAAAGACTTTATTATCTAGTGATGCATACTGAGAACATACAGAAATCTGCATGGTCCACGTCACATGCAGTAGAACAATCTTCACTTTACAATAAGTGAGTGTCAACTGTTTTATGCAATAGACAACACTTTAAAGTTACATCCTTAAAGAAAAGCTTCATTTACAAAAGAAATAAAAGGTAAAGAAGCAATTACCGCTTTTAAAAAGCAGCTGCTTTGTTCAAGAGTGGAAGGTTTATGCCTGTATTGAAAGACAACATGATCACAAATAATGAAAACAATGAACAAATGAAAAACACTTTTACCATAAAGCAGTACACTTTCAAAATGACATACAAATAGTTAAAAATTTCATTATGTTGTCTATCTAACCTTTAAATATGAGGACTGTCAGAATTAGGCCTCGACATTTTTAATTAGTAAATGAAAACTACGCATCATTTCTATGTCACTAGGAACTATATTTAACAAAATGTATATAAAGTCTATAGCAAGTTGATTTTAAAAAGTAAAGTTAATAGAAACAGTACACTGAAGGCGCTCTATCCATCAAGCGCGTACTCTTCAAATTTTAAATGTGATGAACAGAACAGAAACTGTTAACTATGCCACGGTTGTGATGCCAAAAAATAAAACAAGATCAATTATCACACATGCAGGGAATTCTGCCACAAAGCTAATATTCCTTATTTGTCAATTGCTCCAGTAAAATAACATCCTAAAACACCAATGATGGTGATGGGTTAGCTTACCTTCAGTGTACTGAATGTTGGACACACCCTGCTTTACAAGGAGACCATCCCTGCAGGCAGGCTCAGAAGGAACAGACTCCCTTCGGCACTGACTACACCAAGGGCGTGCTGCTGTGGCCTGCACACACACACCTAGGGAAACGTGAATATAAACAGCATTTATGCTGGCCATCGCATCGGAGTTATTTTTTTTAAGATTTAGTTATTTATTTGAAAGGCAGAGTTACAGAGAGGCAGAGACAGAGAGAATGGCCAGCGCCACGGCTCACTAGGCTAATCCTCCACCTGCAGCGCCGGCACACTGGGTTCTAGTCCCGCTTGGGGCGCCGGATTCTGTCCAGCTCTCTGCTGTGGCCCGGGAGTGCAGTGGAGGATGGCCCAGGTCCTTGGGCCCTGCACCCGCATGGGAGACCAGGAGGAAGCACCTGGCTCCTGGCTTCGGATCAGCACAGCACGCTGGCCGCAACATGCTGGCCGTAGCGGCCACTTGGGGGGTGAACCAACAGAAAAAGGAAGACCTTTCTTTCTCTCTCTCTCTCTCTCTCACTGTCTAACTCTGCCTGTCAGAGAGGCAGAGGCAGAGAGAGAGAGAAAGAGTTCTTTCATCCGCTGGTTCACCCCCCAAGTGGCCACAATGACTGGAGCGGGGACAATCTGAAGCTAGGAGCCTCTTCTGAGTCTCCCGCGTGGGTGCAGGGACCCAAGGACCCAAGCCATCTTCCACTGCTTTCCCAGACCATAGCAGAGAACTGGATCAGAAGTGGAGCAGTCAGGACTCGAACTGGCACCCATATGGAATGCGGGCACTGCAGGCAGCGGCTTTCCCACTAAGCCATAGCGCCCGCCCCTCAGTATGGAATTGAGCCACTTCCTCCTCCCGGAGTTTTGCTGTTGTCTTTGAATACTATGAGGCTGGCCCTTTAATCAGGATGCCAGATTTTTACTGATTGCTGTTGAACTGACAAGGATTTTGACATTGCCCTCACCACCATTTCTCACTGACTGAGGTGTCTATCCTGTTTTTCCTCCAGAAGACAGTGTTAAATAAATTAATGGAAATGACCAAGTCTGGACATGCTAGGAGCCTCTCTATAGTGGCATTTTATTAATGTAAACAATTACTTTTGCCAAACACACTGCATTATTCACAGGCTAATGTAGCAGGTTCTCCCCCCTCCCCAGCCCAATTCAGAGTTGAATCAGGAAAAGTGGTTACCAGCATTAGAGGCCTTTTTTTCTTCTCTTTTTCCTGTTAAAGATTAGAAGTCTGACCTTTTATACTTCCTCTACATTTGAATCTCAGCACTGTCTTAGCAAGTTAGACTGATTGAGACAAACGTTTTGGAAATGCTCCTCAGTGGCAGTTTTTTTTCTCTAAGAAAATTAAATGCACTATGTATTTGTCAAAGGTGGGACTTTCAATAGAGTTACTGTTCATTTAGAAAATGTAGGCAAAATGCTTTTGAATGGAGACAAGATTGCCAAACTCACCATGTATGTCAGTGCCTGTTTTTGATATATTGCCTTGATTGCCCAGATGCCTTTGATATGCAGTCAATAGAGACTATGAGGGAAGGTGGGGCTTGACATGTCAGTCTATGATATTAACTCCATTTAGAGTAGCAGGGTAAAATACAATCAATTAATGTACATTGAGAGTTGACTATACATTAAGCATGATGGGGATGCAGAAATGCCTGGGACACAGCACCTACTTGCAAGGGGTTTAAAGAATAGCATGGAAGATGAGTTCTTGTGAAGATGATGACAGCTACTTTGTTCAGGACTATGCTGTTTCTTACAGGCATTAGCTCATTCACTTCTCCCCAAGAACCTTAAGGTATATGCTCTTATGTCCATTTTGTGGATATGCAAACAAGATCAGAGTCAGTTCGCAGTAAGACCAGAGTCACCTGGCCAAGATTCACACTCAGGATTCCAGACTCTATAGCCTCTACTTTTAACGACTATGACAAAAGTAAAGCACAAAACAGCCAATAAGACAACTCACTGGGACTGGCGCTGTGGCACAATGGGTTAAAGCCCCAGGCCTGCAGCACCAGCATCCCATATAGGTACCAGTTTGGCTCCACCTCCCACCTAACTCCCTGCTAACAGGTCTGGGAAAGGAGCAGAGGATGGCCCAAATCCTTGGGCCACTGCAGTCATGGGGGAGACCCGGAGGTGGCTCCTGGCTCCTGGCTCCTGGCTTCGGATCAGCTCAGTTCCAGCATTGCAACCATTTGGGGAGTGAACCAGCAGATGGACGACCTCTTTCTCTCTGGCTCTACCTCTCTCTGTAACTCTGTCTTTCAAATAAATAATATAAAAATTTTTTTGAGAACATTTCATTTAATGACTTATGGGCAGTATGTCTATAATTTATCATCCAAACAATGACATTTTTGAGAGTGAAAAAGGATATTTTTTTTAACTTTTATTTAATGAATATAAATTTCCAAAGTACGGCTTATGGATTACAATGGCTTCCCCCCCATATCGTCTCTCCCACCCGCATCCCTCCCCTTTCCCACTCCCTCTCCCCTTCCATTCACATGAGGATTCATTTTCGATTCTCTTTATATACAGAAGATCAGTTTAGCATGCATTAAGTAAATATTTCAACAGTTTGCTCCCACACAAACATAAAGTGAAAAATAATAGATGATTTTTTAAATGATGATGAAATCAGATCAGACCTATTGTCATGTTTAATCCCAGTGAGAGTCAAGTTGGAAATTGATAATTTCTTCTTTTTTTTTTACAGATCAGTTTAGCATGCATTAAGTAAAGATTTCAACAGTTTGCTCCCACACAAACATAAAGTGAAAAATAATAGATGATTTTTTAAATGATGATGAAATCAGATCAGACCTATTGTCATGTTTAATCCCAGTGAGAGTCAAGTTGGAAATTGATAATTTCTTCTTTTTTTTTTACAGATCAGTTTAGCATACATTAAGTAAAGATTTCAACAGTTTGCACCCCCATAGAAACACAAAGCGAAATATACTGTTTGAGTACTCATTATAGCATTAAGTCTCAATGTACAGCACATTAAGGACAGAGATCCTACATGAGGAGTAAGCGCACAGTGACTCCTGTTGTTGACTTTACAAATTGACACTCCTGTTTATGGCATCAGTAATCTCCCTATGCACCAGTCATGAGTTTCCAAGGCTATGTAAGCCTTTTGAGTTCACCGACTCTTATCTTGTTTAGACAAGGTCATAGTCAAAGTGGAGGTTCTCTCCTCCCTTCAGAGAAAGGTACCTCCTTCTTTGAAGACCTGTTCTTTCCACTGGGATCTCACTCACAGAAATCTTTCATTTAGGTGTTTTTTTTTTGTTTTTTGTTGTTTTTTTTTTGCCAGAGTGTCTTAAGAAAAGACAACTCAATGAGAGGAAATGAGAGCTGCAGTATGTGTGTAAACTCAGGAAGAGATCTTCAAAGGTCTACCAGTTCAAGTATTTCTCAAAAGAGAGGGACTTGATAGACATAGAAGCCAGTGGAGATATTACCATTGACTGCACAGAAGTACACCCCAGAGATTCTCATTCTCTAGAGCTTGGATTAGGACACGTAAAAAGTTTTCAGAGGGGCAGGCATTATTATAATGCACTGTGTTAAACCACTGCTTGGGACACCCACATCCTATATAGGAGTGCCTGGATTTGAGTCTCACCTTGGCTTCCATCCAGCTTCCTGCTAATGTGCACCCTGGGAGGCAGAAAATTATGGCCTAAGTACTTGGATCCCTGCCACAATGTGGGAGACCTGGATTGGAGTTTGGAGCTCCTAGCTTTGGTCTGGCTCAGCCCTGGCTGTTGTGGGCATTTGGGAGAGTGAACCATCAGATGAAAGTGCACCACTCCTTCAATTCAAGGAGCCAATTTTAGTAAAAGACTGATTGGAAATCATAAAAGCAGGACAGAAGCCAGTGCTGTGGAGTAGCAGGTAAAGCCACCGCAGTGCCGAGATCCCATATGGACGCCAATTCAAGTCCCGGCTGCTCTACTTCTGATCCAGCTCTCTGCTATGGCCTGGGAGAGCAGTAGAAGATGGCCCAAGTCCTTGGGCCCCTGCACCCACGTGGGAAACCCAAAAGAAGCTCCTGGTTCCTGGCTTCGAATTGGCTCAGTTCCGGCCATTGTGACCATTTTGGGAGTAAATCAGTGGATGAAAGACCTCTCTCTCTCTCTCTCTCTCTCTCTGCCTTTCAAATATATAAATAAATAAAACTTTAACAAAGTTCCCAGATTATGTTAATATGCTGGTAATATTAAGAATCACTGTTTAAAAAAAAAAAAACTTGCTAGCACTAGTACAAAACACAGGCCATAATGAAAGTGTGAATAGGTACCATGGCAAGGTTGAGAAGATTAAGAATTGGTTTCAAATGGGGAAATGAGGTTAATCTTCCTGGAGGGAGTGGCACATGACCTAGCAAAGGAAGGATAGAGCAATTGGGGAAGTAATAGTATCTTACTAATACTGCCTTTCATATGCCAAATTCTAATCAAGGTACATTGTATGCACTAAGGAATTTGAGCCTTACAAAAACCATCTAAATAAATCTAATTGTTATTGGCATTCTATGGAACAGAAAGCAAATACCTAAAGGCATTAAGAAATTTTCTTTTGGTCACACAGTTAGGCAAATGAATGGTCAAAGTGCTGGTACACAGATATATATGTCATAAAGTGGAAAGTTAGTAAGTCATGGAAACAATAAACAGATTATGAGATAGTTGTTACCTTTGGTAACAAGAAAAGAGAGAAAGGGATGAGGTATAATAGAACACATAAGTAGAAGTAAGTTGCTTGTAAATGTAGCTTTTTCATCAGGTGATAATTTTACAAGTGATTATCATATTTGTTTTATAAACACATCAACAAGGCTATGTGTTGGCCAATGATGATGCTGCATCATGAACCAAGTAGTATAAATAATCCAACTGTGTGCACCAGATGTAAAAACAGAGAGATAAGAGAGAAGATGGAGAAAAGAATATGGAAAGGGAGAAAAGCTTGGAGAACTGGGAAGATTTAAGTGTAGTTACTTAACTTATAATGATTTCCATTTATCCTTGGCCCCCAACAGCTCTCCACCAACCTTTCTTGTCCTACACAGTCACACCAATGGTAGTATAATCAAGGGCTCAGTGCTTTAAGGCATTGGCAGTGGAGCTGGAGTGAGTTTCTCATGCTGGTCAAATGGACATGTACTTCCTGTTTCCTGTCAGCATCATCCACAGTCCAGGAAGGGTAAATAATAACATAACTCACCAAGGTACCCAGTCACATTTTTCCTCTGTACTTTGGGCTTATTGTTCATCCCAAATCCTCACAGTTATCTGATTTTCTGTGAAGAAATGAGAGTGACATTGAGGTAGATGGCAATCTGACCCATGTCCCCTTCCCTGCCTGTTCATTTCCCTCCTAATTCTTTTCTCTGTTTCACTACTGTTCTGTGAACATGGCCAAAGTCTAGAGACCTAAGCAAAAACTGTGAAGGAGCAGTAGTGGCTTCAGACAATTCTCCTCCCTATGTTTCTATTTGATCTAACACCCAGAACAGATAAAGCTCCAGCAAGCTTGTCACAGGGCCTTTAAGATATCTGAGAGTTGTGCAGCAGCTAATATAGAACATAAACATGTATAGGAATGAAGCAGACATTTTGTAATATGATTGTCATTTTTAGTCAATGTTTATACTCCGATGGAACTGTAGTCTTCCTTCTTTTTACTTGTTGAGTATTATGGTTAGTGATGAATTAAGTCTGAGATTATCAAGGGGATTGAAATTATGTCTTTGCAAAAATTGTTTAAAAAAGGAAGGAAATAGGGGTATTGAGGGAGTGAGGGAGGGAAGTATGCTTATCGTCTTAGAACTGTACCTATAACGGTTGATGTACAATGTAATACTTTATCCATTTTAGTATTTTTTTGTTCTAGTACCATTGGTTGAACTCTGTAATTAACACACAATTATTCTTAGGTGTTTAAATTTTAACTTAAAAGTGATCCCTGTCAGGATTTTGGAAAACATTATGTTGAGTGAAATAAGCCAATCCCAAAGGGACAAATACCACTTGTTCTCCTTGATAGGTGACAACTAACTGAGCACCAAAAAGGAAACCTGTTAAAGTGAAATGAACACTATGAGAAACGGTGACTTGATCAGCCCTCACCCTGACTGTTGATGAGCAAATCGATATGTTATCCCTCTTAGTATTTTTTTTGTTTGTTCTACTTAATACTTTTGGTTGAATACTGTAATCAATACACAATTCTTCTTAAGTGCTGAAACCTAAGTGAAAAGTGATCACTGTTAAATATAAGAGTGGGAATAAGAGAGGGAAGAGATGTGCAATTCGGGACATGCTCAAGCTGACTTACCTCAAACGGTAGAGTTAGAAACATACCAGGGGATTCCAATTCAATCCCATCAAGGTGGCATGTACCAATGCCATCTCACTGTCCCAGTGATCAATTTCTGTTCACAATTGATCATAATGATAGGACTAAGAACCAAAGGGATCACATAAACAAGACTAGTGTCTGCAAATACTAGCTGATAGAATCAAAAAGGGAGAGAATGATCCAACATGGGAAGTGAGATACACAGCAGACTCATAGAATGGCAAATGTCCTAACAGCACTCTGGCCTCATAATCAGCCCTTAAGGCATGCGGATCCGGCTGAAATGCCCATGAGAGTATTTCAGGCGTGGAAAGCCAAGACACTCTGGGGGAAAAAAAAAAAAAAAACCTAAATGAAAGATCTCCGCGAGTGAGATCCCAGTGGAAAGAATGGGTCATCAAAGAAGGAGGTACCTTTCTCTGAAGGGAGGAGAGAACTTCCACTTTGACCATGGCTTTGTCTAAAAATGATCAGAGTCAGTGAACTCAGGGGGCTTCCATAGCCTTGGCAGCTCATGACAAGAGCCTAGGGTGATTACTGATGCCATAAACAAGAGTGTCAAGTTGTTAAGTCAACAACAGCAGTCACTGTGCACTTACTCCTCATGTAGGATCTCTGTCCTTAGTGTGCTGTACATTGAGATTTAATGCTATAACTAGTACTCAAACAGTATTTTTCACTTTATGTTTCTGTGTGTTAGCAAACTGTTGAAATCTTTACTTAATGTATGCTAAACTGATCTTCTGTATATAAAGAGAATCGAAAATGAATCTTGATGTGAATGGAAGGGGAGAGGGAGTGGGAAAGGGGAGGGTTGAGGGTTGGAGGGACGTTATGGGGGGGAAGCCATTGTAATCCATAAGCTGTATTTTGGGAATTTATATTCATTAAATAAAAGTTAAAAAAAATAAAGAACTGTACCTATGAACTCCATGAAATCTGTCCTTTTAATATTAATAATATATATATATATATATGAATGATTTTAAAAAGATACCTGAGACGATTTCAAACATGACCCCAAGCAAGTCTGCAAAGCCTTGGGTGTCTGCAGAATAACTTTTCCCCAGCTCCTGAGAGGGCTCACAATCTAGTGGACTTACCCTAAAGCCTGCTACAATAAGGTGAAGGCCCAGCTTTGGCATTCTGGTCTTCCTTGAGCTGCTTGAGGCACAAGTCTTCCTCCACCTACTGCCCCTTGCATCTGTGACTCCTAGGTTCTCACCTGCCCACTCTCCCGCTGCTACTTCTTAGTCTATTTTCTCTTCTCAAATCTGTTTGTGTTTCTGTTCTTTTTTGTGTCCTCAAATTTTTCTTTCCTGTCTTTCCTTTACTCTTTCTTTTCTTTTTTATTCCTATGCTCATCCCCTGTAGCAGAGTATCTCCTAGTGCTTTCTATCTTGCTGCAGCATTTCTATTCCCCCTACCCCTCTCCACTCCTCTCCCTCTGTCAGTATTATTATTTTTAGCAGCACACCATTTCCATTCTCCACATTTCCTTTCCTCTCCCAAGCCCCCAGATTTACTTATTAAAATTACTTTGGGGCCTAGCATTGTGGTGCAGTGGATTAAACCACCCTAGGGACACCCATATTCCACATTGGAGCTTCTAGTTAGAATCTCAGTTCCTCCACTTCTGACCCAGCTTTGTGCTAATGTGCCTTGGAGGCAGCAGATGATTTTTCAGGTGCTTGGTCTCCTACCACCCATGTGAAAGACTCAAATGGAGTTCCAAGTTTCTGGTTTCAGCCTCACCCAGCACCAGACCCAGTAACTGTATGCATTTGATGAGTGAACCAACAGATAGAAGCGCTGTCTCTCTCTCCCTCTTACTGTCACCCAGCCTTTCAAATAAACAACTAAATCATAAAATAAAGCCTTAAAAAGTATAACAGATGGGAGCCCAATCCATTATGTTACTAATATGAGATAGAGGAGGTCAAGTGGCCAGGAACTATCTCTACTGGAATCCTTAGGGGATTATACTTTTAGCAACAGACATATAAGTGTGGGTGAGGGTGTCAAGGCCATATTGTAGATGAAGAGTGCTGGTTGTGTAGAGTGCCTTATGCTTGGTATATCATGACTTCCAAAAGGGAAGATCAAGAGTTCATCTCTAGCCAGGACTTGCCATCGAACAGTTTTCCCTGAGAGAGAGACAGCAAGTAAGCCAAAGCAAGAGACAAGTTAATTCCCCATGGAAATTATGACAGAGAAGACCATTTTAATGGAGAGGTTGGCATATATCAGCCTGCTCAGCAAGGGAAAATACCAAGTAGAGAAGGAGTATATTCAGCCTCCCTTTGTTTGCTCAGCAAGTAAAGGCTAGAATTGAAAATGGCTTCAGTTTCTAAATCATGTTTCTTTGGCTAATGGCCATAGAGCTCCCATTTAAAGAATCCACAGGCATATTTACCCTGGCTCATACTTTCCAAGGAGTGATGCGGGAGCAGGAGGGAAACAGTAACAGGAACAAGGAAATGTTGAGCATATGAGTAAGGAATTAATTAATTCACCTTAGCAATTTTGGGAACAATAGTAGGATCAACACCACCTTTCACTGAGCTCTATGAGCCAGTTTACTCATCTCCAAAGATAAAACTGAGGCTGTTAGATATCAATTAACTGGCATTAGGTTACAACAAATTAGTCACTAAAACAGATTTTAGGCCGCTGCTGGAATTAGCATCCATGTTAGGAAGTGAAGCAGAGCATGGAGTGATATCACTACCAGGGGAATTCAGATACAGGACTGGGAGGAAGGTGAGGAACCTAGAATGTCAACTCTAGGGAGACATCACTCTTAGGTGCCAACTCTGTATTTGCACAAGACCAAGAGTGAACACTTAGAGTTTGAGCCATGAGCCATAAGAGAGGTGTCTTCCATCAGCTAGTTCACTCCCCAGATAGCCACAACAGCTGGAGCTGCACTGATCTGAATCCAGGAGCCATGAGCTTCTTCAGGGTCTCCCAAATGGGTGGGGTGCAGGGGCCCAAGGACTTGGGCCATTTTCTACTTCTTTCCCAATCCATAGCAGGCAGCTGTATCAGAAATGGAGCAGCTCGGTCTCGAACCAGCACCCATATGGAATGCCAGCTTTGCAGGCTTCACTTTTACCTGCTACGCCACAGTGCAGGCCCCAAGGTTGCTGTAATTTTAATTAATTGAGCATCACGCACCAAATTAGGGAGTTATTATAGTAGCCTTAAAGGTTAATAGCTGTAACAAACAACTCAGTGTATATGAGATTTCACATAGTGAAAGATTTATTTCACATTCACCTGACAGTCCAATTAGGTGTTTGGTGGGAAGCCTCCCACACAATAGTTATGAAGCCCAATCTGCTATCATAATTTTTTCAGGGCCTCAATATCCTCTACATGGTCTTTTATATATAAAAAAAAAGTGAGACAAGGAAAGAGGAGTATGGGAAGGACCTCAGGAGAGATTTTATGAACTAAACCTAGAAGTCATGCACATTCGTTCCTGCCAAATCCCATTGACTCAAATGCAGTCTCATGTATCTGTCATCATGTCATGTCATGTCATCATGTCATGTCTTCTGTCATGCAGATGACAGATGGTGGTGAAAAATTATCTAGTCTTTCTCACAGAGATGTACTCCAGGAGCTTGCACATGTGTGGACATGTGTGTTTGTACAGGTATGTATTTTAAGTAGCAAGTTCACAATGGCATGGGACAGAAGTAGAATCCATAGGAACAGTTAATAATTAACAGAACTGGGATTTATTTTTAGTAAATTTTTGTGTATATTTATCTCACCACATGATGTTATAGGATACATATATATAGAAAAAAGGTTGTTATAGGAAGCAAACTGATATATCCATTGCCTCACATAGTTACCTAACTTTTTAATTTTTGTGGTAAGAGTAGCTAAACTCTACTTATTTAACATGAAGCCAAAATAAATATAATTTTATTACTTACAATCTTCATGCTGTACAATGTCTCTAGATTTATTCATACCCCATTTCTGCTACTTTTTATCCCTTGACCTACATCTCCCAATTCCTCCACATACTACCCCTCACTCCTAGTAGCCCCCATTTTTGTCCTCTATCTTTGTATACTTAAATTTTTTTATTCCACATACAAATGAAATCATGCAATATTTGTCTTCCTGTATATGGTTTATATCATTTAACATGATTTCCTCCAGGTTCATTCATGTTGTGTCAAGATGTCAAGCTCTGTTTTTCTTAGGAAAAATAATATTTGAATTACATATTTAATCACACTTTATCCAATTTGTCTGTTGACAGACACTTAGGTCGTTATGTTCTTTCCTTTTCTTGGCTATCGTGAAGAACATTGCAATGAACGTGAGAGTACAGACATCTATACCAATTTCAATTCCTTTAGGTATATGCCCAGAAGAAGGATTGCTGAATCATATGATATATTTTTAATCTCTTTAGGAACTTGCATACTATTTTCCACAACGGCTGCCCCAACCTGTATTCTCAACAACGTACAAGCATTTCCTTTTCTCCACATGCTCACCATCTTTTGGCTTTTTGATTCTAGCCATCCTAAAGTTTATAAGGTGACATCTCAGAGTGGTTTTGACCTTCATTTCCCTGATTATTAATTGCATTGAGAACATTTTAACATATCAGTTGGACATTTCTACATCTCCTTTGGAGAAATGTTTACTCAAATCTTTTATCCATATTTTAATTTTTTCCTAATATTGTATTTTATGAATTCTTTATAAAGTTTAGGTATTAACCCTTTATCAGTACATGGTTCTCAAATAGTTTTCCTAATCCATAGTCTGCTATTTCATTTTGTTTGTTGTTTTGTTTATTGTGGAGGAGTCCTTATTTTGATATAATGCCCTGTATTTATTTTCACTTTTGCATCCTGAGCTTTTGGCATCATATATCCAAAAAAGTCATTTTCAAGACCTAAATCCATGAGCTATTTCCATGTTTTCCACTAAGAGTTTTGTTTCTGGCATTATATTTATATCTTGTATTCATTTTGAGTTGATGTATGAGTATGGTATTAAATATGATCAAATTTCATTCTTTTGCATGAGGAAGTCCAGTTTTCTTGGCATCATTTATTGAAGATACCATCTTTGTCCCATTTGTATTCTTAAAATTCTTGTCAAAATTTAGTTGACCATATTTTATGTTTGAATTTATTTCTGGGTTTAGCGTTCAATTTCATTTCTCCATGTGTCTGTTTATGTGCCAGTACCACACTGTTTGATAATTCTAGCTTTGTAACATAATTTTAAATCAAAAAATGTGATGCCTCCAACTTTATTTTCCTTTCTAAATATTGTTTTTGGTTATTTGGGGTCTTTTATGTTTCCATATGAATTTTAGCAGTTTTTTTCTATTTCTGTGAGGACTGCCATTAGGAACTGGATAGAGATTGCATTAAATCTGTATATTGCTTTGAATACGATGAACATTTAAATAATAGGAATTCTTCTGATCCATGAGCATAGGATATTTTTCCATCTATTTGTGTCTTCCATATTCAAGATTTAAACTTAGTTCCACTGACCCTAAATACTACAGCTACTAATATAATAATAATAGATGATATTTGATTTTAATAAAACTTAAGAATAAGGCATTATTCCAAGTGCTTAACACATATATTAAATTATATATATGCTTAATATATATTATAGTATATATGTAATATATAAATTATATATATGCTTACATATATTAAATCATTTTTCTCACAAAACCTCAATAAAACAGCTGCTACTATTACAGTCAATTTAGGAATGGGAAACTGGGACACGGATGAGTTAAGCAAAATATTTGTCCATGATAATACAATTTGTGCATGATAAAATCAGGATTGCAACTGACATTTTAACTAGCATTTTGTGCAAGATACTATTCTCTGTGTATCTAAGAATATGAGAGGTGTTGGCATTGTGGTGTAATGGATAAAGCCTCCATCTGTGACATCAACATCCCATATGGGCACCGGTTTGTTACCCAGCGGCTCCATTTCCAATCCGGCTCCCTGCTAATGGCCTGGGAAAAGCAGCAGAAGATGCCCCAAATGTTTGGGCCACTGCCACTTATACAGGAGACCTGGTTGAAGCTCCTGGCTCCTTGTTTCAGCCTGGCCCAATGCTTGCCATTGCCACTATCTGTAGAGTGAACCAGTGGATGTATGATCTCTCTCTCTCTCTCTCTCACTTCCTCCTCCTCCTATCTCTGAAATTACGGCTGTCAAATAAAATAAATAAATCTTTTAAAATAAAGAACATATGAGAAAAAAAGAAAGTTAGTTCTTACCCTGGATGGATTTCATCAACTTCTGGTATGAGAAGGCATATATATATATATATATATATATATATATAATAACAAATAGAAACCCAATATGTTATTCTTAAGAATAAGAATGTTAGGAGGTGTATTGGTATCATGGGAGCAAGCTTCAAGTAAGTGATAGGAGTAGAATACTATTTAGAAGGTATTGATATTCATAGTTTTAATATTGCTCTAAGTTTTGGTTTTTAGAATTACCTTCCAAAAAATGTGCTAGAGTTTCCTGTTGAGACTGATTCTCATGATGAAAGGACAGAGAAAATTATACAGCTTCCTGGGTGGAGGCAGACAGTAAAAATATCCTGTAATAAAATGTCATAGCTCTGAAGTACACACTCCACATAATTTAAAGTAAGTATCCAAACAAAATGTTGTATACAAATGTGGGGAGCAACCCGGACTGGACTGAGTTACTGGAATTAAGACTTATTCTATGCATCTGCTCTCCCACAATATGGCGCTGGGAGAGGAGAAAACAGCTTCTACGCAGCTGCCTCTTGCCAACTTGAGTGCTGACCTCCAGGAGCTGATCCTGCTCCTGATTGGAGGAGAGCAGCGTACTCGGCGTGTGGGCAGCCGAGTTAGGATTGGCGGAGGAGGACTATAAAGGAGGAGAGAGACGGCATGCACCAGGAACATCTAGGGGGAACATCTGAGGGAACACCTGTGCAGCCCCCAAGAGAGCCGGCCGGCGGTGTGCCGCTCCCCCGCGGAAGTGGGGAATGTGGCAGGGGGAACCGCCCTTCCACGGAGGTGGAAGGGACGGTAGCCAACCCGGGAAGAACCAGCAGCAAACCCGGGGAGGGCCGAGCAGACAAAAGAACAGCGCAGGTTCCTGTGTCGTTCCTCCACGAAAACGGGGAGCGACATAATGGTGCCGTGACTCGGATATGAAGCCTAGGCAGGGCTTAGTGTTGTTCCTCCACGAAGAGGGGGAGCGACATACAAATATTCATAGAACAGTCTTCACAATAGCGAGGAGGTGGAACCAACCAAATGTCCATTAACTGATGAGCAGGTAAAAGCAATATCATGTATGTACACAAGTGAATATATCTGTAAAAAGGAATAATGTTCTGACACATGCTAGAACACAGATTAACCTTGAAAACATTATGCTATGTGAGATAAGCCAGCCTTCAAAAGCCACACATGAGGGAACTTCAAAAATTCATGGAAAATTTAATTAAAAGATAAGTTTATTTTGGTGGAAAAATGAAATCCATGATATGAGAGGTCTTCAAAGGTTTCATAACAACTATATATTATGAAATAGATATTCATAGATTTCAAAATTTTTGCAACACAAAAGCTTCTCTTTTAATTCCATATTCCAGGAAGTTTTCGAAGTATCCTCATACTTTGATCCTATTTGTATTCAATATCCTGGGCAGGTAAATACATAGAGACAGAAAGCTGGTTTGTGGATAGCATGGGCAAGGGTAAGGGAGGCATGGGTAATGCTTGCCTAGTGGGTGTGAAATTTTCTTTCCAGATAACAAAAATGTTCTAGAAATAGATAGATAGCAGTGATGGATTGGCAACATGGTAAATTAATATCACTAATGGTAAAGTTTTATATATTTTATATATTTATCACAATAAGATTGTGTTATAACTCTCACTCATGCCCATATGAGAGCCTTCAAGATATTATAAATAGGATATAAAAGAACCTTAGGACATTGTGCTAAGTGAAATAAGTCAATCACAAATAGACACGTATTTTATGATTCCTTTTATATGAGGTATCAAAAAGAATTGAAGTTATAGAGACAGAAAGTAGAATGGAAATTGTTAGATACAGGGCATGGAACAATTCAGAATTATTGGTTCAAGGGTACAGTTTTAGTTTCATAAGATGAAAAAGTTCTGAAGATGATCTATTGAATAACAATATGAATAAACTGAACTGTACACTTAAAATGGTTAAGATGGTAAACTTTATGTGACTATACCACAATTAAAATCATGAATTTGGACTTCTAGATCCAGGAGGATTTGACTAACCGTGTATTGAAAATGTCCAGCAAGTGTACTGAATATATACTGATTTTTTCTTATTATTCTCTATGCAATATAGTATAACAACTATTTACATATGAATAAAATGTATTAGGTATTACACATAATCTATGAGTATATAGACTTTATGCAAATAGTGTGCCATTTTACATCAGAGACTTGAGGGTCTGTGAATTTTGGTATTTGCTGGTAGTCCTAGAACCAATTCCTCATGAGTACTGGGAGATGACTGTATGTATATAATAGATTCTGAAGGATGGAACACTACAGATTCTGTTTCTACTAAGGTTTGTATAAAATATCTTAAAGAAGAACCATGTTGCCTAGTTTCTTAGAAAATCAATTGTCTCACCACATGTTATGGATGTTACCTGTGACTGTGTGGTACCCTGACTTTTCTGGATCTATGTTTATATTTTTCTGTAGCTAATGAGGGCCATTAATGATGTATTAATTGTCTAGTGGAGTTTTGATTGGTGGAGGGTCTCTTTTGTTTCCCTTCCTTCCAAAAATTTTCTTCACATTGACAGACTTACTACTCAGACATTCTTCCACTGATAGAAGCCATCAGCAAAAACAGTGTTGTTCCTTATGAATCCTAGTGAGAAATTTGTGATGAGAAGGTGACACATTACTTCAACTGTGTATATCTTTCGTGTATATCTTTCAATAATAGAAGTGAATGGGCTAAAAAATGACTTCCAACAACCTTTTTTTCTTTTCTTTTTTTTTTTTTTTTGACAGGCAGAGTGGACAGTGAGAGAGAGACAGAGAGAAAGGTCTTCCTTTGCCATTGGTTCACCCTCCAATGGCCGCTGCGGCCGGCACACTGCGGCCGGCGCACCGCATTGAACCGATGGCAGGAGCCAGGTACTTCTCCTGGTCTCCCATGGGGTGCAGGGCCCAAGCACTTGGGCCATCCTCCACTGCACTCCCTGGCCACAGCAGAGAGCTGGCCTGGAAGAGGGGCAATCGGGACAGAATCCGGCGCCCCGACCGGGACTAGAACCCGGTGTGCCGGCGCCGCAAGGTGGAGGATTAGCCTACTGAGCCACGGTGCCGGCCCCAACAACCTTTATTAGAAGACTCATCAGAAGGCTGCTGGACTGCTGCAAGACACACTAGTTTCTCAAGATCTGTCCCATGTTTTAAAGGATGGGACTATTGTTGCATTGTCAAAAACAGTATCAGTGAGAGAATTGTCTTGTAGCCCAACAATCTGCAAGTCAGCAACTTAAAATGTGTGTGAACTTGAACCTGTCATTTAATACTCATAGTCTTCAATTTTCCAGTCTATTAAGGTTTGTATTTTGTGGGGTCATTTTAAGAATTGTATGAGATAATCCACATAAAGGATTTATCCAGATTCTGGTACATGAAAAGTATGCAATCAGTGATACTTATTTTCCATGTAAGAAGCTAGCCTCTACCTACAAGAGGAGGTATTCAGAGATAATAATATAACTGATCAATTCAGTCCAGAGAGTCACATTAGTTTCCTTCTATGTTAAAATACGCAACATCCACAGTTACCCCTCAGCCTGAGTAGTTTCTCTCTTTCTTTCTCCTTTACTTGCTTGTATTCCATACCAACAAATTCTGACTTATCTGGTGAATTCTGAGCTATATATGTTCTCCCTGAATATTCCCATACTCATGCTTTCTACTTTCTTGTCTAAGCCTTAAAAACATTACGAATATTAAGATTTCTTTTACTTTTTACTTGTAATGTTCTCTCCACTCTTTCCTGTTTTACAAATTGCTCCTGCAACTGTCTGCTTCTACGTGCAAAATCTAAGTGCTATCTTTCCAAAAGGTGATCTCCCGAACTATTTGGAGGTAACCTTCCCTCCCTGTTCCCAAGTCGTTGATTTAATGCAAAATGTTCTTTATCTGCCTAGTAGACTTAGAATTGCATCTATGTGCATTTTCCACATTTATTTGGCCATGCAAACAGTTATACTATATATGAGATATCAAGAAACAAAATAACAAATTCTGGTAGGGATGTGGAAAGATGAGAACTCTTATACACTGTTAGTGGTAATGTAAATTAATATAGACATTGTGGAATATTACCATATGATCCAGCAATTCCACTACTGGGTGCGTAACCAAAGGAAATGAAATCAGTCTTTTGAAGACACATGTTCATTAATGTTCATAATAACCAACAAATAGAAACAAACTAGGTGTTCATCAGCTGATGAATGGATAATGAAAATGTGATGTATAGACTATTCAATCATAAACGAATGAAACACTGTTATTTGCAACAACATGGATGGAACTAGAGATCATTAAGTTAAGTGAAATAAGCCAAGCACAGAAAAATAAATACCATATGATGTCACTCATATGTGAAATACTAAAAAGTTGGTCTCATAGATGCTACAAGTAGTATGATGTTTATCACAGCCTTGGGAGAGTATGAAGAAGGGAATGGAAGGGTAGGGAAAGGTAGATACAGATAGGACAAAGAAGTTCTAGTGTTCTATTGCACAGAAAGATGAACATAGAGACCAATTGTGTAGCGTAGTTTTTTAAAGCTAGAATAAAGAATTTCAAATGTTTTTACAATAAAGAAATTAGAATTAGAATCATACCATGCAGCTTCTCAGACCATAAAGGAATGAAGTTGGAAATTAGCAACTCAGGAACTCTCACTGGGATTAAACATGACAATAGGTCTGATCTGATTTCATCATCATTTAAAAAAATAATCTATTATTTTTCACTTTATGTTTCTGTGTGGGAGAAAACTGTTGAAATCCTTACTTAATGTATACTAAGCTGATCTTCTGTATATTAAGATAATCGAAAATGAATCTTGATGTGAATGGAAGGGGAGAGGGAGTGGGAAAGGGGAGGGTTGTGGGTGGGAGGGACGGTATGGGGGGGAAGCCATTGTAATCCATAAATCGTACTTTGGAAATTTATATTCATTAAATGAAAGTTAAAAAAAAGAAAGAAATAATAAATTTTTGAGTACATGGATTTGTTTTTCCCTATTTGCATTAACCCGTGTATGCTGTTACTTTTAGAAGATTCGTGGAAAGATAGAATTAAAACACAATGCACACTTACCATTAACTTTTTCAGGACCCTACATACACATCAAAACCACACATGATATTCCATAAATATTTATAATTTTACCTGTCAGTTAAATTTTTCTAAAAACAATATCTCTTGCCATTTCAGATGAAGTTTAGATTCCAATCATGAAATTTAACATCGTAGCTTAACAAGGTATGTTCCTGGTCCTTGAGAACTTTCCTTGTAGATGGAAAGAGTTCTCTTTCTCTCAACTAGGTGTCCTATCTCTCTCTTTCATTCTTATTTTATAAGTAATTTTTAAAAATTTTAAAGGTCAGGCTGGCACTGTGGTGCAGTGGGTTAAGACACAGCCTGCAGTGCGGACATCCCATTATAGGCACCAGTTTGAGTCCTGGCTGCTTCACTTCCAATCCAGCTCCCTGCTAATGCATCTTAGAAAGCAGCAAAGGATGGCCCAAGTTGTTGGACCCCTGCACCACTACGGGAGACCCAGAGGAAGCTTCTGGCCCCTGACTTCAGCCTGGCCCAGCCCAGGTTGTTGCAGCCATTTAGGGAGTGAACTAGCAAATGGAAGATTTCTGTCTCTCCTCTCTCTCTGTAACATTGCTTTTCAAGTAATAAATAAATCTTTAAAAAAAATTAAAAGTCATAACTAAAGTCCCAAATTAAAGCCCATAGCATGATCTCCCTAACACAGACACTACCATTTTGCTATGTCCTCCCTAATGCTTGCTTTTGCTATGCAGTAAATTTTTTGCATGGCTGTAATAATATTGAAACAGCATGATGTAACAGGAAGAAGATGGTCTGTGGGGTCAGCCAAACCTGGATTCAAGTCCTGGTTTTCTCACTTAGGAGCTGTGTGAGTTTGGCTTGCTTTTAAAACGTTTCTTGGCTTTTGTTTCTTCATCTTCAAAATGAAAAGAAATCAAATGCATTTTGTAGAGTTGTTATAAACTTTATGGTAAACAGTATATATAAAGATCCTTTCACATAAAAGGAAGTTTTCAAATAATCATTCCATTTCCTCCTGATTGGTGATTCCTTATTTATTTATTTAGCTATTTATTTTGCTGGGTGTCTACAATATGCATGTGTTATCATATATATATATATAGTTACATTTTTTTCAAAAATCTACTTGACTACAATTTAATTTTGGTTATTTTTGTTTTTTTCATTCTTTGACATATCAGATTTTCACTCATGTAACCTTAAAATACCTGTTCTAATATCTCATAGGACTCTTCCAGTCTCACTCATCTCCCTTTCCTTTCCCATTGCATTAATCTCTGTCAATGTTTATAAATTAGTAATTAAATATAAGGGTTATTTAATAACAAATAATTAGATTAATATTTAATAACCTTCATTGAATAAAGTTATTAATGCTGATCTTTTAATTCACTTGAAATTGCACTGAAAGAGCAAAGTATTTGGGGTCATCTAATAATCTACTTAATATTCTACACATTAAATTGAATCTTAATCCTAACCATCCATCTAAATTTATGGCCTGGTTTGGGGTGGTGACTGAGTAGGAATAATTAATTTCAGATCATAATCACAAAGAGTAGAATCTCTACTCCTCTACTTACTAAGAATTTGACCTTGGGATCATTACTTTGTCCATGAAATCAGAATAGAAATTCATAATTCATAAGTTTGGCTTGACTAGTAAATTAGTTATTATGGGTAAAGCTCATGAAACCTACTAAGTGTTCAATGAAAGATAATTGGTTAAAGACACTGAAACAAATACTGCATGGTATCACTTATGCATGGAATCTAAAAATGTGGAACTTAGGGTGGAAGTTTGACACCAATATCCCTTGAGCCACCTGAATCCCATATAGGAGTGGCTGGATTTGAATCCCAGCTTTATTTCCAATCAAGATTCCTGCTAATGTGAGGCAGCTGACAATGGTTCCATTATTTGGGTCCCTGTTGCCCAGGTGGGAGACCAAGATGGACCCTGACTTCAGCATAAATAAATAAGCCGTGGCTATTGCAAGCTTTTGGGAAGTGACCGGCAGATAAAAGATTCATTCATTCATTCTCTCTCTCTCTCTCTCTCTCTCTCAGTCCCCTTGACTCTGGCTTATTTCACTCAGCATGATGTTTTCCAGATTCCTCCATCTTGTTGCAAATGACTGGATTTCATTGTTTCTTACTGATGTATAGTATTCAATAGAGTACATATCCCAGAATTCTTTATCCAGTCTACTGTTGATGGGCTTTTAGGTTGATTCCAGGTCTTAGCTATTGTGAATTGAGCTGCAATAAACATTAATGTGCAGACAGCTCTTTTATTTGCCAGTTTAATTGCCTTTGGGTGAATTCCATGGAGTGGGATGGCTGGGTTGTATGGTAGGGTTATATTCAGGTTTCTGAGAAATCTCCAGACTGACTTCCGTAGTAGATTTACCAGTTTGCATTCCCACCAATAGTGGGTTAGTGTCCCTTTTTCCCCACATCCTCTCCAGCATCTGTTGTTGGTAGATTTCTGAATGTGAGCCATTCTAACTGGGGTGAGATGAAACCTCATTGTGGTTTTGATTTGCATTTCCATGATTGCTAGTGATCTTGAACATTTTTTCATGTGTCTGTTGGCCATTTGGATTTCCTCTTTTGAAAAATGTCTATTGAGGTCCTTGGCCCATCTCTTAAGTGGGTTGTTGGTTTTGCTTTGTGGAGTTTCTTGATTTCTCTGTAGATTCTGGTTATCAACCCTTTATCTGTTGCAAAGTTTGCAAATATTTTTCCCATTCTGTCAGTTGCCTGTTCACTTTCCTGACTGTTTCTTTTGATGTACAGAAACTTCTCAATTTGATGCAATCCCAAATGTTAATTTTGGCTTTGACTGCCTGTGCTTCTGGGGTCTTTTCCAAGAAGTCTTTGCCAATACCTATATCTTGCAGAGTTTTTCCAATGCTCTCTAATAATTTGATGGTGTCAGGTCATAGATTTAAGTCTTTAATCCATGTTGAGTGAATTTTTGTGTAAGGTGAAAGGTAAGAGTCTTGCTTCATGGTTCTGCACGTGGAAATCCAGTTATCCCAGCACCATTTATTGAATAGACTGTCCTTGCTCCTGGAATTGGTTTTAGATCTTTGATCAAATATAAATTGGCTGTAGATGTTTGGATTGATTTCTGGAGTTTCTGTTCTGTTCCATTGGTCTATCCATCTGTTTCTGTACCAGTACCATGCTGTTTTGATAACGATTGCCCTGTAGTATGTCTGTAAGTTCTGTAGATATCTTTTAGACCTATTTTAGTTATAGTGTCGATTAAATGTGCTGTTTCCTTGTTGATCTTCTGTCCAGTTGATCTGTCTGTTTCTGAGAGTGGAGTATTGAAGTCCCCCAGTGCAATTGTATTGGAGTCTAAGTTTCCCTTTAAGTCCCTTAATATATCTTTTAAATAAACCGCTGCCCTGTATTTAGGTGCATATATATTGATAATAGTTACATCTTCCTGTTGAATTGATCCCTTAATCATTATATAGTGTCCCTCTTTGTCTCTCTTAACAGTTTTTGTGTTAAAGTTTATTTTGTCTGATATTAAGATGACTACACCAGCTCTTTTTTGGTTTCTGTTGT
This sequence comes from Oryctolagus cuniculus, assembly GCF_051225735.1. Lineage (NCBI taxonomy): Eukaryota > Metazoa > Chordata > Mammalia > Lagomorpha > Leporidae > Oryctolagus > Oryctolagus cuniculus. The sequence continues at coordinate 80,453,740 of NC_142888.1, read as the reverse complement.
CATGGAATACCTTTTTTTTTTTTGACAGGCAGAGTGGACAGTGAGAGAGAGAGACAGAGAGAAAGGTCTTCCTTATCCATTGGTTCACCACACAATAGCCACTGTGGCCAGCACGCTGTGGCTGGCGCACTGCTCTGATCCGTAGCCAGGAGCCTGGTGCTTCTCCTGGTCTCCCATGCGGGTGCAGGGCCAAGGACTTGGGACATCCTCCACTGCACTCCCGGGCGAGAGCAGAGAGCTGGACTGGAGAGGAGCAACTGGGACAGAATCTGGCACCCTAACTGGGACTAGAACCCGGTGTGCTGGCGCCGCATATGTTATCCCTGTTAGTATTTTTTTTGTTTGTTCTACTTAATACTTTTGGTTGAATACTGTAATCAATACACAATTCTTCTTAAATGCTGAAACTTAGCTGAAAAGTGATCGCTGTTAAATATAAGAGTGGGAATAAGAGAGGGAAGAGTTGTGCAATTCGGGACATGCTCAAGCCGACTTACCTCAAACGGTAGAGTTAGAAACATACCAGGGGATTCCAATTCAATCCCATCAAGGTGGCATGTACCAATGCCATCTCACTAGTCCCAGTGATCAATTTCTGTTCACAATTGATCATAATGATAGGACTAGGAATCAAAGGGATCACATAAACAAAAACAGTGTCTGCAAATACTAGCTGATAGAATAAAAAAGGGAGAGAACGATCCAACATGGGAAGGGAGATACACAGCAGACTCATAGAATGGCAGATGTCCTAACAGCACTCTGGCCTCAGAATCAGCCCTTAAGGCATGCGGATCCGGCTGAAATGCCCTTGAGAGTATTTCAGGCATGGAAAGCCAAGACACTCCGGGAAAAAAAAAAAGCAAAACTAAATGAAAGATCTCCTCGAGTGAGATCCCAGTGGAAAGAACGGGCCATCAAAGAAGGAGGTACCTTTCTCTGAAGGGAGGAGAGAGCTTCCACTTTGACCATGGCTTTGTCTAAATATGATCAGAGTCGGTGAAGACAGGGGGCTTCCATAGCCTTGGCAGCTCATGACAAGAGCCTAGGGTGATTACTGATGCCATAAACAAGAGTGTCAATTTGTTAAGTCAACAACAGGAGTCACTGTGCACTTACTCCTCATGTAGGATCTCTGTCCTTAGTGTGCTGTACATTGAGATTTAATGCTATAACTAGTACTCAAACAGTATTTTTCACTTTATGTTTCTGTGTGGGAGCAAACTGTTGAAATCTTCGCTTAATGTTTGCTAAACTGGTCTTCTGTATATAAAGAGAAACGAAAATGAATCTTGATGTGAATGGAAGGGGAGAGGGAGTGGGAAAGGGGAGGGTTGCGGGTGGGAGGGACGTTATGGGGGGGAAGCCATTTTAATCCATAAGCTGTACTTTGGAAATTTATATTCATTAAATAAAAGTTTAAAAATAAAGAAAATAGGAGTGTATTTTCTTCACTTTCTGAAAAAGACTCAAAGGGCACAGCCAGAACTAGACTTCAAGTCTTCTCTCATATGGACTCTTCCAGATTATTATATTCCCACAAACTCCACAGGACCCTTAGTCTGAAGCAGAAGGTTAAATGAGTTCGAAGTTATGGACCCTGTCCATTTTCTTGAACCATATTCAAGGAAGGCATGATATTTGGCCTGATCATTTCTCTTTCCCTTGCAAGTTAAGGTGTTTCTTAGAAATCCTTCCTTTATAGAAAGAATTCGTTTAAACTTGTATGGCACTTTATTAAATGTTTCCACAGGTATTATCTCATTTGATATATTAAAACCTCATGGGTTTGACAAACTATTAATAATATTTTATAGACAAGAGAGATAAAACCATGGGAGGGAAACTATCTTGTCTGTGGTCACATAGTCCATAATGACATAATGGGAAGTCAAATTCAGGTTTTCCAGTTCTAAATCCAATACTCTTTTTTTACGATTTATTTCATTTATTTGAAAGACAGAGTTATGGAGAGAGGTAGAGACAGAGCTAGAAGTCTTCCATCTACTGGTTCACTCCTCAGATGGCCACAATAGCTGGAGCTGCACCGATTGGAAGCCAGGAGCCAGGAGCTACTTCTCGGTCTCCCACACAGATGCAGGGGCCCAAGGACTTGGGCCATCTTGTACTGCTTTCCCAGGCCATAGCAGGGAGCTGGATTGGAAGAGGAGCAACTGGGACTAGAACCAGTGCCCATATGGGATGGCGGCGCCTCAGGCCGGGGCTTTAACTCACTGTACCACAGCGCTGGCCCCAGTCCAATACTCTTTCTACTTCTTTGTCAATCAGCCTTCTCTCTGAACTTTCCTCTCTTCTGGGGCCTAACCTCATAAAACAAGTGCTAAACCTTAGTCATCACTCAAATGCTTCCCAGCTTACCCATCGCCAAGGGGCTGAAAATACATCAATGAGCCATATTTTTACATTTGTTTGGAGGTTGCTAGTTTATTGTTTGATTTTGTGCCACCTGACTCCCAACATTATCTCAGTTTTACAGAACTAGCATTTATGTCATTTCCTAAGAGTTTATATTCCATAAAATAGCCTAACAAAAGCCCAGTGCTCTGGAGATATTTCTCAGTAATCAAGTGAATAAAGTATCCCAATCATGGATGTCTATGTAATTCCTTCTCTGTCCCTCCAGTGTTTACTCAATGAGCTTACACATGAGGGCAGAGATAGAGGCTGTGCAAGTGCCCCACCCCCATGCAAAGTTTAATTTCACTATTTTCCTGGCTGAGTGACCAAATTGTCAGTAGCAGAGGCTCATGCTAAGCATGGTGGCATTAGAGGTTTTAAAAGAGGATGAAGTAGCTAAGCTAGAACACTTGTTCTGTCTCACCATGTGATAACCTGTGGCATGTTATGATGAATCAAGAAGACCTTAATCAGATACTGAGAAGATGCCAGCACCACAGTTTTGAACTTCCAAGACTTAAGAACCATGAGCTAAATAAACTTCTTTTCTTTATAAGTTACCTGATCTCTGGTATTTGTTCTAGCAACAGAAAATGGACTAAGACAATTTGGGTGCTAGTTAAGATCAAATGAAATGTGCAAAGAGTAGCAAGAAATAAATTACAGAGAGAAAACTGAGAAGTCTACCCAGAATTTTATTCTGACTTTGACTTGTCCATTTGTCCTTTCCATTCTACTATTTTATATATATAGTGATTAAGTGTATAACATAGTCTCTATTCTACAGAATGCCAGCATGGAATTGTGACAGAACCAGAAATGAATGCAGTAATCCAGATTCTGAGCTTACTGATGGCTTTGGTAACCAGTCAAAATTTGAGATACTATCATTTTTCATCTCTTTATTTATATCAAGTGATGAAACTAAGCAAGGCTGTACTTTCAGATGAAACATAACCTTAACCTGATCTCACAGATATCTCTTGGTATATTGTTCTGAATTGTATGTCATGCCTTGAGACAAAGGGATGTAAACTTTGTACAGCAGTTCTAATTAGGCATTGGCTATGAACAGCCTTAGAGTCTAAATATAACCACCAGTTACCTTCAGGTGCAGTGGCTTCAATTGCCCAAGGACAGTCCTATAGAGAAGGGTATAACTGTGAGCCTTTACCAATAGCAGACACAGCAGTGGAGAGTTGGGCTCTTTAGACCAGCAGAAGGATCTGGATAGAGAAACTACAATGTCTGCTAGAACAGCTCAACTCTTTTTAACATCCTTTGTTTTAGAAATTCCTCGTTTTAGAAGTCCCAGACTCCTCAGAGATGAAAGAAAATTGCATTGTAACCCTCCTTACTGCTAAAATATAAGCATCAAATCGATGCCTTTTTAATCAATGCACCTACTCAGAACTTGAGTTGAAGTTAGTGATACACAAGAACAGGTATCATATGGACTTTAATGTGGCTAAGGCAGTGCCAGTTCCATTTATTTGCAGAGGCAGCCATTGCAAAGATGCCCATGGTAGAGTCTGACACCCAGAATAAAGGACAATGCCAGATGTCAATGTCCTCCAGTCAAAGACCACCAGGAATACGTCCAGGTAGTTGAACAAGTTGTTTCCTTTATCGCCACAAGGGGAAATGAACACCATAGGTAGGATGTCAGAAGGGACTTGGAAGATTTGGGCTTGTGGTAGGTGATTTGGGGTGGGGGAGTTTAAAGGAAATGGAGCTTTACTCTGGACTGCATTTTGTCAGGAAGTAGGAATAATTCAGTGACTGGTAATCTTGGTAAATCTTGCCCCACAGTGGGGAGAACTAGCCCAATACTAAGTCACTAAGTCTATAATTGGTATAGATGCAGCAACCACTCATGTTAGCCAGGGTAGGGAGATGTCTGATCATTTTTGTGTATTTGAGCAATGTTTACGTTTTAGCATTGAGCCATCACACTCATAGAATGCCCCTGTTTGATGTTGATTGTCTGAGAAGTTGGTCATATTTTACAGGAGAACACTAAGGTCTAGCTCTCACTTCCAGACCAACTCCTGGCAACAACAAAGTCTGGGTGATAGCATCAAGTCAGCTCCCACAATTCAAGGTCTACCTTTCTTTCTCACAGTTCATGCTGTAGTCTTTAGGCCCAGCAGTAGTGTCAGTGGTATTTACACTTTTGAATTGTGATTTTTAAAAGAATATGATTTATTTTTATCCTGAAAGGAGAAGAGATAGAGAGAGAGAGAGAGAGAGAGAGAGAGAGAGAGAGAATAAGGAAGAGAGAGAGACCTATCATCAGTTGATTCATTCTCAAAATAATTTCAAAAGCTAGGACTGGGCTAGGCTTAAGCCAGGATCCAGAAAGTACATCTAGTTCACCTATGTGGGCCACAAAGACCCAAATATTTGAGCCCATCACCTGTTGCCTCTCAGGGTGCACACTAGAAGAAAGCTGGAATTGGGAGTGGAGGAGAACTAAAATCCAGATGCTCTCATATGGGATGTGAGCATACCAAGTAGCATCTTAACCCTTGTGCCCTCCCTTACTTTGTGATTTTGTTGGAAAGATGCATTCATTTATTAGACAAAACAGAATGTCAGAGAGTGAGAGAGAGAGAGGAGAGAGAGGAGAGAGAGAGTGCTTACATCCATTGGTTCATTTCCCAAACTGCCCACAACACCTGGAACTGGGCCAGTCTTAAACCAGGAGAGAGGAACTCCATCTGTGTGTCAATATGGATGTCAGGAGCCCAAGTATTTCGGCCATCTTCTGCTACCTTCCTAGGCATATTAACAAGAACCCGAAATGGAAACAGAGCAGCCAGGACTCTAAACAACACTCTGATATGGGATGCCAGCATTGCAAGCAGCAGTTTAACTAGCTGTGCCACAATGCCAGCCCCTACCTTGTTATTTTGAGTGTTTTTCTTTTACCACACTGTCTCCAAATTTGGTTCTCTGGCTTTCTCAAGGAGTAGTAAGCTTCTAAAGAGTCTCAAATAATTTATTTTCAATAACTTAATTTTCTCCTCAGACTAGACAAATCTGGGTTTTGATTCTTTACAACTAAGCACCCTAGCTCCATACTCCAACTCCCAGAACAACATAGATTAGCACTTTCTGTTATGGCATAAAAAAATACAAGATTAGCTAAGCTATTCCAGAACCAGTTGGAAGAGTGGATTTTTTTGTGACTTCTTGGGTGTGCACTGTCATATTCAAGGTTCATATTTGAGGCTAAGCTAGTATCTGCTGGGAATATGACAGTCAGATTCTAAGGGATCCTGCATCCCTTTAAGTAATAATTAGATATACTCGCCTTTATCAGCTACAACACCCCTCACTCCTACTACCAGCAAAGACATAAAACTGACTAAGAAATGAGACCCTGCATAATCAAGTGCAAGACTATGGGCTCGGAAAGCAGGGAAGGGAATTTTTAATGTGGACTCTTGTAATGGAAACGATTATGTTGAGTGAATGCAGCAAAGGGTACACCTTGAGAGACAAGCAGGCTTTAACACAGAAGCAATGATGAGCAGGGCATCCAGATGGGAATGGTTAGCTCAGCCTGCCCATTTTGACCCTAGTGACTTTAGGCCACCAGTGACAATAAACTCATCATAGCAATCTTAATAAGACAATGAGGTATGGTTCTTATCTCACTCTAAAACACAGGATTGGTTACCAACTCTAAACCACTGAATTCTGCATCGGAATATAAGCTACATAAAAGCTGAAGCCTTTTTCATGTTCGTGTTTGCATCACTAAGTCCTTCAATAGTGGCTGACACATAGTGAACCCGCATTAAATATTTGTTGAGTGAATGGATAAGTGAATGACTGGATGAAAAAATAAATGAATCATTTCCAAGATTCTCTCCTTATAGAAAGAGACAAAAAATCCTGCCTAGCTTCAGCAATTTATTTCTCATGTAGCTCTGTCTCTTCCAAAAGCATTCTATTGTTCAACTTTCTCTTCAGAAATAGCTTTATTTCTTAGGCTCTCAGCTTGCCACTGATAAATTCTGTAGCTTCAGCTGAACCCCTAGTGTACAACCAGCCCAAGAGACACTGAACATAGCTCTGCATTCTAGGCCAGTTATACTCAGCTGAACTGAAGTATTAATTAGGACATAGAAAGAACGTGTTCACTAACTGAGCACCTAAAAGGAAATCTGTTGAAGTGAAATGGACACTATGAGAAACAATGACTTGATCGCCCTTGTCCTGACTGTTGAGAAACAATTTACTATTTTATTCCTTTTAGTATTTTTTGTTCTACTCAATACCATTGGTTGAACTCTATAATTAACACACAATTATTCTTAGGCATTTAAATTTAACTGAAATGTGATCCCTGTTAAATATGAGAGTGGGAATAAGAGAGAGAGAAGATGTACAGTTTGGCACATACTCACTCAGACTTACCCCTAATGGTAGAGCTAAAAACCTGCCAGGGGATTCCAATTCAATCCCATCAAGGTGGCATGTACCAATGCCATCTCACTAGTCCAAGTGATCAATTTCTGTTCGCAATTGATCATAATGATAGGACTAGGAATCAAAGGGATCACATAAACAAGAACAGTGTCTGCAAATACTAGCTGATAGAATAAAAAAGGGAGAGAACGATCCAACATGGGAAGCGAGATACACAGCAGACTCATAGAATGGCAGATGTCCTAACAGCACTCTGGCCTCAGAATCAGCCCTTAAGACATTCAGATCTGGCTAAAAAGCCCATGAGAGTATTTCAGGCATGAAAAGCCAAGGTACTGTGGGAAAAAATGACCTAAATGAAAGATCTCTGTGAGTGAGATCCCAGCGGAAAGAATGGGCCATCAAGGATGGAGGTACCTTTCTCTGAAGGGAGGAGAGAACTTCCACTTTGACTATGGCCTTGTCTAAACAAGATCGGAGTTGGTGAACTCAAGAGGCTTCCATAGCCTTGACAGCTCATGACAAGTGCCTCAGGTGATTACTGACGTCATAAATAAGAGTGTCAGTTGTTAAATCAACAACAGGAGTCACTGTGCACTTACTCCCCATGTCGGACCTCTGTCCTTAATGTGTTGTACTATGTGAATTAACGGTAAAACTACCATTCAAACAGTACTTTATACTTTGTGTATCTGGGTGCGTGCAGTCTTTGAAATCTTTACTTAGTATATGCTAAGTAGCTCTTCTGTATATAAAGATAATTGAAAATGAATCTTGATGAAGAATGGGATGGGAGAGGGAGCAGGAGATGGGATGGTTTCAAGTGGGAGGGAGGTTAAGGGGGGAAAAGCCACTATAATCTAAAAGTTGTATTTTGGAAATTTATATCTATTAAGTAAAAGTTGAGAAACATTCTTTTCCCCATTGAATTGTTGTAATACATTTGTGGAAATAAGATAATTATGTGAAACTATACAGTAAAAAAAGTGCCTATAACACTAGTACTGAGGCAGTCATAGCAAGGCACAAGATATAGGCAGCTGACTTCAAGTCATCCAACCAGGACTCCAAATTGTCTGAAGATCTGGATTTTTCCTGGAGCAGTGTTGGAAAAGTAACCTTTCTTCAAAAACACACATTACAAGGCCTACCTAGCATATTTGTCATAAAATAAGTATTCAGGAGTGAGTGATTTTATTTTCCAAAAAGCATCTCGTGAATTTTAAATACTACTCTCCTGCCCCCATTTTGAGAACCAGTATTGTAAATTTTTAGGCCTACAAATAGAATAAAAAGTTAGGTTACTATAAAATGCACCTGTTGTTTTTCCTCTGACTCAGAATAGATTTTATCACTGCAACACAGAAAGTCTTTTCCCACCCCTAACCCATGGGTTTTTCTCTTCATTCATCCAAATAGCATGAAGTTCTATAATCCTGTGGGGTCTTTGCCCATTCCATTGCATCCTGGCTGTTACCATGATATGAGTAGGCATCTGTGTGCAGCAGGGAACTAGATAGGGACTAGATAAGGGGACTAGATAAGGGGACTAGATAGGGATATGGGTCCACTTCCCCGACAGAGATGTATTCTACAAGTGCCCCTGCTGCCACCACCTTAAGTGTGGCAATATTTTACAAGTATTTTCTTCCAGAGCTACATATGATCTACTGTAAGGCACTGTTATCAGCACATCATAGGCTAGGCTCTGCCTCCTACCTACTGTTTTATCACATTCTCATTGTAAGCCAAATATCAACACAGAAGTATCTACTTTCTGATGGACTAAGAAAGTATTTATTCTAATACGACGAATTCTCAGTTCTGCAAGAGTGAAAGGAACACCTTTTTTTCATGTGGAAGTCAGACAGAACAATGGCTCAATTTAATAGTTGCTTCACACCAACTGTGGTGCTCTCCATATCCACGGGTGGTGGCAAAGAGATGTTTCCTGGCCAAGAAGGAAAGCTTTGTCTTAGCTGTTTCCCTACCCCTACCCTCAGCACCACAAAAGCCCTTGGGAAACTGGACAAGTGTACACAGCATCAGCTCATTAGGAAGTCATATTCTAGATATTACAGAGAATAATTGGCTGCTGGTAAGAGAGAACAGAGAGTATGTAATAGGCAGAAAGTGAGAACACACAAATGCACATGTGCACACGTGCACACACACACACATACACACACATACTTTTTACTTAAAACACGTGGCAGAGTTAAAAATCTACAAAATGTGTAGGTGAAAACAAACACCATGTACCTGCTGCTAAGATTTTTATTTCCAATGAGAGGACATGAATAAAAATAAAATAAAAATAAAGAAAATATCATCTCATATCTTCCTTGCTTTCCTCATCTGTGTTTATGTTATTCTCCATCCCCCTCCTTTTCCCTGACTATGAAATTCTATCCATGTACTTTAAGTCACAGTACAGCAAATCTTCATGATATTGTTAAGAGTCAGGACTTGCAGGGGCTGGTGTTGTGGCATAGCATGATAGGCTGCCACCTGCAATGCTGGCATCACATATGGGCACCAGTTCGAGTCCTGGCTGTTACACTTTTGATGCAGCTCCCCGCTAATGTTCCCGGAAAAGCAGCGGAGCATGGCTCAAGTGCTTGTACCCCTGCAACCATGTAGGGGACGCAGAAGAAGCTCCCGGCTCTTGGCTTCAGCCTGGCCCACCAGCCATTGTGGCCATTTGGAAGTGAACTGATGGATATAAGATCTCTTTCTTTGTGTCTCTGTCTCTCTAGCTCTCTGTAACTCTGCCTTTCAAATAAATGAATAAATCTCTTTAAAAGAAAGAATGTTTGGGCCAGCATTGTGGCATAACAGCAGGGTTAAGACATTGTCTGCAATGCCAGCATCCCATATGGGAGCTGGTTCAAATCCTGGATTCTCCACTTCCGATCTGAGAAAGCAGCAAAGGATGGCCCAAGTTCTTGGGCCCCTGTACCCACCTGAGAGACTCAGATGAAAATTCTGGCTCCTGGCTTCAGCCTGGCCCAGCCCTAGCCATTGTGGCCATTTGGGGAATGAACCAGCAGATGGAGGGTCTCTCTCTCTCTCTCTCTCTCTCTCTCTCTCTTTCTCTGTAGCTCTGCTTTTCAAATAAATAAAATAAATACTTTGAAAAAAGATAGTCAGATCTTGTTTCTGGTCCCAAGCCAAAGAAGCCCCACCTTGGGGGAAGCACAGACTATCAGGTCTTTGATGACAGGCAACATGTCTTATGTTTCTGTTCTGAACACTTCAAGCACCTAAAATTGTGTTGGACCCACCATGGGGACTTAATAAATAACATTGGATTGCCTGATTTGTGGTAAATAGAAAACTGATCCTAAAGAATGTGGGAAATGATCCCTGTCTTGTGGAAACAGTTTTAATTTGGCTTCATTAAATGCAAAATTGGACTCATCTTGTGCCAAATGAGCATGGTACACTTTGGGGATTACTTTTCATTGCCTGGTGGAACAGCAAGTCTGTTATGATTAAAGAATACAAAGTGTATCTATCTCTGATGCAGGAAGTTGAAACCAGTGACATAAAACCATAAAACTCCTTCCTCAGTGAGATGGTTGATTGTTCATGTTCTCTTTTTAAATCAATAATAAAGGTTTACAAACTATGGAAGAAACTAGCTCCCATATTGCTTGATTGTTAGACATTTATTTCAAAGACTAGTCCAAGGCCACAAATGGATGAAATATTAAAAGCTGGCAAGAAAATGGAATTGATGGTTGAAAGAAGTAAGTTTTATGAGACAGTGAGCAGAAACTACCCTACAAGTGGTATGTTTTGGGAAGCAGAGCCCAAATACCTATCTTCCAATATTCATATCCTCCTGTAATCCTCTCGCCTGGTGGAGTCAACTTCCCTACTTTGTGGACTGCATTTAGTGACTCACTTCTAACATTTCTGAGACTTAGTTATCAAAATTGTGACTTCCATAACTTTTAAGTTAATTTGAATAAATAAATAAAGGCAGAGACAGAGAGATGAAGAGAGGGAGGGAGGGAAGGAAAGGGGGGTGGGGGATTTTCCATCTGCTGGTTCATTCCCCACAAATTACTGCAATGGCCAGGTCTGGGCCAGGCTGAAGCCGGGAGCTAGGAACTCCATCCTGGTGTCCCACATTGGTGGCAGGGACCTAAGTAATTGGGCCATCATCTGCTACTTTTCCAGGTACATTTTCAGGGAGCTGGATCAGAAGTGGACTAGCTGGAACTCAAACCAGCACTCTGATTCTGGTATTGCAGGTGGCAGCTTAAACTGATGCACCACAAAGTTGGCCCCAACTTTCTGTTTTTTTGTGTGTATGTGTACTCCCTTTCTTATGTGCTCTCTTTTGCTGGCTGTCAAAGAAACCTACCTCCACATTGTGAATTTCTCTATGAAGAGGCCCAAGTGTCAAGGAACAGAGGCCATCTTCTGGCCAATAGCCAGTGAAGAACTGCAGTTTTTAGTCCAACAGAGTCCAAGGAGCGGAATCCTCCCAAACACCCCTGAGTATGTTTGACAGCACATCCTGTCCCAATAGAACCTGGAGTTGACAAGTTGACTATGGCTCTGGTCCACTTCTTGTTTGCAGACTTGTGAGACATTGTGAACCAGAGGACCAAACTAAGCCATCCAACAGATTCTTGCCCCACAGACACTGTGTAATAATAAATGTGTGGTGAAAGACCTATGTTATTCAGAGTAGATAACTGATAAAACTGAGAAAGTAACCCCTGGGCTCATGCCTGGCAAGATAAAGATGATGTGGGGTCTACACCATTTTGAGGACCAAGTGGAAGCAAATAATAGATTACATTGCTGATCATTACACAGATGCAGGGAGGGGGATTACTTTATAAATGAGATCCCAGAGGGACCAATGTCGTGTTACAGTGTGCTAAGCCATGGTTTGGGGTCTAGTCCTGGCTGCTCTGCTTCCAATCCAGCTCCTCGATAATGCACCTGAGAAAGCAGTGAATGTTGACCCAAGTACTTGGGCCCCTGCCACCCATGTGGGAGACCTGGATGGAGTTCTGGGCTCCTGGCTTTGCAGCCATTTTGGGAGTGAACCAGCAGTTGGAAAATCTCCCTCTTTGTGTGTCACTCTGTCTTCCAAATAAACTAGAAAAATCTTTTTTAAAAAAGAGAGAGAAAGACATCAGATCCTTGAGAAGTCTCTTGTTCTGTTATTACCAAGGATATGCTGGAAATGGAATCAAGGACACCAAGAAGTAAGTCAAGTCCTAAAGGTCAGAAGCCAAAAAATTGGCAGCCTGGTCAGCCTCATGGTCTGGCCATCCCAGGTATCTAACTTATTAGAGACCTTAGGGGACAAAAGTCTCCTCTGTGACCTCCTTTTCATGTCTTTATTCGAATTACAATGACTTGGACTGGAAATGGAAACAGAAGCTCCCTGCTATGTTGGTAGCTTCTGAGATATGCTGTGTGAGTCATAGAGGAAGCCCACTGGAAGGTGAATGGTGAATAATTACCTGAAAAGGATAATGGGGACTGGAGCTGTGGCACAGCAGATTAAAGCCCCAGTCTTCAGCACCAGCATCCCATATGGATGACATTTTGAGTCCTGGCTTCTCCACTTCTGCTCCAGCTCCCTGGTAATGCACCTGGGAAAGCAGCAGAGGATGGCCCATGTGCTTTGAACCCCTGCACCGACATGGGATACCTGTCTCTACCTTTCTCTGTAACTCCATCTTTCAAATAAATAATTTTTTTTTAAAAAAAGAGGATGATGGAAGGAAAGCAGAGTATCTGAAAATGGAAGCATACTTCAGACAGCTTGTGGAAAAAGGAAAGATATGTATGAGATGATATTTTTCTTTCCATTTTTCATGCATAGTATCCATTTCCATGAACTTTTTTGAAGAGTCTTTGTGCATGGATTTCAAAATGTTTTGCACCAATATAAACTTGTCTTTTAGCTCCATTTCCAACAAAGTTTTAAAAGTACTCACTTAGCTGCTGAAACTGTCCATTTTTTTTCTAGGACATGATTTGGGAGGTGGCATGGGGCAGGATAAAGGTCAAAGCTGAGACATCAGGCATGTGTTTCCATTACCTGTGCTTCCACTTCCCTCAGCTCTGTACTCTCTCATCTATTGAAATAGGAGTGGGTGAGGTGGCATAGAAATGATTTAGAAAGCTGGGATCTGAATGTTGCATTTCCTTAGCATTGGTTTTGATTTCCAGTCCTTCTGAAGCGATTATTGCATAGTGCTTTGGGCAGTTTCACAGTTCTTGGTGCAAACCTAGTTCTGTCTGGATCCTGGCTCTCCGTTTATTAGGCCTTTTATGTGTCCCCGTGAGACAGATAACATTGGCAGTGTTACTCCTACTTTATGGATGAAGTAATTGACACACAGGGAAATCAATCAACTGCTATAAAGGCACACAGCTAGTTAGTGGCAGAGCTGGTAGAAAAGTGAAGTGTTTGGCCTTCTAATTCAATACCCTTTTTGAAAAAAGTTATTTCATGCTGCCTCAAAAATATCTTGAGAAGAAACTGTTACAGAAATGTCAATTATAACCACTGTACAATTATCCTGGCCATTTATTTTTTAATTTTTTTATTTATATGAGGTGAACGAGTTTCATGTATTTCATATATACAGATATAGGAGCATAGTGATACTTCCCAACTTACCCTCCTTTCCTGGTCCTGTACCTTTCAAAAACTAAAGTTTTGTTTTTCCTTTCTTTTTTTAAAATTTATTTATTTACTTGAAAATCAGAGTTACACACAGAGAGAGAAAGAGAAGCAGAGAAAGAGAGAGAGGTCTTCCATCCACCGGTTCACTCCCCAGTTGGCTGCAACAGCCAAAACTGTGCTGATCTGGAGGCAGGAGCCAGGAGCTTCTTCTGGATCTCCCACATGGGTGCGGGAGCCCAAGGACTTGGGCCATCTTTCACTGCTTTCCCAGGCCATAGCAGAAAGCCTGACCGGAAGAGGAGCAGCCAAGACTCGAACCGGCACCCATATAGAATGCTCATACTGCAGGCGGAGGCTTTACCCTCTACACCACAGCGCCAACCCCTGTTTTTCCTTTCTGACATAGGTAATGAAAGAAATGGCTTCAAGCACACAATAGAAATGAGCCCCCAAGTCTACGGCCATACCACTCTGAATATACCCAATCTTGTCTGATTTCAGAAGCTAAGCAGGGTCGGGTCTGGTTAGTACTTGGATGGGAGAAATAAGCCCCCAATACAGATTTTTCCATTGCAGTGGAAGACTTCTAGAGGTCCACTTCTTAATCTTTCTCAGTCTATGAAAGCATTTTCCAAATAGTGATCCAGAGTATACCAAAAGCTGATCCTCCAAGGAAACGTAATATGGTTACATAACTGGGATATGCTATGATGAGTCTAGCAAAAATGAATGGGATTCAGAACTGTAGGACTTCCCAGAGCCTTTCATAAAATTGTATGGGAAGGCAATGTACAAGACTGGATCAAAATATGCAGCTTTAACAAATATATTTGGTTCGTTTTTCTAAGAGTATCTTGAGGCACTAGTGAACATCAGAATACAGTCTGGGAAATGTTGTTCTATGAGCTGTGTGAAAGATGTTTTACACATTTATAATATGTGAATACCACATCTGCAGTTCTGGGAACCATGAAAGGAAATGATTATATCAAACACATACTGCTCTTGTAGGCTGTAGTTTACTGGAATACTGGAAGAAATTACATGTTGGAACTGTGTCAGAAATGTGCATTTTACTTGCAATGACAAGGAAAAGTTCCTTTCCCCTAACTACAGATGAAATGGAATGGACTTTGTGGAAATAAGCTAAACACTTAAACTCTCCACCAAGCTGGCACCTATCTACCCCAGCCTGCTTTCTGAACTATGTGTGTAGCCCCTAAATAATTAGAGGTTATGTTCCAATATGCAGCCAAAAAGCCCCGGGAGCTTCAGATTGCAGCTATGGTTACAGATGTGTTGTATTTCTAAAGACATAACTCTGTTTTATAAGAAGAGATCAAGGCAGAGATAGATTAGTGTTAGATCAAGGAATGCAGCCTTAAAACCCTAGAACTGTGCACTTGGCTTTGTTGGAGTTAGTATATGAGTGCAAGAATAACTGTTCAAATGGACTTCGGATGGGTCTCTAGATGATCTTCCTGAATTCTTGGTTCATCCTTGATTAGGAACAAATATAATCACACAGTACATTCTCACACGGCCTGCTTTATCCCTGCTGTTACTCCTATACATTTGAAAACAATAATATAATTTCTTTAAAAAAAAAGATTTATTTTATTTATTTGAAAGAGTAACAGAAAGAGGTCTTTGATATGCTGGTTTACTCCCCAAATGACCGCAATGGCCAGAGCTCAGCTGACCCAAAGTCAGGAGTCTGGAACTTCTTCCAGGTCTCCTACATGGGTGCAGGGGCCTAAAGATTTGGGCCATCTTCTGCTGCTTTCCCAGGCCATAGCGGAGAGCTGGATCAGAAGTGGGGCAGCCGGGACTAGAACCAGTGCCCATATGGGATGCCAGCGCTGCAGGACAGGGCTTTAACCTGTTGTGCCACAGTGCCGGCCCTGATATAATTTCCAAGAGCAATTTTCCCAGTTGCGTTCTTTCACCTGCAAATGTAGCTCTGGCTTTAAAATGCCATATAGGGGCCGGCACCATGGCTCACTTGGTTAATCCTCCACCTGTGGTACCAGCATCCCATATGGGTGCCGGTTCTAGTCCCGGCTGCTCCTCTTCCAGTCCAGCTCTCTGCTGTGGCCCGGGAGGGCAGTGGAGGATGGCCCAGGTGCTTAGGCCCCTGCACCCGCATGGGAGACCAGGAACAAGCACCTGGCTCCTGGCTTCGGATTGGCACAGTGCCGGCTGTAGTGGCCATTTGGGGAGTGAACCAACGGAAGGAAGACCTTTCTCTGTCTCTCTCACTGTCTATAACTCTACCTGTCAAATAAATTAAAAAAAAAAGAATATCCCTTCTGGATCTAACATTTATACATTCTTTTTGATTTTTTAAAAATTTTTAAAGATTTTATTTACTTTTTGAGAGAGTTACAGACAGACAGGGTGGAGAGAGAGAGAAAGGTCTTCCACCCACTGGTTAACTCCCCAAATGGCTGCAATGGCCGGCACTGAGCAGATCTGAAGCCAGGAGCGAGAAGCTTCTTCCGGGTCTCTGATGTGCATTCAGGGGCCCAAGAAGTCAGGACATGAACAGGTGCCCATATGGAATGCTGGAACCATAGGTGGAGGTTTAGCCTACTGTGCCACAGCACCGGCCCCTACACATTCTTTAAAAAAAATGGTGGAGGGCCTGCACTGCGGTGTAGCAAGCTAAGCTGCCACCTGCCTGCAATGCCATTATCCCATATCAGAGTGCCAGTTTGAGTCCCTGCTGCTCTGCTTCCAATCCAGCTTCCTGCTAGTGTGCCTGTGAAGACAGCAGAAGATGGTCCAAGTACTTGGGTCCCTGCCACCCACTTGGAAGATCAGGAAGGAGTTTCTGACTCCTATTTTCAACCTGGCCCAGACCTGGTTGTTGTGACCATTTGGGAAGTGAATCGGCAGACAGAGATCTCTGTCTTCAAATAAACAAAATAAATCTTGAGAGAGAGAGAGAGAGAGAGAGAGAGATTTTGCCTAGCTTAGGGCTTACTTCTCTCAGGGTTGATAAAGGACACTGGTAGAAAAAATAATTTGTGAAGAGTGGTGAAGTTCTGAAATATAATGTATCTATACTGTAGATGGTTCAGCAAAATGATTGTGCCTTCAGCCACCTGACCTCCGAGAGACTGTATGAAGCAGGCCACCTTATTTTTCTCCCCAACCAACGTCAGAAATGTACTGTGGCTAATAAACAAACCACTGTTGAGATTTAAGGGTTAATTTGTTAGCAAAATTCAATTTAGTTTACCCAAAGGAGAGCAGTCATATTAAGGAATTTGAACTTTGTTCAAACAAAGCTACTAAAAGGATTTTTCATAGAGTAAGTGATAGTTTTCAAAGATCATTGTGATGAAAGGTTGTGATGGATTGGAGGAAGGCAAGAGTCAATGTAGGGAGATAAATTTGCTCATAAAAAAGTATTGAATTAATATGTTTAGTCAATTATCAATTATTTTGAAGCTCCACTATGGCAGGCACTGTCCTAAGTGCTGGTGATACAATGACAAACAACATAACTGTAGATGGAGTTTCTTAAAAGAAAAAAAAAATAGGTGCTAGGGAAGAGGAAATGCATAGAAGTTCACATAGAAGCATGCTGTCTGATACATATATACAATGTGAGTCACAGGAACACTTTTTAAAAGTATTCTTTGGGGCTGGCACAGTGGCGTAATAAGCTAAGCCTCCACCTGCAGTGCCAGCATCCCCATATGGGTGTCACTTTGTATCCCAGCTGCTCCTCTTCTGATCTAGCCCTCTGCTATGGCCTGGGAAAGCAGTGGAGGATGACCCAAGTGCTTGGTCCACTGTACCCACGTGGGAGACACAGAAGAATTTCCTGGCTCCTGGCTTTAGATCAGCTCTGATCTGGCCATTGCAGCCATTTGAGGAGTGAACCAGCCGATGGAGGATCTTTCCTTCTGTCTCTTCCTCTCACAGTAACTCTATGTCTCCAATAAATAAATAAATCTTTAAAAAAGTATTCTAATTACTGTGGGTAGAATGAAAGTCTGCAGCAGGACAGACTAGACCCATCAATTCCAGTAATCCAGGCGCCCAGAGCATGAGAATAAGGTAGGTGAAGTAACAGCACATCCTGACTTATGCATTTTGGATAACTAAATCAAATCCTTGAACTAAAGGAAGCCTTTGACAAGTGGACAATGGTCTTTGTGTTACTAGCCCCAAATTATTTGGCTCAGTTGTGAATAGAATGCAACCTAGACAAAGTTTACTGGGGATTAATGCTCAGGAAGATAGCATAGCAGGAAGAGGTTCATCCAAATAGCTACCTGATGGCAATAACAGGTGTTTTCGTGGGGTTGGGTAAGTGTACTGATTTCTTTCTGCACTTGAAACTTTGATCTGCAACTGACATTCAGTTCTGGCTCCTGCTTAGCAGAACTATATTCTCTCCAGACATTGTTGGACATTCTGCACAGGATATATTAAAAATAGAACTGTTGCACGCTACTTATCACCACCCCAGGAAAGTGACATGTGGGTCACATTGAACTATTTGGGCATGCATGCAGATTGCAGAAGTTCTTAACAGAGCAGTAGGGGTCTTTTGTGCTTAGTATCTGGATGCTGCATGTTCCCTATTGGTTAGGAGCTGGAGATGGATACATTGTGAGGTCATGAGATATACACATGTCAGGTCAGAATGGGCTTGATTTAGGGAGTTCTGTTTCTATTCTCTCTCACTGGAAGCACCTTGAAAAATACCCAGAGAATATGGGAGCAGCTGATTAACTTGATACGACTTGATATACACAATTTTGAAAATTTATAAAGCTGAACATTTAAGTGTATTATGCATTTTGTTGTGTATTAGTTATATCTTAATAAGTTAAAATAGTTGCATTCAGGCAATATGTCATAACCAGTAATACTTTCTGGTGAAGAACAGATGTGAACACAACCTGTTCTACTGAAACTCCAATAGAAAGTTTGACTTGGGTAAGGCCCAAGTTTGCTGAAGAGATATCAATTATTCAGAAAGAGGATGGTAATGCATGAAGTGATTCTATCAAATCTGGTTGTTTACATGTTCAATAGAAGTTTTGCAACTAAAACCTGTGTAACCCAGCCTTTGGATAATTAAAGCATTTTTTCCAGGCATCCAGATGGTTGCCAGGCTGTCAATCTCTCCATGAATAATGGGCAAGGTCCTTCACTAGTATTCAGAAAGGAAGAATATTGAAAGTGGCCCAAGACTCCAATTTAATCCCATCAAGGTGGCATGTACCAATGCCATCTCACCAGTCCAAGTGATCAATTTCAGTTCACAATTGATCATAATGAAAGGACTAAGAGTCAAAGGGAGCACATAAACAAGTCTAGTACCTGCTAATACTAACCGATAGAATAAATAAAGGGGAGAGTGATCCAACATGGGAAGCGAGATACTCAGCAGACTCATAGAATGGCGGATGTCCTAAACAGCACTCTGGCCTCAGAATCAGCCCTAAAGGCATTCGGATCTGGCTGAAAAGCCCATGAGAGTATTTCAGGCATGGAAAGCCAAGACACTCTGGGAAAAAAAAAAAACCCTAAATGAAAGATCTCTGTGAATGAGATCCCAGTGGAAAGAACAGGTCTTCAAAGAAGGAGGTACCTTTCTCTGAAGGGAGGAGAGAACCTCCACTTTGACTATGACCTTGTCTAAACAAGATAAGAGTCAGAGAACTCAAGGGGCTTCCATAGCCTTGGAAACTCATGACTGGTGCATAGGGAGATTACTAATGCCATAAACAGGAGTGTCAATTTGTAAAGTCAACAACAGGAGTCACTGTGCACTTACTCCTCATGTAGGATCTCTGTCCTTAATGTGCTGTACATTGAGACTTAATGCTATAATGAGTACTCAAACAGTATATTTTGCTTTGTGTTTCTATGGGGATGCAAACTGTTGAAATCTTTACTTAATGTATACTAAACTGATCTTCTGTTAAAAAAAAGAAGAAATTACCAATTCCCAACTTGACTCTCGCTGGGATTAAACATGACAATAGGTCTGATCTGATTTCATCATCATTTAAAAAATCATCTATTATTTTTCACTTTATGTTTGTGTGGGAGCTAACTGTTGAAATCTTTACTTAATGTATGCTAAACTGATCGTCTGTATATAAAGAGAATCGAAAATGAATCCTCATGTGAATGGAAGGGGAGAGGGAGTGGGAAAGGGGAGGGATGCGGGTGGGAGAGATGTTATGGGGGGGAAGCCATTGTAATCCATAAATCGTACTTTGGAAATTTATATTCATTAAATAAAAGTTAAAAAAATATAAAAAAAAATAAAAAAAAGAAAGTGGCCCAAACTCCAGGACACACACACACATAGCCTATATCCGAATTCATATGAGAAGAGAGATCCAGTTTTGTTCCTGATCACAAGGCTATTTGATTTTTTTAAATATTTATTTATTTTACTTGAAAGAGTACACAGAGATAGAAGGAGAGGGAGAGAGAGAGAGAAAGAGAGGTCTTCTATCCATTGGTTCACTCCTCAATTGGCCACAATGGTCGAAACTCACCGATCTGAAGCCAGGAGCTAGGAGCTTCTTCCAGGTCTCCCATGCAGGCACATGTGCCCAAGGGCTTGGGCCATCTTCTACTGCTTCCCCAAGGGCTATTTGATTTTTATGCCAAGTATTTCTGGTTGGAACCTCCCATCCACTCCTACCCCTCTTTGACAACAGTCATGGTTCCCACTTATGCCCCTTTTGGGATTTCCAGGAGAAAACAAACTTTGCATCAAAAGATAAAACCTTCATTAGAAAACTGTTCTTTTTATTTTGAGATAACAAATTTTTAATTGACATTATAGTCAAAGGTTTAGTGAAAGAGAGAGAGAGAAGGACGGACCCATGTTGTGGTGTAGCAGGTAAATGTTGCTTCCAATGACGACATCAAGTATGGATATCGATTTGAGTCCCAGCTGCTCCACTTCCAATCAAGTTCCCTGCTAATGTGCCCAGTAAAGCAGCAGAAAATAGTTCAAGTGCTTGGGTCCCTGCCACCCATGTGGTAGACCTGGATGAAGCTCCTGGTTCCTGATTCTTGGTTGTTGCGGCCATTTGGAAGATCTTTCTTGCTTTCTCTCTTTTCCTCCCTCTCTCTGTAACTCTGCCTTTCAAATAAATAAATACATCTTTAAAAAAGAAAGGAAAATGAAGAAGAGGGAGGGAGGGAGGATGAGAGAAAGGAAATAACATTATATTCTTTTTTAAAAAACTTTTATTTAATGAATATAAATTTCCAAAGTACAGCTTATGGATTACAATGGCTTCCCCCCCCATAACGTCCCTCCCAACCACAACCCTCCCCTTTCCCACTCCCTCTCCCCTTCCATTCACATCAAGATTCATTTGCGTTTCTCTTTATATACAGAAGATCAGTTTAGCATACATTAAGCAAAGATTTCAACAGTTTGCTCCCACACAGAAACATAAAGTGAAAAATACTGTTTGAGTACTAGTTATAGCATTAAATCTCAAGTTAAGTTACCACTTATCATTAGTCACATTGAACGTTAATGGCCTGAACTGTCCAGTTATAAGACACAGATTGACTGATTGGGTTAAGGAACAAAACCCACCTATTTGCTGCTTACAAGAAACACATCTTTCCAACAAAGATACATACAGACTGAAAGTGAAAGGCTGGAAAAAGATATACCATGCCAACAGAAATGGAAAAAGAGTGGGCGTAGCCATCTTAATATCGGACAACATAAACTTTACCACAAAAACTGTTAAGACAGACAAAGGGGGACACTATATAATGATTAAGGGATCAATTCAACAGGAAGATATAACAATTATCAATGTATATGCACCTAACTACAGGGCACCGGTTTATCTAAAAGATTTGTTAAGGGACTTAAAGGGAGACTTAGACCCCAACACAATAGTACTGGGGGACTTCAATACTCCACTCTCAGAAATAGATCAACAGAACAGAAGATCAACAAGGATACAGTAGATTTAAACGACACTATAGCCCAAATGGATCTAACAAATATATACAGAACTTTCAATCCTACAGCTAAAGATTTTACATTCTTCTCAGTAGTACATGGAACCTTCTCTAAGATTGACCACATACTAGGCCATAAAGCAAGTCTCAGCAAATTCAAAAGAATTAGAATCATACCATGCAACTTCTCAGACCATAAAGGAATGAAGTTGGAAATTAGCAACTCAGGAATCCCTAGAGCATACACAAACACATGGAGATTGAACAACATGCTCCTGAATGAACAATGGGTCATAGAAGAAATCAAGAGAAATCGAAAACTTTCTGGAAGTAAATGAGGATAACAGCACAACATACCAAAACTAATGGGACGCAGCAAAAGCAGTGTTAAGAGGAAAGTTTATATCAATAGGTGCCTACATCAAGAAATTGGAAAGGCACCAAATAGATGAGCTTTCAATTCACCTCAAGGATCTGGAAAACCTACAGCAAACCAGACCCAAATCTAGTAGGAGAAGAGAAATAATTAAAATCAGAGAAGAAATCAACAGGATTGAATCAAAAAAAAAAAAACATTACAAAAAAAATAAACAAAATTGACACCCCATTGGCCCAACTAACTAAAAAAAGAAGAGAAAAGACCCAAATCAATAAAATCAGAGATGAAAAAGGAAACATAACAACAGACACCACAGAAATAAAAAGAATCATCAGAAATTACTACAAGGACTTGTATGCCAGCAAACAGGGAAATCTATCAGAAATGGATAGATTCCTGGACACATGCAACCTACCTAAATTGAACCAGGAAGACATAGAAAACCTAAACAGACCCATAACTGAGACAGAAATTGAAACAGTAATAAAGGCCCTCCCAACAAAGAAAAGCCCAGGACTGGATGGATTCACTGCTGAATTCTACCAGACATTTAAAGAAGAACTGACTCCAATTCTTCTCAAACTATTCAGAACAATCGAAAAAGAGGGAGTCCTCCCAAATTCTTTCTATGAAGCCAGCATCACCTTAATTCCTAAGCCGGAAAAAGATGCAGCATTGAAAGAGAATTACAGACCAATATCCCTGATGAACATAGATGCAAAAATCCTCAATAAAATTCTCGCCAATAGAATGCAACAACACATCAGAAAGATCATCCACCCAGACCAAGTGGGATTCATCCCTGGTATGCAGGGATGGTTTAATGTGCGCAAGACAATCAATGTGATACACCACATTAACAGACTGCAGAAGAAAAACCATATGATTATCTCAATAGACGCTGAGAAAGCATTTGATAAAATACAACACCCTTTCATGATGAAAACTCTAAGCAAACTGGGTTTGGAAGGAACATTCCTCAATACAATCAAAGCAATCTATGAAAAACCCACAGTCAACATCCTATTGAATGGGGAAAAATTGGAAGCATTTCCACTGAGATCTGGTACCAGACAGGGATGCCCACTCTCACCACTGCTATTCAATATAGTTCTGGAATTTCTAGCCAGAGCTATTAGGCAAGAAAAAGTAATTAAAGGGATACAAATTGGGAAGGAAGAAGTCAAACTTTCCCTCTTTGCAGATGATATAATTCTTTATTGAGGAGACCCAAAGAACTCTACTAAGAGACTATTAGAACTCATAGAAGATTTTGGCAAAGTAGCAGGGTATAAAATCAATGCACAAAAATCAACAGCCTTTGTATACACAGGCAATGCCATGGCTGAGGAAGAACTTCTAAGATCAATCCCATTCACAATAGCTACAAAAACAATCAAATACCTTGGAATAAACTTAACATTATATTCTTAGAAGTTTAACTATGAACTACATTGGATCTGTACACTTTGTATTAATACAATATTAACCTGAGAAAAAATTTAAAACTATCAAAAATATATATTTAAAACTGTTCAGAGCTGGCAGCTGGATTCAATCACTCTCCATGCAATATTCACACACACTAACAATCAGTCAATCATGGCAGAACTATGAGGTAGGACTAAAGTATTCAGGTTTAGATGAAGACATGAACAGTAGGCTGAATTCAAAGTGCCACAGAAAACCATTGGTTCCTGGTAGCTACGGCTCTATGTGTTCCTCCTAGAATGAAAGGGCATTTTATAGAGGACTGAATATGGAGGTCTTTGTGGTGTTTTTCAGCACCTCTCCAGCTGGTTGAATGAATGAATGAGTCACAGGGAAAACTGCAGAAGAGTGGTTGCTTGTCCCACTTCATTCTTGAAGGATGCTAAAGATACAATAATGAATAAAAAAGAACTTGGCTCCTTTATTTCCTCAGAGAACCAAATCATAACAATACTTTCTCATTATTTTTCCTAATATCTCTAAGTCTACGTGTTCTTTGCCCCACTCTTCTTATCACTGTACCTTGCACTTTTGATATATAGTATTGCAATGAAGTACTTAAATGATTGTTTTCCCCAGAAACACCAGCAAGTTCTTTTTTTTAACTTTTATTTAATAAATATAAATTTCCAAAGTACAGCTTTTGGATTACAGTGTCTTCCCCCCCCCCATAACCTCCCTCCCACCAGCAACAATCCCATCTCCCGCTCCCTCTCCCATCCCATTCACATCATGATTCATTTTCAATTATCTTTATATACCAAAGATCAACTTAGTATATACTAAGTAAAGATTTCAACAGTTTACACCCACACAGAAACACAAAGTGTAAAGTACTGTTTGAGTACTAGTTATAGCATTAATTCACATTGGACAGAACATTAAGAACAGAGATCCTACATGGGGAATAAGTGCACAGTGACTCCTGTTGTTGACTTAACAAATTGACACTCATGTTTATGACATCACTAATCACCGTAGGCTCTTGTCATGAGTTGCCAAGGCTATGGAAGCCTTTTGATTTCGCCAACTCCGATCTTATTTAGACAAGGTCATAGTCAAAGTGGAAGTTCTCTCCTCCCTTCAGAGAAAAGTACCTCCTTCTTTGATGGCCCATTCTTTCCACTGAGAACTCACTCGCAGAGATCTTTCATTTAGGTCATTTTTTTTTCCAACAGTGCCTTGGCTTTTCATGCCTGAAATACTCTCATGGGATCTTCACCCAGTTCCGAATGCCTTAAGGGCTGAATCCAAGGCCAGAGTGCTGTTTACAACATCTGCCATTCTATGAGACTGCTGTGTATCCCGCTTCACAGCTTCGCAGGTTGGATCATTCTCTCCTTTTTAATTCTGTCAGTATTAGCAGACACTAGTCTTGTTTATGTGATCTCTTTGACTCTTTTTTTTTTAAACTTTTATTTAATGAATATAAATTTCCAAAGTACGGCTTATGGATTACAATGGCTTCCCCCCATAACGTCTCTCCCACCCGCAACCCTCCCCTTTCCCATTCCCTCTCCCCTTCCATTCACATGAGGATGCATTTTCGATTCTCTTTATATACAGACGATCAGTTTAGCTTACATTAAGTAAAGATTTCAACAGTTTGCTAACACACAGAAACATAAAGTGAAAAAATAATAGATGGTTTTTTAAATGATGATGAAATCAGATCAGACCTATTGTCATGTTTAATCCCAGCGAGAGTCAAGTTGGGAATTGATAATTTCTTCTTTTTTTTTTTTTTTACAGAAGATCAGTTTAGTATACATTAAGTAAAGATTTCAACAGTTTGCACCCCCATAGAAACACAAAGCAAAATATACTGTTTGAGTGCTCATTATAGCATTAAGTCTCAATGTACAGCACATTAAGGACAGAGATCCTACATGAGGAGTAAGTGCACAGTGACTCCTGTTGTTGACTTTACAAATTGACACTCCTGTTTATGGCGTCAGTAATCTCCCTATGCACCAGTCATGAGTTTCCAAGGCTATGGAAGCCCCTTGAGTTCTCTGACTCTTATCTTGTTTAGACAAGGTCATAGTCAAAGTGGAGGTTCTCTCCTCCCTTCAGAGAAAGGTACCTCCTTCTTTGAAGACCTGTTCTTTCCACTGGTATCTCACTCACAGAGATCTTTCATTTAGGGTTTTTTTTTTTCCCCGGAGTGTCTTGGCTTTCCATGCCTGAAATACTCTCATGGGCTTTTCAGCCAGATCCGAATGCCTTTAGGGCTGATTCTGAGGCCAGAGTGCTGTTTAGGACATCCACCATTCTATGAGTCTGCTGAGTATCTCGCTTCCCATGTTGGATCACTCTCCCCTTTATTTATTCTATCGGTTAGTATTAGCAGGTACTAGACTTGTTTATGTGCTCCCTTTGACTCTTAGTCCTTTCATTATGATCAATTGTGAACTGAAATTGATCACTTGGACTAGTGAGATGGCATTGGTACATGTCACCTCGATGGGATTGAATTGGAGTCCCCTGGTATGTTTCTAACTCTACCATTTGGGGCAAGTCAGCTTGAGCATGTCCCAAATTGTACATCTCTTCCCTCTCTTATTCCCACTCTTATGTTTAACAGGGATCACATTTCAGTTAAATTTCAACACTTAAGAATAACTGTGTGGTAATTACAGAATTAAACCAGTCATATTAAGTAGAACAGACAAAAAAAACTGTAATTACGATAAATTGTGAACTGAAATTGATCACTTGGACTAGTGAGATGGCATTGGTACATGCCAACTTGATGGGATTGAATTGGAATCCCGTGGCACGTTTCTAACTCTACCATTTGGGGAAAGTCCAATTGAGTATGTCCCAAACTGTACATCATCTCCCTCTCTTATTCCCACTCTTATATTTAACAGGGATCACTTTTCAGTTAAATTTAAATACCTAAGAATAATTGTGTGTTAATTACAGAGTTCAACCAATAGTATTAAGTAGAAGAAAAAATACTAAAAGGGATAAAGTAGTAAGTTGTTCCTTGACAGTCAGGAGAAGGGCCGATCAAGTCATTGTTTCTCATAGTGTCCATTTTGGTTCAACAGATTTCCTTTTTGGTGCTCCATTAGTTGTCACCAATCAGGGAGAACATATGATATTTGTCCCTTTGTGACTGGCTTGTTTCACTCAGCATGATGTTTTCCAGATTACTCCATTTTGTTGCAAATGACTGGATTTCATTTTTTTTTTACTGTTGTAAAGTATTCTATAGAGTACATATCCCGTAATTTCTCTATCCAGTCTAATGCTAATGAGCTTTTAGGTTCAATCAGGTTCTTAGCTATTGTGAATTGAGCTGCAATAAACATTGAGGTGCAGACAGCTTTTTTGTTTGCCTATTAAATTTTCTTTGGGTAAATTCCCTGGAGTGGGATGGCTGGGTTGTACGGTAGGGTTATATTCAGGTTTCTGAGAAATCTCCAAACTGACTTCCATAGTGACTTTAGCAGTTTGCATTTCCACGAACAGTGGATTAGTGTCCCTTTTTCTCCACATCCTCGCCAGCATCTGTTGTTGGTAGATTTCTGAATGTGAGCCATTCAAACCGGGGTGAGGTGAAACCTCATTGTGGTTTTGATTTGCACTTCCTTGGTTGCTAGTGATCCTGAACATTTTTTCACGTGTCTGTTGGCCATTTGGATTTCCTATTTTGAAAAATGTCTATTGAGGTCCTTGGCCCATCTCTTAAGTGGTTGTTTTTGTTATTGTTGTGGAGTTTCTAGATTTCTTTGTAGATTCTGGTTATTAATCCTTTATCAGTTGCATGCTTTGCAAATATTTTTTCCCATTCTGTCAGTTGCCTCTTCACTTTCCTGACTGTTTGTTTCGAAGTACAGAAACTTCTCAATTTGATGCGATCCCAATTGTTAATTTTGGCTTTGACTGCCTGTGCCTCCGGGGTCTTTTCGAAGAAGTCTTTGCCGGTGCCTATGTCTTGCAGGGTTTCTCCAATGGTTTTGGATCGTAGATTTAGATCTTTAATCCATGTTGATTGGATTTTTGTGTATGGTGTAGGGCAAGAGTCTTGCTTCATGCTTCTGCACGTGGAAATCCAGTTATCCCAGCACCATTTATGGAATAGATTGTCCTTACTCCAGGAATTTACTTTAGACCCTTGATCAACTATAAGTTGTCTGTAGATGTTTGGATTGATTTCTGGTGATTCTATTCTGTTCCATTGGTCTTTCCATCTGTTTCTGTAGCAGTATCATGTTGTTTTGATTACAACTGCCATGTAGTATGTCCTGAAATCTGGTATTATGATGCCTCCGGCTTTGTTTTTGTTGTACAAGATTGCTTTAGCTATTCGAGGTCTCTGGTATCTCCCTATGAATTTCAGCATCAGTTTTTCCAGATCTGAGAAGAATGTCTTTGGTATTATGATTGGCATCGCCTTGAAATTATAAATTGCTTTTGGGAGAATGGACATTTTGATGATATTGATTCTTCCAATCCATGAACATATAAGATTTTTCCATTTTTTGGTATCCTCTTCTATTTCTTTCTTTAAGATTTTGTAAATCTCATCGTAGAGATCTTTAATGTCCTTGGTTAAGTTTGTTCCAAGGTATTTGATTGTTTTTGTGGCTATTGTGAATGGGATTGATCTTAGCGGTTCTTTCTCAGCCGAGGAATTGCCTGTGTATACAAAGGCTGTTGATTTTTGTGCATTGATTTTATATCCTGCTACTTTGCCAAACTCTTCTATGAGTTCCAATAGTCTCTCAGTAGAGTTCTTTGGATTCCCCTAAATTAAGAATCATATCGTCTACAAAGAGGGAAAGTTTGACTTCTTCCTTCCCAATTTGTATCCCTTTAATTACTTTTTTCTTGCCTAATTGCTCTGGCTAAAACTTCCAGCACCTGCAAGTTCTGCAAAAGGATCAATAGCATGTCTTATTTATCTCTGCTAGCACCTAGCATGCATGCACTCCTTGGACTATAGATAACCAATGCATGAGGGTAGAAATGCAGCTCAGCTGCAACCCTCCTGTGGCTGAAAAAGCTCATTCTTCTCACATTCACCACTCCTAACTCCACAGATACACTGAAAGCCTTGTTAGAGATATATTGCCAGAGCTTTGGGCTGAGTCATTCCCATCTGCCTTCAGCTGGTGGAATTATTCAGAGTAGTATTTAGTATAGATGTCCTTGTTTGCTGCCAATCTTTATGAAATATTACCATATATTCCTAATGTTTTTTTTTTTTGACAGGCAGAGTGGACAGTGAGAGATAGAGAGAGAAAGGTCTTCCTTTTGCCATTGGTCCACCCTCCAATGGCCACTGTGACCTGCGCACTTCGGCCGGCACACCGCGCTGATCCGAAGCCAGGAGCCAGGTGCTTATCCTGGTCTCCCATGGGGTGCAGGGCCCAAGCCATATATTCCTAATCTTTTGCTGGCTGTATACATGGCATATAGAGGGATATGGTTAACAGTAGCTCCAGAGTAAAACTGTGGGAGTCTGCTTTGTCTAGCACATGCCACAGAAACTCCCCAATTAGACTCAAATGGGGTGTCACTTCTTATTTAGCTAAAGTAACCACTTAAAATCACCACTTTTCTCTTTCAATAGGTAAGTGTTTCCTTTCTGTCTGTCCAGAAGAGTACCCCACAGTAGACACTCAACGAACATTTGATGATTGTAGGAACTGTTGAGAAGGAACCTCCATCCGCATCTCATGACTTCTTGGGTAGTTTATTCTCAGCAACTTATAAATAAATGATAGATGGAGCTAGATTGCAGCCTCCCCTCCTCATCTGTGAACTCCCTTTTCTACCTTTCTACACATGCCCCCAATTCTGCAGGGCAGAATTACCACAGTTAAAAATTTCTATTTTGGAAGCATAGCTAACAGATTGCAATTCGAATGAAGGCCTTTGCAAGTTATAGAACTCCTGACTTTCCAAGCAAGAGTTTCTTTTTAGAACTACCTATGTTTCAGTAACAACATGGAGAAATGTAGCATCTAATTCCAGGTTAAAAGATAATCTGGTGTTTTCTACCTTACAGGGTTTACAAAATAGCCTTCCACCAGAGATACAAAAGAGTCAAAACTGCAATTATAGGGGCCGGCGTGTGGGGAGCCATTGCACGGCGCCCTAAAGATGGCGCCGGCTCCTTTCTCCCGGAAGGACTGGCGAGAAACAAACAACTCCTAATAAGGAGATGGCTGAGCTCCCTTCCGGCTTCCGCATTGCTGTACCTATCAATCCTTGCCACTTGGCTGCTTTTGATTGGTGTGCTGATGGCTATAAGAGGGATGGGAGAGGGAAGGAGGCGGAAGAAGAAGCTTGTTCAAGGTTCCTGAATAAACTGCTTGAAGAAGAGTTCGGGTCGTGTCTTCCTTGCTGGTCGAGGGACACGACAACTGGTGGCCCGTACGGGGAACCATCTCAAACGTGAACTCAGAACTTCCTGCAGTCAGGGCAGCGCTGGTAAGTCCCCCAGGAAAATAAGGTGGGGATCCGCGATAAGAGCGGGCAGTCCTGCGACAATAGCGGGAGGATAGCTCTGCGATTAAAGCAGAGGAAGTTCTGTGACAAAAGCAGAAGGAGCTCTGACCCGTGGCCAGGGAAAGAGTAAAATTTTAGACGGTGGGTAATTCACAGTCCCATGAAATTTTTCTGGCGCTGAATGCGCTGCTTCGGGAAAACGGTTTGAAACTTAAGCCTAGTACGTTGCATAGGTTTTTACGTAACTGCGATACCATTGCACCCTGGTATGGGGTTTCGGGAAGCCTTACTATCCCTTCATGGGACAAACTAGGCAGGGATTTGGATTTTGCATTTGAACAGGGTAATCTCGAAAGGGGAGTGAGACCAATATGGAAGTTAGTGCGAGCATGCCTCGAGGATGAGCAGTGTAGTGAAGCTATTCTGAGCGGTCAAGCTGCCTTGGAGGAGCTTCAGGAAGAGCGCTCCGAGAGAGCTGCCAGTGAAAAAGGGAAAACTTTGAAGGATAGTCAGAAAAGAACTAGGAAAAAACTGTACCCCAATCTTTCCGAGTTGCGCAGCCCCTCCTCAGTAAGTAGTACTAGTGCAGAAAGTAGCTCAGAAAGCAGCAGTGAGTCTGAAGAGTGTGGCGATAACAAAGAGTCTGGTATAAAGCAAGTACGGGAATTGAATCGGTAAATGAGGATTTCCAAAAATTACAGCTGCTGAGCCATTACCAGTTGTTGTCAGATTCCTTATATGTGGTGAACGCATTAAAGATATTGGAAACCGCAGGACCGATTAAACCTTCTAGCCCAATTGTATCCCTAATGTCAGGTGATTGCTCATTGTCTGGATGCATGGGCCGCCTGGGGGAGACCCCAGGTGCTAAAAACTGATAATGGCCTGGACTATACATCTCAAACCTTTACCACCTTTTGCCAAAAAATGGAGGTTCAACTTGTCCATGGATTGCCATACAATCCTCAGGGCCAGGGCATAATTGAGCGAGCACACCGCACACTGAAAGAATATCTTTTAAAACAAAAAGGGGGATGCGACAGGCCAGGAAAAAGAGAGAGGAAAAATTCCACAGGTATCTTGACCTAGAGAAAAGTCTTAATTCGATAACCCTTTCCAACTTGATGGGTTTTTCTCTTTACAGTTAATAAAAACTTAAGCAATGGGCTCATATGCTGATAATTCTTTTCTGTGCTGCTGTAGCTAACTTATCTAATGAGAGTTTTCATGTGTCTTGAAGGTTTCACAATTTTCTATTGCCAGTATGAGTCTTGATTGGAAAAACTGCACCATGAAGCTGTTTACGTTATATCTTTAAGGTTTGAGTGAGTACCTAACTCTGATTAGATCTAGTCCACAGCCTTGGTTAAACGTATTAATTTTTGACTAAAATGGTTTGACTCTCTGATAGTTTAAATTCTAAACTGAATCTTTCAACTTTGGGGCTTCCAGTCGGATCCCTGGAACTCTCAAAGGATGGGACTCTAAATTTGTTAAAGTAACAGCTGTTTGAGTCAATTCAAATTGTACGAAGTGTATTAAAATGTAGTAAATGATGTCAAATCTATGTTGTATTCATGTTTTTGCTTTTCAGCTAAAGTAGTCTTATAAAAATGAGAGTAAATTCTGTGTATACAAGCCTTTATGTTAACTCAAGTAAGCCAATACAGATTGGTTCAGAAAGTTGGGTTAATGCAAACGCCCTTTGGTTCACTTGCTCAGTTTTACATTTACATGTCTTTGATATGCTTTAAACTTGTTTCTCTTAAGGATGAAGATCTTTTCAAAGTTGTAAATATGCACTAGTGACTGTTGCTGCCCAAGTGGTGTTATCCTTCCTTATGTTACTTAAAAGCATGGGAATGTAATTTTGACTTTTAATTCAGATAATGGTGTGGTATTCATTAATAGCTCAGTGTTTTAAGTTATCCAGGCATCGGTGCTAAGTAAAATATGGAAAATGTATTATGTGTACTTTTAACATCTTAAATTTGATAAGAGAGACTTTTAAGTTTGCCAGCATGTATTCTCATAGGTTGTCCATACATGATAATTCAAGACTGTAAAAGTAACTACAGGTATAAAGTTTCAGAAGGTGTGAGCAAGTCATGAAAAGTTGTAAAAAGTTTACGATTTTAAAGCATTGTTTACAGAGTTTTCTATAAGTTAAATGTTAATGCCAAAATTACACTAACCTAAAGTTGAAGTCTGATCTTCTAACAATGGGATTTTTTAAAAATGTGTACTAATGTTATTAATTATCTGGAAATGGTCTCAATTGTAAATCTTAAAATCTGTTGTTGCAAAAACTGTAACGTCTCTTTTTAACAGTGTCTGCTTAATCAGTTACTCTGCCATTTCTAAAGTTAGGTCGTGTAAGCTCTTTTTAACTCTGTTAAATAGTTCTGAGTTATGTGATAATTTCATGTGCTAACTCTTATGTTCAAGGTTTTTGTATTTCTGGTTTACCTAAAAATTCATGTTCTGCCAAGTAAATGTGTACTCTACTGTCTGTTAAGTTATGATTGATAAAAAGTATTAAGTCTTAAAAAGTTATGTTAAATATTATTATGATCAGATCTGGTCTAAAAGTGTTAAAATCACCCTGACTAAATGTTAAGGAATTCTATTTTGACCAGATAGATACTCTAAGTTCTCTTGGCACCTTTAACAGACTTTCTGAAAATCAAAGTTCTAAATTCTCTGGACTTTTGGTATCTCCAGAGGGCCCCTGGAGATGTCAAAAGATATATCTCTCATCTTGCAGAGATAATAACCAATCGGGCTGTTTAGATTAAAAGTGGTGCCAAGATGTGAAATGATGCTAAACTTCAGCTATAAACGTGTTTCTTTCTAGCTGCTCCAGTCTCTGGCTCAGAAGCCAGATCCTTTAAAGAGGGACTGACAAAGTCTAAGAAGCATCCCATGGTCATGATTTGCATCACCTCAATGCCCAGACCTTATGATTAAGATAGGGAATCACCCGGGAACAGGCAAGGCAAATTGTAAAATCCTGCCCTTCCTGTGTCACATTTCTCCCGGTCCCTTATTATGGTGTAAATCCTAGAGGTTTTATGCCGAATCAGCTTTGGCAGATGGATGTCACCCATTTCCCTGAATTTGGTAAACTAAAATACATGCATGTTTCTTTAGATACATGTTCAGGTTTTGTTTTTGCCACCCCACAATGCGGCGAGGCTGCCAAACATCTCTCATTGCCTTCAGGCCTTTGCTGTTCTAGGAACCCCTATACAGATAAAAACTGATAATGGCCCAGCGTATACTTCCAACTCTTTTAAGCACTTCTGTACTAACTTCCACATCTCTCATCACCGGGATTCCTTATAATCCCCAGGGACAAGGTATTGTGGAACGAGCACATGCCACATTAAAAAATTATTTACAAAAAATAAAAAAGGGGGAATACGGGACCATGGCATATTCCCCACAAAAATGGTTATCACATGCTCTTTTCATTTTAAATTTTCTAATACTGGATAATCAAAGGAAAACTGCAGCTGATCGTCACTGGCATCCTGAAATCAAAAGACAACAAGTCTATGTGAAGTGGAAAGACCCTCTAACTGCTCAATGGTATGGACCTGACCCTGTTTTAATATGGGGACGTGGACATGTTTCTATATTCTCGATGGTTACCTGAGCGACTGGTGCGGCAAACAGACAATGTCACAAAGCAGCCTCTCTATCTTCATTATAACATTGCTGATTGGGATCGTTACTGCAGCCATTATAACCGCCATTTCCATTGCAGCTGTGGGCGCTACAACAGCTGCTATAGCGCTCACAGGGACAGTTCAAACTGCTAATACCCTGAATAATTTAACAGCCTCCGTGGCTGCTGCTTTGGATACTCAGACATCCTTAAATGCACAAATAAAGGGAGGCTTGATGATTGTTAATCAGCGTGTGGATTTGGTACAGGAGCAGGTGGATACTCTCTGGCAGCTTGCTCAGCTAGGATGTGAGTGGAAATTTTCAGGGTTGTGTGTGACCTCTGTTCAGTACGATAACATGACTCAGGCAGCAAATTACTCTAAACAGTTGTCTCAGATGCTCTTGCAGAATTGGTCCGCAGAATTTGACTACACCTTGAAGCAACTGCGCCTTGCCGTGGTCACCATCAACTCCACACGTGTGGATGTCTCCTTCGCATCTGGATTGTCATCCTGGATCCGCACAGCCGTCTCCAACCTGAAGGAGTGGGCGGGACTTGGAGCTTTGACGGGGTTGCTGTTACTTGTTGTGTTATTTTGCCTGTGGTGTTTGTGCAGGATGAGGACAGCTCATTGGCGGGAACTGGCCATGATAGCTCAAGCCTTTTATGCCCTTGAGGCTGGACAATCGTGGCAAGCATGGCTGGCCTTCCTTGAATGCTAGGCATGGGTGCAGGGTGCGAGGCAAAGCACTGCAGAGAGAACGAGCCATTACGTTCTCTGGAAGGCAAGTCTGTCTGCATGTGGGTTGGCATCCCAGATCCCACCCCCGCGAAAAGGATGCTGTTCCAGGTGGATGCCTGGCAGTGGGGGACAGACCCCTACCTTCTCCTGTAATCCTTAGATGCCTGGTTCTAAAACAAAAAGGGGGAACTGTGGGGAGCCATTGCACGGCGCCCTAAAGATGGCGCCGGCTCCTTTCTCCCGGAAGGACTGGCGAGAAACAAACAACTCCTAATAAGGAGATGGCTGAGCTCCCTTCCGGCTTCCGCATTGCTGTACCTATCAATCCTTGCCACTTGGCTGCTTTTGATTGGTGTGCTGATGGCTATAAGAGGGATGGGAGAGGGAAGGAGGCGGAAGAAGAAGCTTGTTCAAGGTTCCTGAATAAACTGCTTGAAGAAGAGTTCGGGTCGTGTCTTCCTTGCTGGTCGAGGGACGCGACACCGGCGCTGTGGCATAGCGGGTAAAACAGCCGCCTACAGTGCTCAAATCCCATATGGATGCCAGTTCAAGTCCCAGCTGCTCTACTTCCAATCCAGCTGTCTGCTATGGTCTGGGAAAACAGTAGAAGATGGCCCAAGTGCTTGGGCCCCTGCACCCGCATAGGAAGACCCAGAGGAGACTCCTGGCTCCTGGCTTAGGATCAGCTCAGCTCCTGCCAATGCGGCCAACTGGGGAGTGAACCAGCGGATGGAAGACTTCTCTCTCTTACTGCCTGTCTTCTTTCTGTGTAACTCTGACTTTCAAGTAAATAAATAAATTTTTTAAAAATGCAGTAATAAAGTGAACAATATAGATTAGACTGTGGTTGAAAAAACTGTGAAATTTAATTTCTTCATTCCATAGAGGCACCAACCAAAAACCAGGCAGGTAACTGTCCAGCCTGCTTCTTTGTGTCCTAACCAGAAGTGAACTTAGCACTGGCGAAGACATTTGAGCCTTTTCGGAATGATTTGCGGAGTCTTACTTGTACTTAATGTACTTTTCCAAGAGACTGGCACTAAGAGACTCCTTACTACTCAACTAGTGGGAAATTGTTTAAGCCTGTTTTTTCAAGTCTACCAATTGTACTCAAGAGTTTTATGTTCAGCTGTAAATGTTCCTCTTGGTATTTCAAAAATTGTTAGAGTATTTCTTATGTGATCATCTCAATGGGCATTTTTTTGAAGTCAAAAGGCCAATAATGCTTTATCTTTAGGAAAGACTTTTTATTTCGAAAAGTCCTTAACCTCAATCAAAGAGCAAAACAGAATCTCAAGAAAAAATCCCAACTGGGGAGATTTTTGGAAAACCTGAGAGAACGAAGGCTATGATAGAAAAGTAGACTGGAAATTATCTCCCTTCTAGAAACAAACATGATTAACCACCAGAAGCTTTTCTTTTTAAAAATATTTATTTATTTATCTATCTACCTATCTATTTATTTATTTATTTTTGTTTTATTTTTGAAAGAGAGAAAAAGAGAGAAAGAAGAGAGGGGGGAGAGAGAGAGAGAGACCTTCCATCCACTGGTTCAATTTCCAAATGCCTACAAAAACCAAGGTTGGATCAGATCAAAACCAGGAACAAGGAACTCAATCCAGGTCTACCAAAAGGGTGGCTACTTCCCAGCATGCATATTAACAGGAATCTGAATTGGAAGTGAAATAGGTAGGACTCAAACCAGGCACTCCAGTATAGGATGCAGGTATCCCAAGTGGCAACTTAGCAGCTGTGCCAAACATTCACCTCCAGAAGGCTTTCTTGCTCAAGGATGTCGCAATGAGAAACACATAATCTCCAATGTTCTCTAGTAGTTTAGTGATATCGGGTCATAGATTTAGGTCTGTGATCTATTTTGAGTGAATTTTTGTGTAAGGTGTAAGGTAGGGGTCTTGTTTCATACTTCTGTATGCAGAGATCTAATTTTCCCGGCACCGTTTGTT
This sequence comes from Oryctolagus cuniculus, assembly GCF_051225735.1. NCBI lineage: Eukaryota > Metazoa > Chordata > Mammalia > Lagomorpha > Leporidae > Oryctolagus > Oryctolagus cuniculus. Next base: position 80,417,497 of record NC_142888.1, on the reverse strand, counting down.
GAAGAGACTGTCCTTGCTCCAGGGATTGATTTTAGCTGTGTTTTCAAAGATGAGTTGGTTGTAGGTGCATGGATTGATTTCTGGAGTTTCTGTTCTGTTCATTGGTCTACAGTCTGCTTTTTTGCCAGTACCAAGCTATTTTGATTATAGCTGCTTTGTAGCATGTTTGTTTAAAAAATTGTATTTTTTAACTTTTTTATTATTAACTTATTTTTAAATTTTATTTAATAAATATAAATTTCCAAAGTACAGCTTTTGGATTACAGTGGATCCCCCCCCCATAACCTCCCTCCCACCGGCAACCATCCCATCTCCCACTCCCTCTCCCATCCCATTCACATCAAGTTTCATTTTCAATTATCTTTATATAGAGAAGATCAATTTAGTGTATACTGAGTAAAGATGTCAACGGTTTGCACCCACACAGAAACATAAAGTATAAAGTACTGTTTGAGTATTAGTTATACTATTAATTCACATAGTACAACACACTAAGGACAGAGATCCTACATGGGGAATAAGTGCACAGTGACTCCTGTTGTTGACTTAACAAATTGACACTCTTGTTTATGGTGTCAGTAATCACCCAAGGCTCTTGTCATGAGTTGCCAAAGCTATGGAAGTCTTTTGATTTCGCCAACTCCGATCTTATTTAGACAAGGTCATAGTATTATTAACTTCTAATGCCCTTGCATTCATCTTTCATTTATTCTAAATAAGCTATCAATATCTGTGTATTACTAAATGCATGTATGTTAAATCCAGCCTTTGCAAAAAAAAAAAAAAAAGCATTAAAAGCACATTCGAATCTACTCTGAAATGACCATTACACATCACCTTTGTGAGACTTATCATTTTTGAGGAAGACTTAATGCCACCTGTAAAAATAGCAGTGGGTAATTGAAGATCACACTTTTATTTAATAAATATAAATATCCAAAGTACAGCTTATGGATTACAATGGCTCCCCCCCCATAACTTCCCTCCCACCCGCAACCCTCCCATCTCCCGCTCCCTCTCCCATTCCATTCACATCAAGATTCATTTCAATTCTCTGTATATACAGAAGATCAATTTAGCATATATTAAGTAAAGATTTCAACAGTTTGCACCTACACAGAAACACAAAGTAAAAAACAATGTAGTATATCTTGGAATCTGGTGTTGTGATACCTCCGGCTTTGTTTTTGTTATATAAGTTTACTTTAGTTATTCAGGTTCTCTTGTGTATCCATAAGGATTTTAACATCACCTTTTCTAGATCTTCAAATAATGTCGTTGGTATTTTGATTGAGATCGCATTGAATCTGTTAACTGTTTTCGGTAGTACAGACATTTTGATGATATTAATTTTTCCAATCCACAAACATGGAAGGATTTTCCATTTCTTGTGTCTTCTTCTATTTCATTCTTTAATGATTTGTAATTTTCATCATCGAGATCTTTGATGTTGTTGATTAAATTTATTCCAAGGTATTTAGATTTTTTTGTAGCTATTGTGAGAGGGATTGGTTTAGAAGCTCTTTCTCAGCCACGGCATTCTCTGTGTATGCAAAGGCTATTGATTTTTGTGTGTTAATTTTATATCCTACCACTTTATCAAACTCTCTTTTAAGTTCCAATGGTCTAATGACTGGATAAAGAAATTATGGCATTTATATACTATGGAATACTACTCAAAAATTAAAAAAAGAAAGAAAGAAAGAAATCCTGTCTTGCAACAAAATGGATGCAACTGGAAGCCATTCTATTTAGTGAAGTTAGCCAGTCCCAAAAAGACATATACTATATGTTTTCCCTGATCTTTAGTAACTAATAGAGTATTTAAAATATAATGTAGAGGACTAAATTGACATTTGATAATTAATGATTGTTTACAGCCATTGTCTCTACTGTTGACAAAAAAATGTTGTTTTCTTTCATGCTATTTGTTGAACTCTTTACTGTGCAGTTAATCTTGTCAGATAAAGAAAACTGAAAATAGATTTTTGTAAAAATTAAGAGTGAGAATAGGAGAGAGAAGAAGAAGAAGGATGGGAGTGTCTGTGGGAGAGCCAGTAGGATAGGAAGAATCACTATTTCTAAATTTTTATAAAGATTTATTTTATAATTTATATGAAAATCAGAGTTACACAGAGGGAGAAGGAGAGGCACAGAGAGAGAGAGAGAGAGAGAGGTTTTCCATCTGATGGTTCACTCCTAATTGGCCGCAACGGTTGGAGCTGTGCCAATCTGAAGCCAGGAGCTAGGAGCTTCTTCCGGGTCTCCCACGTGGGTGCAGGGGCCCAAGGACTTGGGCCATCCTCCACTGCTTTTCCAGGCCATAGTAGAGAGCTGGATTGGAAGTGGAGCAGCTGGGTCTCGAACCGGTGTCCATATGGGATGCTGGCACTTCAGGCTGCGGCTTTACCTGCTATGCCACAGCGCCAGCCCCAATTTCTAAATTTTTATATTTGAAATGCAAGTTTGTATATCTTAGATAAATGTTAAAAAATAAATAAAAATATTGAAAAGTACAAAATCCTATTTCAAGCCACAAAAAAGAAATAGGAACTGTGAGCTACAGAAAAAAATACCATCTTGCTCTCCAGAAGTTTGCCAATAAAGAAATTTCCTCTGGTTGCTAAACTCATCCATTATCTGGCTAGCCTCTCCCACCTTGTTCTGGATCACTCTTCTCATTGTGCATCAGGGATTCACATCTTGTTTCTGTCCATTAACTATTCTTTCCTTGGCATCTTTCCATTTTCTCTTTCTTTTGCCTGGAATGCCCTCATCCTCAATTGTTCCCTAAATGGATCCCCTTTATTATCATCAGCTCAAAAAACCTTCCTTAACCATTCTACCTAATGTAGTTCCTCCCATCATTTATTTTCTTCAAAACATCATTATAGAGAGTCCCGGAGTCAAAGCCGGTTCCCAACCCAGTCCTGTCCCGCAGTCGCCTGGCTCCTCTTTCCTTCCAACATGACAGATGCCGCTGTGTCCTTCGCCAAGGACTTTCTGGCAGGTGGAGTGGCTGCGGCCATCTCCAAGACCGCGGTAGCGCCCATCGAGAGGGTCAAGCTGCTGCTGCAGGTGCAGCATGCCAGCAAGCAAATCACTGCCGATAAGCAATACAAGGGCATTATAGACTGCGTGGTTCGTATCCCCAAGGAGCAGGGAGTCCTGTCCTTCTGGCGTGGTAACCTGGCCAATGTCATCAGATACTTCCCCACCCAGGCTCTCAACTTTGCCTTCAAAGATAAATACAAGCAGATCTTTCTGGGTGGCGTGGACAAGAGGACCCAGTTTTGGCGCTACTTTGCAGGAAATCTGGCATCAGGTGGTGCTGCTGGAGCCACATCCTTGTGTTTTGTGTACCCTCTTGATTTTGCCCGTACCCGTCTAGCAGCTGACGTGGGCAAAGCTGGAGCTGAAAGGGAATTCAGAGGCCTCGGCGACTGCCTGGTTAAGATCTACAAATCTGATGGGATTAGGGGCCTGTACCAAGGCTTTAATGTGTCTGTACAGGGCATTATCATCTACCGGGCTGCCTACTTCGGTATCTATGACACCGCAAAAGGAATGCTTCCAGATCCCAAGAACACGCACATCTTCATCAGCTGGATGATCGCGCAGTCTGTCACTGCTGTTGCTGGGTTGACTTCCTATCCATTTGACACTGTTCGTCGGCGCATGATGATGCAGTCCGGGCGTAAAGGAACTGATATCATGTACACAGGCACACTTGACTGCTGGAGGAAGATTGCTCGTGATGAAGGAGGCAAAGCGTTTTTCAAGGGTGCATGGTCTAACGTCCTCAGAGGCATGGGTGGTGCTTTTGTGCTTGTCTTGTATGATGAAATCAAGAAGTTCACATAAGTTATTCCCTAGGTTTGTTCCCCTGTAAACAGGCATGTTGTATTATAATCTTGAGCATTCTCGACAGGCTCTTGTCTGTCTTATCAAAAGCAACTATGTGCTGGTTGAAAATGGGAAGCAATAATATTCTTCTGACCAGTTTTCTCTTAAAGCCATTTCCATGATGATGATGATGATGGGACTCAATTACATTTTTTTATTTCAGTCACTCCTGATAAATAATTTGAAGAAATAAAAATATACACAATAAAAAAAAACATCATTATAACTAAACATTGAATATTATTATTTTGTTTATTTCTCTATAATATAAATACTATGAGGATAGGCACTGAGTCTTGTTCACAATTGAATCCCCAACAGCAACACTATGCTTGTCATGCAGTAGTTGTTTAAAAATAAGTATTTGGGGCTGGCGCTGTGGCATAACAGGTAAAAGCCACTGCCTGCAGTGCCAGCATCCCATATGGGTGCCGGTTCAAGTCCTGGCTGCTCCATTTCCTATACAGCTCTCTGTTATGGTCTGGGAAAACAGTGGAGGATGGCCCAAGTGCTTGGGCCCCTGCATCCACGTGGGAGACCCAGAAAAAGTTTCTGGCTCCTGGCTTTGGATCGGCGCAGCTCCAGCCGTTGTGGCCAATTGGGGAGTGAACCATCACATGGAAGACCTGTCTCTCTCTCTCTCTCTCTGCCTCTCCTTCTCTCTCTGTGTAACTCTGACTTTCAAATAAATAAATCTTTAAAAAATAAACTGATCTTCTGTATATAAAGAAAAATGAAAATGAATCTTGATGTGAATGGAAGGGGAGAGGGAGTGGGAAAGGGGAGGGTTGGGGTGGGAGGGACGTTATGGGGGAGGAGCCATTGTAATCCATAAGCTGTACTTTGAAAATTTATATTAATTAAATAAAAGTTTAAAAAAATAAAAATAATTTTTCAATGAATGAATGAAATCATATGATGCACACACATCCACCATATATACCAATATATTGGAAATACCTTGGGCAATGTTGTGAATGTTTGCTTCCCTAGGATCCATTTTCTCTTCTTTTGGCAGTGATCCTGATCTTCCCCTTTCCAATTTCCACCTAAATCTAGCCTTAGAGTGTGGAATGTTTGATCTGGACATAAGCCAAGAAGTGTGTCACATTCCCCTGGCCACAGTTATTGATTCAGAGGTTGGTAGAGTCAGAGCTAAGCTCAGGACTGTATTGGGAATGTTTAAAGACTTTATTTCCTTTGGCAGAGTGGGTGAGATTGGCACTAAATCAGCCATCTTGTAATCCTGAGTTTCAGAAAGAAGCTCTATGGAAGCTCACACTAGGGAGAGACCATTGCAAGGCATGCCTGTGAGTTAGGGTTGCACATGAACTAGACCTAGAAACAGATTGGGTTGGTTTTGTTACCCAATGATTTTCCATTTTTATTTTCCGAACTGTAAAGAAATTTAAAAGACTGAGAACTATGAATTTCAGAGAAGTGAATTGGCTTTCTTACAGTCCCATGCAAGTTAATCATAGACCCATTACTATTATCCAGACCCTCTGTCTCATTATTCAATATTCTTTCTATTCTTACAGGGAGCATTTTGGATCTGCAGTTGGCATTATGGGTGGAGGGGTAGATACACCTTGAAAACTCTGACATAAAATAAAAAATAGGATACTTTAAAAAGTTTGTTGGAAAATGGAATTAAAAAATAAGTTTACTTTGACACAAGAAATTAGATACCCATGTATAGTTTTTTTTTCATTATATTCATTTTCCACGAACTTTTGAAAGGCTTCTCATATACCAATAAGATAATACTCTGTCCATGTGGTTAGAGGAAAAATGCTAGTAGGGAATAAGAGATCAGGCAGAAAACATTAGTTCAGATGAGATTTGGGAAGGGAAAGAGAAGACATTCAAAGTGTTTGACCAGAATATTATGATTAACTGGAAAATGTGGATAATGGATGAAAAGACAAGCTAAGCAATTGTTACATTAGCCTAGATGTGACATATATGGGGTTATCTGGCATTTTAAAAAAATTGACCTCAGAAATACCTGTATGACTGTCTAGAAGCAAATCCAATTATGTTAATTTATTTGAATGCTTTAATATCTATGCCTCTATTATTAAGTGCATGTAAAATTAATTGTGCTATAAATGTTATGTCACTATTGTCAATGAATTGTGTTCCTGTATGCTCACTCAGCCTTTCAGGTTTGGTCCTCATTATAAAAAGAGAGTGAAAACTCTGCCAGCTACTTAAATTTATCATTTCTCACACATTCGCATTTGAGGATAGGTTTTTTTTCAACACCCAAAATGGAGATGGACTCCTCCCTCTATTGTGGGTGGCAATTTTGCAGTAAACCCCATAAGGAAAGGACAAAGCTATCCTATAACCTTTGACCCTGAGAAAAGCTGTCTACATGCTTACTCTGCTGTAGGAATGGAAGTGAAGCCACTTGTGCTTCTCCACCAAGTACCCACCAAGATGTACCCCAGGCTTCCATCTCTGGCAGGTGAGCAGGGAAGACTGTCTAGACCACCCCTCCCTGTGTTTATTTCTTGCACTATACTTAGCAACCTGTCAGAGGCAGAAGGACTGTACAATTAAAGAAGGTGTGCCAAAAAGAGCCTAGAAGAAATCTGCTGGCGATTGGCATAATTAATCATCAGCCCAACCTGAGCATTGGAGCTATTTATTTGGGAATTATAATAGTAACATGCTTATTCATGGCCCAATGACTGAATTTTCAGGTCAGATATTTCAAGGAACACATAAGTAATACACATATGTATGGTGTAGGAGAGGAGCTGAGTAGGTGAGCAGGATTGACAGAATGAAATAAGTCAATATACCAATGACCAAAGTCTGGATTTGCCTAGGACTGTCTGTAGTAGATCAATTAGCAACTGTTAAAAATTATTTTTAAAGATTTATTTGTTTATTTGAAAGCGGAGTTACACAGAGAAAGAGGAGAGACAGAAAGAGAGAGAGAGAGAGAGATCTTTCATCTGCGTGTTCACTCCCCAAGTGGCCACAATGGATGGGGCTAGACAAGGTGGAAGCCAGGAAACAGGAGCTTCATATGTGTTTCCCATGTGGATGCAGGTGCCTAAGGACTGGGCCATTTCTTTTGCTTTCCCATGTGCATTAGCAAGTAGCTCGATAAGAAGTGGAGCAGCTGGGACTTGAACCAGTGCCCATATGGGATGCCACCACTGCAGGTGGCAGCTTAACCTGCTAAGCCACAGGGCCAGCCTCATGTTAATAATTATTTAACTTCAACACTTACCCGATTCAGAAGGGCATTATATGGTTATTATATGGAATATATTATTTTAAAGAGAAATACCTTGACTTTTTATAGCTTATTATAATTTTCAGTATACTTTGTCACTCATTAAAACAGTCTTATTGGGACCAGGGCTGTGGCATAGCAGGTAAAGCCACCACATGCAGTGCCAGCATCCCAAATAGGCGCTGGTTATTTTCCCAGCTGCTCCATTTCCAATCCAGCTCTCTGCTATGGCCTGGGAAAGCAGTAGAAGATGGCCCAAGTCCTTGGGCCCCTGTACCCATGTGGGAGACCTAGAAGAAGCTCCTGGCTCCTGGCTCCTGCCTTCAGATTGGCGCAGCTCCAGCTGTTGTGGCCAATTGGAATGGAAGACCTCTCTTTCTCTCTCTCCTGCTTTCTCTGTGTAACTCTGACTTTCAAATACATAAATAAATATATAAATGTCTTATTATGTAGGTATAGTTGGGGCTATGAGGCCTTTCAATAGATGAATAAATGGAGCCCAAATAGTTTATCTTTCCTAAAGTTAATAAACAACAAAACTGAAATTTCTTTGCCTCTATATGCCCAACCCACCTCGGCAGCAAATGACTAGAATAAAAAATGTCCTCTCTCTAAAGGCTGATCTCCATTGAGATCAAGTTAAATCCAGGTAGCAGATGAAAGGGACCTGTCTAATTCAAGTTGCCTGAATGGAGAAATTGCAATTTGATACTTCACCCACCTGGTGGTATTTGTATTTGGAGAGAGTGTCCCAGCTGCAATCCAGTTCATCTGACTGCTTGTTGAGGTGGAAATAGCACCCCAGAACTTTCCTCTGTAAACTTGGCAACCCAGATGGACAAAGAAGCAGCAAGGTCAAAGATGAGGCCACAGTGGTATCGTCCAAAGGTGACAGATGCAGCTTACCACTTTGACCAGATGCTAAGCCCCATAATGTTGCATTCCTCTTAGAGGGGTTTTTATGTATTGTATAATAAGTATGACATTATAAAACATTAACTCTCGGGTCTGTTTTTGGATCTACTATGCTTAATATATAAAAGTGTTTCAAAAACTTCATGGAAAAGAAGAATAGAAAGGTAATTTTAATTTGGTACAAAAACGTTTTGAAACCCACACAAATATTCATTTTCCTCAAGCTTTTTGAAGACCTGTTGTATACATGGATTTCAAAAACTTTTTGCACCAAAAGAAACTTATCCTTAAAGATTTGACACATAAATAAACACACCTATGCACGCAGACACACACACACACACACACACACACAGAGAGAGAGAGAGAGAGAGAGAGAGAGAGAGAAACTTCCATCAGTTGGTTCACTTCCCAGATTCCCAGAATACCTGGGGTTTTATTAGTCTGCTTTTCCTTACATTAACTAAAATACCTGAAAGGAGGCTTTGGGGGGGGTGGTTATTTCATCTTATATTTGAGGTTACAGGATTGGGTGGCCCCATAGTCCTGCATCTGATAGAAGCTGGTTATGGCAAGTGGCAATGATCACATTATGAGGAAGGAGAAAGAGATACTAGGCTAAACATTAATTAAAGATTGTTGAAAACTTTCTCGGGGCCAGCGCTGTGGCACAGAGGGTTAACACCCTGGCCTGAAGCTCAGGCATCCCATATGGGCACCGATTCTAGTCCCAGCTGCTCCTTTTCCCATCCAGCTCTCTGCTATGGCTTGGGATAGCAGTGGAAGATGGCCCAAGTTCTTAGGCCCCTGTACCTGTGTGGGAGACCTGGAGGAAGCTCCTGGCTCCTGGCTTCGGATCAGCACAGCTCCGGCCGTTGCAGTCATCTAGGGAGTGAACCATCGAATGGAAGACCTCTCTCTCTATCTCTATCTCTCTCTGTAACTCTGACTGTCAAATAAATAAAATAAATCATTAAAAAAAAGAAAACTTTGGCTGGTGCCACGGCTCAATAGGCTAATCCTCTGCCTGAGGCGCTGGCACCCCAGGTTCTAGTCCCGGTCGGGGTGACAGATTCTGTCCTGGTTGCTCCTCTTCCAGTCCAGCTCTCTGCTGTGGCCCAGGAGTGCAGTGGAGGATGACCCAGGTCCTTGGGCCCTGCACCCGCATGGGACACCAGGAGAAACACCTGGCTCCTGGCTTTGGATCAGCGTGATGCGCTAGCCACAGCACGCCAGCCGAAGTGGCCATTGTGTCGTGAACCAACGGAAAATGAAGAGCTTTCTCTCTGTCTCTCTCTCTCAGTGTTCACTCTGCCTGTCAAAATAAATAAATAAATAAATAAATAAAACTTTCTCATGAATTACCATCTAATTCCATGCCCCCAATGACCCAAAGGCCCGCCAAACTCCCTCCCCCCTTAATCCATCATTAGATTAAACTTCCACCCTTAATAAATCAGCAATTAATATTAAGATATTACAATTTAAACAACTGCATGAGTATCGTGGAGACAAATCTTGCTTTATTCATACTATGTGGGTAGGCCAGGTTGAAGCCAGGAACTCCATCCAGGTCTTCCATATGGGTGGCAGGAACTCAAGTATTTGGGTTATCATCTGCTCCCTTCCTAGGTGTATTAGCAGGAAAATGGATAAGGATCACAGAGTAACTGAGACTCAATCCAGGCACTCCATTATGGGCATCCTAAGCAGTGGCTTAACCTGCTATACCACAATGTCTATAAATTTGTCTTTTAATTCTATTTTCCTTGAGCTTCTTAGAGGTAGGAAAGGTTTCCTTGGTGAGTGGAGGCATGGTGGTACCTTAGTCTGTTTATTTAGCTATAACAAAATGCCTGAGGCTGGGTGATTTATTTTTAAGAAGAAGTTTAACTCATAGTTCTGAAGGTCCAAGAACATGACACCAGCATCTGATCCATTTCTGGTGAGGCTCTCATGGTGTATGGCATCACATGTTGGGAGCATGCAATGGGAGCCATGAGCTAACATCCTCTAAAAAAGGCCAGCATGTAGGGTAGGTGAGGGGTAAGAAGGGTAAGAACATGAGGGAGATGACAACATGAAGAGATCTATTAACAGTAGGCAGAGGTGGAGACAGCATTGTGACAGAGCAGGTTAAGCTACTACCTGTGATGCCAGCATCCCAAATGGGTGCTGATTAGAGCCCCAGCTCCTCCACTCTGGATCCAGCTCCCTGCTAATACATCTGGGAAAGCTGTGGAAGATGGCCTAAGTGCTTCTACCTGGCTTAGCCTTGGCTGTTGCAGCCATTTGGGGAGTGAACCAGAGAATGGATGATATCTGTCTCTCCATCTCTCCCTCATTTTCTGTAACTCTACCTTTCAAATAAATAAATCTTTAAAAAAAAAGAAACATAGGCAGAAGGGCCCCTGTTTAGCCTCACAGTTAAGATGCCCACATACCTTATAAATGCTGGGATTAGATTCCCAACTACACCCCTGATATTAGCTTCCTGCTAATGCAGACCCTGAAAGGCAGTAGTGCTGGCTCAAGTAGTTGGGTGTCTGTTACTGGTGTGGGAAACCTAACAAACAAATAAATAAATAAATAAAAATTTTAAAAAATAAGAGGCAGATGTGGATTTGGAATTCCAGTCTGTTAAAGTCCCAAAACACGTATTCTTAATCTCTACAATACTGAAAGTACACTTGTAGGACCTGCTGCATCACAAGTCCCTGTGAAGCTTGTTAAAATAAAAATTTCTAAGTGGATCATGGTAATGGTTGCACAACTCTACACATTTTATGAAAAAAGTTATATACTTAAAACCAGTGAATTTTATGGTATATTAATAATACTTTGATAAAGTTATTTGAAGTGCAGATTACTAGACCCTGGCCCAGACCAACCAAAATAAACTCAACAAAATATCTTGAAATGAAATCTGGGAATTTATATTTCCATCACTTCTATAACTTCCCATGGTAATGCTGATCCTCAATGAAGTTAGAGGTACACCTGGCCCATGAAGATGAATCATAAAATCTTCTGACTGAGTGGGAAAAACAGCAGAGTAAAACTGATAACACCATTTATATAAATTTTAAACATTTTGAAAAGAATCACTATGTTCCTAAATTTGTATTTATAAAATGCATGAAGCATGAAGTTTGCATACCTTAAGTAAAATGTTTCTAGGTCAAAAAAATTAAAAATCCATTCAGATTTTGCAAGAACACACACAAGCAAAAAAATATATTAGGGGGCCAGCGGTGTGGCATAGAGAGTAAAGCCACTGCCTGCAGTGCCAGATTCCCATATAGGCGCTGGTTTGAGTCCTGGCTGCTCCACTTCTCATTCATCTCTCTGCTATAGCCTGGGAATGCAGTAGAGGATGGCCCAAGTCTTTGGGCCCCTGCACCTGCATGGGACACCTGGGAGAAGTTCCTGGCGCAGCTCTGGCTGTTGTGGCCAGTTGGGGAGTGAACCAGTGGATGGAAGACCTCTCTCTCTCTCTGCCTCTTCTTCTCTGTGTAACTCTGACTTTCAAATAAATAAAAGATATATTAGAGTACTTCAAAAAATTCATGGAAAATAGAATTAAAAATATTTTTTTTCTTTTTTTCATTTTTATTAGCAAGAGATATTTGTACATTTTATGCGGTACAGAGCAATATTTACACACACACACACACACATATAGTGTAAACTGAGAAAATCAAGTAATTAGCATGATGTTTGCAGCCTTGGTGCAAAAAAAATTGAAATGTATGCACAGTTTTTTCAAAATACACATTTTCAATGAACTTTTTGAAGGCCATTTGTACATTGGCTACCTTAGAATGATTGGCTACGGTAAAAGAAAGAGAAGAAACAGAGAGGCAGAGTGGGAGATACAGAAAGAGAACAGACAGGCAGTGAGGGAGAGAGAGTGCCTTGGGGAGAGGTTCTTTAAACTCATCAAAAAGAAAAGGATATCCTTTTTCCACTATCCCACCTGCCACACCGTTTTTTTTTTTCTTTTTTCCCTTTTTTTTTTTTTTTACAGGCAGAGTGGACAGTGAGAGAGAGAGACAAAGAGAAAGGTCTTCCTTTTCCCTTGGTTCACCCCACAATGGCCGCTGATCCAAAGCCAGGAGCCAGGTGCTTCTCCTGGTCTCCCATGCGGGTGCAGGGCCCAAGCACTTGGGCCATCTTCCACTGCACTCCCAGGCCACAACAAAGAGCTGGACTGGAAGAGGAGCAACTGGGACAGAATCTGTCGCCCCGACTGGGACTAGAACCCAGGGTGCTGGTGCCGCAGGCACAGGCCCCCACCCAGTTTTAAAGCCTACCTGGCCTCATTGTGTAATATGAAACTTTCCAATGTCCTGCAAGTCCAGCACTGCTTGATCTATCATTATGTGCCAAGTTTCAATAACAAAACCACAGAGCAGAATGTGTCTATAGGGCTGGCTCTTGAACTGACTCCCCTGGGAGAGATGAAGGACTTTGATCACAAATCCAAGAGAGGCAATTCTCCACTGATGGCTTTTATGTCTTAAAAAATAATTAGAGCACCCACAATTAAATACTTCGAATTCCTGAGCTGTTTTCAGGAAATGATCAGAGTAATTAGCGGCAGGAATCATGTATTAAGAACATGCAATCAAATCTCCTGGGTTATAATTTATATCTAGCCGTCCTGAGCACAAATCATTAATTCGGTATCCAGTGAGTTACCCCTCTTCATCAGTGATCCAGAATGTCATCAATGGTTCTCAAAGTCCATTGAAAGTACCTGGAAACTTGTTAGAAACGCAAATTTGGGGCCTACTCCCCAGACCAATCAAATGGAAATTCTGGCAGTAGGTCCCATCAATCTTGATTTTTAACATACTCTCTAAGAGCTCTGGGGGTATGAAACTACTGAACCCCTGCTCCACATTTAAGAAGGTAGCCTACTCAGCCACTGCTATTGCCTTGCTTATCTGATTTCAATTGGGTCAACAAAGGGATAAGACCTATTGAAGTCCCAAGAATAAAACCGTTTTCAAAAGACTGCCCATTAAGGAAAAAAAAAAAAAGTTGTACCTCTGGCAAGAAGCATTCAGTTTCCCTGTTATGAGAAAACCTTGTGCAAAACTCTGTGTTACAATGTACTACTGTCTTCTAATTGGAAAGGGACCTCTTTCAGTTTGCTGAAGTTATTTATTTTTTAAATATTTTAAAGATTTATTTATTTATTTATTTGAAAATCAGAATTACAGAGAGAGAGGAAGAGAGAAAAAGGAAGAGAGAGAGAGAGAGAGGAAGAAAGAGAGAGAGATGTTCCATCCACTGATTCACTTCTCAGATGACCACAAAAGCTAGGGTAAACCAGGCCAAGACCAGGAGCTGGAAGCTTCATTCAGGTCTCCCACAGGGGCCAAAACACTTGGGCCATCTTCCACTGGTTTTCTCAGGCCATTATCAGGGATCTAGATCAGAAGTGGAGCAGCCAGGACACAAACTGGCACCCATGTGGGGTGCTAGCATCACAGGCAGCAGCTTTACCTGCTATGTCACAATGCCGGTCCCCACTAAAGTTATTTCTGTGTATTTGTTCCATATAAAAATGTATAGGGCATTTGTGAGTTCAGAATATTAAAGAGCTGATATGAAAAGCAATCCATTTGATCTCTCCTCTACTCTTTCTCTCTCTTCTCTCCTCTCCTCTCCTCTCTTATACTCATATAAATTAATATAAATTATTAGTGAATGATCACTTGCAAAATTTTCAACTGATTGATGAAGCCCACCCATGTGAGAAAAGGCAATTCTGCTTCCTTAGCCTCCCAATGCAAATATTAATCTCATCCAAAAACTATTTTATGGAAATACTCAGAATAATGTTAGACCAAATGTCTGAGCACAAATGTTCTTCACTCCTGCTACACTGCCTTCTCTCTCCTGGCCCTCGCCTATGTTCCACTGAGGAGTGCCAAACGATCAATTAACGGGAAGAAAAGACTCAGCCTGGTTTAAAGTTGATTCTGGATGAAATGCAGGAACCACCAGAAAATGGACAGCTATAGCATTACAGCCCCTTTCTCTGATACCCTTGAAGGTTAGTAATAAAGAGGTCATCACAGTGTTTAGAACTTTGGGCAATACATCTGGCAGTGTTAGTTGCTTGAAAGGTGAAGTAGCCAGACATGTGATAATATACTGACTCATAGCTGGGCCATCCATATTTGCCTGCCCACAGACATTGGAAGTCCTAGTTCCTGGGACTTTTTAGACTTAGACTGAGACTTATACTATTGGCTACTCTGTTTCTTAGGCCTTCAAGTCTGGACTGGAGCTATACACCAGCTTTCCTGAGCCTGCAGATTGCAGACAGTAGGTTGTGAGATTTCTCAGCCTCCATAATCACATGAACCAATGCTTCATAAAATTTTCATATCTATCTATCTATCTTCACCATCATCATCATTTATCTATATCTATCATCTATCTATATCTACCAATCCATGAATTATCTGTCATCTCTATCATCATCTACCCATTGTCTATCTATCGTCTATCTCCTATTGATTATGTTTCTCTGAAAACCCTAATACAACATGTATCAACTACAAAGGGAAAATCTAGTGGCTAGCATTTGGCATGGCAGTTAAGATACTGTTAGGAACATTTACTTCCTATTTTACAGTGCCAGGGTTTAAGTTCTCACTCTGCTTCCAATTCCAACTAATGTGAACCCTGGGAGGCAACAGATGATGGCTCAAATGCTTGGGCTCCTGACACTCTTATGGGAGATCTGGATGGCATTCTAAGCTCATGATTTCATCAAGACCCAGCCCTTGCTGTGGTGGATATTTGGGGAGTAAACCAGTGGATGGCAGATCTCTCTGTCTCTCCATGCCTTTCAAATAAATAAAGTTTTAAGGTATAAATCTAAAATTATTTCAAAATAAATTAATAAGCAACCTAAAAATTGGAATTTTTGCATATACTATCACCCATATACTTTGCTTGCCATATTTCAGTTTTCTAATCTAAATCTTGTAGAAATTCCTTTAAAATTTATGTTACACAGAGAGAAAGATAGAGATGAGAATTATTATAGAGTAATAATTTAGTTTTATTGTTCAGAATTATTGCTTATAGTTATTCATTTGACATAATTAGAACAGTATATCAGTTAGGAAGGAAGCAGATTTCCACTAATTAAGTGAAACTGATTTTCTAAAGTTCTAGGCATCACATTCTCAATAGCATTTCAGAAACATTTTCTTACACATTTTGTACATAAATAGATGCTCCACTTTTACAAGGGCACTCTTAGTCTCTGTGTGGAAAATAACCACGTATGTAGAGAAGCTATAGGGCTGTTAGTATGTGAAAGATCCACAGAAGTTATTTCTTACTGATGTTCTCTTTGCTTTGCTCTCATAGGGCACTTTCTCAGGGATGTTATTATTTTTAAACACTACTCAGGTATTGGAATCCATCACAGTAACATTTGAGATGAATGTTCTTCCTTTCTTTTGTGTAGAAGGGCAACTGTGAAAGGAAAGGAGAACCACAGTAGGACACCTTGACTGCAGGAATGTTTTCAGGCAGATCAATTCTAAAAATTTATACAAATGGAAGTTGAGATAATTTTTAAAATCTATTCTCTTAATTTCTTCCCTTGCCTGAGCAGCCATTGGGGAGTTTTATATTCCTTCAGAGAAAGGAATACTGCTGATTTATAGTGACTCCATGGTTTCAGAAATACCTGCCAATTTTTGGCTTCAGTCTTTTAATCATTATCTTTTAATCATTCTGATAATTAGCTATGATAATTATAATTGGCATTAATACTACTAATACTATATAAGCCATAGTAATATCTTGTATCACATAGCACTTTTGGGTTTACAAATTGTCTCATGCATGTCATTTCATGTCACTCTGTCTTGGCTTTAGTTGTCCTGAAAACAGAAACTGAGAGAAAGACTTGCATGAACCAGTTCCAGGGAGCAGGTTAAAAGGGATAGGGAAGTGAAACAGGGGAAGTGGAAAAGAAAATGCCTGTAGGATTTCTTGAGTGGGGTATCTCTGTGGAAGGGTTGGACCTTCTGTGGAACCTAAAGGAAAATAACTCAGAATTATCAACCCAAAGAGAAAAAAGGGAAACTTTTATCCATGAACTCTGGCTTCTGTTGGTCAAGGGTGTTCCCAAGGACATCTAATGCCATAATGTTCTGAAAATCACAGGATGAGGAGCAAGAGATAATAGCAATAGGTTCAAGGTGAAGCACTCTGAGGTTGCACAGAGAAAAATGGGTGAACCCAGCAAGTAAATAACGCAATATTGGTAATGGTAGGATGTATGGTCTAGATGGTTTGAAGTCACATAAGAGTTGTCATACATATGCCCTTTTAGCAACACGATCAGAGAAGGCATTTTATGTATATTCTATCATGCTATTGTTAGTAAATGATTTGACCATACTGTATACTTCAATGTCCATATCTGGAAAAACTCAAAAACAAAAAACATTAGGAAAACAACTAATGGAACATGTGCAAAATGATTTGAGTTCCAAGAACACAAGTATATAAATAAATTATTACTTATAATACTTATAATCTATTTGAAAACAACATGGGTTTATTTTCTCATTTTGAAATATTGAATTCCACATCAGGTAAAATTGGAAGATACATAGGGACCACTTTTATCTCTCATTCCTCATGCATCTATCACTAACTTTAAAGAGAGTTTAGCTCTCCCTGTCTATACATAATTATACAAACTAATTTAAGATTCCATATTTTAGTACTTGTATAATAAGCCACAAAAGTCAATAATGAACTACAGATACTCATGGAATATTTTCTCTTCTAATTTTAGGATTGATAATTCACTGTTTCTTCTATTTTGTGCATCAAGAACAACCACTGGTATGATTACTTCTCAGAAAGCAGGCCCTCATTCAAGAGCAAAGTAATTTCTTTTGGTCATACTGCACTTGTGGCATTCTTTGAAGTCACATTAAAGCCTTTTCCTGGCTCCTGAGTTATCTGTTACTCTTTGCTGTATTAACACATCTCTGGCTCAACCTATGGCAAAAAGAGATTTCTTATTAAAGTGACCCACATGGATATGAGTGTCGTGGAATAGTTGGCTAGAAAGAAACTGCTAGTCTGTGATATAGGCTCTGGGACATTTAGTTAACTTGAATGATTCTATTTTCTATGGATGAATTGATCGTTTCTTAGTGTGGTCATGTACCTATTGCCATAGCTTTGGGAATGTAACCCTATAATCATGCCCAGATCATCCCAGTCACCTTCTTGAGAAGCCAGGTCAAGGCCATGGAATGGGGAGAGAGTCTTAGCACTGGATAAGCTGCAAGAGTTTGTTTCTTCTTGCATTTTTCCCTTTCTTCCTCCTCTTCCTGTTCATTACTGACATGTATATATTATATGCTAGATTCTGTTCAAGGTGCTCCACATTTTTAACTCATTTAGTTCTTGCAATAACCCTATTGTATTAGTCCATTTTCTATTTCTAATAACACAATACCACAGACTGTACAAATTTTAAAGAAAAAAATTTATTTGGGTTCTTGGTTTGAGAGGTTCAATATTGAGAGGCAACACATGGTGGTGGGCTTTTTGTTGGCATAGTTCAGGGTGACATAGGACATCACGTGGTAAGAGATACGAAGGGCACACATGCGTCTTTTGGTCTCTCCTCTCTTCTTTTAAAGCCACCGGTATCCAATCATGAGATCTCCACTCTGATTACCTTATCTAATTTCAATCATATTCCAAAGGCCACATCTCTAAACACCCTAAGATTAAATTTCCACCCTCTTAATTCATAAAAATAGGGATTAAACTCCAATATGAGTTCCAGAGGGGAAAAAATATAGCCAAATCATTGCACTTACCCAGTTTTGATTCTTAGGTATATTAAATAAATTATCCAAAGTCACCAGCTTATCAGTGATTGCACTACAGACTTAAATTCAGTCTTTCAGTCTTTTCTCACCAATCTACTACAAATTAAATGAAACCTGGTACTTCTCTGGCCTCCACAGAATGTTTCCTGGCCACAGTAATGTCTGGCCATGATACTTTTCAGAAAGTGTGTGCCTGACCCAACACATTCTTGAGATCTGGAGTATATAAAATTTGTAATTTTTGTCTTTTCAGACCTTCATGATGCCTATCTTTCAGTTTCAGAATTCTTCTCCACTCATTCATTCATTCAAAATATCTTTATTGAGCAACTAATACACAGGGCATGTGAAGTACAATGGCAAATTAGATGAACATTGATCCTATATTCATGAAATTTTCAGCCTAATGAGAGACAAGGCAGCACACAGAAACCAGAATACACCACATACAAATAAAGAGAGAGAAAGTGAGAGTGAGAGAACATAATTTCAAGCTGAGAAGGAAACAAATAGGATTCCATGGTAGAAAAGCAAGACCTCGCTGAGGTGATAGTGGTGGGAAGATAGGAAAGAGTGAATCATATAAACAATCAGAACAAACACTGCAGACAGAGGGACAATAAATGGTGAAGAGTAGCAGAGGCAAAAGGGCTTGGCTCAGTCAACTAATAGAGAGTAGACTAATGAATGTGCCTTGAGCTTAGTGAGCAAGAAAGAAAGACTAATAGGAGATGAGGTTGTAGAAATAAGCTGGAGCCAGATCATTACCAAGCATTGTGGGTGGCTCTGAAAAAGTGTTTCTGTGTAATACTTTGAGCTGTGGGAAGTCATTAGGATTTAATTTAAGTAGGGGAGTGATGTGATCTACTTCACAGTGTGTAAGATCACTATGCTTGCCATGTGGAAAACTGATAAGATGGAGTACAAGTACAGGCACAAAGATCAATTAGGAGTTGCTTGCAGTTATTCAAGTAAGAGATGATAATAGCTAGCACCGGGTTGTTAGTATAGAGGTGGTAAGAAACGGTCAGGGGCTGGTGCTGTGCACAGTGGGTTAACACCCTGGCCTGAAGTGCCGACATCCCATATGGGCACCACATCGAGACCCAGCTGCTCCACTTCCAATCCAGCTCTCTGCTGTGGCCTGAGAGAGCAGTAGAAGATGGCTCAAGTCCTTGCGCCCCTGCACCCGTGTGGGAGACCCGGAGGAGGCTAGAGGCTCCTGGCTCCTGGCTTTGGATTGGCGCAACTCCAGCCATTGCGACCAATTGGGGAGTGAACCATCGGATGGAAGACCTCTCTCTCTCTTTCTCTCTGCCTCTCCTCTCTCTGTGTAACTCTGACTTTCAAATAAATAAATAGATCTTTTTAAAAAAAGAAATGGTCAAATCCCACATGAATTTTCATGTTGGAACTGACAAGATTTGCCAGCCAACAAACTGAACGCAAGAGGATGAAGAAGAGAACGGAACCAAGGGTTGCTCTTAGACCTTGGCCTGAGCAACTGGAGGAATGAGGCTGGCATTTGTGAACACTGGCTATGGAGTGGTAAGGACAATACCAAGAGTTCTGTTTTGGGAGCTGACTCTGTAGCATAGTGGGTAAAGCCACTGCCTGCAGTGTCAACATCCCATATAGGCGCTGGTTCTAGTCCCAGCTGCTCCATTTCCAACCCAGCTCTCTGCTATGGCCTTGGAAAGCAGTAGAAGATGGCCCAAGTGCTTGGGCTCTGCACCAGCATAGGAGACCTGGAAGAAGCTCCAGGCTCCTGGCTTTGGAATGGCAGCCCACCTCCGGCAATCGTGACTACTTGAGGAGTGAGCCAACAGATGGAAGACCTTTCTCTCTCTCTCTCTGCATCTCTCTGCCTCCGCCTTTCAAATAAATAAATAAATCTTAAAAAAAAATGAGTTCTGTTTTGGTCATGTTAAATTTAAGGGGCCCATGAGACCTAAGTGGATATGCTGAATTGGTAATTGTTACATGAGTCTAAACTCCTGAGGACACATCAAGGCTGTATATATACATTTAAGAATCAGCATATAGATGACAAAGCAATGGAGTTGGATGAGATAATTCAAAGAAAATGTGTTTACTTTTTGTTCTTTGCCTATCTCCTGTCCCACAATAGAAGATAAGCTCCATAGGAACAGGCAGTTTTATTCACTGGTGACTCTCTAATAATTTTAATAGTGCACTTACTAAAAGTTCACTGCATATGTAAAATGAAAGATTAAAAGTGTCTCATTAAATACCTCACACTAACCTGCACAGTCATCTTTGGACCCATCCTAGCCTCTGATCCCTTGTTTCTTTATTCTTTCTTGTTTCTATCTAAAGAGTCATGGTCACTCATAATGATAGCCTGAGGAAAAGTTCATTTTCCTCTCCTGATGTGTTCTCTCTAAGCTTCTTTGCCTAGGCCTTTTGACCCCTTTACTTGTGAACACTCCTACTTCTTTGTCTTAATACCATAACTTAGACATGATACCTAAAATTGACCCATACATGTATGTTTCTGAGTCATGGTCAGAATCGGCAAAGGCTTTCTGTAGCACTGAAGAGACAAGAAGGGACAAAAGCACTGACACCACATTTAATCACAGTCCTTGATACAAATGCAGCACATGGTTTGTACATAGATTGGGCTGCTTAAAAGCACCATCTCTAACAAATTTTCCCAGGATCCTTGTATTCTAATTGCAATGTATGATTTTCTTCATATCCTTTAAAACAAATACCAACCGTATGTCCAACAAGAGTGTCCCAAACATGATGTTGTGCTATATAGATGTCTTAAAGCAAACATGTATTAATTTAAGCCAGTATTGAGCCACCTTCCCTGGGATGTTTCCCTTTATCAGAAATATACCAAACTGCCTGAAATAGTTAGATGGTTAGTGGTCCTTGCAGTAAGGACAATACTTGTTTTAAAAATGCATTGCAGTCGGCCGGCACCACGGCACAATAGGCTAATCCTCCGCCTGTGGCACCGGCACCCCAGGTTCTAGTCCCAGTCAGGGCGCCGTATTCTGTCCCGGTTGCCCCTCTTCCAGGCCAGCTCTCTGCTGTGGCCCGGGAGTGCAGAGGAGGATGGCCCAAGTGCTTGGGCCCTGCACCCCATGGGAGACCAGGATAACCACCTGGCTCCTGCCTTCGGATCAGTGCGGTGCGCCGGCCATGCCAGCCACGCCAGCCATTGGAGGGTGAACCAACGGCAAAGGAAGACCTTTCTCTCTGTCTCTCTCTCTCTCTCTCTCTCTCTCTCTCTCTGTCCACTCTGCCTGTCAAAAAAAATGCATTGCAGTTTGGCAGGTCATGGAGCCTCCAATAAATACAAATAGTAATTTTCTAGGTTGATTTGGCCCAATTCAATTCAGCAAAGATTGAGTCACATTAACCAGAAAAATGGAGACAAGCTTCCCACTCTGATTAATTCAGTAACTTTTTATATAGACTCATAAACTCACATTGCCTCCATAAATGTGTTCTCTAGGTCACTGTCAGATAAATTTTTCACTAGGCTACTCACATATTTAAAAACCTCCAGGGTCTGGCATTATGATATAGTGGGTAAAGCTGCTACCTACGATGCTGGCATCCCATATGGGAACCAGTTCATGTTCTAGCTGCTCCACTTTCAATCAAGGTCCCTGCAAATGGCCTGGGAAAAACAGTAGAGAATTGCCCAACTACTTGGGCCCCCATCACCCATGTAGGAGAACCAGATGAAGCTGCTGGCTCCTGGCTTCAGCCTGGCCCAGGCTTGGCTGTTGTGGCTATCGGAGGAATAAACCAGTGAATGGAAGATCTCTCTTTATCTGTCCCTCCCTCTTTCCCTATAATTCTGACTTTCAAATAAAAAAACATAATATTTAAAAAAAAAAACAACCCACAGAAGCTTCCCTAGAGCCTATCAGTTCCTGAATTCTGGAAGCCTTTCAAAACCACCATCATCTGACTCCAACTTGCCGCCTAGCAAATCCCTTCTCTCTCAACACACATACACACACACACACACACACACACACCTCTTCTGTTTACATGGTCACAGGTTGCTCTATTTTCACTCCCCTTCCTCCATCCTGATGACAGTGCTCTGCTCATTCCCATTGCTGTGCCTTTGCTTACACTGTAGCCACAATCTGGAGCATCTTCCTCTCTTGCTGTAAACAGATTGCTGTATTTCTTTTAAATCCTACCTCAAAACTGAGTTTTTCCATGGGATCCAGCACATTGAGGCATTTTCCTTCTTCTATGTTCCCTGGTTCTCATATCTCTTTAATATATTCATTTATCATTTATCTTAAAGTTTATCATTTCCATGATAAATTCTTCTTCACCTTTTTTTTTTTTTTTGACAGGCAGAATGGACAGTGAGAGAGAGAGACAGAAAGAAAGGTCTTCCTTTGCCGTTGGTTCACCCTCCAATGGCCGGCGTGGCTGGCATGGCCGGCGCACCGCACTGATCCGAAGGCAGGAGCCAGGTGGTTATCCTGGTCTCCCATGGGGTACAGGGCCCAAGCATTTGGGCCATCCTCCACTGCACTCCCGGGCCACAGCAGAGAGCTGGCCTGGAAGAGGGGCAAACGGGACAGAATCTGTCCAGCACCCCGACCGGGACTAGAACCCGGTGTGCCGGTGCCACAGGCAGAGGATTAGCCTAGTGAGCCGCGGCGCTGGCTAATTCTTCTTCACCTTCTGCATCCTCCAGAATGTTTATGGAGATGGTAAAATGATATACATTAATGAAAAGAGCATAGTTCTTCATTCCAATCCTGCCACCACATAATTAGTGTTTGACTTTGATCCATTCTGTGCATTGAGTTTCAGATTAAGATATATTTGAAATAAGGGTTTTTTTCTTAATGTTTAAATATGACCATCCATTCATTCATTTATTCATTCAGTATTTATTGAATATTTATTTACTATGTGGCTAGCACTGCAGTTAGGAAAGGGAAATACCTGAAGGTTGGGGTTATTGAAGAATTCCTCAAATAAAAGATTTGTAAGGGAAGACATTGCTAGTAACCAGAAGAACTCATCACTACAGTGTCTGATGCACTGAGAAGGCTCAGGGGTTTTCTTTCCATCACTGTTCTCTCAGAAGGCTGGGCCTTCTCTACCAGTCCCTCTTCCTATGTTCATTACCTTGCCAGTTTTGCCTCACTGGCTAGAACTGAGAATGATTGGGCATTATTTTCTTACTTCTCTAAATCATACCAGGCATACTGGGGGACCAGGTTGGTTGTGTTCCTTTTTAAGCACCAGGCTTCCCTGTGGGCAATGGCATTTCTGCATCTGCTCGCATAGCAGGCTGTCTACATGAAATCTTCCTGCTGACCCTCCAGGAGTCTACTGGGAGACTGAGTTGGCATCAGAAAACTGCTTTTCCCATAATTCATTTCTGTAACACTGTACGCCAAGCACCTGAAGCAAAGTGTCCTGCTGCCACTACCACCGGGCAAAACTGAATCATGTGCAGACACTGACGCCCCAGGCTGCTGGCTAAGAATAAGATAAGCTCAAAATAACCTGCACTATCCCCAATGGACCTTATTGCCTGCCAGCCCCCCCATCACCCCTGCCTCTGATTGGCTGAAGAGCCAGGTAGACAACTTGTCCTCAAGCCCTGAAATAACATTGACAACAGAAATAAATCTCCTGCCTGGGTTAGAGGCTCATCAAAGCAGAAGAGAGAGATGCTCGATCATTCTGCCACTTACTTAGCTTCCCTCAGGATTTCTAGGATGGGCTCCAAGTAGATGTTGTGTGCATTTGGGGACAGGTTGGGAAAAGTAACTTGGCTTAATGATAGTGGAGAGGCAAGGGAGTAGGTGCTAACGAGCTGGAAACCTCATTCTTATACTCAGGCCCCTGGTCCCTAGGCATACACCTACATTCAGACCGTCTGAGTGGACAATCACAACCAATATATGCATGTCCAGCTAATGAGGAGCAAAGAGTGCTAAGCCTGGAGGCTCCCCTCTGACCATAAGAAGTCTCGTGACTGCACACCACCTCCTCCAGAGCTGGGGACACCTTTCCTAAGAGCAATGCAGAGCAGGAGGTGAATACATTGATGTTTTCCACCACCAAGTCTTATCTGTTGAATAATCTCAGGTAGCTAAGAGCTTTGAGATCCCTTGACTCACCACTCCAGTGCTTCGTCTAAACTCACTCAGAAGAGGTATTTAGCGCTTTCCAAACACCTAGCGGTGAGGGAATAGGACAAATGAAGCCCTTGTCTCTACTCTAAATGGCAGGGAGTACTGGTCCTCTAAGGACTGGAGTACTGATTCAGGAAAGAGGGGTATGTGGAGATGTAAGCCTAGATTCTCTAAGACTTAATTCATTGTACTTAATTAAACCTTTGTGCCTGTTGGTTAATAATCTCCCCCTCCTCCCAGCCTCTGGTAATGACCATTCTAGTCTTCGTTTTCATGAGTTTGATTATTTTATTTATTTCATATAAATGGAATACCTCAGTCCTTTTTCTCTCTGCATCTAGTTTCTTTCACTTAGCTTAAAATTTGTGTTCTTACCACAATAAAATAAAAAATAAAAACCAGAGTCTTAAAAGGGGAAAGGAGTAAAGCAGTAGAGCAAAAATTTGTGAAAAATTTACTGAAGTTATTATGATTCTCCACCTTGAACTTTGTACCCATGCATTAGCAAGTCACTCTCCTTAATTTCCTAATTCAATGAGGAGACAAAAAATGGCCCAGATAAGTAACATGACCTACAGTAGGTCACCCAGCTGAGAGCCCTGCCAGAACCTGGCTGTCTCCTCAAGTGCTGACGCACCCATCACTGTTAGCCCACTTAACTCTTTGGCCATGAGAGTAAAGTGACTCCAGTAACCACAACCTAGAACTGAGAACCAGAATCTGAGAGCAACTTTCCTCCACTTCTGTATTAATCAGCTCAGACTGCTAAAAGATAATGTCAGAATCTGGATGCTTAAACAGCAGCAAGGCATTTCTCAAAGTTCTGGAGGCTGAAAATCCAAGATCAAGGTGTCAACAGATTTGATTTCTCCTAAAGTCTCTTTCCTTGGCCTCCAGAGAACTGTTTTCTTGCTGTGTCCTAAAAGCCTTTTCTCTTTGCACACACATTCCTGATGCTACTTCTTCTTTTTTTTAAAGATTTATTCATTTTGAAATTTGAAAGTCAGAGTTACACAGAGGGAGAGACAGAGATCTCCCATCTGTTGGTTCACTTCCCAGATGGCTACAACAGCCAGCACTGGGCCAGGCCAAAGCCAGGAGTTTCTTCTGGGTCTCCCATGTGGGTGCAGGGGTCCAAGAACTTGGACCACCTTCTTTTTCTTTTTTTCATAATTGGAAAGTTTCTTTTTTATGATTTTAAAAATCCTTTTTACAGTATAAAAGGCTTTCATATTCTGAGAAAGAATTTTGTCATATAATTTTCTGGGATAGGTTTTAAAATTTTTCACTTATAAATTTTTTTTTAATTTTTTTATTTTAAAATTTTTAAGGTGAACAAATTTCATGTATTTCATATATACAGATTCAGGATGTTAGTAATACTTTCTAGCCTACTCTCTCTCCTGCCCATGGTCCCACCATCCCTCCTCCTTTCCTATTCCTTTCTTTAATTTTTTTTAATCCTTTATTTAATGAATATAAATTTCCAAAGTACGACTCATGGATTACAATGGCTTCCCCCCCCCATACCATCCCTCCCACCCACAACCCTCCCCTTTCCCACTCCCTCTCCCCTTCCATTCACATCAAGATTCATTTTCGATTATCTTAATATACAGAAGATCAGCTTAGTATACATTAAGTAAGGATTTCAACAGTTTGCTCCCACGCAGAAACATAAAGTGAAAAATAATAGATGATTTTTTTAAAATGATGATGAAATCAGATCAGACCTATTGTCATGTTTAATCCCAGTGAGAGTCAAGTTGGGAATTGGTAATTTCTTTTTTTTTTTTTTACAGAAGATCAGTTTAGTGTACATTAAGTAAAGATTTCAATCGTTTGCACCCCCATAGAAACACAAAGTGAAATATACTGTTTCAGTACTCGTTATAACATTAAGCCTCAATGTACAGCACATTAAGGACAGAGATCCTACATGAGGAGTAAGTGCACAGTGACTCCTGTTGTTGACTTTACAAATTGACACTCCTGTTTATGGCATTAGTAATCTCCCTATGCACCAGTCATGAGTTTCCAAGGCTTTGGAAGCCCCTTGAGTTCTCCGACTCTTATCTTGTTTAGACACGGTCATAGTCAAAGTGGAGGTTCTCTCCTCCCTTCAGAGAAAGGCACCTCCCTCTTTGAAGACCTGTTCTTTCCACTGGGATCTCACTCACAGAGATCTTTTTGCCAGAGTGTCTTGGCTTTCCATGCCTGAAATACTCTCATGGGCTTTTCAGCCAGATCCGAGTGCCTTTAGGGCTGATTCTGAGGCCAGAGTGCTGTTTAAGACATCCGCCATTCTATGAGTCTGCTGAGTATCTCACTTCAACATGTTGGATCACTCTCCCCTTTATTTATTCTATCGGTTAGTGTTAGCAGGTACTAGATTTGTTTATGTGCTCCCTTAGACTCTTAGTCCTTTCATTATGATCAATTGTGAACTGAAATTGATCACTTGGACTAGTGAGATGGCATTGGCACATGCCACCTTGATGGGATTGAACTGGAATCCCCTGGTATGTTTCCAACTCTACCAATTGGGGCAAGTCAGCCCGAGCATGCCCCAAATTATACATCTCTTCCCTCTCTTATTCCCACTCTTATGTTTAACAGGGATCACATTTCAGTTAATTTTCAACACTTAAGAATAACTGTGTGGTAATTACAGAATTAAACCAGTCATATTAAGTAGAACAGACAAAAAAAATACTAAGAGGGATAATGTATTAAGTTGTCCATTAACAGTCAGGACTATGCTGATCAAGTCACCATTTCTCATAGTGTCCATTTCACTTCAGGAGGTTTCCTTTTTGATGTTCAGTCAGTTGTCACCGATCAGGGAGAACATATGGTATTTGTCCCTTTGGGACTGGCTTATTTCACTCAGCATGATGTGTTCCAGATTCCTCCATTTTGTTGCAAATGACTGGATTTCGTTGTTTCTTACTGCGGTATAGTATTCTAAAGAATACATATCCCATAATTTATTTATCCAGTCTACCGTTGATGGGCATTTAGGTTGGTTTCAGGTCTTGGCTATTGTGAATTGTGCTGCAATAAACATTAGGGTGCAGACCGCTTTTTTGTTTGTCAATTTAAACTCCTTTGGGTAAATTCCAAGGAGTGGGATGGCTGGGTCGAACGGTAGGGTTATCTTCAGGTTTCTGAGGAATCTCCAGACTGATTTCTATAGTGGCTTGACCAGTTTGCATTCCCACCAACAGTGGGTTAGTGTCCCTTTTTCCCCACATCCTCGCCAGCATCTGTTGTTGGTAGATTTCTGAATGTGAGCCATTCTAACCGGGGTGAGGTGAAACCTCATTGTGGTTTTGATTTGCATTTCCCTGATTGCTAGTGACCTTGAACATTTTTTCATGTGCCTGTTGGCCATTTGGATTTCCTCTTTTGAAAAATGTCTATTGAAGTCCTTGGCCCATCTCTTAAGTGGATTGTTTGTTTTGTTTTTGTGGAGTTTCTTGATCTCTTTGTAGATTCTGGTTATTAACCCTTTATCTGTTGCATAGTTTGCAAATATTTTTTCCCATTCTGTCGGTTGTCTCTTCACTCTCCTGACTGTTTCTTTTGCAGTACAGAAACTTCTCAATTTGATGCAATCCCAATAGTTGATTTTGGCTTTGACTGCCTGTGCCTCCCGGGTCTTTTCCAGAAATTCTTTGCCTGTGCCAATATCTTGAAGGGTTTCTCCAATGTTCTCTAATAACTTAATGGTGTCAGGACGTAGATTTAGGTCTTTAATCCACATTGAGTGGATTTTTGTGTAAGGTGTAAGGTAGGGGTCTTGCTTCATGCTTCTGCATGTGGAAATCCAGTTTTCCCTGCACCATTTATTGAAAAGACTGTCCTTGCTCCAGGAATTAGTTTTAGATCCTTGGTCAAATATAAGTTGGCTGTAGATGTTTGGATTGATTTCTGGTGTTTCTATTCTGTTCCATTGGTCTATCCATCTGTTTCTGTACCAGTACCATGCTGTTTTGATTACAACTGCCCTGTAGTATGTCCTGAAATCTGGTATTGTGATGCCTCCGGCTTTGTTTTTGTTGTACAAGATTGCTTTAGCTATTCGAGGTCTCTTGTGCCTCCATATGAATTTCAGCATCATTTTTTCCAGATCTGAGAAGAATCTCTTTGGTATCTTGATTGGGATTGCATTGAATCTATAAATTGCTTTTGGGAGAATGGACATTTTGATGATGTTGATTCTTCCAATCCATGAGCATGGAAGATTTTTCCATTTTTTGGTATCCTCTTCTATTTCTTTCTTTAAGGTTTTGTAATTCTCATCGTAGAGATCTTTAACGTCCTTGGTTAAGTTTATTCCAAGGTATTTGATTGTTTTTGTAGCTATTGTGAATGGGATTGATCTTAGCAGTTCTTTCTCAGTCATGGCATTGCTTGTGTATACAAAGGCTGTTGATATTTGTGCATTGATTTTATATCCTGCCACTTTGCCAAACTCCTCTATGAGTTCCAATAGTCTCTTAGTAGAGTTCTTTGGATCCTCTAAGTACAGAATCATATCGTCTGCAAAGAGGGATAGTTTGACTTCTTCCTTCTCGATTTGTATTCCTTTGATTTCTTTTTCTTGTCTGATGGCTCTGGCTAAAACTTCCAGAACTATGTTAAATAGCAGTGGTGAGAGTGGGCATCCCTGCCTGGTGCCTGATTTCAGTGGAAATGCTTCCAACTTTTCCGCATTCAATAGGATGCTGGCTGTGGGTTTTTTATAAATTGCTTTGATTATATTGAGGAATGTTCCTTCTATACCCAATTTGCTTAGAGTTTTCATCATGAAAAGGTGTTGAATTTTATCAAATGCTTTCTCGGCATCTATTGAGATAATCATATGGTTTTTCTTTTGCAGTCTGTTAATGTGGTGAATCACACTGATTGATTTGTGAATGTTGAACCATCCCTGCATACCAGGGATGAATCCCACTTGGTCTGGGTGGATGATTTTCCTGATGTGTTGTTGTACTCTATTGGCCAGAATTTTATTGAGGATTTTTGCGTCTATGTTCATCAGGGATATTGGTCTGTAATTTTCTTTCAGTGCTGCATCTTTCTCTGGCTTAGGGATTAAGGTGATGCTGGCTTCATGGAAAGAATTTGGGAGGATTCCCTCTTTTTCGATTGTTCTGAATAGTTTGAGAAGAAATGGGATTAGTTCTTCTTTAAATGTCTGGTAGAATTCAGCAGTGAATCCATCTGGTCCTGGGCTTTTCTTTGTTGGGAGGGCCTTTATTACTGTTTCAATTTCTGTTTCAGTTATGGGTCTATTTAGGTTTTCTATGTCTTCATGGTTCAATTTTGGTAGATTGCATGTGTCCAGGAATGTATCCATTTCTGATAGGTTTTCCTGTTTGCTGGCATACAGGTCCTTGTAGTAATTTCTGATGATTCTTTTTATTTCTGTGGTGTCTGTTGTTACGTTTCCTTTTTCATCTCTGATTTTATTGATTTGGGTCTTTTCTCTTCTTTTTTTAGTTAGTTGGGCCAATGGGGTGTCAATTTTGTTTATTTTTTCAAAAAACCAGCTTCTCGCTTCGCTGATTTTTTGTAATGTTTTTTTGGATTCAATCCTGTTAATTTCTTCTCTGGTTTTAATTATTTCTCTTCTCCTACTAGACTTGGGTTTGGTTTGCTGCAGTTTTTCTAGGTCCTTGAGGTGCGCTGAAAGCTCATTTATTTGGTACCTTTCCAATTTCTTGATATAGGCACCTATTGCTATAAATTTGCCTCTCAATACTGCTTTTGCTGTATCCCATAAGTTTTGATATGTTGTGTTGTTGTCTTCATTTACTTCCAGAAAGTTTTTGATTTCTCTTTTGATTTCTTGAATGACCCAGTGTTCATTCAGGAGCATGTTGTTCAGTCTCCATGTGTTTGCATACTTTCTGGGGTTTCCTGAGTTGCTAATTTCCAGCTTCATTCCGCTGTGGTCTGAGAAGCTGCATGGTATGATTCTAATTCTTTTAAATTTGCTGAGACTTGCTTTATGGCCTAGTATGTGATCAATCCTAGAGAAGGTTCCATGCACTGCTGAGAAGAATGTGAAGTCTGTAGATGTAGGGTTGAAAGTTCTGTAGATATCTGTTAGATCCATTTGGGCAATAGTGTCAATTAAATCTGCTGTTTCCTTGTTGATCTTCTGTCTGGATGATCTGTCTATTTCTGAGAGTGGAGTATTGAAGTCCCCCAGTACTATTGTATTGGAATCTAAATCTCCCTTTAAGTCCCTTAACATATCTTTTAAATAGACTGGTGCCCTGTAATTAGGTGCATATACATTTATAATAGTTACATCTTCCTGTTGAATTGAACCCTTAATCATTATATAGTGTCCCTCTTTGTCTCTCTTAACAGTTTTTGTATTAAAGTTTATTTTGTCTGATATTAATATGGCTACACCTGCTTTTTTTTGGTTTCTGTTGGCATGGAATATCTTTTTCCAACCTTTCACTTTCAGTCTGCATGCCTCTTTGTTAGAGAGATGTGTTTCTTGTAGGCAACAAATAGTTGGGTTGTGTTCTGTGAGCCAGTCAGCCAAACGGTGTCTTTTAACTGGAGAATTCAGACCATTAATGTTCAATGTGACTATTGATACAGAGTGACTTTGCCCTGCCATTTTCCCGGAAATATTTTCTAGTATATGCTTTGAGCTTCCCATGCTCTTTTACTGGTAGGTGTTCTTCCTTTCCCTTCTTTCATATTGATGGCCGTGTTTCTGTGTTTCTGAGTGTAGCACATCTTTAAGTATCTTTTGCAGGGCCGGACGAGTGGCCACAAAGTCTTTCAATTTCTGTTTGCTATGAAAGGTCTTTATTTCACCTTCATTCACAAATGAGAGCTTGGCAGGATATAATATTCTGGGCTGGCAATTTTTCTCTCTTAGCACCTGTGCTATGTCTCGCCACTCCCTCCTAGCCTGTAGTGTTTCTGATGAGAAGTCTGCTGTGAGTCTGATTGGAGATCCTCTGAGAGTAATCTGACGTTTCTCTCTTGCACATTTTAGGATCTTTTCTTTATGTTTCACTGTGGTAAGTTTAATTACCACGTGTCGTGGTGAGGATCACTTTTGGTCATGTTTACTGGGGGTTCTATGAGCTTCCTGTACTAGGATATCTCTGTCCTTCTCCAAACCTGGAAAGTTCTCTGCTAGTATCTCACTAAAAAGGCCTTCCAATCCTTTCTCTCTCTCCATGCCTTCAGGAACTCCTAGAACCCGAATGTTGGTTTTTTAAATAGTATCTTGTAGATTCCCAACAATATTTTTTAGATTTCTAATTTCCTCTTCTTTTCTTTGGTTTGACTGTATGTTTTCCTGTGCTCTATCTTCTAAGTCCGATATTCTCTCTTCTGCTTCACCCATTCTGTTTTTAAGGCTTTCTAATGTGTTTGTCATTTGATCTATTGAGCTCTTCATTTCATTTTGATTTCTCTTCACTATAACACTTTCCTGTTCTACTAGTTTCTGAGTTTCATTTTGACTGTTCCTTAAAGTTTCATTTTCACGAGAGAGATTTTCAATCTTGTCCATTAAGGATTTCTGTAGTTCAAGGATTTGCTTTTGAAAACTTCTAATTGTTCTTATCATAAATTTTTTGAAATCCGTATCTTGCATTTCTTCTATCTCATCATCTTCATACTCTTGGCTTGGGGTGTTTTGCTTATTTGGAGGCATCATAGTGTCATCGTTGATCTTGTTCCCTCGATTTCTGTGTTTGTTACTTGGCATAGTTAATTCTTCTTGCATCACTGTGCGTTTTTTTTTTATACTGTGTCCGTGTTAAGTGGACTGCCTGCTGTTGGAGGAGCCTTGGAGGCTTGAGATGGGTGCGGCCTGAGAGCTCTGCCTGGTTCTTCCTGGTTAAGGGTGTGCAAAGGTGACACCCTCAGGTTATGCATGGTAAATCTCTCTCTTTTTATTTATTTATGTATTTTATTTATTCAGGGGGTAAGTAACACCACATGGCACGGCTGTGCAGAATTGATGGTATTTTGCTTCCAGTCTTTGGCTCCTCTGGACTCCCACTGGGTTGCCTAGGCTACTGAATTGTAGTGACTCAGTTCCTTAGCTCTCCCCCATTGATATGTAAATCCAGAGAGGAGGCCTGCTCTTTGTCTCTTGGGAATTCTTCAAGCCTTGCAGCCTTGTAACCTTTGCAAGGTTAGGGGGAAGAGAAACCCCGAAGCTTTTTTTTTTCCTTCTTTCCGGTAGTGAGTTTGCTGCACTTTCTGGCCCCCCTCTAGATTCTGACCCCCGTTTCCCCACCAATGTCTCGGGTTATTGAGCTCACCTCCCCTTCCAGCGCCAATGTGTGGACTTGGAGCCCTGAGCGTCCCAAGTCTCCCCGCTGTTGTCTGTGTGGCATGCACTCCCCTTCAAGCACTGGCGCGCAGACCCTGGGGCTTCTGCGGCTCGGTCCTGCGACTTGGCTTCCGCGTGGTGGGCTACCTTGTTCTCCCAGTAGGTCCTCCGATTCACGTCCACTCCATCCAGAAGGGTTTCCCCTGCAATATTTTCCTGGTTCTTTTTTCTGCGGCTACCGTAACTCCCCTTTTATTAAACTAAATTTTCCCGGACTATCAGTGCGTGCCCTCACTATTCCGCCATCTTGGCTCCGCCCTCTCTTTAATTTTTACAATGATCTACGCTCAGTCTATTTTATATTCATAAGATTAATCCTACACTAAGTAAGGAATTCAACAAATATAAGAAGAACAAAATTTCTTCCTCAACAGTAGAGAAAAAGAAAAATCATCATATCACAAAATGTCAATTTCACTCATATACATTACATTTTTCGTATTCTATTAGTTACCAAAGATCAGGAAAAACTTGGTATTTGTCTTTTGGGGACTGGATTATTTCGTTAAGTGTAACAATTTCTAGTTGCATTCATTTCGCTGCAAAAGACGGGATCAATTCAGGCCCCACCGTATGATCTCCTTTAACCTTAATTACCTCTTTACATTCTTGTTCTGAGGTACTGGGAGTTAGGGCTTCAATATATTAATGGGGTAGAGGAGGCGTACCAACGTGAAAACTTTGACAACTAGGCACAGAGGGCTTTCATTCCCACCCTGCATCCATGAGATTCCATTTAATTCCTCTTTCCCAGTCTCATGTCTTAAAGAATCTTCCTCCACTATAAAACTGCTGCTGTGGGTCAGCCATTTATCCTGGTGGTGAAGACACCTACATCCCATATTTGAGTACCTGGGTTAGATTCTGAGCTCCAGCTCCTGACTCCAGTTTCCTGCTAATGCAAAGTCTAGGATGCAGAGGTGATGACTCAAGGAATTGTGTCCCCGCAACCCAGATGGGAGGCATGGATTGAGTTACTGGCTCTTAGCTTCAGCCTTGGCCCAACCCAAGGCATTGCAGGACTTTGGGGAGTGAACCAACAAATGGGAGTCTTGCGCTCTCTCTCTCTCTCTCAAATAAGTAAATAAATAAGAATTTTAACATTTGCTACTGTAAATACTGCTGCTTCAAAGAAGTCACATCCCTTCTGACTCTTCTAGTTCAACCCTACAAAAACCTATCTCCTCAGTTCTTTTATGTGATTTGTCCACCTGAGACTTCCACACGTCTTTTTATTAACTTTTATTTAATAAATATAAATTTCCAAAATACATCTTGTGTATTACAGTGGATTTTCCCCCCAAAACTTCCCTCCCACCCACAACCCTCCCATCTCCTGCTCCCTCTCCCATTCCATTCACATCAAGATTCATTTTCAATTCTCTGTATAAACAGAAGATCAATTTAGCATATATTAAGAAAAGCTTTCAACAGTTTGCACCCACACAGAAACACAAAGTGTAAAGTACTGTTTGAGTACTAGTTATAGCATTAATTCATATTGTAAAACACATTAATGACAGAGATCCTACATGGGGAGTAAGTGCACAGTGATCCCTGTTGTTGAATTAAGAATTGACACTCTTATTTATGGCGCCAGTAATCACCCAAGGCTCTTGTCATGAGTTGCCAAGGCTATGGAAGCCTTTTGAGTTCACCAACTCCGATCTTGTTTAGACAAGGTCATAGTCAAAGTGGAAGTTCTCTCCTCCCTTCAGAGAAAGTTACCTCCTTCTTTGATGGCCCGTTCTTTCCACTGGGATCTCACTCACTCACAGAGATCTTTCATTAGGTCTTTTTTTTGCCAGAGTGTCTTGGCATTCCATGCCTAAAATACTCTCATGGGCTCTTCAGCCAGTTCCGAATGCCTTAAGGGCTGATTCTGAGGCCAAAGTGCTGTTTAGGACATCTGCCATTCTATGAGTCTGCTGTGTATCCCGCTTCCCATGTTGGATCGTCCTATCCTTTTTAATTCTTTCAGTTAGTATTAGCAGACACTAGTCTTGTTTATGTGATCTCTTTGACTCTTAATCCTTTCATTATGATAAATTGTGAACTGAAATTCATCACTTGGACTAGTGAGATGGCATTGGTACATGCCAACTTGATGGGACTGAATTGGAATCCCCTGGCACGTTTCTAACTCTACCGTTTGGGAAAAGTCCGATTGAGCATGTCCTAAACTGTACTGTACGTCTCCTCCCTCTCTTATTCCCACTCTTATATTTAACAGGGATCACTTTTCAGTTAAATTTAAACACCTAAGAATAATTGTGTGTTAATTACAGAGTTCAACCAATAGTATTAAGTAGAACAAAAAAAATACTAAAAGGGATAAAGTAGTAAGCTGTTCATCGACAGTCAGGACAAAGGCCGATCAAGTCATTGTTTCTCATAGCGTCCATTTTGGTTCAACAGGTTTCCTTTTTGGTGCTCCATTAGTTGTCACCAATCAGGGAGAACATATGATATTTGTTCCTTTGGGACTGGCTTATTTCACTCAGTATGATGTTTTCCAGATTCCTCCATTTTGTTGCAAATGACCAAATTTCATTGTTTTTTACTGCTGTGTAGTATTCTATAGAGTACATATCCCATAATTTCTTTATCCAGTCTACCGTTGATGGGCATTTAGGTTGATTCCAGGTCTTAGCTATTCTGAACTGAGCTGCAATAAACATTGAGTGCAGACAGCTTTTTTGTTTGCCAATTAAATTTTCTTTGGGTAAATTCCCTGGAGTGGGATGGCTG
Organism: Oryctolagus cuniculus; assembly: GCF_051225735.1. Classification (NCBI taxonomy): domain Eukaryota; kingdom Metazoa; phylum Chordata; class Mammalia; order Lagomorpha; family Leporidae; genus Oryctolagus; species Oryctolagus cuniculus. The sequence continues at coordinate 80,382,190 of NC_142888.1, read as the reverse complement.
GGTTGTACAGTAGGGTTATATTCAGGTTTCTGAGAAATCTCTGGATTGACTTCCATAGTAGCATTACCAGTTTGCATTCCCACCAACAGTGGATTAGTGTCCCTTTTTCTCCATATCCTCGCCAGCATCTGTTGTTGGTAGATTTCTGAATGTGAGCCATTCTAACCGGGGTGAGGTGAAACCTCATTGTGGTTTTGATTTGCATTTCCCTGATTGCTAGTGATCCTGAACATTTTTTTCATGTGCCTGTTGGCCATTTGGATTTCCTCTTTTGAAAAATGTCTATTGAGGTCCTTGGCCCATCTCTTAAGTGGTTGTTTTTGTTATTGTTGTGGAGTTTCTTGATCTCTTTGTAGATTCTGGTTATTAATCCTTTATCAGTTGCATGCTTTGCAAATATTTTTTCCCATTCTGTCAGTTGCCTCTTCACTTTCCTGACTGTTTGTTTCGAAGTACAGAAACTTCTCAATTTGATGCAGTCCCAATTGTTAATTTTGGCATTAACTGCCTGTGCCTCCATGGTTTTTTGCAAGAAGTCTTTGCCTGTGCCTATATCTTGCAATGTTTCTCAAATATTCTCTAATAATTTGATGCTTTCAGGTCATAGATTTAGATCTTTAATCAATGTTGAGTGGATTTTTGTGTATGGTGTAAGGTGAGGGTCTTGCTTCATGCTTCTGCATGCGGAAATCCAGTTTTCCCAGTACTATTTGTTGAATAGACTGTCCTTACTCCAGGAATTGGTTTTAGATCTTTGAATAATGTAAATTGGCTTTAGATGTTTGGATTGATTTCTGGTGTTTCTATTTTGTTCCATTGGTCTATCCATCTCTTTCTCTACCAGTACCATGCTCTTTTGATTACAACTGCCCTGCAGTATGTCCTAAGATCTGGTATTGTGATGCCTCCAGCTTTGTTTTTGTTGTACAAGATTGCTTTAGGTATTCGAGGTCTCCAGTGTCTCCATATGAATTTCAGCATCAGTTTTTCCAGATCTGAGAAGAATGTCTTTGGTATTTGGATTGGTATCACATTGAATCTATAAATTACTTTTGGGAGAATGAACATTTTGATGTTATTGATTCTTCCAATCCATGAGCATGGAAGATTTTTCCATTTTTTGGTATCCTCTTCTATTTCTTTCTTTATGATTTTGTAATTCTCATCATAGAGATCTTTAACGTACTTACTTAAGTTTATTCCAAGGTATTTGATTGTCTTTGTGGCTATTGTGAATGGGATTGATCTTAGCAGTTCTTTGTCAGCCGTGGCATGGCCTGTGTATACAAAGGCTGTTGATTTTTGTGCATTGATTTTATACCCTGCTACTTTGCCAAACTCTTCTATGTGTTCCAATAGTCTCTTAGTAGAGTTCTTTGGATCGCCTCAATAAAGAATCATATCGTCTACAAAGAGGGAAAGTTTGACTTCTTCCTTCCCAATTTGTATCCCTTTAATTTCTTTTTCTTGCCTGCTTTGGCTAAAACTTCCAAAACTATATTGAATATATAGCAGTGGTGAAAGTGGGCATCCGTGTCTGGTACCAGATCTCAGTGGAAATGCTTCCATCTTTTACTCATTCAGTAGGGTGCTGGCCGTGGGTTTTTCATAAATTGCTTTGATTGTATGTAGGAATGTTCCTTCTATACCCAATTTGATTAGAGATTTCACCATGGATGGGTGGGTGTTGTATTTTATATATTTTCTCTGCATCTATTGAGATAATCATATGGTTTTTCTTCTGCAGTCTGTTTATGTGGTGTATCACATTGATTGATATGCGAACATTCAACCATCCCTGCATACCAAGGATAAATCCCACTTGGTCTGGGTGGATGATCTTTCTGATGTGTTGTTGCATTCTATTATCCAGAATTTTATTGAGGATGTTTGCATCTTTGTTCATCATGGATATTGGTCTGTAATTTTCTTTCAATGCTGCATCTTTTTCCAGCTTAGGAATTAAGGTGATGCTGGCTTCATAGAAAGAATTTGGGAGGACTCCCTCTTTTCCAATTGTTCTGAATAGTTTGAGGAAGAATTGGAGTTAGTTCTTCTTTAAATGTCTGGTAGAATTCAGCAGTGAATCCATCCAGTCCTGGGCTTTTCTTTGTTGGGAGGGCCTTTATTACTGATTCCATTTCTGTCTCAGTTATGGGTATGTTTAGGTTTTCTATGTCTTCCTGGTTCAATTTAGGTAGGTTGCATGTGTCCAGGAATGTATCCATTTCTGATAGATTTTCATGTTTGCTGGCATACAAGTCCTTGTAGTAATTTCTGATGATTCTTTTTATTTCTGTGGTGTCTGTTGTTACATTTCCTTTACCATCTCTGATTTTGATTTGGGTGTTTTCTCTTTTAGTTAATTGGGCCAATGTGGTGTCAATTTTGTTTATTTTTTCAAAAAACCAGCTCTTCATTTGCCTGATCTTTTGTAATGTTTTTTTTTTGATTCAGTCCTGTTGATTTCTTCTCTGATTTTAATTATTTCTCTTCTCCTAATAGTTTTTGGCCTGTTTGGCTGTTTTTCTAGATCTTTGAGATGCGTTGAAAGCTCATTTATTTGGTGCCTTTCCAATTTCTTGATGTAGGCACCTAATGCTCTAAACTTTCCTCTCAACACTGCTTTTGCTGTATCCCATAAGTTTTGATATGTTGTGTTGTTATCCTCATTTATTACCAGAAAGTTTTTGATTTCTCTTTTGATTTCTTCTATGACCCAGTGTTCATTCAGGAGCATGTTGTTCCGTCTCCATGTGTTTGCATATGCTCTAGGGATTCCTGAGTTCCTAATTTCCAGCTTCATTCCACTGTTGTCTGAGAAGATTCATGTTATGATTCTAATTTTTGAATTTGCTGAGACTTGCTTTGTGGCCTAGTATGTGGTCAATCCTTGAGTAGGTTCCATGTACTGTTGAGAAGAATGGAAAGTCTTTAAGTGTAGGATTTAAGTTCTGTAGATAGCTTTTGGATCCATTTGAGCTATAGTATTGATTAAATCTGCTGTTTCCTTGTTGTTCTTCTGTCCGGTTGATCTGTCTATTTCTGAGAGTAGACTATTGAAGTCCCCCAATACTATTGTATTGGAGTCTAAGTCTCCTTTTAAGTCCATTAACATATCTCTTAAATAAACTGGTGCCCTGTAACTAGGTGCATATACATTTATAATAGTTACATCTTCCTGTTGAATTGATCCCTTGATCATTATATAGTGCCCCCTTTGTCTCTCTTAACAGTTTTTGTGTTAACATTTATTTTGTCTGATATTAAGATGACTATGCCAGCTCTTTTTGGTTTCTGTTGGCATGGAATAACTTTTTCCAACATTTCACTTTCAGTCTACATGTATCTTTGTTGGAAATTTGTGTTTCTTGTAAGCAGCAAATAGATGGGTTTTGTTCCTTAATCCATTCAGCCAGTCTGTGTCTTTTAACTGGAGAGTTGAGGCCATTAACGTTCAATGTGACTATTGATAAGTAGTAACTTTGCCCTGTCATTTACCCAAAAATATTTCTAATATATGAAGCTCAAAGACTATATTGACTTCTGAAATGATGACAAAAATATGTGCAAGTATTTCCAAAATCATCACAAGGAAAAGAGAGGTTGTGGAAAATTCAGACTATTGTTAGCACCTGGATATGTTGATTTATGAACCCACAGTTCTGCAAACATGTGCATAGTCACATGTGACAAGTAAAGAACATGCATGGGTACAAAGCCATCTACAAATTTCCTTCTTGTATTTGTGTGCAGTAGGCAGAATTCTAAACCTGCAAACCCCACTCCAGGCTCTACTTCCTAATATGATGAGCTATCACTCCTGTGGTTATGTTACGTCATATAATACAGTTGTCTTTTAGATAGGGAGATTATCCTAGTGGGCCTAATCTAATCTCTTGATTTCTTAAAATCAGAAAATCTTTCTGGCTGGTGGTAGAAAGGGAGGGTAGGAGGGAAAGTCAGAGATATTCAAAGAATGAGCAGGAATTAAATTGTTGTTACAGATTTGCATGAGGCGACCACAAGAGGAAGAATGTGGATGGCCTCTGGGAGCAAACAAGGAAATGAGGACCTCGATCTTGTTGCTACTGTCTAGCATATTTTAAAAATTAGTATTTTAGGTTTTGTCTCAACCTCAGTCACAAATGAGACAGGCAACATGGTAAGGTGTAAGATTTATTTAGAGAGTGAGAGAAATATACAGGAATGTGAATGCTTTAGTAAAGGAGAGAGGCTTAAGAAAGGTAAATGGGAAATTCCATACCAGAATCTGAGGGCAGATCAGGTGCCACATGTGGGAGTTTACAGGTCAGAGCTCTGTGGAGAAACCACGCTGGCAGGAGCGGCAGCATAAATGGGTGGCCTGTGGAAGAACCAGGGTGGGCCCAGGGGGCGCTCCACATCTCTTATTCACTTCCAAAAGTTGCGTGGTTATGTATCCTGATTGGCAGGTGAGTGTATACAGGTGAGGTCAGGTAGGGGTAGGTAGATGCCTGGTCTCCAGCTCACGAGCCTAATTCTAATACCATATCATTGTAACTGCAAGGAACTGGGTTCTTCCACAACCATATGAGCTTGTAAGAGAGCTTTGGACCTCTTGGTGAGAATGCAGTTCACTTGGCAACTTGATTTTGGCTTTGTAAGATTTCGAGCAGAGACTCCAGTCACATCATGCTGCACTTCTGAACTATGGAACTATGGCTTAATAAATGAGTGGTATTTCAAGCCACAAAGTTTAGCAGTTTGTGAAGTGGCAATAAAAAATGAATGCATTACTAAATTGCTCATGTCCCAGGATCACAGAGCTCCTGAAATCATAGTTCATGTTATCTCCGTGGAAAAGGCCCATTGTTCATCATACAAAGTCTTGAGTCCAGGAAGTATTGAGAAACTGCTGGTGAAAAATAAGCTCACTGAGCCAGGTGCAATTGCTCATGGTGCTCACTGGACTTGATGTGTAATTGAGCTGCCTCTTTAGTTCATGGTTAATATTAAATGGCTTTCTGATTGGAAGATGTGGGCCACAGAGCAAAGGAGATCAGCTTAGATTCTCTCCTCCCTGTATAACAGACAGGAAGTGACCATCAGTCACACACAAGGTTAACAGTTGCATCAAGTAGTCTTAAATAAGCAAGTCTGGGCTCCCTCTGGGACCAGGGAGATGCTATCAGGAATAAAAATAAACCACTAGGCATTCGCTGCCCTGTTCTTGGGCTAAAGAGCCAGATGATGAAGTTACCCTTTTAACATGATTGTGATAATAGAAAAGGACTCACTCCTCTTTCAGTTCCCATTAGGGTCTTTGTCCAGAGACAGGCTATATTTACAAGTACTACGAAAAAGGTAGCTTCCTTCCTGTCCTCAGCAGGGGATGCATAAGTGGCTGCTATAATGTTTGCTCATCCTTCTCTTCCACCTCCCTTCATTCTTTTTCTTTCTTCTTCCTTCCCCTTGCCCACCTCCTTTCCCTCATTTTATTTTTTGCTACCGAACTGTTTAGATGGGTGAGTGAGAGTTCCAGAGCAATACAGAGAAAAATCTCAGACTCTCAGAGTGAGATAAATGCCCTTTATTCTTATTTGAGTTTCTCACTGCCTAGAGTGTAAGGATAGAAAATAGAACAGTCTAACAGAATCAGAGAGCAAGACCTTTTCTGTGGTGTTTGAAAAAGACTTAAAAAAGAGAGGATAGAAAGGAGGATAAGATGACCCTGTTCCTGTCCCCTGGCAGCCACTCAGTCAACATTTCTGGAGTTCCATGACATTTACTGTCATTGTATGTCATTAAACAGGATGTAAAGGGTTTTCAGCACAAGTATATATTGTGCCCATGCATTTGCTGTCTGTTCTTGTTAGCTAGGAGAAACAAGATTTTGCCCCTATCTTTAAGGAGCTAATAGGGTTGCGAGGGAGCAGAGACCTTATATATGAAAAAGACATGAAGTGGCTCCAAGATGGCAGAATAGGGAAGGAGCGCACTGATAGTCCTGGAAAAGACAGTTTAATAAAAGTGGAGATACTGTAGTTTCAGAGAAGAGTTAAGGAAAAACTGAAGAGGAAACTCTTCCGGAACTAGTGGGACATGGTAGACCTATGTGGAGGGCACGGGTTCCCATGGCTTGGGACCCCAGCTGCCGAGTCTACCCACCAGCGCTGGAAAGGGAGGTGAGGTAAAACCTCAGTAGCCCAAGAAACTGGCAGAAAAGTGGAAGGGCCTAGAGGGAATGAGGCTTGAAGCCCAGTGGGGAAAAGTTCAGCAGGCTAACTAGAGGAGAGAAAATAAAAATAAAAGGGACCAGTACAGACACGATTCTGTCTCCACCTTACAAAACAGCAAGACAAAGAGCAGGCGCCATTTTGGACATACGTAAAAGCTGTGCCACCTCAGGGATGTGCCCGCACTCAGGCAAGCAGAAAAACGTGACTCTGGTGGGGAGAAATAACAGGAGGTTAAGACCTAGTGAATGTGTGGAGCTTATGAAATGGGATTGTGAAATAAAAAAAATGAGGGTGTGTGAGAGAACTCATGGAGTGCCTGAGACATGAGTACTCAGTGGGAGATGCCACAAATTCAGTAACCTTGGCAACCAGTGGGAGACTGCAGGGGAATCTGAGCTTACACTGAGAACTGAACAGATCCTTTGTGTGATCCTTGGGACAGAGCAGACAGGGGCTAGCGCTCACTGATTGCTATACATCAGCAAAAACAATGAAATTTGGTCATTTGCAACAAAATGGAGGAATCTGGAAAACATCATACTGAGTGAAATAAGCCAGTCCCAAAGGAACAAATATCATATGTTCTCCCTGATTGGTGACAACTAATGGAGCACCAAAAAGGAAACCTGTTGAACCAAAATGGACGCTATGAGAAACAATGACTTGATCGGCCTTTGTCCTGACTGTCGATGAACAGCTTACTACTTTATCCCTTTTAGTATTTTTTTTGTTCTACTTAATACTATTGGTTGAACTCTGTAATTAACACACAATTATTCTTAGGTGTTTAAATTTAACTGAAAAGTGATCCCTGTTAAATATAAGAGTGGGAATAAGAGAGGGAGGAGACGTACAGTACAGTTTAGGACATGCTCAATCGGACTTTTCCCAAACGGTAGAGTTAGAAACGTGCCAGGGGATTCCAATTCAGTCCCATCAAGTTGGCATGTACCAATGCCATCTCACTAGTCCAAGTGATGAATTTCAGTTCACAATTTATCATAATGAAAGGATTAAGAGTCAAAGAGATCACATAAACAAGACTAGTGTCTGCTAATACTAACTGAAAGAATTAAAAAGGATAGGACGATCCAACATGGGAAGCGGGATACACAGCAGACTCATAGAATGGCAGATGTCCTAAACAGCACTTTGGCCTCAGAATCAGCCCTTAAGGCATTCGGAACTGGCTGAAGAGCCCATGAGAGTATTTTAGGCATGGAATGCCAAGACACTCTGGCAAAAAAAAGACCTAATGAAAGATCTCTGTGAGTGAGTGAGATCCCAGTGGAAAGAACGGGCCATCAAAGAAGGAGGTAACTTTCTCTGAAGGGAGGAGAGAACTTCCACTTTGACTATGACCTTGTCTAAACAAGATCGGAGTTGGTGAACTCAAAAGGCTTCCATAGCCTTGGCAACTCATGACAAGAGCCTTGGGTGATTACTGGCGCCATAAATAAGAGTGTCAATTCTTAATTCAACAACAGGGATCACTGTGCACTTACTCCCCATGTAGGATCTCTGTCATTAATGTGTTTTACAATATGAATTAATGCTATAACTAGTACTCAAACAGTACTTTACACTTTGTGTTTCTGTGTGGGTGCAAACTGTTGAAAGCTTTTCTTAATATATGCTAAATTGATCTTCTGTTTATACAGAGAATTGAAAATGAATCTTGATGTGAATGGAATGGGAGAGGGAGCAGGAGATGGGAGGGTTGTGGGTGGGAGGGAAGTTTTGGGGGGAAAATCCACTGTAATACACAAGATGTATTTTGGAAATTTATATTTGTTGAATAAAACTTTAAAAAAAGAAGTCAAGCCGGCACCACGGCTCAATAGGCTAATCCTCCACCTAGTAGTGCCGGCACACCGGGTTCTAGTCCTGGTCAGGGCGCCGGATTCTGTCCTGGTTGCCCCTCTTCCAGGCCAGCTCTCTGCTGTGGCCCGGGAAGGCAGTGGAGGATGGCCCTAGTGCTTGGGCCCTGCACCCCATGGGAAACCAGGAGAAGCACCTGGCTCCTGCCTTCGGATCAGCACAGTGCGCCGGCTGCAGCGCACTGGCAGTGGCGGCCATTGGAGGGTGAACCAACGGCAAAAGGAAGACCTTTCTCTCTGTCTCTCTCTCTCACTATCCACTCTGCCTGTCAAAAAAAAAAAAAAAAAAAAGAAGTCAATATAGTTTTTGAGCTTAAATCACAAAAGAGTGATTGAACCTACAGTTGTGGTAGAATACTGCTTTCAGAAAAAATTATTCCTCATGGTTGTCCATCAGAATGAAAACCATTTTCGTTCATCAGTTTTTACATAAGTGCTCAGCAGTGTATAGCAATGTGAAGTGGCCATTTACAATTTCATAGGCTACCTTGGACCCCAAATGTCTTAGAGTTGCTGCTTTGGAAAACAACTTGTTTATTTAAATGCTCATAATTTCTCATCATATAGAAATAAAATGAGTTTCTGACCATGGTCTCTTCCAGTGATCTCAAATATAAATTAAAAAAAAAAGTGCTGGCATTGTGGCATAACAGGTAAAGCCACCACCTGCAATGCCGGCATCCATATGGGCTCTGGTTCAAGACCCTGCAGATCCACTTCCAATCTACCTCCATGCTATTGCACCTGGAAAAGCAGTGGAAGAGGGCCTGATATCCTGGGACCCTACACCCACATGGGAAACCCAGAGGAGTCTCCTGGTTCCTGGCTTCAGCCTGGCCCAGCCTTGGCTGTTGCAGCCATCTGGGGAGTGAACCAATGGATCAGAGATTCATTTTATTTTTTTTAAAGATTGTAATTATGTATTTGAAGGTCAGAGTTACACAGAGAGGAGAGGCAGAGAGAGAGAGAGAGAGAGAGAGAGAGAAAGAGGTCTTCCATCAGATGGTTCACTTCCCAATTGGCCACAAGTGCCAGAGCTGCGCCAATCTAAAGGCAGGAGCCATGAGCTTCTTCTGGGTCGCCCATGCGGTGCAGGGCCCCAAGAACTTGGGCCATCTTCTGTGTTCCCTGGCCGTAGCAAAGAGCTGGATCACAAGTGGAGCAGCCAGGTCTTGAACCAGTGCTCATATGGGATGCCAGCACTTCAGGCCAGGGCTTTAACCCACTGTGCCACAGCGCCTGCCCCGAGATTCATTTTCTCTCTCTCTCTCTCTCTCTCTCTAGGCTCTTGACCTTACATTTTTGTAAGATATTATTGAATACATCAAGGTTTGAGAAAAGATCAGAAGACAGGAAAAGAGATCCCTTTACTGCACTTATCACAAACATTAAATAAGAGTGACCAAATCACATGCTTTATTGAACTATATAGTAGATGACAATGGATATTTATTGTTATAAATCTATTAATTTTAAAAAGAATTATCCTCACTGAACTGACAAAATAAAACGGTTTATTGTACAGAACAGATCATTATAGATGAGAATTTTGCAGGCTGAAGGCCAAGCATATTCACTTGTGTCACCTCTTGGTGAATAATGGCATTGCAGTCTTGTTGGAACCATGCATTTTAAAGGACCAAGAGCAAATCTCATTTCTGGAAGTAAAGAATGTGGATATATAAACTTGTGAGATATTGAAAACAATCTTAGGACTTGAGAAAGGGGCAGAAGAGGACAAATGAAGCACCACATGCCTGATCACCATAGCTGAGACAGTCCATACTAAATGAATTATTATTAACCTAAATTTTCCAAAACTTCAGTGCAGTTCCATCAGCACTATGTATCTACTTCTGACCAGTGGAAGGGAGGGGTGGCACTTCTAGGTCCAGTATGTTAAAAGTTGGTGTCAGGCTGGCACCGCAGCTCACTAGGCTAATCCTCCGCCTGCAGCACCAGCACCCCGGTGTTCTAGTCCCGGTTGGGGCGGTGGATTCTGTCCCAGTTGCTCCTCTTCAGGCCAGCTCTCTGCTGTGGCCCGGGAGTGCAGTGGAGGATGGCCCAAGTGCTTGGGCCCTGCACCCGCATGGGAGACCAGGAGGAGGCACCTGGCTCCTGGCTTCGGATTTGCGCAGCGCGCAGGCTGCAACACGCCAGCCATAGCGGCCACTTGGGGAGGTGAACCAACAGAAAAAGGAAGACCTTTCTCTCTGTCTCTCTCTCTCTCACTAACTCTGCCTGTCAAAAAAAAAAAAAAGAGTTGGTGCCCTTCCTCCATCCTTTCTTCTTGTCTTATGATCTTAGAAGCTATGCAAGTAAGTAGACATGGTGGTGTCACAAAATACAGAGAGCCTGAATTCCCAAATCAAGACTTGAAGAAGAATCCCACTAGCATACATTAGGCTTGGTGAAATAAATTTTAATTGTGTCGGGATACTGAAATTTCGATTTCTTCATGGAATTTGGCTACAATTAGCCCTAATGCAATCACCTGCTCATGAAAATGTCCAATTCAGTAAGTCTTTTGCATGATTCGCATATTCTTTCCAAATATATTATTAAATGCATTTCTTTTTTTAAGATTTACATATTTATTTGAAAGTCAGAGTTATACAGAGAGAGAAGGAGAGTCAGAGAGAGAGGTCTTCCATCCACTGGTTCATTCCCCTAATGGGCTGCAACTGCTGGAGCTGTGCCGATCTGAAGCCAGGAACTTCTTCCAGGTCTCCCATGCAGGTGCAGGGGCCCATAAGATGCCCCCAGTGGGCCATCTTCCACTGCTTTCCCAAGACATAGCAGAGAGCTGTATTGTAATGGAGCAGCCAGGACTTGAACTGGCACCCATATGGGATGCCAGCACTGGAGGTGTCAGCTTTACCAGCTATGCCACAGCGCCCGCCTCTAAATGAATTTCTAATTGTATGTAAAGTGTAATTGTTTTAATTGTACAGAAATCATTTTATATCATTTTGCTAGAAGACACTTACTTCATAAAACTATATACTTAAAATTTAGATATTTTTGATTCCCAACAAGAATATTGAATAATGGTAGAAGACATACATTTAAAAGGCAAGCATAAATGTTCTAAAAATGGATTGTGATGATGGTTGAACAACTGTAGAAATTTACAAAGAATAAATTAAGCATACACTTAGAACAGGTGAATTTTATGATACTTAAAAAAAGTGAACAACAGGAGTCACTGTGCACTTACTCCTCATGTAGGATCTCTGTCCTTAATGTGCTGTACATTGAGATTTAATGCTATAACGAGTACTCAAACAATATATTTCACTTTGTGTTTCTATGGGGGTGCAAACTGTTGAAATCTTTACTTAATGTATACTAAACTGAACTTCTGTAAAAAAAAAAAAAAAGAAATTATCAATTCCCAACTTGACTCTCACTGGGATTAAACATGACAATAGGTCTGATCTGATTTCATCATCATTTAAAAAAAATCATCTATTATTTTTCACTTTATGTTTCTGTGTGGGAGCAAACTGTTGAAATCCTTACTTAATGTATACTAAGCTGATCTTCTGTATATTAAGATAATCGAAAATGAATCTTGATGTGAATGGAAGAGGAGAGGGAGTGGGAAAGGGGAGGGTTGTGGGTGGGAGGGACATTATGTGGGGGAAGCCATTGTAATCCATAAGTCGTACTTTGGAAATTTACATTCATTAAATAAAAGTTAAAGCCGGCGCCGTGGCTCAATAGGCTAATCCTCCACCTTGCGGCGCCGGCACACCGGGTTCTAGTCCCGGTTGGGGCGCCGGATTCTGTCCCGGTTGCCCCTCTTCCAGGCCAGCTCTCTGCTATGGCCAGGGAGTGCAGTGGAGGATGGCCCAGGTGCTTGGGCCCTGCACCCCATGGGAGACCAGGAAAAGCACCTGGCTCCTGGCTCCTGCCAGGATCAGCGCGGTGCGCCGGCTGCAGCGGCGGCCATTGGAGGGTGAACCAGCGGCAAAGGAAGACCTTTCTCTCTCTGTCTCTCTCTCTCACTGTCCACTCTGCCTGTCAAAAAAAAAAAAATAAAATAAAATAAAAGTTAAAAAAAAAAGTCAACCAGGCAGGAGCCTACGTTGTGATACAAATGGTTAGGCTACCACCTAAGATACCAGCATGCTATATGAACAACAGTTTTAATTCTGTCTGCTTCATTTCCAATGCAGCTCCATTGTAATATGCTTGGGAAAGCAGCTAACTATGCCCAAGTGCTTGGACCCCTGCCACCCATGTGGGACAACCAGAAGTTCCTGGCTCTTGGCTTCAGCATGGCTTAGCCCTCTCTCTCCTTTAGCTCTCTCTTTTCTCTCTCTCTCTCTCTGTCTCTCTCTCTCTGTTCTCTTCTGTCTCTCCTCCTGTCATTATTCATTTCAAATGGTAAAATCTTAAAAAAAAAGTCAACCATTCTCACAAACTTTGGTTCATTATCCTACCTCAATTACAATTATCCCAAATTCATTTCAAGGAACCTTAAGCACATATCCATAAAGTAAGGTATTAACTAAGTAATGCACCCTTGTTATTAGGAAAGCTAATGATAATATTCCTTGTCCTAGTAAGAAATCTTGCCAATAGCACCTATATCATGAGTTTGGGCTTGGTTTCTCTTCATAAGTCCCCAACAAGTGGGAGAGATGATAGTGAATCAAATAGCTAGAGAAATTCCTCAGAATATAGAACATTTGGAAACCCCAATAGAAATTGCTTATGGATTTCCAACCTCTTAATGTAAATCATACATAGAAGAAGCTAGAGAGTTGGCTCCTGCTAAGATAGAGTATGACGACTAAGGAGCAATTCTGACCAGGGCGATCCTTAAGGAAAAGGGACAAATAGCCCACAGTTGTCTTTGGAAATGAATTCTTCACTTCTGTTCCAAAACCTGTGTTCAGGACCCTCTTATGGCCCATCTGTCCAGGAATAAATAAAAATAAATTGTCATGTAAAATTAATCACACTAAACCATTGGGAACATATTCCCAATGAAGTTTTTAAGAGGCAGCCAGAATGGACAAGATATAAGCCAGTAGCATAACTCCACAATGAGGAAACTGGAGATGGAAATGAGAAGCTAGTGTGGAAGATATTGTTTTAGTTAGTCAGCTGCCTTCCAAATACCCTTGAATTTATACCATACAGGCAATGGTCTATTTTGTGGTAGTGGTACCAGTAGTAAAAAATGACTAGCATTTACTGAGTGTTTAGTATGTGTCAGGCCCCATGCTAAGTGCTTCACATCCTTATATGATTTAATACAGTCAACCAACCTTTGAAATGGGTACTATTGTCCTCAGCATGCAGAAACAAAAACTGAGACTTACAGAAGTTAAACAATTTGTTCAAATTTGTACAGCTAAGAAGCAGTGAAACTTATACCTTAACTGCTCTATACATAATTGAGATAGTTCAACAGAAAAACCACATATCCAGAATATAAAAAGAAAAGAAAGGAGACTATTGGTCCAATTTTCAACACTATACCAACTACCTGAACGAAGCTACTTATAAACGTATATTTAGGCTTGCAGTTTTGGAGGTTCATAGTCCAAGATATGGTGGACCCATTGATATGGCATCTTATAAGGATGGTACATGGTAGAATGAGTGTAGAAGAAGGATCACATGGAGTCCAGAAAGAAGAGACAGGGAGCATGATCATCCATGTTGTCTCTACTTAGAAACCCATCGTGATTTAATCATGGGATTCCACCCCAGAAATCTAATTCAATCCAATTACGTAACAAAGTTCCTTCCTTCAGACAACATAATTAAAGTCCCACTGCTCATCACCATTACCATGAGACTTTGGGGTTTTAAAACATGAGTTGGTGGGGGGTAGCGCTGTGGCACAGTTGGTTAATCCTCTGCCTGTAGTGCTGACATCCCTTACGGGCACTGGTTCTAGTCTCAGCTACTCCTCTTCTGATCCAGCTCTCTACTTTGGCCTGGGAAAGCAATAGGGGATGGCCCAAGCTCTTGGGCCCCTGCACCCATGTGGGAGACCCAGAAAAAGTCCTGGCTCCTAGCTTCAGATTGGCCCAGCTCTGGCCATTGCAGCCATTTGGAGAGTGAACCGGTGGATGGAAGACCTTTCTCTCTGTCTCTCCCTCAGTGTCTGTAACTATACATCTCAAATAAATAAATAAATAAAATCTTAAAAAAAACATGAGTTAGGGAGCCAAATCATGCTCATATTATAGCAAAGACTGACATAATTGAGTGCCTAGGTACAACGTTCAACACCATGCATGCTTGCAGGCATATTCTTGTTTAACCCTCAGTATATCCCTGCAAGACCATTAGTATTATCCTTATTTACAGATGAGCAAAAAGTCTCATCCTTTCAACAAGTGCTTATTGAATGTACACTCTGTTCTTATGCAGTTTATTTGATACTGGAGCCACAGGAGTTGGCAAATAAGGCATGTTGCCTGCTTTTTCACATTGTAGTGGGAGGAGAAAATAATAAACATATGCTATGCAGATAAATAGAATAAAAAGAGATGAGGATTCTTCGTTTCTTCCCTCAAAACTAGCCATTCTCCTGAATTCACTATTTGCTATTTATTTTTATTGCATTCATACAAATGTCATACACACACACACACACACACATATTGCATCATTCAGTTTTTGATCAAACATAAGCTCATAAACAAGCAATTATTCTCATGCTTACAGCTCGGGGCAGCGTTTCTCCATATACTTTCATTCTGAGGCTGAGACTAAAGGGATAGTTTCAGGGGACATGTGCTTCTGATTGTGGAGGTCAGAAGTTCCCAGAGGAAAAAACTGAAAATATTAAATCTCTTGAGGCAATGGCTTAGAACTTTCACACCATCAGTTCTATCTGCATTTTCTACTGTACAATGTAAATTACATAACCAAGCCATCAGTGAGCTGGGCAATTATACTCCTCCAACAGAGGTGTTGGGAGAAAGCATGAACACTTGCTGAACAAAAATCTAATCTATAAAATTAGGTAGTATTGTTTACAGATGATTTCAGACATTTATGTGAGAGGCATACCTTGAAGTCATTCCTCAACTTTATCATTCACTCAACATTATGATTTTAGATGTATTTACACATGAGACTCCAAGTCATTAAGTTTAACTTCCATTGAATAAATATATCAAATTTCTTTTTCTATTCCCCTACTGATAGCTATCTACATTTTCTATTCCAGACATCAATGACATTGACAGTCATCATTGCATGTCTTACATACTTGTTATACTAGCTTCTGCACAGCATATTCATGAAGGTAAAATTGCTGAGTCTAAGTGTATATCTAGACCTTCACTTTACTAACTATTTAGAAATTATTCTACAGAGTTTGGACCAATTTATATTTCAACCAGCAGTAATAATTGTTCCCATTTCTCATCAACAGTTGCTATAATAGAACTTGTATATTTTTACTAAATTAAAAGACATGAAATTATATCTTATTATTGCTTTAATTTGTATTTCTCTTAGTTCTTGGAAGTTAACATCCTATTAAGTTTTCTCTTCAGTGACTTATTCGATTATATATTTTACCTGTGTTAATTTGTATTGAGTTATTTCTGTATTCCTTGCTGATATGTAATTATTTAAATATTCTATACATTAATCTTGTGTTAGTCATAATTTACAAACATCTGCTCCCTGGATGGGGCTTTCCCTTTTTGTGCTTATGATAGTGTTCATTGATGAGACTAAAAAATTAACAAATATACAGTTTTTGACCACAAGCCCATCACTGGTTTGCTGGTAGTGCTGTTTTTTAGCAGCCTTACTGCAGGATCCAGGTTGTCTTCAATTAGAATATTGCCTGTAGCCACTGAGGAGAGACATGCAATTTCTGGAAAGTCTCTTACTAGCAAATACTAAAACTCCAGCTTGGAAGTGGCACCTATTACTGCTCCTCACAACCCACTGGCCAGAATTAATCACATGGCCAGATCCAACACAATGGGACCAGAAAAGTCAATCAAATGTTTTCAGAAGATTTTAAATTTTAATGTAGTCAAGTATATCATTCTTTTGATTTACAAATTTTCCTTAGTGCTTTTTTTAGAAATCGTTTTCTACCCTGAAGTCATAGAACCATTTTCCTATATTTGGGACAAGTGTTTGCCATAGTTGTTAAGCTGCTGCTTGGAACACCCATGTCCCATATCAGAGTGCCAGTTCCAGTACCTGCTGCTACACTGCAAATCCAACTTCCTGTTTAAGCACACCTTGGGAGGCATCAGGTGACGGCTCAAGTACTTGAGTTCTTGCCACCTACATGGAAGTTCCAGATTGACTTGCTGTCTCCTGGCTTCAACCTGGCCCATCCCTGAATATTGTGGTATTTAGGAAATGAACCAGTGGATGCAAGATTCTCTCTCTCACTCTCTCATTCTCTACCTCTCAAATAAAAGTGAAAATAATCTCTGGCCTTAATGTGTTGTACTATGTGAATTAATGGTATAACTAGTACTCAAACAGTACTTTATACTTTGTGTGTCTGGGTGTGTGCAAATTGTTGAAATCTTTACTTAGTATATACTAAATTTATCTTCTGTATATTAAGATAATTGAAAATGAATCTTGATGAAGAATGGGATAGGAGAGGGAATGGGAGATGGGATGGTTGTGGGTAGGAGGGTGGTTATGGGGGGGGGGAAGCCGCTATAATCCAAACGTTGTACTTTGGAAATTTATATTTATTAAATAAAAGTTAAAAAAAGAATCATGTCAAAAATCATCTAAAATACTTTCTTATATTATCTTTCAAAGACAATGCATACAAATGAGACTCACATGTTATGGTCTAATTATTGTTTATAGTCCTTGTCTATATTCCTGTGGAACAATGGCCTTTCTAATTTTTACTTGTTGAACATTATGATTAGTGGAATATTAAGTCTGTGATTATGAAGTAAACTGAAATTATGTTATTAAAAAACCTAAAGGAATAAAAAGTAAAGAAGGAAGGTGGAGGATTGAGGAGAAAGGGAGAGAAGGACTGTATATATGAAATACATGAAATCTGTTCCCTTTATATTAATAAAAATTTTAAAAATTAAAAGTTCATTTTTTTCACATTTAGGTCATTAAGCCATTCAAAACTGAGAGTTTTACAAGTGCAATATAATTTTATTTTTCAAATAAAGAATCTATTCCAAGTACAATTTATAAATCCTGCAATTTATAATTTATAATGATATTGCTGTCATATATCTAGTTTCTTTAAAATTATGGGTCTGATTCTCAATTGTCAATTCTGTTCTAGTCATTTATTTGTTTATCCCCATATCAATATCACAGTTGTTCATCATAATAGCTTTACATTAAGTCTTGAATCTGAATACAGACATGAAGACCAGCATGTAAAGTTACACTAAAAAAAGATAACAGATTTGTGGTACTACATTGAATTTACAAGTTAATTTGCACAAAGCTGACAGATTTTATGAAACCCATTTATCTCTGTTTTGTATTTTTCCATGTCTTTCAATAATGTTTTGTAACTTTCTCTTCATCTTTTGTAAGATTTAGTCTTAGGTACCTTGTGATTTGGTCTGTCATTTTGGATTGGAACCTTTTCTTTTTTTTTTTCTAATTTAAGTTAGAAGATGTCTAAAGTTGTGTTATTTAGTATTATGTGTGCTAAAGGTTTGATAGATACCCATTATCAGGGTTGAGTGCTTCTCTTTCATTCCAAAGACTTACTTTTTATCATTAACATCTTAAGGTGGTAGTAATAGAGATAAGGGAAGCAGCCAGATAAGAAAATATTTTGAAAGTAGAGCTGATAGAGCTTGCACATGGATTGAAAGTAGAAGCCTAGAGAATTAAAGACATCCGAAATTACTCTCAGTTTTTTTGCAGGAACAGCTAGTTGGAGGAAGGAAAAGAGAAAACTAGTAATTTCCTTTGGTACAGGTTAAGTTTGAGCAACCTCATTATGCTCGAATCAGAGTATCATCAACATGTAGATGAGATCACTTGGGGAGAGTCTGTATATCAAATGGAGCAACGTGCCCAGTGATATTTCAATGTTAGGAGGTTGAACAGAGTCAGAGGAGCCAGAATAGGATGAGAAGGACCATATAAGGAGATAGGAGGACAAACCAGTAAGCACAGTGCCATTTACTCTATAAGATTACTAAGGAACAGGTTACAAGGAACAGGTTTAGGGAAGATTTGGATCTTAGTTGTGGATATGTATAATTTTTCAAGGCTACTAGACAACTAAAAAGAGATGTGGAATAGATTGTTGGGCATCTGATCCTGGAGTTCAAAGAAGTTTGGCCTGGAGATACTAATTTAGGACTCATCAGGGGCTGGCTGCCCATTAAAACTACATAGTACATTAAATTTATGTATGTCCAGGCCCTAACTTAGACCAATTGAATTAGAACCTCTGAAAATGAGCATTGACATTATCAGAGTTTCAGCTCTCCAGCTGATCCTGGTTTGTGATCAGAGCTGAAAACCATTGGTATATATCAGGGCCTTTCAAACTTTAATGCAAATGAATTTCCTGATGATCTTATTACACTGTAAGTTCTGAATCAGCAGAATCTTAGAGTGGAGTCCAAGATTCAAAATGTTTAATGCACTCATGTGATGCTGACACTTTTAAACTATAGTCTACACTTTGAATAGCAAGGGTATAGAACTCACTGAGAGTGCATATAGTCAGAGAAAAGGTGGTCAGGAACTTGTTTAAAACACAGAGCAGACACATTATCAAATGTAACAAGGATTAGGAGTTTGTTGAACAAATAAAGAAGCAGTTCAGTAAGACACAAAAGAATGGAACATTTATTCAATGGGTGATTAAAATAAGCTATGAACTCTAGATTGGGTAGGTAGGATGGGATCAAAATGTTGGTAAAAGGGGTTAACAGCGAACATGAACTGAAGGGATAAGGTGTGTTGGTTAGGAATGAGACTTGATATCAAGATTTTGATGATGGTGTTTATTTGTGATGTCAAGAGTGGGAGTGGCAGAAGTTGGGTGGAGGGAAAACATGATTGGAGGCAAGGAAGTAAAAAAAAAAACACTTAGGGCCAAGAAATTGCTTGAGTGGTTTACATGGATGTTGAAGTTTGAAGGATGATAGAAATCAGAATGGAAAAGAAGCAAATGGGCCAGGTGCTAAAGCCCTCAATGAATGAGGGATGATTAGGAGTTCAGCAGATGAGAGCAAAAATGAAGATGGGGTGGTATAGTCCAGTGGCTGTCAGAGATGCTGACTCTGTTGAACTTGGGACAAAGGCATTGACATTCAAAATAAAAATGAGTAGATTCTAATATGACTTAGATTAAAAATCACTGTGTTAGAGTAAGGTTGGTAATGAATATAAATTGAAACTAATGGGGCCATGGGATGACTAATACCTTCTATAGCTGCTGGGGGCTATAGAGGCCAACAATAGATGTTGTCTTGGAAAGTTCAGTAAACAAGAGGAATTAAGCAACTTGCCTGAGGATACACAGCTAAGAAATGTTTGACCTGGGATTCAATTGTGATCTGTCTGACTCCAAAGCTGGGAATATCTTCACTTTGCCATGTTTCCTGGAAGGGCAATATTTCAGCACAGAAGATATAAACAGATACCTTGGAAAGAACATCAAAGTGTACCAAATGAGATCCTTATAGGCTGCAGTGGGAGGAAGCACTGTTTGTTTAAGGTAATTTTGATGTTTACTTCTTTGTTTGCCCTTTGATCTTCCCCCTGAACTTTCTTCCAATTTGGTTTCCCATCTGTGGTTGCTACTATCTCTTTGAGAAAGCAGACACTACATGAAAGGGAGCCAACATCAGGGTGCTGTCCTCCTGGATGCTGGCTGGCCTCAATGCCCTCTCTCTCCCAAGTACTATTTTCCAGGGTCCTCCTGTCTGGAGAGGAAGGAGCAGGATTCAAGATTGCAGTCAAAACAAAGCTTTCAGTCTCCCCCTACTCCTGACTCCTCACTTATCAGCAGCTCTGTATAGTGAAAATCTAAATCATTTGTTGTGCATACATAGCAACTATTTATTAGCTATTAGCTTTAAGGATTCAGTGGGGGTTCAATGCATTTAGAGAAGAGATCAGCCCTGGGAGAACCTAATCTCATAAGTAGATGAAAAGAAAATTGAAGCCAAAAATGCATCTCTCGCCATCTAGGGGATAGATGAGTGATAAATATCCTTCAACCCCAGATCCCCCTCCAGCTCTGAAAACGCTCAGAAACCAAGAACATGGAGCAGCAGCAGTGACATTTTGGAAGATGCCCTGCTTCCTGTCTATTGAGAAAGCTTCACCAGCCCTGGCTGGAGATTGATTGTGAGTTCTAGAAATAGCACACCTTGCCCCTCAAGCCACCAAGTAGAATGCCTTCCATCTTTTATAAAATACTTTCACTATTATATTTCTTGAAACCTCCATTTTTCCCCATCACTAGGCTTCCTTGGGACCAAACGCAATCCTGAAACCTCGCCTTACTTGTATTTCTGCAGACAGAGACTAACAGATGCTAATGAAAACATCCCCATCATTGTCAAAGGGCTGTCCCTCCTTTTTGTGTGGCTCCTGTGACAGTTCCTAAAGCGCCTCTGCCAAGAAGCTTCCCTGTTCCTTCATCCTCCTAGAGTTTACCCTCGTCCAGCCAATACCTAAAATTGCCTCCTACCCTTGAAAAAGCCAGAATTCCCTTTCCCAGAGACCAGAACCTTTCCAGAACACTCTGCCTGGGAGTCACCAGCAATTGTGAGTGGAGGCAGTTTTTTTCCAGGGAGTAGGGATGCTGATGAGTGACGTCAGAGATACAGACTCAAGTACTTAATGCTTGTCATCCCAGGTGTACAAATTTAAAATCTTCCAGACACAAAGACCTACTAGTTGGGAAGTTGTTGCCCACTGACATTCTTTCTCAGAAAGGAGTGTCTCGCCCAATGAGCATATAAGAAATAGTCAATTAACTGTGAGTTAGCCTAGATGAATAGCTTCCCACTTCACCTCCCTCCTCACAATTGGAGTGGTTCCAGGGTCAGATGGGACTCAAGGTTATACACTTGGTCTGCATGCACAGGTACAGAGTATGCCAGGGAGCCAGGCCTGCATAGTACAAACTTCTGAGACTCCAAGGTCATCAACCTCACTCATCTGGCCCCCCAGATGACTGGGCTCTAATTCTCTGTACAGCAGCAGCCAGGAGAGGCCAACTTTACTTCCAAGAGTCTACTCCAGACCACGGGGAAAAACTAGGCTAGTCTGATATCTATGCAAACACAGGCTTGGCAAGAAAAGAAATCAGACACAGACAGGTAAGAATTTAAATTCAAATTTAAATTCAGATCTTTGAATATAGGCCCCTGAAGGCCTGTTTGGAAAAAAATAACAACTCTTTCAAATCTGATTCCCTTTACCCCTTTTCCCAGAGAAGAGGAAGAAACATTCTGACTAACTTACCTACAACTAATTCCTGGAAGTGGAGAGCCATTTTAAATGGTTCTTTCAGATTAACCCCTCCTTCTCCATCTCCTCTGTAGAGTCCAACTACTTCATAGCATGTTTCCAAATCTGGGCCATGGAGGGCAGTAAAGCATGTACTTCCTATATAGCAGTGAAGAAAACAAAGGTAACATCAGGAGCTAAGATCACTCACAAACTGTTACCTTTCATCTACCCTTCATACCCCTAACCCTCATTCTCTGCCTTTCTCTGCCATGTGTTCTGTTCCAAAGGAGGCTGACCTCAATGGACTTTAGCATCAGGCTTCCTTGCCAGCTAGTGTTTGGCTGGTTCACATTGATGGTGGGTACTGGTAGTAAATGAGAGAACAGGAAAAGTAGGATGTATTTATTCCTCTTTCTCCTTCCTTACTGTGTTGCACTTGGGGAGAGAGTACACTGTGCTACCTAAAGACCAAGCTTGTGTCAGGCAGCCCCTCTTGCACAGTTGCAGTTCTTGCTGGGTTCTAGTAGCACCTTTCTTTGCCTTTGCCCCTCCAGTCTTATGGCATATAATATCTCCCACTGTTCATAATCTTTCTATGCCTTACATATGTTTGTAGGTTCCCTTAATCCCACACACGCTATTACTAATGATTCTTTCATCAAGCTTCTCTTCATCAAACTTGAATATATCATTTACTATGGTTTGGATATGATTTTAATGGATTCCCCAAGAGTTCTTGTATTTGAAGCTTGGTCCCCAGTGTGACAATGAGAGAGCAATGGAATCTGTAAGAGGTTGAGCATATGATGGTTCAAGTACTTGAGTCACTGTCATCCTCATAAGAGATCCAGATTGAGTTCCAAACTCTTGACTTCAGCCTGGCCCAGCCCTGGCTGTTGTGAGCATTTTGGGAAGTAAACCAGTAGATGGGGGAATCTTGCCCTCTCTCTCTCTCTGCCTTCCAAATGAAATAAAAATAAATAAAACTTTAAAAATAGACAGAGCCTAGTTAGAGGTTAGAAAATTGACCCCTCCCGTTGCTCTGGCTGACTCTGTCACCATGTGATCTCTCCCTCTCTCGCACATGCCCATTGTGATACCATCTGCTATGAGGTCCTCACCAGAGTCAAGCTGATGCTTGTGCCATGTCCTCAAACCTCCAGAATTGTGAGCTAAATAAAACTCTTTTCCTTGTAAGTACCAGCCTCAGATATTTCATTATATGGAAGGACTTCAAAAAGTTCATGGAAATTGATTTAAAATTTATGTTTGTTTCGGTGCTAAAATTTTGAAACCCATGCAGTTTTCTCATACTACACATTTTTCATGAACTTTCTGAAGACCCCTTGAAAAAACAGAGAACACACTAATTAACCATATGTTTCTTGCCAGGACCTTGACTTTAAACTTCTGACTTCTACAAATTCTATCCTGCAGATTTCCAGAAGGTTGCTTAGCCTGAGAAGAGAGATAATATAGTCCAATTTCCTTCTCTGAAAACAGGAATCTGCTTTTCCCACATATTTGACATATTCTCCATGCATTAGTCTCTCCCTGATTAAAGGTGTATTATTGTGTCTATGTAATGCTATGAAAATTAAGTTCTAACTGGCTCCATCTTTTTTTTAGAGAAAGGCAATGCTTCGAACCCAATTATAATATTTCCTTCCCATGAGGTGTGTTCAACTTGCCAACTTGCCATAATTCTAAACATTTTATCCAGTTCCATGAGTGAGATGATACTTTACATCAGTCCCATCACCAGTTCCCTACCATCTGTTCTTATTTTTTAAGATTTACTTTGCTTATGAAAGACAAAGTTACACACACACAAACACACACACACACACAAACAGAGAGAGAGAGAGAGAGAGAGAGAGAGAGAGAGATCTTCCAGCTGCTAGTTCATTCCCCAAATGGAGTGAACACAGTCACAACAGTCAAAGCTAGGTCAGACCCAAGCTGGGAGCTACAACTCCATCTAGATCTTCCACATGGGTGTCAGGGTACCAAGTAGTTGGGCCATCTCCTACCACTTCATCAGGTTCATTGGCAGGGAGCTGGATCAGAAATGGAACAGCCAGAACTCGAACTGGCACTCATTTGGGATTCAGGTGTCTGAGGAAATGGCTTAATCTGCTGTGCCACAATGCTGGCCCACCCTACTATCTGTTCTTGCTCTTGTATTCCATATCTCGGTGATGGGAACCACTCACAGATCAGTGTGATCATCCCACAATTTTCACTTGCCTTTACCTACACATATCCATTAAACATTAAATCCTGTGGAATTCACTTCCTAAATATCTTCTCTCAAATTTTTCCGTGTACCTCAGCCACAGAGTCAGTATCTGAGTTCAGAACTTGATCCTTTTCCATCTAGATTATCAAAATGTTTGTAGTCTCTCGCTATTCTTTTTCATGTTCCTCACTTTACCAAACTGGGCTTTGAAAAAAATTATAATCATATGACTTCCCTTACAATGTCCACTCCCCTTAGGATAAAATCCAAACTCCTTGTCCTGGGATGGAAGGTCCTGCATAATCTGCCTACCACTTCCTTTCTGCTATCTGTTTAACTTCCTTACGCTGTCTGCATGCCTTTATTGCACTCCTCCTTCTCTATGGCACACTTTATCTTTGCTGATTTAACTCCTTCTATTAATTTCTCAGACCCGTGTTAGATATCATATTTTCTATGAAGCTTTATCATGAACCATTTCACCCCCAAATGGCTTAATGGCCCCTCTGTGATCCTTTGCTTCCCTCTTTTCCCTTTCCTAACATTTAATATACTGGCGATTATTTATTGACATATCTAAAAAATGTATTAACAAATACCTCACCACTATCTCTCTTAAGGTGAGAAACTTCATCCTTTTATTCCTAGTACTTAGCACAGAATGTGGCATATAGTAAGATGTTCAAGAAATAGTTCTAGGTAGCCATAGTGGACTTCAACCCAGCTTCCTGCTAGTGCACCTGGGAAGGCAGCAGAAGATGGGGCAAGTGTTTGAGTTCCTGCTACTCATATGGGAGACCTGGATCAAGTTACTTGCTCCTGCCATCAGCCTGGCCCAATTCCAGCTATTGTGGGCTCACTTGCTCGCTCTCTCTCTCTCTCTCTGCCTCTCCTCTCTCTGTGTAACTCTGACTTTCAAATAAATAAATAATTTTAAAAAAGAATGAGCTATGAAAATAAAAAAATTAAAATTTACAAATAAATTGTTGATAGAACATTTAATAAAAATCTGGCAGGAATATTCTTGTCATCAACACTGTGAATCTATATTTATTGAGTTCCCACAAATTGTTTTCTCAGAACTTTCATTGAACACCTTTCTGTATCTATAAAGGACTAGGGAATAATCACTACTATATTTTGATGTCAGTCTCCTAACCAGAAAACACAGTGAACTCCTATGAATATTCTAAAGTATAATGAGAAAGGGACCTCAGACTGTATGCAAGCATCATTGATTAATATTTCCCCATTGGGAGTCACTCTCCCTGACAAAATTTTTCCACAACTGGGAAAGGAAGAAAAACGGGTGAAAAGGGAAAGAGGTAAGATACAGACATGAGAGTTGCAAACTTTTGAGCAGTGGTACTCCAGGAATGTTTCTGCATGACAGTATGTATCAAGGAGAGGCTCATATGAATGGAATGGTAGGAACCAGTCTTATCTGTCTCCTTCTCCCTCCTTGCACAACGGTTCTTACCCAGACTTTAAGCTTTGGGTTAAGTGATAGGAACTATAGAACTCTGAGAGCTGCTTGGTTGTACAGTTACCTTCCAGGATCTACTCTTTATTTTGTATGAAGGAGGACTTCAGGACTCTGGAGTTAGTGGGTTCTCACTGGTTGGGTAAACATTAAAAAGATTCATTGTCCTAGATAAATTTTGTAAATAGCCACTATCCCACTGGCTTAAAGGAAAGTGACAATGAATAACAAGTAGATTAAAAAGCATGCAAACACTAGGCTGCCTTACTTGGCAAGTGAGTGACAACTGGTCTAAGTACCTCTTTTCAGGGCCTCTTTCCCTCCCACTTCCCCAACCTTTCCAAACTTCTTTCAAAGCTCAAGATTTGAGGCAGTGGTCAAGCTCCATGGCATAAGAATTAGTGTTCCGCATGATGCCCTCCACCAACACAGCAGGCTTGGGATTTCTTCCCGCAAAGCAAGAGAGCCAGGTGCAGATCAACATGGCTGCAGCTGCTCCACCTCCAGCACAGTAATATGCCCAGCCAAGCTGACAGGTACCTGTGGAAACAGGGACAGATCTGAGGGTTAGATTGCCTTCTCATACAATCTCTTGGATAATGAACTATAAAAATGATCCCTAAAAGTTTAGTCTCCATATATCCTCTTTGGGGTGTTATGTTTAGAGTGAGAACAGGAAACAGTGAATTCCAGGAGGCTTCTCAATTCCTCCTTTACTTGCTGCTAGTCTTGCTTTAGCAAGAAGTTGTAAGATTTTATTTTCCTGATAGAATAGGAACCTGGAGCTGGTGTGAGCGGTGACAGAGTGGCAATACCAATGACAATACAAGAACAACTTGGTCAGGTGTCAAGCGTTATGCTAAGTTATTTACACATGTATCTCATTAATTATCATGGTAACTCTGAAATAAGTACTATTAATATTAAACCTCTGTTTTACAAAGGATGAGACAACAATGGCCTGGGTCAATTATGAAAAATCTTGCAACTAGAATGTGGTAGAATCAGGGTATGAGCCCTGGCTCACAGTGACTGCAAAGCTTCACAGTTTTAATCATATTGATGAACTAGCATAAATGGACGGCTTTCTTTTAAAGAACCATATCTTGCATTATCATGAGATCTGAGTGTCAAAATCAACTCCTTTCTTCCTTTCTATATGTGTCCATACTAACTTAGCCTTTAACACCAATGGAAGAAATATACATTGAAATGAAAGCCAAAGCCTCTATGTGGGTAGTTTCACTTTGGAATTTTGTTTTGTTTTGCTTTTCATTGTTTTTTTAACACCAAAATATATTTTTTTATTTATCTACCTTCTTTTTAAAAATATTTATTTATTTATTTGAAAGGCAAAGTCACAGAGAGGCAGAGAGAGAGGTCTTCCATCCTCTGGTTCACTCCCTAGAGGGGCACAGTGAGCAGAGCTACGCAGATCTGAAGCCAAGAGTGCAGGGGCCCAAGCGCCAGGGCCATCCCCCACGGCTTTCCCAGGCTATAGCAGACAGCTGGATCAAAAGTGGAGCAGCTGGGACTTGAACCAGTGCCCAAATGGGATGCTGGCACCACAGGCAGCGGCCCCACCTGCCACACCACAGAGCCAGCTCTTCATTCTTTTTTAGTCCTTATCCATCCACAATAAATATTTTACCACAGATATAATCATTAGGGCACAGATTACCTGGTATCTGGCTTCTTAAAATTATTAGCATTTTGAAATTTCAGTAATATCATTTTTAATGATCAAATGTATGAGCAAACAAATAACAACTTAAGAAATTAAAACTTTTACTCCTATTGATAGATGTATTAATAATACCCCAGTTTTCTTATTTACTCCTCATGGGCTGGGTGGTCTCTTTGCTTTGTCCTTTGGTCTTGGGAATTTTCTCATTCAATGCTTCCTTTTCCCACTGAGTCCTGAATCATAACCAGGCCTGTGCATGCTACACTGTATGATCAAGCTGGCTTGAGACTATGAGGTATGCTTTTTCTTCTTCCACTTCATCCTACTGTGCATATTGTGATGCCCAATAAGATGTGAGCTTTGGGTGAGGGCCTTTCCACATCTGCTGCACACAAATGGGCATTCCCCAGTGTGAGTCCTCTGATGCCTGATGAGGTGTGAGACTCTGAAGGAAAGCTTTTCTTCAGTCCTTATATTAGTAGGGCTTAGCTCCAGTGTGAGTTCTTAGGTGCTGGACGATGAATGAGTGATCACTGAAAGTCCTTCCACACTCTTAACATTCAGATAGTCCTTCACCGCTATGAATTCTCTGATGCTGTGTGAGGGAGGAGCTCTGAAGAAATGCTTTCCCACAGATTTGACACACATAGGGCCTTTCTCATTTATGAATTTTTTTATGTACAGAAAAGTATATTGGATTCTGGAACATTTTGCCACATTCACTGCACCTGCAACTTTGGCTCCCCTTGTAAAGTCTTACAAATGTATTCTGCTGAGCATTGTGGTTGGTTTTCTTAGAACCACTGCTTTTCTTGGTCTTTTCCCTTTCACAGCTCTTCTGTGAATTACATGTCATGTTTGTAACTCATGAGACATTTTGCACAAACATTTTCTAGAAGGAATTTTCTGAAGTGAAACTTGGCTTATGTCAAGATCTGTGCTTACCTGAGATTCAAGGCTTTCACAGTGCTGCTTCTGAGGGAGGACTTTGTCTTGGGTGAATCCCACTTGTCATAATGCTCTGTCTAGAACTTCTGAGCCCCACCCTGCATGACATCTTCTATGGTAGAGGACCCAGTGTCATCCCTTGAGAATTCTTCCACTTTCAGGTCATGATCTGGTTCTTCCACAAGAATATCATATTTCTTAATTAACTGCTTGTTTCCCAGTCTCCCACCCCACAAAGACCAGGTGCTCAAAGGTCTCCAGCATCACATCATGGCATTCAGTTCTCTGTTTTGGGCCCAGCATCCCCCACCCCTCCTGGCTGAAGTCCACAGCCACATCCTGGAAGGTCACCGGCTCCTCAGGCAGTAGCACCACTATGGTTATATTCTCCTCCTTCTGTTTAGCAGTGACATCAAGAGAACAGGCAGATCCCTGGGCGGGCAGTGCTTCCTCATTGGATATCCAGGTCACATCATCCAGCAGGACCACCACCTCCTGGCAGTCCTTTGGGTGTTGTAACTCCACCCATGGCTGGAGCTTCCCTGGCAGTGCACCCAGAAATTGTTCCAGCACCAGCAGCTCAAGGATCTGCTCTTTGGAGTATGCTTCAAGGCTGCAGCTACTGGTGACACATTTCATGAAGCAAGGCCAGTGCCTCTTGGGGCCCGGATGCTTCCTCATAACGGACCTGCCAGAACCTCTGGTGAGCGGTCTCTGGGTCAGCTGGCTGGTTGCCTGGCTGTTAGGCTGGCTTCTTGAGGACATCTGAGATCAGGCCTCTGCCTTCAGCATAGAGAGCCTGGATCTGGGCATTCCGGGGACCAGCCACTTCCTATTTGAGTGTGAGGACCTCAACAACCTTGATCTTTGTCAGGGGATTCTCAGTAGGAAGATCAATTTGAGAGTCTAGCTTTCTCAGAATATTCTGGAATGGAGTCTTGAAGAATTCTTCTTTCCACAGGCCAGAATTCTTCTACCTCCTCTGAAATATCATATCTGCCTGATGCTCTACTGAGACCAGGTTCCTGTAGTTCTCGAGCGTCACATCCCTGTACAGTACTTCTGTTTGAGGTCCAATAGTCTCCACTCCCCCAGGGTGAAACCCATTCTTAAATCTTTTTATTTTTATTTATTTTTATTTTGGTAGGCAGAGTTAGACAGTGAGAGAGAGAGACAGAGAGAAAGGTCTTCCTTCCTTTGGTTCACCCCCCAAATGGCCGCTATGGCCGGCACGCTGCACCGATCCGAATCCAGGAGCCAGGTGCTTCCTCCTGGTCTCCCATGCGGGTGCAGGGCCCAAGCACTTGGGCCATCCTCCACTGCCTTCCCGGGCAACAGCAGAGAGCTGGACTGGAAGAGGAGCAACCGGGACTAGAACCCGGTGCCCATATGGGATGCCGGCGCCACAGGCAGAGGATTAATCAAGTGAGCCAAGGCACTGGCCCCTATTTTTACATCTTCAAAGGTCTCTGGTTCACAGCACTAGGTCATTGGAAGCCTGGAAACCATAGTTTCCCCCTCTTCAGTGTGCCTCTTATAAGAATGAGCAGAGTCCCGCGGGCTGCAGAAAGGTGCCTGTTGGCCCACAGCAGCGAAGTGAGTCAGAAAGCAAACCTGAACTACAACTCCCAGACACCCCCGCGGCACACTCCTCTGTATCCCACAGGGTGGCGACCATCTTGTCCGGCCCTTTGGGGCAGCAGGCAAAGGCCAGGTCTACAGGAGGAAGGTGCTCCTCGGGGCACTTCGGAGGCCCAACTGCACAGGAAGAGGTTACTGGTTGGGGATTCTAGGCCATGGGCCCCCAGAGAGAGGGTTGTGTCACCCCACCCCGCCATGTGGGAAAAGGAAGGGGGTGGGGGCTAGTTTCATTTTGAAGGGTAATGGGAAAGATCACCTGATATTCTAGCAGAATTCTGAATAGAATCTAACAGAAGTAAATTACTTTGAAGTAATGTGGTTATTGTGATCCTTAAGAACATGCCAATTCCAGAGAAAGAAGGGCTATTATTTTACAAGCTGTTAGAGTATATAACCGTGAAAATAAAGTGCTTGCCACAACTCTAGAAATTGCAGTAGGTGCCCTTTTCCACAAAATTTCAGAGATGTCCTAAGAAGAGAGGTAGGCATCTGAGTCGTGCAGAAAGCTAGTCCTGCTTACAATCAGTTGAGGATGTCAAGGTTGAGCATCATGGCAATGTGCACATGGTACCCAGTCAATCTTAATCTTTTTCTTCTTCCAACTCACCAGCTGCTGTGTCACAGAAAGAGTCTAAGATGATCCTAAGTGAGGTCGCTTTGCTTTTTCATTCAGGCCAGTCTAATTTTTCCCCTATTTTCCATCTCAGACAGTTTTGTTCTACCACCTAATCATCAATTATGCTGTCTCCCTTGCCAAAACATCTTCTCTCTTATTCACCAATTCATATCTTCCAAACAACAGTATTCACAGCTCGGTACTGGCCAGGAGCCTTCCTGGATACAGTGCAGTGGGCCAAAGTCACCTTAGCTAAGCAGCCCACCAAGCATTTATCTGTACACCCCATCCACAGCAGAAGGTATCTGACAAAACACTGGGCAGGAGAACTGCACTTTATATATGCTTTATCTATACTTTCTCTCATTCCATGTTGCTGGCTCAACAGTATAGGTGTATGTTTCTTTTCTTGTTAATTCTTCACATGCTGTGTCCACAATGGGTATAGTTTCAGAACTTGAAGGTGGATGCACTTGCATTTTCAACAATCAATATCCAAAACTATGGCTTAAATTTTGAATTGAAATTGGAATACAGGCCAAATATTTTCATTTTTAAAAAGATTTATTCACTATTTGAAAGTTATAGAGAGAGAGAGAGAGATCTTCCATTCACTGGTTCACCCCCCAGATGGCCACAATGGCCGGGACTGGGGCAGGCCAAAGTCAGAAGCCAGGAGCTTCATCTGGATCTCCCACATGGATGGCAGGAACCAGAGCACTTGGGCCATCCTTTTCTGCTTTTCCCAAGCCCATTATCAGGGAGCTGGATAGTAAGTGGAACAGCCAGGATATGACCTAGAGCCCATATGGGATGCTGGTGTTGCAGGAGGTGGCTTTATCCACTCTGTCACAACATTGGCCCCCAGACCAACAGTTATAGGGTGACACTAGCATGTGTTCCTCTGATGTTTCCTTTGGATTAGATGAAGGTTGGTGCATTCTTGGCAGAATTGTTGCATAAGTGAGGCTACGTCCTCACAGAACATCTCATTAGAAGGCACATGACATCAGTTTGTTTTATTATTTGTGATGTTAACTTTGATCACTTGGTAAATATGGTATCAAATAGGTTTTTTACTGCCAAATTATTACCACTGTAAAATTAATAATTGCTCTCTGTAAAAATGCTTTGAGACTGTGTAAATATCCTATTGCGCATTAAATTTTCATCCACTAAAATTGAATTAAATTGCAAAACCAGCTAACTTAATATTCTATGTGCTTCTAGAATATGTCATGATCCTTTCCACCATGAAGCCTATGCATATTCTGTTCCCTCTGCCTAAAATGTTTACTGGACACATGTACCTCCTGCCACTCTCTTCACTTAGTCAATGCTCAATTATTCTTTAGCTCTCAGCTCAATTATGAATTGCTAAGTGAAGTCTTACTTCTCTAGATCAAATTGCATCATTAGAGGCTCTCACTATATCAGTGTATCCTTCTTTCTCTACTTGAATGGATGACTGGATCTCTTATTCCCTCCCATGACGTGTCAAGGGTAACTTGTTCAGAGAATTTGTACTTTAATAAGAGACCTAGGCAGTCATTTAACTTCCTGAAGTCCTGTGGCCCCCTCCAAAATCATGGTGAAAGCCAGACCACAACAAGCTATAAAAACAACATAAATGAGAGAGGGAGGGAGGGAGAGAGTAGTTTCAACATGAAAAACAATGGTGGGCTCTGGGCAAAGTAACATAAAGAAAGCCATATCGAGGCAAGTATCTCTTTCATGTTGCACCTGCTCCTAGACACATGCACATATTCACACACTCACTCATTGACTCACTCGAAATAAAAGGCTTTGTGAAAAGCTTTGTGATTCACGGAGTGAAAATTTTGGAAATGGGCAAATCTTCAACTCCTGTGATTGTTGGAAGACTGCAAAGTTTGCACTCACTCCACAGACTGGACTATGTGACTCAGGTAACAGCCCAGAGAACTCTCAGGAGCAGAAAGGTAGAGGCAAGGATCCAAACTGACTCTTTTTTGCTCCCAACCCAGTGCTCTGCCCTCCATTGTTTTTCTCTTCCTCCTAAATAGCATTTTCTTCTTACAGGGTCCCTTGACCTGTAATCTCTAAAGAGGAGGCTTCTAAATCGATCAATAGAAGTCACTTCTCTCATGCCTCCAACCAAAATCTCCTGTGTCTTTGCTGAGTAGACAGGAACCACCTCAAAGATGGCCCACTCCAGAATATTTCCAACATAGTCTACACAAGGCATCAGAAGTCTCATTATATTTCTCCAGTTGCCTGTCAACTCATCCCCTCATTAGGACAGGGGTATTCGTATTAGATATATGCATGCTGGGGTTGGTGAAATACTTGTTTCTCTAGATGAAATGAACAAATGCATAGCATACTCTTACCCCAAAGCCCTAGGCAGCAAGAAAGCTAACAGAGTGGGCTTCTCTGGAGTAAAGGGCTGGCTAGCAAGGCTTAAGTAAACCTTACTGAATTCTGAACCAGGTATCACTAAGCTGGCCATGAATCTATAGCGATGACCTGCACCTATTTTCACCCTAAGTGCATTCTGAATTTCTTCACACACAGAGACTACTGTTAGGCCACTGACCAGCATCTAGCCTCAGGCTTCTGCCATATAAGAAGCTGAAGAGAAACAAGAAAATGCATCTTCTATACAAATCTTTTCCTACAACTCTACCTGCTATTTGATTCATGGAACAGAAAGGTTATATCACTGGCATTGAAATGAAGGAGGAAAAGCAAAAGCAGACCTTCAAGAGCTATCTTTCCACTTTGAGATCCACCATCACTACTGAGCTATGCCATATAAACCTTGTACACTAGTCTGGTGGCTAACAGAGGAACTCTTTGGAAGGATGCAAAAACAAGGAGCAGTGGCAATGAGCTTGCACCATTTTCCTCTAATAACCGTTTAGTGAAGTCCCAGGGACCACTGCAAATCCCTAAATTATATTCTTTGACATAATTTTTACCCTTATATTTATTTCACAAATATTTATTGAGTACTTACTATATTTCAGGCATTTTGAATATACAATCTCATCTGATTATCATAACAGTCATGATCATTTCAATTTATAGTTTCAGAAGGGCAAATTATTTGACAAACATTTAAGTGTCAGAGTACAGTTTTGTATGTCAGGCCTTACTCAATGCTCATGGTCATCCATTTCAATGATGCCCAGAAAATGAAACCAATGACCAATTATTATTATCTAAGTTTCATGGAAAAGTACAATGCCTTCATCAAATCACTTCACCTCTCTAGGACTCAGTTTCATTTTCTTTAAGTGAGAGGAGTTTTAATGAAGAGATTTTGAAAGACCCCTTCCAATTGAAAATGTTCATTCTGAGTGTGAAACGTGCTTTCAGAAACATGGCAAAATATTATAGGAAAATATAGAGTATTTGTAGTTGGAAGAATTCAAATTCAAGTAGAGATGTATAGAAGGGATACCATTTTGACCTGGTTTCAGTAATGGAAAGTGGGCATTCCAGACAGAAGGAGTTGTTGGTGAAAGCAAAGTTCTATGCATGAAGAAATATAGGTTATGCTTCAGAAACAAGCCATCATATCAAAATTACTTCGATAATGAGCTCTAATTGGCAAATGCTAAGCTGAATCTATATCAGTATCAGTAGGGGCCATGAATTATTTTATCCTTCTTACAGGTAGTGAGGAATAATGTAAAGTTTCTGATCAGGGGATAATACTATAGAATATGATTTCTCAATCTTGGTGCTGTTGCCACTTCATGCTAGAAAATTCTTTATTGTGTGTGTGTGTTTGTGTGTGTGTATGTGTAGGGAGAGGGTTTCCCATGCAGTATGGCATCATTGCTCCACAGTAAATTATCCCACCCAACTCCAAGTCATGAAAACAAAAAGTATTGCCAGACGTTGCCAAATATTCCTGGAAGGGTAGAAGGTATGTTGCTTCCTACTGAGAACCACTGTGTTAGAGGAAATTTGGGAAAATTAACCTGTAAAAGATTGCAAGTAGGTGGAGGCTAGAGGTAGAGCCAGTTAACCAGAGGCCAAGGAGGTGTTACACATGTGACAGTCCCCAACAAGAAAGAACTATTTGAATCCAGATTTCCATATGCTTGAGGTTGAGCAACCCTCATCTAGGCAAACACCAGATTTTTACATTTTAAATTCCATTACAAATGAATCTTGATTACTGAAAGATTAGAACAAGAAAATGGAATTTCCTCCTTTAAGAATGGCCATGCATGATTCCTTCTGGACTGGGGAAGTAGACTGGAATTGACGCATAATCAACCCTGAGCATGCTGGAAAACTGGTTGAAGGTCAAGGAAAGATAGCTCCCAAGGTATAAGGAGGAATTACTGATTCCTTAGGAGTCTTTGAACAATTCTTTTAACCCCATCAGATCTTGGTTTTGTCCTTCTTAAAATGGAGACAAAAAACTAAGTAATTGCCGGGCCGGCGCTGCGGCTCACTAGGCTAATCCTCCACCTAGCGGCGCCAGCACACCGGGTTCTAGTCCCTGTCGGGGCGCCGGATTCTATCCCGGTTGCCCCTCTTCCAGGCCAGCTCTCTGCTGTGGCCAGGGAGTGCAGTGGAGGATGGCCCAAGTACTTGGGCCCTGCACCCAATGGGAGACCAGGATACGTACCTGGCTCCTGCCATCGGATCAGTGTGGTGCGCCAGCTGCAGCGCGCCAGCTGCGGTGGCCATTGGAGGGTGAACCAACGGCAAAGGAAGACCTTTCTCTCTGTCTCTCTCCCTAAAGATGAGGCACTGGGACCAGACGAGACTTTGAAGTGTCTTGACAAATAGCCAGGCTCACTGCAGCCTTGCATTCAGATTGAATGCACTGATTCTGAGTCTGCACACTAGAATTGTTTAGGGCCCTATGCAATCAGAAAATACTGCAATGAACTGGCTGAGCTCACATGTAGAGTCTTTCTCTGCATCTGCACATGGCTGTCTGTGGAGAAAAAGATTGGATGGCAGGACGGGGGAGAGAAGAAATTCGAACTGCAAATTTGCTTCATGCAAAGCTTCTGTATGAACCCTAAGATAAGCCTATTCCTTTTTGTGCTTTTCTGTTTCATTTCTAACACTCTATCTCTGAGTCACTCTATTCTAGTGTTGAATTTGCTGTGACAGGATCTCTCATAAAACTTATTAAATCATCACTCAGCAGTGGGCCTGACATTTAAATCAAGACACGTTGCTTTTATTCCAAGTTGCAAATCAAATTGGTTTATAGTTTGACTCCATTTCCTTTTATTCAGCTTTAAGTTATTATAGCTCTACTCTTTAGAGAAAAAAGTGTTACTAACTGCTACTTGAACTTACCAGTCTTCCTCGAGCCCAAGTCCCATATCTGCCAGGGGCATGGTGTTTGCCAGCTGTCAAGGGGTCCTAGTGAGCTACTGGGAAGAGATAGCCCCAAACCAGTGTTTGTGGTGAGGCCTAGCATTGGTGTGGACATCAAAGTTAGGAAACAGGGGCTGGCACTGTGGCATAACCAGTAAAGCTGCCACCTGAATGGCCAGCATCCCATGTGGGCACCAGCTCAAGTACCGGCTACTGTTCTTCCGATTCAGCACTCTGCTATGGCTAGGGAAAGCAGTAGAGGATGGCTCAAACGCTTGGGCCCCTGTGCCTGTGTGGGAGACCCAGAAGAAGCTCCTGGATCCTGGCTCCTGGTTCCTGGCTCTGGATCAGCCCAACTCTGGCCATCGTGGCCATTTGGGGAGTGAACCAATGGATGGAAGACCTCTCTGTCTCTCTCTCTCTCAGTCTTTGTCTCTCTCTGTGTCTGTCTCTCTCTACCTCTCTGTAACTCTGCCTTTCAAATAAATAAATAAATCTTTTTTAAAAAAGTTAGGAAACAAAGTAGGATGGAGTCTGAAAAAGAGGCTCCTCCTTCAAGGGCCATGTTCACAATGCCAGCTTAAAAGCCAAGAAGGCTAGAAACCTCATCTGAAGAATCCTTCTTGGAGAAACAAGGGGGGGAGAGAGAGGGAGAGGGAAGGAGAGAGAGGGAGGGAGAGGGAGAGGCAGAGAGAGAAAGAGAGAGAGGGAGAGAGAGAGAGAGATCTTTCATCTGCTGGTTCACTCCCCAAATGTCCACAACAGCCAAGTCAGTAGCTAGGAACTCTATTCTGGTCTCTCTTTTGGATGGCAGGAGTCCAAGTATTTGAGTTGCCATTTGCTGCCTCCTCAGGTATGCAGTAGCAAGAAGTTGGATCAGAAGTAGAGGTGGGACTTTGACCCTAGCACTGCAATATGAGACACAGACATCCCAAGCGGAAATTTAATCTTTTGTGCCACAAAACCCATTCCAACCTGTATTTCTTTTTTTTTTCAAAGATTTTATTTATTTATTTTACAGGTAGAGTTACAGACACTGAGAGGGAGAGATAGAGAGAAGTCTTCCATCTGCTGGTTCACTCCCCCAAATGGTCGAATTGGCCGGAGCTGCACCAATCTGAAGTCAGGAGACAGGAGTTTCTTCCTGGTCTCCCATGCAGGTGCAAGGGCCATCTTCTACTGCTTTCCCAGGCCATAGCAGAGAGCTGGATTGGAAGAGGAGCAGCCAGGACTAGAACCGGCACCCATATGGGATGTCAGTGCCACAGGCAGA
This sequence comes from Oryctolagus cuniculus, assembly GCF_051225735.1. Classification (NCBI taxonomy): domain Eukaryota; kingdom Metazoa; phylum Chordata; class Mammalia; order Lagomorpha; family Leporidae; genus Oryctolagus; species Oryctolagus cuniculus. Next base: position 80,345,410 of record NC_142888.1, on the reverse strand, counting down.
GGATTAACCTATGGCACCACAGCACCAGTCCCACCTATATTTCTTATGTATATCATTTCTCATATAGCTCTCTGGAGTTTTAGCTACTCTGCTCATCTTTTTCTTCAATAGGGGGAACCAAGCCTTAGGCCAATTTAAATTATGCTTCTGGGTCTCTCTCCAGGTTAATTCCAACCTTCCCCTGAAGAAACTCCCATATCACCCCATTGTTACCCTCTATATAGCTATATATATTGACTATACTTGGATCAGCTTCTCAGAAAAAAACTTTGGGCATTCACCCTGAGACAGGTTAAAAACCGGCTAATCAAATACTGGACCTCTTTGATTCAACATGAATTTTTTAGGACACTGGGCCTTTAAGAAACTGGTCACTTTCCTTTAACATCTGTTCATAGCCTCTCTGCTTGTGTCCACTTAAACTTTCTCAGCTAATTAAGTCAGTAACTGGAAGAGTAAGAGTTGATATTTGTCAAATGCTTCCATGTGTCTGGCGTGTATTCAGCACTTTAAACACATTGTTCGTATAGGTAAGATAACAAACCAGATGAGTGAAAATGAGTCAGACGCAGAAGGAAGACAAGCAAACAGGTGTGGCAAGTGTTACAAGTATACAGATGATGGGCCATCAAATGCAGGTTAAAGAGGGCAGGGGTTTCCAAGGAATAATAAGAAGTTAGCTAGGTAAGGAAATGTAAAAATGTACTCTTAGCAAAGAGAGTAACACATGCAAAGTTTCAAAGGTTTGAAGGAATGTGGTATTTTTAGGTGGCTGGGCAAGATAAGAAGATAAAATGGTAATGTAAGTGATAGCCAGGGTCCCTGAAGGACCTGCTAAGGAGTCTTTATCCTTAAGGCAAATGGGGAGCTATTGCTAAAGAAGGAGAATGACATCAGATTTGCATTTTAGAAATATCACTTTGACCACAGAATGGGAGAGAGATTGAGTGGGTAGTGTGTAGTATCTTTGAGAATGGGCAAGAGAAAAAGTCAGGAGTCTTTTCAGTAATCCAAAAGAGAGCTGATATTAAGGGAAAGAAGATAGATTCTGGAGTTCTCATTGTGTTCCTTAGCATCACATCATTCATTCCTGACAATAACATATATCTGGGATTATGAATTGTGCCCATTTGTTATCGTGTCTCCTCAAATAAACTAAGCTTCTTGAAGGCTATCTCCTTGAATTCTTCTCATTTTTGCAGTGCCTTATTTAGCATTTTGTATGCAATGAATGTCCAGAATATTCTTATTGAGTTATACTTACACATTTTTGATATAATACTCAAAAATGCTAGACCACACCTAGGAAACAAATCTACCTCAGGAGTCAGGAGCAAGTTCTCTCATTTCAGCCACTGACTTAGCCACTACCAGCAATGCCAGCATTAGCTATTCACATCCATTTTCTATCAGCAAATGGATATACACTGTAGCGACTTTTCCTGGGTCCAAGGTTCCTGAGTAATAACAAATGCCACAAATAATACCACCCGATAAGAATACAGCACCCTACAATTTACAAATTATTTGTTTCATCCATGATTTTATTTAATCTTCTTCCATTTGTTTTATTCATTCATCATGCCCCAGCCAGAAGCAAGAATATTATTTTAGAGGAAGGAAACGAGCAGCCAAGTGAAGGGTCTGCCCTTTGCCCATAAGGTTTTGTTAAGTCAGTGCAGTGAAGGAAAAGAATCTGGAATGAGAGTTACAGGGAACTGTTTGAACCATAAGTTGTCATTTACAAACTGAACTTGTGGAGCAAGTCATTGAAAATTTTTTATTTGAAAGGTAGAGAGGCCAGTGCCGCAGCTCACTAGGCTAATCCTCCGCCTGCGGCGCCGGCACCCCGGGTTCTAGTCCCGGTTAGGGTGCCGGATTCTGTCCCGGTTGCTCCTCTTCCAGTCCAGCTCTCTGCTGTGGCCCAGGAAGACAGTGAAGGATGGCCCAGGACCTTGAGCCCTGCACCCGCATGGGAGACCAGGAGGAAGCACCTGGCTCCTGGCTTCGGATCAGCACAGCGCGCAGGCCACAACGCACCAGCCATAGCGGCCACTTGGGGGGTGAACCAGTGGAAAAAGGAAATCCTTTCTCTCTGTCTCTCTCTCTCTCACTGTCTAACTCTGCCTGTCAAAAAAAAAAAAAAAAAAGGTAGAGAGACAGAGAGATAAACACAGAAATCCTTCATCCATTGGTTTACTCTCCAAATGCCCTCAACAGCAGGGATTGAGCCAGGCTAAAGGCAAGAGCCAGGAGCTCAATCCAGGTCTCTCAAGTGAGTGACAGAAACCCAACAACTTGAGCCATTGTCTGCTGCCTCCCAGCGTGTGAATCAGCAAGAAGCTGGAACTAGGAGGAGACCCAGGATTCCAATCTAGACATTTTGGGTATGGGACACTGTGCCAAATGTTCAGTCCAGGATCGAATCATTTACACTTGCTGAGTCCTGGTCCTTCTGTTAGTAAACAAAAGTGGCACTGCCTACTTCACAGAGCCACTATGAAGGTCAAATAAGAGGACATATACTTGTATAGAGCACTTATCACAGGGCCTGGACTAATTAATGTTTATCAGCTCATTTTTGTTTCAACTAAACACTCTATCAACTGGTCTACTAGTTCCCAAATATATCTGGAAGAGCTTTAAGATACAAACTCCAGGGCCTGCATTGTAGTGTAATGGGTTAAGCCACCTGCAATGCCAGTATCCCTTATGGATGCCAGTTCAAATCCCGGCTGCTCCACTTCCAATCCAGCTCCCTGCTAATGCTCCTGGGAAAAGGAGCAGCTAAGGATGCCCCAAGTCTTTGGGCCCCTGCACCCATGTGAAGACCGGATGAAGATCCTGTTTCCTGGCTCCGGCCTGGCCTGGCCTTGGCCATTGTGGCCATTTGGGAAGTGAACAGCAGATGGAAGATATCTCTCTCTTTCTCCCTCTCTTTCTCTCTCTGACTCTCAAATACATAAAATAAATATTTTTAAAAAAAGACACAGACTCTGAGGCTCTGCTCCAGATCTACATGATTAATATCTCTGGGGAGAGGGTGCAGATGTTTTGGCACATAGATGGGTGGGGAACCACCTGAACTAAATCATATTAGTAGCCTATACCATTTATTGGCTCTAGCTCTGGGAGGGAAAATAGGAGATGATCAACATTTAATGAGAATCTAAACTCTAATTGTAGTCCCAGGGGATTTCACTTGAAAAATATATTTATGTTTTTCACAAGTTCTTGTAATTCACATGGACATGCATGTGGTTTGATGACAATAGTTTGAAAAATTCATATGATGGAGCTGGTGTTGTGGTACAGTGACATCTCATATCATAGCACTGGTTTGAGTCCTGGCTCCTCAGCTTCTAATCCAGCTCCCTACTAATGTACCTGGGAATGCAGCAGATGAGTCCCTACTGTTCATATAGGAGACCAGGATGGATTGTCCTTGATTCTCCTCCACCTTTGAAACCCATTTCAATTCATTAAAGAACTTGTGGGTGAGTATAAGTCATAATAGTTACAATCATAATAATATCAATTATGGTTAACATTTATTTAGTGCAGGCTCTGTCCTAAATGTGTTAGGTCTTCCATCTCATTTCATTCCCCAAGAGCCTTGAGAGATGGATACTACAGTATTATCATCCCTATTTAAAAACAGATTTTGCTTTTAAACAAAGGCTAAGGATATAGTAACATTCTACAGTACACAAGGAAAGACAAGCAATAAAGATAAATTGGGAAAGGAAGCCAAAGATGAGGCCTATAGAAGGAATTCCAGTGGAAGAAATGGAAGCAAAGAAATTAAGCGCACGTTCTTTTTGAGAACCAGAAGACTAAGAAGCAAAGGTAATGAATTTGCCTGGCTTTACTGCCATCATGTGGTGATCTGATGTATAGACAACTCGTTCACAAAACCACATTTATTATTTCAGTCACTGAGTTTATCAGGCTCTTTACAAGACACTGGCGAAAGACCATATAAAGCGAAGGGCCTACCCTTGAGGCCTTTGTAAGAGCTTTGTCTCCCTCTGGAGTTTCCAAGCTGGTCAGGCTGAGCATCCTTTTTTATGCTATTTCAGGAAAAGTAGAGATGTTTAGAAGCACTATAATTATTTTTTTCTATTCAAAATGAAAACAGCTTAGCACCTCATAGGATGTATAGTCTCATTAATTAATTTAAACACCTCACTATTTTGAATAAAAGATGATCAATGATTGGCTTTCTGATCTTTTATCCCTTATATTGGCAGGACTTTGTTTTCAGAAAGCACATTTATGTGTGCTTTTTCATCTCATGACCAAAACAATTCCTGAAGGTAGATAATATCATCCTCACTTAAGTCATAGAGGAATAGGTTTAAAGAAATAAATTACTTGTCTTTGTTCACAGAGTAAAATAGTAACGGAGCTGACCTACAATCTATTCATCCCATTCAATGCAACATTCAGAAAGCACCAAAGGTATAATAGGCACCAGGATGTGTGTTGAATTAAGTTGCTGCCTGACTCTTTCATTTCTTAATTCTTCCTCCAGGTCAGCCCAGATTCTCCCTGGATGGAGATTCCTTTCCCCTTAAGCAACACCTGGGCCATGAATTTTCCAAGACTGGCTGCAGCTGATTCTGCTTCAAGGGATGAGTTGCTTCAGGCAATCTCTTTGGCCAATCCCTGGATTCCTGCCTCCATGGGCATGTGATTCTGACAGGCTCTACTTTTTAGATCTCAATTAAAAGCAAAATGTTACTCTCCTCTAGGAGGGATGCCTGAAATAGTTTGGTTTGTTCTTTTATTACTTATATTTAAGGTTCACTACATGATGTTTCAATATACATATAGCAAAACGACTACTACAGTAAGGTGAATTAACATATCCCTCTCCTAACACACACACAGCTGTGTGTGTGTGTGCCTGTTCTAAGAGCACCTGAAATCTACTATTTTACTTTTTGATAATAAAATAGAAAAATATGAAATCAGATCAAAGACCTCACCATAAAGTGGAGTTGGGTCACAACAGGGTGTTAGTAGGTCTCTGGAGTTTCTGGTTACTCATCTATTTTGTCCGATACCATATTTGAAAACATGGAAATCAAGGCTCAGAGAGGCAAATGGACATGCCCAAAAAGACTTAGAAAGATTAAAACCTAGGTGTCCTGATGCCAGACCAGGGTTGTTACAACCATACTCTGCTGTCCCTCTGTGTTTATGAGAATGTGTTAAGCTCTGGTGAGCACAAGAAAATAGACTTTCTGTAAAGAAGGAAACTGACAGAAAGGAAAGATGGTAGGAAATGCCTGGAAATTGAACCCAGGAAGGCCAAAGCCCAAGTCACTGTAAAAGGTTTTGAACTGGCAAGAATGTGAGGAAATGATGGGAGAGCAAAGGAAATGAGCCTCAGGGAGAGAAAACACAGGGGGCACTCACAGGGCTTTGGGGAACCTCCATTATTGTATGCCTTTGCCACGTTCAGTGCATCCCTCTTCCCCTCCCAGAAGCCTTGCCTGAGCTATTCCCCACCCCCAAAGAGGCCCTTGAGAACTGCACATGTTTACGGGACACTATGTGATGTTTTGATACATATATACTTCCACATAGTATAATGTTCAAATTAGCACAAACGTATCTAACATCTCAAACGCTTATAATTTCTATGAAAACATCGAGAATCTTCTCTTCAAGCTTTCTGAAAATACACAGTACAGTGCCATTAGCTATAATCAAGCCTACTGTACAATAGCACACAAGATCTTTATTCTCCTATCTATTACTTCGTATTTGGTAATCAACGCTCCCCCATCCATTTCTCTTCTCTATTCTCCCCAGCCTTTTGTAATTGCTATTATATTCTCAACTTCTCTGGGGTCATTTTTTTTCAGATTCCACATATAAAGTAGTCTATTGTGTTCCATATGTATCCATTACTTCACTTAATCATCTAAACAACTATATGGAGAGAAATACTATTACAAATATCCATTAAGGGAAATACAGAGAAGTTAAGCACCATGTCTGTTTCAACAAGTAGTAAGCCATAAGGCTCAAATTAGAATGCAGGCTATCCTACCATTAACCTCTGCTTTTGTAATTCAAAATAGATTCACTGGCTCTGTGCTGAAGTAGATTCCTGTTTGAAAACTATAGTACTGGGAACATTTTCATTTCACAACTGGTATCAGTATAATGATCATATTTTTGGGCAGCAACGATTATTGACTGGTTACTATACATAAAACACTGTACTAAGTAAATGTATTACCTGAATGACCTCATTGAACCCTCACAATAACCCCATGAGGTGACAACAAGCTCACAAAGTGCTAATTTGCCCAATATGGCATAACTGAGCATGTAGTTATGCAAGGGCCCTTTCATACCACTAGGCAGTCTGTATCTGGCCCTTTTCTCATGAGTTCTCTTTTCCCTGACTCCCACTGCTTTTGATACCAATTAGAGGCTTGGTGAAGGATAGCTAGGAGGTGGAGTTAAATGCATCAATTTACCATTGGACTTCTCATGGATTCATTTGTATGGGATAAAGCCCATGAAATCGGGGCCGGCGCTGTGGTGCAGCGGGTTAAAGCCCTGGCCTGAGGCGCCGGCATCCCATATGGGTACCAGTTCTAGTCCCAGATGCTCCTCTTCCAATCCAGCTCTCTGCTATGGCCTGGGATAGCAGTAGAAGATGGCCCAAGTCCTTGGGGCCCTGCATCCACATGGGAGACCTGGAAGAAGCTCCTGTCTCCTGGCTTCAGATCAGTGCAGCTCCGGCTGTTGTGGCCATCTGGAGAGTGAACCAGCAGATGGAAGACCTCTCTCTCTGTAACTCTGACTTTCAAATAAACAAAATAAATCTCTAAAAAGGTCAATGAAATCATCATTTAATGGCCAGAGTCCAATTAACAACCAACATAGAACCTTTCTCAGCTTAAATATTTCATTTACTTAATAAAATTAAGGTGTGGGAAAGGCATTGTACTTGACAGCACTGTTGTTGGGAGACTTTGCCTGAATTTCCCTTTCTCATTGAATGGGTAATGCATTCAACAAACAGATACTGGATTGCTATTGAACAACATCTACAGTGTACATGGAAGTCAGAAAGCTAGTCCCAGGTCACTCATTGTGTGGCCTTGAGAAAGTCACCTGCCCTTATTGGGGCTCAATAGTTACTAATGAGCTATTGATTGATCTGTCAGGTACCTCCCATTGCAGGCTTCAGTCCAATCTGTGCTTAGAGTTTGATGGTTTTATGTTGCAAATATTTGATTCTTAGTATCTTCTTTAAATGAAAAAGAAGAAAAAGTGTCAATTTCCTTAACTGCTCAACTGAAGACTCAGGTGACGGTCAGGTAAGTAATTTCCCAGGGGGATTCAGCATGCACCAGGAGATTATTAGGACAGTAGGGGACCTGGAATAGAAGACATGACGGGAGATCCTAGAAACTGCAGAGGCAATGGACAGAAAAAGGACAAACTCTGGGGGGACAAGGAGTTTGAGTTTCCTTTGGCCATTTTCTGGTTTTGTCTTCAGGGCTGTGTCTTCCCCAAACCCTTATCACTTATCTTCCCCATTCCCCAAAAAACATATAATGTCTTTCTTTCAAGAAGGAAGACTTGGATGAGAGGACATAATGAGTCGGCACTCCAGACCAAAGAGACATCCAAGGAAGACTTCATATGATCTTAGAACATGTGGAAAACACACACACACACACACACACACGCGCAAAGTGTGTATATCTTTTTAAATCAAGTTTAGCAGAATAATTTAGGAAACTTTATTGGGACACCCCCAATCTAGAGTCACTTTACAATTTCCCACATGTATCAATTCCACTGGAGACCTTTTCCAGAACCTTGTTACGTCCAGCTACTGCTTCCTTTATTTTTACACTTATTATGCTAAAAGATGGGACTGATGGTATGGGTGGGAAGAAAGGGTGAAATACTAGGTTCTGTCCATGATATTTCAAACATTTGTTTTTGAAAACAATAGAACTAAATGCGTCTTAAAGTTGAAATTCTCAAGTGACTCAAGATACACCCTCACTAATTAAGAGGGAAAGAAAAGTGTTATTACAGCAGATTCAGGACAGTGAATTAGTAGTGAATTTAGGTTCCATTCACTGTTCTGCCTTTAATTTGTGGTATGATATTACACAAATCACTTTATCTTTCTATATCTTAAAGTTTCCAGCGCCGCGGCTCACTAGGCTAATCCTCCACCCACAGCACCGGCACCCCGGTGTTCTAGTCCCAGTTGGGGCGCCGGATTCTGTCCTAGTTGCTCCTCTTCCAGTCCAGCTCTCTGCTGTGGCCCAGGAAGGCAGTGGAGGATGGCCCAAGTGCTTGGGCCCTGCACCCACATGGGAGACCAAGAGGAGGCACCTAGCTCCTGGCTTCGGATCGGCGTGGTGCGCCAGCTGCAGTGCACTGGCCGTAGCGGCCATTTCGGGGGTGAACCAACAGAAGGAAGACCTTTCTCTCGGTCTCTCTCTATAACTGTGCCTGTCAAAAAAATGGCGTTTTGTTCCCAGCAGCTCAGATCAATGCCGAGGGGGAAGCAGGAAAACGCAAGCGCACAGGAAAGAGGCGCACAAACCCATTGGCCAGAAGTTTCAAGGAAAGGTTCGGGAAAAAAACTGCAGAGGAAACTCTTCTGGATCTAGTGGATGTGACATGGAGGACCTATGGGGAGAGCAAGGGCAGCCACAGCTCGGGAGCCCAGCTGAGGAGTCTAAGCACCAGCGCTGGAAAGGGAGGTGAGATGAAACCTCAGTAGCCCGAGCCATTGGTGGGAAAACAGCAGAAAGATCCTAGAGGGAATGAGGCTTGAAGCCCTGCTGGAGAAAGTTCACCAGGCTAACTAGCAGAGAGAAAAATAAATAAATGAAAAAATAAATACATAAATAAATAAATAAAAGGGACCGGCACGGGCCTCTCTCTCCACTCAACTTACAAAGGCAAGGAAGAAAAAGAGTAGGCACCATTTTGAACATACGTAAAGCGGCGCCCGCCATCAGCCAAGCAGAAAAACCTGACTCTGGTGGGGAGAAATAACAGGAGATTAGGACCTAGTGAAGGTGTGGAGCTAATGAACTGAGACTGTGAAAATCTGAGGGTGTGGGAGAGAACTCACGGAGTACACAAACTGGGTAACCTTGGCAACCCGGTGGAAGATTGCAGAGAAATTTGAGATCACACTGAGGTCTGCATAGACCCTTTGTGTGGTCCTTGGGGCAGAGCAGGTGAATATTAAACCAACAGGGGCCAGAACTCATACATTGACTACCCTCAATTCCACTCAGCTGTGCAGAATTACTTCCCTTCTGAATAAAAAAAAAATGAGAGAGAGAGAGAGAGAAAATTTACCACTCCCAAACTGTGAGACTCACCTTTGGCACACCCTTAACCCTGAAGAACCAAACAGAGCTCTCTGGCCACACCCATCACAAACCTCTAAGGATCCATAAAAAGCAGACAGTCCACTTAATCTAGAGTCATTGTATAACGAGAAAAATCACCACAGCGAAGAAACCAAAGATTATCTCCACAATGCCAAGCAACAAACGCATAAACCAAGGAAACAAGAACAAGGAAGACACTATGATGCCCCCAAATTAACAAGACACCCCAATTCAAGATTATGAAGATGATGAGATAGCAGAAATGCAAGAAATGGATCTCAAAAAATTGGTAAGAACATTAAGAAGTTCTTAAATTCTTGAACTACAGAAATCCTTACTGGACAGGATAGAAAATCCCTCTCACGAAAATGAAATATTAAGGAGGAATCAAAATGAAATGAAGCAACTAGTAGAACATGAAACTGTGATAGTGAAGAGAAATCACAATGAAATGAAGAATTCAATAGATCAAATGACAAATACATTAGAGAGCCTTAAAAACAGAATGGGTGAAGCAGAAGAGAGAATATCGGACTTAGAAGACAGAGAACAGGAAAGTATACAGTCAAACCAAAGAAAAGAAGAGGAAATTAGAAATATAAAAAGTATTGTCAGGAATCTACAGGATACTATTAAAAAAAAAACCAACATCCAGGTTCTAGGAGTTCCTGAAGACATGGATAGGGAGAAAGGATTAGAAGGCCTTTTTAGTGAGATACTAGCAGAAAATTTCCCGGGTTTGGATAAGGACAGAGACATCCTAGTACAGGAAGCTCATAGAAGCCCTAATAAACATGATCAAAAGAGATCCTCACCACGACACGTTGTAATTAAACTCACCACAGTGAAACATAAAGAAAAGATCCTAAAATGTTCAAGAGAGAAACGTCAGATTACTCTCAGAGGATCTCAAATTAAAATCACAGCTGACTTCTCATCAGAAACCCTAAAGGCTAGGAGGGAATGGCGAGATATAGGCCAGGTACTAAGAGAGAACAACTGCCAACCCAGAATATTATATCAGTATGAAAGAAGGTAAAGGAAGAAAAACCCCCAGTAAAAGATCACAAGAAGCTCAAAGCATATACTAGAAAGTGTCTTTGGGAAAATAGCAAGGCAAAGTTACTACTTATCAATAGTCACATTGAACGTTAATGGCCTCTACTCTCCAGTTAAAAGACACCGATTGGCTGACTATGAAATTGTCTAAATATGATCAGAGTTGGTGAACTCAAAAGGCCTCCATAGCCTTGGCAACTCATGACAAGAGCCTAGGGTGATTACTGTACCATAAACAAGAGTGTCATTTTGATAAGTCAACAACAGGAGTCACTGTGCACTTACTCCTCATGGAGGATCTCTGTCCTAATTGTGCTGTACATTGTGAGTTAATGCTATAACTAGTACTCAAACACTATTTTACACTTTGTTTTTCTGTGTGGGTGCAAACTGTTGAAAGCTTTACTTAATATATGCTAAATGATCTTCTCTATATAAAAATAATTGAAAATGAATCTTGATGTGAATGGAAGAGGAGAGGGAGCGGGAGAAGGGAGTATTGCGGGTGGGAGGGGAGTTTTGGGGGGGATAAAGCCATTGTAATCCATAAGCTGTACTTTGGAAACTTATGTTCCTTAAATAAAAGTTAAAAAAATAAAATATTGCATTTTACCATCAGCTACACAAGAATTTTTGAGGATCAGATAAAATTATAGCCTTAAGAATATGTTACAAATGTGATTCATTGATACGTAGTAGAGAGCTTCCTTTATTATGAAATCCTATTCAGAACACAATGGTTTGGTAACCTTGCTTGAAACTGCTACGTCCCACTAGAACAAGATAACACCTATTTGGGTGTTATCTGTCTAGAGGCCACTGGGTATGAATGAATTCCTTAGTAGTTTGTGGATTTAAGAAGGTTTTGAAACTCGGCAAAGCTGAAGTATGTCTATTAGAAAACCATTTGAGGTCTCTGTCCAAGGCTCTTAGACTTCTTTTTTTTTTAAACTTTTATTTAATGAATATAAATTTCCAAAGTACGACTTATGGATTACAATGGCTTCCCCCCCATACCGTCCTTCCCACCCACAACCCTCCCCTTTCCCACTCCCTCTCCCCTTCCATTCACATCAAGATTCATTTTCGATTATCTTAATATACAGAAGATCAGCTTAGTATACATCAAGTATGGATTTCAACAGTTTGCTCCCACACAGAAACATAAAGTGAAAAATAATAGATGATTTTTTTTTAAATGATGATGAAATCAGAGCAGACCTATTGTCATGTTTAATCCCAGTGAGAGTCAAGTTGGGAATTGATAATTTCTTTTTTTTTTTTTTTTTTACAGAGGATCAGTTTAGTATGCATTAAGTAAGGATTTCAACAGTTTGCACCCCCATAGAAACACAAAGTGAAATATATTGTTTGAGTACTCGTTATAGCATTAAATCTCAATGTACAGCACATTAAGGATAGAGATCCTACACGAGGAGTAAGTGCACAGTGACTCCTGTTGTTGACTTTACCAATTGACACTCCTGTCTATGGCATCAGTAATCTCCCTATGCTCCAGTCATGAGTTTCCAAGGCTATGGAAGCCCTCTGAGTTCTCCGACTCTTATCTTGTTTAGACAAGGTCATAGTCAAAGTGGAGGTTCTCTCCTCCCTTAAGAGAAAGGTGCCTCCTTCTTTGATGACCTGTTCTTTCCACTGGGATCTCACTCCCAGAGATCTTTTTGCCAGAGTGTCTTGGCTTTCCATGCCTGAAATACTCTCATGAGCTTTTCAGCCAGCTCCGAATGCCTTTAGGGCTGATTCTGAGGCCAGAGTGCTATTTAGGACATCTGCCATTCTATGAGTCTGCTGAGTATCTCACTTCAACATGTTGGATCACTCTCCCCTTTATTTATTCTATCGGTTAGTGTTAGCAGGTACTAGACTTGTCTATGTGCTCCCTTTGACTCCCAGTCCCTCCACCATGACCAACTGTGAACTGAAACTGATCACCTGGAACAGTGAGATGGCATTAGTACATGCCACCTCGATGGGATTGAATTGGAATCCCCTGGTATGCTTCCAACTCCACCACTTGGGGCAAGTCAGCCTGAGCATGTCCCATATTATACATCTCTTCCCTCTCCCATTCCCACTCCCATGTTCAACAGGGATCACATTTCAGTTAATTTTCAACACTTAAGAATAACTGTGCATCAATTACAGAACTAAACCAGTCATATTAAGTAGAACAGATAAAAAAACTACTAAGAGGGATAATGTATTAAGTTGTTCATTAACAGTCAGGGCTATGCTGATCAAGTCACCGTTTCCCATAGTGTCCACCTCACTCCAACAGGTTTCCCTCTTGGTGTTCAGTCAGTCGTCACCGATCAGGGAGAACATATGGTATTTGTCCCTTTGGGACTGGCTTATTTCACTCAGCATGATGTGTTCCAGATTCCTCCATTTTGTTGCAAATGACTGGATTTCGTTGTTTCTTACTGCGGTATAGTATTCTAAAGAGTACATATCCCATAATTTCTTTATCCAGTCTACCGTTGATGGGCATTTAGGTTGGTTTCAGGTCTTAGCTATTGTGAATTGAGCTGCAATAAACATTAGGGTGCAGACCTCTTTTTTGTTTGCCAATTTAAATTCCTTTGGGTAAATTCCAAGGAGTGGGATGGCTGGGTCGAACGGTAGGGTTACCTTCAGGTTTCTGAGGAATCTCCAGACTGACTTCCATAGTGGCTTGACCAGTTTGCATTCCCACCAACAGTGGGTTAGTGTCCCTTTTTCCCCACATCCTCGCCAGCATCTGTTGTTGGTAGATTTCTGCATGTGAGCCATTCTAACCGGGGTGAGGTGAAACCTCATTGTGGGTTTGATTTGCATTTCCCTGATTGCTAATGACCTTGAACATTTTTTCATGTGCCTGTTGGCCATTTGGATTTCCTCTTTTGAAAAATGTCTATTGAGGTCCTTGGCCCATCTTTTAAGTGGGTTGTTGGTTTTGTTTTTGTGGAGTTTCTTGATCTCTTTGTAGATTCTGGTTATTAACCCTTTATCTGTTGCATAGTTTGCAAATATTTTTTCCCATTCTGTCGGTTGTCTCTTCACTCTCCTGACTGTTTCTTTTGCAGTACAGAAACTTCTCAATTTGATGCAATCCCAATAGTTGATTTTGGCTTTGACTGCCTGTGCCTCCCGGGTCTTTTCCAGAAATTCTTTGCCTGTGCCAATATCTTGAAGGGTTTCTCCAATGTTCTCTAGTAACTTGATGATGTCAGGTCGTAGATTTAGGTCTTTAATCCATGTTGAGTGGATTTTTGTGTAAGGTGTAAGGTAGGGGTCTTGCTTCATGATTCTGCACGTGGAAATCCAGTTTTCCCAGCACCATTTATTGAATAGACTGTCCTTGCTCCAGGAATTAGTTTTAGATCCTTGATCAAATATAAGTTGGCTGTAGATGTTTGGGTTGATTTCTGGTGTTTCAATTCTGTTCCATTGGTCTATCCATCTGTTTCTGTACCAATACCATGCTGTTTTGATTACAACTGCCCTGTAGTATGTCCTGAAATCTGGTATTGTGATGCCTCTGGCTTTGTTTTTGTTGTACAAGATTGCTTTAGCTATTCGAGGTCTCTTGTGCCTCCATATAAATTTCAGCACCATTTTTTCCAGATCTGAGAAGAATGTCTTTGGTATCTTGATTGGTATTGCATTGAATCTGTAAATTGCTTTTGGGAGAATGGACATTTTGATGATGTTGATTCTTCCAATCCATGAGCATGGAAGATTTCTCCATTTCTTGGTATCCTCTTCTATTTCTTTCTTTAAGGTTTTGTAATTTTCATTGTAGAGATCTTTAACGTCCTTGGTTAAGTTTATTCCAAGGTATTTGATTGTTTTTGTAGCTATTGTGAATGGGATTGATCTTAGAAGTTCTTCCTCAGCCATGGCATTGTCTGTGTATACAAAGGCTGTTGATTTTTGTGCATTGATTTTATACCCTGCTACTTTGCCAAACTCTTCTATGAGTTCCAATAGTCTCTTAGTAGAGTTCTTTGGGTCCCCTAAATACAGAATCATGTCATCTGCAAAGAGGGATAGTTTGAGTTCTTCCTTCCCAATTTGTATCCTTTAATTTCTTTTTCTTGCCTAATAGCTCTGGCTAGAACCTCCAGAACTATATTGAATAGCAGTGGTGAGAGTGGGCATCCCTGTCTGGTACCAGATCTCAGTGGAAATGCTTCCAACTTTTCCCCATTCAATAGGATGTTGGCTGTGGGTTTTTCATAGATTTCTTTGATTGTATTGAGGAATGTTCCTTCCAAACCCAGTTTGGTTAGAGTTTTCATCATGAACGGGTGTTGTATTTTATCAAATGCTTTCTCGGCATCTATTGAGATAATCATATGGTTTTTCTTCTGCAGTCTGTTAATGTGGTGTATCACATTGATTGTCTTGCGCACATTAAACCATCCCTGCATACCAGGGATAAATCCCACTTGGTCTGGGTGGATGATCTTTCTGATGTGTTGTTGCATTCTATTGGCGAGAATTTTATTGAGGATTTTTGCATATATGTTCATCAGGGATATTGGTCTGTAATTCTCTTTCAGTGCTGCATCTTTCTCTGGCTTAGGAATTAAGGTGATGCTGGCTTCATAGAAAGAATTTGGGAGGACTCCCTCTTCTTCGATTGTTCTGAATAGTTTGAGAAGAATTGGAGTTAGTTCTTCTTTAAACGTCTGGTAGAATTCAGCAGTGAATCCATCTGGTCCTGGGCTTTTCTTTGTTGGGAGGGCCTTTATTACTGTTTCCATTTCTGTCTCAGTTATGGGTCTGTTTAGGTTTTTGATGTCTTCCTGGTTCAATTTAGGCAGGTTGCATGTGTCCAGGAATCTATCCATTTCTGATAGGTTTCCCTATTTGCTGGCATACAAGTCCTTGTAGTAATTTCTGATGATTCTTTTTATTTCTGTGGTGTCTGTTGTTACATTTCCTTTTTCATCTCTGATTTTATTGATTTGGGTCTTTTCTCTTCTTTTTTTAGTTAGTTGGGCCAATGGGGTGTCAATTTTGTTTATTTTTTCAAAAAACCAGCTCTTCATTTGGCTGATTTTTTGTAATGTTTTTCTTGATTCAATCCTGTTGATTTCTTCTCTGATTTTAATTATTTCTCTTCTCCTACTAGATTTGGGTCTGGTTTGCTGTAGGTTTTCTAGATCCTTGAGTTGAATTGAAAGCTCATCTATTTGGTGTCTTTCCAATTTCTTGATGTAGGCACCTATTGATATAAACTTTCCTCTTAACACTGCTTTTGCTGTGTCCCATAAGTTTTGGTATGTTGTGTTGTTATCCTCATTTACTTCCAGAAAGTTTTTGATTTCTCTTTTGATTTCTTCTATGACCCATTGTTCATTCAGGAGCATGTTGTTCAATCTCCATGTGTTTGCGTATGCTCTAGGGATTCCTGAGTTGCTAATTTCCAACTTCATTCCTTTATGGTCTGAGAAGCTGCATGGTATGATTCTAATTCTTTTGAATTTGCTGAGACTTGCTTTATGTCCTAGTATGTGGTCAATCCTAGAGAAGGTTCCATGTACTGCTGAGAAGAATGTAAAACCTTTAGCTGTAGGATTGAAAGTTCTGTATATATCTGTTAGATCCATTTGGGCTATAGTGTCGTTTAAATCTACTGTATCCTTGTTGATCTTCTGACCGGATGATCTGTCTATTTCTGAGAGTGGAGTATTGAAGTCCCCCAGTACTACTGTATTGTGGTCTAAGTCTCCCTTTAAGTCCGTTAATAAATATTTTAGATAAACTGGTGCCCTGTAGTTAGGTGCATATACATTGATAATTGTTATATCTTCCTGTTGAATTGATCCCTTAATCATGATATAGTGTCCCTCTTTGTCTCTCTTAACAGTTTTTGTGGTAAAGTTTATGTTGTCCGATATTAAGATGGCTATGCCCGCTCTTTTTTCATTTCTGTTGGCATGGTATATCTTTTTCCAGCCTTTCACTTTCAGTCTGTATGGATCTTTGTTGGAAAGATGTGTTTCTTGTAAGCAGCAAATAGATGGGTTTTGTTCCTTAACCCAATCAGTCAATCGGTGTCTTTTAACTGGACAGTTCAGGCCATTCACGTTCAAAGTGACTCATGATAAGTGGTAACTTTGCCCTGCCATTTGCCAAAGATAAGTTCTAATATATGCTTTGAATTCCCTGTGATCTTTTGCTGTGAGTTTTCCTTCCTTGGTTTCCTTCCTTTACCTTCTTTCATATTGATGACCGTGTTTCTGTGTTTCTGTGTGTAACACATCTTTAAGCATCTTTTGCAGGGCTGGACGAGTGGCAACAAATTCTTTCAATTTCTGTTTGCAATGAAAAGTCTTTATTTCACCTTCATTCACAAATGATAGCTTTGCAGGATATAATATTCTGGGCTGGCAGTTGTTCTCTCTTAGTACCTGGGCTATATCTCGCCATTCCCTCCTAGCTTTTAGAGTTTCTGATGAGAAGTCAGCTGTGAGTCTGATTGGAGATCCTCTGAGAGTAATCTGACGTTTCTCTCTTGCACATTTTAGGATCTTTTCTTTATGTTTCACTGTGGAGAGTTTAATTACAACGTGTCGTGGTGAGGATCTCTTTTGGTCGTGTTTATTAGGGGTTCTGTGAGCTTCCTGTACTAGGATTTCTCTGTCCTCCAAACCTGGGAAATTTTCTGCTAATATCTCACTAAAAAGGCCTTCTAATCCTTTCTCCCTCTCCATGCCTTCAGGAACTCCTAGAACCCGAATGTTGGGTTTTTTAATAGTATCCTGCAGATTCCCGACAATATGTTTTAGATTTCTAATTTCCTCTTCTTTTCTTTGGTCTGACTGTATACTTTCCTGTTCTCTGTCTTCTAAGTCTGATATTCTCTCTTCTGCTTCACCCATTCTGTTTGTAAGGCTCTCTATTGTGTTTTTCATTTGATCTATTGAATTCTTCACTTCAGTCACTATCACAGTTTCCTGTTGTACTAGTTGTTTCGTTTCATTTTGATTCCTCCTTAATATTTCATTTTCATGAGAGAGATTTTCTATCTTGTCCATTAAGGATTTGTGTAGTTCCAGAATTTGTTTTTGAGAACTTCTTAATGTTCTTATCAATTTTTTGAGATCTGCTTCTTGCATTTCTTCTATGTCATCATCTTCATAATCTTGAATTGGGGTGTCTTTTTCATTTGAGGGCATCATGGTGACTTCCTTGTTTTTATTACCTCGGTTTTTGCGTTTTTTATTTGGCATATTGGAGATATTTGGTTTCTTCGCTGTGGTGCTTTTTCTTGTTATACTATGACTCTAGATTAAGTGGACTATCTGTTTTTGATGGAGCCTTAGGGCTTGAGATGGGTGTGGCCTGAGAGCTCTGTTTGGTGTGCCAAAGGTGACACTCCCAGGTTAGGCGTGGTAAATCTCTCTCTCTCTTTCTTTCTTTTTTTTTTTTTTTGATTCAAAAGGGAAGTAATTCCGCACAGCTGAATGAAGTTGGAGGTAGTTAGCAGGCAAATGATATACCCACAGGAGCCAGAGATTGGAAGCTCTTTCCCAAGGACCACACAGGGAATCTGTTCGGCCCTCAGAGTGGGCTCAAATTCTCCTTCAGCCTCCCACTGGGTTGCCAAAGTTACGGAATTGTAGCGTCTCTGGAGAGTGCTCACGTGAATTCCGTGAGTTCTCTCCCTCACTGTCTCTTTTTTCACAGTCTCAGTTCAGTAGCACCACAAATTTACTAGGTCCTAATCTCCTGTTAATTCGCCCCGCCCAGAGTCAGGTTTTTCTGCTAGGCTCAGGGCCGGTGCAAACCTGAGGTCGCTCTGCTTATGACGTATGTCCAAGATGGCGCCTGCTCTTTGTCTTGCTCGCCCTTGAGAGGTGAGCGGAGAGAGAGAAACCCGTGTCCGTACTAGTCACCCTTTTTTTTTAGATTTCTTTATCATAGAAGAAAAATTCTTCCTCATTGCACTTTCACTGTCTCAAGGACCTTGCTTTGCTGTATCAATCTCTCTTTACTACAGGATAATTTCTATCAGCATTCAAGCATCTGTTCATCTTAGAAAAATCCTCTCTTCATCTCACATTCTCCCAGCTATTGCTTGGTTTCTTTGTTCTTCTTCACAGCAAATTTTTTAAAGAATTGCCTGCACACATTGCCTCCATTTTCCTCATTTCACATCTTTAACATCTATGCATTCAAAACTACTCTTCTAGGTCACTTTTGTCTGGCCAACTCCAATGGTCATTTCTCTAGCCTTCATCTAGAAGCTTACATCATCATTACACACAGTTGACTACATCATTCTCTTTGACATAATCTCTTTCTCTTGGCTTCTATGACCTCACATTCTTGATTTTTTAATATCCATCTGGCAACTCCTTCTGAGTTTCCTTAATATAGCTGCATAGCAGCTGGGAGTACAGGGTCTCAAATTGTTCTATCCAGTATGGTAGCTAGTAGTCACGTTGTGGGTATAACATTTAAATTTTTTTTAAAAAAACCCACAAGCACAAATAAACCAACTTTAACAGATATTATTTTGTATTCATATAGCGCCTTCTTCGAGAACCTTAAATGCTTTACAGACATCATCTCTAATGAATCCCCACAACAACCCTGTGAGGTAGGTTTTACTCCCATTTGACAAGACAGGGAGACTGAAGCACAGAGAGGTCAAGTGACTTGCCCAAGGTCACACAGTTCACTGCACTGAAGAGCCAGGGCCCGAGCATCTTAGCCTCTCCCAGCTCCTAGCCAAATACCTCATGAGAGAATCTTGAATGAAAGGTAGCTTTAAAGAAAGCAGACATAGTAGTATGTTATGAAAAATGAGGTCTTTCTACTGCCATCAAGGAAAGAAAAAGCCCTGCACCGAGGGTCAGAGGCCCCAGGACCCATGGGGACACCTCCTGCTGGCGCTCCCCACAGCCTCCTGGCTCCATTGTAAGCAATCCTCTCCAGGGCAGGTTTCCCAGACAGAAGCCACAGGACTTAGAAACAGGACTTCATTTAGAATATTTACTTCCAGTTATGGTAATTCATAGAAATTCTTATTCCAATATACAAAATATGGGACAGTCATCCCGACGAACACATACACAGGTACAGAGCAACCAGCCACCAGTTACAGCTTAGACCTGCCCTTGCTCTATGCACGGTCAGCCAACAGACCACCTCCCAATGCCATCTGTGTGGGTCTCCTTCCTGTCTTCCTACACCTGTACTGGTTTTCCCAACCGTAACCCTATACCTTTTAGAAGTACACTGAGTTTAAATTTAAAACAACTAAATCATATGAATAAAAATCAAATATTTATTTAAAAAATCAAAATTAATAATTCAGTCCCTCAACCCTACTGACCACATCTCAGTTTTCTAACAATGTTGTGATTAGCAACACACTGAACAGCAAGACACAACCCATTTCCATTGTTGCAGAATCTTCTGTTGGATCATGATCCTCAGACTGCATTTCTAGTGATAAAATCACAACTCTGCTACTCCATCAGCTGAGTAACTTTAGGCAAATTACTTAATCTCTCTTAACACCAAGTTTTCTTTTTGTAAAATAAGACTAATGATACCTTTCTTTTAGGCTGTTGCTAAGATGCATACTGAGTGCCATAAAAGAGTTTGACATTGCCCAATCTGCACACACTGGCCCCAAAAACTCTCACTGTAGACTTGAGGCTAGACCCCTCAAGAGTTCCAGACTGCTTACTTGACACCTACACTTGCATTTCTCACACAAGTAGCTCAAAAACACATGCAAAGTGGTGTTATGAGTGACTGAGTTGTTACCTGCCATGCCAGAATCCCACATGGGTACACGTTCAAGTCTTAAATGCTACACTTCTGATCCAGCTCCATGTTGGTGCACCTGGGAGGGTAGCAGAAAATGGCCCAAGTCCTTGGACCCCTGCACCCATGTAGGAGGCCCGGATTAAGCTCCTGGCTCCTGACTTCATCCTAGCCCAGCCCTGGCCATTAAGGCCATTTGGGAAGTGAACCAGCAGATGGAAGATATTCTCTTTCTCTCTCTCTCCGCCTCACTCCCCCCCTCCCCCCCTCTAGCTATCCCTTTCAAATAAATAAGATAAATCTTTAAACATACACACACACACACACACACACACACACACGTAAAGAGAGTTTCCTTTTCTCTCTTCCCAATCCCAACCATACTTGCTTCTCCTCTAGTCTTCTTCATTCTTTTTGACTCTTTCCTTACTCATATCAAGTCTATCACTCTGGACAAGAGATTCTACCATTAAAATATATTTTGAATCAGTCTGCCCAGTTCCAGTGGCCCCTCTGCTTCCTATCATCTCTTTTCTTTGACTATGGCTCTAGCCTCTCATCTGGTCTCCTGCTTTCACTCTCACAACCACCCCCACAGCCATGTTCCATAAAAGTGCCAGAGAAACCATCCTTGAATATAAATCATATTCCTGCCACCTCCTTCTTATAACCCTGTGATGGCTTCCCATTGTGAATAGGATAAAATACATTGACCAGGTTGGACACAGTGGTTAAGACACCACTTGGGATGCTCGCATCCCATGTTGGAGCCCCTGGGTTTGAGTCCCAACTCTACTTCCAATTCCAGCTTCCATCTAATGCACACCATGGGAGGCAGTGAGTAATGGCTCAAGTAATTGGCTTCTTGTCACACCTATGGGAGCCCAGATTGGACTCCTAGCTCCCAGCATTCGCCTGGCCCAGCCTGGAAGGCATTTGAAGAATGAAACAGTGGATGGCAGATATTCATTCTCTCTCTCTCTCTCTCTCCCTCCCTCTCTCTCTCCCCCTTCCCTCTTCCTTTCCCTCTCTTTCCCTCCCTCCTTCTCCTTCTTTCTCCCTCTCTTTCCCTCCTTTCTTTCCTCCCTCTCAAATAAACAAATTTAACAAGAAATTGGCACCATGATCTTTATGCTGCAGTGCAGGAATATGAGAGTGTCATTCTTCCTCTCAGGATAATACCAGTAGATGAAACCAAATTCATAGTGTTGTTTTGAGAATCAAATATTATAATGAGTGCAAAGTTCATAGCACAATCACTGTATTGAATATTTACAAAATTTTAAGATTGCAAATTCAGGATAGGATTTACCTCTGTTGGTGAGACAGGGAAATATAACTGAGGCACAGTATACAAAGTTATTAAATCATGTGGGTAAGATTTTATCTCTTAAACTGAGATTCAAATCTAGCTCTGTCACTTTATCAGCTGAGTGATCTTAGACAAGTGACACAACCTTAAGTAGCTACTTAATCAATGATAGATACATGAGTGCTTATTGTATGATTCTCTGTCCTCTAAAATATTTGGAGTATTTCACAATAATTTTTAAAAGTGACTAACACGCAACAACAGGAGTTACTGTGAATTTACTCCTCATGTAGGATCTCTGTCCTTAATATGTTGTTCAACGTGAATTAATGCTATAACCAGTACTCAAACAGATTTTACACTTTATGTTCTGTGTGGGTACAAACTGTTGAAATCTTTACTTAATATATACTAAATTGATCTTCTGTATATAAAGATAATTGAAAATGAATCTTGATGTGAATGGGTTGGGAGAGGGAGCGGGAGATGGGAGGGTTGAGGGTGGGAGGGAAGTTATGGGGGGGAAAAGCCATTGTAATTCATAAGTTGTACTTTGGAAATTTATATTTACGAAATAAAAGTTTAAAAAAAAGTGACTAACATGATGCCTATAAATGCTCAATACAAGAAAGTAATTATTATTACATAATGATCATAGCACTTAAGAGATAGAGTTAAGGCTATGAAGATTCCCAGCCACGGGTTTGAATACTGGTCCTACCAGTATTGGACAGGTTAATAATGACCTTTGCTCCTTCAACTATTCCCTATTCTCATCAATACCATGCACAGAAAGATAAAAAGTTTAGCATCAAGTGAAGGGAGAGGATAAAATATACTTCTCACTGTCTACCACAGCGCTTTCTATTCTTCCTCAGGTAGATGAATGAAGAAGGCATAAACTGGCCTCTCAAAAAGAAGTAGTATAAGGTCCTTTGATGGCAAACCTGTTTGGGAGTTGGGGATGAGCTGTTAGGAAGGACTTTTACTGCAAGCTAAGAAATACCAAGGCAAATGTCAGAAGCATTCTATTTGGGGTCCTCAGGGTCCAAAATTAAAGTAGACTTAGAATAAATGGATGAAAAGAAATTTTTAAGGGCTTGAATTGTAAATTAGACACTGTTACCTTTTAAAGTTGTTTTAATTGGATATACTTTTTGAAATGGCAAACAATAATCAAATCATGTTTAATCCTCTTAATAATGATTGAACTGCAGATTAAAAAATATCACATCGTGGAAGAAATTTAAATGTTAACAGTCTTCCCATACTGAGGACACTGTTGAACAACAGGAAAAATAGTGTTAGTTGGAGAATAACTTGGTACAACATCTTTGGAGGACATTTAGTTCATTAGCAACCTTTGAAGATTTAAAATACATATGTATCTAGGCTAGTGGCTGAATTACCCATATTTCACATTGGAGTACCTGGATTCAATTCCTAGCTTGTTCTCTTGACTCAAGCTTCCTCTCAATGCATAAGCTGGGAGGTAGCAGTGGTGCATACAGTAATTAGGTTCCTACCACCCATGTGGGAGACCTGGATTGCAATTCTGTCTACTGGCTTTCGTCCAGGCCCACCCTTTGCCAGTGTGGTACTATAGGCATTGAGAAAATAAGCAAGCAAATGCGAAGTAATTCTAACACGTTAGAGAGAGACAGGAGACAGACAGGTTCCTAATACAGGCAGGTAGAGAGAGATAAAGAGCCCCCAAGGAAGAATACCAAACAACCAGATGAAAGTCACATCAGCCAAAGGCCCTGACCACCCAGGACCTGTTTGAGCACTCCATCAACTTCCATAGGCAAAATGAATAACTCAGGCTCTGACTGCTGAGCGGCCCTGACCTCAGAGTGGCTAGCTTCAGTTTCACCTTATTAGTATATCTGTGCAAAAAAAGGTGATGCTGGTGGCTGCTCCCTGAGTGGTCTTTATCCAGTACTAGAGGTTTTCACCTTATTCGCATATATAGTAACCAATTAGGGAAAGTGCCCCCATTAAAAACATATAAAAACCCCTAGGCAGGACCTCTTCATTGCCACCCCCTTCTGGGACCCCTCCAGGCAGGCACTGCTGCCAGTTTTCTCTTTCACTTTCAATTTCTCTTTCTCTTAATATGCGTCTTGTTAGAAAGGCCTAAACTTCATGGTTGCAAGACAAAAGTTCAGCAAAGAGAAAGAGCTGTAACATTTCTAAAAATTCACTGGAAAGAAATCTCTCTGTCTCAGTCTCTCTCTCTCTCTCTCTCTCTCTCTCTCTCTCCCACACACACCCTCCCACCCTCTCTGTCTCCCTCCTCCTTCTGCATCCTTCTCAAATAAAGTATACAAAAAGACATAACTGTTAACCTAATAATTCTACTCGCCAGAATTAGTCCTACATATATACTAGTAGGCTAGGACATATACATAAGGTATTTGTATTGTATATGTATATTTCATTGAAATACATTTTGGAAAATCCAAAAACTGGAAGCAACATAAATATGCATAAACAGTGAAATTGTTAAATTATAATTTAATCATCCAGTGAATATTCAATGAGTACTACTTGGTACTACTCAAGTAGGTACTGGGGAAACAGAAATGAACAACATAAACAAAAATCTCTTCCCTTATGGAAGATAAAATATCCCTACGATGGAAAAATATGACATACCTCAAATGTAGAATAAAATCTATAAACATTAGTAGCTCTCCAGGAGACACACGTAAATGAACAGCTCAAACTGTAGAACACAATAGCTAGCAAGATAGTTAGGTAGATAGATACTATGATCCCAGTTGGAAACAAATATTTTATACTTAATAAAACTTTTAGAGAATACAAAAAATTCTGGAGAGTAAAAATGACTCCTTTAGGGAACGGTATTATGGTCTGGAAAAAAGACATTGCATTTCAAAGTTTAATGTATGTACTGTTTTATTTTGTCATATACATGAATTACTTTTGATTAAAAATAACAAGCTTAAATATGAGGAGACTTCAAAATGTTCATGGAAAATGGAATGAAAATATAAATTTATGGGACCAGCGTTGTGGTGCAGCAGGTTAAGCTGCTGGTGGGATGCCGCCATCCCATATCAAGTTCAAGCCCTGGCTGTTCCCAAATCCTTTCCTATAATAGAGACTACTCAAGGAAACTCCCTTTTACTCTCTTCTGCTATGATAGGTCTGGAGACTATTTGGACTCTTCCAATTAGAGTCTAATCTACCTAAGCCATTCTTAGTGAAAACTGGCAACCAGAAGATGGTCAAGAGCTATTCCAGTCAACCATTTTAATATGAGGTAACTTAAAAAAATCATGGAAAATGGAAATTAAAAGATAACATTATTTTGGTTGAGTATCTTTTGAAATCTATGCATTTTTTCATGGTACATGTTTTCCATGAATGTTTTGAAGACCACTACTATGCATGGATCTTAAAATTTTCTAGTGCCAGAGTACACTTATCTTTTAATTCCATTTGTCATGACTCTCTTGAAGTTCTCTTGTATTTAATAGCTGTTGCCATTGGGAACAATTTCCAATATTTAATCCAGGTTCCTCATGATTTGTATAAACTAAAATATCACTAGTTAAAGCCTCAGTGGAAACTTATAAGAGATACTGTTTATTTATATTTGGAAAACAGTGCCTAGAAGGAAACACTAATAGGAACTGGGACTTATTCAGACGATGGCAAATCATTAGTCTCCAAGTGTTTTAAATTCTTCTGTAGATAAGATTGTCTCAAAGTGGTCAAAAAACTCTGGGGAAAGTATACAACCTATGTGAATAAATAGCTAAATGATTGGAATTTGTGCCCCACCCTTGTGAGTTAACATGACCAGATGAATGTGACCAAGCCACCACTTCCCACAAGCTACCAGGGTGAAAGAGATTTAGTCAACTACCACTAGCAATCAGAGGTCCTCCAAGAGATATAGCACCTTGGAAAACAGGTTTCCTGTAAACCATCACTGCCATCCTGTGCAGGCCACCTTACCTAACTGAAATTGATTGGAGACATTTCCACATGTTTGCATTATCTCCGGGCTATTCCATCCTAAGGGGTATAATGCACAGCCTGAGCTTATCAGCAGTCCTGGAAAGAAAAGCATACACACAGGTAGAAAAAATACGAAACAGCAGAACACGTCTTCTATCACCCCAACATTGGCCCTAGGTTAACTCAATTCAATTTTTTTCTCCTCCATTCAAGGCTTGTGCTTCCTGGTTTTCACTCCATTTCTGTCATACTCAACAGGATCTCTTTGCCATGCTATAGGTTGTGAGGTACCATAGACAACGTAGGGGATAATTCAAAAGAAAGGACAACTTTGGAAATCGGGACAGACCAATACATTTTTAAGTCAAAACTATTTTTAAAACTCACAAGGCTAATTTGGCCTCTCCAATCTCTTTTATCTTGGTCTGATTTACAATGAACTACAATGTAGAGACAACATCTCTTTCCTAAAATCCAGCTTTTTCTAAACATCAAGCACATTTTTACTAGCTGAAAGCAGGTCATGATTGCCATAACTTGTGGCTAACTCTTGGACTGAGAACTATATGACGTACACAGATTGAGTTGACTTCTCCTGGTGAGCAGGGCATCACATTCCCTCTCTCTTGAGAAATCATTCCAGCTCTGTGCTAAGCATTCTCCACTTCTTAAGCTCCCAGTATATTCTACTATATCCCTTGGCTTAATCCCCCTTTTGTTTAGGCCATTTAGTCATTTCAGGAAAACTGTGGGACCTTAGTTATAATCTCCCTATTCCAAACACAGATAGAAATCTGAGTCTGCTTGCCAATGCTGCGATCTAATGCCAGCTGTCTAGATTACCCTGCCATGCCTCTGGACACAACAAATTGGACCAGAATTTGACATCTGACACAAAAACGATCAATTCATTGGCTAACCAGAAACAGGTAACACTGTAGCCTCACATGAAGAGATGAGTTGGGCCAGATATTTGTTTCTGGGAATTTTAACTAAAAAAATAAGGGGCAGTGTTGTGGCACAGTCAGTTAAGCTGCCACCCACTATGCCGGCATCCCATATTGGAGCACTGGTTTGAGTCCCAACTACTCAGCTCCCAATCAGGCTCCCTGCTAATGTGCCAAGTACATGGACTCCTGAATGCCATGTGAGAGACCTGGATGTAACTCTGGGCTCCTAGCTTTAGCCTAGACAAACCTCTGCCATTGCAGCCATTTAGGGAATGAACCAATGGATGGAAGATCTCTCTGTATCATCTATCTATCTGTCTATCTATCTATCTATCTATTTATCTATCTATCCATCCATCCATCCATCTATTTATCATCTATAATAATCTTCTATCATCTATCCTCTTTCTCCTTCCCCTGCCTTGCAAATAAATAAGTCTTAAAAAAAAACATAAAGATTTTGAGCTAGTAAACAGTTCAGTTGAAACAAAACACTAGTAGGTAGAATCAATTCTGTGTCAAGCTGAATTTAAGTTCAATCCAAAATTAGTAGTTGGGGTAGGTGTTCAGTATAGTGGTTAAGACATTGCATGGGGGGCCAGCACTGTGGCGTAGCGAGCAAAGCCACTGCCTGCAGTGCCAGCATCCTATATGGACACTGATTCAAGTCCCAGCTGCTCCAGTTCCAATCCAGCCTCTGCCGTGGCCTGGGAAAGCAGTACAAGATGGCTCAAGTCCTTGGGCCCCTGCACCCACGTGGGAGACCCTGAAGAAGCTTCTGGCTCTTGGCTTCGGATCGGCACAGCTCTGGCTGTTGCGGCTAATTGGGGAGTGAACCAGCAGATGGAAGACCTCTCTCTCTCTCTCTCTCTCTCTCTGCCTCGCCTCTCTGTGTGTAACTCCGACTTTCAAATAAAGAAATAAATCTTTAAAAAAGAGACATTGCATGGGACACTATCATCTCATATCAGAGTGCCTGGATTCAAGATCTAGGATCATTCTTGATTCCAGCTTCTTGCTAATAGAGACCCTGGGTGGCAGCAGGTGATGACTCAAATAGTTTGGTCTCTGTCATTCATGAGGGAGACCCAGATGGTGTTCCTGGCTTGTGGGTTCAGACCCACCAATTCCTGACTGTTGCAGACATTTGGAGAAGGGGGTAATGAACAAGAAGATGAGTTTCTCTCTCTCTCTCTCTCTCTCTCTCTCTCTCTCTCTCTCTCTCTTTCCCTATCTCTGTAATTTTCAAATAAATAAAAATAAACACTTTCAAAATAAAATTATGAGTGGACAGCAGTCCTCAGTAAGCTATGCAAACTGATAGAGGGAGAAAACAAAGAAAAGAAGTAGTGTCATTCAGACTTGCTATGGAGAACCCTCCAAACTTTCCATGAAAGAGCTGGAGAAAAGAGTAGCCAGTCCTTCCAGATAGCTTCCCAATCCCACTTTCTTTATGTTATAATAAACTCCCTTTTGAGTCTCAGCTATCTGAAACCGAAAGAGTCTAGTTACAAAAACACTGTATATACCTGGGTGCAACACCAAAGGTCATGGGATGAGAATATAGAAAGTAACACAGAACAGGTGCCTGAACAGTGATGAATGAATGCTATGTTTATAATTTCTGGAGCTCAAGGGCTAAACTGGACAGTGAAAGGCAGGATGCACCAGGAAATGCTGGCTTCACTTTCACTTCTCCTTCCTCATTGAGGAAGAGTCCATGCACACTCTAAGAAACTAATAAGGCCACTTTGCCATCAGAAGAATCCTTCAGGAAGATCTCAAAGGAGTCTCTGTGCTTGTCTGGCATGTAGCATTCCTGCTTTTCTCAATACTTAATGAGGCCACAGGAGAAGATAAGAGCCTTAGTAACAAGAAGGGTTTAAATAGGGGGATTAAAAAAAAGGTTTGGAAACTAAAAGGATGACCAATTAAGGTTAGAAATTCCTTTCAGTGGAATGCTTAACATTTGAAGGCATTCTTATCTGTCTCATAATCTTATGGGAAATGAAACTGGTCAAAGACCTTTCTAGGCTCTGGAATTTATCCAGTAGTTATAGAACAATATGTACTCCTGTTTTGGTCCACAAACTGGAATCTTAAGATATGATGAGGTAGCCCAGAGGATGCTTAATAGATTCAGGACAAATGAAATGAAACAGCCTTCTTCTGCTACCACTATTTACCCTTTGAGGGAAGAATTAATGAATATGGACCTTTCTCACAGATGAGAAAGAAAAGAACACAAGTTTATAAAAGAACAGCAGCTCTACTTTCCAACCACCATACACTTCCCTTGGACTGGTATGAACTTCGATGTCTCAAGCAGTAGCTGGTGCTGGCCATGTGCATTTCAAGGTACAGCAGAGAAAACTTTCCCCCTTCTTCAGCCATGCTGAGGAACTCAAGTCAGGAAACCTTCCACAGCTTGGCCAACCAACAGGCTAAGTAACATGTTCCTCCTGTCTGTTCCCATGGCACCTTGCTTTCACTCCTGTGACTAAAATGGTCTGTGATGGATGTACTCTTTGCAACAGTTCATCATCAGCTTCCCTCACCAGAGGGTGTGTTCTTTGAAGGCAGGGGCTTCAACTACATATGTTTGGTACCCAGTACGTAAAAAGTGCTCAATTAATGCACGTGTTTCAGAGTACACTCTATCCATGTAACCAGAGAGTTTCCTTTGCCCACACTTCCCAAAGCAGGAAGGTTTCTGAAAGGGACTTCCTTGGCAAGGTTAGGCGATCATCCTAGGGGCCAGCGCTGTGGCGCAGCAGGTTAACGCCCTGGCCTGAAGCGCCGGCATCCCATATGGGAGCCGGTTCTAGTCCCATCTGCTCCACTTCCCATCCAGCCCTCTGCTATGGCCTGGGAAAGCAGTAGAAGATGGCCCAAACCCTTGGACCCCTGCACCCACATGGGAGACCTAGAAGAAGCTCCTGGCTCCTGGATTCAGATCGGCAGCTCCGGCCGTTGCGGCCGATTGAGGCATGAACCATCGTATGGAAGACCCCTCTCTCTCTGCCTCTCCTCTCTCTGTGTAATTCTGACTTTCAAATAAATAAATAAATCTTTTTTTTTAAAAAAAAAGATCATCCTAGACACCTGATACCATCATAGAATCTTAGAGACGAAAAGGTCTTCAGAAGTTACCTACTCCAGTCCTTTCCTGCTATAGACATGGATGTTGAGACCCAGGGAGTGAAAGCAATTTACCCAAAGTCACATAGCCAGCTGCTGGTTACACTTTTTCTCACTGATCAGACAACTCATTAACCCTTAGATGCTCTGCCATTCTAGACTTGGGTGTTCAAAAATGACTATCTGGGGCTGGCGCCGTGGCTCACTTGGCTAATCCTCTGCCTGCGGTGCCAGCATCCCATATGGGTGCCAGGTTCTAGTTCCGGTTGCTCCTCTTCCAGTCCAGCTCTCTGCTGTGGCCCAGGAGTGCAGTGGAGGATGGCCCAAGTGCTTGGGACTCTGCACCCACATGGGAGATCAAGAGGAGGCACCTGGCTCCTAGCTTCGGATTGGCACAGCCCTGGCCTTGGCGGCCATTTGTGGGGTGAATCAATGGAAGGAAGACCTTTCTCTCTCTGTCTCTCTCTCTCACTGTCTATAACTCTACCTGTCAAATAAAAAAAAATGACTACCTTTTGGCAACAATATCTCTAACAAGCATTAGGAATTTTGCAGGCCTTAGATTTGGAAAGACAGTACAACATAATAGCTAAAGAGAATCGGTGCAGCTGTCATTCTAGAACTAAGTTCAAATTCCAACTCTACCCCCTGGAAGCTGTGTGACTTTATGCAGACTACTAAATCTCTCTGTGCCTCAGTAACATCATCTTCAAAATGGGAGTGGTAAGAGCACTGGATATTACAGAGCTGTCCCAAGAATCAATATACATAAAGTGCCTGGTACACAAAAAGTACTCAACAAATATTTATTATTAAACTGTGCTGCGTCTCCCTATGCTGCCTCCCTCAGTTTAGAACTATATCCTCCATATTAATTTCTTCTTCATCTCCTTGTTCTCAGCACAAAAAGTTAAAAAGTCAACACCTGCATAGGGCTCCATTCAAAAACTGCCTAGTTGGAGCTGTTATCTTACAATTATGCAGGGGTGCAGCCGGCGCTATGGCGCCTTAGTGGTTAAAGCCGCTGCCTGCAGTTCTGGCATCCCATATGGGCGCTGGTTCTAGTCCTGGCTGTTCTACTTCCGATCCAGCTCTCTGCTATGGCCTGGGAAAGCAGAAGATGGCCCAAATCCTTGGGCCCCTTAACCCATGTGGGAGACCCAAAAGAAGCTCTTGGCTCCTGGCTTCGGATCGGTGCAGCCCTGGCCATTGCAGTCAATCGTGGAGTGAACCAGCAGATGGAAGACCTCCTGGAGTGTGCATTAGCAGGAAGCTGGATCCAGAAGCAGAGTATCTGAGACTCGAACCAGGCACTCCGATAAGGGGTTCTGGCATCCCAAACAGCTACTTAATCTAATACACCACAATATCCACCCCAAACATCTTTTCATTCCATTTCCCCACAAGTTCTTTAAAGTGCCCTCATATCAGCTGTAGCCCTGGTTGGTGTTTCTCTTCATTGCTAACTCCCAAGTTTACTGATCCTCTAAACACATATGCCCCTTGGAGAAGTCTTCCTCAACTGCATATGCTTAGCTGAGTACTTTCCTAGTCTCGCCTACCTGTAAGAAGGGATGGAAAGCTACTGCAAAGGGCAGATGTCCAATAGGCTGCCATTTTGTTTCCCTTCCTCAACTGTCCTCCTCCATAGCAATCCCCTATCAAAAAAAAATGTACCAAATGTCCTCCTCTAACCTGTTTGCTATGGTTTGAATTCACTGTGCTAACCAAGCAGAGGTCTGGAGTTGGAAATGTTATTCAGCTTTAGCCCTTGTGGAACTTGAACATTAATACTAACACTCAAGTGCAAAATCTGAGAGAGAATTTAAAGCCCTTGCTCCAGCTGCCCTCAGCCTTCTTGTGCTACTGAATTAACTATTTTTCTATATGCCAACAGCTCTATAACCCTCTCCCAATCATACATCTTTAATTAGTGAAGCACCTAAGCTTTGTCTGTAGGCAATAGCCCCTCATGGGTGTTATCAACCAGCTTTTCTGAATCCCATTCACAAGTGCAACTGTTGAATGAGCAACCATCTTATTACACTCCCCAATCCCATCTTCGAGTCCCCATTCAATGCATGACTCCCTCACTCACCAACCCCGCTCATTTATCCCCACATTTTCTCAGAGTTAGAGGATAGTTCACATCTGCTGGAGATGTCAAAACTAGATCAATGGAGGATTCACAGACAGGCTGCACTGGGCCTGGCCTTTGAAGGATGGACAGCTATTTCCAGACAGAAAGGAAGAAAAGGGAATTCCAGAAAGAAACAGCACTTTGAACAAAGTGAACATAGTATTTTCAAATTCTACTGCATACTGGCCTCATGCTGGGGAACAATAAATAACAAATCCAAGGCAGTAGTTAACTTTGCAGTGGGGATAAGGAGTGTTATCAGCATATGAAGAGGGATTCAACTATATTGGTAATATTCTATTGTTAAGCTGAGTGGTGCATACATCTGAAATAGTTCATAATACATTTTCAGAATTAAGTCAGCCCAAAAGGTTGTGTAAAATGCAGATTAGTAGGCCTCAAGTCTGACTTCTTAGCACTAGAGAATCTGCACTATCCATAATCCCAGGTGATTCGTATGTAAATGGCCCATGGATCACTCTGGAAAACATTATGATACAGTTTTCTTCCCAAAGGGAAAAAGAAAAATCAAGAGGAAGCTCATAAATTCCAGGGCTAGGAGTCAGAAGCCTTAGACCATATTTTTTGCTCCATATCAGTTTGCTCTGTGAGTCTTGGCTAGCAGGTTAACTTCCTTGGATGCCATTTTAATTTTTAAGGGGGCTTTATTTTTTAAAAAATTGTTTATTTATGTATTTATTTATTTAAAGAGCAGATTGACAAAGAGGGTAAGAGAGAGAGAGAGAGATCTTCTATCTGCTGCTTCACGCCCCAAATGGCTGCAACAAGAGACCAGAACTGCATCTGGGTCTCCCATGTGGGTGGCAGGGGCCAAGTATGTGAGCTTTCTCACTCATCTTTCCACTGCTTTCTCAGGCACATTATCAAGGAGCTGGATTGGAAGCAGAGCAGCCAGGATTCGAACTGGCATTCTGATATGGGATGCCAGTATCACAGGTGGTAACTTAATTCACTGCACCACCATGCCAGCTCCTGAATGCTATTTGTATAATCGTTACTCATCATGGTAAGGAAAAATGACATGATAACTGGTAAAATTTTTGGAAGACTTTCCAAGAAAAGGTATGGCTTCCAGAATAGGTAATATTTTAAGCCACTTTAATTGACACATAATCAACAGGTATAAGTTATAGAAAGATAATGGTTTCTGGAATCAAGATCTCAGTGATCTTGAAGTAGGCAGGCACACAGGTTAAAATCAATTAGGTTTGTGAGCTGGAAAACCATGCCTTCGCCATGCCCCTGTGTGACCTCAAACCCTACCTGATACTATCACCACACCCCTATGTGACCTCATGCCCCTAACTGGCCACACCTGGGTGCCTACCAGCCAATCAGGTTAATTAACCACTCCCCTTTGGAAGTGGGTTAAAAGCCTAGGACACAGTGTGTCCCACCCTCTCTTCTCTTTTCCCTGGCCTTTTGCCAGGAGGAGGCTTGCAATACCCTGCACCTCCAGGACACGTGGCCTTCGGGCCGCCCGCCCTAGGCTTCCTCACCTAGATGCTCCTCCATGTGGCTGGTTTCTGGTGCTTGATATGAACCCAGATTTACCTCTCTTTCTTAGATAAAGCTCTCACTCTCCTACATATCTTTCTCACTAAATAAAAGCTTAAAATGTACCATGCTGCCTCATTTATCTGTGCCGGTATTTAGAATTCTTCTCTAAATATTAGGCAAGAACCCTCTCAGGCTTATTAATATTGGGCTTTATTAATAAGCATATGGTGATATCGTATGGCACCCCAAATTCAGGTATATAAATTTTAGGGGTCATCCCCGATATCAATCTATCTCCAGTGGCCACTTTCATTCAGCTTGAAGCATGGAGCACTAAGACCTTATATGGAGAAAAGCATTGTGTGTGTCTGAGTCTGTCGAATTCTATCTCTTGAAAAAAAAAATGTCCATAATGGTGATTCTCCCTTGGGTTAGGGAAAGAGAACACAACATGTGTATCAGAGTCACTGGGAAATTTTTCAAAACATGAAGTTTTCTACCTGGTGCTGTGTATATGAGAATGCAAAAGGAGACTGGGGTGTTGGGGAGTTCATGTTGTTTTAAGCACTCCAGGTATTCTGATACATTCTCTACTCCAGAATGATTCTTGGCCTCCCTTGAGTAACCTGATCCAGGATCTTACATTTTTTTCCTGCCAAGAAGTTCCTTATATTTACTTCTCACCTATTTCTTCTTTGTTTAGCTCTCACAGAAGATGGGGATTATTCACAAGCATCTTGCACATGTATACCCAGGGGAATGTGAATAATGGCTGTGTTCTCAGGGCCCAGGGGCCAGATGTTTGGAAAACTCAGCATCCCCAGGGTTGAAATAATCTCCTGGCCAGATGTTTCCTTCACCGGTTGGAGCAGGGCATGGAGGTCCCAGTGGAAGTCTCCCTGGACCCTACGCTTGTCCAGCTGGATCAGCTGCAGGTGAAGCAAATGGGCCCCAAGGGTCTCATCAGGTCACCTTGCTGAGTATGACTCAGGCCAGCAGCTCTTTATTTCTTCCTGTCTCTCCCACTTCCCACCACTCATCTCTGTGGGCAGCCGCCAGACCGGCGAACAAACGTCAGGCAGGGGGAGGAGGTAGTTCTTAATGGATACTCCATCTCTTCAGTGGTTTGGGGTCTGGCAGAGATAATCCAGACCTGAAACAAATTGGCTCCTCCCCTGATGTATTTTGCTTAATGCACTAGCTGCCTAGGAGCAGCCAGGCTTCGAGCAGCGAAATCAATTCCCCTCAGCTGAACAACAGGCTTAAACTTAACCCCTACAGCTCTTTCTCTTGTGTCTTTTATCCATGGAGTTCGAAATTTTCTCCAGGCTTGGCTTTTTGCCACTGGCAAAGCCTGTCTCTGAGGGTCAGATCCAAGTTCTCCAAAGAGCCATAGGTGATGGTCATTGCCAAGGGGATCCTAGAAAATATAATATTTCCAAGAAGTCTTCACCATTCCTTCATATCTGATATAACCTTGACAGCCAGCAATCTCTAAGAATGAGAAAGGGAGGGTTCTTAGTTGGCTAGTGTTACAGTGGGAAAACTGCAGAGGTCCAGTAGTCTTTCCTGATATTATTCCTTTGCCCAAGGATAAACCTGATAGCATGACCTGGATCTTGACCTTTACTATGATTTCTGTCTAAAGACTCTTTATTCTTGAATTTTATTTTTATTAAAATATTTTGTTAACAATAATTAAATGAGGTGCAGTGTGACATTTATTTTTTCTTTGTGCTCCTAAAAGCATTTTTAAAATTTATTTTTTTAACAATTTTTAACATTTTTGCCATATTCGTTTCATATGTAGATATTATTTTCACACACATATGCTATTTTGTCTTGAAAACAAAGATATTAACATTACACAATGTGAGATTCATGACAATGATCATTAAGTGAGGGAAAAAGGGTATATTGTCATGTAGATGGTATAAATCATTGAAGACAATATTTGTAACTATGTACATAACAAATAATATGACATCCACACAATTTTTATATTCTATATTAATTTCCACATTTAAGGGAAAACATGTGATATTTACCTTTCTGTGTCTGATTTATTTCACTTAGCATAAGGATCTCCAGTTCCATCTATTCTGTTGAAAATGTCGAGATTTCATTCTTACTTTATAACTGAGTACTATTCCATCACATTTTCTTCATCTAGTAATCAGTTGATGGATATCTAGGTTGATTACATATCTCTGCTACTGTGAATTGAGGTGCTAAAAACATGGGAATACGGGTATCTCTTTTATATGCTGACTTCACTTCCTTTGGATATATGCCCAGAAATAGGACATAAATCTTTTGGGGTGTTTTCTTTGAGGCCTCTCCATGCTGTTTTCCGTAATAACTATACTAATTTGCATTCTCATCAATAGTATGTAAAGATACCCATTTTTCCACATCCTTGTCAACATTTTTTTTTTATTTTTGTATAATAGCCATTCTAACTGGGGTGAATTGATGCCTCATTGTGATTTCTATTTGCATTTCCCTGATGGCTAGGGATCCAGACCATTTTTTCATGTATCTGTTGGCCATTTGCATTTGTATTTCTTCCCTTGAAAAATGTCTATTTATATCTTTTGATTTGATCATTTCTTTCTAAAAAGATTATTTATTTATATATTTGAAAGGGGAAAGGGAGGGAGAGAGGGTGGGAAAGAGGGAGAGGGAGGGAGAGAGAGAGAGAGAGAGAGAGAGAGAGAGAGAGAAAGAGAGAACCTGCCATCCACTGGTTCACTCCCCAGATGGCAGCAATAGTCAGGGCTAGTACAGGTCAAAGCCAGGAGCCGGGAACTTCATCTTGTCCTTTCTCGTGGGCTGCAGGGGACCAAGTACTTGGGCCATCTTCAGCTGCATTCCCAGGAGCATTGGCAGGGAACTGGATTGGAAATGGAGAAACCAGTACCCGAACATGTACTCGGATTTGGATGCTGGCATCACAGGTGGCAGCTTAGTTCAATGTACCATAACACTGTTCCCTTTTCTTAACTGGATTATTCATTTAGTTTTGTTGTTCTTGAGTTTCTTAAGCTACCTAAATGTTCTTGAGCTTTAAAGACTCCTATGTAAACGTAAATGCTGTGACCATGTTCCTATGACCAAAGAACATGGGGAATATAGAATGGCAGAATTTTATGACACTACAATTGTATTATGTTTTGACATCGTTTTTATGACACTTGGCACTGAAAAAAATTTGGTCAATCTATCAATGTTCAAATCTCCAATACCTTTCTACATCCTTTCTCAATGATTTCCTTTAATTTTCTGACCTAGGAGATGGGATCACCGAAAATGCATTATATGGAAACTATGAGAGTTTTGTAAATCTTAGTGAAGCCCCTTTGGGACATTAGCTGGGAATAGGGCTCACTATTAAGATATGGAGTCTGATCGAGACTGTTGCTACAGGCCTGTAGCCTGATCGCTGCCAGTTAGCCTCTCCTAACTTTGTGCTGGGAACTCTTAAAAATGCAATGGAGGCTAAGTTGTCAGTCTCTTGTCAGAAGAAAAGAGAGCTCAGGATGCTAATAGCCTGGCACTGAAG
Source organism: Oryctolagus cuniculus (assembly GCF_051225735.1). Classification (NCBI taxonomy): domain Eukaryota; kingdom Metazoa; phylum Chordata; class Mammalia; order Lagomorpha; family Leporidae; genus Oryctolagus; species Oryctolagus cuniculus. The sequence continues at coordinate 80,308,518 of NC_142888.1, read as the reverse complement.
TCTGGAAAAAAAGGAAAGGATGTAAACTAACTCAGGCCTCACATGTCCAACTTACCTCAGCATATTTTAGATATTGCCTTATTCATACATTCATTCTTTCTACACTTACTGGACACTTGCTCTGTGCAAGCACTTAGCTTGGCTCTGGGGCCATAAATATGAATTGCTATGACCATTCCTCTCTCCTGCCAGCCAGATGTCATTTCCTGAAATAACGTGCCCACAGAAGTGCTGAGTTAACTATAGCACACTCAAAGATACAGGTGAAAAGATAGCCCAAGACTGATTTGTGATATGCATGGAGTTCCTTGAGGGAGATAAAATCATTGAGTTAGATCAGCCTTAGCATCTGGTTTGGTACCATGGTTCTTAAGTGGAAGAGAGAAACTATATAATTCTTTCCAATGTGACCAGAAAACTATCAGTTGCTAAAGAGCAGGAAAGTTCAGAGATGAGGGAGGCTAGAATGGTAACTCAGATTTCAAACTTTTACAGCAGCCTGTGGAAAGAAGGGCAGAAAGCATCATTTTAACTGGTGCAACCAAATAAATCTGGTGCTTTTCATGAGGAGTCCAGGAAACCATGGTACTTTAGCCCAGGATTTCTCAATCTTGGCACTACTGATATTTTGGACTATACAATTCCTTGTTGGAGTGGGGTGCATTGTAAGATGTTTAGCACCATTACTCCCCTACACTCACTGGATGTCAGTAGCACTCTCACTAACCTGTGATAACCAAAAATATCTTCAGACATTACCAAATGTCCTCTGTGGGAACGGTTGAAAACCAGCCCAAACTGCCTAAGTTCATCACTACCACTTCATCCCAAGGCCTCCTCAATGTAGTAGTTGCAGAGAAGAAACTTCAAATCTAGGCTACATTTCCAGGGGACAAATTCAGGGGAAATGAAGCACAAAGAGATCACATTGCCACAAAGTAACTCAGTGCAAGAACGAGAAGTGGAATCCAGGCTTCCTGGCTCTGTCACCCACACTGTGCCATAATAATGATGATGGATTGTATAATGATTCTAAAACTCTAACAACAACCTTCAGCAGTAGGTTCTATCTGTACTTTTTCTGACTGTGCAATCTAGGTATACAAAATAGCTTAAATATTCATACACATATTTGTCTATCTCAATTTGTTTTTCCTTTCCCACTTCAAATCAAACTACTCCCATTGCCTTCCTGAGTCTGTCATTTTTGCTTTTTGCTGTTTCCTAGCCCATCCACACACTGCCAGTATCCCAGTTTCTCTGTGGTAAAGTTAGGGGGAGCCTGAATGAAGGAAATGACAGGTAAAGTGGGTCAGGGCAGTAAGAAATCTGGGTAGACTGTTAATGACTGCCAAGTGGGGCTAGCCTTAGATGTAGCCCTACATTCTGTCTGATATCTAGTAGAGATGTATTTATTTGGTGAGGATTGTGAACAATCAGCACCTCTGTGGATGCATTTACCAGATCACCATTTTCTGAGATGACTACCAGAGAGCAGAGCTCTTACGGATCAACTTCTCATTAGAGTGGTAATACCAGGGCATGTGTCAGCTCCCTTGGAATGCAGATCTGGAGAATATGAGTAAATGAACACCCTGGAATCAGAAGAAAATTATGAAAATAGAGGCTAAACAACATATCTAGACAGATATCAACTCTGTCTACTATCCAATTTGTCATGAATAAAACCCTAATATAGATGGTAATTTGGGAAGTCCTAGATTAGATATTTCAAAGGAGTACCCATTCATAGCCTTAGAGTTAGACAAAGCAGAGACGGTGAGAATGGATTTCTCCATAAGGGTATGTTCTGCACTCTCCCTACCCCAAAGCCTGCCCCACCAACCTACCCAGTCCCAGGGACATAGTCTTACCTCCCACAAACTGCGCTGCTCCCATGCAACGACCCATCATTCTGGAAATGAGCTCCTCCATACAGCAGCCCAGGACAGCAGCCAGTGCCACCAGGAGCAGCAGAGCACAGCCGGCACCTGTTATCACTGTGCACATTTGCCAGGCCAGGCTTGGGATGGCACTGAAGCTGGCATAGCGCCCACATTCTTCTACCATGATCAGACTGTGCCCTTCTCCCCTCACAGGATAGTTGCATCTCCGGAATGTGCTGAAAGACACTTGCTTCCCCAACTGAGATCCAAAGAGCCAATAAGGCAGGAAGTAACTGGTAGAACTGGCCACAGCAGTCACAAGAGACAGGAAGGCCCAGAGGGTCCCCACCAGGGTCAGGCTGCTCCTCATAGTCTCAGGTTTCTCTGCAGAGATGGGGAGATGTGTTGGGTCACAGCACCAAATGCGGAAAGTTACCATATAAGCTCTCCAGCCTATTTTCCACCTGATCGGCCAAAGCTGGGGTTCATTGACGTGCCAGTTGGTTCTTGCTTCTGGATAAGATTATTCTCTAGAGGATCATTTGAGGCCCTGTGGGAATCCACTTTTCAGTATTTTCCCCATATTTCCTTCTTTCTGCCTGATTCAGAGTTTTATGGTATCTAGGCTGAAGGGAAGAACCATAGAACTGAATTAGTGACTGTTTTACCAGTTTAAATGCAGCCTAATCAGACAGCCTTTAACTTTTAACATATGGCACTGAACAAGTAGCAGAAAGGGAGCAAAGTAAATGAAAACAAGGCTGCTATAAGAGCCCCTAGACTTTCAGCTGAATGACCTTGCTGGCCTGCAGGCCTGGAAAGGGTTGATATCTCAATAGGGTCAGGAATAAAGTTATTTCCAGAGTCAATAATGAGGAAGACAACTCACAGGTCTGCCCCTACTATGAGGAAACTTCAAAATGTTCACAGAAAAATGGAATGAAAATAAATTCAGTTTGAGGCAATAAATTCTGAAATCTATGTATAATTTTCTTCATAAAACATGCTTTCTGTTAATGTTTTGAATACCTCTTGTATAAAGAGTACAAGGAAAGAAGAACATACCATGAAGTTACAGGACATTCCCATTTGACTTAGGCAGGATGTATGTTCATGCAAGCTTTTCACTGGAACACAGCAGGTAGACTGAAAAGGGTAGAATACAACACTGGAGTCTAGTCTCATTGTACCCTATAGCTGCTGTTGGGAGAACTCTCTTCAGTTATTTTTCCCACAGTCAAACTGGGAGGCAACTTTCCAACTAGTGGCAGTTAACTCTAGACTAGCTACTAAGAAAAACTTTCATGTCCTTTGCTGGATACAGTCAAGAAAGCTTCTCATCTCTCCAAAATAGATCAGGGTCAGGCACTTGGCACCTTGCAGCAGGAACATATAGCTGTAAGGAATTGTCAAAGTTCCCTTTTGAAAAAGTAATCTCAAAGTCAAGACACTGAGAGTCTTTCCAGATCTAGTCTCTTCGGTCCAGCTCATAAATGGCTTTCACAGACCATTCCGTCAGAAAATCAACCACTTCCCTCCAACTCCATTAATCTGCCATTGCTTTCTGGCTTGCTTCTCTATTCGGGCAGCAAGAGACCACACTGCAGCTTGATGACAGCACTGTGAATATCTCCAGCAGACAGATGGTGGAGTATGTTTCAGAAACTTCTGCATGATTCATCATCATCGTTTACGTTATAGGTGGTGGTGGTGTGTGTGTGGGGGGGTGGGTATTGGGATGGAGGAACCCAAAGCAGGAGAAGTATAGTAATGGGCTATATGGGGTCACAGTATTGCCACTTTGGGACACTGACAGCAGCAGTCATACTCAAAATCTCAGAGTCCCAGCCATGAGCCCCTTCACAATTGTCATCAAATCATGCCTGGTACAGAGTAGGCATTGCAATCTATGTTTTATAAATGAAACTTTTTTTCATAGAATCCCCCAATTTCCAGATTGAGAGGGACCTTAATGAATCATCGAATCCAGCCTTCTTGTTTTACAATTGGGGGAGTTTGGTGCAGTAAAAGGGAAAGTGATTTTCATCAAGTCATAGTTGTAAGTTAGCAAGCAGCAACATGGGAACCAGAAACCTGATCTGCAGCTTCCTAGGCCAGTGCTTTTCTACCAAACAATGAGAACCGCCCTCCCTGCCCCCCCCTTAACTTCACAGATGGGAATATGAAGAGGAAGTGATTTACCCAAGGGTAAAATGCTAGTGAGGTACACTGGCCAGACCAGAGCACAGTTATTTGATTCTTAGTATAATGCTCTTTTTTTCTCTCCACCACAATTCCCCTCTTGATCCATATGTATTTTGTGCTATGTGTTTTGGGCAGGAAGGGAGCAGAGATCGTAAATTGCAGGTGCTTACTATGGAATGTTAGGGTTTGGGAAGAAAGTGCCCTAACCTGGGCCCTTGGGATTGAGGCTTTGTGCCTGAGAGTCAGGGGAATGAGAGAAAAAATGTGATGAGGGATTGAAGGCCAACAGGAGGAGAATGGAATGAGTTTTGAGTGATTGCTGTTAGAAAGCAGGTATGCTTGGCTGCAATGAGGTAATGCCTCTGCTTGTTATGTGAGAGTTGGTAAGATTACCAAAAGACCTCTCTGTTCTGGACTCATTTCCTGATGAAGAAGCCCAGGCTAAGGGAGGAGAGGAAACAAGCTGATAAACAGCTGCTGGCTGCATCATCATAATCCCTTCACAATCTTTTATTCCATGCACTCTGCCCAACAATGTCCTTAGGGTAGTAAGAAAGGTATTACCCTTCATTTGCAAATGAGAAAAGTGAGAGTCTGAAAGCCAAAGGACTTGCCTAAGGGTAACTCAATGGAAAATCATTTCCTTCTCCTCCTTTACCTGCATCTTTCCCCATAGCATTATCCACATGGCCTCATATAATTGTCCTGACACTATTACAATAAAAGGCTTCCATAGTTTCCCACTCAGAATTTCAAAACAAATGTTTGAGAGTAGAGAAAGAACTCAAAAGGAATGTAGGAAAGGTAAGAGGAAGGTCAATTTCCCCAAATGTAGTACATAAACCAACAAAACAAGAGTGTTAACTTTTCCAGGCTCAGCACTTATAACCAACTCCACATGCCCCCCACGGATATCCTAACTCGAGATCAAAAGTCCCAGTATGATAGCCAGAAGGAGGGACAGAGAATCTGTATCAGTGAGTGGTACCCAATCTATAGCAGAAATAAGGGGAGGGATTTTGATGAAGGTAGTCTTCAACAGGGACAAATAAGCTGCTAAACTACAATACTACAAAACACTATCACCATGATCTCATTTCTTTTTTATCATGGGTACAGTTATAGACAGTGAGAGAAGAGAGACAGAGAGAAAGGTCTTCCTTCCATTGGTTCACCCCCAAAATGTTCGCCTCGGCCAGAGCTGCGCCAATCCGAAGCCAGGAGCCAGGTGCTTCTTCCTGGTCTCTCATGTGGGTCCAGGGTCCCAAGCACTTGGACCATCCTCCACTGCACTCCTGGGCCACAGCAGGGAGCTGGACTGGGAGGGGAGCAACCGGGACTAGAACCTGGGGCCCATATGGGATGCCAGTGCCACAGGCAGAGGATTAACCAAGTGAGCCACGGCGCTGGCCCCAACCATGATTTCATTTCTAAAGAGGCATTCTGAAGACAAGATTTAGGAAGACAGAATCTCAAAGTTAAGTTTATTTTTTTAAAAGATTTTATTTATTTATTTGAAAGATAGAGTTGCAGACAATGAGAGGGAGAGACAGAGAGAAAGGTCTTCCATTCACTGGTTCACTCCCCAAATGGCCGCAACAGCTGGAGCTTCGCCAATCCAAAGCCAGGAGCCTGGAGCTTCTTCTGGTCTCCCATGCGGATTCAGGGGCCCAAGGACTTGAGCCATTTTCTACTGCTTTCCCAGGCCATAGCAGAGAGCTAGATCACAAGAGGAGCAGCTGGGTCTCAAACCAGCCCCCATATGGGATGCCAGTGCCACAGTCAGAGGATTAACCTACTGTGCCACAGTGCTAGCCCCAAAGTTAAGCTTAAATTGAGTTTTGTTTTAGGAAAATTCACTCTTCTGAGTTTAGATTAAGTACTTTATTGGAAAGTCATTACCCTTCTTTCATTTTGGAATAAGGTAATTGGCTATAACAGTTTTCTTGAAGCTCAGGAGTTTCCTGGGCTGTGGAACATTCAGTGATGAAACCAGAACAATCCCAAACACCTATTAAGGAGTAGAGACATTGAGAGCCAGTCAGTCATCTATGGTTGAATAGATGCCACAGATAATTATGTGATGTTCTCTCCAGGACTCAGTATGAGAGGATGCCAAAAAGTTCATGGAAAAAATAAAGCAAGTTTATTTTGACACCAAGAATTTTGAAATTCATGCCTCATTTTTTCATCATGCATATTTTGCATTAACCTTTTGAAGACCCTTTGTAATATAAAGCTAAAAGTGATCATGGAGGGGCCAGTGCTGTGGCATAGTATGTTAAGCCTCTGCCTGTGGCACCGGCTTTCCATATAGATGTTGGTTTGAGTCCCTTCTGTTCCACTTCTGATCCAGATCCCTGCTAATACTCCTGGGAAAGCAGTGGAAGATGATACAAGTGCTTGGGCCCCTACACCCAAGTGGGAAACCCAGAAGAAGCTCCTGGCTCCTGGCTTTGGATCAGCCCAGTTCCAACCATTGAGGCCATTTGGGGAGTGAAACAGTGGATGGAAGACTTTCTCTCTCTCTCTCTCTCTCTCTCTCTCTCTCTTTCTCTCTCTCTCTCTCTCTCCCCTTCTCTATCTGTAACTCTGCCTCTCAAAAAGATAAATAAAACTTTTTAAAAATGATCATGAAATTACACATTGGAGAGATGAAGCCTATACATTTTGAATGTAATCCTTTCTGAATAATAGACTTGATGTTATGCAGTCAAGGAGATCTCACAGATTCAATTGATCAATATTTTCTGAGCACAAGAGTCCCAGCTCAGTTTCTCCCATGGTTGGGTAGGGAGGCATCAAGGGTATGGACTCTGAATGGGCACAGTGGTGAATGTTCCATGTGCTGGACAGGTAATCGCATTCTAGCAAATACATTTGGTTCCATCTCCTGAAATGGAGTAATTACCTTCATGACAGTCCTCTAAAGCAATCCAAGTTTATATCCAGAAACTGGCTAAGTCACTTTGTTTTCATACCAATAAAAACCACAATGAATTGTATCTTTCTATCTCAACTTTTACATGTTTCATGTATGATATAGCTTTGACTGTGTCTCTCCTGAAATGTCTAGCCACATAGCCATGCAGGACTTAAGAACCAAATACTTGGGGTTGGTACTGTGGCATAGTGGGTAAAGCTGCCACCTGCAGTGCCAGCATCCCATACGGGTGCCTGTTTGAGTCCTGGTTGCTCCACTTCCAATGCAGCTCTTTTCTATGGTCTGGGAAAGCAGTAGAAGATGGTCCAAGCCCTTGGGCCCCCGAACTCACGTGGGAAGACCTGGAGGAAGTTCCTGGCTCTTGGCTTAAGATCAGTGCTGCTGTGGCCATTGTGGCCAATTGGGGAGTTATGGAAGACTCTCTCTCTCTCTCCTCTCTCCTCTCTCCTCTCTCCTCTCTCCTCTCTCTCTCTTCTCTCTCTGTGTAACTCTGACTTTCAAGTAAATAACTAAATATAAAAAATTACAAAAAGGAACCAAAACTCACTCTTGCCATCCTTTTGAGTGATGCAGCAACCAGGCATTAATATGATTACAGCTGACTCTGTTTTTTAACTGTTACATTGTCCCTCATCCCTCAGTTTCTCCAGCTGCTAAATGGTTTCATGCCTGTTTCTGAAAGTGGCCATAGGAAATATAGTGTGGCCAAAAAATTGTAATAACTATGGTGGAAATAAAAGGTCTGTTATGAATGTACTGTCCTTACTAAAGCTTAACGTTAGCTAATCTTTAGAGTTAGGTTAGTCATTCTAACACACCATCTTGGGTAGAGGTCACCTCAACCTATACAACACAGGAAACCCACCTAAGTGATGCATGTCAAATGATTATCTCTACTACTTTTAAAGAACTCTAGAGACAGGGAGGACAAAATATTTCTCAGTAGCTTAACAACTCTCACTGTTAATAAATCATTTGTTATAGCCCTTTATAAATCTTTTCTGCTGCAACTTAAAGCCCGTTCCTTTTGTTGGGTATTCAGAGGGAATGAAGAACAGCTGGCCACCATCCTCTAGATGAGAGTTCTTCATCAACTCAGTTTGCTTTTAGGTCACCTTTAGCCTTTTATCTTCAAACTGAGCACTCTCTCTCCTTGTGTTACCTTCTCTCTAAGCCTTTGATCATTTGTTCTCACTTTTCACTTTCCTGTGTACCTACTCAGATGTGGGCACTTACTATCAAAGAAACCAGAAACTCTGTTTTTATACCTGTCTTGGTAAAGAAAAATAAAACAACTCTTCCCTCTACCTAATCTCCTCCCAAGTCCCCACAGAAAAGGACACGTATCCTTTTGTTCTCACTTGACCTTGAAGTGAAACTTCTGAGTTTAAAAACATACCACCTTACCAAAAGTAACAGAATCTAGGAAAAACCGTCAATAAATGCATTTGTAAGAATGCACTTCCCTCTCCAGCAAATTGAACAGGCACCAGTATGCTCACTCAAACTCCACAATCTCCAATGCCTCTTTACCCAACAATGAGAGAAACTGAACTGGGATCCTTGTGTTCAGAAAATATTCAGCAATTGAATCTCTGAGATCTCCTTTTGGACTGCATAAAGTCAAGTCTGTGATTCAGAAAGATTTACATTCAAAGTATACAGACTTCATCTCTCCAACATTTCACTCCATAATCATTTTTAACTTCATCACCAGAGCATGAAGTAATCAGAAAGGTAGTCACTGACTTGCAGCTGCAAAGAAAAAAATGGCCCAATGACTGCTGGTTAAGGGCTTGTCTGTGAGAAGCAGCTTTACTGACACTAGTATTGGCAAAGAGAAGGCAACAGGCCTTTCTCCTCACACCTCCAGATGGTGTGCATTGCCTACCTGCCAATCTTGTTATAAATACATTTTTCTCAATGTTGGGCTTTCCCTAGGAAATGAGTAAAAAATGCAAGCTCACAGGGACCTTCAAAAATTTGTGGAATATTGAATTAAAATACGTTTATTTTGGTGCAAAATACTTGAAATCCATGCATGGGAGAGCTTGTCTAAAAGTTCACGGAAATGCACCTTACCCCCCTCCAAATTATACATGCATTTCAAAATTTTTTTCAAGAATTTTTGCACCAAAAATTTATCATTTAATTCCATTTTCCATGAACTTTTTGAAGTTTTCATAGATTTTTTCATGAGCAAACTGAGTCCTGATCCTGAGAAATGCCTGTGGCAAATATGACTTCTTGTTATCAAGTTGAGTATATTAGCAGCCTGCTAATTCTAGATATTTCTGTTTCAGATACAGCCTTAAAATTTTTTCCACTTTCCAAACATTTCTCTCCTTATTTTCTGTCATCAGAAACTTGTTTATCTTCTGGATATTTCCCTGATGGGAGTTGCTCTGGATTCTTCTGAGCCTGAAATCACCTCCTGATATACTCTCATCTGTGTCTCAGTAATTCTAACAGGACTTCACTTTTGATCTAAGTTTTTTTTTTTCAAATTCTCCAGCTTCCATTTTTTCTGAATCACTTTCTATGCCTTTTTCTTCCTTCCCCTCCTCTTTTGGCCTAGGATGGGAAGACTAGTAAAATGAGCCGTGTTGGATTAGTTTATTGATTTTTTGGCATCTTTCCATGCTGAGGTGGATATTCTTACAAGCATGGTAAATTATTAAAAGCCAGGAAAGCAACTGTAAATAACAAAATTGTCATGCAGAGACAGAACTCATCAAAAGAACTTTCTACATCAGGTCCCCTTTCTCCAGAATTTGAGGTTGGAGAAATGGGAACTAGAATGATTTTCCCAAATTTCATATGAGCTTCTCACTCCTTCTCTCACTGAGTTCCTCATCTGTCATATGTTTTGCCAACTAGTGACGTTCATATCAATTCTTACTCTGGCTGGACATTTTCTGATCAATTGGTTAGCTAGGAGTGCTATCTTACACTTCCATGGGTTAGAAGCTCTCCTACCAGGTACCCTAGCAAGACACTTTCAAGCCCTGCCAACTAACTGGTAAGGCATTCCCTCACACCCTTAGGTTCATAGCCTCAGCCTTACCACTAGTGCCCAATAGTCCCTTTACCCCATATCCTCAACTGGGAATAAAATACCAATACAGCTGACTACCCACAAGGAGTGATCTGTCTAGTGTGGCAATAAGGTGAGCTGAATTTTATTTCCCACCATTTCAGAGGAGTTTGGAAAGCAGCATGATATACCAAGAATGTTTTTCAAAGTGGAGAATCTAGCCACTTGCATCAAAATCACTTTCAATGCCTGTTCAAAACGCAGATTTCTGGGTGGCCAGCGCTGTGGCAGTAGGTTAATCCTCTGCCTGTGGCGCTGGAATTACATATGGGTTCCCATTTGAGTCCCAGCTGCTCCTCTTCTGATCTAACTCTCTGCTATGGCCTGGGATAGCAATAGAAGATGGCCCAAGCACTTGGGCCCCTGTACCCGCATGGGAGACCTGGAAGAAGCTCCTGGTTTTTGGCTTTGGATTGGCCCAGCTCCGGCAGCCATTTGGGGAGTGAACCAGTGGACGGAAGACCTCTCTCTTTCTCTGTCCGTCCCTCTTACTGTCTGTAACTCTACCTCTCAAATAAATAAATAAAATCTTAAAAATGCAGATTCTGGCCCCCCTTCCAGATTCAATGAATTCAAATGTATGGAAATTTGCACTTTTAAAAAAAATGATGATGATGAAAATTTATGATTGAGGAATATTGTCTTAATTTAATTTAATTTAAAGAGTCCAAATGTTAGAATCTTATCTAAGACAGGACCTGAGGTCTACTCCCTTATAGGTGATGTGAAATTGAGAAAAAAATCACTTTAAATCTCTCAGTTCCATGAATAAAATGGAAATCAGAGTGTCAAGTACAAGTGTAGTAACATCTGTGGTATACCCAACACCAGAGTACGTGTCTATCCTCACCCTTGCACAGAAGAAAATCCCATTCTCTCATAAATAATAAAGAAGACTTGAAGTCATGCAAGAGATCAAACATTATTCCTCCCTGCTCCCTCCCCACAGACTCTCTATTGATGATTCCTCCTCACCCCTTGGCTTCTTTCTGCTTTCAGTTTCCCAACACAGAATAGAACCACTTGGCTGCATACTGTTTGCAAGAATGGATTTAAACTATTTTAAGTTCTCCTGAAGATCATCATGCTTAGTACATAGTAGAAACTCAGAAATATTTACTGAATAAATGCAATCTTTTCTTTTCAGCCTGATTGGTCTCAACATTTGCATTTTAATTTACCCTCATCAACCCATTTCAGTCCCATAATCGCAATTTAGACAGATCTAAGATACCAACCAATCACATCAGCAAATTGGATGTATTTCTGCTTGTATGGACAAGCCAAAACAAAATACCCATGCCCCTCCCAGAGACTTGCATGTCCTCTCCTCAAGTTATCATCTCCCCTGGGGAAACCAATTAGCACTTATCCTTAGGTCCTCAAACCTCAGCAATATGAACTAGAAATCCAGCCCTGATTCCTCTTAGCCTCTGTGCAAACAACCATGAGGAAATAAAAATGCACCAGGCTGCCCTTGGGAAGAAAACAGCTTCTCTGAGCTTTGAGATGAAAGGGCAGGAAGCAGGAGAAAGGAAGGGGAGAAGGGAGCTGAGCAAGGGGAGAGTAAAGCAGTTTCTTATGCAGCTGCTGGAATTGCATTTGGCCCAAGTTGCATATTTACCTTCTGACCATGAAGCCTGACTGACTTGTTCTCTCTCCGGGCTCAGATCTGAGGAACAACTTCTCACAGCCTGTCAGTCGGGGATAGGAATCCCAGCTGCTCTTTGCGGAGATGACTGAAAACCTTGCTTTACCTTTGGGATAGAGGGGCGGAGTCCAACCTAATGAAAATTAACTCCAAACACGCTGGAGGCTTCAAACCTAGCCTCAGATACACAGGCACTAGAAGTAGAAAGTAGCTTAGCAGGCACTGAGTTCCCCACCTCCAATATCAGTCACCAAGTAAACCCTGTGGTAGTGTGTGTGCAAACGCACCTGTGCAGGTGTGCTTGTACTTGAAACTGCATATCCATTTCACTTCCTCACCTGCTTCTGAAATGTCTGCTGAGGGATGGAGGTTCTCCCTAACCTTCCTCCAAAGCCCTGAATAACCTCCGCCATGCAAATTAGGCAGCAGATCCATCTGACTAGAAATGACTGAGTGAACACATGAATGAGGACTAAGGAGGAATAAGTCCTTTTCCTCCAGAACTCATTTCCATTCTGATGGGGAAGATGCTCCAACTGAGCAACCTTTGGTTCCAAGCTGTAACAAGCTTGAAAGAAACTTGAAATCATGCATTGAAAACGCTAATACCTTTTCTTGTAATACGAGTGCCTAGACTAAATGTCAATGACTGATTCATTCCAAATCATCCTTAACTGCTTTTCAATTTGGGAAAAGAGCTGACAGGTCTGGAGATGAATAGAGCTTTGCCTGACATTCCGTTCCAATTCATATTACTCCTCCTCCCACCTATGAACATTGCTGGCACTCTGTGTTCATTTGGGGAAACTTATCACTTCCTACCTTGTACTAGTCTTTGTTGTTTTTTGCAAATGTTTGTCATTTCTCCTCCTAGATACCTTGAGAATGGAGAACTTGGCTGAGCAAGAGCATACTGGGTTGATCCAAAGTATGTGTGCTTCTGTTACAGCCCAGTTGCCCTCCAAGAATGCTACAAAACACATGAGGCTTGTTTTCTAGAATGTTGTGAAGGGACTTCAAAAAGTTCATGTAAAGCGGAAGTGAAGGATGTTTATTTGGTGCAAAAAAATTTGAAATCCATGCAAAATTCCAGGAACCCTATGAAGATACCTCACATAAGTGTAAATAAACTAGCAGTTTAACACATTCATTGTATCCTGATTATGTAATAAATTTACTAAAGTGTTGCTGCCTGCAGTAGATACAAGCATGCATCCTGTATTTTATCACTGCATTTTTCTGTCTAGCTACTTTTGCTCAGCAGTTTTTAAAACCGTGTTTTTCAGTCCCAACACACTGATAAACTACATTCCCATCTGTAATAATAGCTTACTGAGATAGTTTCTGGGAGAAGGAGAGATGACCCCCTTGGGTAGAATGTTGTAGTTCTGACAATGTAAGCTCCCCCAGATAATTTTTATAATCTCCTATTTGTTGTCCCCTAAAGAATCATTGACTCAGATACAGAGCTTTATAAAGAGAAATGCTAAGCCCTCCTTCATTAAAATAAGTCAACATTAACTTATATGCAATAACTGTCTGTAAGAAATAGCTGACATGTTTAACACAGAGAAAATAGCTGATTCCATTCTATGCATCAGTAAATATTGCCCTTTGCTTAGTGGCAACACCTGTCACTTGGGAAATTCTTCACTACTTGGAACTCTATAAACAGAGCATTTTTATTTTTCTCTGTTTCCCTCTTTTCCATATGCTTCCAATTCCCTTAAATGAAACAATATGAACACAAGTGCACACTGAATAATAAATTACTTGTACAAAATTTTATTTCCAATTCTTAATTGGAAATTAAAATTATTTCCAATTCTTAGCTCACAGTTGATCATTCTCTCAGAAAAAAAATGCTTGCATCTTGTATCTCATGATATTTTTAAAATTAAAATTGTTCTTCATGAGCAGGAATTTAATATAGCTGTTATAAACCCCACATCCCACATTACAGTGTCTGGGTTCAATTCCCAGCTCTGGTTCCTGACTCAAGATTCCCACTAATGCAGACCCTGGGAGATAGGAGTGATGACTTAAGTAATTGGACTCCTGCCATCCATGTGGGATACCTAGATTGACTTCTTGGTTCCTGGTTTCAGCCTTGGCCCAGCTTCGGCCAATGGAGGCATTCGGGGAGTGAACTAGAGATAGGAATTTCTCTCTCTCTCTCTCCCAAATACAATTTTTTAAAAAAACATTTTAATTGTTCTTTGGCTTGCTTCCATAAGACCATGTGGGAATGATGGATAAGGGGACACTTCCTATAATGTACTTAGGGGATAGGATGGTATGTAGTATTTCTAAAAATGTAAGAATTGGCATTGGCCAGGAAACCAAATACCTAAATTATTCCATTTATCATTCTGGAATAATAGATTCTACAAAGACAAGATATGGGTAACAGGTTATTCTGTTATGTATCCCATCTTCATCCTCAATCTGTCAAACACTGATATTTTGCCATCCAGATAAGTGGTCAGCAAGCCAGAGCCTGTGCATGCCAAATTCAGTAAGCTGTTTTTTTTAAGTTTCTTTCTTTTTTTTTTTTTTTTTTTGACAGGCAGAGTTAGACAGTGAGAGAGAAACAGACAGAGAGAAAGGTCTTCCTTCTGTTGGTTCACCCCCCAAATGGCCGCCAAGGCCGGTGTGCTGTGCTAATCTGAAGCCAGGAGCCAGGTGCTTCCTCCTGATCTCCCATGTCGGTGCAGGGCCCAAGGACTTGGGCCATCCTCCACTGCCTTCCCGGGCCACAGCAGAGAGCCGGACTGGAAGAGGAGCAACTGGGACAGAATCCGGCGCCCCAACCGGGACTAGAACCTTGGGTGCCCGCTCCGCAGGCGGAGGATTAGCCTAGTGAGCCGCCGCAGCACCAGCCTTTGTAAGGTTTTGTTAGCACCCAGCCATCACTTATCCATTTATGTATCATCTATAGCTGCTTTCATACTACAAGTGCAGAGTTGTGACAGAGGTCTCATGGTCTACAAAGCTGAAAATTTTTACTAGTTGATGCTTTACAGAAAATTATGTTGACTGTTGGTTTAGGTCTACAGCAATAGATTAGAGACAAAATGTTAATTTTTCATGGAAAGAGATTAAAGGTGGAATAAAAGAAATGCTACTTGCTTTCAGTTTTGTTAAATGCAGTCAACCTTCCCCAGTTTTTTAAAATATACTTCTAGGAGTTAACAACACATTGGAGTCCAGTATGTCAAATATTTGGTAGTATTTTTAAAATGTAGTTCTTTCTTAACTAACCTTTGAAAGGGAGTTCAGGGGCTGGTGCTGTGGCGTAGTGGATAAAGCCACCACCTGCAGTGCCAGTACCCCGTATGGTGCAGGTTCAAGTCCCGGCTGCTCCACTTCCAAGCCAGCTCTCTGCTGTGGCCTGGGAAAGTAGTGGAAGATGGCCCAAGTCCTTGGGCCCCTGCACCCACGTGGGAGACCTAGAAGAAGCTCCTGGCTCCTGGTTCCTGGCTTCAGATTGACTCAGCTCCGGCCATTACGGCCATTTGGAGAGTGGACCAGCGGATGGAAGATTCTCCCTCTGCCTCTCCTCTCTCTGTGTAACTCTGACTTTCAAATAAATAAATAAATCTTTAAAATAAAAAAAAGAAAGTGAGTTCATATTGTTTTCCAACATATTTTAATCTGCTGTTTCTTTGGGAGTGACTGTTTTTTTTTTTTATTTTTTCCAACTTTTATTTAATAAATATAAATTTCCAAAGTACAACTTTTGAATTAAATCAGTTTTTCCCCCCATAACCTCCCTCCCACCCACAACCATCCCATCTCCCACTCCCTCTCCCATCACATTCTTCATCAAGATTCATTTTCAATTATCCTTATATATAGAAGATAAATTTAGTATATACTAAGTAAAGATTTCAACAGTTTGCACCCACCCAGACACACAAAGTATAGAGTACTGTTTGAGTAGTAGTTTTTTAAAATAAAGGTTTTTATTGTCAGGATTGTATTTTATGTTTTAGTCTTCCAGAAAGAGTCCACTTATTTTTAGTTATTTCTAGAGTCCCATTGTCCTTGAACATTGAGATGCTGAAAATTTTAAAACTATACAAATTCCATGAGCTATCACTCATGCAGGTTGAATATGGAAGGTACTCTTCGACTAAACTATAGTTTTCAGTTCTACAGGCTGATGATATGGTTTGGATGTTTAATGTTCCCCAAAGGCTAGGTCCCTAGTGTGGCACTATTGGGAGGTAGTTGAGCCCTTAGGAGGTAGGGCCTAGCGGGAGAACATGACCTTGGAAGCTAGTTCTCAGGAGAGAGTTGTTATAAAAGCCCGAGATTGGCCGCATTTACTCTGTCTGCTTCCTGATTTGCATTTGGTCCCTTTTCTGTATGTGCTCCACCAGCCACCATGAGGACTTCACCAGAGACTGCATCATACCGTTTTGATTTTCAGCCTCCAAAAACTCTTTCTCTTCATAATAGCTTCTTTCAAGCATGTCACTGTAGTAACAAAAAGCGGACTAATAAAACTAAAAACCTAGAAAAGAAACATTTACTTTTACTATAAGAACCAGAAATAACTCTTGTGTTAAGCTTCTCAGTGCCCTCAGATGATGAACCCAAAGTGTTAACCAGTGATGTGCTATGCTAGCAATTGTTTAACCCACCACGTCCTAGATTTTAAATTCTGTGATTATTTTGACACCGTAATATTTGTTGTAAAGTTTCCATAAATGGGAGCCAGTGTTGTGATGTAATGGGTTAAGCTGGCTGTGGCAACAGCATCCCATATCAGAGTATTGGTTTGAGAGCTGGCAGTACTACTTGCCTGATAATGCACTTGGGAAAGCACCAGAAGATAACAAAAGTGCTTGGACCCCTGCCACCCACATGGGAGATCCAGATGGAATTCCTGGTTCCTGGTCTCAGCCTGGCCCAGCCCCAGTCCAGCAGTTGCAGCCATTTTGGAAGTAAACCAGAGGATGGAAGATTCTCTCTCTCCCTCCCTCCCTCTCTTTCTGTCACTCTGCCTTTCAAATAAGGTTACTGTAAGTGATATATTCATTGCTTAATTTAAGAATATATAGGTATCCTATATATAGGACAATGGGGCATAATGGGCCACTGGCTTTGGAATGGAGGGAGGTACAAGAAACAGCCCTGATTTGTGGCATTTGCTGATTTCTATAGTGTAAATACTCCCATCATGTACAATTTCAAGTTACCGATTTGACATCACTTAAAGTGGAATTGGGATGAGAGATGTATAATTGACTTTCTATTTAAAAAAAAAAAGATTTATTCACTTATTTGAAAGTTGGAGTCACACAGAGAGAAAGGAGAGGCAGAAAGAGAGAGAGAGGTCTTCAATCTGCTTGCCTACTCCCCAATTGGCCGCAACGGCCGGAGTTGGGCTGATCCAAAGCCAGGAGCCAGGAGCCTCCTGCGGGTCTCCCACGTGGGTGCTGGGGCCCAAGGACTTGGACCACCTTCTACTGCTTTCCCAGGCCATGACAGAGAGCTGGATCGGAACTGGAGCAGCCCGGACTCAAACTGGCACTCATATGGGATGCTGGCACCGTAGGAGGCGGCTCCATCCACTATACCACAGTGCTGGCCCCTATAATTAACTTTCAGAAACATGTAAACCATCTCCAGTGTAGCACTGGAGCTCCAATTCAAGAAGTTACTTCAGTATTGGTAGTAAGTTTATAAGCCGCATGTACTTCTAATCAAAACTGAATAGCTATTGTAGTTGTTTTGTGTGTTACAAATAGGCTTCTACCCACTACACAATATGCCACTTGTAACAAACATTTCAAAAATGTTTTGCTTCACCAATTTTGATTACTCAGAAGTAAACCAAAACAAATTGCCTATGGATCGTCCTGCTACTCTAACAACATTTCTATTAAAGATGTATTTATTTATTTGAAAGGCAGAAAGGCAGAGGCAGAGAGAGAGAGAGAGAGAGGTCTTCCATCTGCTGGTTCACTCTCCAGATGGTCACAAGGGCCGGAGCTGAGCAGATCTGAAGCCAGGAGCCAGGAGCTTCTTCTGGATCTCCCACACGGGTGCAGGGGCCCAAGCACTTGGGGCATCTTCTACTGCTTTCCCAGGCCATATCAGAGCACTGGATTGGAAGTGGAGCAGCTAGGACTAGAACCAGCACCCATATGGTGTGGGGAGCAAACCGGACTAGACTGTTACTGGAATTAAGACTTATTCTATGCATCTGCTCTCCCACAATATGGCGCTGGGAGAGAAGTAAACAGCTTCCGCACAGCTGCCTCCAGTTCAACCAATTAACTGTAGGACTTGCTCCTGATTGGAGGAGAGCAGCGTACTCGGCGTGTGGGCAGCCGAATTGGGATTGGCGGAGGAGGACTATAAAGGAGGAGAGAGACGGCATGCACCAGGAACATCTATGGGGAACATCTAAGGGAACCCGTGCAGCCCCCGAGAGAACCGGCCGGCGGTGTGCCGCTCCCCTGCGGAAGTGGGGAATGCGGCCAGGGGGAACTGCCCTTCCACGGAGGTGGAAGGGATAGTAGCCAACCCGGGAAGAACCAGCAGCAAACCCGGGGAAGGCCGAGCGGACAAAAGAACAGCGCAGGGTCCTGTGTTGCTCCTCCACGAAGAGGGGGAGCGACATAATGGTGCCGTGACTCGGATATGAAGCCTAGGCAGGGCTTGGTGTCGTTCCTCCACGAAGAGGGGGAGCGACATAATGGTGCCGTGACTCGGATAGGAAACCTAGCTCGGATAGGAAACCTAGGACGGATATGAAACTTAGGAGGGAAGAAACGGGAAGAATTGGGAAAATATCGGAGAGAGAGACTAGCAAACAGCCTAGGGAAAATACCGGAGAGAGAGACTAGCAAACAGCCTAGGGAAAAGCCGGACGAAAAGGGTGCCGGAAGAAGCTATTGAAAGCCTAGGCATAGACTCAGATACGGACTACGGGGGGAAGCTGGGAGAAATCTCTAAGGTCGAAAGCAAAAGTGAAAGCTAGAACAAACAGACTCGGACGCGGACTGTGGGGAGAGGCCAGGAGAAATGAGGGAGGAATATCGTTGGAGGAAAGCTTGGGGAAACATACCGGGTAGAGAAAAATGTTAGGGAAATTGAAGCCGCGGGGGGCAGGCCGAGGCGGAAACGGAAGCCACTTTGGGGTTCTCAAGTTAGCCCGGGAATAGGGGGCGAAAAGTTGAAACCAGAAGCTGAAACGTGAGCCAGGTTGGGATCCGTCTGATTAGCCCGGGGAGCAAAGGACGGGAAGCCAAACCGTGGGGCGGAGACGTATGCTGGGTTGAATTCGCCAGGCTAGCCCGGGGAACTTAGATTGAATGCTAGTGGCGGACACGTGAGCTACGCTGTGTTACTCGCGGAAGCCGCCGCGTGCAGAGAGCACGGGGCGTGAATAGATAGGGAACGGGGCTGGCGCGAGGCTGTGGTTCAGACGCGAAAGGGTTAAGCGTGGAGACCGCGGAGCGCGCGAAGCCGAGCCGCGCAAAGCCGGGAAGCTGCGCAGATGAGAGAGGCGCGCGGGCTGAAGCGGCGCAGAGCCGGGAACCCGCCGGCGGGGCGAGGTGCCGGAAAGCTGCGGGGATAAGAGAAACAGAAGTTTAGAAGTAAAAGAGAAATAGGAATGTTGGCAGACAGAAGTAAAATGGGAGAAATAGAAATGCCCGGAGATAGAGAAATAGAGAAAAATAAGGCCTCCCCTCAACATGCCAATTAGAAGGCTTGGATTCGGTCTGCCCGATTAGTGAGGCGATGAGCACCTGGGCGGCTAGCAGCTTATGCGCCGCAGGTCACCGAAGACAGGCACGAATTAACATCAGTAAAGCTTCCCCACAATGCAACAATTAGGAGGCTTGGATTCGGTCTGCCTGATTTAAGGCGGTAAGCGCCAGCAAGCAGCTCGACCAGAGTATGAGCTGCAGGTCACCGAAGATAGGCACAAACCAACACTAATAAGTCTCCCCCACAATACGGCAATGAGAAGGCTTGGATTCGGTTTGCCTGATAGGTTTTGTAAACACCTGCAGGCAGTTCTAGCAGAGCAGAGCATGCGCTGCAGGGCACCGAACACAGGCACGCATCAGCGCCTAAAAACCTCCTCACAATGGCGAAGAGAGGACCCGGATTCGGTTTTCCTGATTGATAGGACTTGTAAGAGCCTGTGGCAACTCTAGCAAGTAGAGCAGAGTGTGTGCCGCGGGACACCGAAGACAGGCGCGTATCAACGCCAAAAATAAAAAGAAAGGGGGATCTGTGGGGAGCAAACCGGACTAGACTGTTACTGGAATTAAGACTTATTCTATGCATCTGCTCTCCCACAATATGGCGCTGGGAGAGAAGTAAACAGCTTCCGCACAGCTGCCTCCAGTTCAACCAATTAACTGTAGGACTTGCTCCTGATTGGAGGAGAGCAGCGTACTCGGCGTGTGGGCAGCCGAGTTGGGATTGGCGGAGGAGGACTATAAAGGAGGAGAGAGACGGCATGCACCAGGAACATCTATGGGGAACATCTAAGGGAACCCGTGCAGCCCCCGAGAGAACCGGCCGGCGGTGTGCCGCTCCCCTGCGGAAGTGGGGAATGCGGCCAGGGGGAACTGCCCTTCCACGGAGGTGGAAGGGATAGTAGCCAACCCGGGAAGAACCAGCAGCAAACCCGGGGAAGGCCGAGCGGACGAAAGAACAGCGCAGGGTCCTGTGTTGCTCCTCCACGAAGAGGGGGAGCGACATAATGGTGCCGTGACTCGGATATGAAGCCTAGGCAGGGCTTGGTGTCGTTCCTCCACGAAGAGGGGGAGCGACAATATGGGATGCCGGTACTACAGGTGGTGGCTCTACCCACTATGCCACAGCACCGGCCCCTGCTCTAACAACTTTTAAGGGAGGACCTTCATTATATTAATAATAGATTAAAAGAAACCAGATTACATTTTTATTATTCAAATCACATACCAAATTTTTTGTCCAAGTTGTATAGAATAAGTTAAACTAATTTACATTATATTAATTATGATGAGTGCTTTTCTGTGAGCATGTATATTCTCAAATACACTTAAAAATAAATTTATAGAAAATTTCCATCAAGGTATTAAAAAAAAACTTAAGATTTCTGTATTCTGGTGTAGAGATCTGTTTTCCAGGCTGATTGTTATCCTTCTTGGAGAAAGACAACCAGCCAACAATTATTTACTGTGATTGTTTGATTGTATCCCTTCCAAAAAGCAGGTGTTGCCAATGTGATAGTATTTGGAAGTGGAGCCTTTAAGAGTGATTAAGCAGGCCGGCGCAGTGGCTCACTAGGCTAATCCTCCGCCTGCGGCACCGGCACCCCAGGTTGTAGTCCCAGTTGGGGTGCCGGTTCTGTCCCGGTTGCTCCTCTTCTAGTCCAGCTCTCTGCTGTGGCCCGGGAAGGCAGTGGAGGATGGCCCAAGTCCTTGGGCCCTGCACCCACATGGGAGACCAAGAGGAAGCACCTGGTTCCTGACTTCGGATCGGCACAGCGCATCGGCCATAGCGGCCATTTGGAGGGGTGAACCAATGGAAGGAAGACCTTTCTCTCTCACTGTCTAACTCTGCCTGTCAAAAAAATAAAAAATAAAAAGAGTGATTAAGCAATTAAAAGTTCTCACTTTGTGAATGGGATTAAGGCCCTTATAGAAGAGGCTTCACACAGCATACAGTTTGCTTGTCCTTCTACTTTTGCCACGTGGGGATACAGTATTCCTCCTCTACTGGAGGATGCAACAATAGAAATATCTTGGTCTAAAAGTGCAGCCATCACCAGACAACCGAACTTACTGGCACCTTAATCTTGGATTTCTCAGCCTACAGAACTGTAACAAGAAACATTTTTTCTTTATGAATTACCCCCAGTCTCAGATATTTTGTTATGGCAGCAATAATGTGCTAAAACACTTACTAATTACTAGCATGGGCCAGGTACTGTGATAGGTGCTGGGACCACAGGAGTCAAGAAGATGAAAGTCTGCATTTTGTTCACCTTATGAAGTTGGAAAAGTTGAGGCAGGCAAAACAAACACAATAATACAGATAAGACTAGAGAGGTAAACAGAGAGTAGATCAAGCAGGAATTTATAGGATTTCCTTTTATTTTTGATTTTTATTTATTTACTTCCATTTTTTTTTTGAAAGGCAGAAAGAGCCAGAGAGACAAAGAGAGATGTCCCGTACGCTGGTTCATTACTCTAAATGCCCACAACAACCTGGGCTGGACCAGGCCAAAGCCAAGGGCCCGAAACTGTATTTGGGTTTCACATGTGGCTGGCAGCACTCAAGTACTTCAGTCATCACTGCTGCCTCCCAGGGTGCACATAAGTAGAGAACTGGAAGTAGAAGGAGAGTTAGGCCTCAAACTTAAGCTCTCTGATATGGTATTGTGGAGGAGAAGGCATACTCAGCAGTATGTTAACCACTGCCAAATGCCCACCATCAGATTTCATTTGAAATGCCGTAGCAGCTTATGTACAACCCTGCTTAAGCACAATATGGTACTTAAAAACTGGCTGCACAAACAGTGATTGTGGCAAGATGAGGTAGATCCTAGGTTTCTAATGTTACTGGTCTCCAGCCCTTAAGCCTCATAGACCAAACAACCTCAGACAAGTCTCTGTGAAAACAGGCGTGCTACAGGAAACAGCATCCATAAACTCACATTTCTGTCTTGAGTTTTCCTAAGAACTATTGTTTACAAGTTTGGTTAGTAGTAAACCAAGGTGAAAGACACATGGCCTATTGTGAGTCATTATCTTCATTGGTCTTGGACCCAGCACCAGGCTTCAGGATCTATCCTACCTCAGAGCAAAGGAAAACCACTGACTGGTATAAAACATGCTCTGATTTATATCTGAAAACTAGATGTAAAATATAAAAATTTATAATATTGACAGTTCTAGGCTGTCAGTCCTTCTGAAATCTTTTTTCTCAGTTACTATCTGGCATTTATAGCTGCTAATTTCACTTTTCATTTCCCTTTCAGCCTCTGAAATCAAGATACCCCAGTGCTGAACAAGTATAGTATTGATTTGCCCAGGAATATAAAGTCCACTATCTCATGCTCTACTTAATCAAGGTTTTAGTAGAATTCTGCTGTTAGGGCAATGTCCTAGATGATGGTGCAGAATTCTGAAAGAACAAATGGTCTTTCAGTTCTCTCAAGAATATTTTCCTCTCATTTTTTTCCATTCCATCACTCTCACCACGAAGCTATCAGTGTATTCTGGAGCCTTTCTAAAGGATCTTTGTCAATTTTGAGACTTCACTGAAAAAGACATTGGTTTCTAGGTATCCAGTTGGTTGTTTCAGCATTACTACACTTTCCTGTATTTTCTGAATGGTGTAGCCACTCAGTTGCTCCAGAAGACCCAGGCAACTATACCACAGCAGTACACAAAGGAAGTGAAATAGTAAGTGTGACTTCTGCCATTTCAGTGTTGGCTTTGAGACTGAAGGAGAAGTGAGGGTTACAGGAAAACCAAACAAAAAAATATAGAGCTCAGGAAATATATGACAGCCTTTTTCTATGGGGGTAATTTGATAGGACCAGTGGCTTGCCAGTGGAGACAGCACCATCAGCTAGAATACTTGCCGACAAAATCCCATGGAGCAACAGCTGCTGGAAGCAAAGACCACACACTAAGAAAAGCTCCTACTGTATGAATCTCAGCTTTGTTCTCTGGGTCATTATTTGGGTGATGGGTTAAGACTTCCCCCTCCCCAGGGCACATATGGGCATTTGCCTAGTGATCTGCAATATAAATAATGTTTTCCTGACGGTAGTGACTGAAACAATTGACAACTAAAACTTGAGTTTCTTCTTTTCCTGGCATATAACTCTACTTTTTGGAAACATAGGCACATCAGTGATTCTAAAATGGCTTCTATGTAGCCCTGTCCAAGAGGGCTGTCATCAAGAATAGTTGCTGTGACTTGTAGGTCAACTTTCCCTAATCTTTGCAGGCAGACCTTGTCTTTTAAAAAATAACTGTTGAAATCTTTACTTAATATATGCTAAACTGATCTTATGTATATAAAGAGAATTGAAAATGAATCTTGATGTGAATGGAAGGGGGGAGGGAGAGGGAAAGGGGAGGGTTGCAGGTGGGAGGGAAGTTATGGGGGGGGGAAAGCCATTGTAATCCATAAGCTGTACTTTGGAAATTTATACTCATTAAATAAAAGTTAAAAAAATAATAATCCCTTAAATTTGAACACTAAAGTGGATCCTCATAATAATCTGATGAAATAGGCACTACTCTGATTTTCAGAGTAGGAAACTGAAACTCAGGAAAGTTAAATGTGAGTGTATATTTAGCCTAGTGGTTAAGACACCCACATCTCACATTGGAGTGTCTGGGTTTAATTCCTGTCTGTGCTTCTTGACTCCAGCTTCCTGCCAATGTAGACCCTGGCAGGTAGCAACAATGTCTCAAGTAATTGGGTTCCTGCTACCTATGTTGGAGACCTGTATAGAGTTCCAGTCTCAGAGCTTTGGTCTGTTCTAGTCTCAGCCATTACATGCATTTGGGGAGTGAGACAACAGATCTCTGTCTCTCTCTGTCTCTGACTCTACATTTCTCTCTCTCTCTCTCTCTCTCTCTCTCTCTCTTTCTCTACTTCTCAAATAAATAAAAATAATGTTAAAAATAAGGAATAAGTAGATGTTTCAGAGCTTTTTGGTCTACTAAGTGATGGATTTAGAAAAGACTTAGAACCACTTCTCGGCCTTTTGGCTAAGATCAAGTATAGAAAAGACTTAGAGACAAAAAATAGGCTAGATTGAAATATAAGGCAGGGACCACAAAGCATATGAGGAAAAGGGAGAAAAAGCATATGAAAGAAAGGGAGAAATATGGTTTTAATTCTAAATTTATGCTTTGTGAAAATGGATGAATAGAAATATCATTTGTTAAGATAAGAATAAAGATACACAACAGTGTCCTTCCTTTTCCATTTCTCTTCTTCTTGGGGATGAAGAGTAAAGATCAGAAAATATTTGAGTTCTGCTTGGCTATTCAGTTTGAATCATCTCTGAAACATCCCAGTGAAGTATAGTTTAAAAAGTGGTTAAATGTGTATAGAGCTAGGGGAAAAGTTCTGGTCTGAAAGTTCCTATTTGGAAGATACTAACCCAAAAGGTAGATGATAAGACCAAATATGAAAACCAAGAAAATGTGTAAACCTGAGAAATATCTACACTTAAGGAATGGATATAGATAATGACATATGAAAAAGACAAAGATTGACAAGTTCTCCCCCCTATTATCTTGTTTCTCACATACCACAGCCTGAGCACAATGACTGGCTCAGGAAAGATGTATGGATGTGGGGGTAGGAAGTGGAGAGAGGCAAAGTGGTTAAAAATTCTTCCAGTTCTAAGTGCTTTATCGATCAACCATCGTCCATCCGGAGGCAACTAGAGATGAGCTGGAAAAAAAAAAAAAAAACCTCTTAAAAATGCAATTGTACTTCCAAGTTGTTTAACAAGCCCTTTTCATTTTTAATGAGTTCTAAGGAGCCACTAAGTAACTGACAGTCACTGGGCTTGGCAAAGAGCCATCATCTCTAGTACCACCTGCTTTTCTTTCTTGAATTTAGAAAAATTTCAAGGAATGACAGGGAATCTGGAAATGAGTTCAATTTCCTTGAATGTGGCCTTGAGCAGCTCCAAGCCTTGTGTCTTTTATGTTTTTTCCTTCCCTTTTGTGGGGTACCACAAGCTAAATTAGTGCTCTGGGAATTGCTCTGCAAATCAAAGATTCTCTGTTTGACTTTGGGGAGTGACTTTTACCCATTCCAGAGCTTAATTTTCCTATCTAGCAAAATTTTTTATAAAACTAGAAATCATCCCCATACAGTGTGTGGCCAGTATCATTCATTAAGTTGTAAAATGATTGCAGAACACCGTTATTGGTATTTCTATATTTTTGAGACAGTTACATTCATTCCACAATGATTTGTTGACCATCTCTCATATATCATGCACTGGAGATACAGTGACAAAAAGCAAAGACAACGTACCTGTTCTCAGAGAGCTCATATCCTAAAACAGAAAAGAGCCAGTAGAGAAAGTGAACAATTAATGAAATAGAGTGATAAGTTCTAAAAAAGAAATAGAATTTGGCCATAGGATAGGGCATTGGGATGGGAACAAGGACAATTTTAGATTAGCTGGAGTAGTTATAAGATAATGAAGAAAGATTTAACATGGCACCTAAAAGATCAAAAGGAGAGAACCGTACTATGAGCTGAGGTAAGAAAATTCTAGGCAAAAGAAACAGAAAATGAGAAGACCTCAAATCATTAAAATGAATGGAATGTTTAAGGAATGAAAAACAAGGATGGACATTCATCACAGAGATTAACTCACTGCTTGGGATGCCCACACCATGTCCAGAGTGCCTGGTTCAAGTCTGAGAGCTCCCTCTGATCCAGCTACCTGCTAATGCACACACTATGAAACAGCAGATGATGGCTCAAATATTGGGCTCCTGCCACCTACATGGGATACCCAGATGGAGTTTCCATCCCCATGTTTCAGTCTGGAGCAGCCTTGGTTGTTGAGGGCATTAGGGGAGTAAACCAGTAGATGGAAGATTTCTGTCTGTCTGTCTCTCTCTGCCTTGCAAATAAAATGAAAATAAATATTTTTAAAAAATTAAAGAACAAGAAGCAGGTTAAAGATGGCTACATATACACAAGCAATAAAATAAAATTGGGCTTTTACCTTATATTGTTTGCATCACATGCAATAATCATTTCAAAATTAATCCAATACCTAAATATAACAGCTAAAATCACAATGCTCATAGGATACATAGGAATAAATCTCCATGACCTTGGATTAGGCAATGTGTTTTATTTATGACACCAAAAGCACAAGCAACAAAAGAAAAAGGCGATAAACTGGACTTCAAAATTTAAAGCTTTTGTGAATCAGAGGACACTCTCAGATGTGAAAAGATAACCCATATAAAAGAGAAAAATATTTGCAAATCATGCGTCTGATCAGGGTCTTATATCTAGAATTTGTAAAACAACAAAAGCAACCCAATTTTAAAGTGGGTGCATGAATCAATATTTCTCCAAAGGAGATATATAAAAGGCCAATAAGCATGTGAAAAGATGCTGAAAATTATTAATCATTTGGAATATACAAAGCAAAATCACAATGAAATACTACTCTATATCCACTAGGATAGCAATAATAGTAACAATGGAAAATAACCTGTACTGAGGAGGAAGTGGGGAATTTTAAATCCTTACACATTGCTGGAGTTGGCGTAAAATCATGCAGCAAGTGGAAAACAGTTTGGCAATTCCTCAAAAAATTAAACATATAGTTAACATAAAGACCCATCAATTATAATTCTAGGAATATATCCCTAAAAATTGAAGATATTTATTCAAACAAAGCTGCAGGCATGAATGTTCATAGAAGCTACTGTCAGAGTAGCCGAAAGGTAGAAACAATCTGAATATACATCAAACCAATGAAATACATAATATTTTTGTTATATCCATACAATGGCATATTATTCATTTACAACAAGGAATGAAGTACTGGTACATACTACAAAATGAATCTTCAAAATACTATGCTAAGTGAAATAAAGACACACACACAAAGGTCACATACTTTATGATTATTTTATGTGAAATGCCCATAATAGGCAAATATATAGAGATAGAAACTAGATTAGTGGTTGCCAGGTGCTGGGAAGATGGGTATGGGGAGTATACAAGAGGACATGTGAGTTTGTTCTTAATCCTTATAAATCCTAGTTGTGATATACTTTTGTAGTAAAAGACAAACGAGCAAGAGAAATTGGGATTAGGGTCCAGTATTGTGGCACAGTGGTTTAAGCTACTCTGTTTAAACTCTCCCAACTACTCTGCTTCTTATTCAGCTTGCTGCTAATGTGCCTGGTAAGGCAAAAGAAGATGGCCCAAGTTCTTGGGTCCCTGCCACCCATGTGGGAGACCTGGATGGAGTTCCTGGCTCTTGGCTGTGGACTGACTCAGCCCTGGCTATTGCAAGCATTTGGGGAGTGAACCAGATGAATGATTCATTCTCTCTCTCTCTCTCTCTCTCTCTCTCTCTCTCCTCTCTCTTTTGAATAAATACATCTTTTAAAATTAAATTAAAAGATGTTTATTTTGGCACAAAAAAGTTTGAAATTCATGCATAGTTTTCTTTAATATCCATTTTCAAGAGCTTTTGAAGTTCTTTAGCATTATTTTATGCATACATTAGTGACAGCCAAGAAATGAATAATTCTCAGTGAGGTGGTTTTGAATCCCATCTTATGTGATGTTGGTATAAGTGTTTCCAACGGAGATTAGTACATTTTCAAAGAAGTGACAAAATAAAGGAGAAAGACTAAGTCTCTAGGCAAGGCCATATTGGGGAAGGAAAATATGAGGGTAATTCAAAAGTTCATGGGAAATGAGTATTATGGGAAAAAAATGCATGGATTTAAAAAACTTGCACCAAACTGAACTTTAAAAGAATTCTTTTTTATTTTATTATTTTTAGAAAGCTTTTATTTAATAAATATAAATTTCATAGATACAGCTTTGGGGATATAACAGTTCTTCCCCCCATAGCTGCCCTCCCACCCCCAAACCATCCGACCTCTACTCCCTCTCCCATACCATTCTTTATTAAGATTCATTTTAAATTATCTTCATATAAAGAAGACCAACTCTGTACTAAGTAAAGGTTTCAATTGTTTGCAGCCACACAGACACTCAAAGTATAAAGCACTGTTTGAAGACAAGTTTTACTATTAATTCTCAGTACAACTCATTAAGCACAGAGATCCTTCATAGAAAGTAAATGCACAGTGATTCTTGTTGCTGTAACAATTGACACTCTTATTTATGACGTCAGTGATCACCCAAGGCAATTGTCATGAGCTGCCAAGGCTATGGAAACTTTTTGAGTCCACAAACTCCGTCAGTATTTAGAAAGGGCCATACGGGGCTGGCGCTGTGGCGCAGTAGGTTAAAGCTCTGGCCTGAAATGCCAGTATCCCACATGGGCGCCGATTCTAATCCTGGCTGCTCCTCTTCCAATGCAGCTCTCTGCTGTGGGCCTGGGATAGCAGTGGAGGATGGTCCAGGTTCTTGGGCCTCTGCATCCACATGGGAGACCTGGAAGAAGCTCCTGGGTCCTGGCTTTGGATCAGTGCAGCTCCGGCCATTGCGGCCATCTGGGAGTGAACCAATGGATGGAAGACCTATATCTCCCTTTGTCTCTACCTCTCTTTGTTCGAGACCCAGCTGCTTCACTTCCTGTCCAGCTCTCTGCTATGGCCTGGGAAAGCAGTAGAAGATGTCCCAGGTCCTTGGGCCCCGGCTCCTGGCTTCGGATCAGCTCAGCTCTGGCCGTTGCAGTCATTTGAGGAGTGAACCAGTGGATGGAAGACTTTGTCTGTCTGTCTGTCTCTCTTTCTCTTTCTCCCTCTGCATCTCAAATGAATAAATATTTTTTTTAAAAAAGAAAAGGTTAACCATAACCAAAATTTTAGCAGAAAAATTCCTTGGAAAGCTTCACTAGCATTTTTATCTACCACAAAAATACTCCAGCTCATTTCTCTCATAAACGTTTGCCATTTTACAAGAGTTCATATGCATAGTTATTAGACATTCACCTTACAATCCTGATTTGCCCCCCCACCGAGTATTTGTTTCCTAATCTTAAAAATATTTAAATACTTTTTTTCCTTCAGTTAATAATATAAAAAAGGTATTGAAGTAATTAAATTCCCAATACCCTCAGTATTTTAGGAGTGGACTAAATGGCTGGGATTATCAATCACAAAAGAATCTGCAACTTGATGGAGCTTATGTTGAGAAACAAAGTTTATATTTTAATTTTCACCTTTTCATTCCATTTTCCACAAGCTTTTTGATGTGTATGTGACATTGCAAAAAACTGTGTTGTTTGATTTCAACATATTTGTTGATTTTTCAGCTTTATTTCTACTATTGCTTTCTAGTTTCATTCCAATGCATCACAAAAGATAATTTGTAGGGGCCAGAGTTGTGGCGTAGCAAGTTAAGCTGCTGCCTATGATCGTGGCATCCCTTATTAGAGTACTGGTTTGAATCCCAACTGCTCCACTTCAAATCTAGCTCCTTGCTAATGTGCCTGTGCAAAAGTAGAAAACAATACAAGTTCTTAGGCGTGGTAGGCCTGGATGGAGTTCCAGGCTCCTGGTTTCAGTCTGGACCAACCCTGGCTATCATGGGCATTTGGGGAATAAACCAGTAGATGGAATATCTCTTTCTCTTTCTGTTTCTCCCTCTTTCTGTGTCACTCTTTCTTTTGTTTTTCAATTTATTTATTTATTTGAAATTCATTGCTACAGGGAGAGAGAGAGAGAGAGAGAGAAATCTTCCAGCCACTGGTTCACTCCATAAATGACCACAAAAGCCAGGATCCAAGAGATCCATCTCAGCCTACCCTGTGGGTGACAGAGGCCCAAACACCCAGGCCTTTTTCTGCTGCTTTCCCAAGCCATTAATAGGGAGAGGGATTGGAAGTGGAGCAACTGGGACATGAACCAACTTCCATATTAGATGCTGGCTTCACAAGCACACAACAACACCGCCACTCCCCAGCCCTCTATCTTTTGACTAAAAAAAACAAATCTTTAAAAGAAACATAATCTGTAGGGTCATGACCTTCTTGAATTTAAGGCTTATTTTGTAGTCTATCATGTGATCTATTCTGGAAAATGGTCGAGGAATACTTGATAAGTATTGATATGTATATTCAACTGTTCTTGGGTGAAGATTTCTTTAGGTCCATTTCATTTGTAGTGTTACTAAGATATTTTATTGTTTCTTCTATAAATCTAGTGAACAAATGAGGAATACCTATGGTCATCCAGGGCTGTGCCTGGTCCCCTCAAAGAAATGATTTATAGACTATTCTGGAGTCTTGTCTATACATATATTTATGAAGCTGTTTCTCTAAATCTCCCCTACTATTCCTATGTAACCACATGGGACCAATGAGGTGATGCTTCTGCTACTCAAAGCCGTTTCTAATGGTTTCTGATATTGCTTACCACCAAAATGGAGCAAGGTTAAAACAACTCCTGATCCTTTCGACTACTTCTCATCTTTTGCCAAGAGTGCCTTGAGAGCTCAACTTCCAAAGTCAGCTTTGGTCAAGGCTAGGGGAGGTCTTTGAAGTCTTTTGTGTGAAGAAAATGGAAATTATTTGATGAGAATTCTTGTTAGAGTTGTAAGCAACTCTGAAAATCAGATACAGTGAACTAACATAACACCTTGACTTCAGAGTGGGACTCGTTTACCACATCTGAGTGCTTCACTTTCAAGGCCTTCTACCAAATGGAAATTATCAAAGTAATTTCTAGGAGTAGTACTTTTAGGAAAGACAACTCACAAGCCAGGGCAATGGCAATAGAACTTGCTGCTGCAGCTAAAACTCTACCAGTGACACACACGCACGCACACACACACACATACACACACACACTTTCATCTCCCATACCACAACCAGCTTTCAGTTCCCACTGACTTCCATGCTTTACAGAGCAGCATCTTCCCCTAGAAGCAAATATTCAGGCTGGCCAGGGCTGGCTTGGTGCCTGTAAGTCTTTGATAGAAATAAGCCTAATAATGGAGTTTTGTATGAGAGTAGAAAGCTGAATGACATCAAATAATCATGAGGCATCCTGCTGATTAATGGGCTGATTGTGCTGAAGGTCATCTGGCCTGGGCATGGCGAGAAAGCATCAAAACGTGGGTTGTTACCCAAAGCAACAGCTGCTCCTTCAGAGCTTCTACGATAGCCCAGAATAAGAGATGAAATCCAATTTTTGACTCACAGATGTACTATACCTTTAACTGGAACTGTGTCAGTTTTTCTTCATATTTCCCAAGATGCCAGCTGATCCTTGAAGCATATAACCTGATTTTCCTCTCTGTGGGATTCCCAAATGTCCATTCTCCAAATGTTTTTGCTTTTACTCAAATTTCTATAAAAATCGGTCTTTCAATATGCAAGTCAAACTACACAGATGGTAGAGTTCATTGAATCACTTGGATATAAGCTCTTGGTTTTTTCCTTGGATTTTCGTACTGTCATTTAGTGTGTCTGTCTTTTTGGGGCAGGGGTTAGGGATTTCCAATGTTTCCCCTTGGGAAGAAAGAAACCCCTTGATAAAAATATTTCATTACAGAAAAACTGTTGGTAAGCTTTCCACAAATGAAAAACAAAAGATAAAATTAGGAAACAAACACATTTTTGTATACTTCAATGTGATAGCCCCCATTTTAATGATATGAGGTTTTTTTGTTGTTGTTGTTTTCCAATGATTTTCTTTCCTTTCCTTTTTTTAGTGACAGGAAGCTATTAATATCTTTTAATAGAAGACAACCACTTTGGCTTTGCTAAAGCAAGCATCCAGGACAGTTCAGAAAGGTTAAGAGATTTCCTCACTGGTGATTGTCTATTCTGGGCCCAAAATTCACCCTGACCTTGGGTCCAGGCAATGGGCTCTTTAATAAGGATTTGACCTTCCCAGGAGGTCTTTATCTTTACTTTTGTCAATTTCTTGGCTGACCTTTCCATGAACCTCCTTACCCCCACATCCAGGGGTCAGCACCATGGAGAAATTCCCAAGGCCTCAACATAAGAGACACTGAAGCCACAAACTTTTCTAACATGTCCTAGAATCATACAAAGGAGCAGTGGCTTTCACTGGAATCTATATTTTTGTGCTTTTTTTCAATTTTGGAAATGTTTGTTTTCTTCTTTGTTTAAATAATCTACTGAGTGGGTATTTTGGGGCAGTGGGTTGATTTGTTGCTAGGGATACCTGCATCCAATTTCAGAGTACTGATTTGAGTCCCTGTTACTCTGCTTATGATCTGATCCAACTTCCTATTAATGTCTCTGAGAAGACAGCAGAACATGTCCCAAATACCTAAACCCTGGCACATGGGAGACCCAGAAGGAATTTCTGGTTCCTGGCTTCAGCCTAGTACAGCTCTGGCTGTTGCAGGCATTTGAGGAGTGAACCAATTGGATGGGTGATCTATTTCTGTCTCTGTCTTTCCCTCTCTCTGTCACTCTACATTTCAAAAAACAAATCAAACTTTCAAAAATAAATAAAAGTTTCTTCTATGTCTCATCATTAACACCTCATTTGGTCAGGCAAGGTAAAAACCTGTGCATCCTGAAACCTTAAAAGACTCATTATCAAAACTTATAGGATGCAACAAAAACAGTGTTAAGAAGGAGGTTTATAGCAACTAGCGCCTACTAGTTGGAAATTGGAAGGGCATCAAATAAATGATCTATCAATGCGTCTCAAGGACCTAGAGAAACAACAACAAACTAAGCCCAAAATTAGTAGGAGGAAAGAAATAATTAAAATAAGAGAAGAAATAAACAAAATTGAAAAAACTCAAAAAGATCAGCAAAATGATGAAAAGTTGTTTTATTAAAAAAAATAAATGAAACTGATATATCATTGTCCCAAACAACAAAAAAAGAGGGAGGGAGAAGACTCTAATTAATAAAATCAGAGGCAAAAAATGGGATGTAATAATGAATAGTGCAGAGATAAAAAGAATCATCAGATATTACTATAAAAAACTATATGCCAACAAATTGGAAAATCTGGAAGAAATGGATAGATTCCTGGATACAATCCATCTACCAAAATTGAATCATGAAGACATAGAAAACCAAAACCAAGACAGAGATTGAATCAGTAATAAAGACTTTCCCCAGAAAAGAAAATCCCAGTACTTGATGGCTTCACTGCTGAATTCTATCAGAATTTCATATAAAAACTAATTCCAATTCTTCTCAAACTGTTCAAAATAACTGAGAAGGAGAGAATCCTCCCAAACTCCTTCTATGAGGACAGCATCACCTGAATTCCAAAACCAGAAAAAGATAAAACAGAAAAAAGGAACTATAAGCCAATATCCCTGATGAACATAGATGTGAAAATCTTCAACAAAATACAAGCTAATTGAATCTAACAACAAAGACATCAGAAAGATCATTCACCCGAACTAAGTGGGATTTATCCCTGGTATGCAGGGATGGTTCAACATATGCAAATCAATCAATGTGATACATCACATTAATAAATTGAATAATAAACACCATATGCTTGTCTCCATAGATGCAGGAAAGCATTTGATCAAATACAACATACTTTCATGAACAAAACCTTAAGCAAATTAGGTATAGAAGGAATAGTGCTCAACATAATCAAGCCAATATATGACAAATCCATAGCCAGAATCATATTGAATGGAAAAAGTTGGAAGCATTTTCACTAAGACCCAAAGCCAGACAAGGATGCCCACTTTCACCATTGCTATTCAAGATAGTCCTGGAAGTTTTAACCAGAGCCATTAGGCAAGAACAAGAAATTAAAGAGATACAAATCATAAAGGAGGAAGCCAAATTATCTCTGTTTGCAGATGACATGATTCTATATATAGGGGAATCAAAAGATTCCACCAAGAGACTATTAGAACTCATAAGAGAGTTTGGTAAAGTGGCAGGGTATAAAATCAACACACAAAAATCAATAGCCTTTGTATACACAGACAGTGTCATGGCTGAGAAAGAACTTGTAAGACCAATCTCATTCACAATAGCTAAAAAATTAAATACATTGGAATAAATTTAACCAAGGAGATGAAAGATTTCTAAAATGAAAATTACAAATCATTAAAAAAAAGTAGAAGAAGATACCAAAAAAAAATGGAAAAATCTTCCATGTTTGTAGATTGGAAGCATTAATATCATCAAAATGTCCATACTACTGAAAGCAATTTGCAGATTCAATGCAATCCCAATCAAAACATCAACGGACATTCTTCTCAGATCTAGAAAAAAATAATGCTAAAATTTGTATGGAAACACAAGAGACCCTGAATAGCTAAAGCAACTTTAAGTAACAAAAACTAAACCAGAGACATCACAATACCAGATCTCAAGACATATTACAGGACAATTTTAATTAAAATATCCTGGTACTGGCACAAAAATAGACATGTAGACCAATGGAACAGAATAAAAACTCAAGAAATCAATCCACACATCTACAACCAACTTATCTTTGACAAAGGTGCTAAAATCAATCCCTGCAGAAAGGAAGCCACTTCAACAGATGGTGTTTGGAAAATTGGGTCTCTGCATGCAGAAGTATGAAATGATACCGCCTACCTTACACCTTAAATAAAAGCCAACTCAAAATGGATCAAAGAACTAAATCTATGACCTGGTACAATCAAATTGCTAGAGGAGAACATTGGGGAAACTCTGAAAGACTTTGACATAGGCAAAGACTTTTTGGAAATGACCCCATAAACACATGCAATAAAAGCAAAAATAGACAAATGGGATTACATCAAGCTAAGAAGCTTCTGCACTGCAAACACTCAACAACGTGAAGAGGCAACTAGCAGAATTGGAGAAAATATTTGCAAACTACGCAGTTGATAATGGATTAATATCCAGAATCTATAAAGAGCTCAAGAAACTCATCAACAAGACAAATAACCTAGTTTTTAAACAGGCAAAGGACTTCAACAGGCATTTTTCAAAAGATGAAATTCAAATGGCTAACAGACACAGGAAAAAAATCTTCAGGATCACTAGTCATCAGGGAAATGCAAATCAAAACCACAATGAAGTTTCACCTCACCCCAGTTAGAATGGTTTTTCAAACAGAAATCAGAAACCAATAAATGTGGTGAGGATGTGGTGGAAAAAGGTACTCTAATACACTATTGGTGGGAATGTAAACTAGAACAGCCATTGTGGAAAATAGTATGGAAATTCTTCAGAAAGCTGACTCAGCAATCCTATTCTTGGGAATTTACCCAAGTGAAATGAAATCAGCATATGAAAAATGATCTCTACCCCCATGTTTATTGCAGCTCAATTTACAATAGTAAAGATATGGAATCAACACAGATTCCCATCAACTGATGACCAGATAAAGAAAATACAGTATATATACACTATAGAATACTATTCAGTTGTAAAAAGAATGGAATCCTGTCTTGCAACAAAATGGATGCAACTGAATCCAGTAACTTAGTGAAATAAGCCAGTCCCCAAAAGACAAATATCATATTTTCCTTGATCTGTGGTAACTAATAGAGTACCAAAAATGTAATGTTAATGAGCAAAATTGACATTTTGAGATCTGATTATTGTTTATAGCCCTTTTCTCTACTGTTGTGGAATAGTGTTTTTTTTTTCTTCTATTTGTTGAGTTCTTTACTTAGTGGAGGATTTAAGCTTATAAATATAAAATAAACTGAAAGTATATCATTGTAAAAATTGAAAGAAACAATAAGAAAGGATGGAGGAGGGAGTCTGGGAACATGGAAGGGAGGAAAAGTAGAGTGGTAGGTATCACTATTCTCCTTAATATGTATATATGAAAGACAAAAAATTTGTTCACCTTATATAAATTAAAAATTATGAAAAAGAATTAAAATGTATTATATTGTATATTATATGTGGGTTTTCATAAGTGTCTGCCTCTTCTTTAATTGTCAAGTGTAACAGCACACTCTACCTCCTGAGTCAGAACAAAGGAGGACCTTCATCTGAGCAGATGTGACATCCTTGGGCTTTGAGAATTGAAGTACGAATAGCTAGTAGAACTCCATGTAATAGAGTCCCTTTCATTTATTCTTTTCTTTTTTGATAGGTCAGATTTCTTATCCTTAGAATAGCACTATATCATTAGCTAGAGCAAGTGTGTAGCAGATATTATTAAGGTTTAGAGATTTCCTCATGGGTTACTTCATATTCTGGAACCTTAAATTTGTGTGATTATTGTTTTCTGAGAGGCAGATGCACACACACACACACACACATAAATATACATACACACGGGGCGGTGGTGGGGGAGAGATCCAATCTTCTACTTCACTCTTTAAATGTCTACAGTAACCAGGATTTGGCCAACCGAAGTTCCAAGCTGGTAACCCCATCCTGGTCTTCCAAATGGGTGGCAGGAACACAACTACTTGAGCCATCATCACTGCCTTCCAGATTATTCATTAGCAGGAAGCTGGAATCAGGAGTGGAGATAAGTCTTAAAATCAAGTATTCCAAGTATGGGATGAAGGCATCTTAACTAATGTCTTAACAGCTAAGCCAAATGTCTACCCCCTTAAATACTTTAGTATTAGCATTCTGTTCCCCCTTATTCCATAACCTCAGGTATAGCCAATGGACATCCCAAATAGGTTCCCAGGAAGCCCTCTACATTTTGACTTTTGATTGACCTCTTGCCTATATCACCATAATAATAAGTTTTCCTAACAGACTGTCTAGGCCTCACTCCCTTGCCCACTTAAGCCATAAAGTCTTATTCTAAGAGTACTGGAACCACACAAAAAACGATGGCCTTCAAATGTTATCCTACAGAGATATTAGTTACTAGCTTTTTCAAAAATTATACTTTAAAAAAACTTCTCTTTTAACATCAAGATCTTAGAAATGTGGTTGGGTAAAATGAAACATTTCTTGTCCTAAAAGTTTCTCACTCCCCAATATCTATATGTAGTGTTATATTTAAATAACAGTACCTTGCTAGCCTTGCATCCAGCTCTCTCTTTCTGGATAGTCCCCCTCTCTTGACAGACATGTGGTCTAATGTGCAAGTTCTAAATAATGTACAAAGAGCCTTGGCTGCAGCTGTCAGTCAAGATGCTAAGAAGAAGTGTACCTGAGGCTTGGGCTGCAGTATGAGTGCTTTGGAGGCCAAGGTCAGGTTAAATTACATGGAAACAGTGACAGTTTGTACTGGCTTTCCTCACTTCTCTGCCAGACCAGGATCTTAAAAGAAGCCTCTAGAGGTTAGAGAATCATACGCCTTGCCTTGAGCACAGGCTGAGAGGAACCCAACAGGGAGACTTGGAGGTTTCTAAGGCAACAGAGACTGATAAGAAAACCCTCATCTCTTTTGGAGAAGTGAAAAGGTTCCAATTTGCTGGGAAAAATGTGACATGAGTGTGGTTGATCAGGAGAACTGATTTGGTATAAAAGGTAGGAAAAGACAATGAGGCTCATGGCTTTTTCTTGTTGAGAAAAAAAGTGTGATATTGTGTTATAATAAAAACCATATATTTTGTCTCTGTCCCTAGTTTCTGGCACATAGCTCCTTAAATCCTTGGAATCTCCAGGGTGTCCTTTATATGTGCGGCCCCTGTAGATAGTTTCAGGTTGGGAGCTGATCATAAGAAAGATCAAAGCAGGATTAGAGGGTTGGAACTTTGAGCTTTACCAACAACTTTGAGGGAAGGGACAGGGGCTGAAGGTTAAGTTCATCACCAATGGAAAATGATATAATCAATCATGTTTATGTAATGAAACCTCCATTAAGAAAAGGCCAAGGCCAAAAGGCCAAGGTCAGGAGAGCCTCCCGGTAGCTGAACACATGTAGGTACCTGGAGGGTGGTGTGCTGGGAGAGGGAATGGAAGCTCTGTGCCCCTCCCTAAAATGTTGCCCTATTTATTCTTTAATTTTGTTGTTCATGTGTATCCTTTGTAACATCCTTTAAAATAAATAAATAGGTATAAGTGAAGCATTTCCCTGAATACTATGAGCTACTTGCAAATCAATCTAACCTGATGAGGATGTCTTGGGAACCCTAACTCACAGCCAGTCAGCCAGAAGCACAGGTGACAACCTATTACTTGTTATTCACATCTGAAGGAGGAGCAGTGTTGTGGAAATGAACCACAAAACTGTGGGATCTGACACTACTTCCAGGTTGATAGTGTCCAGATTGAGTTAAATCATGGAGCAACCAGTTAGTGTCTACTTCATAATTGCCTGGTATGTGAAGAAACACTGCTACACATCTGGTTGCAGAAGTGTTCTGTGATGTATTGAGTGAATATGACAGAGCAAGAAAAATACTTTGGCTTTTTCCTATATGAAATAGTGAGAGAATCAGAAAATACACTCCATTGATGTAGAGGAAGCCTGCCATTGATTCTCTTATCTCCCATTGACTGAGGGATTTAGGCAGTTGAAACATAAAAATACCATTTTTAAAATTTTAAATTTATTTACTTATTTTATTTTAAAGACAGAGACAAATATTTACATCTACTTATTCACCCCGCAAATGCCACAACAACCAGGACTGGGTAAAACCAAAGTCAAGAGCCCAGAATTCAATCCAGATTTCCCAAGTGGGTGGTGGGGATATACTTATTTGAACCATCATCTGCTGTCTCCCAAGGTGTACATTAACAGGAAGCTGGAATCAGAAGCAGAGCCAAGACTTGAACCTAGGCACTCTGATATGGGGTGTGGATTAACAACTGCACCAAATGTCCACGCTATAGAAATATTCTTCCATTCACACAAATCAAATATAACTTATCTGGTACAGTCTAGCAGGAGACTGTGAGGAGGAATGACATTTGAAAATGTAGGAAAAAGAAAATCCTCAGGGGACTAGAGCCCAGAAGGCAATGAGAAAAGGGCATAGCAGTCACACATCATGCTGGGACACCCATGTGCTCCCCATCTGCTTGGTAAGGGCAACACAGTGATGCTGACTGACACCTTGTCCCAAGTTCTCTTAAACTGCTTGAGTCATAAATGCAATGTCCCAGCTATAACACTCAAGACTGCCATTTTCTCAACACTTTTTGGAATTTTCTGACAATGTATTTTAGATGTTTTTTTTCCTTTTCATGTCTTGCATTTCCTTTATATTTGTTTCTTTTGGTTGCTATCTTTCCTTCTTGACAGTTTAAGTTGATGCAATTTAGGTAGTGTGGTTGCTCATAGTGAACTGACTAAGCCCAAGCTGACCTTGCTCTGGATAACCTCCTCCCTCTTTGACTTACCTAGTCCCAACATCTTGGCATGTACCCTTCCCTCTAGAAACAAAACTGACAACCACCTCAGCCTCCATAAATTAGTCAAATGAAGGAATCATCTACAGGTAGTCCTGCATGTGGCAGTCCCCTGTTTTTCTTACATTGCATTTTTGTTTTGTATTTCTTGCTTGATTAGAGGAAATGTTTGTATCTTTTAGTGGAGGACAATAACTTGCTATTAGCTAGGGAAAATATGGATCCATATTCTACCCCTTTAACAATCAGTACTCACTGTTCCTTCATCTTGGTGTTAACCAATAGACCTTCTAAGTGAAGCCCTTGCCTTCACAAATGCCCTATGCATTTGGATTTGTGATCGACTATATGTCAATTTCATAAGTGACCTTCTTTCTTGTACCTCACTTACCACCAAGGGAATCCTGGATTAACTAAACCAAGTCTTCTTCCTTGAGCTACTTAAAATCATAAACTCTTCTCTTAAATCTCCTGGTACCAAGGGAAATCTTGGTGGCTCTTAAACATTACCCGTCAAGGAGATACTTCATTTTGGTCTTCACTTTTAAAAATGTGTGCTAATTTTCTCCTTCTACTTAGATAAGAATTCCTTAAGTCTTGTAACCAGCTAAAGGCAAAAATCTGATGCATTATCAAATCTACTTTAAGACTCCCCCTCCAGTACCTTGAAGTTTTTAATAAATTAACAATGACAAGCAGCCTCCAGAGAAAGGAATAACTGAGCCACTAGTCACCAGTCTTCTCACAATTGCCCTTCTTCTGTCTCTTACCTAAATTTTATTTTCATCTGTGTCTTAACAGTAACACACACATACACACATACATGGTGTCCTTAAAAAATTTTTTTTGACAGGCAGAGTGGACAGTGAGAGAGAGAGACAGAGAGAAAGGTCTTCCTTTGCCGTTGGTTGGTTCACCCTCCAATGGCCGCCGTGGCAGGCGCACCGCACTGATCCGATGGCAGGAGCCAGGTACTTATCCTGGTCTCCCATGGGGTGCAGGGCCCAAGCACTTGGGCCATCCTTCTCTGCACTCCCTGGCCACAGCAGAGAGCTGGCCTGGAAGAGGGGCAACCGGGACAGAATCTGGCGCCCCGACCGGGACTAGAACCCGTGGTGCCAGCGCCGCAAGGTGGAGGATTAGCCTAGTGAGCCACGGCGCCGGCCTAAAGGTCTTCCTTTTGCCATTGGTTCACCCTCCAGTGGCCGCCACGGGTGGCGCGCTGCAGCTGGTGCACCGCACTGATCTGAAAGCAGGAGCCAGGTGCTTCTCCTGGTCTCCCATGGAGTCTCTCTCTTCTCACCCCCTTTGTAAAGGTGTTGGTTTCCTTTTGAAATAGAAAAGCTTGTTAGCTCTCTGGGTGAAGTAGATGTAACCCTCCCTAAGAGGTGGAAATGATGGGGATAGTTCCTATGGAAGCCTCCATTAATGGTGCAAGAATTTCTATCTTACAAATAAGAGAATGTCACTTTACAGTTAACTAGAAAAAAAAATGATACAAAATGTGACCTTTTTTGCCTTACCCCTTTCCTGGACACCCTCTCCCACAATTGTAGTATTCTGTTTCTGACCAGCTCCCCCATCCACTTCCAAAAGGCACTTGAGCCATAAATCTTCTGTGACATGTGTTAAAGCCTAACAGTGACGCCTTTGTGAGTTATTATTTATCAAAATATATTTTTCTTCATCTTTTAAGCCTTTAGAATTCACTTTTGGGGGGTAGGTCTTTGATGCAGTGCTTAATATGCCACTTAGGATGCCCGCATTCTATATTTGCATGTTATAATTTGAGTCCCAGGTCCACTGAAACTCTAGCTTCCCATTAATGTGCACCCTGGGAAGCAACAGTGATGGTTCAAGTAGTTGGGTTTCTGCCACTCATATGGGAGAGTAGGGTGATTTTCCAGGCTCCTGGGTCCAGCCCCAGCTGTTTGAGGTCATCTGAGGAGTGAACCAGAAGATGGAAGATCTCTCTTTCTTCATATCTCTCTCCCTCTCTGCCTTTGAAATAAAATAAATAAATAAGAATTTACTTTTGTTTTATTCTTTTATTTAAATAATAGCCCCTAAGTTATTTGGTCAGCCAAGGTGAACCCATGTGGGTCTTGAAAGCCAGAGATGCCTTCACCCACATCTACCTGTTATGTAGCATTTAAGTAGCAGCTGTTCTTTTTTGGATTTTGAATGTATTTTTATTTTCTTATATTTCATTAATAGTCCATTAAATCATGTGGTCTGCCAAAGTGATGTGCTGTGGCTTCTAAAAGCTCAGAGGAGTCTCCATCATTGTTTGCCTATTCTGTCCTCTTTAGGTAACAGTGCATCCTACCCCTGTGTCAAACCTACTGACTTTCCTCTGAACAGCCTGGACACTCTTAGGCTTCCTAATTTTGTGATAAATACCATAAAATATAAAAATATTTCCTCAGCAAACTTTCTCGGAAATCAATCACTTCTTAGTGATTGGTTAAAAAGCTCAGTATGATACTCTCCATTTCATTTATCCCCACCCTGTTTCAGTGTGAGGAAATAATTTTTTTTAACAAAGCACACATCGTGGTTAGGTAACTTAAGCATAGCAAGTTTACCTGAGTTTTACAGATTCCCTCACTGATTGATATGTATTATTCAACCATAAATATTTTAGTCCTATTAATCTTGACTCTTCAAATTTTATTCTAGCCAGTGAATTAATAAATAATACATTCCCAGACCCTTTGCATTTGTTTTGTCATTAGAAAAACAGCATTGTCCCTGCTAATGCTCCTGGGAAAGCAGCAGAAGATGGCTCAAGTGCTTGAGCCCATGCATCCACGTGGGATACCTAGAACATGATCCTGGCTCCTTGCTCCTGGCTCCTGGCTCCTGGCTTTGGCCTGGCCCAACCCTGGCCATTGCAGCCATTTAAGGAGTGAACCAGCAGATGGAAAATTCTCTCTCTCTCTCTCTCTCTCTCTCTCTCCCCCTCCCTCTCTCTGCCTCTGCCTCTCTGTAACTCTGCCTTTCAAATAAATAAATGAATAAATAAATAAACCTTAAACAGAACAGGCGGAAGATGGCAGAATAGGGAGGGAGCACACCGAAGGTCCGGTGAGGGAAGTTTCAAAGAGGGGTGAGAATTTGTAGTTTTTAAGGAATGAGAAGCCCTTCCTGAAACTGGGGAGATAGGGTGGACACGTGAGGAGGATGCAGACGCCTGAGGTGCAGGACAGCAGCAGCAGTGTGTACACACCAGTGCTGGAAGCCGAGGTGAGACGCGGCACTCACCCAGCACAGTGGCAACAGCCGCCGCCACCCCTCCCCTAACCCACCCTGGGACGGACACTGTGACACACACGACTGAGTGGGGGAGGAAATAGAAAACGGAACAGAGTGAGTGGAAAGAGTGTGCAATTCAGGGGTACTAATTGAGAGACGGAGTAAGCCAGTATCTCTTGGCGCCTCCTCGGAGCTGCAGTGGGCGGGAAGCAGCCATTTTGTCTGTTTACATTTGGGCTTAAAGGAGAACTGTCTTTGCCTGGACACTAACCTTCGGAGGCAGAGCTGAAAGGTTGAGTGGAGCGATGGGACACTTCTTGCACAGGGGCGGGCATCAAGGGA
Source organism: Oryctolagus cuniculus (assembly GCF_051225735.1). NCBI lineage: Eukaryota > Metazoa > Chordata > Mammalia > Lagomorpha > Leporidae > Oryctolagus > Oryctolagus cuniculus. Next base: position 80,265,192 of record NC_142888.1, on the reverse strand, counting down.
GGGCAGCTCAAAGCCCTGACGCCCGTCTATCAAGTTACAAGAAAAAAAACTTGAATAGCGCCTGCGGGGGGAAAAAGGGCAGGATCCAGAGCTGCAGTGGGCAGAGAGCAACCATCCTGTCTGTTCGGACTGTGCAGAGCAGCCTGCTTACACTGGATATTGGTACAGACTCACAGCAGCCTATAGCAGAGGGAAATCAACCTGAAAAACCACCCAGACAGAATGCCAAAAAACAAAACAAAAACCCACAATAAGAATATAGAAGAACATATAAACTTGCCAATGGAGCAGGCTAAACCAACCATAACAGAGGCTGAATAAGAAGAAGTTGAAACCATGCCAGAAAAAGAATTCAGAAAATTAATAATCAGAATACTTAGAAATAATGAGAAACAGTGTCAAGAGCTGAATTAAAAGCAAGCCCAAGGATTAGAGATCCTAAAGAGAAGCCAGAATGAAATACTAGAACTGAAAAACTCAATTGACCATATAAAAAACACCGTGGAATCCCTCAGAAATCGAACAGATGAAATAGAAGACCGAATATCAGAATTCGAAGAAAAACTTCCAGAAATAATACAGTTAGTTCAAATGCAGGAAGAAGAAATTAAAAAATTAAAAAAATTAAAAAATATGGTGGGAGACCTACAAGATTCAATCAAACAGTGTAATGTTTGGATAATAGGAGTCCCTGATGGGGTGGAAAGAGAGAATGGATTGCAAGGTGTCTTCAACGAAATAATATCAGAAAACTTCAAACAAAGGCAGCTGGATAACAACACACAAATACAACAGATATCCAGGACTCCGAACAGAGTAGACCAGAAGAGAAACTCACCACGACACATTATGGCAACACTCAGTTAGTTCAGTGACACACAAAGAACAAATCCTAAAATGTACCAGAGAAAAGCGACAAATCACATTCAGGGGTAAGTCAATCAAACTCACCCCAGACTTCTCATCGCAAACACTACAGGCAAGGAGACAATGGCGTGATATATTTCAAGTTTTAAAAGACAAAAAATGCCAACCTAGAATACTATACCCTGTAAAGCTATCATTTATGAATGAAGGGGAAATAAAGATCTTCCACGACAAACAGAAACTAAAAGAATTTGTATCCACACGTCCAACCCTACAACACTTGCTCAAAGACGTGCTGCACACAGAAATACAAAAACAAGAACTTTACTGCAAAAAAAGCTAATGTAGAATAACCCACAAACAAACTTCAAAATACATAAACAGCTCGTTTCAGGAAACATGAAGGGGAAAAGACAGTACTTAACAGTAATCACATTGAGTGTGAATGGTCTTAATTCCACTACAAAGAGACATAGACTAGCTGATTGCATCAAAAGAGAATCCATCTATATGCTGCCTTCAGGAGGCACACCTTATCAGCAAAGATGCACGCAGACTGAAAGTGAAAGGATGGAAAAAGATACTCCAAGCTAACGGAAATCAAAAAAGAGCTGGTGTGGCCATCCTAATATCAGACAAAATAGACTTTAACATAAAAACTATTAAAAGAGACAGAGAAGGGCACTATATAATGATTAAAGGATCTATCCAACAGGAAGACATTAAATTTAACATTTTTAAATATTTAAAATATTTAATATTTAAAATATTTAAAATATTATAAATGTATATGCACCTAATTACAGGGTGCCTGGCTACCTGAAAGAATTACTAAAGGATTTAAAGGGAGATATAGACTCAAATACAATAGTAACAGGGGACTTCAACACCCCACTCTCACCAATGGACAGATCAACCAGACAGAAATTCAACAAGGAAACAACTGAGCTAATTGACGCCATAGACCAAATAGACCTAACAGATATCTTCAGAACCTTCCACCCCACAGACACAGAGTTCACGTATTTCTCCCCAATACATGGAACATTCTCTAGGATTGACCATATGCTAGGCCATAAAGGGAGCCTCAACAAATTAAAAAAATTGAAACTATACCATGCAGCTTCTCAGACCATAGCGCAGTGAAACTCGAAATCAACAACCCAAGAATCTGCACCATATGCAAATATATGGAGAATGGACAACATGATCCTAAATGAACAGTGGGTCATCGAAGAAATTAAAAGAGAAATCAAAAGATTTCTAGAAACAAATGAAAATGATAACACAACCTATCAAAACCTGTGGGACACAGCAAAAGCAGTGCTAAGAGGAAAGTTTATAGCAATTAGTGCCTACATCAAGAAGCTGGAAAGGAACCAAACAAATGAACTCTCTATGCACCTCAAGGATTTAGAAAAACAGCAGCAAATCAAGCCCAAATCCAAAGGGAGGAAAGAAATACTAAAGATCAGAGAAGAAATAAACAGAATTGAAACCAAAAGAACAATACAAAAGATCAACAAAACCAGGAGCTGGTTCTTGGAAAAAATAAACAAAATCGACACACCATTGGCCCAACTAACCAAAAAAAGGAGAGAGAAGACCCAAATCTGTAAAATCAAAGATAGTAATGGAAATGTAACAACAGACACAACAGAAATAAAAAGAATCATCAGAAACTACTACAAAGAGATGTATGCTAACAAATTGGGGAACCTGGAAGAAATGGATAGATTCCTGGACAAATACAACCTTCCTAAACTGAGTGGTGAAGATATAGAAAATCTAAACAGACCCATAACCATGGAAGAAATTGAATCAGTAATAAATGCACTACCGAAAAAGAAGAGCCCAGGACCGGATGGCTTCACCACCGAATTTTACCAGACATTTAGAGAACAACTAACCCCCATTCTTCTCAAGTCATTCAAAACGATTGAAAGAGAGGGAATCCTTCCAAATTCTTTCTACGAAGCCAATATCACCTTAATTCCTAAGCCCAGAAAAGACACAACAGAGAAAGAAAACTACAGACCTATCTCCCTGATGAACATAGATGCAAAAATACTCAACAAAATTCTGGCAAACCAAATCCAACTACACATCAGAAAGATCATTCACCCGGACCAAGTGGGATTTATCCCTGGTATGCAGGGATGATTCAATATTCGAAAGTCAATCAATGTAATACATCACATTAATAAATTGAGAAACAAAAATCATATGGTTATCTCAATAGATGCAGAGAAAGCATTTGACAAAATACAACACCCTTTCATGATGAAAACCCTAAGCAAATTGGGGTTAGAAGGAACATTCCTCAACACAATTAAGGCAGTCTATGATAAACCAAAGGCCAGTATTATATTGAATGGGGAAAAGTTGGAGGCATTTCCATTGAAAACTGGCACCAGACAGGGATGCCCACTCTCACCATTGCTATTCAATATAGTCCTAGAAGTCTTAGCCAGAGCCATCAGGCAAGAAAAAGAAATTAAAGGGATACAAATGGGAAAGGAGGAAGTTAAACTTTCCTTATTTGCAGATGACATGATACTATATATAGGGGACCCGATAAACTCCTATAAGAGACTACTGGAACTCATAGAAGAGTTTGGTAAAGTAGCAGGATACAAAGTCAACGCTCAGAAATCAACAGCCTTTGTATACACAGACAATGCCAGGGCCGGGGAAGAACTACTAAGATCAATCCCATTCACGATAACCACAAAAACAATAAAGTACCTTGGAATAAATTTAACCAAGGAGGTCAAAGACCTCTATGATGAAAATTACAAAACACTAAAGAAAGAAATAGAAGACGACACAAAAAAAAATGGAGAAACCTGCCATGCTCATGGATTGGAAGAATCAATATCATCAAAATGTCCATTCTCCCAAAAGCAATTTACAAGTTCAATGCAATACCAATCAAAATACCAAAGTCATTCTTCAAAGACCTAGAAAAAACGATGCTGAAATTCATATGGAGAAACAGGAGACCCAGAATAGTTAAAGCAATACTTTACAATAAAAACAAGGCCGGAGGCATCACAATTCTAGACTTCAAGGCATACTACAGGGCAGTTATAATCAAAACAGCCTGGTACTGGTACAAAAACAGATGGATAGACCAATGGAACAGAACAGAAACACCAGAGATCAATCCAAACATCTATAACCAACTCATATTCGACAAAGGACCTAAAACCAACCCCTGGAACAAGGACAGCCTCTTCAACAAATGGTGCTGGGAAAACTGGATGTCCATATGTCGAAGCATGAAGCAAGACCCCTACCTTACACCTTATACAAAAATCCACTCAACATGGATCAAAGAACTAGAGATGCGCCATGACACCATGAAACTAATTGAGAGCATAGGGGAAACCCTTCAAGATATCGGAATAGGCGAAGAATTCCTGGAGAAGACCCCACAGGCACGGGTAATCAAAGATAAAATAAACAAATGGGATTACCTCAAATTGAAGAGTTTCTTAACAGCAAAGGAAACAGTCAGGAAAGCGAAGAGGCAACCAACCGAATGGGAGACGTTATTCTCAAACCACACAACAGATAAAGGATTAACAACTAGAATCTATACAATGATCAAAAAACACCACAGGATCAAAACAAACAACCCAATAAAAAAAAATGGGCCAAGGACCTTAACAGACATTTTTCAAAAGAGGAAATCCAAATGGCCAACAGACACATGAAAAAATGCTCAGGATCCCTAGCCATCAGGGAAATGCAGATCAAAACCACAATGAGATTCCACTTCACTCCGGTTAGATTGGCTTACATACAGAAATCAACCAACAACAGATGCTGGCGAGGCTGTGGAGAAAAAGGCACACTAATCCACTGTTGGTGGGAATGCAAACTGGTAAAGCCACTATGGAAGACAGTCTGGAGAATCCTCAGAAACCTGAATATAGCACTACCACAGGACCCAGCCATCCCACTCCTTGGAATATACCCAAATGGAATTAAAGGGGTGAAAAAAGCCATTTGCACCTCAATATTTGTTGCAGCTCAATTCACAATAGCTAAGACATGGAATCAACCTAAATGTCCATCAACGGATGACTGGATAAAGAAACTATGGGATATGTATTCTATGGAACACTATACAGCAATAAAAAAACAATGAAATCCGGGCATTTACAACAAAATGGAGGAAGCTGGAAAACATCATGCTGAGTGAAATAAGCCAGTCCAAAAGGGACAAATATCACAAATATCCCTGATCGATGGCAACTAAACGAGCACCCAAAATGATACCCATTAAAGTGAAATGGACACTATGAAAGACAATGACATGAGCAGCCCTTGTCTAGACTGTTGAGGAACAACTTACTATTGTGTTCTTTTAGTATTTTTGTTGTTGTTGTTGTTGTTGTCGTTGCTCGGTTTGCTCTACAAAAGACCACTGGTTGAACTCTGCAATCAATGCACAACCATTCTTAAGCGTTCAAAAATTAACAGAAAATTGATCTCTGTGAAACATAGGAATGGTAATAAGAGAGGGAGGAGATATATAGGATGGCTCATACTCACTCAGACCTACCTCCAATGGTGGAACTAGAAATGTGCCAGGGGATTTCAATTCAACCTTACCAAGGAGGCAGGTACCAATGCCAGCACACTTGGTAAAGTGATAAGTATAAATACACAACTGATCAAAAAGATAGAGTAAGTGTCGAAGAGATTACACAAATAAGACCAGTGTAAGCAAATAATGAAAGATAGAATCAAAAGGGAGAGAATGATCCTGCGGGGGAAGCAGGACACACAGCAGACTCATAGAATGGCAAATGCACAAAATAGCACTCTGGCCTCAGAATCAACCCTTGGGACATTCGGATCTGACTAAAAGGTCCATGAGAGTCTCACAGGCATGGAAAGCCATGACACGGTGGCAAAAAACAATCTAAATGAAAGATCCTGGTGAACAAGACCCCAGCAGAAGGATCAGGCCATCAAGGAGAGAGGCGCCTTTCTCTGAAGGGAGGAAGGAACCTCCACTGTGATACGGCCTTGACTAAACAAATTCAGAGTTGGTGAACTCAAGGGGCTTCCATAGCCTAGACAGCTCATAGCAAGAGTCTCGGGTGATTGCTGATGTCATAAACAAGAGTGTCAATTGTTAAATCAACAATGGGAGTCACTGGGTTCATGCTCCCCACGTAGGATCTCTGTCCTTAATGTGTTTAACTATGAAACTCAAAAACAACACTACTAGTTGACCAATACCCTATACCTGGTTCGGTTGTGTGAGTGCAGCCTGTTGAAATCCTTGCTTAGTATATACTAAATTGATCTTCAATTATATGAAGGTAATTGAAAATGAAACGTGATGAAGGGCGGGATGGGAGAGGGAGTGGGAGAGGAGAGGGCCACGGGAGGAAGGGAGGTGGGAGGGGGAGCCACAACAATACAAAAGTTGCATTTTATATTCTACTTAAAACTATTGGTTGAACTCTGTAATTAATACACAATTACTCTTAGGTGTTTAATTAATGCTATAACTAGTACTCAAGTAGTATTTTACACTTTGTGTTTCTGTGTGGGAGCAAAATGTAGAAATCTTTACTTAATATACACTAAATTGATCTTCTGTATATAAAGATAATTGAAAATTAATCTTGATGTGAAGGGAAGGGGAGAGGGAGTGGGAGAGGGGAGCGTTGTGGGTGGGAGGGAAGTTACGGGGGGGAGGAAGCTATTGTAATCCATAAGCTGTACTTTGGAAATTTATGCTCATTAAATAAAATAAAAAAAACCCTTAAACAAACAAAAACCCTGGGGGCTCTTCTGGATATCCAGAGAGGCCCCCAGGGACTCGCAGTCCCTGGGCCACCAAAAAAGAAAGAAAGAATGAAAGAAAGAAAGAAAGAAAGAAAGAAAGAAAGAAAGAAAGAAAGAAAGAAAGAAAGAAAAGGAAGGGAAAGGAAAGGAAAGGAAAGGAAAGGAAAGGAAAGGAAAGGAAAGGAAAGGAAAGGAAAGGAAAGGAAAGGAAAGGAAAGGAAAGGAAAGGAAAAAGAAAGAACAAAACCAGCATTAGTTAAACTCTCTCCCTTCCTTACATCCCACCCATGACCATAGGAATCAATATCAGCACTTGACTTTACAGGCCTCCTTCTTGAGCCATTTGAAACATCAAGTCCAGTGTCAACTATTCAGCACCAAGGAACAATACGGTGGCCTTCATATATTAACTTTCAAAAGGAGCACTGTCCTTTGACAGGTATAGTATTAGTAATTAATTGAGATTTTTCTTTCAATACTTTGAATTTCTCATCCCACTGCCTCCTCACACCTCAATGGTTTTTTATTAGAAATCAGCTGCTTTTGGTATTGGAGATCCACTATATGTGATGAACCACTTCTTTTGCTGCTTTCTCAATTCTCTTTATTACTGGCTTCTGACAGTTTTATTATGATGTATCTAGTTTAGATATCTTTAAGTTTATCTTACTTGGAGTTTGTTGAAATTCTCCTATGTATAAATTACTATTTTTCAACAAATTTGGGATGTTTGGGGCTATTATTTCAACATCCATTCTACCTTTTTCTCTGTCTCCTCTCCTTCTGGTACTCCCATTGTGAATGTGTTATACAATTTATAGTGTCCCAGTTATCTCTGAGATTCTTTTCTATATTCTTTATTATTAATCTGTTCATTCATTAGACTGAATTCAATTTTCTTTAAATTCACTGCCTCTTTTTCTGCATGTTCAAATATGCTATTCAACCTCTCCATTGAAGTTTTTATTCCTATTATCATATATTTCAGCTAAAAATTCTGTTTGATTCTTTTTCATAAGTTATATCTCTTTACTAGTATTCTCTATCTGATGATACATGATTCTCATACTTTCATCTGGTTCTTTGAAAATATCTATATTATATGATCTAAATTTCCCATCTAGTAAGTAAAAAACCTGGGCTTCATCAAAGACCATTTCTATTAATTGTCTTTTCTTCCTCTACATAAGTCATACTTGTTTCTTTGTATGTATTGTGTTTTTGTTGCTGTTGAAAACTGGATATTTGAAATAATACAATGTACAACTCTAGAAATCATATTCTCTCTCCTGCCCTGGATTTCTTGTTGTCACTCTTTTTTGCAGTTGTTTTTTGTTTAATGACTTTTCTGAATTAATTCTGTAAAGTCTGTATTTTTTGTCATATGTGGCCACTAAAGCTTTTGCCCAGTTGTATCAGTAGACAGCTAATAATAAGACATAGAGATTTCCTTCAATGCCTGACACTGATGTCTCCCATTCTTTGCCACAGGAATGTATGTGCTTGCTGGTCTGTGCCTTCAATACTCAGTCAGGTACATTACAGCTTTGACTTAGCTTCCTTTTCTTGATTTCAAAGATCCCATCCAGGTCAAAGGTAAGAGGTAAGGGCTTATTCCAATACCTTCTCAGTATGTGCAGAACCCTGGGCATGCACGTGGCTTTCTAGATTCCCAGGAATGTGTTACAGATTTTTAAAGCTCATATAGACATCTCATTTCCAAACTTCATTTTAAGGTTTTCCTTAGCCTATTGTTTGCCCCAGCTGTTATCACCACTTCAGGCAGCCCTAAAGTTAAACTGTTGCAACTAAATATTTTTGAAAAATATCCCCATGAGACAGGCATTTAGCACTATGTATGCTCTGAGTCAGGCCAAGCAAATACCATAGTTCCCCCTTTCCCAAGGTTTCTCCCAAGTTTCAGTACCTGCAATCAACTATAGTCTGAAAATATTAAATGGAAAATTGCAAAAGTAATCAATTCAGAAGTTTTAAATTATGCATTACTCTGAGTAGCATGATGATATCATGTGTTGTCTTGCTCTATCCCATTTGGGATTCATATCCATGCTGTATACAGCTACTAGCCATATTGGTTACCAGATCTACTGCCATGGAATTGCCATGGTTCATATTTAAATAACTCTTATTTTACTTAACAACAGCCCCACTGTACAAAACTTTACTGTAATATATTGATATAATTGCTATACTTCACTATTAGTTATTGTTAGTCTTTTACTGCCCCTAATTTCTAAATTAACCTTCAACATTGATGTATATATGTATAGGAAAAAAATCACATATATATGGTATGGTATATCTTCAGTTTTGAGCATCCACTGCAGGTCTTGGACAAATCTCTCCCATGGATAAGTAGAGATTACTGTAGAGAGTTGCAAATGAATTTTTCCAGAACAGGTCCAAAAATGAAAATTCTCGGGGAGGGAGGCTTTAAAGAAGTTCCAGCATCCACAACAGCACTCCTCACATCACTGAAATGTAAATACACAGATTTTCCTTTAAAATTTCAATGTAGGGTTGGTCATGGTGAAGGGACTGGGAGTCAAAGGGAGCACATAGACAAGTCTAGTACCTGCTAACGCTAACTGATGGAGTAAATAAAGGGGAGAGTGATCCAACATGGGAAGTGAGATACTCAGCAGACTCATAGAATGGCAGATGTCCTAAATAGCACTCTGGCCTCAGAATCAACCCTAAAGGCATTCGGAGCTGGCTGAAGAGCTCATGAGAGTATTTCAGGCATGGAAAGCCAAGACACTCTGGCAAAAGATCTCCACGAGTGAGATCCCAGTGGAAAGAACAGGTCATCAAAGAAGGAGGTACCTTTCTCTGAAGGGAGGAGAGAACCTCCACTTTGACTATGACCTTGTCTAAACAAGATAAGAGTCGGAGAACTCAGAGGGCTTCCATAGCCTTGGAAACTCATGACTGGAGCATAGGGAGATTACTGATGCCATAGACAGGAGTGTCAATTGGTAAAGTCAACAACAGAAGTCACTGTGCACTTACTCCTCATGTAGGATCTCTATCCTTAATGTGCTGTGCATTGAGATTTAATGCTATAACGAGTACTCAAACAATATATTTCACTTTGTGTTTCTATGGGGGTGCAAACTGTTGAAATCCTTACTTAATGCATACTAAACTGATCCTCTGTAAAAAAAAAAAAAGAAATTATCAATTCCCAACTTGACTCTCACTGGGATTAAACATGACAATAGGTCTGCTCTGATTTCATCATCATTTAAAAAAAATCATCTATTATTTTTCACTTTATGTTTCTGTGTGGGAGCAAACTTTTGAAATCCATACTTAATGTATACTAAGCTGATCTTCTGTGTATTAAGATAATCGAAAATGAATCTTGATGTGAATGGAAGGGGAGAGGGAGTGGGAAAGGGGAGGGTTGTGGGTGGGAGGGACGGTATGAGGGGGAAGACATTGTAATCCATAAGTCGTACTTTGGAAAATTATATGCATTAAATAAAAGTTTAAAAAAAAAATTTCAATGTAGGGGCCCAATGTTGTGGTACAGCAGGTAAGTGGCTGCCTGTAAGCTAATATCCCATATGGGCCCTGGTTTAAGTCTTGGCTACCCACTTCCTATTCAGCTCCCTGTTAATGTACCTGGGAAGGCAGCAGAAAATGGCCCAAGTACTTCGGCCCCTGCAACCCACATAGGAGACCTGGATAGAGTTCCAGGCTTTTGGCTTCAGCCTCGCTTACCCCCAACTGTTGCAGCTATTTGTGGAGTGAACCAATGGATGGAAGATCTCTTTCTCTATGTGTCTCTCTCTCTCTCTCTCTCTCTCTCTCTCTCTGTCTCTCTCTCTCTCTCTCTCTCTCTCTGTGTGTGTGTGTGTGTGTAACTTTGCCCTTCAAATAAATCTTAAAAAACAAAAATTCCAATGTGTTAATGGAGACTGGTTATTTTACCTGTTATGTGAAGCATATCATGAACATCAAAATGCATTTGGTTTCCTGGATGTTGATGAAAAGTATTTTAATGTGTTACTGACTCAAATATCTTCAAGTTATAAAAAGAGTCTATGCTGACTACTATAGCAATTATTATAAACACTTTGGATATCTAAGAATAACTCATGATGCTTATGTAGATCCAATTCAACAAGACTTTATTGAATAGTATGTGAAATCAAAGGGATAAAGCATAGTTAATACAGCTGATATCTTTGTCAGGACCTCCGTATTAAGTGATTCCAAATCAAGGTATCTCAGGTATCTTCTTTACCAAGTTTGGATATCTACAAGATTATAACTCATCTATTCATACTGTTCAGAGTCCAGAACTTGTGAACAAATACAACTATAAAAAATTTACCATGAAGGCCTTGGCCTTGCCCTGAGTGCTATGACCATTAACACATGTGTGACACATAAACACTACCCTGGTTTGGGTCTTCCCAGCCAAATGGTGATGAAAGGGATCCCTTGAGACCCTGAGAATTTGCTTCCTCTGGCCTGCTCCAAAAACTTAGGATGCTGTCCATAGGAGAGTTGGTCAACTTAGTCCAAGGGCTGCATTAAAGATTAAAGATTGTAGCACAGGTAAGCTTTGGTTAGGGACTCTCTACCCTGGGCGACCACATGCCTTCAAGTGATACTAGAGGAAAAGCAAGTCTATGGAGAAAAGAAAAGGATAATTGTGATGGCCATCATACATCTGAGAAAACCCACCTCATTCTCCTCTCAAAGTGGTATTTCAAACCTCTGTCTACTTGCAAAATTTGAGAAATTTGCAGTATTGCCATAATACATATGCAGCCCATCATTGCATAATACATGAAATTCTTTTCTTATGCATAGGTCTGTTAAACATATTTCAGACTTCTTTATTCCAATGTTTTCTATGAAATTTGTGCTTTGGGGCATCCCAAAGTTGAACTGCGATTGTCTCTTTATAGTAATAAGGTTATCCTATATGGAGTGTATCCCACAGCAATAACTTGCTAGTCCCAAAGTAGCCTTGCATTATCCCATTCTCCACTATGCTGATCTCCTGCCCTGCTTTAATTATCCCTAGCAAGATCTCCAGACATTTTTGTCTCTGAGCCACAAGAGATTTTACTTTCTTCCCTGGAATTCAGTTGATAGGTTCATACTAACGGATCATTACATTAACAGAAGAAACTTCAGAACATGACTTTCGTTTGTCCTATTATATAATAACTTAACTGCTTCACTGTTTTACTGTTCTCATTTCTGCCCAGCACTCCAGCTGGGATATTTGCGGGTTTTTTTGTTTGTTTGTTTGTTTTTGTTGTTGTTGTTGTTTTTGACAGGCAGAGTGGATAGTGAGAGAGAGAGACAGAGAGAAAGGTCTTCCTTTTGCTGTTGGTTCACCCTCCAATGGCCGCCACGGCTGGCGCGCTGCGGCTGGCGCACCGCACCGATCCGAAGGCAGGAGCCAGGTGCTTCTCCTGGTCTCCCATGGGGTGCAGGGCCCAAGCACTTGGGCCCTCCTCCACTGCCTTCCTGGGCCACAGCAGAGAGCTGGCCTGGAAGAGGGGCAACCAGGGCAGAATCCGGTGCCCCAACCAGGACTAGATACCAGTGTGCCGGCGCCGCTAGGTGGAGGATTAGCCTAGTGAGCTGCGGCACTGGCCTCCAACTGGGATAGTTCCATAGTGCTATTCCTCCCAAATCATGTCATGCTCATATTTCAGGAAGCTAGAAAGGATCTTCTCCAGTCTTGGAGGAAGAATGTTTTTAAGAGCATGAGTGACTTATGGAATTCCATAGACTGTTGCTATGCTTAGAGGGAAGACTGATATTTAATGGTGAATATTTAGAGATTTTTTCAATGAGAGGTTTTTTGTCATAATTTCAGTTAAAATCCACCTAGCTGAAGATAGTAACATTGAACTCTCTCTCTCTCTCTGTGCACACACACACACACACACACACACAACAAACACACATTCTAAAAGAGCACTAAGAAGCTGCTTGACACCCAATTCAAGGCTTGCTAACATTTATTTAATCTGCTTCTGTGAAGCTCACCCCCTCTTCACCCATCCAATCTACACAGGAGTATGCTGAATTAAATTAAACCATGGGGTAGCGAGTGGTGGTGAGATTAAGGTCTTTTCCAAAATATGAATATTTCTCTGGGCTAAGACATGGGGGAAATGGTAAGAAAGAAGTGTGTGGGTAACAAAAGCAAAAATCCTGCATCCTGATTTTTGGCAATGTGAATAGGGTGGTCTCATGACCCCAGAAAGGAAATGGCTATGGATGTAGGTTTAACATAGGACCACAAGAAATCTACAAAAATATTCCAGTGTCCTAAATGTAGAATAGAAACACTGGAAAGACTACTAAGACTACTTCAACCCAAGCAAACACTGAATAGCTGCTCTCTGCTAGGTAATATGAGTCATCAAATAATGACAATAGCAACAAGACAGTGACAATTTAAGTGAACTGATATATAAAGAAGATGACTCCATCTTTCTTATCCCCAATGCCTTCATATTATGTAATAACTCATTTAAAGGGTGTCAATTACTGAGATTGATTTTTGGGTGGGAGGAGACAAAAAATGACAAAAAATTGGTTGAGGGTAAGAGAAAAGAAGAAAATATTGCAGGCATTCCTGGCACAGTTTGAGCAATATCAGAAGAATTAGTGGGATCTGGAAGAATATTTTACTAGGATCTAAGGATTCTTCTGGGAAAGAATTTCATGAGAAAAATCAAGGTGAATGAATTTGATTCAAGGCAACTAGATCAGTGTTTGAGGACAGAGGGGAGGGAGATTTTATGTATAGCACAGTGTGTTTCAGATTGGATTTCAGGCCAGGCCTCAAAGACTTAATTATGAATCCTTTAGCAAGGCAGATGCAGTGAATAGAGTAAATCTCCCTAAGAAATTGAAAGCCAAAGGATCAGCAGCATTGGTGCCAACAGCTTTGGCAGTAATATGATACACTTGACCTTTGATGCAGTATCAGTATTATAAGTGCAAGCATCTGCACCATTGTCAGAAGAAGGGATTCAGCATCTATAATTTTGTCTTGCACTCACAAAGAATTCAGACATTAGTGCTCTTGGTGAAGGCATCAGCATTCTAAAGCCATCTGTGGAGAGCAGTAGTAAAAGATATCTTTAAGTAGATACATCCAGAAATTGGCTGAAAATCTTTAGAAGGAGATTGTTGTAAGGACTTCAAGATGGCTAAATTAATCATGGGCTCACATTACAATCCTATTTGGCTCATCCCAGAGCATTCCAAAGACATTTCTTTTTTTATTTTTTATTTTTTTCACTTTAATAAATATAAATTGCCAAAGTACAGTTTTTGGATTACAGTGGCTTTTCCCCCCCATAACTTTCCTCCCACCCGCAACCTTCCCCTCTCCCACTCCCTCTCCCTCCCCCCTTCCATTCACATCAAGATTCATTTTCAATTATCTTTATATACAGAAGATCAATTTAGTATATATTAAGTAAAGATTTCAACAGTTTGCACCCGCACAGAAACACAAATTTTAAAGTACTGTTTGATACTAGTTACAGCATTAATTCACATTGAACAACACATTAAGGACAGAGATCCTACATGAGGAGTAAGTGCATAGTGACTACTGTAGTTGACTTAACAAATTGACACTCTTGTTTATGGCTTCAGTAATCACCCTAGGCTCTTGTCATGAGTTGCCAAGGCTAGGTAAGCCTTTTGAGTTTGCCAACTCCGATCTTATTTAGAGAAGTTCATAGTCAAAGTGGAAGTTCTCTCCTCCCTTCAGAGAAAGGTATCTCCTTCTTCCAAAGACATTTCAATATGCTAGTCAAAGCAAGTGAGAAATGGGTGCAAAGATGTTAAAACAGTTACTAACTAACAATTGCAAAAAAGCAGATCAAAGTGGGGAAATGAACTTTGTAATAACAGAAAGAAAAAGGAGTGAGTGGCTAGAAATAATAAAACTTCATTGTAAAGTTGACTATAGTTACTTCAGACTTATGAATGTGATCTGTTGTGTACCTAGCTCCTTCACCCTTAAACCCCCACTGTTCAAGGCAAGACCATGTGAAGATAAACATTTCTTCTGAGATAACCTTCATTACTTTAACTCTTTACATTGCCCCTCTTTAACAAGAACATCAGGGAAAGCAGTAAAGAAAGTCAATCAGTAAGCATCAGTGGTGTTTCGTTTGACAATATCAGAGCAGAGAAACATGAGAAACTTAAAAGAAGATAAAAAGGGAGATGACTAAAGGACATTTTAGCCCTCCTATGAGGAAAGGAGAAACCAATATGCTACTCAACATTACAATTTTGTTTAGTATTACCTTCATGTAGAAAATACTGAAGGATTCCCACTTCAGGAAAACAGTCTATGGACAAAGATCAAGTTGCTTATTGTTTAGGTGGGTAGTACCATCAGCTCCACAAGCCCAAATTCAGCAGAAATAATGTTAAGACATCTGAAACCTACCAACACTGCCAACATAACTGATAACTATCCACTTCAAAGGCCTTTGTTCCCAAGCACTGTTTGCAATTGATTTTATTACAGTACTGGCTGATGACATACAGATACAATGTTTCCAGCAAGCCAAAAATTAGCACAGATGGTCTATCATGATTTTCTTTCTTGATTTGTTAATGTATTATGAAGATTCCTCCCAATGAATGAGAAATCACATTTGATTATAAATTAATATTTCCTTTATTTAGAAGAATAAAAATATGAAACTATTTCAAATATACCTGTATGAATTTGCACAAATAACTATTTCAGCTATGTTTTAACTATTATCCTAAAAGCCCTCAATCTGTTATCTTTGTATGGTATTTGTCCTGCCGCCATACTCAAACAACTGTTTTGTTTGTGAGTGCTGAGTTCTATACAAAATTGGCTCCACTATAAATGGATGACATTTAATAGCAATTCATCTTTCAATATCTTTTGGTAATCCCTTATTCACCCTAATGCTTATGCCCCTCAGCAGCTGTTCAAAATTATTTTACTTTCCCATAGGCTCTCGATCATCAAAAGAGAAAATCAAAGTAAGGAAAAGGAACAATTTGAAAAAATATGATTTATGAAAAAGTCCCTGAAATAGATTTTAAAACTGAATATAATTAAAAGAGTAAATCAATCTAGCAAATCAATCAATACAGATTCTAGTAAAATTACTGAACTTAAAAAACATTCAGTAAAATAATTAAAATTATTTATTAAAGGTAGAAACCGAGATTAACATCAAACTTTGGCAACAAATCTTTATGCCAACAGAAAGAAGCATAGTACATTTAACATGCACAAGGAAAGAAAATTCAGGGCCACCACCGTGGTACAGTGGGATAAGCCATCACTTGGGACACCCACATCCCATATTGGAGGGCCAGTTCCATTACCCATTGCTCTACTTCTGATCAAGTGTTGATGTTATTATGCCTGGAAAGGCAACAGAGGATGGCCCAAGTACTTTGGTCTCTGAAACTCACATGGGAGACCTGGATGGAGTTCCTAGCTCCTGGTTTTGGGCTGGTAAAGGCCTATCCTAGCTGTTGCAGGCATTTGGGAAGTAAACGAGAGGATTGAAGATCTCCCTCTCTCTCCCCCCCTCCCCCGCTCTGTCTTTCAAATAAATAAATAAATCTCATTTTAAAAAGTAAATATGAGCCAAAGATTTTATGCCCTACCTGATTTTCAAATTAAGAGGTCATAGACATTTTTATTAATATGTGGGAACCCAGAAAGTATTGTCCCCACAACTTTTTCCTTATTGTTTAGAGAATGAGCTTCTAACAACCAAAACTTCCAGAGTGATGTCATCAACCTATGGTTAATGCCACTGGTCACTCACAGCAGTTAACATCACAAGAAAAGAGAGGAAACCATGCATTTTGTACCTCCAGATGGAACACAACACTACTTATGGAGCCAAAATTTAAAAAATCAACCTGAATCTGATCCAGTCTGTAGAATCAGCTACCAATTCACAGTAAGTTCTGGACAGAGAAGCGTATTAAATAACAGAAGAGGCCATGGCTGGTGCCGCGGCTCAATAGGCTAATCCTCCACCTAGCGGCACCGGCACACTGGGTTCTAGTCCCGGTTGGGGCACCGGATTCTTTCCCGGTTGCCCCTCTTCCAGGCCAGCTCTCTGCTGTGGCCCGGGAAGACAGTGGAGGATGGCCCAAGTGCTTGGGCCCTGCACCCCATGGGAGACCAGGAGAAGCACCTGGCTCCTGCCTTCGGATCAGCGTGGTGCGCCAGCCGCAGCGCGCCAGCCGTGGCTGCCATTGGAGGGTGAGTCAACGGCAAAGGGAAGACCTTTCTCTCCATCTCTCTCTCTCACTATCCACTCTGCCTGTCAAAAAAAAAAAAAAGAAAAGAAAGCGTGGTGGGCAGAAATCAGGGGTACATATGCAAATACCCACAGGCCAGAGTGTCAGATGAGCCAGGTGGGTGCAGGCTGCAAAGGTAGGGAAGAGGTGGAGTCCATGCCTCTTTAAAAAAAAAGAAGAAGAAGAAGAAGAGGCAATGAAGCCATATCCAGACTGTGGGAAAATCTTAGAGGACAAAGGATGCTATTTCTCTGACAAATAAAGTATAAGGAAAACAAGATGGAGGGGGTCTCTAGAAAAAAAAAATGCATATCGGGTGAAGCATAGCTAAACCAGTACTTGGAAAAAATCTTGGGGATTCCGAGTTGGTGGAATAGATAACCACGTACTGCACTAGCTAGCGATAAATATATTTTAAAAAAAAGTATAGGAAGTGCACTCTCAGGGGAGAATTGGAGTGAAAATCACACTATAAATCCTACAAGAGGAAGAGGAATGTCATGGACCTGTGTGGAACGTGCAGATGTGCAGCAGGAACACGGACACAGCACACAACTGCAGCAGTCAAGAGCCAGAACAGGTGGCATCTTGGAGACTGAGCTGAAACCATACTGCAGCAACCCATGGTGATACAGTCAGAGGGGGAGAGTGATGTAAGTACAGACTGGAGCCCTGTGGCCTAGCAGTTGCTGTCAGTTGTCCACGGACCCAGTGGAAGTAGAGGGGAATGTTTATCTCATCCGAGCCTCCCCACAACAGTGCCTGTTGCCTGGCTGAGAAAGGGCAGACACCACGTTAGATTTAGGCAGCAGCTCCAAAGCCTTTGTGTTGTCTCAGCAACTGGATGATACAGGACACCATCTTCCTGGCAGTACTAGCAGCAGTGGTGGGAAGAGAGCAACATTTGGGCAGTGGCTCTTGTGTATGTGTGTGATCCAGAGAGTCCAATGGAGGGAAAAATTCTCAGTCCCCACTGACTCTGAGCCTGGCTGGGAGGAATGAAAGGTGGCTGGGCACCTAGATAGGACTATGAGGTGTCCCTGTCCTCCCAACATACCACAGCTGCCAGAATCAAGATGCTTAGGCAGAGCTGGCTCGAGGAACATCTGCCTCTCTGTTGACCTGACAGGCTGGCAGGGCAGAGCAAAGCCTCTGCACCTAGCAACTGTGAGAGCCTTGTATGCTGAGACCCTGGGGACTCGGTGGTTACATGAGAGGTTCAGGGTGTAGCTGGATCTCTGGGCAATCACTGGGTGTGGCGCCACTGCTCAGAGCTCCTTGGTTGCCTGGGGCAGGTCATTGCAGTGGGAACATGGCTCACAGTGCGGACTGCACAGATCATTTGTGCAGTGTCATATGGTGGCACAAATGAGTGTTGAACACACTGGGGGCTAACATCCAGGCGTTGCTCAGCTTGGAGGAGAGGAGGTGAGGGGACGATCACACCAATAGAGGTGACCATTCACCCCATTTCTGTTAACAAGAGATCTACCATGCCCAACATGGGTATTACCTTGTATACTTGCCCCACCTTGGAGCACTGACTAGAGCTCCCTGGCCACCCACAGAAAATATCTCTTGGTATACACTGAAAGTGCAGACATTTCACTAAGCCACAGAGGAATAGTTCAAAGAAAAAGGCCATCAGATGAAAACAAAACAACAACAATTAACTGCACAAATGCCTAAAAATAAATGCAGAAATTCAAGAAAACAGAATAAGGAAGAAAACATGACCCCTCACCAGAGGAATACAGCAACATTTCAATATTACCATATGAGGATGAAGAAATTGATAAATGCCAGGAATGGAATTCAAAAATTAATCATAAGATTACTCAAAAGCAACCCGAAGCAAATCCACAAACTAAAGAAAATCATACATGACATAATGAATTTTTCCCATGAAAAAGAGATTTTAAAGAAAAATCAAAAAGAAATAATGGAAATGAAGAATTCAATAGATTGCATAAAAATGTAGTACAAAGACTTAACAACAGACTTAGTGAGGCAGAAGAAAAAACATCCAAGCTAGAAGGCAAATCTTTGGAAATCTTTCAGTCAGAACAAAAAAGAAAAGAAAAGAAGAGGAAGAGGAAGAGGAAGAGGAAGAGGAAGAGGAAGAGGAAGAAGAAGAAGAAGAAGAAGAAGAAGAAGAAGAAGAAGAAGAAGAAGAAGAGATTATTATAAAACCTAAAAGTAATTTTTGGAGAATTATGGAATACTATCAAATGACCCAATATACAGAGTTTAGGAGTTCCTGAAGGTGTGGAAAGAAAGAATGAATTAGAAGTCCTATTTAGTGGGGCCAGCGGAGTGGCACAGTAGATTAATCCTCTGTCTGCGGCACTAGCATCCCATATGGGTGCCGGTTCTAGTCCCAGCTGCCCCTCATCCAATCCAGCTCTCCGCTATGGCCTAGGAAAGCAGTGGAAGATGGCCCAGGTGCTTGGGCTCCTGCACCCATGTGGGAGACCGGGAGGAGGCACCTGGCTTCGGATCGGCACAGCTCTGGCCATTGCAGCCATCTGGGGAGTGAACCAACGGAAGGAAGACCTTTCTCTCTGTCTCTCTATCTCTCACTGTCTGTAACTCTACCTGTCAAATAAATAAATAAAGTCTTTAAAAGAAAGAAGTCCTATTTAGTGATAATTACAGAAAACTTCCCCAATTTGAAGAAAGGGACATCCAAGCACAGAAAGCACAGAACTCCTAACAGACATGATCAGAAAAGATCTTCACCTTGTCACATTATAGTCAAACTTTCCACAGTAAAACATAAAGAAAAGATCCTAAAATGTGCACAAAAGAAATGCCAGATTACTTTCAGAGGATCTCAAATTCTCACAGCTGACTTCTCATCAGAAACCCTAAAGGCTAGAAGAGAATGGCAAGACATAATACAGTCTTAAGATAAAAAAAAAAAAACTGCCAGCCCAGAATACTGTACCCTGCAAAGCTCTCATTTATTAATGAATGTGAAATAAAGACTTCCATAACAAACAGAAATTGAAAGAATTTGTCACCACTCATTCATCCTTACAAAAGATGCTTAAGGATGTGCTAATATACAGGAACATAGAAAGATATCCATCATTATTAAAGAATGTGAAGGCATAAAATCCCCCAGTAAAAGTACAAAGGAAATCCAAAGTAAGCAATAGGAATATTTATGAAAAAAAATGGCAGGGCCAAGTTTTTACTTATGAATAGTAACCTTGAATGTAAATGGCCTCAACTCTCCAGTTAAAATATACATACTGGTTGAATGGATTAAAAAACAAAACCCATCTATTTGGTGCCTATAAGAAACACGTCTTACTAACAAAGATAAATGCAAGCTGAAAGTGAAAGGATGGAAAAAGATATTCCATGCTAATGGAAAGCAAAAAAAGAGCAAGTGTCGCCATCCTAATATCAGGCAAAATAGAAAAAAAAAACTGTTAAAAGAGATGAAGAAGGGCACTATGCAATGATTGAGGGATCAATTCAACAAGATGTGACTAGAATAAATGTATACACACTCAGTAATAGGGTGCCTGACTATTTAAAACAAATGTTGAAGAACCTAAAGGAAGACATAGACCCCAATATAATAGTACTGGGAGACTTCAATATCCCACTTTCTTTTTTATTATTTTTTATTTATTTGACAGGTAGAGTTATAGACAGTGAGAGGGAGAGACAGAGAGAAAGGTCTTCCTTCCATTGGTTCACCCCCCAAATGTCTGCCACAGCTGAAGCTGCACCAATCCAAAGCCAGGAGCCAGGTGCTTCCATCTGGTCTCCCATGTGGGTGCAGGAGCCCAAGAACTTGGGCCATCCTCCACTGCCCTCCCAGGCCACATCAGAGAGCTGGAGTGGAAGAAGAGCAACCAGGACTAGAAGCAACACCCATATGGGATGCCAGCGCTGCAGGCAGAGGATTAGCCAAGTGAGAAACAGCACTGGCCCCCCACTTTCAGCAATGGACAGATCAATCAGATAGAAAATCAGCATGGAAACAACAGTTAATTGACACTATAGGCCAAATTGACCTACCTAATATCTACAGAACTTTTCACTCTACAGTTGCAGAATATACATTCTTCTCATCACTTCATGGAACTTTCTCTAGGATAGACCACATTCTTGGCCATAAAATAAGTCTCAATTTTTTTTTTAAAAATGACATTACATCATGCATCTTCTCTGACCACAACAGAACACAGCTAGAAATCAACAACTCAAGAATCTCTAGATGATACACAAACACATGGAGACTGAACAACATGTTCCTGAATGAACAGTAGGTCATAGAAGAAATCAAAAGAGAAATCAAAAAATATTCTGGAAATGAATGAAGATGATAGTACGCCATATCAAAACTTATGGGATACAGAAAAAGCAATGTTAAGAGGGGGAGTTATAGCAATCAGTTCCTACAAGAAGAAATGGGAAAGGTATCAAATAAATGAGCTATCAATGCATCTCAAGGACCTAGTAAAACAACAACAAACCAAACCCCAAAATAGTAGGAGGAAAGACGTAATGAAAATTAGAGAAAAAATAAACAAAATGGAAACAAAAAATACCAAAGATCAGTGACATGAAGAGCTGTTTTTTTGAAAAAGTAAACAAAGTTGATAAACCATTAGCCCAACTAACCAGATAAATAAGAGGGAGAACACATAAATCAATAAAATCAGAGATGTAAAGAAAAGGTAACAAGAGATGCCACAGAAATAAAAAGAATCATCAGGAATTACTACAAAGAGCTATATTGCATCAAATTAGGAAATGCTGTTATCCCTGGTATGCAGGGATGGTTCAACGTACACAAGTCAATCAATGTGATATACCACAATAACAAATTAAATAAATACCACATGATTATCTCTATAGATGCAGAGCAAACATTTGGTAAAATACAACATCCTATCATGATCAAAACCTTAAGCAAATTGGGTATATAAGGAACATTCTTCAGCACAATCAAAGCATTAAATGACAAGCCCATAGCCAGAATCATATTGATGGGAAACGCTGGAATCATTTCCACTAAGATCCAAAACCAGACAAGGATGCCTACTTTCACCATTGCTCTCAAGATAGTCCTGGAAGTTTTAGCCAGAGCCATTAGGAAGAAAAAGAAATCAAAGTGATTCAAATCAGAAAGGAGGAAGTCAAGTTATCTCTGCTTGCATATGACATAATTCTATATATAGGGGAAAACCAAAAGACTCCACTAAGAGACTATTAGAATTCATCAGAGAGTTTGGTAGAATGGCAGGACAGACAAAATCAATAGCCTTTGTATACACAGATAGTATCATGGCTGAGAAAGAACTTGTGAGATCAATCCCATTCACAATAGCTACAAAAAGAATAAAATACCTGATCCAGCCATCCTACTCCTGGTAACTTACCCAAACCAAAAGAAATCAGCATATGAAAGAGATATATGTACCCCCATGTTCATTGCAGCACAATTCACAATAGCTAAGATATGGAATCAACCCAGATGCCCATCAATTGTTGACTGGATGAAGAAATTAAGATATATATACACTGTAGAGTACTACTTGTTTGTAAAAAAAAAAAAAGTGAAATCCTGTCTTTTGTAACAAGATGAACACAACTGGAAATTATACTTAGTGAAATAAGCCAGTCCTAAAAAGACAGATATTATATGTTTTCCTTGATCTGAGGTAAGTAATAGAGTACCTAAAATGGAGTAAAATGGACATTTTGAGATTCGATGATTTTTATAGCTCTTGTCTCTTTTGTTGAGGAACAGAATTTTTGTTTTCTTCATATTATTTGCTGAACTCTTTTAATTAGTGTATGGTTACTCTTATGAGTATAAAGTAAACTGAAAATAGATTTTTGTAAAAATTAAGAGTGGGAATGGGAGAGGAAGGAGGAACAGTGGTTGGAGCATGGGTGGGAGGGAGGGTAGGGTGCAAAACAAATATCTATTCATATAACTTTGGGATTAGCTTTTGTCCTCTCCTTCTAAAGAGAAGAGACTACTTGTGTGTATTAGAACCCCAGCTAATCCTTTCAGAATCCAATATCACTGAGATTAATTTTGGCGATTTCTCCTCTTCCTTCAAATAAGCATTTGCTTCTACGAATCACACAACCCAGGCAACTCCCAGAGAAATGAACTTTGTTGGCTGTAATTTTGGCAGTAACTTTTTAATCCCCTTTTCCTTCAGCTAAGCATTTACCTGTATAAGTCAGACCCCAGAGCTTTCTTTGGGATGAAGCATCACTGGAATTTATTTCAGTGTTCACCTAGAGACTGAGCCTTCCCCTGCACTTTGATTTTTATTGTCAGTTTCTTTGTCCAATCTCAACCTCAAGCTTGCCTTTTGCTAATGTCATTCTTCTTTCCCTCTTAGCACCCTAGTTTCCTTCTTTCCTCCAATAAGACTAAAAGATTTGTTCACTTGACATCTATGAATTATTTGAATCTTGATTTAAGTAGTGTCTGAGGCATATATGAGTGCTCTCCAAAAAGTTCATGAAAACTGTGTATTACAAAAAACAATGCATGGGCTTTAAAATATGTTGCACCAAAATAAATATCTTTTAAGTCCTGCTTTTCACAAAACTTTTTAGGATTTTTGTTATATAAGAAAGGAAGGAGGAAAGAGGGTGGGAGGCAAGAGTGAGAGGTATCCTTATGCTCTTAAAACTGTATATATGGGGGCCAGCACTGTGGCACAGCTGGTTAAAGCCCCAGCCTGCAGTGTTGGCATACCATATTGGTGCCGGTTTGAGTCACGGCTGCTCCACTTATGATCCAGCTTCCTGCTAATGTGCCTGGAGAAGCAGCCTTAAGCCCCTGCACACTTGTGGGAGACCCAAAAGAAGCTCCCAGCTCCTGGCTTCTGATCAGCTCAGCTCCAACCTTTGTGGCCAGTTGGGGAGTGAACTAGCAGATGGAAGACCTCTCTCTATCTCTGTCTTGACCTCTCTCTGTAACTCTGTCTTTCAAATAAGCAAAAAAAAATCTTTAAACAAAGTCTGTATATATGAAATACATGAAATGTGTTTCCTTTATATAAATTGAAAAGTAAAAAAAAATTAAATTCAAAAAAGTTATGTTATTATTTATTTAAGAGACTGAGAAACAGAGATCGAAAAACTGAGAAAGAGAGAGAAAGAGGTCCCATCTGCTGGTTCACTCCCCCAAAAGCCTACAGTTGCAGAGACTGGGCCAGGCTGAATCCAGAAGCCAAGAACTAAATCCAGGTTCCCACCTGCGTGGCAGGAAGTCAACTACACGGGTCATCACTGAAGCTGTTTAGGGTCTGCATTAGCAGGAACTGGGAGGCAGAAACCAGAGCTGGTTACTAAATCCAGGTAGTCTGCTATGGGATATATGAATCTCAGCCAGTGTCTTAAACACTAGGCTGGATTCCTACCCCTCCACAAACCTTTTGAAGTAAACTTGCACACTCCAACCTTGAGACTGGCTATACAGAATCCATATTTTAAAACTTAAAGAGAAAGAAAGAAAAAGTAGAATATGAGGAAGATAATAAAAAAAAAACCTGTTCCTTTAATATGACTTAAATCAGAGAGAGCTAAAGAATACCAGATTTGATACGAGAGAGAATATCCACATAAGATAAACAGTTGGTCCATCATCTATTTAGTATATTGAGACTCCTGATTATATATGGTAATCTGCCTCTCCCTGTCTTAGTCCATTTGTGCTTCTATTATAAAATACCCAAGACTTCTTAATTTATACAAAGATAAACTTATTTTCTCACAGTTCTAGAAGCCAACAAATCCAAATCAGGGTGCCGGTAGGTTTGATCATCTGATGATAGCTGCTCTTGCATCTAGATGGCATCTTATTGTTGCATTCTTCAGAGGGGAAGAAGGCCATGTCTTCACGTAGAAAGTCAAGAGATTTAAATGCTAAGTAAACCGTCTTTTCGAAGGACTTAATCTTTTTCATGAGGGGTAGGAGTTCCCATGGCCTAATCACTTCTTAGAACTGCTATATTGGCCATTAAGTTTCACACTTGAATGTTCACAGAGACACATACAAACATAGCCTTCCCCCTCCAGAAGCAGCATCTTAAAGATTCGAGATTTTATCAAACAGCTCTTTTCTAGTAAATTCTATCCTCATCTCTCCACTCTCATAGAATTACACAGGGTAGGGATTAGTTCCATTATGTTCCATGCAAACACATATGACCCAGATCACCACCATTTGCTTCTTCTAGAATGTTATCTCTCCACTGAAGAAAGTTCAAGGAAGGAGAGTTCTACTTAATTCACCTTCAATCAATTATTTCCTGAGCCCACATCTGATATCTTCTTCAGACCAGCCCTCACAACCAATCATTCCTGGTTAGACTTTTCCTTGTCCCTTTGGCCCAGTGATGTATCTTCCAAGCCCTGAGACCAGACGAGTGTCCTAGGGAAAGCCCTCTCAGGAACAACAGCAATTGTGACAGGGGGCTGAGCTTGGGGTGTGGGTGTCGCTCCCCGTCTTCATGGAGGAACGACACAGGACCCTGCGCTGTTCTTTTGTCTGCTCGGCCCTTCCCGGGTTTGCTGCTGGTTCTTCCCGGGTTGGCTACCGACCCTTCCACCTCCGTGGAAGGGCGGTTCCCCCTGGCCACTTTCCCCACTTCCGCGGGGGAGCGGCACACCGCCGGCCGGTTCTCTCGGGGGCTGCACAGGTGTTCCTTCAGATAGATGTTCCCCTTAGATGTTCCCGGTGCATGCCGTCTCTCTCCTCCTTTATAGTCCTCCTCCGCCAATCCCAACTCGGCTGCCCACACGCCGAGTACGCTGCTCTCCTCCAATCAGGAGCAGCTCCTGCAGCTTGTCAAGTTGGTGAGAGGCAGCTGGGTAGAAGCTGTTGCCTCCTCTCCCAGCACCATATTGTGGGAGAGCAGATGCATAGAATAAGTCTTAATTCCAGTAACTTAGTCTAGTCCGAGTTGCTCCCAGTTGCTCCCCACATGTGGGATTTCATGGGCACTGTCCAATTGGTGATCCTCCCTTCCAAACATATGTGTGTCTGGACATGCAAATTCTGGAGGGCTAACAATGGCCACAGCTACTCAGGAGAGGAGTTTCAGAGAAAAAACTGAGCTCTAGTGGCTCCCTCTTCTGATTCCCTTCACTTTTCTATTGGTCTAGTTCAAGAATTTTGCCCAGTGAATACTCAGCTTATTTTGAGAAAGAAACCCTTGGATCCTTACAGAATGGCCCCAAATGCCAATATTTGCTCCTGCCTCAAGTGAAAAAAAATATCAAGACTGCCTCTTTCCCTGACACCAGCAATCTCAGTCTTTCTGGGCTTGCCAAAGGTATTAAAAGTACAAGAAGCAATTAAACATATTGCTGATGTACAGAAATGTATAAGTCAGTGAGGATATTTTGAAAGTAGAACATAAATAAACTAAACAAGCATAAACATATCTAGCTTTACCCCAGATTTTGCAAAGGGAGAGGTTAATAACATTTGTCAACCATCCACAAGTGTCTGAACTGCTGGAAGAGGAAAACAGAAGTGCTAAATTATTTGAACAAATTTGGAGCGACAGAATTTTAAGATATTAAAGCAGGTGATAGACTAGATTTTCACCTTGAAGAAAATCCTTACTCTGAAAATAGAGTTTTCTCCAAAGAATATCATCTGAATGAGAGTGGTGATCCATTTTCAAATTCCTCTGAAGCCAAATGGAAATCTGGGAAGGATTTGACAAAACATTCAAGGTAAATGAAGAATAAAGTCATCAATTCTAGGTAGCATAAGGAAACAGAAAGCTTCTTTGCCTGGTTTATTGGCCATTCTGTTGCAGGTGCAGATGAGTTTGGAGAGGTAATCAAAGGTGATACTGGACCAAATTCAGTATAATGTTACTTGGTTCTTGATATGAATAATAAAGAAAATTAAGGAGAAATCGATGATGATGATGATGATGATGATGATAGAGA
This sequence comes from Oryctolagus cuniculus, assembly GCF_051225735.1. Classification (NCBI taxonomy): domain Eukaryota; kingdom Metazoa; phylum Chordata; class Mammalia; order Lagomorpha; family Leporidae; genus Oryctolagus; species Oryctolagus cuniculus. The sequence goes on along the minus strand of NC_142888.1, from coordinate 80,238,195 downwards.
AGAAGAAGAAGGAGGAGGAGGAGGAGGAGGAGAAGAAGGAGAAGGAGACAAAGAAAAAGAAGAGGAGGAGGCTGAAGGCAAAGAAGATGATGATAATAAATTGTAGGAAAGAAGGATGAATGAAAAGATAACTAATGGAACACTGATAGATTCTGCTATGCTTTGCATATTAGTTTGGATGTTCTCTAAAGGTTCATAGGTTAAAGGCTTGTCATCAGGATGGTACTATTCAGATGGTGGAAATTTTATGAGGTGGGGCCTAGTGAGAGATCCTTAGGTTGTTGGGGGTGTGCCCTTGTAAGGTTTTTCTCACAAAAGTGTTGTTTCAAAAACCCGAGTTTGGCTCCCATCATTCTGCTACTAGACTTTCCATGTGAACTTTTTTCTGTACATGTTCCACCATCCTCCGTGAGCAAATCACAGAGCCAAGTCCTCTGTTATTCCATTTGCACAATAAACCTCTAAAACTGTGAGCTAAATAAACCTCTCTTTCTTCATAAGTTTCTTGTCTCAGGTATTTCATTACATTGATGAAAAATTGATAAAGATTTAAATCTTCTTTATTTCAAATTTGTATCTAGGAACTGTTGCTGTGGCGCCTACATCCCATATGGGCGCTGGTTCAAGTCCCAATTGCTCCACTTCCCATCTAGCTCCCTGTTAATGATCTGGGAAAGCAACAGAGGATGGCCCAAGTCCTTGGGCCCCTGCCACCCATGTGGGAGACCCAGAAGAAACTCCTGGCTCCAGGCTTTAGATTAGCTCAGCCCCAGCTGTTGTAGCCATTTGAGGGAGTGAAGCAGCGAGTGGAAGATTCTCTCTCTCGCTCTCACTCTCGTTCTCTCTCTCTCGCTCTCTAACTCTGCCTTTCAAATAAATACACACATATATCTTTAATTTTTTAAGATTTATTTTATTTATTTGAGAGACAGTTACAGAAAGAGAGGAGAGACAGGAGAGAGAAATCTTCCACCCACTGGTTAACTCCCCAAATGGTTGCAACAATCAGGGCTGGGGCAGGCTGAAGTCAGAAGTCAAGAGTTTCGTCCAGATCTCCCTTGTGAGTGTAGGGGCTCAAGAACTTTGACCATCTTCTGCTGCTTTCTCAGGCACATTAGCATGGAGCTGCATTGGAAGTGGAGAAGCCGAGTATCAAAATGGTACCAAATGGGTTGCCAGCTCTGCAGGTGGCAGCTTTACCTATAGTGCTACAATGCTGGACCCTAAAAATAAAATCTTAAAATTTTGATCCAGGGGCCGGCACTGTGGCGCAGCAGGTTAACTCCCTGGCCTGAAGCACTGGAATCCCATATGGGCGCCGGATCAAGTCCCGGTTGCTCCACTTCCAATCCAGCTCTCTGCTATGGCCTGGGAAAGCAGTAGAAGATGGCCCAAGGCCTTGGGCCCCTGCAACCACATGGGAGACCGAGAGGAAGTTCCTGGTTCCTGGCTTTGGATAGGCGCAGCTCCGGCTGTTGTGGCCAATTAGGGAGTGAACCATTGGATGGAAGACCTCTCTCTCTCCCTCTCCCCCTCTCCACTCTCTAAGTAACTGTGATTTTCAAGTAAAATAAATAAACCTTTAAAAAATTAAAAAAAAATTTGATCCAGTTCCTGGGCAGAAGTTGCATATTTTTTGTCTTCCTTTTGTGTTCATATGTCCTTTTCTGAAGGCCTGTTTTGTCCACACCATGGTTTTCAACTTATTTGGGGAAGAGAATACCTTGAGCAGATACAATAGAAAAAAAATCCTGCTTTCCATTCCACCTTCATTTTTATCTCTTCCTGTATGTAATCAAAAACTGTATGTCATAAAATCACTGTCATAAATGGAAGAAAGAAAAACTTCTGCTTCTTTCACTCTGCTATAAACTAGAGAATGCTAAGCCGCTGTACAGTAGAGCACAGAATTCTAAGCTCTTCCCTCCCTCTGTATATTGGGCTCAGAGATTACACTGTGTGTCTCTAAGTGAATATGGACTATTAGCATTTACCAACATGCATGTCTACTATCTCTTGTTTAAAAAAGAAAAAGAAAAACTCTGAAAATAGGATTATAGGAGGTCTACAAAGGTTGGTCTTGAGATGTTTGGGCGGGTTAAATGGGCATTTTGATGTCGTAGATTCTCCTTTGGCTTGTTTCATTGTTATATTTAAAGCAGTTTAAGACTGTGTTCCTGAAATAAAATTCTGCCCTAATGATAACTTGAGTCTTTCCACTCAATGGGGGAATCAACAGAATCTGTTGAATCTTATTTGGGATTGACATTCATTATTATAATTTTGTTCTGATTTATTTTTTAATTTTCTTTTTGTTTTACTGGATAGGTAAGATGATGCTCAGTTCTAAATGTTAAAATTGTACAAGATGTTTTGTTACCAAAAAAACTAAATATGTACACAGACACACACACACACACACACACATACAAGTTCTGCCCACTCATTCAGGCCATACTATAGCTCCTCAAAGTGGTACCCTAATGATATGTATAAATAATGATGACTTTTTATCCCCTTCCAACAAAATTATCTCAGTCTCAGTGCAGGCCATGATGGTGTTTTAATTAATCAAAATGTAGGGCACATATTCTGACATAAGAACTTATAGCCAGAGATTTTGGAATTGAGTCTACTTTTGAAAAATCCAGGGATTTCATTTCCAGAAAGTAGATCTAGACTAGATTTTTAAAAGAACCTAAAGTCCAATTCACCTAAATGAACATAATCCACTAACTGGACATTATTGGATGTCCGTGTGGTCAATACTGTGCACTATTGGATCAAAGCTTCCACTATTCATTTCTATGGGTCGATGATAGAGCTTTTTTCAGCTCCAAAATGTTATAAGGGGCACACAGTTCTCTTTAAATGTGAATATGTGTAACAGCTGGACATGCTGGGATTCTTGTGGCTAAATAGTGTAAATACCAAGTAAAGACGCTTAGTGATTATTTTAAAGATGTACAAATTTTTCATACACACCAATTGACAACACAGCTTCAAAGACGGGTGACAAGAGCTATGAACTGGTAGTCAAGAAACTCAAGCATTTTCATTCACTAGCTCTGTCACCTTAAACCAATATAAGATGCTTAAAGCAGGTTATATAAAAAATATTTCCAAATTCAATAAAGGATCAGAGCTTGGATCTTTGCAATTTTCAAGCTCCGACAGAAAGGATAATAGGAAAAAATTTCTTGGCTCTATCAACTTTCTTCAGGTCTGTGTATATGTAGAAATATACAAAAGACATCTCTGAAGAAGTGTGATTCTTCTCTTTCTTCAGAATTAAAAAGGTGCAGTGGTCTACACTATTGTCTTCTCTTAAATCCAAGAGGTACTTCAAAAGTTACATGGAAGATGGAATTAAAATAAGTTTATATTGGTATAAAAATACTTTGAAATCCATGCATTTCCATGAATTTTTGAAGATCTCCATGCATGTATGAATTTTCCAAAATTCATGGAAAACACGTGTTATAAAAAAAACTATGCATGGATTTAAAAATATTTTTGCACCAAAATAAATATACTATCTTTTAATTTCATTTATCATGAGATTTTTGAAGTAACTTCATACAAATGCCCACTTTCCTTAATGTAGTCCCAAATAGGTTTAGGCATTTTCTCTTCCATCCAAAGCCAAATAAGCACTGCTAAAATTTTAGCAACTTGTTCTCCAGGGTGGGAGGAAAACAGGTCTTGATTTGTAGAACTTGTATATTTCTATGTTGTAAAAATCTCCTATCATGGCTTATTTAAAACCACCAACCAAAGTGATGTCACTGAATGCAGTATTTGGAAGAGACGAACAGAATTAATTCTCTTCATTGGAGAAACCTTTCAAGATATTGGCACAGGCAAAGAATTTCTGGAAAAGACCCGGGAGGCACAGGCAGTCAAAGCCAAAATTAACTATTGGGATTGCATCAAATTGAGAAGTTTCTGTACTGCAAAAGAAACAGTCAGGAGAGTGAAGAGACAACCGACAGAATGGGAAAAAATATTTGCAAACTATGCAACAGATAAAGGGTTAATAACCAGAATCTACAAAGAGATCAAGAAACTCCACAAAAACAAAACAAACAACCCAATTAAGAGATGGGCCAAGGACCTCAATAGACATGTTTCATAAGAGGAAATCCAAATGGCCAACAGGCACATGAAAAAATGTTCAAGGTCATTAGCAATCAGGGAAATGCAAATCAAAACCACAATGAGGTTTCACCTCACCCCGGTTAGAATGGCTCACATTCAGAAATCTACCAACAACAGATGCTGGCGAGGATGTGGGGAAAAAGGGACACTAACCCACTGTTGGTGGGAATGCAAACTGGTCAAGCCACTATGGAAGTCAGTCTGGAGATTCCTCAGAAACCTGAAGATAACCCTACCGTTCGACCCAGCCATCCCACTCCTTGGAATTTACCCAAAGGAATTTAAATTGGCAAACAAAAAAGCGGTCTGCACCCTAATGTTTATTGCAGCTCAATTCACAATAGCTAAGACCTGGAACCGACCTAAATGCCCATCAACGGTAGACTGGATAAAGAAATTATGGGATATGTACTCTTTAGAATACTATACCGCAGTAAGAAACAACGAAATCCAGTCATTTGCAACAAAATGGAGGAATCTGGAACACATCATGCTGAGTGAAATAAGCCAGTCCCAAAGGGACAAATACCATATGTTCTCCCTGATCGGTGACAACTGACTGAACACCAAAAAGGAAACCTCCTGAAGTGAAATGGACACTATGAGAAATGGTGACTTGATCAGCATAGCCCTGACTGCTAATGGACAACTTAATACATTATCCCTCTTGGTAGTTTTTTTGTCTGTTCTACTTAATATGACTGGTTTAATTCTGTAATTATCACACAGTTATTCTTAAGTGTTGAAAATTAACTGAAATGTGATCCCTGTTAAACATAAGAGTGGGAATAAGAGAGGGAAGAGATGTATAATTTGGGACATGCTCAAGCTGACTTGCCCCAAATGGTAGAGTTAGAAACATACCAGGGGATTCCAATTCAATCCCATCAAAGTGGCATGTACCAATGCCATCTCACTAGTCCAAGTGGTCAATTTCAGTTCACAATTGATCATAATGAAAGGACTAAGAGTCAAAGGGAGCACATAAACAAGTCTAGTACCTGCTAACACTAACCGATGGAATAAATAAAGGGGAGAGTGATCCAACATGGGAAGTGAGATACTCAGCAGACTCATAGAATGGCAGATGTCCTAAATAGCACTCTGGCCTCAGAATCAGCCCTAAAGGCATTCGGATCTGGCTGAAAAGCCCATGAGAGTATTTCAGGCATGGAAAGCCAAGACACTCTGGCAAAAGATCTCTGTGAGTGAGATCCCAGTGGAAAGAACCGGTCATCAAAGAAGGAGGTACCTTTCTCTGAAGGGAGGAGAGAACCTCCACTTTGACTATGACCTTGTCTAAACAAGATAAGAATCGGAGAACTCAGAGGGCTTCCATAGCCTTGGAAACTCATGACTGGAGCATAGGGAGACTACTGATGCCATAGACAGGAGTGTCAATTGGTAAAGTCAACAACAGGAGTCACTGTGCACTTACTCCTCATGTAGGATCTTTGTCCTTAATGTGCTGTGTATTGAGATTTAATGCTATAACGAGTACTCAAACAATATATTTCACTTTGTGTTTCTATGGGGGTGCAAACTGTTGAAATCTTTACTTAATGTATACTAAACTGATCCTCTGTAAAAAAAAAAAAAAAAGAAATTATCAATTCCCAACTTGACTCTCACTGGGATTAAACATGACAATAGGTCTGATCTGATTTCATCATCATTTAAAAAAATCATCTATTATTTTTCACTTTATGTTTCTGTGTGGGAGCAAACTTTTGAAATCCTTACTTAATGTATACTAAGCTGATCTTCTGTGTATTAAGATAATCGAAAATGAATCTTGATGTGAATGGAAGGGGAGAGGGAGTGGGAAAGGGGAGGGTAGTGGGTGGGAGGGACGGTATGTGGGGGAAGCCATTGTAATCCATAAATCGTACTTTGGAAATTTATATTCATTAAATAAAAGTTAAAAAAAAGGAATTAATTCTCTTAAGATTCTGTGGGCAAGCTCCAGATTTCTGTTCAGAAGTGTAATCCATCCGTAACAGAAGGAGAGATTAAAAAGATGACTAATAGCTTCCAAATATAAAGGGCTATCACAAAAGGTGATATTAATTTTCTAATTTAATGGTGCATTGAATAAACGAAACAGTCTATTGAGGGAAGATGAACAATTGGTGTAAAACACAGAAATTAGACTTCTGATCAAAAGCCTAACTCTGGCCTTAGTTACAGGCAATCACTTAGCCTTTGGGGGCTGTAGAATCCTGACCTAGGAGATAGCACTGTGATGCAGTGTGTAAAGCCATCGTCTGTAAGAGCCAGCATGCCATATGGGTACCAGTTCGAGTGCCGGCAGCTCCATTTCCTATCCAGCTCCTTGTTAATGCACCTGGGAAAGCAGTAGAAGATGGTCGAAGTACTTGGGCTCCTGCCACCCACATGGCAGGTCTGGAAGAAGCTCCTGACTCTTGGTTTTGGCCTTGCTAAACACTAGCCATTGAGACCATTCCGGGGGTGAACCAGTGGATGGATGGAATATATTTCTCTCTCTCTCTCTGTCTGTAACTCTGCCTTGCAAATAAATAAATTTAAAAAAATCCTACTCTAGAATAACTTAATATGGTAGGACTTGCAGAGTTCTAAGAAAAATGTCTGCTATACCCAAAATATTGACTTTTATTATTTTTACCACCATCCTTTACAGAACTGATATTAATAGCCAGTCTGCTCTCTTCACAGATCATTGGAAACTGAAATATACTCTTCAAAAACTATTCCAATGTAAGATATGATCTCTTGATGATTTCAGGGATGTAGGAAAATTAAAGGAGTTCCTAAGGGAAATGTAGGTTAACTTTATCTAAAAAGCTTTATCTTTTTTTCCAGAAAACTTTAGAATTAAGAGAATCTCATTGTATATGAAAAATTCTGCCATAGTCAGAATCAGAATCAAAGGAGAGTTTGATAGACTTTAGTGATCATCTGATCCAACCTTCTCAATTTAAAATGTGAAAATAGTTGCCGAAAGTTTTTAAAATTAACTAATTTATTTGAGAAGGAGAGAGGAAGGGAGGGAGGGATAGAGAGAGAAGGGGGGCAGAGAGGACACTCCCATCATAGGTTAATTCCCCAGATGTCTGCAACTTGACTGAAGCTTGAAGCTGGGAACCCAACTCAGGTCTTCTACATGGGTGGCAAGGACACAGCACTTGAGAAGAGGCCACTACCCCGTAGGTTCTGCCTTAACAGGAAGTCAGGGTTAAGAGCCAGAGCCAGGTATCAAACCCAGGCAACCACATGTGAGACATGAGTGTCTTAACAGATATCTTATTTCTGGGCTAAGCATTCACCCAATAGTTGCTGAATGTTTAAGTGACTTAACTAAAAACTTAGTGGCAGAATGAAGACAAGTATCTAGTTCATTTGACTAGCAGTATTCTTCCCACCAAGAGCATAGAAATACTGGTCCTTGGTCACTTGCAATTCCTGTCACTTAGCCAGGCAAAAATGGATAGTAAACAGAAAAAACACTCTTAACTAGCATTCTGGTGTCAGAAACTAGTGGAATTTTTTAACACATTTTACAAATATAATTCAGTTTCAGAGTTTGGGATTCAATCTAATAATTATTTTCTTAAAGGAGGGAGAAACTGAGAGATCAGGGTCAATCTAAAGTTATTCTAGGATCACTTTTTTGCCTGTTTGCAATAGTTAGGGTTTCCTAGAAATAGAAAATTGGTAGGATATAGGCAAATATATTGATACAATATAGGTATGTACATATATATATATATATACATACATATATATGTATATAAGCATATGAAGGGGAATTTATTAGGGTATCTAGCTTACATGATTATGACAGTTGAGAAGTTCCATGACTGGTCGTCTGCATACTGGAGACTCCTGAGATGACAATAATGTGGTTCAACCCAAGTTCAAGGGCCTCAGAATCAGGAGAGGTGATGATGTAACTCTCAGTTCAAGGCCAAAAACCTGATTGCCAATAAAGGGGCCACTGGTGTAAGCTCTAGAGTTGAAAGGCCAGCTACTGATGTTCAAGGCAGGAATGGAGCCTGTCCTCACTCTCAGAGCTAGAAGTCAATGCACCTGTATTCAATCCCTCAAGATTTCTAGCTCATTGATGATGCCCTCTGACATCAAGGCTAGGTCTTTTCAACCACTTGGAAAAACCCTCACAAACACCCCAAAATAATGCTTTGCCAGGTTTCTGGGTATTCCTTAACCTAGTCAAGTTGACTCCATAAATCAACCATCACACTGCTTTTTTTCAGAGATAAGAGAAAGGGCCCCCTGGTCCACGAAGATCCAAAGTGTAGTCTTTCCCAAACAGCCCCATCACCTTCCTGAGCTTCAGTTTGTGGGGAGCAATCCGGACTGGACTAAGTTACTGGAATTAAGACTTATTCTATGCATCTGCTCTCCCACAATATGGCGCTGGGAGAGAAGTAAACAGCTTCTACACAGCTGCCTCCAGTTCAGCTAATAAACTGTAGGACTTGCTCCTGATTGGAGGAGAGCAGCGTACTCGGCGTGTGGGCAGCCGAGTTGGGATTGGCAGAGGAGGACTATAAAGGAGGAGAGAGACGGCATGCACCAGGAACATCTAAGGGGAACATCTAAGGGGAACACCTAAGGGGAACATCTAGCTGGAGGAACACCTGTGCAGCCCCCGAGAAAGCCGGCCGGCGGTGTGCCGCTCCCCTGCGGAAGTGGGGAATGTGGCCAGGGGGAACTGCCCTTCCACGAAGGTGGAAGGGATAGTAGCCAACCCGGGAAGAACCAGCAGCAAACCCGGGGAGGGCCGAGCAGACAAAAGAACAGCGCAGGGTCCTGTGTCATTCCTCCACGAAGAGGGGGAGCGACACAGTTTTTTTCATTTTTACAGTTAATTAGTTGACTAGATTATTCCATTTTCAGTTTAGGATCCTTTTATTTAATGTCTATTTCATGACAAAAATTGTTCTCAACTCTCGGGATAACAAGAAGAAGCCAACAAGTTACTCTCCTTATTGAGTTAAAGAATCTAGTGAGGGAAACAGACACAAATTATACTGTAGGTGTAAATATACTATTATTTGTGCAATAATATCAATGTGTACATGTTGCCACAATGGAAAAATGAACCCTGGTAAGGAGAAAGGCTTCAAAAAGCAGGTAATATTTGAGCTAGGTCCTGAAGGATATGTAAGAGTTTAATTGGTGAAGAATATGAGCTAGAGCATTCCCCAGCAGGAATAACAGTATTCACACAGGTCAACAAGCATCAAAGTGTGTGGTAGTTTTGGGTAACATCAAGAAATTCGGAATGAACAGAACTGAGAATCAATAGTAATGGCAATAAGCATTTGTGGAGTGCATGGTATGAACTAGGAACTGTTCTGTTTATCAGTATAAAAACATTAATGAGGACAGGCATTTAGCCTAGCAGTTAAGACATCTGTATCCCACATCAGCGTGACTGTATTTGGGCCCTTGATCCAGCTCCCAAATCCAGCTTCCTACTACTGTAGACCCTGAGAGACAGTGGTGATGACTCAAATGACTGGGTTACTCTCACCCTCAAAGGAGATCTGGATTGAGTTCTAAGTCCTTGGCTTAGGCCCGAGCTGCAATCCAGCAATTGTGGACATTTGGGTAGTGATATTTGGATGTGAATATGTTATCTCAGTTTCTCTTAAATAAAAATAATAATGAAAAAATATGTTAAGCATTTATTTACTTATTTGAAAGACAGAGTTACAGTGAAAGAAGAAGAAAGAGAGAGAGAGAGAGAGAGAGAATCTTCCATCTGCTGGTTCACTCCCCAAATGGCTGCAACAGCTGGGGCTGGGCCATGCTGAATCCAGGAGCCAGGAGCTTCTTCCAGATCTCCCATGTTGGTGCAGGGGCCTAAGTACTTGGGCCATCCTCAGCTACTTTCCCAAGCACATTAACAGGGAGCTGAGTTGGAAGTGGAGCAGCCAGGACTCAAATCAGCACCCATATGGCATGCTGACACTGCAGACAGAATCTGAACCTTCTATACCACAGTGCTGGCTCCAATAATTAAAACATTAATAAGATACTTTGCTTTCTTTTAAATCCAGAATGGATTCTACATCTCAATTTAAACTAGCCACATTTCAGATGTTCAGAACTACTTGTGGCTAGTTACTGCTATATTGGACAATCCACCCTAAGTGATACTTTTTATTGTCTTCAGTGTTTAGAGAGTTTTTGGTTTTTATTCCCTTTGTTTAAACCATATTATAGGTCACATTATCCCAGGTGATCACTGGTGAGCTCTGAAAACTCAGAGTCTCTCTAACTGACCTGTTATGTGTTCTTTAAATTTATTGTCACTTGGGTCAAGCCAATTGACCTTCTTCTGGTCAACATTCACATTCTTGTACTTGTCTGGTAGGCAAATAGATATCCCATTGGACCTCAGAACAGATTTCATAGAATAGATATGCATTATGGCTTATTCATCAGCATACAGTGGTTGTTGAAATCATGGGAATGGATGAGGTCAGTCAGGGAAAGTGTTTAACAGTAGTCTCCTTCTTATTCTCAGAGGATATGTTCGAATAGATGCCTGAAACCACAGAGAGTACTGCAGCCTAAATGAGGGTTTTTCAGAAAGGCATTATGGTACAGTGAGTTAAGACTTGGGTTAAGCCATGTCTTGTGATGCCCATATTCGATATCAAGTGCCTGGTTCAACTCCTGGATACTTCACTTCTGATCCAATTTCCTGCTAATGCACTTGGGAAGGTAGAGGTGGTGGCCCAACTGTTTGGCTCCCTGCCACTGACATGGGAGACCTGGATGGAGTTCAGATTCTTTATCTTTAGCCAGGCCCAGCCAGCTCTAGCTGTTGCATACATTTAGGAAATGAACCAGTGGATAGAGCATCTCTCTGCCTTCCTAATTAACTAAAAGATAAACACCGATAACTAATAATAAAAATGGGGGCCGGCGCCGCGGCTCACTAGGCTAATCCTCCACCTTGCGGCGCCGGCACACCGGGTTCTAGTCCCGGTCGGGGCGCCGGATTCTGTCCCGGTTGCCCCTCTTCCAGGCCAGCCCTCTGCTGTGGCCAGGGAGTGCAGTGGAGGATGGCCGAGGTGCTTGGGCCCTGCACCCCATGGGAGACCAGGAAAAGCACCTGGCTCCTGGCTCCTGCCATCGGATCAGCGCGGTGCGCCGGCCGCAGCTCACCGGCCGTGGTGGCCATTGGAGGGTGAACCAACGGCAAAGGAAGACCTTTCTCTCTGTCTCTCTCTCTCTCTCACTGTCCACTCTGCCTGTCAAAAAAAATGGGATAATTATAACAATATACTGTAATAAAAGTTATTTTAAAACTTAAGATTTTTTTATTTATGGAATTTCCCATTTAACATTTTGGACATTTTGACATTTAATGTTTTCAGCAAAATATTTTGGATAACTGAAACTGTAGACAGTTAATCACATATAAGAGAAGGCTACAGTATATTCTGCAGAATGAGAAGTGGATTGAGAAGTTCAGGAAAGCATCTTCACTTAAGATAGAGACCAAAGGAAGAGAAACTGTCAAGATATCAGAAGCACAACCAGGGATAGCATGATGTCCCATGAGCTAAGAAGCAGAAACTTTTAAGAAAGTAGTGGGGAACCATATCAGTTGCTGTAGAGAGGCCATGATGATTAAAGAGGCTGTCAGCTCTATAGTCACACAATTTCATGATCAGCTAACTAGGGCCCTTTCAAAGATAAAGAAGTTAAATGTTTTAATGAAAAGAAAAGAAAGATGGTAGGGTTTTTATTAAATTGCCCACATTAAACTTTTCATTTTAGTGAAAGACTCCCTCTTGTGTCCAGACTGGAGATTTTCTTGACAGTTGGCAAAAGACTTTAAGAACAGCCTCTGCTGATTTATATTTTTCCTAATATTCTTCCATAGTAATCATTTTTGCAAATAAATAAATGTTTGCCAATTAATTTTACATTCAAACAGAAACATCATAACAAAAACAAAAATATGAGATGGTGTTTTTCCTCTAGACTCAGGGCTGCTGTAGAAAAAAAGCCATCATGTCAACACAAAAAGATGCCATTGAGTTTTTTACACACTTCCCAAAGGGACACAATTAATTGAGATTCAATAAATTCTGAGAAAGACTAACATGTTTAACAATAAAATCAGGTGATTCATATTCTCCATACAGTTTGAAAACTATCTCTTGATGCCCCCACACTTGCATGTATCAACTAAACAGAGAGGAAATAAATAAAGCTTTCACTTTAAGGGAGTCAGGAGATCTGTAAGGCTCACAGTCCAGACACAGAGAGAAGAGTAACTGTGGATGGTACCAGAAGCAGAGCTCCTAGCCTGGATGTCCCACTGGTGGAGGCTCTGGGTAATGAGAGAGAAAACAGCATCCTAGAAAGTTGGGAGACCTGGAGCTAGCTCTGCCTCTAAGTGTATGTGTGTAACCTTAAGCAAAGACCCTCCTTCTCTGGACCTCAGATTTCCTTCTAATGGTACATTTTTATTCCATGATCTGAGAATCATACCATGAAAAAGGCAAGACTATATATAAAGCAGATGATGCTTCCCATATCCTTATCTGACTTGTTTTCAGATCTGTTATCCCAATGAAAGCCTAGGTCCCAGTGCTTCACACTTTAAATTGTTGAGGATCCTCTACTTCAGCATGTGGTGCAAACAAGAACAACCTAGGCCAACTCCATCTCCATGGGAAAGTACACTTGTCAAACAATACACAGTTAACAAGAGTTCAGTGGTTACATTCAAAAGAGGAATTTAGATTTATGTTGAGTATACAGAAGAGAACTGTTATTATATGCCTTTTGTTAGAGATCAATTTTTACTATGTACATGCTATGTATGTGTGTTCAAATGTGTGAATTAAGCAACAGTATACTTTGCCTCTTCATTGAAATTCATTGCCCTCGTAACCAAACACAGTTGAAAATAAGTAAATTCCCAGTGAGATGCTACTGGTGCCACATAGCAACAAAATATTACATATAGCCTAGGAGCACTTCTATAGCTACAGGGGACTCAGACGCAAGCTTCTTAAGAAAAAGAGTTTATGTGGCACTGTGGGTTAGAAACTGTACTAGGTTCTGGAATGAGAACCTATGGTGACTTGATTCCAAAGCCTGTCTTCGTGTCATCATGCCATACATTGTCCTTGACTCCACAATAGGAAATGGAGAAGCAGGCAATGCCACATGAGCCTGTGGAGAGATGTTTCAGGGATTTTCTTGGTATCTTTCCTTTTTTCTTTTTCTGTTCTTTCCTTCTATATCTTTTCTTTCTTATTTTCTCTTTCTGCCAGAGGCTATAAGAGAACAATTTCCAACACTTCCATCTCCCAGAGACAGAGATCAATAGAGTGGCGATATCAACAGGGACTTGGTGCTAATGAAGCCTGATGTGTTGAGTGTGGTGGCCTAGAGCCTCACAAGAGAATAACAAGGTCACCTCAACAGATCAGTGAAGATCTTACCTTGGATGTGAGAATGGCTGTGGAGCAGCAAAGAGAAGCAGTTTTTTAGGAAGAGGCAGTGAGGGTAGTTTATTTGATCATTGACTCAAGTTGTTTTTTTTCAGATTTATTTATTGATTTTGAAAGAGTTATAGAGTGAGAAAGAGGGAGGGAGGGAGGGAGGGAGGGAGGGAGGGAGGGAGGGAGGGAGAGAGGGAGAGAGAGGTCTTCCATCCACTGGTTCACTCCCCAGATGGCTACAACTGCCAGAGCTGGGCCAGGATGAAGCCAGGAGTCAGCTTCTTCCAAGTCTCCCACATGGGTGGCAGGAGCCCAAGGACTTGGACCATCTTCCTCTGCCTTTCCCAGGTGCATTAGCAGGGAGCTAGATCAGAAATGTGGCAGCTGGAATATGACCTAGTGCCTATATGGGATGCTGGCTTAACAGGTGGCAGCCCCCTCAAGCTTTTTTCTGAACCCTACTCAACTTAATAGTGTTCTAAAAAAGTATATGTAGGATGCAAAAGATTCTATCCTCTATTCATGAAAAAAAAATCAAGGGTCACATTTGGATTGGACTTGTGCTGCTAGTCATTGGGAAGGAAATAACTTTGTGGGGTTTAGAACATATCTGAGTGTGAACCATGACAAGTAGAAGGCACATACAGGCAAATAACACATGCCAGTGACACTGCATATTCTCTTTTCTCTTTCTCTGCCTCCATCTTTCTTACTCTCTCATCTTCCTCCTTCTTTTAACTCTCCCTCCCCTCCTCCTCCTGCTCCTCCTTCTTTCTTCTCCAATTCCTCTGTCTTAGTACAACCAGTCTCTTCAGATATTTATTACAATGAAATTAAGAGAAAGTAGAATGGCTTTGCCCTCCCCTATAAAATCCTATGCACAGGTTGCAATTTGGTGCTCACCAGGAAGTTATCTACCTTCCTTTCTCCCTTAGGAGGGCGAAGATGTAAGCCACTAGCCAGGCCTGCCTGCTGAATGGAGGCCAAGTGTGAGGAAATGACTGGGCACTGCTCCTGTGCTCTCGAAGGGAGTTTGACTTGAGAGCTAAACCTACTAACATGAGGTCTGGAAGCTATCCGAGAAGAAATCTGATGCATGTATGTTTCTACCCACAGTCGTCCATCACCAGGGATTTTTCCATTTGAGGCATGTCCAGAGACTCAGGCAAGCTGCTGTATATCAACTGTGATCAGTTTTTAACATGCTGCAATAATCTAAGGGGAAATAGCCCCTGGAATCTACATACCTGTGTTTTTTCTTTTCTTTTTATAATTTGTTCCTTGGTGCCAAAAAGTTAAAACAAAAACCTGAATGGCAAGGCTTAAACTAAGCAATCACTATTTTATGAAGACCTAACACACTTGCATGTGTGTCTGTGGCTATTGGATAGGATACGCATATTTAGGTAATGCCAAAGAATTCAGTTAGAGCCAAGTTGAACGCTGTTGGCTACCTATTGCTTTCTAGTTCTGCGCTTGGTATTTTATCCTGGGATATGTTCATGAAAACAATGGAATTAAAATATGTTCATTTTATCAACCCTTGGGACCTTCGGATCTGACTAAAAGGTCCATGAGAGTCTCGCAGGCATGGAAAGCCATGACACGGTGGCAAAAAACAATCTAAATGAAGGATCCTGCTGAACAACACCCCAGCAGAAGGATCAGGCCATCAAGGAGAGAGGCGCCTTTCTCTGAAGGGAGGAAGGAACCTCCACTGTGATACGGCCTTGACTAAACAAATTCAGAGTTGGTGAACTCAAGGGGCTTCCATAGCCTAGACAGCTCATAGCAAGAGTCTCGGGTGATTGCTGACGTCATAAATAAGAGTGCCAATTGTTAAATCAACAATGGGAGTCACTGGGTTCATGCTCCCCACGCAGGATCTCTGTCCTTAATATGTTTATCTATGAAACTTAAAAACAACACTACTAGTCGAACAATACCCTATACCTGGTTCTGTTGTGTGAGTGCAACCTGTTGAAATCCCTGCTTAGTACATACTAAATTGATCTTCGGTATATGAAGGTAACTGAAAATGAAATGTGATGAAGGGCGGGATGGGAGAGGAAGTGGGTGAGGGGAGGGCCACGGGAGGGAGGGAGGTCGGGGGGAAGCCACAACAATACAAAAGATGCATTTTATATTCTACTTAAAAAAATGTTCATTTTGACCCAAAATTTTTGAAATCATATGTAGTTTTTTATATAGTATGCGTGTTCCGTAAAGATTTTGAAGATCCCTTGTACATGTCAAAACTAAGGGAAAGAAACTCTTCCTGGGTTCTTTGGACTGAATGTTTTCTGTTACACCATTCCATTCATATGTTAAATATGTTGAAGCTCTCATTCCTTGTAGCCTTTGGAGGTGGAGCCTTCATTAGATCATGAGGGTGGGGCTCTGATGATGGGAGTAGACATGGGAAGAAACATGGGAAACATGACCTGTCCCTACCATATGAGGACAGATGGAGAAGGGGCACTCTGCAGCTACAAAGGGGGCCTTCACCATGAACCAAATTGGGCAATACCTTGATCTTGGACTTCCTAGCACCCAGAACTGAGAAATCAATGTTTGTCATTTAATTCATCCAGCCTATGGTATTCTTTATGGCTGACTAAGATATGGAGTCAAAATGAATGTGGTACTTCAATAGCACTTTAGGTTAATAGGAAGAAGAAAATAAATACACATTTCTACTTAAGGAGGCTTTCAGTTAAGAAACTCAGAAAATCTTATTATGAACATTGTTACAAAATGATTTCCGGCCCCCAAAAAAGTACTCAGAAAAATGCTGACTTGGAAACTAGAAAATATTCAGTCTTTATTAACACAGATTGAGCAGCTCTAATCTGAAACTCCAAAATCTGAAATGCTCCAAAATCTTCAACTTTTTGAGCATTAACATGACAGCACAAGTGGAAAAATTCCACACCTGATCTCATGAGAGTACAGTCAAGACACCAAAAAATAGTGTATAAAATTACCTTCAGGCTATGTGGGTAAGGTATATATTAAACATTAATGATTTTGTGTTTAGACTTGGGTCCCATCCATAAGATATTTCATTATGTATATGAAAATATTACCAAATTTTAAAGATTCCAAATTAGAAAATACTTCTGGTCCCAAGCATTTTGGTTAAGAGATACTCAACTTATATTTTCAATTATGTAGGCCATAGGATAGGTTTAGAAAGTTCCAAGAACAAAGATTAGGGCTGCTGTGTTGAGGTTCCCATTTAGACAATTCAGTTCCTAAAAGTTATAGTCCAGCAAATACCATATGTTCTCCCTGATCGGTGACAACTGACTGAACACCAAAAAGGAAACCTCCTGAAGTGAAATGGACACTATGAGAAATGGTGACTTGATCAGCATAGCCCTGCCTGCTAATGGACAACTTAATACATTATCCCTCTTGGTAGTTTTTTTGTCTGTTCTACTTAATATGACTGGTTTAATTCTGTAATTATCACACAGTTATTCTTAAGTGTTGAAAATTAACTGAAATGTGATCCCTGTTAAACATAAGAGTGGGAATAAGAGAGGGAAGAGATGTATAATTTGGGACATGCTCAAGCTGACTTGCCCCAAATGGTAGAGTTAGAAACATACCAGGGGATTCCAATTCAATCCCATCAAGGTGGCATGTACCAATGCCATCTCACTAGTCCAAGTGGTCAATTTCAGTTCACAATTGATCATAATGAAAGGACTAAGAGTCAAAGGGAGCACATAAACAAGTCTAGTACCTGCTAACACTAACCAATAGAATATAAAGGGGAGAGTGATCCAACATGGGAAGTGAGATACTCAGCAGACTCATAGAATGGCAGATGTCCTAAATAGCACTCTGGCCTCAGAATCAGCCCTAAAGGCATTCGGATCTGGCTGAAAAGCCCATGAGAGTATTTCAGGCATGGAAAGCCAAGACACTCTGGCAAAAGATCTCTGTGAGTGAGATCCCAGTGGAAAGAACCGGTCATCAAAGAAGGAGGTACCTTTCTCTGAAGGGAGGAGAGAACCTCCACTTTGACTATGACCTTGTCTAAACAAGATAAGAATCGGAGAACTCAGAGGGCTTCCATAGCCTTGGAAACTCATGACTGGAGCATAGGGAGATTACTGATGCCATAGACAGGAGTGTCAATTGGTAAAGTCAACAACAGGAGTCACTGTGCAATTACTCCTCATGTAGGATCTCTGTCCTTAATGTGCTGTGCATTGAGATTTAATGCTATAATGAGTACTCAAACAATATATTTCACTTTGTGTTTCTATGGGGGTGCAAACTGTTGAAATCTTTACTTAATGCATACTAAACTGATCTTCTGTAAAAAAAAAAAAAAGAAATTATCAATTCCCAACTTGACTCTCACTGGGATTAAACATGACAATAGGTCTGATCTGATTTCATCATCATTTAAAAAAATCATCTATTATTTTTCACTTTATGTTTCTGTGTGGGAGCAAACTGTTGAAATCCTTACTTAATGTATACTAAGCTGATCTTCTGTATATTAAGATAATCGAAAATGAATCTTGATGTGAATGGAAGGGGAGAGGGAGTGGGAAAGGGGAGGGTTGTGGGTGGGAGGGACGTTATGGGGGGGAAGCCATTGTAATCCATATTCTGTACTTTGGAAATTTATATTTATTAAATAAAAGTTAAAAAAAAGAAAAAAAAGTTATAGTCCAGGAAAAAGGTGACCTTTCCTGGATACCCTCCTCTGCCTGTCCCTTGAGTGTTGATAGTCCTTTGAGTTTTTATGCTTTATCTCCTTCTTTTCTCACTGTGTATCTTCTCTCTGGGGGAGTTCATCCTCTCTGATGATTTTTACTTTCATTTATGTGCTGATGCCTTCCAAATCCAAATCTCTTAACTGACATCTCCCTGAGGCTGTAGACTTATTTATATTAAAAAAAAAGTGCAGTGGGCATGTCCCCTAACAATCTGGAACTCAAGATGCCCAAAATTAAAATCCTCATTTTTCTCCCAGAATCTGTTCTCCATTATTTATCTTGGTTGATGGAACCAAAATTCACTTATTATTAAGGCAAAAAAATCTGGGAGCCTTCAGTAACTCCTTTTGGTTCAACCACCATATCAAGGCAGTTACTAAGGCCTACAAGTTTTAATGTCCCTATAAGTCCCCTTGCCTTGCCTTAGTCCACGCATGTCTCATCTCTTGTGTGAACTGTTAAATATCTCCTACCATGTCTCCATGCATCTGGTCTTGCCTCTTTTCTGATCCTCACTGCTTCCAACCCTTCTTTACATTGCTACCATTCTAATTGGTATATTTATGTATCTGGTAGAACCCTTATTATTTTAGTAACTCCCTTTCACCTTGTCATGGCATACGAACGTCCTATTAGCCTAGCCTATCTTTCTTTCTAGCTCCATCTCTCCTGCTCCTTACCCCTGATGTACTTCTTACTCAAGCAAAACTGAAATACTTTTAGTACTTCCTACATCCCATACTACTACATACTTCTATGACTTTTCCCACATTACTCCTACTACTGAAATTACAACCCTCATCCTACCTTTCTTTACATGGAAAACTTTTCTTCACTTCTCAAAACATAGTCTCATGGGTTCCTCTTATTGGTAGCTTTTCCTGATCACTGCCCAGGACAATATTATTTTCCTGTGCTCCTCCAGCACCTTGCATGCATCACTCTTGCAGAGAACACCACACTGGATGGTAACTGTTGCTTTGTCTTTGATTTGGGGTTTGTCTTTTGTACTATATTGCAAGCTCCTTGAGGGGTGGTAGAGAATACGTTGCAACCTCCAAGCAGACACATCCTGTATGTTCAATTGGTTTCTAATAAATAAGGAAAGCACTTCACTTTCTTTTTTAGAAAAGAATGTATTTATTTATTTAAAAGCAGGTACAGAGCAATAGAAGAACACACACACACACACACACACACAGAGAGAGAGAGAGAGAGAGAGAGAGAGAGAGATCTTCCATCCTGTGGTTCAATCCCTAAATGGCAACTACAGCTAGGGTTGGGCCAGGCTGAAGCCAGGAGCTTGGAGTATCTTCCAGGTCTCCCACATGGGTGCAAGGGCCCAAGGACTTGGGCCATCTTCTTCTGCCTTCCCAGATGCATTAATAAGAAGCTGGATTGGAAGTGGAGCAGCCAGGACTCAAACTGGCACCCATATGGAATGCCAGCACTGCAGGCTGTGGCTTAACCTGCTGCACCACAGCACCAGCCCCAAAACTTTACTTTCAAAGTCTCCAAATGGGTACATCTCTTGATTCCCACTGCTTCTATGTTAGTGCAGACCCTCATTATCACTCACTTGAAATCCCTTGCTGTACACAACCTGAACACAGAGTCTTCGATGATTACCTAGAGGGTAAAATGAAAAGTCCCTATTGTGGCATACACAAACCAATTACAACCAGCACAATGCAAGTTTCCAGCCCTCAACTCTGCTTAGACAATCAGCACTTTACTTCTACTCATTCAATTGCCTGCCATTTAGTCACCTTGCCGGAAAATAATGCCTTTACGTTTCTAAGCTTATATGCAGCTGCTGCTTTGTCCGTTCCCACTGCCTCAATGACTTTAATGCATTCCAGATCCACATGAGAAGGCCTAAATGCATGTCAGGTGAACAGAATTCAGTTCTCCGCTGCATAAGGGTTTCAATCCATGTGCAGCCATTGTTTTAAGTATAGTTTTATAATGACTACAAATAGAACCGCAAGTGTACCACACAAGACATTGTTTTGACTGATTCGTCTAGGACACAATCTGGGACCTACACATACCAGCTAAATTCTACAAACATCCAACTCCTTCTTGAAGACATTAAATGTTGGTATTGTTTTACAGTCTTGAAAACAGAGAGTGGCATATAAGTGAAAGGCCAGAGGTAGTCCCAGCAAATAATAATGTACAGTTGTTCCTTATCCAGAAGGGATTTGTTCCAGGACCCCTGTAGACACCACAATCCATAAATGCTGAAGTCTGTTATATAAAAAAAGATAATATTTACATACAATCTATGCATGTCACCCTCTATTCTTTAAATCATCTCTATATTATTTTTAATATTTAATGCAATGTGAATGACATGTAAATAGTTGTTATACTGTATTTTTTAGGAAATAATGTCAAAGATAAAAGTCTGTACACACTCAAGACAAACACAACCAGTGTAGGCCTACCATATAGTACATGAATGAAGCACAAGACAAACAATGAGTGTTAAAGAGAGACTGAGGAGCTATGAAATGTCAGACTATAGCATATGTATTTAGCATAGTGCCTGGTGCATATAAAATTCAGGTTTTACTTTTTGGAACTTCCTGGAATTTTTTTAGTTTTTTATGCTTTAAATAATCTATTCAGGGGCCGGCGCTGTGGCATAGCAGGTAAAGCCATCACCCGCAGTGCCTGCATCTCATATAGGCACCAGTTCGAGTCCCGGCTGCTCCACTTCTGATCATCTCTTTGCTATGGCCTGAGGAAGCAGTGGAAGATGGCTCAAGTCCTTGGACCCCTGCACCTTCGTGGGAGACCAGGAAAAAGCTCCTGGCACCTGTTCGGATTGGTGCAGCTCCGGCCATTGCAGCCATTTGGGAAGTGAAACAGTGGATGGAAGACCTCTCTCTCTACCTCTCTTTCTTTCTGTGTAACTCTGACTTTCAAATAAATAAATCTTTAAAAAAATCTATTCAATTTGAGAGGTAAGTGAGGGAGGGAGACATAAAGGCAGACAGACATCCAAACTCTCTCATCCACTGGCTTCCCTCCCCAAATCTCTACCAACTTGGGCTGGGATAAGCCAATGCTGGGAGAGCCAGGAACTCCATCTGCATGTCCCACATGGATGGCAGGGACTCAAGTACTTGAATCATCACCTGATGCATCCTAGGGTACATGTCAGCAGGAAGCTAGAATTGGAAGAAGAGCTAGGATTCAAACCACAACACTCCAATATAGGATGTAGGTGCCCCAAGCAGTTTCCTAACTGCTAGGCCAATGCTCATCCCAAACTTTTAAATTTTTGATCATACTTGGTTGAATTTGTGGTTTTAGATCCCTTGGATATGGAGATGCAACTACACAGGCAAGCCTTGCTCATCAGGCCCCATCCCTCATATATCCTTTACTGTTTATATTTACATTCCCTTATTATGTGAAGAGAGTTGGTGGGACTAGAAAACTGTCTTGAAGGCATATCTGTAGAACAAGTAAACTTTTTAGAAGCTTATTTAGGGTAATTTGATTAATTTGGCTTCCCCAAGCCAAATGGCACTACCACTGAGAATGGTTCATGGTGATATAGTGAGCTGTGGATATAAGATATATTAGAAGTTTCCATTTCTTGGCTCCAATTGCTGGGTTACAGAAAACTTAGTTCCACCACCCTTTCCAGACACACATTAATTTGAGAGAAGATGGAAACCCTTAGCTGGTGAGAAATATCAATTAGAAAGATAAGAGAGTCAAGCTAGGGAAGGAAGGATTGGGGGAAGAATGGGACAGGAGCCAGGCAGAAGGAAATCACACCCACCCTGGAGTCAAAGCAAGGTTTGTAGTTTCCACTAAGAAACCAAAAAGCTCAAAACAGGAAGAAAGAGGTGAGGTGCAATCCAAAAAACAATCAGCTAACTGACATTTTATTTATTTTTACCTGGGGGAAAGGGGTGTGGGGTGGGGGGGTTAAGCTCCCAGGCTGACCCAGCAGCTGCAGCTGCTATAAAGGAAGTATATGTTTGGGGAAAGGGGAGAGGGGACCTGAATAGGGGGGCTGGCCTGTCTCTTGCCTCCACCAGAGACCTAGAAATTCTGAGGCAAGGAACATGAGACTGTGGGAAACCTGAGAAGAGATATTTCTAAGCCCAACAGAAAAGGAAGCAGTTCTCCAAGGACACAAAATCTATCGCAGTCCTGACTTGGAAAGCTAGAGACATCCACACCTCCACAGCCTTTAAACTGCCCTGTTCACCTTGACCATAGGTGAAGGCAATGGAGATGCAAAGGGGAAGGAGGAAGAAGAGAGGAGAGAGAGACAGAAATTTTGCCAATAAGATATACAAAATTAACAGAAAACAAGAATGGGATTTTTTCTTCCTGGTCCTAGAGCATCTGGTTTCATTTCTCCTTTCTTAATGAAGGAGATAGGGAGGGGAGAAAAAGAGGGAAAGGGGGTTGGTGAACATAGTACATATGTTTTCAATGGAGTCCTTGTTTTAAACATGCACAGGCAGCTGGGACTTCCAGCCCTTGTCACTTGTCAAAAAGGCATGGTTCATGGTGATATAGGCTTTGAGTGGTCCTGAACAAGTCATTACACTTTCTATCCCAGCTTCTGCCCCACAGAATGAGTAGTGAGCATTCAGAAGGAACAGCAGGAGAAAGTACACTGAAAGGTGGAACAATGGCACCAATAGTTTCTGACATCTTGTTTGAGTTTTACCTGCATTTTTTCATTTAACTCTCAGAAAACCTGATATGATAAGTATCAGTGTTTGTCCATACTTTTTCCTAATGTAAATTTATCTTTTGTACCTTCCACCAAGGTTTTACATATTTTTGATTGACATGTAATAATTGTATGTATTTATGGGGTATAGTTAGGACATTTTAAGACATGTATTCAATATGTCCTGATCAAATCAGTGATTAGCATTTCCAACCCCTCATCATTTCTATGTGCTTGGAGCCCTTAAGATCCTTTTTCTAGGCCTTAATAAAATATATAATGGGTTATTGTGAACTATATACCATACTGTGACTGTGGAACACTAGAACTTATTACTTCTAACTGTGCTTTTGTACACATTATCCAACCTTTTTCTGTCCTCCTATTCTCAGTTTCTAGTAATCACTACTGTAAGTTCAGATCAATTGAAATTATCTAAAAAAATTATTCTGAGTGAAAGACATAGAACAAGAGACAGAGACCCAGAGACAGGAAAAGACAGAGAAAGATCTCCCATCTGCTGGTTCACTCTCCAAGTGTCTTCAAGAGCCAAGACTGGGCCAGGCACCCACATGGGTGACAGAGACCCAAGTATTGCAACCATCACCTGCTGCCTCCCAGATTGTACATTTGCATGAAGCTGGAATTGGGAGCAGAATCTGGGCTGCAATGTAGGCACTCCAATATGCGATGCAGCTAACTTAACTGATGTGCCAAATGCCCCTAAATTTTTTTGTAGTTTCCACATATAAGAGAGACTCTGTATTTGTCTTTTTGCATCTAGCTTATTTCACTTAACATAATGATATCCTCCAATTACATTCATTTTTCCTGTTGCCGCATTTTATAGGTAGGGAAACTTAATTACAGAGAGATGGGATTAGAAAGGTCAACAGCTAAGTAACTGGAGAAGTTTGGACATACCTCTTAACAGTAGATTCTATAAGGTAAGATTATTGGTATTGTTATGTAACTGTACTCTTCATGATTTTCACATTTTGTGTGATGAAAATGTTTAGGTTTTTAAGGGCTTTCTTTCTGAGTTGAGAGATGGAGACTAGGGTACAGAGGCTCCTTGACTTCTGATGAGATTATATCACAATAAACCTATCATAAATTTAAAATATTATATATTTAGAATGCACATATGCACCTAACCTCCAAAACATCATAGCTTTAATTCTCACTGATTTCTTAGTGTTGTAACCAAGCTCTCTCATCTCTGAGTTTCCCTTGGAAGAAGAGTGATAGAACAAGAGCAGGAGTGATCAAGAGAGGTTTGATTGTTGGCTCCACAGGCCACACCTTGACTATCCCTTATAATATTAAAGAATAAGAAAAATGTGAAGGGTCTGCATGTGGCACAATATGTGGGTTTAAATCCTGGATACTTATCTTCCTATCCAGATTCCTGCAAATGTGCACCCTGGGAGGCAGCAGACACTGGTTACTTGGTTCCTGCCACCCATGTGCAGACTCAGCTTGAGTTAAAGGATCCAGGCCTTGATCTGGCCCATACCCAGAACTAGTGGATGAAAGAGCTGTCTCTCTCTCGCTCGCTCGCTCTCTCTCTCCCTCTCCTTCTCCCCCTCTCTCTGTGTAACTCTTTCAAATAAATAAATACATCTTTAAAAATATAATATATTCAGCATATGTTTGACCCTAGTGCAAACATTAAGAGGTGCATAGATTTTTAATTTCCTCTGTGAGGAAGACAAAGCAAGCATTTGGCTCACACAAAAATAGCTTGTCATTCTTATATCATCAATGCTTGCCTTCATACAGGCACCAAAGTGTGTTTTCCTGCTGCAAACTGACTGTACCCCTGCTAAAAACCTCACCCATTCCCTAAGCTGTGGGGTGAAAACAGAGAAGGGGAGAGCTATTCAGAACAAAGGTGAAATGGATGACAGGGGACTTCCTGGCCTCCACAATAGTTCATTGTCTGGCCAATAATCCCAGCAGAGCATAGTGGTTAAGATTATGGGTACTGAACTTAGCCAGACCAGGCCTTGAATCTTGATTCTGTCATTTACTAGATATGTGACTTTTTAAAAATATTTATTTATTTATTTATTTGACAGGTAGAGTTACAGACAATTAAGAGAGACAGACAGAGAGAAAGGTCTTCCTTCCCTTGGTTCACTCCCTAATGGCCACTGTGGCTGGCGCTGTGCCGATCCAAAGCCAGGAGCCAGGTGCTTCTTCCGGGTCTCCCATGCAGATGCAGAGGCCCAAACACTTGGGCCATCCTCCACTGCCTTCCCGGGCCACAGCAGAGAGCTGGACTGGAAGAGGAGCAGCCGGGACTAGAACCCGGCGCCCATATGGGATGCTGGTGCCACAGGTGGAGGATTAACCAAGTGAGCCATGGCGCCGGCCCCAAGATATGTGACCTTGATCTAGTTGCTTCCTCCTCTCTTCATGTCCCCTTTTTCTCACTTTTAATATAAATATAATAATAGCCCCCATCTCTTAATATAGTGTGAGGATTAAATAAGTTAGGGTAAGTAAATGCTCTGGCACAGATCCAACACCCAGTAGGAGACACTAAGTAAATATTCGACATTACTGTAATAATTGGGTGCAAGAAAGAGTCTTTCCCTGAGCCATATTTTGCAAAAATGTCCTGTTTCATTTAGTATAATTGCTGGAATCAGACTAGCAGAAACCCTCCACACTTTTGCAAATGCATTCTCAAAATAGAAAAGAGATTTATCATTATTATTATTATTAATCTTTCTCTGGTCCCAGTGCCCTCTCCAGCTCTCTCACGCTCTCTCATGCTCTCTGTCTCTCTCCACACACAACCACCAAAGAAGCCTCCAATGCTCCAAATAGATAAAAAGATGTGGCCGTACACAGACTACACTCCACTTGAAGCTGGGTAGGCTTGTCCAAAAAGGATGACAATATTGCTTTTGTTTCTCAGATGCTAGACTCTCCCACAAATCCTTAAGTGGACATTCCAGTGCCTCTTCAATCTATGCCTAGCTACTTCAGCCTGGGCTCTCAGGAATCCAACAGTGCCACCTTTAAGGCCTCTCTCACAATTCTGACACCTGCATCCTGGCTCCTATAGAAACTCTTTCCCTCTTTCCAATGTATGTGATGGTAAAAGAAAAAAAAACTGTAGGATGAATAGGGAAAGCATAATCGTAATGTGAATGGGACTTTAGACATGCAAATGTATGTCCTGAGCATGGATGAGCTGAACAAAGTCTATGTGAGGGGCAGGAATGGACAATTGCCATCAGAGTACCAGATGTGCAATGCTGGGAAGAGGGCACCTGGAAGTGATGAAAGGAAACACAAAAATTATTGAACAGAATGGGTCACTTGAAGGACTCAGTGAGAGGTGTCAAAATGAATGGGCAGCATGAGAAAGAAGGACATGGACATCAAAGTGCCTGCAAGAAGAATAGATAGAGAATTCTTGAAAGCCAGAGCAAGAGAGGAGGAGTTTGGGTGGGATCCTGCTGGGGGGATGTAAGTCTGTGCTTGAAAAGCTCTGGGAAAGAAGACTATGCAAGCCTTTCCTGAGCAAGCTTCCAAATAGACTCAGA
Organism: Oryctolagus cuniculus; assembly: GCF_051225735.1. NCBI lineage: Eukaryota > Metazoa > Chordata > Mammalia > Lagomorpha > Leporidae > Oryctolagus > Oryctolagus cuniculus. The sequence continues at coordinate 80,211,518 of NC_142888.1, read as the reverse complement.
GCAGTTGCAACCTGTGGCCAAGGGATACACCTTGAAATCAGGCTGAAAAGATCTCACCTTCCACTAATGAGTTAAGTTAGACTGAGTCGGGGCTTTTCCCAGCTGTGTAGATATTGGACCTTGAATTCCTTCCCACTGCAATAATTCACTTCAAACAGCTAGCTGGAAATCCCAGAAGACTACAGAAGATGAGGCTGTAAGAACACAGGAAGGTAGAATCAGCCCTTAAGGCATTCGGATCTGGCTGAAGAGCCCATCAAAGTATTTTAGGCATGGAAAGCCAAGACACTCTGGAAAAAAGAAGAAGAAGGAGAAGGAGAAGGAGAAGGAGAAGGAGAAGGAGAAGGAGAAGGAGAAGGAGAAGGAGAAGGAGAAGGAGAAGGAGAAGGAGAAGGAGGAGAAGGAGAAGGAGGAGAAGGAGAAGGAGAAGGAGAAGGAGAAGGAGAAGGAGAAGGAGAAGGAGAAGGAGAAGGAGAAGGAGAAGGAGAAGAAGACCTAAATGAAAGATCTCTGCAAGTGAGATCCCAGTGGAAAGAATGGGGCCATCAAAGAAGGAGGTACCTTTCTCTGAAGGAAGGAGGGAACTTCCACGTTGACTATGACCCTGTCTGAATAAGATCGAAGTCGGGGAACTCAAAAGGCTTCCATGGCCTTGGCAACTCATGACTAGAGCCTAGGGAGATTACTGACGCCATAAACAAGAGTGTCAAATTGTTAAGTCAACAACAGGAGTCACTGTGTACTTACTCCTCATGTGGGATCTGTCCTTAATGTGTTATCCAATGTGAAGTAATGCTATAACTAGTACTGAAACAGTATTTTACACTTTGTGTTTCTGTGTGGGTGCAAACTGATGAAATCGTTACTTAATATATACTAAATTGATCTTCTGTATATAAAGAGAATTGAAAATGAATCTTGATGTGAACGGAATGGGAGAGGGAGCAGGAGATGGGAGGGGTGTGAGTGGGAGGGAAATTATGGGGGGAAGCCATTGTAATCCATAAACTGTACTTTGGAAATTTATATTTACTAAATTAAAAAAAGAACACAGGAAGGCAATCCAGCTCTCTGCTATGGCCTGGGAAAGCAGTAGAAGATGGCCCAAGTCCCTGGGCTCCTGCACCCACTTGGGAGCCCTGGAAGAAGCTACTTGCTCCTAGCTTCAGAGTGGCACAGTTCCAGCCATTGCAGCCAATTGGGGAGTGAACCAGCAGATGGAAGACCCCTGTCTCTCTGCCTCTTCTTCTCTCTCTGTGTAACTCTTTCAAATAAATAAATCTTTAAAAAAAAAAAAAAAGAACACGGGAAGGCTCCTGGCCTTGTACCTAGTTGATATCCGTGTCTGTCTCCTAATAGATTGCTTTCCTCTTTTTTTCAAAAAAATTTTATTTATTTATTTGAAAGTCAGAGTTACAGAGAGAGGAGAGGCAGAGATAGACAGAGAGAGAGAGAGAGAGAGAGAGAGAGAGATTCTTCCATCTGCTGATTCATTCCCCAGCTGGCTGCAATGGCCAGAACTGCGCCGATCTGAAGCCAGGAGTCAGGAGCTTCTTCTGGGTCTCATATGTGGGTACAGGGGCCCAAACACTTGGGCCATCTTCTACTTCTTTCCCAGGCCATAGCAGGGAGCTGGATCGGAAGTCCAGCTGCCAGGTCTCAAACCAGTGCCCATATGGGTTGTGGGCACTGCAGGTGGTGGCTTAATCCACTACGCTACAGCACCAGCCCTTGCTTTCCTCTTAACCATGTCTTTCAACATACACTCTCTAAGAACACTATATTCTGTGAGTAAAGTCAGATTATTCTGCCATAAAAATGGAAATGAAATGTAAAGATGATGATTTCCCCAAAATTTTCAAGGAAAAGTAGTAAGTTAATGAATATAATGTATTCCCATAAATTTTGCTGAAGATCTTGAACCCCCAATCCCATGTGCATACACAGATGATCCTCAACTTAAAATGGTGTGCCTTAAGATTGTCCAATTTCATGGTAGTGTGAAAGTGATACCTACACATGTAGTCAAAATTGTACTTCAGATTTTTAATTTGCAAATTTGTATCTTTTTCTCAGGCTTGCAATATGAGTTATGATACTTTATCAGGGTTCTGGGTAGTGCAGACAGCTAGAACTCCCAATCAGCCCCATGACCAGGAGGGGAAACAACTGATACTCTCAGTGTGCTGTGTTGCTAGGTTGTCACGTTCCTTAGGTCAGGAGTATTACTGAATTTTCAACTTACAGCGTTTTTAAAAATATTTATTTATTTGAAAGTCAGAGCTACAGATAAAGATGGAGGGGGGAGGAGAGAGAGATGGGAGGAAGAGATTTTCCACCCTCTGGTTCACTCCCCAAATAGCAGCATTGGCCAGGGCTTGTCTGGGACGAAGCCAGGAGCTAGGAGCTTCATCTGGATCTCCCATATGAGTGTAAGAGCCCAGGAACTTGGGTCATCTTCCACTGCTTTCCCAGGCACATTAGTAAGGAGCTGGATTGGAACTGGAGCAGCTGGGACCCAAACTGGCACCTATAAGGGATGCTGACACTGTAGGCAGTGGCTTTAATGGCTATGCCACAGCACCGGTCTCAAAATTTTGTTTTTAATTATTTACTTGAGAGAGGGGCAGAGAGAGATGGAGAGTCAGAGAGAGAGAGAGAAAGAGAGCACTCCCTTTTGTGCCCCAGTTGTCCACAACAGCTGGAGTTGGCCCATGCCAAAGCCAAAATTCAGGAACTCAGCTATTTGAGCCATTACCACTAACTCCCTGGGTCTACATTAGCCATAAGATGAAATCAAGAGCTATAGCCAAATATGAAACCCAGGTCCTCCAATATGGGATGTGGAATCCTGACCTGGGACTTAACCACTAGGCTAAATGCCCGTACTCTAACTTAGAGCATTTTCAACTGGTTTTATTGGGACATAAATCCATCAAGTTGAGGAGAATATAAAAATTGATGTCTGACTTAGCATAGAACTGAATCTGTGGATATTTCATGATTTAAATATGAATATTTTGTGATTTCCACTAACACCTCTATGATGTTCAGTACTGTGTCACTTGAACAAGTTAAAAATATATAGAATTAAGATTGAAATAATTGTTTTTATTTTGCTTCACTGTCATTTTTGTTCCCTTCTCCATACAGTAGCAGGAATGGTCTTTCAAATAGGTGAACCACATCACATCATTTCCAAGCTTTAATCTCATTAGTGTCTTCCTTCCCTTACCTTGGAATCCAGGCTCTGACCAGGGCACACAAGACCTGAATGAACTGACCCCTGCCCACTTCTCCAAATTCATCTTGTTCTCCCGTCCTCTTTGCTCACAGCTACACTGGCTTCTCAGTTCCTCAGCTATGCCAAGCCAGAATCCATCTCACTGCACTTGCCCATCATAGTGTTCCCTCTGGCTGCAATGTCCTTTCTGTCTGTGGCTCCGACCTTCAACCCTTGGTTTCACACCTGTTCTCATAGTACATTACATAGCAAAAGGATTCTGCAGATGTAATTAAGGTTACCAATAAACTGGCCTTAATATTAAACGAGTACCCAAGATTATCCAGGTGGTAGAAAGAAGCAGCAGAAAAGGAAGACTAATAGATTTGAAGCCTCAGAAGGACTCCAGACAACTTTGCTGGCTTGAAGATGGAACAGGCCATGTGAAAAACATAAAGAGGAAATGAACTTGGAAGTGGATTCTTCCCCAGAGACTTCAGTTAGGAATGCAGCCTGGCTTACACTTTGATTTTGGTCTTGCAGATTCTAAGCAGAGAACCCACCACAGCTACTCTGTGCCTGGATTGTTACTTCATGGCAACTGTGACAAAATAAATTAACATTGTTTTAAATCACTAAGTTTGTGGTAACTTGTTTCCTTCATGTTGCTTGTCATATTTTAGTGATTTTTTTATTTGACATTTAAACTGTTTTTTTGTCTTTGTCTCTTACCCAATTGCCATGTGGCAAGAGGTCATGTCTATCTAGTTCTCCATCTTTCCTTCATTGCCAGTACAGTGGATTATGTGTAAGAGGTACTTGATACAAATGTGCTTGATAAATGAATGTGTGAATGAGTAGCTAGCGTCTGGAAGAGTACTATTCAAACATGGCCCACGGGAATCATGTAAGCTCCATTACAACAGGGATTTTTCTTCTCTGCTGCATCTCCAGGGCATAAGAGGAATCTTCAAAAAGTTTGTGGAAAATGGAATTAAAAGTTAAGTCTATTTTGACACAAAAATGTAGAAATCTGGGGCCTGGCCAGCACTGTGGCATAACGGGTAAAGCTTCTGCCTATGGCACTGATATCCCATATGGACACCAGTTCTAGTTCCGGCTGCTCCTCTTCCAATCCAGCTCTCTTCTATGGCCTAGGAAAGCAGCAGAAAATGATGGCTCCTGCATCCAAGTGGGAGACAGAGAATAAGCTCCTGGCTCCTGGATTCGGATTGGCCACTTGGAGAGTGAACCAGCAAATGGAAGACTTTCTATCTGTCTATCCCTCTCACTGTCTATAACTCTACCTGTCAAGTAAATAGATAAAATCTTTTTTTAAAAAAGTGTTGAAATCCATGCATTTGATATGTCTTATAGGTCTTTGCAAAGTTCATAGAGCATGGGTTAATATAAAAAATCTACACGTGGGTTTCCAAATTTTTGTACCAAAATAAACACATTTTAATCCTATTTCTGTTAACTTTTTAAAGTACTCTCACAGAGAAATGAATGGCACAATGTAAGCCCTAAATAAATTATTGTTGAGTGAATGCTTTATGGACTGCCTAGTTGGTGCCAGGAACTGTATTCTGTACTTTACTTACTTTATTTCATTGGATCCTCAAAATATCAACTTGAGTTGGACACTATTATTTTCTCCATTTTATATATGATGCTCAGAGTGGATAAGCACATTATTGAAAGCCACACAGCTGCTAAATAATAGAGCCAGAATTCAAAGTCAGAACTTTCTACAGGCATATGCCTTCCACTATGCCAAATTAGCACTCTGGCCTTATAATAGCTTTGCAATGAGTAAAAGAAAATGCATACATGGGCAATCAGATGAAACTTTGCATACAAAATCAGGGAATTCATAGGGCTTACCCATGAACATCAGGTGAGCTTAAGGCATTTATCTGCTTCAAAATTATTAAAGTAGTTCAGATTTTAGTAAAGATGAGCTAGATTGGATCCAACAAGTTTCCAGTGCTTTTCTAGTTCTTGTAGTTCATAGATGGGTGTTCTTGAAGATGGAAAAGAAAAACCTTCAAGATTCAGATATTAAATGCCAATAGCAAGATGGCAGGTGTCAAAGAGGCCAGTATTTTAGAGATGAAGCTCTGTCTCATATCCACAGTGATTGAAAACTACGTAGGTTTCCTACTGGTAAGATGAGTCCCAAATGGTGGAGTTAGAAATGTGCCAGGGGATTCCAATACAATCCCATCAAGGTGGCATGTACCAATGCCATTTCACTAGTCCAAGTGATCAATTTCAGTTCACAATTGATCACACTGATAGGTCTAAGAGTCAAAGGGATCACACAAACAAGACTAGTGTCTGCTAATACTAACTGATAGACTCAAAAAGGGAGAGAACGATCCAACATGGGAAGCGGGATACACAGCAGACTCATAGAATGACAGATGTCCTAAATAGCACTCTGGCCTCAGAATTGGCCGTTAAGGCATTCGGATCTGGCTGAAGAGCCCATGAGAGTATTTTAGGCATGGAAAGCCAAGACACTCTGGCAAAAATAAAAAGAAGACCTAAATGAAAGATCTCTGCGAGTGAGATCCCAGTGGAAAGAATGGGGCCATCAAAGAAGGAGGTACCTTTCTCTGAAGGGAGGAGGGAACTTCCACGTTGACTATGACCCTGTCTGAATAAGATCGAAGTCGGGGAACTCAAAAGGCTTCCATGGCCTTGGCAACTCATGACTAGAGCCTAGGGAGATTACTGACGCCATAAACAAAAGTGTCAAATTGTTAAGTCAACAACAGGAGTCACTGTGTACTTACTCCTCATGTGGGATCTGTCCTTAATGTGTTATCCAATGTGAAGTAATGCTATAACTAGTACTGAAACAGTATTTTACACTTTGTGTATCTGTGTGGGTGCAAACTGATGAAATCGTTACTTAATATATACTAAATTGATCTTCTGTATATAAAGAGAATTGAAAATGAATCTTGATGTGAACGGAATGGGAGAGGGAGCAGGAGATGGGAGGGGTGTGAGTGGGAGGGAAATTATGGGGGGGGAAGCCATTGTAATCCATTAACTGTACTTTAGAAATTTATATTTACTAAATAAAAAAAAAGATGAGTCCTGGGTACAGCTATTCTTCTAGTCATACCTATTCCCAGGATTTTGTAAAGTCACTATAGATTTGAGAATACCACAAAGCAAAAGGCAAGTAACAAAAGCATCCCACAAAGCAGTGAGCTTCAATGTGGGATAGCCTTCCTTACTTCCAACACCTGTGGTTCAAGGTCTGAGCTTCCCTTTGCCCAAAAGCCCCCATACAGCCCTGGTGCTGAGAAACCTGACCATCCTCTGAACACTGTTTCATTGAAACCAAGTATTTATATTCCCTCTCAGTTTTGTGTAACACTTGGAATTCCTTTCAGATAAACAACAGGATGGTGACCAAAATGAAGCCAAGAAAGAAGTTAGAGATAAGACCCAAAGGCTTGATTTATGAAGTAGAGTTTCTGAAAACGTTCAAATCCCTTAGTGACTGGGCAACAGCTGGCTGACTTCTGTCTTCCCGTTTCCCTGCTACCACCCTGGGGCTTGTCAAAGACTCTTCTGCTGCCCACACACTTGGACTGTTGCTCTCCATTTCCCTTATCTGCAGTCCTCTTCCTCCCAGTGAGTCACTGGGAGACTCCCAGGCTGTGCTTCCTGAGTGCAACTGGGACAGATAACAAGGACAGCCTCTGCCCCCCCACTCCAGTTCACACAAAGCTTGCTCCTTCACAAATGCAGGTCACTCACATGCCTGTGTTCACATAAGAACCCAGGCATTTAAGAGCCAGCACTGTGGTGTAGCGCCTGAGGCACCAGCATTCCATATGGGTACAGGTTGGAGTCCCAGCTACTCCATTTCTGATCCAGCTCCCTGCTAACGTGCCTGAGAAAGTAATGGAACATGGCCCAAGTCCTTGGACCCCTCCACCTGTGTGGGAGACACAATGGAATTCCTGACTCCTGCCTTTGGCCTGGCCCAGCCCCAACCACCATGGCTATTTGGTGAGTGGATCAGAAGATGGAAGATATTTCTATTTCTCCCGCTCTGTCTGTCAATGTACCTTTAAAATAAATAAATCCTTTTAAAAATTACCCCAGGGCCGGCACCATGGCTCACTTGGTTAATCCTCCACCTGTGGCACTGGCATCCCATTTGGGCGCCAGGTTCTAGTCCCGACTGCTCCTCCTCCAGTCCAGCTCTCTGCTGTGGCCCAGGAAGGTAGTGGAGGATGGCACTGGCATCCCATTTGGGCGCCAGGTTCTAGTCCCGACTGCTCCTCCTCCAGTCCAGCTCTCTGCTGTGGCCCAGGAAGGTAGTGGAGGATGGCCCAAGTGCTTGGGCCCTGCACCTGCATGGGAAACCAGGAAGAAGCACCTGGCTCCTAGCTTCAGATCAGTGCAGCGCCGGCCTTAGCGGCCATTTAGGGGGTGAACCAATGGAAGGAAGACCTTTCTCTCTGTCTCTTTCTCTGTCTATAACTCTACCTGTCATATAAAAAAATTACCCCAGACACTTTCCAGCTAAATCTTTTATACTTTTCTAAATGCCCTTCTTGCTCCCAAAGCCTTGGCTGGAGTTTTATTTTCCAATTTGCAAGGAGGATAGCATAGTGGCTAAGAATCAGACTCTGGAGCTACCCTATCTAGATTTAGATCCTGTTCTGCCACTACTTGCTAGCTAATTTATGGCCTGTTGCCAGTTACCTCACCTCTCCAGGTCCCTCTCTTCATCTATAGAATAGGAACAATAATGGTAGCCCTGAATTCTTTTTAGTATACATTTTTAACAAGTCAATACAAGAAAAGCACAGAGAATATTGTTTGGCTCATAGTTACGACACAATGAACATCAGCTGTTACTCGTTATCTATTCCAGAAGGCAAGACATCTTTTTATGTATGCAAAGCATAGATATCTTGCCTGTTGCTTCCTATGTCATTTTAAAGTACTATACAGAGCAATATGTGATGTCACTAATTTGAGGCTACGCAATGCCTCATCATGATAAAAAAAAAATGACAGATATAGGAGCCTACATGACATGGCCTAGTGATCATGACACTTGTTAACACACCCACATTCCATGTCAGAGTGTCTGGGTTCAATTCCAGTCTCTGGCTCCTAATTCCAGCTTCCTGAGTGCAACTGGGACAGATAGCAAGGAGGCAGCAGATAATGAGTCAAGTAACTGGATCCCTGCCACCCACATGTAAGACTACCAATGGTTCCCAGCTCCAACCTTTAGCCTCATTAAGCCTTGTCTATTGCCGGCACCTGGGGAGTGAACCACTGGATGGGAGCATCTCAGTCTCTCTCTCTCTCTCTCTCTCTCTCTCTCTTCCTTCCTTCCTTCCTTCCTTCCTTCCTTCCTTCCTTCCTTCCTTCCTCCAGAAACAAAAGTTATGAATTATTAAACACTTACTTTGTTTCAGATGCTGCTCTAAACATTTTACTTTCGTTTAGTTTATCCCCATTAAAAACCTATGAGATTGGTATTATTGTTTTTCTCATCAAAGCACAGAAATATTAGCAAAGTGTTGTAAAACTTAAGCGAGTTTTATGCAAGGGATAATAATCATGGGCAATAATGGAATTCTCCATGGAGGAGACAGAAGTTTCCCTTGATTTTGAATCATGTATCAGAATTAGGATAAGTACAGGGTGTGGTGAGAAGGAATTCCAAGTACAGGTGATCCTGACTTAAAGATGGTTCAATTTACAATATTCAATTTTATGATGGTATGAAAGCAACACACATTCACTAGAAGCCATACTTCAAGTTTTTAATTTTGATCTTTTCACAGGCTAGCAATATTCAATACAATCCTCTTTTTCAATGCTGGCCAGGACCAAGAGATATAGCTCCCAGTTGGCCACAGGATCATCAGAAGAAACAACTGATTCTACAGTGTGCCATGTTGTTAATTTAAAACGGTCAGTAGGCTAGGTATATTAACCTACTGCACCACAGTACTGGCCCTTAGGCTAGGTATATTAAATGAAGTTTTGACTTGTAATATTTTCAAATTACAGTAGATTTATTAGTATATAATCATCATTTTAAGGATGCATAGCTTTATTTATTTGAAAGGCAGAGTAATAGAAAGAGAGGGGAGACAGGGATCTTCCATCTAATGATCCACTCCCTAAATGCTCGCAACAGCCAGTTCTGGGCCAAGTCAAATCCAGAACCCCAAAAGCCCAGAACTCCATCAGGGTCTCCCACATGGGTGGAAGGGACCCAAGTAGTTGGGCCATCATTCACTCTTCCAAGACACTTTAGCAGGAAGTTAGATTGGAAGTGGAGAGGGACTTGAACCAGCAACCTGATGGGGGTTACAGGCAGTGGCTTAACCCACTGTGCCACAATGCCTGCTGTAAACCCATCATTAAGTCAGGGAGCATTTGTAGAAGAATCACAAAAACGGAAGGTGGAAATTAGTCTGCTTTGGGAGACATAAAGAGAATAGATGAACTCCACTCACTGCTCCAGGGGGCATCATCTTCCCCACCTAACAAACTGAATAATCAGGCCTTGGCCTTGGAATAGCACTGCTCAACAACTCATAAACAGCCATCTTTTGCTGTCCTGCCCTACTCCATCCACTTACATGATCATGTTTTCTAGATCATCCTTAGGAGCTTCCCCCAGAATAGTTCCATGGACACCTGGTATACTGTCAGTTTCCAAAGTCACGATCTCTTCTTCTCACCTAAGCCATCACTTTATGTTTCTCTCTGTGCACCCCACTGAGATGTCATAAGTTGCATAGGTTGAGTCAGGAGAGTGGGTATTGTGAGATCTGAATTAAACCTGGTCCATTCCCCACCTTAAGATCCCACAGTAATGCAATCCACAGCAGAACTTTACCATAACCCCATAGAGGTCCTTATCTAAATCCCCTGCTTCAATGATGATTCGAGTTTCCCTCTAAGTAGAGAAAGGTCTTTAAGGATAATAACATTCATTTTTCTGTATAACAGTTCATGAATCTCTCAGCCAAACCATAACACTGGTGGAATCCTGTGATAGTACATGGAATTGGAAGACAGAGTAGAGAATTGAATTTCTAAGGAAGGAGATATAGCTGTAACAATTCTTTTCCAGGTCAGGAAGGGTTAATACCAGCATAGTATTTTATATTGGAAACAAAATACCAATAAAATTAAAAGCCTTTATCTCTTTGTTTCCTTCTTTCCTTCCTTTCTTCCCTCCCTCCCTCCCTCCTTCCTTCCTTCCTTCTACTTACAAAAAAGAGGATATTGCAAACAGAAAAAAAGGAGAATGTCCAATTTCCTGTCACCCCTAACCCCCACTCCCTGAACTTGACAATTGGAGGCCCATTCTCCTGCAGTGATGAATCACGTCTTGACAGGAATGAAAGGTTAGGCAGGATATGAGAATTCTATCTTCTCCCTGGAGCCTGAAATGCATGCCCATGTTGCCATGGTAACTCACTAGTACCCAGGATTCAATTTAAACAAGCCAGAGCAATGCTTCTCTAGTGGCCACTCAGTTCCATATGTCTTTATATTTTGTTTCACCTTTCCTGGACGTCAATAACATTCTGGGGTCTTATCAGATCACAGGTTAGTTTGAGAAATAAATGTATCATCAGTAAAAACAGGGGGGGAAAGAAGAGGCTTATAGGGTAGAAGTCTGAATATTATTTAAAGGTTTGCCCCAGTGGACTATGTAACTTGGCAAGATGTTTCACCTCTCATGACCTTTCATTCTCTTTCTAGCATGTAGGGGAGGGGAGTGGACCATTTGATTTCCAAAGTGTTTTCTCCCCCAAAATGAACAAAAGTGTCAGTGGTAACCGTTTCTAGACATTAGGGTCTTAAAAATTTTAGAAAGTGGTTGTTTAATGAAAGATCTGTGAAGGCAATAAAACAAAGAAAATATAGATGCTCCTTGATTTATGATGGGGCTACATCCTGATAAACTGATCCTAAGTTGAAAATACCACAAGCTGAAAATGCATTAACATGCATAACCTCAGAGCATCCTAACTTAGCAACACAGCACACTGTAGAGTATCAGTTATTCACCCTTGTTATGATAGGACTGACTGGGATCCAAACTCACTGCCCTATCCAGCATCACAAGAGAGGATCATATTATATATTGCTTGCCTGGGAAAAGATCCAAATTCAGAATTAAAGTATTACTTCTAATATATATATATATATATATATATATATATATATATATCTTTTGCACCATCATAAAATTAAAGAATTGAAAGTCAAACTAGAATAAGTCAAGGACCATCTATAAATGTGTTGGGACTGGTGGAAGACAAATGGTGATTTCATACCTTCCAGTTTGGCGATTACTGTATTCCATGAGAGAACTTTCAAGGTCAAGTTTAAGTGGGAAGTGGAATCTGATCCTTTTACTCTTCAGTTTTTTTGTACTTTTTAGGTAAATGGTCTCCCTTTCCTTACTCAGTCTCCCCAATTCCCAGATTACAGTAATTTGTTTATTCTCTTGCTTTAATTGGATCATCTTCCCAATCTGAAAACCCTGCCATCTCTACCAACTGAATACTATGTATGTAACTTCTAGCTCAAGTCCCATCACCCTCTTGCAGGCTCTCCAGATCTCTCTTGGGCTCCAAGGACCTCTCACACTTCTAAGCATCTCTGACTCTTGGAATGAATGTGTCCTAATTCCTTTCATAAACTGTTCTCCCATGAAGACTACTTATATTTTATCATTTTAAGTGTGCTTTCTTTTGAAAATTTAATTCCTTTGATAATGATCTTAAATATAGATACACAGAAGAAAACAAAAATGGGCCATAATCTTTTCCACCCAACTGTTGAATTTCTTTTGATATAAAGGTAATCTTTTCAGGATGTGAGATTGGAGAGCTGTTACTGAAAACATAGAAAACTTCACTTACATAGGAGGAACACACTCAAGAGATCTATTGTACAACATGGTGAATGTAATTCTTTCTTTAACTTTTATTTAGTAAATATAAATTTCCAAAGTACAGTTTATGGATTACAATGGCTTCCCCCCATAATTTCCCTCCCACTCACACCCCTCCCATCTCCTGCTCCCTCTCCCATTCCGTTCACATCAAGATTCATTTTCAATTCTCTTTATATACAGAAGATCAATTTAGTATATATTAAGTAACGATTTCATCAGTTTGCACCCACACAGAAACACAAAGTGTAAAATACTGTTTCAGTACTAGTTATAGCATTACTTCACATTGGATAACACATTAAGGACAGATCCCACATGAGGAGTAAGTACACAGTGACTCCTGTTGTTGACTTAACAATTTGACACTCTTGTTTATGGCGTCAGTAATCTCCCTAGGCTCTAGTCATGAGTTGCCAAGGCCATGGAAGCCTTTTGAGTTCCCCGACTTCGATCTTATTCAGACAGGGTCATAGTCAACGTGGAAGTTCCCTCCTCCCTTCAGAGAAAGGTACCTCCTTCTTTGATGGCCCCATTCTTTCCACTGGGATCTCACTCGCAGAGATCTTTCATTTAGGTCTTCTTTTTATTTTTGCCAGAGTGTCTTGGCTTTCCATGCCTAAAATACTCTCATGGGCTCTTCAGCCAGATCCGAATGCCTTAACGGCCAATTCTGAGGCCAGAGTGCTATTTAGGACATCTGTCATTCTATGAGTCTGCTGTGTATCCCGCTTCCCATGTTGGATCGTTCTCTCCCTTTTTGAGTCTATCAGTTAGTATTAGCAGACACTAGTCTTGTTTGTGTGATCCCTTTGACTCTTAGACCTATCAGTGTGATCAATTGTGAACTGAAATTGATCACTTGGACTAGTGAAATGGCATTGGTACATGCCACCTTGATGGGATTGTATTGGAATCCCCTGGCACATTTCTAACTCCACCATTTGGGGCAAGTCCAATTGAGCATGTCCCAAATTGTACAGGTGAATATAATTCTTAACAACATATTTTGTTCTTGAAAATTAATAACAGAATACATTTTGAGTGTTCTCAACACACACACACACACACACACACAACCAGTAAGTATGTGAGACAATGGATATGTTAGCTTGGTTTAGCCTTCCTACAATGAATACATATTTTTAAACATCATCACGTTGTACACCATAAATATATGCAATTGTATTTTCCAATTAAATGTTTAATTAATTAATAAGTAAAATATATGTGTAAGGTTAGAAAATTCAAACTAAGGAAAGGTTCCAATTGAAAAGCAAAAGCTTCTCCCTGCCATTCCCAGTCCCTTTTCCAGAGACCACTATACAATATTTCATGTAATATCACCCAAATAAAAAAGAAAAAAACAGATCCAAATACATATATGTATGTAAAGTAGGCACAAAGCATTTTCCAAACCCTTTAGGCTAGAGAACATTTAAATTCAATATTTTTAGAGTTTTCACATGGTGATAAAGTAGTATCCATGATTTTTAATATGTTGCTGCCCCTAGTGGAGTTTCAGACAGCAAAGACATAAATTACACATGTTCAATATTAATCATACACATTAAAATTTATGAAGTAAAATGTATGAATATTCAGACTGTGTGACATAAAAGAAGACTACAAATGACTATATGTCAGTTAATACAGATTTTGCCCCCAATGAGTTTGTGGCAGATGAAAAAAAAAATTCCATTTTCAGAGCTTTTAGGGTTTCAGAAATGTTGATAAGGAGTTGTCTTTATATTCATATTCTCTTTCTCTCTTTCAAAAGCACACGCAGAGGGGCTGCCATTGTGGTGTAGCAGGTAAGGCCACCTGCAACACTGGCATCCCATGTGCGTGCTGGTTCTTCTCACACATGCTCAATTTCTGCTCCAGCTCCCTGCTAATGGCCTGGGAAAAGCAGCAGAAAATAGCCCAAGTGCTTGGGCTACCTACATGAGTGACCTGGAAGAAGCTCCTGGCTTCTAGCTCCTGTTTTCTGCCTGGCCCAGCCCCTCAGCTGTTGTAGCCATATGGGAAGTAAATCAGAGGATGGAAGATCCCTCTCTCTCTCTCTCTCTTTCTCTCTCTCTCTGCCTCTCTCTATATAACTCTGCCTTTCAAGTAAATAAATCTTTAAAACACAAAGCAGGGGAAGGGTACTATGCACACTGCTCTGTCCTTGCTTCTCTTTTCCCTGAAAAACATACACAAGACATATTTCTCTATTGGTCTAGACATATGTTACTCTGTTAAATGTTCCTCTCAGCATTTCAATACATGATTGCACCAATATTGATTTAATGAATCCCTTATTGATGAACATATTGGTAATTTCCAGGTTCTTATTTTTGGTTTCTATTTTTTATTTTCCTAGATTTTGCTCTTTCCTTTTCACTTTCTTTTCTTGCTATCATAAAGTTACAGTGATAATCATTCTACATATTGCTCAATGAAATTTTGCAAGTATGCATTATAGGAAAGGTTGACCAGCAGAATTTAGTAATCTTTTATGTGTTAAGTCTTGTCATTTTGGATAGGCTGAAAACTCCAAAGGACACAGTTTGTATCTTTATATTCTTTGTATGCATCTTAGCACTTTGACATAGTAGCTACTAGTAAATATTTGCTAAACGAGTAAAAACAATGAAGATAAATACTAGGAGGCTTCAAACAGTTCACGTAAATATATGTTATGTAAAAGCTATATATGGATTGCCTTTGTGTCAAAGAAAATTCATCTTTTAATTTTGCTTTTCTATGAATTTTTGAAGCCCTTTTGTAAAATAATGAAGATAATAATAATAATGAAAACTTTCATGAAGGTGCTCATACAGATCTTAAAATCAGACAAAAATATTGGGCAAGAACTTAAAAATATCATGTCTTTTGATTACCTGTATTTCTTTTTTAAAAGATTTATTTATTTATATACTTGAGAGGTAGAGTTATAGATAGTGAGAGGAAGAGACAGAAAGAGAGGTCTTGCATTTGCTGGTTCACTCCCCAAATGGCTGGGCCGATCTGCAGTCAGGAGCAAGGATCTTCTTCCGAATCTTCCATGTGGGTGCACGGGCCCAAGCAATTGGGCCATCTTCTACTGCTTTCCCAGGCTGTAACAGAGCTCAATTGGAAGAGGAGCAGCTGGGACTAGAACTGGCACCCATATGGGATGCCAGCACTGCAGGCGGAGGATTATTCTACTGTGTCACAGCGCCGGCCTCGATCTGTATTTCTTATAGCTATATTTTCCCTAAGGGAATTAATTAAAATATTAAGAGTTAGGAATAAAAATAACAATTAGAAATTATATATAAAAGCAAACTATTTGGGGCTGATGTCATGCTGTATCAGGTTAAGCCACCACCTGAAATGCCAGTATCCCATGTGAGTGCTGAACTGCTCCACTTCTAATCTAGCTCCTTGCTAATAAGCCTGGGAAAGTAGCAGAAGATGGCCCAAGTGCTTCGTACCCTGTACCCATGTGGGAGACTTGGATGGAATTCCAAGCTCTTGGCTTTGACCTGGCCTAGCCCTGGTGACTGCAGCTATTTGGGGAGTGAACCTATGGATGGAAGATCCTCTCTCTCTCTCTCTCCCTCCCCTTCTCTCTCTCTCTCTCTCTCTCTCTCTCTCTCTCTAGTTCTGCCTTTCAAATATATAAAACAAATCTTTAAAAAATAAAAACTGGAGAATGCTTAAATGGCAATATGGCTGGAGCTAGGGTGTGAGATGGGAGGATAGGGGAAGATAGGTAGATGATTGATAATAGATTGATAAATTGATAGAAATAAAAATTTCAAAAAGCATGTTTACAAAATTTTTTAATAATATAAACTAATTTTATGACCAAGTGAAAACAAGCAAACTAAAAATTATGTAAATAACTCTCAACTATGTAAGATGTCTGAAGGGCACTGGAATAAAACTGGACCATAGGTTAGCGTTGTGGAGCAGCGGATTAAAGCCCTGGCCTGAAGTGCTGGCATCCCATATGGGTGCTAGTTCTAGTCCAGGCTACTCCTCTTCTGATCCAGCTCTCTGTTATGGCCTGGGAAAGCAGTAGAAGATGACCTAGTTCTTGGGCCCCTGCACCCACATGGGAGACCTGGAGGAAGCTCCTGGCTCCTGGCTCTTGGCTTCATATCAGTGCAGCTCTGGCTGTTGTGGCCATTTGGGGAGTGAACCAGAGGATGGAAGACCTCTCTCTGTCTCTACCTCTCTCTGTATCTCTGTTTTTCAAATAAATAAAATAAAAATTTAAAAAAACTGGACCATAACATGAACAGTGGCTGCATATAGAAATAATAAGGAATGTTTTTATCTGCTTTTTTTCTCAAAGAAACCTTTAATTTAATGAGTACAAATTTCATGCATACAACTTTAGGAATACAGTGATTCTTCCCCCCATACCCACCCTCCCATCCCTACTCCCATCCCACCTTTTCCTCTCTTTCCCATTTTCTCCATTAACACTCATTTTTAATTAACTTTATACACAGAAGACCAACTCTACACTACGTAATGATTTCAACAATTTGCGTGCACACACACACAATACAAAAAACAGTTTGAAAACAAGTTTTACAGTTAATTTTCATAGTAAAACTCATTAAGGACAGAGGTCCTGCAAGGGGAGTAAGTGCACAGTGACTCCTACAGTTAATTTAATAATTAACAATCTTACGTATAATGTCAGTGATCACCTGAGGCTCTTGACATGAATTGCAAAGGCTATGGAAGCCTTTTGAGTCCACAATCTCCGTCAGTATTTAGACAGGGCCATAAGCATAGTGGAAGTTCTCTCCTCCCTTCAGAGAAAAGTACATCTTTCTTTGATGGCTCCCTCTTTCCACTGGGGTCTCACTCACAGAGATCCTTCGTGTAGGACATTTTATTTTTGGCACAGTGTCTTGGCTTTCCATGCCTGAAATGCTCTCATGGGCTTTTTAGCCAGGCCAGAATGCCTTAAGGGCTGATTCTGAGGTCAGAGTGCTATTTAAGGCATTTGTCATTCTATGTCTGCTGTGTGGACTGCTTTACATGTTGGAACATTCTCTTATTTTTAATTCTACCTATTGTTATTACCAGACACTTGATCTTACTTATATGATCCGTTTAACACTTAATCATATCTATATGATCAATTAAACACTTAATATGATCACATTAAGACCTAAGATGGCATTATTACTACCCAGCTTAATGGGATTTGGAGTTCCATGGCAAGTTTTAGCTTTTCCCAGCGACACCAACCCATGACTCTGGGATTTAAAGTCCAAGACAAGTTCATGAGGCAAATTGTATTCAAATGACAGTAAAATAAAAAAAAATCCCAATTAATTTAAAAAGATAATTATAAAAATATCTTCTCTGACCACATGGAATAAAGCCATAAATCAGTAACGGGAAGGAAATCAAGAAATTCAGAAGCATGTGACTATTAACCCAAACAATGCATCAAAAACTTATTAGGAGAGTTAGAAAATAACTTGAAATTAATGAAAATTAAAATGAAACAGATTAAAGGAAGCAGAAAAGCAGTGCTCAGAGGAAAATTTATAGCTATAAATGCCTACACTAAAAAAGAAATATCTCAAATCAGCAACTTAACTTTAACCTTAAAGAAATAGAAAAAAAGGACAAACTCAATGCCATGCCAGTACAAGGATAGAAATAATAAAGACTAGGACATTTGCAAAGATAGTGGAATAGTGAGGGCGCGCACTGATAGTCTGGGAAAGAATAGTTTAATAAAAGTGGAGTTACTGTAGTCTCAGGGAAAGGCTCAGGGAAAAAATTGCAGAGGAAACTCTTCCGGATCTAGCGGATGTTACATGGAGGACCTACGGGTAGAGCAAGGTCACCCACCACGTGGAAACCCAGCCGCAGAGTCTGCACACCAGCGCTGGAAGGGGAGGTGAGAAAAAAACCTCAGTAGCCCTAGATGTTGGCAGGGAAACAGCAGAAAGAGCCTAGAGGGAATAAGGCTTGAAGCCCCACTGGGGAAAGCTCACCAGGCTGACTGGAGGAGAGAAAAAAATGAATAAATAAGGGGAACCAGCACAGACACGAATCTCTCTCTCCACTCACTTTACAAAGCCGAGCAAGACAAATAGGTGCCATTTTGGACATACATAAAGCAGGGCCTACCATCAGCCAAGCAGAAAAACCTGACTGTGGTGGGGAGAAATAACAGATTAAGACCTAGTGAAGGTGTGGAGCTAATGAACTGAGACTGTGAAAATCTGAGGGTAGGCGAGAGAACTCACAGAGTACACATACTTGGTAACCTTGGCAACCCGGTGGGAGACTGCAGAGAAATTTGAGACCACACTGAGGGCTGCATAAACCCTTTGTGTGGTCCTTGGGGTAGAGCAGACAAATACCCACACGGGACAGAATTCATACATCCACAAACCTCAATTCCGCTCAGCTGTGCGGAATTAATTCCTTTCTGAGTCAAAAAAAGAGAGAGAGAGAGAGAGAGATAACAACCTGGGTGAGTCACCCTTGGCATACTGAAGAACCAAACAGAGCTCTCTGGCCATCAGCCAACACAGCCTCTAAGGATCCATCAAAAGCAGACAGTCCACTTAATCTAGAGTCATAGTATAACGAGAAAAACCACTACAGCGAATAAACCAAATAATATCTCCACAAGGCCAAGCAACAAACACAGACACCAAGGAAACAAGAACAAGGAAGACACTATGACGCCCCCAAATGAACAAGACACACCAATTCAAGATTATGAAGATGATGAGATAGAAGAAATGCAAGAAATGGATCTCAAAAAATTGGTAAGAACAATAAGAAGTTCTCAAAAACAAATTCTTGAACTACAGAAATCCTTAGTGGACAGGATAGAAAATACCTTTCGAAAATGAATATTAAAGAGGAATCAAAATGAAACGAAGCAGCTAGTAGAACATGAAACTGTGATAGTGAAGAGAAATCATAGTGAAATGAAGAATTCAATAGATCAAATGACAAACACATTAGAGAGCCTTAAAAACAGAATGAGTGAAGCAGAAGAGAGAATATCGGACTTAGAAGACAGAGCACAGGAAAATATACAGTCAAACCAAAGAAAAGAACAGGAAATTAGAAATATAAAAAGTATTGTCAGGAATCTACAGGATGCTATTAAAAAAAACCCCAACATCCAGGTTCTAGGAGTTCCTGAAGGCATGGATAGGGAGAAAGGATTAGAAGGCCTTTTTAGTGAGAAACTAGCAGAAAATTTCCCGGGTTTGGAGAAGGACAGAGACATCCTAGTACAGGAAGCTCATAGAAGCCCTAATAAACATGACCAAAAGAGATCCTCACCACGACACGTTGTAATTAAACTCACCACAGTGAAACATAAAGAAAAGATCCTAAAATGTTCAAGAGAGAAACGTCAGATTACTCTCAGAGGATCTCAAATTAGACTCACAGATGACTTCTCATCAGAAACCGTAAAGGCCAGGAGGGAATGGCGAGATATAGCCCAGGTAATAAGAGAGAAAAACTGCCAGCCCAGAATATTATATCCTGGAAAGCTCACATTTGTGAATGAAGGTGAAATAAAGACCTTTCATAGCAAACAGAAATTGAAAGAATTTGTCACCACACATCCAGCCCTGCAAAAGATGCTTAAAGATGTGTTACACACAGAAACACAGAAACACGGCCATCAATATGAAAGAAGGTAAAAGAAGAAAACCTCCCAGTAAAAGATCATAGGAAGCTCAAAGCATATACTAGAAAATATCTTTGGGAAAATGGCAGGGCAAAGTTACTACTTATCAATAGTCACATGTAATGTTAATGGAATCAACTCTACAGATAAAAGGCATAGACTGGCTGAATGGATTAAGGCAGAAAACCCATCTATTTGCTGCTTACAAGAAACACATCTTTCCAACAAAGATGCATGCAGACTGAAAGTGAAAGGTTGGAAAAAGATAATCCATGCCAACAGAAACCAAAAAAAAGGCAGGTGTAGCCATATTAATATCAGAAAAAAATTAACTTTAACAAAAAAACTGTTAAGAGAGACAAACAGGGGCACTATATAAAGATTAGGGGTTCAATTCAACAGGAAGATGTAACTATTATAAATGTATATGCACCTAATTACAGGGCACTGGTTTATTTAAAAGATATGCTAAGGGATTTAAAGGGAGACTTAGACTCCAATACAATAATATTGAGGGACTTCAATACTCAACTCTCAGAAATAGACAGATCAAATGGACAGAAGACCAAAGGAAACAGCAGATTTAATCGACAATATAGACCAAATGGATCTAACAGATATCTACAGAACTTTCAATCCTACATTTAAAGATTTTGCATTCTTCTCAGCAGTGCATGGAACCTTCTCAAGGATTGACCACATACTAGACAATAAAGGAAGTCTTAGAAAATTTAAAAGAATTAGAATCATACCATGCAGCTTTTCAGAACACAGCGGAATGAAAGTGGAAATTAGCAACTCTGGAAAGCCTAGAGAGCATGCAAATACATGGAGACTGAACAACGTGCTCCTGAGTGAACACTGGGTCATAGAAGAAATCAAAAGAGAAATCAAAACTTTCTGGAACCAGACATTTAAAGAAGAACTAAATCCAATTCATCTCAAACTATTCATAACAATCTTAAAAGAGGGAACCCTCCCAAATACTTTCTATGAAGCCAACATCACCTTAATTCCTAAGCCGGAAAAAGATGCAGCATTGAAAGAAAATTACAGACCAATATCCCTGATGAACACAGATGTAAAAATCCTCAATAAAATTATGCCCAATAGAATGCAACAACACATCAGAAAGATCATCCAACCAGACCAAGTGGGCTTTATCCCTGATATGTAGGGATGGTTCAGTGTTTGCAAATCAATCAATGTGATACACCACATTAACAGAATACAGAAGAAAAACCATAGGATTATCTCAACATATGTAGAGAAAGCAATCGATAAACTACAACACCCTTTCATGATGAAAACTCTAAGCAAACTGGGTATGGAAGGAACATTCCTCAATACAATCAAAGCAATTTATGAAAAACCCACAGCCAACATCCTATTGAATGGGGAAAAGTTGGAAGCATTTCCACTGAGATCTGGTACCAGACAGGGATGCCCACTCTCACCACAGCTATTCAATACAGTTCTGGAAGTTCTAGCCAGAGCTATTAGGCAAGAAAAACAAATTAACGGGATACAAATTGGGAAGGAAGAAGTCAAACTATCACTCTTTGCAGATGATATGATTCTTTATTTAGGGGACCCAAAGAACTCTACTAAGAGACTATTGGAACTCATAGAAGAGTTTGGCAAAGTAGCAGGATATAAAATCAATGCACAAAAATCAACAGCCTTTGTATACACAGGCAATGCCACGGCTGACAAAGAACTGCGAAGATCAATCCCATTCACAATAGCCACAAAGACAATCAAATACCTTGGAATAAACTTAACCAAGGACGTTAAAGATCTCTGCGATGAAAATTACAAAATCTTAAAGAAAGAAATAGAAGAGGATACCAAAAAATGGAAAAATCTTCCATGCTCATGGATTGGAAGAATCAATATCATCAAAATGTCCATTCTCCCAAAAGCAATTTATATATTCAATGCAATACCAATCAAGATAAAAGACCTTCTTCTCAGATCTGGAAAAAATGATGCTGAAATTCATATGGAGACACAGGAGACCTAGAATAGCTAAAGCAATATTGTACAACAAAAACAAATCCGGAGACATCACAATACCAGATTTCAGGAATACTACAGGGCAGTTGACTGAAAAGTGATCGCTGTTAAATATAAGAGTGGGAATAAGAGAGGGAAGAGATGTGCAATTCGGGACATGCTCAAGCTGACTTACCTCAAATGGTAGAGTTAGAAACATACCAGGGGATTCCAATTCAATCCCATCAAGGTGGCATGTACCAATGCCATCTCACTAGTCCCAGTGATCAATTTCTGTTCACAATTGATCATCATGATAGGACTAAGAAGCAAAGGGATCACACAAACAAGAATAATGTCTGAAAATACTAGATGATAGAATAAAAAAGGGAGAGAACGAGCCAACATGGGAAGTGAGATACACAGCAGACCCATAGAATGGCAGATGTCCTAAACAGCACTCTGGCCTCAGAATCAGCCCTTAAGGCATGCGAATCCGGCTGAAAAGCCCATGAGAGTATTTCAGGCATGGAAAGCCAAGACACTCTGGGGAAAAAAAAACCTAAATGAAAGATCTCTGTGAGTGAGATCCCAGTGGAAAGAACGGGTTATCAAAGAAGGAGGTACCTTTCTCTGAAGGGAGGAGAGAACTTCCACTTTGACTACGTCCTTGCCTAAATATGATCAGAGTCAGTGAACTCAAAAGGCCTCCATAGCCTTCGCAACTCATGACAAGAGCCTAGGGTGATTACTGATGCCATAAACAAGAGTGTCAAATTGTTAAGTCAACAACATGAATCACTGTGCACTTACTCCTCATGTAGGATCTTTGTCCTTAGTGTGCTGTACATTGAGATTTAATGCTATAACGAGTACTCAAACAGTATATTTCACTTTGTGTTTCTATGGGGGTGCAAACTGTTGAAATCTTTACTTAATGTATACTAAACTGATCTCCTGTATATAAAGAGAATCTAAAATGAATCTTGATGTGAATGGAAGGGGAGAGGGAGTGGGAAAGGGGAGGGTTGCGGGTGGGAGGGATGTTATGGGGGGAAGCCATTGTAATCCATAAGCTGTACTTTGGAAATTTATATATAAAAGTTAAAAAGAAACAGCATGGTACTAGTACAGAAAAAGATGGATAGACCAATGGAATAGAATAGAAACAAGAAATCAATCCAAACATCAACAGCCAACTTACATTTGATCAAGAATCCAAAACCAATTCCTGAAGCATGGACAGTCTATTCAGTAAATGGTGCTGGGAAAACTGGAAGTCCACGTGCAGAATCATAAGCAAGACACCTACCTTTCACCTTACACAAAAATTCACTCAACATGGATTAAAGACTTAAATCTACGACCAGACACCAACAAATTACTAGAGAACATTGGAGAAACCCTGCAAGATAGAGGTACTGGCAAAGACTTCTTGGAAAAGGCCCAGGAGGCACAGGTAGTCAAAGCCAAAATTAACATTGGGATTGCATCAAATTGAGAAGTTTCTGTATTGCAAAAGAAACAGTCAGGAAAGTGAAGAGGCAACCGACAGAATGGGAAAAATATTTGCAAACTATGCTACAGATAAAGGAATAATAACAGAATCTACAAAGAGATCAAGAAACGCCACAACAAGTAAACAAAAAACCCACTTAACAGATGGGCCAAGGACCTCCATAGACATTTTTCAAAAGAGGAAATCCACATGAAAAAAGAGTTCAAGATCATTAGCAATCAGGGAAATGCAAATCAAAACTGCAATGAGGTTTCACCTCACTCCAGTTACAATGGCTCACATGCAGAAATCTACCAACAATAGATGCTGGAGAGGATGTGGGGAAAAAGGGACACTAACCCACTGTTGGTGGGAATGCAAACTGGTAAAGCCACTATGGAAGTCAGTCTGGAGATTCCTCAGAAACCTGAATATAACCCTACCATACAACCCAGCTATACCACTCCTTGGAATTTACCCAAAGGAAATGAAATTGGCAAACAAACAAGCTGTCTGCACATTAATGTTTATTGTAGCTCAAATCACAATAGCTAAGACCTGGAACCAACCCAAATGCCCATCAACAGTAGACTGGATAAAGAAATTATGGAACACGTACTCCATAGAATACTATACAGCAGTCAAAAACAATGAAACCCGGTCATTTGCAACAAGATGGAGGAATCTGGAAAACATCATGCTGAGTGAACTAAGCCAGAATCAAAGGGACAAATATCATATATTCTTCCTGATTGGTGACAACTAACCGAGCACCAAAAAGGAAACCTGTTGAAGTGAAATGGACACTATGAGAAACAGTGACTTGATCAGCTCTTGTCCTGACTGTTGATGTACAATGTAATACTCTATCCATTTTAGTATTTTTTTGTTCTAGTACTATTTGTTGAACTGTGTAATTAACACACAATTATTCTTAGGTGTTTAAATTTTAACTGAAAAGAGATCCTTGTTATGAATTTGGAAAACATTACGCTGGGTGAAATAAGCCAGTCACAAAGGGACAAATATCGTATGCTCTCCCTGATCGGTGACAACTAACCAAGCGTGAAAAAGGAAACCTGTTGAAGTGAAATGAACACTGTGAGGAACGGTGACTTCATCAGCCCTTGCCCTGACTGTTGATGAACAACTTAACACGTTATCCCTCTTAGTATTTTTTTTTGTTTGTTCTACTTAATACTTTTGGTTGAATACTATAATCAATTCACAGCTATTCTAAGTGTTGAAACTTAACTGAAAAGTGATCCCTGTTAAGTGTAAGAGTAGGAATAAGAGAGGGAAGAGATGTACAATTTGGGACATACTCAATCGGACTTGCCCCAAATGGTAGAGTTAGAAACATACCAGGGAATTCCAATTTAATCCCATCAAAGTGGCATGTACCAATGCCATCTCACTAGTCCAAGTGATCAATTTCTGCTCAAAATTGATCATAATGATAGGACTAAGAGCCAAACGGATCACATAAACAAGACTAGTGTCTGCTAATACTAACTGATAGACTCAAAAAGGGAGAGAACGATCCAACATGGGAAGCAGGATACACAGCAGACTCATAGAATGGCAGATGTCTTAAACAGCACTCTGGCCTCGGAATCAGCCCTTAAGGCATGGGAATCCGGCTGAAAAGCCCCTGAGAGTATTTCAGGCATGGAAAGCCAAGACACTCTGGGAAAAAAAATGACCTAAATTGTGGGGAGCAACTCGGACTAGACTAAGTTACTGGAATTAAGACTTATTCTATGCATCTGCTCTCCCACAATATGGCACTGGGAGAGGAGTAAACAGCTTCTACGCAGCTGCCTCCAGTTCGCCCTTTAACCTGCAGGAGCTGATCCTGCTCCTGATTGCAGGAGAGCCACGTACTCGGCGTGTGGGTAGCAGAGTTGGGATTGGTGGAAGAGGACTATAAAGGAGGAGAGAGACAACATGCACCAGGAGCACCTGAGGAACATCTGAGCAGCCCCCGAGAGAGCCAGCCGGCGGTGTGCCGCTCCCCCGCGGAAGTGGAGAAAGTGGCAGGGGGGCCCGCCCCTCCACGGAGGTGGAAGGACGGCAGCCAACCCGGGAAGAACCAGCAGCAAACCCGGGAAGGGCCGAGCAGACAAAAGAACAGCGCAGGGTCTAGCGTCATTCCTCCGCAAAGAGGGGAGCGACACTAAATGAAAGATCTCTGCGGGTAAGAACCCAGTGGAAAGAACAGGTCATCAAAGAAGGAGGTACCTTTCTCTGAAGGGAGGAGAGAACTTCCACTCTGACTACGTCCTTGTCTAAATATGATCAGAGTCAGTGAACTCAAAAGGCCTCCATAGCCTTCGCAACTCATGACAAGAGCCTAGGGTGATTACTGATGCCATAAACAAGAGTGTCAAATTGTTAAGTCAACAACAGGAGTCACTGTGCACTTACTCCTCATGTAGGATCTCTGTCCTTAATGTGCTGTACATTGTGATTTAATGCTATAACTAGTACTCAAACAGTATTTTTCACTTTGTGTTTCTATGTGGGTGCAAACTGTTGAAGTCTTTACTTAATATATGCTAAAATGATCTTCTGTATATAAAGAGAATCTAAAATGAATCTTGATGTTTATGGAAGGGGAGAGGGAGCGGGAAAGGGGAGGGTTGCGGGTGGGAGGGATGTTATGGGGGGAAGACATTGTAATGCATAATCTGCAATTTGGAAATTTATATTCATTAAATAAAAGTAAAAAAAATTTCTGGAAGTAAATGAGGATAACATCATAACATATCAAAACTTATGGGATACGGCAAAAGCAATGTTGAGAGGAAAGTTTAGAGCAATAGGTGCCTACATCCAGAAATTGGAAAGGCACCAAATAAATGAGCTTTCAACGCATCTCAAGGTTCTAGAAACTGCAGCAAACCAGACACAAATCTATTAGAACAAGAGAAATAATTACAATCAGAGAAGAAATCAATAGGATTGAATAAAAAAAAATTACAAAAAAATCAGCCAAGCGAAGAGCTGTTTTTTAAAAAAAAATTAATAAAATTGACACACCATTGATTCAACTAACTAAAAAAAGAAAAGAACCAAATCAAAATCAGAGATGGGATAGGAAATGTAATAACAGACAACACAGAAATAAAAAGAATCATCAGAAATTACTACAAAGAATTGTATGCCAGCAAACAGGGAAATCTATCAGAAATGGATAGATTCCTGGACACATGCGATCCATCTAACTTGAACCATGAAGACATAGAAAACCTAAACAGACCCATAACTGATACAGAAATTGAAACAGTAATAAAAGACCTCCTAACAAAGAAAAACGCAGGACCAGATGGATTCACTGCTGAATTCTACCAGACATTTAAAGAAGAACTAACTCCATTTATTCTCAAACTATTCAGAACAATCTAAAAAGATGGAATACTCCCAAATTCTTTCTATGAAGCTAGGATCACCTTAATCCCTAAGCCTGAAAAAGATGCATCATTGAAAGAAAATTACAGACCAATATCCCTGATGAACACAGATGTAAAAATCCTCAATAAAATTCTGGCTAATAGAATAGAACACATCAGAAAGATCATCCACCCAGAACAAGTGGGCTTTATCCCTGATATGTAGGGATGGTTCAGTGTTTGCAAATCAATCAATGTGATACACCACATTAACAAACTGCAGAAGAAAAACCATAGGATTATCTCAACATATGTAGAGAAAGCAATCGATAAACTACAACACCCTTTCATGATGAAAACTCTAAGCAAACTGGGTATGGAAGGAACATTCCTCAATACAATCAAAGCAATTTATGAAAAACCCACAGCCAACATCCTATTGAATGGGGAAAAGTTGGAAGCATTTCCACTGAGATCTGGTACCAGACAGGGATGCCCACTCTCACCACAGCTATTCAATACAGTTCTGGAAGTTCTAGCCAGAGCTATTAGGCAAGAAAAACAAATTAACGGGATACAAATTGGGAAGGAAGAAGTCAAACTATCACTCTTTGCAGATGATATGATTCTTTATTTAGGGGACCCAAAGAACTCTACTAAGAGACTATTGGAACTCATAGAAGAGTTTGGCAAAGTAGCAGGATATAAAATCAATGCATAAAAATCAACGGCCTTTGTATACACAGGCAATGCCATGGCTGACAAAGAACTGCTAAAATCAATCCCATTCACATTAGACACAAAAACAGTCAAATGCCTTGAAATACACATAACGAAGGATGTTAAAGATCTCTGTGATGAGAATTACAAAATCTTAAAGAAAGAAATAGAAGAGGATACCAAAAAATGGAAAAATCTTCCACGCTCATGGATTGGAAGAATCAACATCATCAAAATGTCCATTCTCCCAAAAGCAATTTATAGATTCAATGTGATGCCAATCAAGATACCAAAGACCTTCTTCTCAGATCTGGAAAAAATGATGCTGAAATTCATATGGAGGCACAAGAGACCTCGAATAGCTAAAGCAATATTGTACAACAAAAACAAAGCTGGAGACATCACGATACCAGATTTCAGGACATACTACAGGGCAGTTGTTATCAAAACAGCATGGTACTGGTACAGAAACAGATGGATAGACCAATGGAATAGAATTGAAACACCAGAAATCAACCCAAACATCAACAGCCAGCTTATATTTGATCAAGGATCTAAAACCAATTCCTGGAGCAAGGACAGTCTGTTCAATAAATGGTGCTGGGAAAACTGGATTTCCATGTGCGGAAGCATGAAGGAAGAACTCTACCTTACACCTTACACAAAAATCCACTCAACATGGATTAAAGACCTAAATCTACGACCTGACACCAACAAATTACTAGAGAACATTGGAGAAACCCTGCAAGATAGAGGTACTGGCAAAGACTTCTTGGAAAAGGCCCAGGAGGCACAGGTAGTCAAAGCCAAAATTAACATTGGGATTGCATCAAATTGAGAAGTTTCTGTATTGCAAAAGAAACAGTCAGGAAAGTGAAGAGGCAACCGACAGAATGGGAAAAAATATTTGCAAACTATGCTACAGATAAAGGAATAATAACCAGAATCTACAAAGAGATCAAGAAACGCCACAACAAGTAAACAAAAAACCCACTTAACAGATGGGCCAAGGACCTCCATAGATATTTTTCGAAAGAGGAAATCCACATGAAAAAAGAGTTCAAGATCATTAGCAATCAGGGAAATGCAAATCAAAACCGCAATGAGGTTTCACCTCACTCCAGTTACAATGGCTCACATGCAGAAATCTACCAACAATAGATGCTGGAGAGGATGTGGGGAAAAAGGGACACTAACCCACTGTTGGTGGGAATGCAAACTGGTAAAGCCACTATGGAAGTCAGTCTGGAGATTCCTCAGAAACCTGAATATAACCCTACCATTCAACCCAGCCATCCCACTCCTTGGAATTTACCCAAAGGAAATGAAATTGGCAAACAAACAAGCTGTCTGCACATTAATGTTTATTGCAGCTCAATTCACAATAGCTAAGACCTGGAATCAACCTAAATGCCCATCAACAGTGGACTGCATAAAGAAATTATGGGATATGCACACATTAGAATACTATACAGCAGTAAAAAAATGAAATCCCGTCATTTGCAACAAAATGGAGGAATCTGGAAAATATCATGCTGAGTGAACTAAGCCAGAATCAAAGGGACAAATATCATATATTCTCCCTGATAGGGGACAACTAATCGAGCACCAAAATGGAAATCTGTTGAAGTGAAATGGACACTATGAGAAACAGTGACTTGATCAGCCCTTGCCCTGACTGTTGATGAACAACTTAATACTTTATCCTTTTTAGTATTTTTTTTGGTTATTCTGCTTAATACTATTGGTTGAATTCTGTAATGAATACAGAGTTATTCTTTTTTTTGACAGGCAGAGTGGATAGTGAGAGAGAGAGACAGAGAGAAAGGTCTTCCCTTTGCCGTTGGTTCACCCTCCAGTGGCCGCCACGGCTGGCACGCTGCGGCTGGCGCACTGCACTGATCCGAAGGCAGGAGCCAGGTGCTTCTCCTGGTCTCCCATGGGGTGCAGGGCCCAAGGACTTTGGCTGTCCTCCACTGCCTTCCCGAGCCACAACAGAGAGCTGTCCTGGAAGAGGGTCAACAGGAACAGAAATTGGCGCCCCGACCAGGACTAGAACCTGTTGTGCCAGAGCCACTAGTTGGAGGATCAGCCTATTGAACCACGGCTCTGTCCCACAGTTATTCTTAAGTGTTGAAACTTAACTGAAAATTGATCACTGTTAAATATAAGAGTGGGAATAAGAGAGGGAAGAGATGTACAATTTGGGACATACTCAATCGGACTTGCCCCAAATGGTAGAGTTAGAAACATACCAGGGAATTCCAATTTAATCCCATCAAAGTTGCATGTACCAATGCCATCTCACTAGTCCAAATGATAAATTTCTGTTCACAATTGATCATAATGATAGGACTAAGAGTCAAAGGAATCACATAAACAAGACTAGTGTCTGCTAATACTAACCGATAGAATAAAAAAAAAAGGGGAGAGAACGATCCAACATGGGAAGCAGGATACACAGCAGACTCATAGAATGGCAGATGTCCTAAACAGCACACTGGCCTCAGAATCAGCCCTTAAGACCTTGTCTAAATATGATCAGAATCAGTGAACTCAAAAGGCCTCCATAGCCTTCGCAACTCATGACAAGAGCCTAGGGTGATTACTGATGCCATAAACAAGAGTGTCAAATTGTTAAGTCAACAACAGGAGTCACTGTGCACTTACTCCCCATGTAGGATCTCTGTCCTTAATGTGTTGTACAATGTGAATTAATGCTATAACCAGTACTCAAACAGTATTTTAAACTTTGTGTTTCTGTGTGGGTGAGACACTCTTGTTTATGGCATAGTCAAAGTAGAAGTTCTCTCCTCCCTTCAGAGAATGGTACCTCCTTCTTTGATGACCTCTTCTTTCCACTGCGATCTCACTCGCAGAGATCTTTCATTTAGTTTCTTTTTTTGCCAGAGTGTCTTGGCTTTCAATGCCTAATGTACTCTCCTGGGCTTTTCAGCTGGATCCGAATGCCTTAAGGGCTGATTCTGAGGCCAGAGTGCTGTTTAGGACATCTGCCATTCTATGAGTCTGCTGTGTATCCTGCTTCCCAGGTTGGATCGTTCTCTCCCTTTTTAATTCTATTAGTTAGTATTAGCAGACACTAGTCTTGCTTATGTGATCCCTTTGACACTTAATCCTATCAGAATGACCAATTGTGAATTGAAACTGATCACTTTGACTGGTGATATGGCATTGGTACCTGCAACCTTGATGGGATTGAATTGGAATCCCCTGGTATGTTTCTAACTCTACCATTTGGGGCACAATTGATCATAATGATAGGATTAAGTGTCAAACGGATCACATAAAGAAGACTAGTGTCTACTAATACTAACTAATTGAATTAAAAATGAGAAAACAATCCAACATGGGAAGCGGGATACACAGCAGACTCATAGAATGGCAGATGTCCTAAACAGCACTCTGGACTCAGAATCAGCCCTTAAGGCATTCAAATCTGGCTAAAAAGCCCGTGAGAACATTTCAGGCTTGGAAAGCCAAGACACACTGGAAAAAAAAAAGACCTAAATGAAAGATCTCTGCGAGTGAGATCCCAGTAGAAAGAACAGGCCATCAAAGAAGGAGGCACCTTTCTCTGAAAGGAGGATAGAACTTGCACTTTGACTATGACATTGTCTAAATAAGATCGGAGTTGGTGAACTCAAAGGCTTCCATAGCTTTGGCAACTCATGACAAGAGCCTAGGGTGATTACTGATGCCATAAACAAGAGTGTCAATTGTTAAGTCAACAACAGGAGTCACTGTGCACTTACTCCCCATGTAGGATCTCTGCCCTTAATGTATTGTACAACGTAAATTAATTGTATAACTAATACTCAAACAGTACTTTACGCTTTGTGTTTCGGTGTGCGTGTGAACTGTTGAAATCTTTACTTAATCTATACTAAATTGATCTTCTGTATATAAAGATAATTGAAAAATCAATCTTGATGTGAATGGAGTGGGAGATGGAGTGAGAGATGGGAGGGTTGCAGAAGGGAGGGAAATTATGGGGGGGGAGCCACTGTAATTCAAAGCTGTGCTTTGGAAATTTATATTTATTAAGTAAAAGTTAAAAATACGCTTCACTATGCGTAACACATTTCTACAGTGAACATGTGTTGTTTTGGTAATTGGGACCAAGATTTTCTCTCAAGGTTTCTAGAAGGAAAGGGATTCTCATTTCTGTCTTATGGAGAGATGAGGGGACATCTTTTTGTATTTACTCATACCTTAGCCCATCTATTAACCTTTTGGATTCTCTGACAAGGTGCCAGGTTCCATTTTCTACTGTAAGATGTACTCATTCATGTATACCATTTCATAAAACCCCAGCCTAAGGCAGAGCATGCTTTCTAAACTTCCTCAAAAAAGTCCTTTTATCCCCCTTTCCCTACTCCATGAACATCTATCCTCCAGATTCACTCAAATTAACATCCTTCAGGTTGGCTACTTCTTCATCTCAAAAGTTTTTTCATTCATGGTAGTGTCCGCATAAAAGGGTTGCCTGGTCTTCTTCTCATGTATTTGCCCACTTGACTCCCCTAAGACCTATGGAATAGTCATGCTATTTACCAGAAAGAGGATAACTAAAGAGTTACCTAAAGAGTCTGCCTGATTTCAGGCATGGGAAACCAAGACACTGTGGCAAAAAAAATGTTCTACATGAAAGATCTCAGTGAGTGAGACCCCAGTGAAGAGAAGTGGCCATCAAAGGAGGAGGTACTTTTCTCTGAAGGGAGGAGAGGACTTCCAGTTTGTTAAATACTGATGGAGATAATGGATTCAATAGGCTTCCATAGCCTTTACATCTCATGGCAAGAGGCTCTGGTGATCACTGACATCATACATAAAAGTGTTAATTGTTAAATTAACAACAGGAGTCACTGTGCACTTACTTCCCATGCAGGACCTCTGTCCTCAATAAGTTATATTATGAGAATTAACTGTAAAACTTGTTCCCTTGTATGTGTGTGTGTGTGTGTGTGCAAATTGTTGAAATATTTACTTAGTATAGAGTCAGTCTTCTGTGTACAAAGTTAATTGAAAATGAATTTTAATGGAGAATGGGATTGGGAGTGGGGGAGAGAGGAGGAGGTGGGATGAGGTGGAGGTGGGAAGGCAGTTATGTTGGAAAGAATCACTATATTCCTAAAGTTGTACTTATGAAATTTGTACTCATTAAATAAAAAGTTTCTTTGGGAAAAATTTTTCAAAAATGTAGTATAGATTAAAAAAAAGTCTACCTGATTTTGGTTGTTATTTCACACCAACTTTCTTTGGCCTGATCGGTTTCAGATGGGTGTCTTTTTCTGGGTTTTTTATTCTTGCCTTGCCTTTCTTTGCCTTTGGGATTCCCATGGAGAGTGGAAGCTATATTAAAACACTATCTGCTCAAAATGACATCATCAAGCCAGTTTTGCCTTTCTCATAGCCATAAAACTGTATTTCCCCCAGCTCTTACATGTCCCCATCACGTGTCCCAATAACAGAGGGGAACCTCTGAGCTGTATGTTACCCTCCATGTTAAACCCATTGATTCTCAGTGTCACACTCAGAAAACTACAGAGTGTGGAACAAATCTGCACAGCAGCCTGTTTTCATGTGGCCCTTGAGCTAAATATATTTTTTACATTTTTAATGCTTAACAATATAAAAAGAAGTAAAGATACAACATATAAATTTTCGAGTTTGAAAATAGAGTGTTCTTAGAGCATAGCCACACGTATTAGATTATATATTTGTCTGTGTCTACTTTTGCACTTCAGTGGTGGGATTGAGTAAGTATGATCAGACTTTATGGTCTGTGAAGCCTAAAATATTCCAAATCTGTCCCTTCACGGAAAAGTTTGTCAATGCCTGCTGTATTTCATGCCCATCTACTAATTGCTAGTGTTTTCCCAAAGTTCTGTACTTGGAAAAATCCAAGACCATTGACATAAATGAGAAGAGAAATCTGTACCATAAAGCAATAGGGAAGGGTGTAGCAAACTAAAGAGCATATGTTTATCTAGACTTGACAAGCAGAATTTACAATTGTTCATGATGCAGAGCCCTCTTTGCAAAGTTTTCTAATTTTTTAAGAAAAGATAAATACAAATTTTATGTCAACTTTCCAGATTTTTATATGTTGGCAACACTGCTCAGGTAAAAAATATCTGCCAACTACTAGTTTACAACTCCTGTTTTAGGACTCTGAACATGAAAGGAGCCAGTTCAGATTGTACATCAGAGGCACTTATTCCTATATTCTTGCAAACCAGAGATGTCAGTAAAGAAAAACAGCTCATTAAAATTGCCTGCTCTACTGCAGATGTTACAGTGGTTAACCATGAAGACCAGAAATGGAACTGAGAAGACTCTCTAAAATAAGCTACAAATCAATACAATTCCTATCAAAATATCATTGATATTCCTAAAGAAAATGAAAAAAATCCTAAAATTCATATAGAACTACAAAATCCCCAAATGACCAAAGTAACCTTGTATTGACAAACACACACACACACACACACACACACACGCAGACCACTAGAAGAGAACAGAGTCCTGTAATAAATAAACTCAAACATCTACAGCTGACTTTGATTTGACAAAGATGCCAGGAACACATTCTAGTAAATATTATTGGGAAAACTGGGCATCCATATGCAGAAGAATGAAACTGGAAACTCCTTACACCTCTCAGCATATGCAAATATTAACTTAAAATAATTTAAAGATGTGGGTAACACCTGAAACTATGAAACTACTACAATAAAACAGGGGAAATGCTTTGGAACATTGGAATGGGCAAAGATTTTTTGAATATTACCTCAAAATCACAGACAATAAAAGCAAAACCAGACAAATGAGAATATATCTAACTAAAAACCTTCTGCACAGCCAAGAAAACAATCAACAGAGTGATGAAACAACTTACAGATTGGAGAAGATATTTTCTTTTTTTTAGAGATTTATTTATTTATTTGAAAGAGTTACATAGAGAGGAGGAGAGGCAGAGAGAGAGAGAGAGAGAGAGAGAGAGGTCTTCCATCTGATGGTTCACTCCCCAACTGGCTGCAATGGCCAGAGCTGCTCTGATCCAAAGCCAGGAGCCGGGAGCTTCTTCCAGGTCTCCCATGTGGGTGCAGGGGTCCAAGGACTTGGGCCATCTTCTATTGCTTTCCCAGGCCATAGCAGAGAGCTGGACTGGAAGTGGAGCAGCCGGAACTCGAACCAGTGCCCATATGGGATGCCGGCGCTACATGCCAGGGCATTAACCCACTACACCACAGTGCCGGCCCTGAGAAGATATTTTCAAGTTATATTTATGACAAGGGGTTAATATTCAGAACATATAAAATAACTCAAAGAACTCAATAGTGGAAAATTACTAAATATATGATTTTAAAATGGAAAAAAGATCTGAATAGACATTTCTCCATAGAATACATAAAAATAGCCAATAGGAATATGAAAAATGCTCAACGTCACTAATCATTAGGGAAATACAAATCAACATCACAATGCCATAACATCCCTCTACTGTTAGAATATCTATCTTCGAAAAGACAAAAGATAACAAGTGCTGGCAAGAGTGTGGAAGAAAGGGAACCCTTATACACTGCTGGTAGGAACGTAAATTATTAAATCCATATAGAAAATAGTATGTAGGGTCCTCAAGTCATAAAAATAAAGTTATCACATGATCCACCAATGCCACTACCAGCTACATACACAAAGAAAACAAAATCAATATGCAAAAGAGATATTTGTATTCCCATGTTGATTGTAGTATTATTCACATTAGCCAAGAAAGGGGAATGGATCAAGAAAATGAGGTTAAGGAACACTATTCTCCCAAGAAGAATCTGGAAATCATTATGCTAGGTGAAATAATTCAGACACATAAGTACAAGTAGCACATAATATCATGCACATGCAGAATCTAAAAATGATCTCACAGAGGTTGAGAGTCGAGTGGTGATGACCAGAGGGTGCAGAGGGGAGATGCAGGGAAAAGTTGGTCAACTGGTGCAAAGTTACAGCTTGATAGGAGGAATAAGTTCTGGATATAGTTAATAAAAGTATTTCAAAATAGCTAGATGAGAAAATTTTGAATGTTCTTGCCATAAAGAAATGATAAATGTTTGAAGTAATGAATATGCTTATCACCATGATTTGAACATTACACAATGTATACAATGAATCAAAACATCAAATTATGTCCAATGAATATGTATAATTATTGTTAATCAAAAATAAAATGAAACTTAAAGAAAAATCATTTAAAATGAGGATAAAAGTCTAGCACTTTCCTATGCTTCCTGGTCTTAAGTGACTTCTCTTGTGGTCTTTAATACTAGTAACCAGTATCTTCTTGGAACGCTCCACACTCTTTGGGTTTTCTCCTCCTTCTCTGCCTTTCCTGTTAGCCTGTTTTAATATTTCTT
Organism: Oryctolagus cuniculus; assembly: GCF_051225735.1. Classification (NCBI taxonomy): domain Eukaryota; kingdom Metazoa; phylum Chordata; class Mammalia; order Lagomorpha; family Leporidae; genus Oryctolagus; species Oryctolagus cuniculus. The sequence continues at coordinate 80,175,585 of NC_142888.1, read as the reverse complement.
TCCCAGGCTCCTTTTCTGCTGCTTTATGAGTTTTTTTTTCCTTCCATTAAATTGCACTGTGTTCATCTCCTATTGACAATTTTTCAGCTTCCAGCACATAAACAATCACAAAAATTTCTCTTACTCTGTTCTTGCAGAGTCCTCCAGATTCTATCCAGAGAATGATAGGTTTTAGGAAGAGGTGGAACTCCTAATTAGAGTTCTGGCCTGAGCCATGTGCTACAACTTTCCTAAAGGGCCATGTGCTGAGTCTGTAGCTTCTCTATTAAAGCAATACTTTGTCCTACATTTGGCTATTATTCTTTGAAAATAATTCCATAGGAAATCTCATGAGAGGAAGAACTGACTGACAGCTGTATTTCAGCATTCCCTGGACTTATAGACAAAATGGCACCTAAATACTAGCAAAAATTCGCCCCTATTCCTGACAAAAACCTCTCTTGGTCCTTTCAGGTTGTTCTATCCCAGGTTCCATGACTCACTCCTCTTCTTGTGCTCACCCCTTAAATGCTGCCATGACATGACTTTCTTTCCTTGGCTCTTTCTCTGTGCTCTATACTCTCTTCCTTTACCATCTCAACCAGTCCTATGACCTTAAATACAATATACAAGTTGAGGAATGCAACATATTTATCTCTAATCTAGATCTCTTTTGAGCTTCATACCCAAAGATCCATTTTAAATGCAACATGTCTCAAATAAATTATCCTTACTTACTTCCCCCCAACTTTCTCCTGTATACTCCTTCATGTATTGTGGCACTACCCCACAACTTACCTAAGGCATAAACCTGGGAGTGGTCAACTCAGATTCTTTTCCCTGCCTTCCCCCCACAATTGCTCACTTCTCATGTCCTGTGAATACTACCTCTTAATTATCTCTGAAATCCATTATTTCTTCTTTACCCCCATTGCTAATACTTGCCTAGTTCAAGAATTCATTATTACTTATTGAAAAAGAAAAAAGGAGAAATGGCTATGGTAACAATATACTTCAAGTCTGACTCCTTTCAATCCATCCTCCAGGCTTGCTGCCTGAGTGATTTGTCTAAAATGCAAAGCTGACTATGTCCCTCTCCTGCTTAAAATTGTTTATAACTCTCCAGAGGATCAAGTTCAAATCCTTGTGTGTGGCAGGTAAGACTCTCTGTAACATGTCACTGTTCTACCTGCCCTGCTTCATCTTTGGACACTCTTGTTCAAATACACCCAATCCCAGTCCTCCTGGGTATCTTACATTCCCCAATCTCAAACACAGTGTGCTGTTTCTAACTTTTGTGTCTATGCCTGAAATTTCTTTATGTATAACCCCCTACAAATGTTGTAGTACATCTTGTCAGCTCTTTGCTGGGTGATAAGCCAGCTAACAACTGATAGACATACTGAGATATGAGATATGGGGTGGCTACTTCTTGTCATATGAAAGAATAATACTAGTAATAGCCAAGATTAATACAGTGCTTACCATAAGAGAAGCATTCTTCTAAGTGTTTTCTTATAAAAACTCATTTAATTCTCACAATAGCATTATGATACAGGGATTTTTATCATATCCATTTAATAAATAAGCATACTGAATCACAATCACACAGCTTGTAAGTGGTAGAGCAAATTCAAATCCAGGCATTCTGACTACAGAATATGTGCTCCTATTAATTGTTGCTCCTCTTGCTGTTATATTGCCTTCACTTGCATCACTACATTATGGAAGACAATATAGTATAGCTGCTAAGAGTATGGGCTCTTTAGAATAAATTTGTTTCAAATCAAACTTTGCTGCTTTCGAGCTGTGTGACCTTGACAAAGCAAATTAACCTCTCTGATTCTTTATTCTTAGAATAAAATTGCTAAATTCTAAAACTTTAATAATTGGAAATTGGGAAAAATACTTAATACATTACACAAGATGACAAAAAGTACTATTTATGCTTAAGCACAAGGAAAACAAAAGTATTTTAAAATAACTTAATGATACTGAAGTACATATCATTGTACTATTTAACACCATCACAGAGTTTGTAGTCTCTGCATGCTTTTTGAGAATGAATGATAAAAGGCAAACATCTTGGTGTCATGAAAAGTTTTGATCTCAAAGACCTCCTTGTGCTTAGGCAACAGGGATATGGCCATAGTCAAGCACCACCCTGCTCAAGGAATAACTTAGCTGAAGCTCTCTGAGCAACTTCTATGATTCAAAGCTTCCTCCATCTAAAATGGAGATAGTTGTTGCCAGGATTAAACAAGATAAACAATATGTGGGCCGGAGCCGTGGCTCACTAGGCCAATCCTCCACCTGCGGCACCAGCACCCCGGGTTCTAGTCCCAGTTGGGGCACCGGTTCTGTCCCAGTTGCTTCTCTTCCAGTCCAGCTCTCTGCTGTGGCCCGGGAAGGCAGTGGAGGATGGTCCAAGTCCTTAGGCACTGCACCCGCATGGGAGACCAGGAGGAAGCACCTGGTTCCTGGCTTCAGATCAGTGCAGGGCGCCTGCCGTGTTGACCATTTTGGGGGTGAACCAACGGAAGGAAGACCTTTCTCTCTGTCTGTCTGTCTCTCTCTCTCACTGTCTAACTCTGCCTGTCCAAAAAAAATATGTGTTACCTGTTTAGTACTGTACCTGGTATGTTTCATAAATGCTACCACTATTGGCTGTTGTAGCTAATAAAAGCAATAGCTCTCCAAACATGAGGACTTCAGATATTAAAGTGAAAGAAGTTTAGCAAAGTAATTTTTTTAAAGTTAAACTGGGTAAGTCTTTATTGTGATTGAGTAGGAAAACATCCTGCTTTATAGACATACACACTGATCTTACATAGAGGGGGAAGAAAGACCATTATATGCAAAGAAGTCAAACACAAAGAATTATTATACATGAAGCCTCACAACAGGTCATCTAATTAGTGACAAAAGGATTGCTGTAGGAGATGACCTGCTGTGAGAGCCAGTCCCAGCAGATCCAACAAAGAGATAATCAGAAATCCAGAAAAAGAAAATGTAAAAATGACAGAAAGTTAAAAGGAAGAAATCATAATGAAATAGTACCACAAAATTCAAGAACTGAAGAGGGACAAGCACTTAACCTAGAAGTTAATACACTCACATCAAACAAAAGAGTATTTCTGTTCTTTTTTTTTTCTTTTTTCTTCATACTATTCAGTGAATCCTCTACTTAGCGTAGGGTTAATCCTATGAGTATAAAATCAACTGAAAACTGACCTTTGTAAAAAATAAGAATGGGAAAACGAGAGGAAGAGGGTGATTGAGGAGGAAGAAGGGTCGGAGTATGGATAGGAGGGAGGCGGGGGGGGGGGGGAGAATCACCAGGTTGCCAAATTTGCATATATTAAATACATGAAGTTTGTATTCCTTAAATAAAAGTTTTAAAAATTAAAAAAAGAGGGGCTGGCACTGTGTAGTAGCAGATAAAGCTGCCGCTTGCAGTGCCGGCATCCCATATGGGCGCCGGTTTGAGTCCCAGCTGCTCCACTTCCTATCCAGCTCTCTGGAATGGCCTGGGAAAGCAGTAGAAGATGGCTCAAATCCTTGGTCCCCTGCACCCACATGGGAGACCCGGAAGACACTCCTGGCTCCTGGCTTTGGATCGGCTCAGCTCCAGCCACTGCAGCCAACTGGGGAGTAAAGCATCGGATGGAAGACCTTTCTCTCTCTCTCTCTCTCTCTCTCTCTGCCTCTCAGTCTCTCTCTGTGTAACTCTTTCAAATAAATAAATACATCTTTTTTAAAAAGGATATTGTTTTAAAAAATTTTAAAAAGAGTGCTTGGGTTTAATACTGGCTCCTCTCCTGACTCCAGCTTCCTGCTAATGTAGACCCTGGGAGGCAGCAGCAATGGCTCACTTGACTGGGCTCCTGCCACCTACATGTGAGACCTGGATTGAGTTCTCAGATCCAGCCTTCAGTCCCAGCTGAGGGGCCACTACCAGCATTTGTGGAGTTAGCCAGCAGATAGGAACGCTCTTGCTTGCATATACTCTCTCTCAGTCCTGTGTGTGTGTATGTGTGTGTGTGTGTCTGACTCTTGAATAAATAGAATTTATTCATTAAATTAAGAACTGAAAGAAGTAAGTATTTAGGTTAACAGGTCACTAAATGCCCAATGGAATAAATGAAAAAAGGTACATAGCATAGGATATCATTATGAACATTCAAAACCCTGGGAATACAAAAACTATTAACCTCCAGCTAACAAAGGATAATTTTTAAAAAAAATTCTCAACAGCAACATTGGAAACAAGGAGACAACAGAGCATTACCTTCGGACTCTGAAGAAACTCTTGGAGATCCAATATATAATTTTTATCCAAGTAAATTGGTTATCAAATGTAAAGATAGACACTTTCATTCATGTAAGGACTCAAAATTACCTCCCCCTTATCCTTTCTCAGAATACCACTAAAAGATGCAGTCCACTAAAATAAAATCATAAATCTGGAAAGTATGGTATGGATAAGAGAAATAAAATTGTCAGGAAGACAAGTTAAGGTAAAGGTCAGGATTCAATTAGTAGAACCAATGGTGCATTAATAAACAACATTCTCAATGCTGTATGTTTACTGCTGATTTAGACTCAAATAATCACTTTAAGTTTCCAAGCATAAGATATTAAGCAGTTCCAATTGGAACAGAAAGATTCAAGGGTCAATGATGGGAACTTGACATTATGGCATAGCGGGTACAGTTGCCGCCTGTTTGAAGGGCATGCAAGAGAGATCAATCTCTTTTTAATCTATTTATTTTATTTGAAAGACAGAATTTCAGAGAGGCAGGAGTGGGGGGGAGAGGTCTTCCATCCACTGGTTCTCTCCCCAAATGGCCTCAAGGGCCGCAGCTGGGCCAATCCAAAGCCAGGAGCCAGGAGCTTCTTCCTGGTCTCCCATGTGGGTGCAGGGGCCCAAGCACCTGGCCATCTTCCACTGCTTTCCCATGCACATTAGCAGGGAGGTGTAATTTCTCTTTTAGCCAGATGCTTTGCTCTGTTCAACTGTTTTGTCTTAGTTTTCTGCAATCCATTCTCTTCCTTTGGTTCCTCTCCATCACTATCAGATATCATAATGTCCTCAAGTCTTTGCTTCCTCTTCACATTGACAGGACATGCAGTTTCTGCATCCTTCTCCTCCAGGTCCCGTGATTCCAGGGCTTATTTAATTTTTCTTTTTCTGTGGCATCCTTCTGCCAGCACAGGTTGCTCCACCGAGCCCCTCCTCCGGGGTGCTGGGGGTCACTATCTGCCACAGCATGTTAGGAGCTGGCAGCTAAGTGGAGGCTCAAAGTAATTAAGGAAAGAACTTTGAATCTCAGCTCTGCTTGTTAATAAATGAGTTATTTAATATCTTTGTATCTCCATTTCTTCACCTACAAAATGAGGATAATAATAGTATCTATTTCTTGGGGTAATTTTGAGGTTGAAATGAGTTAACAGAGTAAGACACTCAATTGTTAAATCAACAGCAGGAGTCACTGTGCACTTGCTCCCCATGTAGGACTTATGTCCTTAATGAGTTGTACCATGAGAATTACAGGTAAAACTAGTACTCAAACAGAACTTTATACTTTGTGTGTCTGTGTGGGTGCAAACTGTTGAAATCTTTACTTAGTATAGAATTTATATTCTGCATATAAATATAATTAAAATGAATCTTAATGAAGAATGGGATGGGAGAGGAAGTAGAAGGTGGGACGGGAGTGGGGGTGGGAGGTCGGGTATGGGGGGGGGGAAGAACTGCTATAATCCAAAAGATGTATCTATGAAATTTATACTTATTTAACAAAAAAGCTTTCTTTAAAAAAAGAGGTAAGACACTCAGAACAATACCTAGCATTTATTTAGTAAGTCCTACATAACTGTAAGCTTATGTCAACAAATGTATTTCCCTAAGCCCTTTGCCTCTTCTCCTGTGGCTCACCTGAATGCAACTTTGTTTTGGTAACATCTGTGCCAGAATGCTGATGTTTCCTTCTATTTTTTTAATCATAAGTTTTCATACAGTCAGGGGCTTGACTTCTTCACTATAACCCCAAAGCCAACACAGTCTTTGGAATATGATCTGATGAATAGTTAAGTTGATAGGTGGATGACTGGATTGATAGATTCATGGATGAGTGGAAGGGTAGATGGATGCATGGATGGATGGATGAATAAATCAATAAATGATGAATGGGTCTACATAAAATATAGTTGGACAAGTGCGTTAACTTCTCTGATTTTCAGCTTCCTCTATCTAAAAAAATGGCTTAAAGTTCTGCAGCTGGTATAAAATCTGCAGGTGGGACCAATTTTTCAGACTGTGGGGATTTATAAAATATTTAATAAATGACATTTAAATAGTAATATGCAAATGGCATATTCCATTTCCTTTAACTCAATGTGCTACCTCATGGTTCTTCATCTGAAAGCAGACACAGTAGATCGTTTGCTTTGTCTTACATATTAAACATCAGTCTGAAACAACTACCATTTTTCAAAACATGGCAGCCTGAGGGTCTAGAACTGATCTAGATAATGAAAGATGATATAGGCTTGTGTGCAGTTATGTTTACTTCTTACTTAGGGATGCTCTTCAAGACAAGCAAGGGTTTTTGATCCTGATTGCACAGAAGAATGATGTGGATAGTTTATTAGACTTGCAGATACTTGAGATACCCTACCAGAGCAACTCAATCCTATCTTGTGGAAAGAGAAGCCCTGGAATCTGTATTTTCACATACTACTCAAATGACTCTGAGGCAGTGCCTTAAAGATAGTCAAAGTTGGCCAGTAGATGTCACTGAATCCTTCCTGAACCTATATGCCCACCTGTCCTATTGTCCTAACCTCTACTCACTTACTGGAAAACAATGTCTTCAGAAAGTAGCTCTGCCATATCCTAGAGGCATCCATAGCTCAGGTCACATGCACCATGAGAAAAAACAAGGGCCTTGTCATACATAGCATCTGGAAACCAAATGTTTCCCTAGGCAGTTTGGTGAAGCAAGGGTGGCAGGCAGTTTGGCTTGTGCAGGAAGCAGTCCCCAAGCCTGTGGTTTTCCATTCTGTCCTCGTGCATCGGTTTGTAAGGCAATATAGCCTGAAGGAGCCCCTGTTCTTTTGGATGCCTGGAAATCAATCTGTGCAGTGGAGTATAGAATCCGAAGCAGCAACCGCAACACTTTACAAACAAAGAAAAGTAAAGACATTTTGATTTTTAAATTGACTTCAATTTTAGGTTTACTTCTAGTTCCAGAGAAGTAAGGAGAAAAAAATTTCCAGAAGAAGGTGCAGAAATAATCCCCTCTGCTACAGAAGACCTCCACAGAACCTGACCACTAAAAAAAGAAACGGATTTGTGCCTTGCTTCAGAAACTCAGCTTGCCTTGCTTCAGAAATGTGGCTTTAGTTTAAAACACAAATAACTCATTGCTGGAAATGGTTGCCTATTCCAATAGCCTGACACTGAATTTCAGTAATTCTTGTCTGGGAATACAGGCCCCACTCACTCACATACCACACAGCACTCCTCCTTGTGTTTAAGGGCCTTAAATCAGTGCCAGTTTCTTGATTTGTAGACATCTCTTCCATGGCTCCTGAGTGCCAGTCTGAATATACTTGAAATATGATGGGAAGTATCTGACTCAGCTCTTGCTGCCATAGCAAATACCATAGACTTCATGGTTTAAATAATAGAAATTATTTTCTCACAGTCTGGAGGCTGGAAAATCCATGATCAAAGTTTGGCAGGCAAGGTCAGCCTTCTCACTCTGACCTCCCATGGTCTTTCCTCAGTGTGAACTTGGAGAAAAAGTGCACACTCTCTTCCTCTTCTTATAAGGCCACCAATCCCTTCTGATTATATCCCTACATTTATGACCTCATTTTGCCTTAATTATGTCTTAAAAGCCATATCTCCAAATACAGTCATATGGGGAGTTAAGGCTCCAACATATGCTTCAGGAGGACACAATTCAATCCATAGCAGGAAATGTGATACAGGTTCACTGGACATTGGTTACTAACTTATCTGAGTCTGTTGAGACAGAACACTCACACATGCAAGAAGTTACAGGAAGCAGATTTATTACCTACAGATAGGCAGTGAGAGAGAACAAAAACTTAGAATTCATTGTCAGTTAGTTCCCCAAGGCTCAGGAAGCTTCTTGGGGTGGATGGAGTCTTGAGTGTGAGTGCCCGCTTGCACAGCAGATTACAGATGCCAGAAAGCAGCCTGCTTTGAGTTTTATATCTCAGGGTCACATGACTCACTGGCCTAAAGCACTTTAGGATGTCCTGTTTCTAGGAGAGGCTGGAACAAAACCCAGGTTGTTCCAGCCAGCTCCCCCTTTCTACAGCTATTCTTGAGAACTACAAGTGCAAAAGTGGTGAGAGCTGGCTGGTTATCAGATCATCCAGAGAATGATTCTTCAGGAAATCAGGGTAGAAAGACTGAAAACAGACATTTAGTTCCCCACATAACTTCTAGAAAAATCCAACCAGGATAGAGAAGCACATATTAAACAAGAGAAAGTTGACTGGCAACATATCAGTCAGTCTTCATTCCTCAACCTCACACCCATCCAGTTATCCTCAATGGCTAAATGTGTATCCTTTGCCAGGGAGTGTCTTCTTTAGTCCACATTTCAACAGGCAACCCAGCCAGGAGATTTTTCTCTCTTGGGCTCAAGTACCTTCCCTCTAGGGAGAAGGAGAAGGGGAAGTTGAATTAATTGGGTATCAATTATCAGAATGATAAGACTGAAAGAAGATTAGTGCTATATCACTAGAGCAGAGACATGAAATGTGTGTACAGTGATGATCATAAATATGTTTGCAGAGAATAATTTCCATTGATTAAGTATATTCTAGGAAATTCTCTCATTTGATTCTGAAAGTAAACTAAGAGCTGTAATTCCCATTTGACAGATGAGAAAATAGGTACAAATGAGGTATGTGCCCAAGGTCACAAACCATGCTGTTGGAGTCAATTCTGATGTCTTGAAGAATGTCAGCAGTCATCAACAAAGCAATAGGGCCACTTTGACCCCTTGGACACCAGAAGTGCTCTTATGTGTATGATAGCACACAATATAGCACTGAATTTCCCTCCAATCACTTTGTATACATTTATTTGGTCTCCTTAAATTATATGTTTCTCAAAATTGTGGAGCTAGGCTTGTATATTATTGTATGGCCTATAAAGCCTTCTAGAGGGTTGAGCTAAGAGGATGAATTTATTGAAAATACATAATGTTGGTGATAGCACTACACACTTTGCATAGTGCTTTCATATATTTCATTTCATATTTATGACAAACAAAAGGTTGGCAGATTATGCAAGTTCACTTTGTCTTCCCATCTTCATAATGCTCTTTTTGCTTCACTTTGCATAATGCTTAATTCCATTTTAATGCATTCATTTTATGAAACATTTATTGAGAACTTATCATTAATTTTATCATTAATAACTAACACCAGCTTAGCACCTACTGTGTGGCAGGCATTGAACCACTCACTGCAACAAATGCTGAGGATACAAAAGTAAATGGCATGTGTTCTTGCACTGAAGGAGTCTTGTGAATGAATAAGTAATGCACTGTGGTGAATACCCAGTAAGTAATCTTTTGGCCTCTGAACTGTACTTCTGTAACAATGAAGATTCAACAATCTTCTAAGCATCTCATTTCATCTTGGGACAGTTCTGATAGAAAGCTCTTTTTTTGCATAAATCTCTATCCACTTTGCTTCTACTCCTTGCCTGTAGGCCTAGTTCTAAGACTACATGGGGCAACTCTTTCCTTTCCTTTGACAATCTTTCAAATATTTGGAGGCAGTTATTATCAGTTTCCCTGTATCTTCCTGCCCCAGCTCCCCCACAGCTGGACTCACTGATCTACCCCAAGGACTGTGCCTTCCCCGAGTTTCCAGAACAACCAAGGCTTTCAGCAGGAAACACTGAAGTGGCCAGCCTCTATCAAGGGCTATAATGGTGGAAATGTTGGGCAAAATAGAGAGACAGCTGTCCATTTAAGGTTTTGAGGGCTCAAGAATTTTCAGAGTCCTTAGCAGTGCTTAGTCCTGAGTCGTGCTCTACAAAGAACTCAGGGAATGGTATTGGGGCCTGAGAGATCAACGTGTCCAAGGTCAACATACACACACACCCCACATCTCAGAAAAGAAAGGTATTCAGGTCCTCAGGTAGTCCAGTGGATTTTACAAATTGGGAGGTCTGAGTGAGCTGGTTCCCTACAACTCCTAGTCTTGATAGGTATCTGGGACTCAAGCATCACAGGTATTGCAAGGGGTGGGATGTGCATACCTGAGGAGTAGATCCTCAGAGAATAAAAAATGTTATGGAAAAGAGAATTGAAAATGAATCTTGAAGTGAATGGAAGGGGGGAGGGAGCGGGAAAGGGGAGGGTTGCGGGTGGGAGGGAAGTTATGGGGGGGAAACCATTGTAATCCATAAGCTGTACTTTGGAAATTTATATTCATTAAATAAAAGTTAAAAAAAAGAAAAAAAAGAAACTAAGCAGATGACAATAGTTTTCTGTGGAAATTGGGCAAATCGTTAACCATGTGAAGTCAGGAAGCAGAGTTGTTTCTTAATGCATTTCATGCCATTTTAACTTTGTTCTTTTGCCAAGCAGTTAACTTTACCTCCATTTCTATATAAATCTACCTTTAAAATAAAAAAAAAATGTTATGAAGAAAAAAAAAATGACACCTCCATTCCAAATCCCAACTGCTGGGGGTTTGCATGGGGTGGGTGCTGTCCTTGTTAGTTTCTGAAAACTTCATCCTCAGCTGTGCTCCAATTGGTGAAACAAGACTTCTTGCTCAATCCCTAGTCTGAGTTTTTGACCTTACAACCCAAGCCTCTTTTAAAAAGCATGGTTATGGGCCGGCGCCGCGGCTCACTAGGCTAATTCTCCGCCTTGCGGCGCCGGCACACCAGGTTCTAGTCCTGGTCGGGACACCGGATTCTGTCCCGATTGCCCCTCTTCCAGGCCAGCTCTCTGCTGTGGCCAGGGAGTGCAGTGGAGGCTGGCCCAAGACCTTGGGCCCTGCACCCCATGGGAAACCAGGATAAGTACCTGGCTCCTGCCTTCGGATCAGCGTGGTGCGCCAGCCGCAGCGCGCCAGCCGTGACTGCCATTGGAGGGTGAGTCAACGGCAAAGGGAAGACCTTTCTCTCCGTCTCTCTCTCTCACTATCCACTCTGCCTGTCAAAAAAAAAAAAAAATGGTTATGAAGGGAAGGAGAGGAAGCTGCAGCTGGAGTATATTGATTAGATCAGAAGGAGCCATCAGAGAGGAGGGGAGGGGCTGTAGATAAGGGAAAGAAAGGGCTTGGGTTGGATGGAGACTCCTAAGGAGAAGAGGAGGGGTAAGGGCAGAGCAAAGGTGGGGATAGGGTGGCTGACCTTATCTTGATCTGGAAGAAATTTTGCCTTATCCTTAGAGACTGGAGGAGAAAGGTGAGTTTGAGTGGAGCTGTAGATAAGTCTTCCCCTGGAAAGGGTGGGAAAGTTAAATTGTTACTGAGGCTGATTTTGAGCTGGTTAACACCAGTATAGCAAGGACAGCTGTTTACAGCTGAGTGCTTTCTCATTAACCAATGACCGTATTCTACCTAGTGTTATATATTTTATTTATGTATCTTTATTTTATTTGAAAGGCAAAAAGAAAGAGAGAAAGACAAAGAGAGAGAGGTATCTCCTATGTACTCTTTCACTCCCTGAATGCCTACAACAGCCAGGGTTGGGCCAGGTTGAAACAAGGATCAATGACAGCCAGGGTTGGGCCAGGTTGGAACCAGGATCAATTAACTCAATTCTGGTCTCCCCAGTAAGTAACAGGGACACCAGTACTTGAACATTCACTTACACCTCCTAGGGTATGCATTAGGCAGCTAGAATGGAGAGTGGAGCCAGGACTGGAATTTAGGCACCAATATGGAGTGCAGGCCTCTCAAGTGGTGGCTTAAACAGCTGCACAAAATGCTTGCCCTGCTACATATTTTTAGTATAAACCATGAGGGGCTGGCACTGTGGCACAGAGGGTAAAACTACCAACTGTGGTGGCACCATTGCATATAGGAGCCAGTTCCAGCCCCAGCTGCTCCATTTCAAATCCAGCTCCTTGCTAATGTACCTGGGAAAGCATTGGAAGATGGCCCAAGTCCTTGGGCCCTTGCACCCACATAGGAGACCCAGAAGAAGCTCCTGGATCCTAGCTCCTGTCTCCTGACTTCGAATTGGCCCAGCTACAGCCATTGCAGCCATTTGGGGAGTGAACCAGCAGATGGAAGACACCTCTCTCTCTCTCTCTCTCTAACTCTGCCTTTCAAATAAATAAATAAATAAATCTTTAAAAAAATTATCCCTGAGCTCCTAAGTGAAAACTTCTTTCACATTGAAATGGGAGCTGACAACTACCTATGAAGGAGGGAGGTGAATATTTGCAATTGTTGTGTGTAAAAAAATATTATTGGAGGAATACAGGCATGCATCACTTAGCATTGCAGACATTTGGGACGTGAACCAGTGGGTGGAAGATCTCTCTCTGTGTTTCCCTCCCTTTCAAATAAATAAATAAATAAATAAAATAAGCTTCCTGAATATGAATGCCACACTGGAGACTTAAAAGCTACAACCTATTTCCAGCAAGACATCTAGGAATTGGACTTAGTAGGAGCAGATATCAACCTGGCTTAGCTTTGTTTTAGAGAAGCTGAAGAGGTGGGACTAGACAAAGATCCACAGCAGAGCCTTTTTTTGCAGTAAACAGTCTGTCTCTTTGGTGGCAAGGGATAACATGTTTTAATTATGTAAAATGCAGCCGATTGATTTGGACTGCATTCCTGCACAAGGCCCCAACAAATCAAACCTAAATGAAATAACTCATGCTCAAGTTCCACACCTACAAACTAAAACTTGAAGAAACCATCCAAGAAATTAGGGAAGAGGGAGAGAGGGAGGTAAGGAGGCAAGAGAGAGTGAGAGTGAGAGAAAGAGCTAGAGTGAGAGAGGGAGAGCGAGCACTAAATCCCCTAACAAGATAGCTTTAGCTGGCCTAATGAAGAAATACCCTCTGTTTAATCTATATAAGAAAAGTAGGGCTGGTGCCGTGGTTCACTTGGTTAACCCTTTGCCTGTGGCAGCGGCATCCCATATGGGCGCCGGGTTCTAGTCCTGGTTGCTCCTCTTCCAGTCCAGCTCTCTGCTGTGGCCTGGGAGGACAGTGAAGGATGGTCTGGGTGCTTGGGCCCCTGCACCCACATGGGAGACCAGGAGGAAGCACCTGGCTCCTGGCTTCAGATCTGCACAGCACCGGCTGTTGTGGCCATTTGGGGAATGAACCAATGGAGGGAAGACCTTTCTCTCTGTCTCTCTCTCTCACTGTCTATAACTCTACCTGTCAAATAAAAAAAAAGTCATCTCAAAAATAATAAAAGAAAAAAAGAAAAAAGAAAAGTAACTTCAAAATGACCTATCAGCTTTTTGTTTCTTATTTGGGCTTTCTTAAGCCTTTTTCTGTCTAAAAATACTCACTGTCAACATTGCAGAGTGGAGTTATCTGAACCTTCTCTGATTTTGAGGGCTGCCCAATTCATGAATTATTCTTTGCTGAAATAAACTCCAATACATGCATTTTGTCCAAGGTTTTTGTTAGACTGTGAAGCATGAAAGTTACCTTGGCTCATTTTCCATCACTAGACCCTCCTGCAAATAGCTGTGCCAGAAAAAGCCAATCATTCAAAGATGAATAATTTAAAAGTAACTGACACATTATAGCTAAAAGTACACTATTTATGAAAAGGTAAAAAGGTGCAACAAAATGAGGTTTCACCTCACCCATTAGAATGGCACTCATACAGAAATCAAAGAACAAAAATTGCTGGTGAGGATGTGGTAATAAAGTTACCCCAATCCACTATTGGTGGGAAGGTAAACTACTTCAGCTATTGTGGAAGATGGTATGGAGATACTTCAGAAACCTGAAAATAGATCTACCATATGACCCAGCAATCCCACTCCTGGGAATTTACTCAAATAAAATGAAATCAGCAGATCAAAGTTATCTCTACCCCTATGTTCTTCACAGCTGAATTCACAAGGGCTAATATATGGTATCAACCCAGATGCCCATCAACTGATGACTGGATAAACAAGGTATGCTATATACACTGCAGAATACTACTCAAGGGTAAAAAAAAAAAATGAAATCATGTCTTTTGCAACAAAATGGATGCAGCTGGAAACCATTGTACTTAGTGAAATAAGCCAATCCCAAAAAGACAGATACCATGTTTTCCCTGATTTGTTGTAACTAATAGAGTACCTAAAATGTAATGTATAGGAGTGAAATTGACATTTTAAGATTTGATAATTGTTTACAGCCCTTGTCTCTACTGTTGAAGAACAGTGTTTTTTTTCTTCATACTATTTATTGAACTCTTTACTTAGAGTAGGGTTAATCTTATGAGTGGAAAATAGATCTTTGTAAAAATTAAGAGTGGGAATAGGAGAGGGAGGAGAAGGAAGGGTGGGAGCATGGGCAGTAGGCGGGGAGGGAAGCTAGGGTGAGATGTATCACTATGTTCCTAAATCTGTATATATGAAATAAATTGTTCACCTTAAATATAATTTTTAAAAAGTTCAACAAAATACCACAAAATGTGCCCTTAAGTAGATGAAAATTGTGTCTAAACATCCCTCTATAAAATCAAAAAATGATGAAATAATTAACACTCTATATGAAGAACACGAGGCAGAGATTAATGACCTGTGGAAGAAATGGTTGGGCTGGCAGAACTCAGAAGTGCTCAGATTCCAAATGTATTTTCAGGGTGAAACTGATGGGATTTACTGATGGATTGGCTGTGAGACATGAATCACATGGAATCATTCAAATGCCATGTGGTCCCTAACAATGGGTTCCCATGGTAAAGTGTTTCTATAAAATTTACAAAAATGACTTAAATCTATTGGTTAGAGTTGGTTGAGGTGATTGATTATTGACTTTATATGCCTAAGCTATGGTACATGATAGCTAGGTCAAACATCAGTCTAGATTTTGTTGTAAAGATATTTTTACTGTGTGGTTAACATTTAAATCAGTAAACTTTGTGTAAAGATTACCCTTCATAATGTGGGTTGGTGTTATCTGATCAGTTCAAAGCTTTAAGAGCAAAGGCTGAAATTTCCCAAAGTAAAAGCAGTTGAAAATTGCAAGACCCAATCTTAACTGAATTTCTAGACTATCGGCCTACTCTGCAAATCCCAAACTTGTCAGCCACAAAATCACATGCACAAATTCCTTAAAGTAAGTCAATTCTCCCTCTCTCTCCTCTCCCTGTCTCTTCCATCCCTCTCTCTCTCTCTCTCTCTACACACACACACACACACACACACACAGAGGTACTTCAAAAAATTAATGAAAAGATATGTTTATTTGGTGTAAAATATGTTTAAAATTCATGCATATTTTTTCATACTACACATTTTGCATGAACTTTTTGAAATTTCCTTATGTATGTAGGTGTATATATGTGTGTGCATGTGTGTATGGATATAGATGAACAGATCTATATAGATATCCATATAGAGAAGTAGCTCTATCAATTGATCAATATATAGATAAATGATTGGTAGATAGAGGTAGATATACAGTGGCACTTTGGTAAGTACCTGGAAAAAATGGAATGAAAAGAGAAGCTTATTTTGGTACAAAAAGTTTTTAAATCGATGTGTAGCTTTTTCATAACATGCATTTTCCATGAGCTTTATGAAGTACCTTCATATAGATATTTTTCTGTTTGTATTCTCTTGAAAATCCTGACTATCCATTCTAATTTCCCTGCATTATCCTTTCTCTTGTGTTCAAGATCCAGCAAAGGGAAAGTTTGAGATATATTTAGTTTTCATTTACTGAGATATATTTATATGGTTTTCAGTCAGTCCTGTGTATAGATAAATCCTTTCTAAACCATACTAGTAAAGGAGTAGTTTCCAGAAATACCCCTACTGATTACACTTATTCAGCAGGGTAATACAAAAGTGCAAAGCCAGAGGTTTTATCACTATATAAATTTGTCTTACGGTACTTAGCACTGAAAGCACGTGAGACTGGAACAGAAATCAGTTTTGAAATGTATAGATGCAAAAGCCAATCTATAGACAATTCCTTCAAACACCTGATGTGCAAAATGGTATGCAGAGCATTCAGGTCCCATAAATGTCTATCACAGAAGACACTCTTCTGCATTAGGAATACACTCAATAACACAAATCACACAACTATGCATTGTACTTTTTCTATTTTGTGATGAGAGTTGCATAAAAGATAATTTATCAAACTTCTTACAGTTTTAGAGAACAAACCTGAATCGGTTCTATAAGCTTTGAAAATACCCGTGTGTAAAGTTGCATGCTTTAGCAATCTATCAGTAATAATAATAATAATAATAATAATTTGTTATTATGCATGCTAATGGAAAGACTAATTTTTCTATTATCTTAATTTATATTATTGCAAAACCATTGTCATATAAAGAAGCAAACAACAAATATGAAGTGTATTCTTGAAAGTTAAATTGAGGCCGGCGCAGTGGCTCAGTAGGCTAATCCTCCGCCTTGTGGCGCCGGCACACTGGGTTCTAGTCCTGGTTGGGGCACCGGATTCTGTCCCGGTTGCCCCTCTTCCAGGCCAGCTCTCTGCTGTGGCCAGGGAGTGCAGTGGAGGCTGGCCCAAGTCCTTGGGCCCTGCACCCCATGGGAGACCAGGAGAAACACCTGGCTCCTGCCTTCGGATAGGCGCGGTGCGCTGGCCGCAGCGCGCCGGCCACAGCGGCCATTGGAGGGTGAACCAATGGCAAAGGAAGACCTTTCTCTCTGTCTCTCTCTCTCACTGTCCACTCTGCCTGTCAAAAAAAACAAGTTAAATTGGGCTTTTTCATTGCGATTGATATTTGTCAGCTTTTAAAAATTTCTACTTATTGTGATTTCTCATTATAAATAAATAGTATCTGGTTGCATATTCATAATTTAAAAATTTTTTCCTAAAGAGGGCTATCTAAATTGCCTAAGCAATTTGTGAATCAGGATTCAAGAAATGTGGATTTGTCTTTTGTATATGAAAGAAAGAAGTATTGAAAAATAAACCCCATTATCAAAGAAGGAGGTACCTTTCTCTGAAGGGAGGAGAGAACTTCCACTTTGACTATGACCTTGTCTAAATAAGTTCAGAGTTTGTGAACTCAAGAGGCTTCCATAGCCTTGGCAGCTCATGACAAGAGCCTCGGGTGATTACCGACACCATAAATAAGAGTGTCAATTGTTAAATCAACAACGGGATTCACTGTGCACTTGCTCCCCATGTAACATCTCTGTCCTTATTGTACTATGTGAAATAACGGTAAAACTAGTATTCAAATAGTACTTTATTTGTCTGTGTGGGTGCAAACTGTTGAAATCTTTACTTAGTATAGAGTTGATATTCTGCACATAAAGATAATTAAAATGAATCTTGATAAAGAATGGGATGGGAGAGGGAGTAGGAGATGGGATGGTTTGTGGGTGGGAGGGTGGTTATGGGGGGAAAATCGCTATAATCCAAAAGTTGTACTTTTGAAATTTATATTTATTAAATAAATGTTTAAATTTTTACTTTAAATTTATTTTAAATTTTATTACTTTCATTGTTGGGAATATATAAGATACATACACACACACACACATATATATATACACATGTGTATATATATATATATCCTATATATATATATATATATAAAACACCTAGCAGATCACAAAAATGTTATTTCTCTTTGCCCTTTTCCTATCTCTTGTTGGTCCCATGGGTAGCCTGGTGCTTCAGCCATGGTTATTCTTCTCTTTGTCATGTGTTGTGACATGTCCCATGCCTGGAATATTTATTTCCCTTTTAACCTTGCTTGTTAAGCCCCCTAAAATTGGATGAATACAAATTACCATAGACTCATGGCTGAATAGAAATGTAAACTATCCTGATTTCTCTCTGTTTTGATTTCCTCATAATTTTCTGGAAAATTTAATCTTGTGTACTTGTCTTCTTTTGAAAATTACATGTACAGTGGGAAAATTAAGTAGGTATAGCCAGGATGGGAGAATAAAATGTCAAGTGGGGACAGAACTAATAAGAAGAAATTCAATCTTGATGAATAGATCCACAGACCTATGGAAAATTTTCAATATATTCAGATTTTAAAATGTCTTTTATCTGTAGTGCATAGACAATTTTGGATCCATGTGAAAGAATTTATGACCTCAGAGGCAGTTTTTAGTCTCATGGAATCATGGAGTGTAAAAGCCAGGAGGGACATTAGAGATCATAATCCAGTGACCTCATATTACAGAACAGTCATTGGAGCTGAATGAGCTGGCCAAGATCACAAATGTGGTTGTGGTTGCCTCAAGGACTATAAACCAAGTAAGCCAGTAACAAAAGTAACCAACAACATTCGCTGCTTGATCAGAGCAGTAAATCCAACCACTTAAAGTCATAGCTTAGCAGAATAGACAGTCTTCTTACTGTAAGTACTAAAAGAGTGAATGAAAATAATAAAATGATTGCCCACCAAAGTAAGGGATTGTGTGATAGATAACACTTCCACTAGAGGCTGGCATGCTGGCATTGTGCAGATATACTTTGACTCTTGGCCCATTAGAATCTTTATCATGCTTTGTTCCATATATCTTCTTTTTCTTATGCTCAAAGGACACTATTTTCAGGGCATGATAATTTTCTATATAAAACCTAGTGCAGTGTTCCCTGAAATCTTTTCTAAGCCCTCTGTCTCAGCATCACCTCATGTGATTATTCAGTGTACACCAATGCTCACTCCCTGGTCTTGCCCTCATAGATGATTATCCTTCACTTCTAGAGTAGAGATACCCAGGAATTTACATTTTGACAAGCTTTCCAAATTTTGATGTGGCACCTCCTGAAGCTACATATTTTGGCAGACACTAGCCAATGATTTCCTGGCATTTATCTTATTTCCCTTTCCTTCTTTAGTTTCCTTGTTATATAATACAATACTAAGTGTACATGGTTAAGTGGCTTAATCCAGTGTAGGAATTGTCTTTTTACAAAAGATTTATTTATTTGAAAGGCATAGCTACAGAGAAAGAGGAGAGAGAGAGAGAGAGAGAGAGAGAGAGAAAAGAGAATTTCATCCATTGGTTCATTTCCCAAATGGGCTGGGCCAGTCTGAAGCCAGGAACCTGGAATTCCATCCAGGTCTCCCGTGTAGGTGGCAGGGGCCCAAGTACTTGGGCCATTTTCCTCTGCTCTTTTAGGATCATTAGCAGGGAGCTGATTCAGAAGTGGAACAGACAGGACAAAAACCAGAACTAATATAGGCTTCCAGCATTGCTGGCGGTGGCTTAATCAGCTGTACCCCATCAACTTTAAAACAATGAGTGATACTTTACTTCTTATAATCCCATTTCATTCATATTAGAAGGGGATATTTTGAAAGATTTGCAACAGAGGAATCACACGCTTTAAATTACATTTGTTGAATAGAAACTAGAACTAAAGAGTGGAATAAGAGTGGGCATGGCAGATCAGTTAATAGGTTACAGAAATAATCCAAAATGGTAACTTAGAATTGGTTGCTGGCAGTAAAATTGGAAAAGAATGAGTGGGTTTTACCATTTATTTTGATGAGATTGTAGTGGTGGATATCAGTTGTGAGAGAGCAGGAGGTATCAGGGATGGCTCATGTGTTTCTGGCCTGTGATGAATGGGTGAGGTTGTAATAGGGTGTGAATGGATTGCTGGTTCAGGTGGCTGAGCCTGAGGTCCAGATCAGGTAGGTGAGGGCTAAAATAGAGGGAATGGAGGCATCAAGGGATTTGAGGGCAGACAGAGTCAGAGTAGACATAATGAAAGGATGGGAGACTGTGGCCAGAGTGGGGCTGGTGGATATGATGAACCAGTTCTGTGTTGACCATGAGACAGCTGAAGTGGAGTGGTTGTGGAGATCAGGGGAGTTGGAGAGGTTGAGAGCTGACAGGCCAGGATGCAGAGACGGCTGAAGAAAAAGGGTGAAGA
This sequence comes from Oryctolagus cuniculus, assembly GCF_051225735.1. Classification (NCBI taxonomy): domain Eukaryota; kingdom Metazoa; phylum Chordata; class Mammalia; order Lagomorpha; family Leporidae; genus Oryctolagus; species Oryctolagus cuniculus. Next base: position 80,155,495 of record NC_142888.1, on the reverse strand, counting down.
GGAAACTATGATCCAAGGGCAAAAATTTTTAGTGCACTTGGGATAGTGACCAAATCAGTAAATGAGATAAACAAGGAACAGTTGGATGACAGGGACATTAATGGAGTTGGAATTTTTTAATATGCATATGGGAGGAATAAAGGCTTGGGACCTACATTGGAGAGCCTTCAGGAAAATATTGTACCCTTTGTTATGGGGTTGTGGAGAACAGGACTGTTTGAGACCATAGGTTTCAGTTTAAGGTAGGAGTTGTGGAATCAAACAATGAAGCTTTGTTAAGTGACAAAGCATTAATATGTCATTTTCATTTGTTTAGTGGGCTGTATCTATATTGGTTTCAGGCATAACACTTTTTACATTTATATTTATAGATAAAATGTGCTATGGTGTGTGTGACATGCTTCAAAGCAATGTTGGGTGGGTGAGTGGGGACAATAAATAAATCAGATTGACCACACATTGGTAATTGTTGAAGCCTAGTAAATTATGTGCATGGAGATGCTGTAGCGATTCTGTTTTTGTATGTTGGAGTTTTTCCTTAATAAAAAGTTAATGAGGGGCCGGCACTGTGGCACAGCCAGTTAATGCACTGGCCTGAAGCGGCAGCATCCCATATGGGCCCCGGTTTGAGACCCGACCGCTTCACTTCTGATCCAGCTCTCTGCTATGGCCTGGGAAAGCAGTAGAAGATGGCCCAGGTCCTTGGGCCCCTGCACCCATGTGGCTCCTGGGTTTGGATCAGCTCAGCTCCGGCCGTTGTAGCCAATTGGGGAGTGAACCATCGGATGGAAGACCTCTCTCTCTCTCTCTCTCTCTCTCTCTGCCTCTCAGTCTATCTCTGTGCAACTCTTTCAAATAAATAAAAAATCTTTAAAAAAATAAAAAAATAAAAAGTTAATGAAATCACTTCATCTTGATGGATTCAGCCTATTGTTTTGACTGGCACCTTTTTATATTCTCACTTTGTGAGGCTTCTCTATCCCCTCTTCATGAGGTCCACAGGGACAGGTATTTAACCCTAGTTTACTGATAAAATCCTTTGATGGCTTTAAGGAACTTGTGCACAGGTAAACATCGTTCAGTGGCACCCCATAGGACTAAAACTCCATGCTCTTTTGACTTATAAATGAATTTTTACATTTTCATTAGGAGGCTGTTACAATTCAAAATGGTTTTCTAGGTCCTTTTATATTTCAAATAGAGACTTCATTTGATTACAGGCCCAAGGAAGTGAGATTGTTTTTGCACATGCTGCTCTTTCTGCAAGGAATATTCATCTTCATCTCCTAGTTCAAAGCTCAACTTAGGGGCCTGTGGCTGAGACTCAGTGGGTTAGGATGCCATCTACAGTGTCAGCATCCCATATGGGTGCCAGTTTGAGTTCCTGCTGCTCCATTTCCAATCCAGCTCCCTGCTAATGCACCTGGGAAAGTAGTAGAGGATGGGGCTTGGGCCCCTGTACACGTGTGGGAGACCTGGAAGAAGCTCCAGGATCCTGGCTTCAGCCTGGCCCAGCCTCAGACATTGTAATCATCTGGGGAATGAACCAGCAGATAGAAGATTTCTGTCTATGCTCTCTGTAACTCAGAGCAAAGCTCAACTTAGTTCTGCTCTTCTCTTCCCTTGCCATACCACCAACCTTCCTTTTGTACTAGTTCCATATCTTGTTCAAATTTTTGCTATTTCATATTTCACAATGAAATGCAAATGTGTTTGTGTGTGCTTTTCCTCAAGAAACTAGCATCATGGACTGTATTCTTTTAAATATTGCATTGTAGAGTCTATTACATAATAAGTAGTAATCCAACAACTCACACATGCCTGAATTTATTGGTGTAGGTGATTGGAAGATGAAAAATCATGGGGACAAAAGTAAATAAGCTTGGTGAGTTTGTGTATCTACGTGAGAGGACTTGTGACATGATAGGAAATTGGGTGCTCTGCAAGATAAGATTTAGTTTCCAAAAAGAAAATTATCACCCAAGGCTCTTCACCCAACTATCTGGGTATTTGTCAGTCAAAGTAGAAATTCTGTGTTCTGAGATGAAACATTTATTTTCTTCCAATAAAAACCTTTCTGCCATATAAGATGGAAGTGGAAGTGGAAGTGGAAGTGGTAGGAGAAAGGAGGTACTTTTTGGGCAACTGTTTAACTCATACAGGCTGTGCTGACTACTTGTAAGGAAGATCTGCAGGAAGGGAAGTGGAGCACAATGCAGATACCAGATCAGGCATAATACTGGATAAAATCTAGAAATGCTCCTCCAATGCAATCTCACATACTTTGAAAGAATCTTTGCTTTTTCTCCCCATGAATGATTGCTCATTAAGAACTAAGTGCAATATTTCAGAAAGGAATGCTTTGCAAACTTCTGTAAGAAGGTGTGATTAACTTAATACCACCATCTTCTTGGCCCTGAAAGAGAAGGTCTTTTTCACCTACAGTCTCAAAAGCACTCATGATGATATGGAGGAGAAAAAAAAAATCCAACCTTAAAAAATTTCAAATTGACAGAGGAATTCTATACACTCCTCCCTCCCTTTGGCAAGCCCCAACAAGCCAATTTCACCATGAAAATGTGTCATTTCAGTCTCCTGTTGGGGAGGGGGACCTTTCCTTACCTGCCATGTTTGAAACTCACTGGTAGGCAACAGGCACAGAAAGGGCAATATAAAGGCAGATTTTAACATTTGCAGCCAACAGTCGACTTGTTTGTGGTTTTGATTTGCTTTTAATAACATGTCCCCTCAACCAGAACTAATGAATTGGCATAAGAACAAGGGTACAAAAGGAATACCAAGGGGCCTTCCAAAATGCTAACCAAGGGATGAATTCTTTGTGCTGGATGGCCATCATGCTATCCTTCAGAACCAGGAGACAAAACGATGAAAGATTTTAATATATGCTGCCTGAGTATAAAAAGAGCCCAAGTAGAGCACGTGGCCTGTGGCATTGTATTAATACTCTATAATCTACAATGGCATCCCCTACATCAACCAAATGCAAATTCTACTGTACACTGTGTCCTGGAAAGGCAATTTTACCACATACTAAATTGAAAGTCATGACTGATACAGCACAAATAAAGCCTCCATCAGGTAAACACCAAAGCATTTTCCACATAGTACTGCATTTTGAAATAGCTAACTTTATTGTCAGTGAAAAGATAGGCACAAAGTGGATTGAAACCTGCTTCACTTTATTGGAACTACCTCAGTTGATTACAGAATGAGATCACAATCATTATGGGACCACATACATTTTAAAGTAAAGGCAATTCTTCTCTAGCCCATCTGCCAACCCCAGCTCTCTGTTTTACAATCACATGCCATTAATCACAAGAAGGACAGAAAGAGGTCTGATGGCTCCATGTAACCTACGGTTGCTACCAGAAATATAAACAAACTCCCGACACTTGTCCCACTGATGATGGATGGCACTTGGAAGATACATTTCCAAGGATGGTGGTAGGCTGAGATTGGTGGCAATTAGCCCTCAGTGGATGCCTTCCTTTGAAAACATTTTCAGTAAAAATGCACACATTTTAAGTAACATATTCCATATGTGAATGAGCAATTTTGATAACAAGAGATTGTACACTAACAGACATGAGAATATATAAGTTATGAAAGTTAGTGCATATGTATACACTTTAAGCTGCCGCATTATGAGTGTTTAGACTCTTCATACAAAGTAGTTTGCACAATCAGTTTGTTCATGTTCCAACTGCTAAGCCCACCCAACAGTGCAATGACAAAAAGAGAACATGACAGGTCTCTTGGTACATTTCCTATGGCAGACATTTCAGGTTCCTGCTGTCCTGTCACCCTGAAGCTCAAAAGCAGCATTGAGAAGAAATCCTTCATTAAGACAACAATCAAGATATACGATTTTAAAAGAAAGCTCAAGCTACTTTTATTTCAAAGAAATCATTACTAGGAATTTTATATCAAGGAAAAGTTGTTCAAATGAAGTTGTTCTGTTCATGGGACTTGTGGGTGCAACTCATTACAGAGAACACCAGGCAGTATAAGTTAAGACAACAAGGTCAGCCTCCTGTCCTGAGGTGACACCAAAATGCATAGATAGGTGGGAGTCCAGAAAGATCCCCTAAGTGTTAGATCCACACAATTGTGAAAAGGTGGCTACCTTGAGATTTCTCCCATGAACCTGAATTTTTTAAGTGATACCTTGCAGAGATTTTCTGAAAAGGCAGCATTCTAACTTCTCCATAAACATAATGCACTGACATGGTCTTCTTCCATCTCTTAACTGTACAATGTTATTTTAGCAAATTATCTGGGATTGGAAATTGAGCAGACAGGGTACTACCTCTGGTGTGAGAGGGCAGAGATGTTCTAGAAAGCCCCAAAAGTACTTAGCCAAGAACTTCCTTCTTTCTCCAAAACACCTAAGTCTAAAAAGATGGCTGCCACACGGTGTGGAATGTATGACATTTGTCATATTCCAGAATGTGATTACACTCATGGCTCCCAGAGTGAGCACAAATCCTGGCAATGTGCTACAACCATGAAAGGAGTAAGTGAAAGGTTTGCTTCTATTTATTCCTTCATTTGGATAGATAGAAAGTAGCTCTTCTGAAGTGTGCTACTTGCTGCTTCTACCATTACAGTTGTATTATTATTGTTATTTTAAGGATAGTATGAATAAGTATTAATACCACTGCACTTCTAATTTTTATGGAGAACTGATATTCCAATGACCATGTCATTAATAAAAATATGAGGACTGGCTGAAAAATCACATTATCCTTCCTCATCTCCCCATCCCAAACACATGCACACAATAATTCATTTTGAAGATAATAAGAACTACACAAAGTACTTCTAACTGTGCCATGCCTTTACTCGCAGAACCCCATGAGATGATTTGAGACACTAAGTCTGATATGGAGAAACAAAGTGGGGTTGACTTCTTAGGAGGACATTTCCTGTGACTTGTTATTGAAGTGGGGATCAGGAAAGGATAAACCTTGCACAAGGCACTGCACAAGAGGCAAGATAAGAATTGTCAGCTCCCTGGACAAACTACTCAAGCCAAGGACATTTTACAAAACACAGATGCCTTGGACCATGAAGATGTCTTTTTCTTAAAATGGGCTCTTTTTCCGTGTATAAGGGTTTCCCAAAATCAGCATGGTAATTGGCAGTGTGGACAGCAGTGCTGTGTGATCTTGAAAAAGTCACCGAACCTCTCTAAGTCTCAGATTCTCATCACTAAAATTAGAGGGAAGGGCTATGTTGCTTAAGTTCCTTCCCATCACTATGGCTCATGATACAATATATCAGGCCTATTCTTCTATTAATCTGGTTTCTAATATATCCCAAAACTTCTATCCCCACCCTTACCTAACAATGCCCCTTCACCCTTCCTATACCCCTGAAAACTGAACTTAATGACACTGTCTGCAGATTTGTCCCCTTAATGAAGGGCAGAGAGGTGACACAGGGCAGGGGCCTGTGGCAAGTAGCACCCTCTGTGTCATTGGAGACAGACTGGCAAGGCTTGCAGCCACTGCCTCCTTTGGTCCCCGCCCACATACACATTTCCCACTGCTTCCCAAAGCTATTTCAAGGAATCCCTGGCAATGAGAAGAGGCAACTGAGAAGACCACACAATCCACCTCTCCTCTGTCTGCACCATAGTACTTTGGCCTTCTAGTGCTATTCCCTTGGAGGCGATAGTCAAATACACTAAGAAACTGGAAAAACAGAATGAATTATTTCAAAACAGTCACCAGAAATTTAAAGCGTTCAACTTGTCAACAAAAACGCTCTCTCATTTTGCAAACTATTGGCAATTTGGGACTAGTAAGTAATCCAGCTAGTGAACCTATGCTATAGAAGAAATAAATACTAAGCTGATTGTTCTCACAAAAGGCAGACAAGCTGTGTTCATGGCTATAACAATCTACACACAGCACCTCATGCAACTCTCCATAGAGGCCTTGGATGCCTAACTCCCCTAGGAGAGAGGAAGTTGCATATCACTCAGTTAATTTACTCTCCTAGCATCTGAAAGCAATATATTAATTATCCAAATGCATAAATTACTTCAGAATATATATATATATATACACACACACACATATATATATATATATATATGAATGTATGAACCTCCAGGAGGGAACCAAAAGAACCCACTTCCAAAGCACCACTGAAATGAAGATCAACACAATCCCTTGGGGCAAGGTAGCTGGGAAACTGAGAGGGAAAATTAGCTCTAGCATCTTTCTGTATCCCAGTGCTCCCCACCTGTTCTCCAGCTTACATAAGCTCTTAAAACTATTCCCTTTCATGAGCCTGAGGTGAGAGCTTTCTCTGGCTGCTATCCAGTTGGTAACTGCACAAAACAGCACACACATGAACTCTCTCTGGCTTTCCATGTCTGCACTACATGTTATACACTGTCTTTCACACATGCTGTGCTCTTCAATAGAAAATAATCTGGAAGAGGGAAATTTTAAACAAATTTAAGCACACTGAAAACATCACTGTATATCCACCTGGTAACAGTCCCAGTTTTGTACTAATGCAAACAACAGACTTCAGAACACATTCTGATGAGTCTGTCTTTAGAGGTACTTTCGGAGTATACCAGAATAGACTGAAGTTCATATGGTATTACTTAAGTACTATATTGTTCCAATAAAAAGTCCCTTTAGAAAACATACCCACCCCCCAACCCTTATCCTCACCCTAAAAATAAGAACAAACAAAAGGGGGAAATGATTAAAAGCATTGTTTCTGATAAACTCCAGCTCTTGATAAGGTCATTTAGATGAGATATTCCACCATCTCTGCTTCAGGCTCTTGTCCCAGGATCTGAAGGGGTGCTTTTCTTTCCAGAGTATTGGAGTGGAAAACAGGGCCATCTGAATGAAAATAAGGTGTTGAAGATACTTATAAGGATATTTAAAAAGCTCAATTTTCTAGAAACAGACAGCATTAGAGCCCTCGTGGAGGTAAGGGTAAATTGAGCCTTGAGTGCCACCCCCTCACCCCCATTTACTTCTACTGGGAAAATGGCTTCTACTCATGCCCATTCCTGTCTCAGTGGAAGAGAAATCATCTGTAGACCCTCTCCCCTCCTCTAATGGCTCCCCATTACAACATGAAGGGCTCAGTCCAGATGACCATCTCTGCCTGAGCAGCAGGTACCCACAAATCAACCTGCGTTTTGAGAGCCGTACCAAAAGCTCCCTGCTGTAGAGAATTATTACCTGTCTTATCTGAATTGCAAGTCAAACTTGGTATAGACAAACGACGTGATCCAGAACCAGTGGCTGGACTTGCAGGAGCCTCAGCCTGAGCCAAAGCTGGAGCTGGAGCTGGAGATGCAGGAGGAGCCACAGTCGGAGCAGGAGTTGGTGCCTGAGTCTGAGTCGGAGCAGAAGCCTGAGCCACTGCTGGGGCCAGAGCCGGGGCTGGAACTGGAGCTAGAACCGGAGCCGGAGCAGCTGGAGCAACCTGAACTGCAACAGCAGCAACAGCAGCAACAGGAGCAAGAGCAGCAGCAGGAGCAGCAGTGGCGGTGGTGGCAGAGGCAGCAGCTGGCATCTGAGCAGCAGCAGCTGGAGAAGCAGCAACAGTAAGAGCAGCAGCAGTTGCTGGAGATGGGGCAGCAGCAACAGCAGTGGCAGCTGGAGCAACAGCAGCAGCCGCGACTGGAGCAGCAGCTACCATGGTGTTGGTGTTGGTGGCAGCAGTGGCAGTGTTGGCAGTGATGGCAGCAGCAGTGGCGGCAGCAGCAACTGGAGCAGGAACAGAGATGGGAGTAACAGCTGCAGGCTTGTTGGGTTCCGGTCCACGTTCAGTTTGGGTGCTGCAGTCTCGGCTGCCTGTCTTGGAGTGAGCCGAGAGCAGGGGAGTGGAGGGGGGCACAGGCGAAGGTGTGGAAGGGACAGACTCAGCACGGTAGTCTCCACCCAGGAGAATGCCTGCAAATGAACAAGGGAGAGAGGTTAGGAAACAATACAGTATTCTAATCCATACATCTGATTATCTGTTTCTCTTCAGGACTTCAGGAGAAATTTGAGTGGGCCTAAATTCTTAACCTTTTTGCCTCCAGCAAACTCAGGAGTTGGCTTATCAGCATTTTCCACCATGGCTAATGGTTTCTTCTAGATTTGGAAGATCCCTGGTCCTCATTATCCAACTCCCAGCACAACACATTAAACAGTGAAGTGTTCTGAGTATCTGTTTTATTTTTCCCAATGGTGATTAGAAAGAATTCTTCCACTCGGTTCCACTTATAACCAACACCACACATTACCAGAGAGCTGGAAATGACCAGAGGAAGAAGTCTTAAGACACAGATAAGTCTGCTATTAATTGTGTGATCTATGGTTCTGAACATGAGCATGGTTCCCAAATGCTTTCTCTGGTCTAAGCAAAGGAACTTGCAAGTGTCAGAGGACCAAGAAAGGTGAAAAAGCATCACAAAGAGCTAAAGTAAATAAATATACATGACTCCCTTCATCATGCTTTAAAAATGTACCATGGTATCTACAATACTTTGGAGGTTTTGATTAGTGGGGATGGAAGGGACAGGCTTGGAATGGAAAAAGTACATTCTGTTCTCATATCAGAATGTTCTGGTAACAAAAACCTGCGACCCAGATTGATTTTGATTAAGTAGAATGCTGGGTCGTCCTCTTGTAGGGGAGAAAAGAACAAAGAAATGCTGGAATTTTGAAATTGTGAATGGCACAAGAGGCACATGGGCTTTGGACATGGACAAGGATTCTGTGTAGCAAAGACCAAATTGAAGAAATTTTTAAGAGGCCACTGATGCTATCTCCCTTCCCACCCAAGAACTTAGAATTCTTATCTTCTCAGGCCCTGGCCTCTTTAATTGTTCTCACCATGAGACTTCCCAGTGTGGCAGAGCTCTACAATATGTAGTTAACCATTCAGGAGGAAAACATCCTGACCAGCTACATCTTCCTCTCTAGAACCTGGGCGTCACCCTTTTTCCTTGCTATATGGAGATCTTTTTAAATGTGTGACTATAATCTTCCTTAGTTGTTGTCATTACCTAGGCTCCCCTTCCAGCTCTTATCCTCCCGTTTTTCTTCCATGATAGGGGTGCCAGTCAAGGTGGATGAGTGGGAGAGTAAGCCTGAGCCAGCATTGGAAATAGACATCAGAGACTTCGCTGGCCTCATGGATGACAGCTGCTCTGTCTTACTTGGCTCCTTCCTGGAACGCTGCTGGAGAACTTTGATCATGGCGTCTTTCTCAATAATCTGGGCATGCAGGGTCTTAATCCTAGGAACCAAAGACAAAAAACATATAAAGACCTTGGAGCTACCTCTGTGTTCTGGTCTCATTGCCTACAAGTACTTGATTTCCCATTCTCTTTTTGACTAAAGGGTAGCCTAGTTCATTCTGAAGTGCATATTATGGAATGGTGTACTATGACTTTTTTAATGTTTTCCTGAACACCCAGTAGAGCATCTATGAGTGGCTGCTTACACCTTAGAAGGTCAAAGTAAAGTATTGGTGAAAAGAAAGGCCACGTAGGAGAGAATGAACTGGTGTGGCAGGCTCTGCTGTGAAGAATTTGAGTCAACAAAAACAATGTGTTCCATGAGAAGATGAGGTCTTCTATTAATGAGCCATAGCCTTCCAGTAATAATAAATGATTATAAGTTTACAGGAGGCAACAGGAGTCCTACATCCCAGTTTCAATGGATGTTCTTTCATTAAGAATTCTGCTATATCAGCAGTGCTGTGGCTCACTAGGCTAATCCTCTGCCTGCGGCACCGGCACTCTGGGTTCCAGTCCCGGTTGGGGCGCCGGATTCTGTCCCGGTTGCTCCTCTTCCAGCCCAGCTCTCTGCTGTGGCCCGGGAAGGCAGTGGAGAATGGCCCAAGTGCTTGGGCCCTGCACCCACATGGGAGCCCAAGAGGGGGCACCTGGTTCCTGGCTTCGGATCGGCACAGCGCGCTGGCATAGCAGCCATTTGGGGGTGAACCAACAGAAGGAAGACCTTTCTGTCTGTCTCGCTCTCTTGCTGTCTAACTCTGCCTGTCAAAAAAAAAAAAAAGAATTCTGCTATATCATAGGCTTAAAGGTATATTTTTTGCAAAGAATGATCCAGAGTATAAATGCCAATAATTGAACTTTGAACTTTGGCAGAGGGCAGGTGGAACACAATTAGGAAGGCATAGGGGAGAGCAACACTATTTAGAATTCAACAATTGGTAGGAATTTTCAAGGTAAAGATCATCACATCTCAAACCCTAAGTAACAGGCTAGCAGAGGTGAAGGTGGTAGGGGGATTCTGGGTGAGCAGGCTTCCCAGTTGTCGCTAAATATTTGTGTCCTTCTCTACTGACCTATCTGGTCTCTACACCAAATTCTCAGATTCATCTTCATCCAGATTGACATTTATACCTGCCCTCCATGTCCAAGCAACGCTTGTTGGCCATCAAAATTTCTTCCTCCTCCTTCTGGATGCGAGCTTCAAGAGCTGTGTCATAACTGGTGTTAGGAGAATGACTGATGACCGATGCATCCCTGGGGAGGAAAATGGCAGTGATGATGACAGGAGGGCAGCAAAAGAAATGAATGCTATCTCCACCCCAAGGTAAAGGAGGCTTTGCTGGAAAGCCCTAAGCTGAAGTCAATCGCATTAGGAACAGCTAGTTTCTGTGTGACTTACTGGTAGGAGTTTCCAAGAAAAAAAGTCTCAGTTCCCAGAGTACATGAAGAGATTATTGGCATGGATGCAGCTGCAAGAGTCACTGAGAGATTCTATGAGATGTACACAGGCTTGCCTTCAGAACTGGACAGATATCTACCCCCAATCTTGTGGAATATGGTCCTTCAAGTTTTTAGGTCATGGCCAAACAATAAGAATATGTTTACATTCTACTTTATTCTAGTGACCATCATGAAAAGGAAAAGGGTAGGCATTGAAGGAAGTCAGCTTATTGCCACAGATGAGTGTTGGGATCTATGCCTGAGCATTGGAAACAAATGAACAGGTCAACAACAAAGACTGGGTAGTCCATGTGAGCTGAAAAGAGGGTCTTTGGGTGTGTAACAATGGGGGTTCCTATGTAATCTAAATCTGAAACATTCTGCACCAAATCAATGAGTCTACCCTAAGTGACTGCTCTCTTGCCAAAGTCCAAACTGTATAAGGGACCATCATGTTCCATCTGAAAATGTCTCAGGCCATTAATTCAAAGACCAATTAATAAGGGAAAACATATGCCTCTCTCTCTCTCTGTGTGTGTGTGTGTGTGTGTGTGAGAGAGAGAGAGAGAGAGAGAGAGAGAAATCAGGACTAAGGGAAAATATTGGTATAATTACATTAATCTTAAAGGAAATCAAACAATAGGCTGAGAAAACAATGAACTGGCCCTGCTTCTTTAGACTTCCTACAAGAATGACGATCTGTGAGAAAAATCCAGGCAGATTTTCTGCTGGCAGTCAACTATATTCTCTTAGCTTTGAGATTGTGACCAGGGAAGAAAGGGATGAAGTGGCAAGGGAAGAAGCAGAAAGTTGATGTTATGGTTGGGAAATTCTGTGAATCTCTGCAAAGCTACTATTCCCCAAAATGCTTGCACCTTGTGTACAAAGTTGAAACCATTTCTTGAAACCATGAACTACCTGGAGAGCAAGAAGAAAAAGGAATACAATGATCATCATTTGCTCAAATCAAAATATTTTTTTTAACTTTTATTTAATGAATATACGTTTCCAAAGTACGAATAATGGATTACTATGGCTTCCCCCCCATACCGTCCCTCCCACCCACAACCCTCCCCTTTCCCACTCCCTCTCCCCTTCCATTCACATCAAGATTCATTTTCGATTATCTTAATATACAGAAGATCAGCTTAGTATACATTAAGTAAGGATTTCAACAGTTTGCTCCCACACAGAAACATAAAGTGAAAAATAATAGATGATTTTTTTTAATGATGATGAAATCAAATCAAAATATTTTAACATGTCAGAATTCTACACTTTACTCTAATTCACTCTGGAAAATACAGTAATATCTCAAAATTCTATATTCCCTATCATGTAATTCACTTTTTTCTAGTCCTACTAGATACCCAAGAGGAAGCAGCATCACATAGTGCTTAAGAGCTTGGGCTCTTATTATAGACAAGACTAGGTTCAAATCCCAACATTCCCAAGTACTCTACCAACTTTTAGACCTCAGAAGATCAGCTCACTGCTCTAAGCTTCAGTGTCTTTATATGTACAATGGGAACAATAATTGTACTTCCATCTCATAGGGGATAAAGTAAAATACATGGTCAAGCAGAGTAAAAGCACTGAACAAAGCAAAGCATTAAGAGAAGTGCATTGCTTCTAAGTCTTTTGGCTAAGATCAAGTGTAAGAGAGAAGTGCATAGGTAAGAGAATAACATACAAGAGAGTATGACTTGAAAGATTCCAGTTCCTGGTATAATCCTGGAGGCTGTTTCTGCACTGCAGAGTTCCAGTTGATGGCTGAGGCTTTAGAGCCAGGCCTCTCAAAAAGTGCATGGTGTCTAAGGACACGGAGGACTTGAGCGTATGGTTTGTCACTGGGGGAACTAGCCCTGGCTTCCTGCCACTTTCATTGCATAAAAGACCATTTTGGGGACACAGAGCCCTGCCAGCTAATTGATATGGACACTGTGAACGCCTCAGGAATGGAGCCTGAAAATGTGGGGCACTTAGTGAATTCCTACAGGGCTGCCAGGACAGCCCTAAGTATCAGTCTTCTTTCTAGAAGACCAGGGCTACTAGGTCAATGGTTTAAACCAAAGCAATCAAGCAGTATATGAAGAAGCAATTTGAGCTGCTACCTTCCAGCACTCCAATACTATCCTTAGGAACATCAGGAGAATGATATTATGCTATAACCTTAAAATACAAAATGTGCAAGCCCTTAATTGTGAATTGGTCAGTTTGACTTCCCCCATCTCAAATTCTTCAGTAAACATTTTTTTTGTCAATAACCCTCCCACCCCCAGTCATCTTTTCTCTTCTTCCTTTCTCCAATAAAATTATCCCCATCCCACTACTCAAATTCCTTGGTACCAATGACCTCCTAATTAAAACATCCAGCAGCATTTTAAACTTCAGGTCTGTCTTTTTTCCTATGGGCACCATGCTTTTGTTTGTATCATACGTGAACTGTACAATAAGTAGAAGACTATATTTGAAGTTACTGGGAGGCTGGAGGAGGAGAAACATGTAGAAGTCTAGTCTTTGATTGCAAGAAACTTTCAAAGGAAGACAAAAATTAAATAATTAGCCAATATGGAAATGTTTTGTTTTTATTCCAATAGGCATTGAAAATTATTAGAGTTTTCATAAGGGAATGAAACGATCTGAGCTGTGCTTTTAGAAGACAGCACTATCTTCTGCTAAAATGTGATGGAGGGATTAGAGGAGAAATATACTGGAATCAGGCAGACCAGTCAGTGTGGTGATTGTAGTAATCCCAGCAAAAGATAATGGAAACATGAACTGCTGAAGTGGCAAGGGAAATGGAAACAGGTTATAAGAGGTAGAACTGATAGAATTTGGAGACTATCTGAATGTGGGTGTGAGTGAGAGGGAAGAATGAATGAGAACTTCGTTGTTTCTAATTCAAATGATAAGAAAAGTGACAGAGCATTTGTTATGATAGGAAACTAGGGAAGAATTTGTGGAAAGTGCTGTAATGGATTTTGATTTGGTGTATATCTGAGTGAAGTGCTGAAATTCCTAATTTTAATCTTGGAGATGTCAGAGTGGCTGTTACAGTTAATATCATTGTTATTAACACAGAGAAAGTTCAGCAGAAAAGAAGATAATTAAGAATGTGGAATGAGAAGAGGATGGAAATTGATAAATGCTTACAATGAAGGAATAGGTGGGCATGTGGCATGTTTTGAACAGCTTCTACCATTTGCTATCCCTTTCTTCACTTCTTTCCTTCTAGGAAAGTTCACCGCAAATAAAAATGACACAATGCACATTCACTGAAAGGTGACAATTGGATTCAGTAAATACAAACAAATCACATGTGTTATCCTGTTATCCTTTCACTTCTCTTCTGAAATTAATTCACTCCTTGTGAGCTGAAACCAAAAATCTGTACTGCCAAATTGGATCTTCTGGGACTGAATAGGGACTCCTACTTGGTAGTAATTCTTCTCATCTATAGTAAGCATAGAGAGAGGACTCTCTAGTTTACAATAATATGGAACTTTAATGCAGGCGATATTATTGCAATTATATACAATATTTCCAAGTGACTACATAATAAGCCTCAAATACTATCTTATTGAGCAGCTATTAATCCCTAATCTTTGAGCTACAACATATCTGAGAGGCAACAGAGCATAGCAGCTAAGGTGACAGAAATGTAGATATAAATCCTGTTTCTTTTGCTACTTAGTAGTTTTATGTGATCTGGGGCCAATTATTTAACTCCTCAATACCTCAGCTTTCTCCTCTATCAAATGGAAAGCAGTACTTCCCTGGAAGTGTTGCTATAAAGATAAGCAATAAGTTTGAAATGCCTAGAAGAACCCCTTGCATAGTAAATACTACTTGTACTTAATAAATAAAATACATTTTATGCTGGCTTATTGAACAAATTATGTTTCAGGTTTTAAATATTCATTTTCAATAAGCCAAAGAATCATCAATTTACTCTCTCTTTCTAGGCCCTCTTAATTTTTTATTAGCTAAAATTCACCTTCACATACAACTGACCAATATCACAGAGTTGCTGTGTCTGGTACCTAGATGAATCTCAGGAAAAAGGGCAATTCCAGCATTTCACATATGAATTAAAATGCCTCCTCCTGGACCCTTTTAGGCCAAACCTAGCTTTTCATTCATACCCTGATCTTACCAGAAATCATTATATTTACAGCTTCCTCTTTGTCAAGATGTACTTCATAGAATCAAAGTACTAGAAGGTGTATAGGTATAAATAGATCACCTAATATATCTTCTCACCCAAAAGACATTTGTCTTTCTTATATTAAAATCTCTATTTCCCTATTCACAATGGCCAAAAACTAGTAACAATCCAAGTATCTATCACAGGTGAATGGATACATAACTATGATATATTCATTCCATGGAACACTACAACACTACTCAGCAATAAAAAGAAATGAGCTATTAATACACGAATAAACTCATATGAATCTCAAACAAAAAAGGATAAACACAACATGACTTCCTCTTCTATGACACTCTAGGACAGAAAATTCTAATTTTATGATAAAAATAAAAAGCAGATAATTTCTTGCCTCAGGTCAAGCAGGTGAGAAAGGGATCAAATTCAAGGAAATAAAGATAATTCAGAATGTGTCCTCTCTTGACTGAGATGGTGGCTACGTTATTTTACACAATTATCAACATTCATCAAACTCTATGCATACATCAGTGTTCTAAAAAATTTGTAACTAATAGCTAATTGAAAACTAATTCTGTCTTCTACAACTACCATTGATACCACCAAAGCAGGAGGCCCAATTGTGAAACTTGTCATTGACTATTGCATTTGTGATATGGTAAGTTTGAGATAATAGAAGACACAAAACCCAAGCACACCATTAAAGTGTGGTGCTAGATTGGAAGATTTAAGATATACATTGAGAAATCATTTCCTCTCTTTCATTTCTTCCCTTCTCCTCCCTTCCTTTCTTTTACTTTCTTTCCTTAGTCAAATATATTTTGAGCATTTTTCATTTGCAGTCAATAGTCCAGGCACTTAACCATTATTTTGAAAGAAAAGACAACATAAAACTTTTACCAGGGGAAGGACCAACTGGCAGATTCCTGGCTGACTCCTACATTCGGGCTAGGAGGAGGAAGAGGGGAACAAGTAGAAAAGGAAAAGGAAAGAAAGGCAGAAGTGCTCACAGGTTCTGAGACAAAGTTTGCTAGACATCATCTCCTCAGTTTGAAATCTCACAAAGAAGAGAGGAAAAGGAAACCAATCTCTGTGGCAGAACACAAGAGGTACTATCTTCAGAAATGCAGTTTAATACTAGAAATAGAAAGGTATGGAGGAATCATCCAGTCCAATTTTCATTTTACAAAAATATGAATACAGTCTATTTCCCAATCTCTCTGTGGGCTGGATCACTAGCATGCAAAAGAGACTCACAGTCCAGATTCATGTTTGCAAGTGGAATCATCACACAGTATTCCTAATGAATGAGAACTAGCTGGTTTTATCATATGAAATGATAAGCTTGGGCATTTTATTGTAAATAGTAATTACATGACAACTTTCTACATGGTAATGCAAAGGAATGTGATTTACATTAAATTTATCTTTTGAAGCAAACAGATTTTGGAAACCCATCTAAAAGGGGGTTCCCCTGATACTTACGGATTTCAAGGGATAGAGGAAGGGATAGTGATTTCTTTCTACAAGGTCCCCAGTGACAACCCCTAGCTTTCCTGCATTTTGACCTGGACTGCATTCTGAACACTTTCTCACATCGCACACCCTCAGAGCTGTATCTTTCTAACCTTCTAAAGATGACAAAATTACTCTGCTATCTCCTCACCTCCCAATAAAAACAATGTTTTCTCAGTGCTAGTTTCATGAGTAACCTCTGACCAAGTGCTAGGTGCAGGTGTTCCCTTGAGGGCTATCAGATAAAATGACACTTAATTCTGCTTCTAATCTGCCTACAAACCTGCAATTATCTTCTGGCTCAGGTGGGTTTTGTGTGCACTCTATCAGCACACTGGCATATGCAGAGCACACCTTTCTCAAGAAACAAAGTCAGGGAAGTTTTAGCCCAAGAGGACCTCAATTTGAGTCATGGGCAATTTGAACCTATTTAAGGTCTAGGGAGTATCTGGGAGGAGGCAGAACACATTAGAGATGTAAGACAACTTCCTGAAGAACTGGGAGCAGGTTTCTAAAACACCTGTCCACTACTTAGGCACTGACATTTCTCCTCTGATTTAGCATGAGGAGGACAAACAAATCCCAACCCAAGTAAAGCAAGTGCTTCCAGACTCTGCTGGCCTGCCATGCATTTGGGATAACGTTCCAAACAAGACTGGGCTGTTAGTAACTTTCTGTGTATAGAGATCTACGCAAGCACATACACCATAGCTCACCTTGGATACCCAACAGATAGAAAAAGTTTGTCGGTTAACACCACAATCCAAATCCTCACTTAATCTGAATCTAGTGATTGCTATTTGTCCTTCCTTCCTCCTCTTCTCTTCTCTCTTTTTCTTTTACCCCTTCCTTCTCTTCCCCCTACCCTCCTCACCTCTCCCCTCCCTCCTTTCCTTTCTTTCCCAGCTGATGGTTGTAAACGGCAGCAAGACAGACAAGGATAGGCTCGACTATTTCCTCCCAAAGTCAATAATCAATGTTTATAATGTGAAAAGAAGACAAACAAAAAGCAAAAATAAAAATCCTGCCACTCTCTCTCCTCCAGCAGATGGAATGGGACTGCTTACATGTGATGAGCTCAGGCACACAGAGAATGTGGCCTTCAAATATAGACCTTCTCAAAGGGCAGGGATGGATTCATATTCAGCACAGCCTTTGACATACCTTGGGTGAGCCAGAGATATCAAATGGCAGCAGCCACTCCTAAGTGACATTTACATTCTGAGTAGCCTTTCCCTAGAGGGGCTTTCACTCCCATCCTGGGGCTAAACAACTTGCACATGTGGCTGGAAGAATCAATCAGTGGCTCTAGGGAAGGAGGTGGGCAAACATGCAGCTGATCCCACCTGCAATTGCTCTGGCTCCATAGGAATGCTGAGCCATGATTCCAGTAAATTCATAAAGCAACCTGCCTTTTCAAATCCCCAGCTGTCTGTTCCCACAGCCATTCCATCCCTGCATAACCAGATGGAAGAAAACAACCTTAAATCAGAAATTGGAGAAAAAACAGACTACTAAAGAAACCCCAGAAAAGTCCATGAATCAGTACCTTTCTACCCTTCCCACTTCCACCCTTTAAAGAGACTCTCAGAGCTGATGCTGTGGTACAGAGGGTTAGGCCACCGTCTACAGTACCAGCATCCCATATAGGTGCCAGTTCCAGTCTCGGCTGCTCCACTTCCAATCCAGCTCCCTGCTGGTGCACCTGGGAAAGCAGCAGAGGATGGTGCAAGTCCTTGGTCCCCTGCACCCATGTGGGAGATCCATAGGGCACTCCTGGCTTTGCCCTGGTCCAGCCCTGGCAGTTGTGGCCATCTGGGGAGTGAACCAGGGGATAGAAAACCTTTCTCTCTCTGTCTCTACCTCTGTAACTCTGCCTTTCAAATAAATAGAATAAATCTAAGGAAAAAAAGAAAAGACCCCTCCCAGTTAACTACTGACCTTTGAGCAGCCACAGTGGCTGCAGCATCCAGAGCAAAATGTCTCATCACATTCTCCTCCAAATACTTCTGCTCCCACTTCGTCATATCAGCTTCCAGGGCCAGAATCCTTTCCTCCTTCTCCCGAAGGAGCTCCATCAGTGCTGCGGCATTGTATTCAGAAACATTGGTGGGCTGAGAGGTGCCCTGGCGCTGAGAGAAAGGGGAGATCCCTGAGGTTAGTGAGGGAAGAATCATGGTATCCAACTCTCATTTGAAGTCTCTATTCTTGGAAGGGATTACTGTATAAGCTACTGAGTTTTGATTCTTATTCAGAAAGAAGTTAGGGGCATTCAGATCTCCTAGGTCACAGGACTTTCTTTTAGGGCCTTGGTGAATCCGTTTGTCAGGAAAGGAGGCTGCCATGGCAAATTATCCTGCTGCTTAGAAAATCAATTAATGATGCAAAAACTACCATCCCTGCCCACCAGCTGGCTCCCAACATACATGGAAATAAAAATACCTAGGATCTAGTTCTTACCTTGCCCCTAACTTGTCATGTGATCTTTAGTGAGTCAGGCAATCTTTTCTGGGTCTTGATTTTCCCTCATCTAAAACCAAGGACAGATATGGCTGGGAAATTTCTAAAGGCCATTTTCAACTCTAAAATGTCTAGGACTCTATATAGCCTATTCATTGCTTTTAGGTTCTACCATTTCTAAGGTTCATGTGAAAACAAAAGGTGCATGATCACAGACATCAATGACTTTGCTGGGATAAAAGGTTAAAGAAACATGCTTTGTGTCTACAACAGGGAGGCACCTTGGAGTGAGATCAGATGGGGCAGAATATTTAAAGATGAATAAATGTTTTTTTTTTATAATTCCTATTAAATGGTAACTTAAAAGTAAGCCATCAGGCATAATCTTGTTTCCCTTCTTCCTTTACATTCTCCGTACCTGCTGGAGCCTGAGAGATTCCAGTTCCCTCTCCAGGCGAGTCCGCAGGCGGTGTTCCAGCTGCTCCCGTTTTTCACATGCTGCCTGGAGCTGCACAAGGGCCTGTTGCATCTTCTCCACCTTATCTACATACACCTGCTTCTTTTTCAACTGGAAATCCAGGTTGGAAGAGTTGCAAGATGGAAGAAAGAAGAGCAACAGTGTCAGTTATACAGCAACCAAATCCACCCCAGTGTTTAGATCTCTTTCAGTAGCAGCATCCAACTCCCTCTCCCAAAAAAATGAATGAGGAGAAGGTCTTTCATCATGAGCAGCAGGCTGTTTTGTATATTGTACTTCAAAAAGTTTGTGGGGAAAATGAAATCAAAATATAACCTTCTTTTGGTGCAAAACAGTTTTGAAAACCATAAATAATTTTTTCATACTATGTATTTTCCGTGAACTTTTTCAAGACCGCTTCTTTTCCATATACAGGAGAGAAATGAGGAGCTCCTTTTTTTTTAAAGTTTATTTATTTACTTGAAAGAGTTACACAGAGAGAGAAGGAGAGGCAGAGAGAGAGAGAGAGAGAAAAAGAGTCTTCCATCCATTGGTTCACTCCCCAATTGGCTGCAACAGCTGGAGCTGCGCCAATCTGAAGTTAGGAGCCAGGAGCTTCTTCCAGATCTCTCACGCAGGTGCAGGGGCCCAAGGATTTGGGCCATCATCTACTGCTTCCCCAGGCCATAGCAGAGAGCTTGATTGAAAGTGGGGCAGCTGGTGGGACTCAAACCAGTGCCAATACAGGATGCCAGCACCGCAGGTGGCAGCTTTACTTTTTATACCACAGCACTGGCCCTGCAGCTCCATTTTAATCAGTTCCTGCTACCCCTTCTCTAAGTCTTCTCCAACTCTACTCCCCTCAGGACAATCTGTCTTAGATGCTAAGTTTTCCAGGTTCCCACTATGGATGTCCTCACTTTGGTTTCTTCATTTTTAATTGGAACAATCTGGAAGGAGATACACACACACACACACACACAAATTTTGGTTATTATAGTAGAGAAATGCTAAAAAAAAAAAAGGAAGGCTCTCACTGGAGAAGATTTGAGTTTGGTGTGGAAAGGAAGCCCACTTGCTTTTATATAGCTACCTCCTCTACAAGTAGATAAAAACGACGGTGGTTAACTGCTGAAGTTAAAGGAGACCAGAATTATCTTTTGAAATCTGTGGCACAGGTAATTACCAAAAATAATCCATCACTTCTCTCCTAGAAAGTTTCTATGTCACAAAAGTAAAGCTGCAATCTGTAGTCTCCTAAAGTATGACCAATGGCCTGACAGTACTTTATTGAAAGATCACAGGTTACTTGCTAATTCTGTCTCATGAGCCTGAGTTGATGATCCTGAACTGATCCTTAACTTTCATTCTGGAACCGTCAAGGATCCCTCATGACTCAAACTAATGAATCAAGTCTAGACTGAATCAAACATGTTTCTTCCTCTATGTAAGCCTGTAAGCCATACCCAAGAAATCAAAAGGTAAAAGCCAGCTGAGAAAAAGAATGTGAAATCTTTGTATCTTTATAATTTTTTAAAGATTTATTTATTTTAAAGGCAGAGTTACAGAGAGGCAAAGGGAGAGAAAGAAAGAGAGAATGTCTTCCATCTGCTGGTTCACTCCCCAAATGGTCGCAACAGCCAGAGTTGAGCCGATCCGAAGCAAGAAGCCAACAACCTCTTCTGGGTCTCCCATGAAGATGCAGGGGTCCAAGAATTTGGGCCATCTTCTACTGCTTTCACAGGCCATAGCAGAGAGCTGGATCGGAAGTGCAGCAGCCAGGACTCAAACCGGCACCCATCTGGGATGCCAGCACTACAGGCGATGGCTTTACCAGCTAAGCCACAGTGCTGGCCCCTGTATCCTTATAATTTACAAGCCAAATCTTGGCTCCTTGGGAATAAAGGAAAGGAGGATCTCAGAGCTCTCTAAAGAAGATAAACATAATCTCTATACCTATGAAGATAGAAGAAAGGGCAGCTTTCAAAGCTTATTATTAACAACTGAATAGATTATGTGTCTCATAATACTTGTGGAATATTTCTGAACGTTAATAATTCAACCCATAGATTCTTTATAAAGTAGAAATTCTCCCAAGTGGAGCTCATCTGTCATTATCATTCTCATGGAAATGGAGATTAGGTATATCTAAGGGGCCAGTGCTGTGGTGTACCGGGTAAAGCCGCCTCCTGCAATGCCAGCATCCTATATGGGCGCCAGTTTGAGTCTCGGCTGCTCCAATTCTGATTCAGCTCTTTGCTATGGCCTGGGGAAGCAGTAGAAGATGGTCCAAATCCTTGGGCCCCTGCACCTGCGTGGGAAACCCCGGAGGAGGCTCCTGGCTTTGGATTGTAGCCATCTGGGGAGTGAACCAACAGATGGAAGACCTCTCTCTCTCTGCCTCTCCTTCTCTCTCTGTGTAACTCTGACTTTCAAATAAAAAAATTAAATAAATCTTAAAAAAAAAGAATAAAAAGATAATTAGAAAAAAAAGATTAAAATCCGAAAGTGTCATTGATAATCGACTCAAAAAAGAATCCTGGAACTTTCAATCCTGATTTTTCTTCAAATCTCCAAGCGCTGGAGCTACCTAGACGAACAATTGCAATGTTAAGTTACCTACCCTACCAGCATTGCCCATACCTATTTAGCTGGAGTCAAGCCAACAAGATCAACCTGATTCCCCTATTGCAGAAACCCGATAACTTCTTCATGGTAATGAGTCCAAATCACAGCTCTATAATTACAGTTAGATATCATTGGCATGTACTGGTGGGAAAATTCACCTTGTCTTGTAACTGCCTTTGCCTCAAATTAGAATTGCTGGACCTTGGGCCGGTGCCATGGCTCACTTGGTTAATCCTCCACCTGCAGCGCCGGCATCCCATATGGGCACCGGGTTCTAGTCCCGGTTGCTCCTCTTCCAGTCCAGCTCTCTGCTGTGGCCTGGGAGGGCAGTGGAGGATGGCCCAAGTGCTTGGGTCCCTGTACCCGCATGGGAGACCAGGAAGAAGCACGTGGCCCCTGGCTTTGGATCGGTGTAGCTCCGGCAGTAGTGGCCATTTGGGGAGTGAACCAACTGAGGGAAGACCTTTTACTCTGTCTCATTGTCTAACGCTATCTGAAAAAAAAAAAAATTGCTGGACCTTCTCTAGGTGGAAGAAAACCTATGTGATATTGTCCTAGCAGATCAGTGGTATACTTTGCCTAGGTGGTTGAAAAAAAAACTTTTAAATTTCTTCTATATTTTATTGACATTTCCCTTTATTCCAAACATAGTTCAGTCTAGCTTTGGGAACCAGTTGAGGGGAGTTCTAC
Source organism: Oryctolagus cuniculus (assembly GCF_051225735.1). Classification (NCBI taxonomy): domain Eukaryota; kingdom Metazoa; phylum Chordata; class Mammalia; order Lagomorpha; family Leporidae; genus Oryctolagus; species Oryctolagus cuniculus. The sequence goes on along the minus strand of NC_142888.1, from coordinate 80,132,836 downwards.
ATTTAGATTTTCTTTCCATTAGATCTTTTCCTAGGAAGTAAAACAAAACAAAAAAAAAAGTCACCCTTTTTTTTTCTCTAAACAAGTTTAAACCTTTCTTTTCTGGAGTACATGACTATTTGCAACAATGCTGTTTAGGGCAATTAAACCTATAAGTTATGGCTGCCTCTGCTTTCCTATTTGCTAAGATTTGAATAATTAGGGAGCAGGAAACTTCCTCTAGCCTTCACCTTTTGGATTCTTTAATCCTCATGAGCTATTTAAAGTTGAATGCGTTTATTTGTGAATCACTTTGAAAACCCTAAGGGAGCAGTGCAATGTTAATGCACAGAAAGTTAACTATAATTACCAAGGCTTATGGCACTTACACTTAAAGGCAATTAAACTTAGATAGCATACAGTTCTTGCCCTGATGGTAAAGTTCTGCAATGTGAGCTCAGAAAACTGAAAAAATAAGCAGTCCAAGGCCATGTAGATTTCTTGATGCCCTGCCTCTCTTGAAAAAAAAAAAAAGAAACTTAAATATCAGCAAAATAACCCCAAGCAATAGAAGTCACTGAGTTAAACCTCTGGAAGGGAAAAGCAATAAAGAATAAAGGCTCAGGGAGTTCTTTGAGTTGGCTGAAGACAGGCATGTAGGTCAGACAAATTCCAAAAAGCAGGCCAAGAAAAATTCCATTATGGTTTGCCACTAGGATGATTTTACAAAAGGTACCAGGACCACTGTTGCTGGCATAATTCTCCCATCTCCTTTAAAAGAAAAAGAGTACAGCTCACCCATAAACACCATGATGACCCAATAAATGCTTAATCTCTAGATAAGCTAGGGTAGAAAAGGTCAACCCTTGGATATTACTGATGCAAGGTCCTATAGATACAGTAAGCAAAGTCAGTCATTTTCTAAGTTACATAGTATGTTTTCTAGATTGCATCTACCTATGGAAAAGAATAAAGATTTATATGGTTTAACATCACTACTATTACTAGACATTCTATGCTTCACTTTCAACCTTCATCATGATGAATTCTATTTTCTGCCTCTCCTCTGCAAAGTTATCTGTGGTACAAAGTTCTTCAAATATTTCATCAGTAAGTAGGGCAACCAGGTCCTCAACTTCACATTCCAATGCCATCAGAAATGCCCGTGGTTCCTTCTTAGGTGGAGAGGGGCCATATAGTAAAACGTTTATAGTCATGAGCTCTGGCCTCAGACTGTCCAAAATTGGACTCTCCCACTCCTTAAGTATGCAATATTAGGCAAGTTACTTAAAGGTCTCTGAACTTCCTTTCTTATTTCTCCCTTGCATTTGAGCTTGCATTTATTAATTCATCAATAACATGAAGATGATGATGATGTGATATAATCTATCAAGATTGAATAAGATAACATATGAAGTGCTCAGTAGAGCGTCTGGTACAAAAAGTGCTCAGGGTTGATGTTTTTCTTGTTTAGAAAACAGTTTATATCAAGTCAGTCATGTTCCATTCCTGATAGCCTTGACATAGTTTTCATTCTTTCAGTAACTCTACTGATCAATTCATCTAATTATAACATTGAAATAAAACCACTTTCTCCCCAAGAAGTCATGTAACTCTAGGTCTTAAATACTTCATGAAATAGAACTATAGATATGTTTACAGGAAAAAGCTGTTCACTGGAGATACAATTAGAAGAAACCACAGAGAAGATGCAAAGGTTTCTTATTCTCTCAAATGACATGGTCTGGGGGGCACTTCCACTACATGAGAAAGAAATAGCTTACTTATGGTCAAAGGTCCTGTATAAAGACCCTGAGTCAGAGCTCATTATTCTCTCATGTATATATACATATATATGTATGTATGTATGTATTAGAAATTTCCACTTGACTGCACATTATAAGGTAAAGAAAAGAAAGTGGTAATCAGAAGACCAGTTCTATATCTAGCTCTGCTACTAATCACAACTTGCTTCCCTGTTCCTGTTCTCCGCCCAAGTGCACAGTTGTTAAAAAAAAAAAATGAGGGGTGCTTCAAGAGGTAGCAAAGCAAAATGGTCAGCAGTAGGCCAAATCAAGCCATACCCACTTATTTACATATTGTCCTAGGCAGCCTTCCAGCTACAACGGCAGAGGTGAGCAGTTGCAGTTGCACCAGAAATTGCATGATCCACAAAACCAAACATGTTTACTACCATTTAGAAAACGTTTGCCAAGTCCTGGAAAGGTTTTCAAACTGTTGTCCTAATGTTTGTGTAGGTACTTAAGGGGCCTCTAAGGAGGGGTGAGTTGTATCAAATGGCTCTTCTTTTATGCATTTTGTATATTATGGTTCTACACAAAATTTCATTTGTAAAAGAAGATTGTGTGTGTGTCTGTGTGTGTGTGCATTCATTTTTGTTGTCTGTTTTCCCCCAGAAAACAGGCCTCCCATGTAACCTTGTTCCATCGTCTTTTTACATTTGATGCATCATCAGTCTGGTTAAATAACTTAAAGTTTCCAAATGACCTTTAATGTTTCATGCCTCATTGCCTTTGGACACAATATTCTCTCTTAGGAATGCCTAGTCACATGAGGTTTTAAGAAATCAAAATTTTGAGGCCAATGATGTGGTGTAGCAGATAAAGCCACCGCCTGCAGTGCCAGCATTCCAGATGGATGCCTGTTCGAGTCCCAGCTACTCCGCTTCTGATCCCGCTCTCTGCTATGTCCTGGGAAATCAGTGGAGGATGGCCCAAGTTCTTGGGCCCCTGAACCTCCATGAGAGACCTGAAGGAAGCTCCAGCCTCCTGGCTTTGGACTGGCACAACCAGTGAACCAGAGGACTGAAGACCCCCCCTTCTCTGCCCCTGTTTCTCTATAACTGTTTTTCAAAAAATAAATAAATCTCCTGTGTCTCCATATGAATTTCAGCATCATTTTTTCCAGATCTGAGAAGAATGTCTTTGGTATCTTGATTGGCATCGCATTGAATGTATAAATTGCTTTTGGGAGAATGGGCATTTTGATGATATTGATTCTTCCAATCCATGAGCGTGGAAGATTTTTCCATTTTTTGGTATCCTCTTCTATTTCTTTAAGATTTTGTAATTCTCGTCTTAGAGATCTTTAATGTCCTTGGTTAAGTTTATTCCAAGGTATTTGACTGTTTTTGTGGCTATTGTGAATGGGATTGATCTTAGCAGTTCTTCCTCAGCCGTGGCATTGCCTGTGTATACAAAGGCTGTTGATTTTTATGCATTGATTTTATATCCTGCTACTTTGCCAAACTCTTCTATGAGTTCCAATAGTCCCTTAGTAGAGTTCTTTGGATCCCCTCAATAAAGAATCATATCACCTGCAAAGAGTGATAGTTTGACTTCTTCCTTCCCAATTTGTATCCCGTTAATTTGTTTTTCTTGCCTAATGACTCTGGATAAAACTTCGAGAATATTCAATAGCAGTGGTGAGAGTGGGCATCCCTGTCTGGTACCAGATCTCAGTGGAAATGCTTCCAACTTTTCCCCATTCAATAGGATGTTGGCCATGGGTTTTTCATAAATTGCTTTGATTGTATTCAGGAATGTTTCTTCTATACCCAATTTTCTTAGAGTTTTCATCATGAAAGGGTGTTGTATTTTATCGATTGCTTTCTCTGCATCTATTGAGATAATCATATGGTTTTTCTTCTGTATTCTGTTAATGTGGTGTATCACATTGATTGATTTGCGAACACTGAACCATCCCTGCATACCAGGGATAAATCCCACTTGGTCTGGGTGGATGATCTTTCTGATGTGTTGCTGCATTCTATTAGCCAGAATTTTATTGAGGATTTTTGCGTCTATGTTCATCAGGGATATTGGTCTGTAATTTTCTTTCAATGCTGCATCTTTTTCAGGCTTAGGGATTAAGGTGATGCTGGCCATCATTTAAACAAAATTCTCCCTAGATATTCTCTGAATATCTAGGAAATCATTCCATCCATTTTAAGTATTCTTACCAAATGCCAATTCAACAATTTTTCAAAGACTTCCTTTCCTTGTTTTTCCCCTGATTATGCATTCTCTGTTAACATGGCTCCTTAAACCACTCTTACTCTTTGTCTTGATCTTTAGAACCACCTTCTCTCCAACCCCATCCAACCTCATCTTACCCTCTGCTGTACTTATTTTGCCTTCATGGCAATGGTTCTCAAGTGGAGGTTCTGCTGCCCAGGGCCATTTAGCAATGTGTGGAGACATTTTTGGTTATCATTGCTGGAGGTGGATTGCTACTGGCGTCTGGTGATAGAAGCTACAGATGCTGCTAGACATCCCATAATACACAGGAAACTCCTGCTTCCCACTACTACCAGAGTATTATCCAGTCCCAACTGTCAACAATGCAGAGGTTGAGAATCCTTGCTCAACACATCAATACAACTGAACATCTCCTTTATGCCACAATCTGAACAACCACTTATATTCATATTTTAATGTTATCATAGTCCCTTTACCCACAGACCTCTAGCTGACTGCATGATTTCATCACTCTGAAACTCTGCTTTCTCTCTTAGGGTCTAGTTCTAATTGAATGGTCACTGAATTCTTGGTAACCATGTTATATTACATAACTCTGACAAAAAAAAAAACAAATATGAGCACAACATAGATTAATGACAATGAAATATACAAGCAATAAACAAACACCTTCATAAATGTATTTACTTTGCTTGGCCAAGTCAACATAAGAGTTTCAAATCAAACCTACTCAAAGATAAGTTTTTAAAGGGGAATCAGAAATGGGAGGAAGAACAGCAAGGAGGCAACTTAATGAAGAATAAGGCAAATAATCTTGAGCTCAATCAATCATACTTTTCCATCACACTTCTGTAATAATTTGAACCCTTCCCTGAGCATTTGGCAAGTCTCTTAACCCTCTTCTGACTCAGGAAAATCTGATCCCTGCAAATGAATACCACGTGATGGCATCTCTTCCCTCCTTCCAACAACTGTGAGTGTCTTTCAAACTTATTTTTTAAAGGATGGCTTTATACAAAATTATTTCTAGGGCCCCTAAAGCTGTAACCTTTTGTCTCAGCCACTTGCAAGAAACTGACTTATTCATTAACCTTCCAGTTTATTCATTGGTGGACAAATAATAATTTTAGATGTTTTAGAATTAAGGTATTTGGAAATTTCTCCTAGATTTGTCACTAACTGTATTACTGAATCTATTAGTGCTTTAATTTTCTAATCTGTCAAAAGAGGATAATGCTTGCAAAGAAAGGTTAAAAAATGCAGATATGTAGGAAGAAGGAGAAATCTATGAATACTAGTTGAATGAACACCAAATTATACAAACACTCCATCTGCTAAAGGGCATTGAGTCTAATAATATAGAACTAAGTCCAGTGCCTTTATTATATCTGATTTTTCCCTTCCATTCTATTGTCCAAAACTGCATTCACTATTTCTCAAATGACACAACTGAAGCATACTTTGTTCCTCTCCTTGATACAACTAGTTATATATTACTAGACAAGTCTTCAGTGATTTTAACTTGATCTGACTTAGTCTTACTCGGGAAACCCTGACTCCAAGTAAGGGTTCACACTGAAGCAATTTGGTAACACTACCCTGGTATTAGCAAGCTGCCTCTGTCTGTTGCCAAAAGGCTGTGGTCCACTAGTGGATATTAAAAGAATTGAAGAGTAAAAAACCATCTCTAAAAACTTGCTACCTTGGGAATGCAGTTCATGTTGTATAGGAGACCAAAAAGAAATCCACAAGCCTTCCAATGTGGGAATTTCAAAACGAAATCATAGGAAATCTGTAATAATTGAGCTTAGAGAGGTTCCTCCATCTCTATTTGAAGTGAAGAAATTTCTTTCTTTAACATATTGGATAGAACCACATGTACTTCAAAGAACATCCATTGTCAGAAATGTGGGAATGTCATCCTTAGATGAAATGCCCTCCAGTAAATAAAAAGAAAATCAGAAGAACACTGTGGAAGATTTCTGGGTGGATGTGTACTTTGAATTCAACAACATTCTACTTTACACCCTGAGATCTTCCATCTAAATCTATAATCCATCATAACCACTGTGTTATATTGGATTCACCTACTGCTGGAAAATTAGTTTCAAGTAGTAGACATATAAAGACATTGATTGGAAAGGGAGGGGACTAGTATGATACTCTGTGGATACATATGGTAGAAGAAAATTATGCATTTTTAAAAGCAGGGGAAAAAATCAAGTAAGGGATCTAGAAAGGATAACATCAAGCCTTAAGAAGAATGATGGAAAAGGGGTAAAACATGTAGTTTTGGAGAACTGAGTGAAGTGGCATCAGAGCTTTGGAAAATGTATTGGTTAGTCCAATAAGAGCTACCAACAGGAAGTCTACATCACCACCAGACACTACAGTGCAGAACAGGTTAACATTTCAGCCTCTTCTTCCTGAATCTCTATTTCATTCTAGCCAAAAGCCAAAGCACAAGGCTCACTGGCTCTTTCTGCCAGCCCTCCGCACATTCTGCTCTGTCCCTTCATGTGCACACTGTGCTCAGTAAGCAGCCCACCCGCAGCATCTTCCCTCTTTGATCTTGCCAAGGCCTTTTCCCCACCATGCCTGAAACAATCAACCAAGCAGCGGCTTCATCTCTGGATCATAAGACAGCAGCTAGCCAGAAGCCTGAGGAGCCTTGAGCCTTGTGAGAGGATATGCCAGGCATTCTCCAAAACTATCCAGAGGGGTCAAATTGGTAGGGGGCGGGGAAGCTCTCTTTGAATGAGAGAATGCTACGGTTGCTGTAGGACACAGAGCTCTTTTGACTTGAGTTTAATGAGCCTCCACTTCATAGGAACTACGTGTTCCGAAAGATAAGGGCAAGGACGGAAAGGCACCATTTACCTCGACCGGCTGCCTGCAGCACAGGCTGCAGACTGGTGTGTCAAGGCCTGGATCCCACTGACTTGCCAAAAAGTCAGATCTGTTTTTTTACTTAGTGCGCTGTCCTCTCCCCAGCAAGATACCTCTCTGGATATTAGTATAGTAGGGTCCACGAAACAATCTGGGCTGAACTTAGAAGAGGAGGAAAGTTGTCACTGCAGGGAAACATTCCCTGTAAGCCTGAGGCAACATTGTTGCTTAGAGCACAGTGATTGTGGAGAACCACAGGCAAGCAGATTTAATGGGATTAGAAAGATAGAAAGAATCTCAGGAAATGAATCTAAATGAAGTCTTTATAGAGAGGACTGCATAAATGAATGCAAGGGCGCTGGGATCATTCAAGTAGTGGTAATCTTTCCCTAAGCATCTTGATGCAATGAGAACTAGTTACTTTAGTGACTTTGCACTCAGAAAGCTGACAAAACACTCCCCAGCAAAAAATAAAAAAAGGATGAATTTGAGGAAGCATCCTTAACTCTGTTAAGTAAACTAGAAAGGTTTTCCCTGGAAGAACTTCTAAGGTCTGAGAAAAGAGGTAAGTTTGTGGTGCCATGTACAAGCCATAAGTCTGTTATTTGTTCAAATTTGACACAGGCAGAACATCTAGCATATCCTGCCTTCAGACGTGGCCTTGCTTGAGTCATCTACAGCAGCCAAAGAAATAGCTTTTGTATTTATGAATATTGTTCTCGATTTAGAAATATTCACTGATTTTTCTGAAGGAATCACAATGAAGACCCCTTATCAATTTTTTTCTGGAGTCATCAATACCTTAATAATAGTTTGGAATGATCCATACTTAGACATTTAAAGAAAAAAGAAGGGCAAGTGTCTGGCACAGAAGTTAAGATGCCACTTGGGACACTTGCTTCCCACATTGGAATGCCTGGATTTGAGCCTCAACTCCACTTGCAAAAGCAATTTCCTGCTAATGTACACCCTGGGTAGTAGCAGGTTATGGCTCAAGTACTTGAGTCCCTACCACCTACATGAGAGATCTTGATTGAGTTCTGGGCTCCTGGCTTTGGCCTGGCCTAGCCTCAGCTGTTCTGGTCATTTGGGGAAATGATGAGAATATCTCTTTATGCCTCTCTGCCTTTCAAATAAATAAAAGCAAAAATAAATTTTAAAAATGTAAAGAAAAAACTTTTAAGGCCTAATGGGGGGTTGGGTCACAGTAGACAGGCAAAACTTCTACTAGCAATTCTATATTTGAGGATAAGAGAAAGAGAAGTTTTCCTTTAAAAAGTATAGGGGAAACAAAACAAACACCACCCAGAAGCAAATCCAGCCCTTATAGGCTGCTAAAACAAAAAAAGGAAAAAGAGAACCAATGCATTTTTCCTGAGACATGATCTTGCAAGCCTTCTTAGTTGCTAGAAGCGATTCAGCTCAAGAGTCTGGAAAACGTTGCAGGGCCTCTTAGACTGCCCTGGGTATAGTGCTGTGCTCCTGCTCCTCCAGTCAAAGGTCCCACTTCCTTTAGCGCCAGCAACACAGAATTTCCCACAAATTAGATTCCATGTGAAAATGCAAGTTGGATGAAGGATAAAATAACAATCAATAATGAGTTCATCTGAACTCTCTGGTCACTAGACCCATCCTTCAATCCCAGCCTAATATTTAGAACGTCTTTAAATCGTACAGTTACATATTTTGGGGGAAGAAAATTACATTAAATCTTTGGAACAAATGCCCAGAAAAGCTTCAGAAGGCTGAAGCCAGAAATGTAGACAACTGCTTCAGTGAGAGCTGCCCAGTAGGAACTAGAATTGAACATCTTATTCTAACACCTATGCTACTTTAATGATTAACCACCAGTTACTGCCTCAGACATTGCAAACCAACATGGGTGCAGAGTCTTAGTGTCCAGTTGTCTCCCGCTAGATGGGTACTCTTCCCAGAAGGGCAACAGAGCTATAGAGATACCACAATCTCAAATCAATCCAGACAAGTTTCTCATTCAGTCTTTTGAGAAGAGGAGTCCAGGGGTGGGCATTTGGCTTAGCCATTAAGACATTCCGTGGGATGCCTACACCTCATACTGGAGTTCCTGGGTCTGAGTCCCAGCTCTGCTCCCAATTCCAGCTTTCTACTAACATGCACCCTGGGAGGCAGCAGGTGATGGCCCAAGTACTTGGATCCCTGTCACCTATGTGGGAAACCTGGATTAAGTTCTCTGGCTCCCAGCTTCAGTATGGCCCAGCCCTGGCTGTGGTGGGCATTTGGGGAGTGAACCAACAGATGAGAGATTTCTCTGTTTCTTCCTCTCTCTGTGTCTCTCAAATAAACAAAAGTAAATAATTTCTTTAAACAAAAAGGCCCAACAGCTAAAGCAAGTTTTTAAAAATTAAAAGTTGCAGAGGTTACTAAATCTGAACAAGCGCCCACATTATCATTTTGGGAGTTGAACCAAAGGATGATTCAGACAAGCAACAGGGTTTAAGGAAGGAAGAGTCATAAGACTACAGTTTTATTCCTGGCTCTATACAAAATTTGCCATGTGATCACCAGAAAGCTACTTCTCAGCAGGTCTCTCAGTTTGGCTTTCTCTGAAAGAATCCTGTCTTAACCCTGTTCTATAATTTTCTGCGGAATGTCTTTGCAAACAGAGGAGGGAAAGGAACATATGAGTTATAGCAAAAGGCTAAAAAGTGTGCTAAGCTCCTTAGATCTGGACAAAGCAAATACAAGGCTTCTTCATTTTCCATGAAGCAACTTACCAGATGAAAGTACTTTAAAAAGTTTACGAAAAATGGAATTAAAGGAGAGATCTATTTTGGTGCAAATAATATTTGAGGATTTATTTATTTGTAAGAGAGAGAGAGAGAGAGAGAGAGATCTTCTATCCACTGGCTCACTCTCCAAATGGCTGTAAAAGCCAGAGCTGGGCCAGGCCACAGCCAGCAACCAGGAACTCCATCTGGGTCTCCTATATGGGTGGCAGGAGCCCAAGTACTTGGGCCATCATCTGCTGCCTTCCCAGGCACTTTAACAGGAAGTTGATTGGAAGCAGAGTACTAAGGGAGAGGAAGCAAGCAATGAATAAAGGCAGGAAAGATACTCCACAACAACAGCCAAAATGCTATTTGGTCATTAACATTTTATATAATCTCAAGTTTATAAAGCATTTAATTGTCAAAATGGAGGCTATTTTTTCCCTTAAAACAATTCAAACCTTAGAATAGAAGTCAGTGAGATGTGAAATTTTCATTAGCAAATGACACTCTAACATTAATGTTTAGTGGAACACACCCATTCTCTTAAGTGCAAAATATCTAAGAATTACTAGTACTCCAGTGCAGTGACAAACCACATCCAAGATTGATGAACAGCAGGCCAGCAGCAAAGTGACCTCTATTTCATATGAACACAATTTGGGGTTGCAATCAAATAACGTCTTTAGCAAGGCTAATCAGATACATATTAATTGTGTGCTTAACAGTTTTACTATCTATCATCTGTCAAAGGAAGGCTCCATCCTTGCACCCAAATAATTGACAAATGCACCCTACCACATAACTGCATTCTAGAAACTAGCCACTAAGGCACAGGCTGTATCCTAGCCAGTGCATTCTCCTGACATAAACTGCAAACTGACCCTGAGTCCCATCCTGTCCCAAACCTCGCAAAACCAATCTGCCAAGAAAGTCCAACAGCAAAAGACACGGCCATCAAGATGTATTTTTGACTTGAGAGGGGACTGGCATACTTTAAAATATCCAGAATCATCTTCTGTGTCTTTCAAAATAACACATAAAATTTCGTATGTGCAGGAATATACAAAGGGTCTTCAAAAAATTCATGGAGCAGCAGGCATTTGGCACAGCAGTTAAACCATTGTTTGGACACCTGCATCCCATATCCCAGTGCCTCATTTTAAGCCTCAGCTCTGCTTCCAATTCTAGATTCCTTCTAATACATACCCTGGGAGGCAGCAGGTAATGGCTGAAATGGTTGGGTCTCTGACACTCATGTGGGAAATCTGGATTGAGTTCTTGTCACCTAGGCACTTGGATAAGAGATCTCTCTGTCTCCCAAACAAAATAAAATTGTTTTTAAAGTTTATGGAAAATGTGAATTATCTTTTAATTACATTTTTCCATGAGCTTTTTGAAGGCATGTGTGAGTGCATGCAGCTGTCTGTGTGGCATGGGCTCACGACAGGGCTGGGAATATATTAAGAATTTAGAGTGTACTAGAAACTATCTGATTATATGAATGAGCAAATCACTCTGGTGATTTCCTCTTCTGAAACAAAAGAAATGAACTTACAGACAAAAGAAATCAAAGTCCATTCATATCAATCCAGCTATAACTAGAAGCTGTAGATGGTACCTCCCTGTTAGGGATTATACGGCTGCCCATTCAGCACAATGAGAAAACCAATGCTCTTGAGTTCTCAACTCTCATACCTTCAGGTTCAGATATCACCTAACAAAACCATACCTCTTCTTCCAGCTTTACCACCTTGGCCTGGGCATTGCTCAAGGCCTGGTCTCGGATTTCAATGTGCCGCCTTTGGTCCTCATTGGTAGAACGGGCAGTGGCCAATTCTGCTTCCAGTTTCTCCTTCTCCCGTTGGCTTTCTTTATCTGTCAGGACACAAAATATCAGTACTGCCTGGAGCTGGCTCACAACCTTCACCTGAGCAAAACTGATAAATCAATTCCCATTATTAGAGAGTTTACTCTTCTAGTACACAGCTAAAAGAACCAGAATACTCAAGATCTGGACTTTATCACTGGCTGTACTACAAGTTCCCTGTGTAAATTCAAAAAAGCCACTTAGCAACAACTTAATGGTTGCCATGCAAAAGTAATGAGAAAGTAGATATAAAGTACCATGAAAAGTATTAATCATTAACAAAGAAAGCATGTAGACACATGTGCACATGCACACACACACAGACACACATACACACACATCATAAGAGAAGGTCAGCTTGTCTTCATGATTTTATTCCTTCAAAATGGTCTTGCATTTGCAAAAGAACAATTAAGCCCTGTAAAATTTCCCCACTGTTTTCTCATGACACTACATTAAATAGAACTAAAAAATGACATTTTATGAGATGGATAAGACCTCCAATTCCTCCTAACAACAATTCAAACTTGAAAACTCAGCAACTCTTCTTAGATCCAGAGAAATGAGATCATGGGGCAAATTGCTGTCTTCAAATTTGGAGAGACAGACAGGCAGATATAGAGAATCATAACTCACCAGAGTAGAAAGCCATATGCAAAAATGTCCAGGGGAATCAGTGGAAGGACAGCATAAGCTGAACTGTAATTGATGAATTGCAGGAGGCTTGGTGTGGACAAAACCTCAGCAATTATTCCAGGAGAACTCAGTCACAAGAGTGATCAGAGAAAAATCCCTCAGTGCCCTCAGCAGAGGCAGAGAAAAAGTAACCATTATGTAATATGCCAGGGCCAGCATTAAGTTACTATTGGTGTACTAGGTTAGGCCTACATTTTATGATGCTGGCATCACATATGGATGCCGGTTCAAGACCTGCCAGCTCCACTTCTGATTCAGCTCCCTGCAGATGTGCCTGGGAAAGTAGTGGAAGGTGGTCCAAGTGATTGGCCCCTGCACCCATGTGGAAGACACAGGAAGCTCTGGGCTCTTGGCTTTAGCCTGGCCCAGCCCCAGCTGTTGTGGTGAATTTGGGGAGGGAACCAGTGGATGAAAGACTCTCTCTCTCTCTCTCTCTCTTACTCTGCCTTTTAAACAAATAAAAAATAAATCTTTGAAAAAGAAAGATTCCAAAGCATCCTGTTCTTAAGAAAGCTTGCCCACAAGAAAAACTAATTAATAAGATCCTAACCTATTGGAGTTTTTTTAACCAGAGCACAACTAACCTGGAAGAAGGGAAATATCCAACTCTATACTGCTCTAGCATTCTACATGAGAGAAAGAAATGTTCAATTCCAGCCCTCTCTAGCATTCCTGAACCTAAAGTGATGAAACAAAAAGAGGGTGGCATTGAGAAGAGCAGGTTATGCTGTTGCTGGTGATGTCCACATCCCATATCAGAGTGCTGGTTCAAATCCCAGCAACTCTGCTTCCAATCCTGCTTCCTACTAATGTGCCTGGGAAGGGAGAGGAGGATTGCCCAAGTCCTTGGGCCCCTGCACCCATGTGGGAGACCTGAATGGACTTTTAGGCTCCTGGCTTTCATCTGGCTTACCGCAGCCTTTGAGGCTGTTTGGGGAACTGAACCAGCAAGCAGAAGTTCTCTCCCCCTCTATTTTTGTAACTCTTTCAAATAAATATATCTTTTAAAAAAACAGAAGCACTTGTGAAGTTTACAGTTCAATGATATGAGCTTACTAAAAGACTTAGAGCTAATCATAGAACTGAAGAAAGTTTTCCTTCCTCCCACATCTTATCACATCACTAAAGTCCTATTTATCACAGTTTCTTTCCCTCTCAGACATATGTGTATGCCATTCAACAATAACAACAAAAATGACAGGGAATACTGAAAATCAAAAATACACAGTTTTAAAAGAACAAACATCAATGTTGGAATTATCATACTGAATTTAAAATAATTATGATTATGATGTTAAATGCTCTAATGGAAAAGAGATACAGCATGCAAGAACAGATGAGTAATATGAGCAGAAAGATGGAAGTTATAAAGCTAAAAACGCTGGAGATTAAAACAGAGGTAAAAATATCATATTATTTAAACTCATAATAGTTTTTAAGGATCAAATGATATAATGTATTTATTTAAATGAAAGAAGCATTAGAAAGCACAAATACCAAAGGAAATTACTACATAAGGAAGATGATCATCATCACCTTGATTAATAATGAGAGAAAATCTGTAGCTTCAAAGCATGCTTTTCGTTGTGATGTGACAGATTCTGAATACAAATTCTGTTTTCAGAATGAGAAGGTTGAGACTCCCCTGACAAAATTAGTAAGTCTATGTCTCTGAACCTAAGATTATATTATAGCTACAAGGAACCATGAGTATATGTAGTTATGTCTCATGCTTTTTTAGGTCCTTCTCTTCTTAACTAGGTAGGACAAATATCACACCAGAAACTCAAATTAATAGTTTTGATGTAGATTTAAAGATCAAGGGTTCTTTTTCTTGAGAAGAGCCTTAAGCTTGTAGGAGAAAGTTCAATAGGGCAGTCTTGCCTTCACTCCCGCTGTGATTTTAGGTATCTATTCAAGTGTACCTTGGAAACAAATGAACATTTGCTGAATACTTATTGCATACCAGGCATTGCATTAACTTAATCCTCAGAATAACCATACCAAGGAAGGTATTATTCTCTTCTCCATTTTGCATATGAGAAAATGGAGACTTGGAGAGCTTGACTAACTTGTATAGGATCCCACAATTGGTTAAAATAAAAATCAGTGGCCCAGGGAGACTTTTCAAGAGGGCTTTCTTTTCTCCTGCCACAGTTCCAACCACATAGGGAAAAGAAATTAAAGGGGCCAAGAGTCATATACTCTTCCTTGCCTAGTTCCAGAGCCTATTGATAGTCTTTTGCCCTGATGTTCATGTAGTCTGCTCTATTACATTACCACATTTTATAGACCCTCAGCTAAGCTTCTAGGTCACCTGAAATGCCACCTCTACAGACAGGAGCACAAACTAACAGATCCAGAGCAAGAGTCACATGTTTTGTTTCTCTCTGGGAAACTGCCACCCTCTTTCTGGCAGCAAACTAGCTTCCAGGGTAACTGCCACCACAAAAGCAACTTCACAACAATCCACATCAGGCACTGAGGACACCAGAAAAACTACATTCCTTGCTCTAAAACATAACTGACAAAGGAAGCAGGAGGCTCAAGGAAAAGAGAGAGAAAAAAAATCCATTCTGAATCCAGAGCACAACAGAGCAACCCAGGAAGAAAGGGGAGTATTGTAAGTGAAAATCAAACAAACTTGTAAAAGCTGACTGGAAACTGCATGGAATGACTTGAAAGGGTCATCTGGAGACCTAGCAAAGATGGAAGAGACTGACAAGTCCCCACCAAGCATGACTACAACCAGAGCTGCACAGAGGTGCCTGGAGGTGGCATAAACAACTATGGGCATCTGCAGAAATGAGGAGGAGAGTTTATCTGTTTAATTCTCCTTGTGGATTCAATCCACTATGAAGTTTTTAATGGTGATTTTATTTGTGTCAATTAGAATGAATTGGGCATTGTCTAGCTGGGTGGAGTCCATTAGGGACTGATAAAGAAGAGGATTAATTCATTGCCACTGTCCCAGGAGAATTTCCACACAAAGCAAATAATTAAGAGGGAGACACAGCTTGCCCTGCCCCACACCCTCCAACTATGCAACTAGTTCACACCATAGCAGTGCCCCCCTTAGAGCTATCCTTGCAACCTGCCACTGTGTAATGCTATTTAAAAATATATGCATATATATACATATACATATAGGTATACATATATTACTACCAGATGTTTCGCTCAGAGAGCCCCAGTTACTTGCTAGGCATTCCAAACTCCAGTTGTCAATCTGGCATGTTAATCTCATTACTGCCAGAGCCAGCACCTGGATTCTATGAAGAAAACCCCATTAAGACATCCCGTGGTCACCAACATCCTTTCTTCAGCTAGCCATGACCACAGCAAGGATTTCTTGGGCTTCTCTGGCTTAATACAGAAGAAGCCATTTGATGTCACTAGATGAACATTTCTTGAATATGTATTATAGATAAGCAAGCAGCCTTCTTGGCCTAAGAGGAAAAGAACAGAATCTTCCAATTTCATGCCTGAACAGGAAAAGGAATCCCCAGGTGACATTCACTCTGCCATGGCTTTTCATTGCTCCCACCCACACCTGCACCTGAAACTTTCAGACTTACTTTTGGCGAAGAGCTGAGAGATAGTTTTTCTGGTATCCTCTGACCCCTCATACTCCTTCTCCGCAAGTTGCTTGTTGGCAGTCTCTAGACGCTCTGTGGAATTTGGAGACAATCAACAGGGCCCCAGATAAAAAATTCCAAGCACATGCTGTTTGTCTTCTAAATTCTGACCTTTGGCAAAACAGGCCTATTTCTTCTTGTTAAACAGGAATGGGTGACACAGACATAGGTTTGCAAATGTGAATCTCAAGACACTAGTAGCCCATGGCAGAGAAAGAGGAGGTCAGTACTTTTAACACTTTCACTCCTCAATGCCAAAACCTAGGTGAAAGGAAAAAAAAAAAAAAACAGATGCTGGGGTGAGCACTTGGCCTAGTAGTTAAAAATGCTCACATCCTACATTGCAGTGCCTGAGTTTGAGTCTCAGCTCCACTCCCATCTCAGCTTTCTGTTAATGCACATCCTAAGAGGCAGTGACAGGACTTGAGGAAACTGGATTAAGTTTCTGGCTCCCAGAGTCAGTCTCATGGGGCAGGCACAGTGATGCAGCAGGTTAAGCTGCTACCTGTGACACCGGCATCCCAGATGGGTGTCAATTTGAGTCTCAACTGCTTCATTTCAGATCCAGCTTCCTGATACTGGCCCTGGGAAAGCAGTAGATTATGGCCCAAGTACTTGAGCCCCTGCCACCCGTGTGGGAGACCCAACCCTAGCTGCTGAGGACATTTGGGAAGCGAACCAGCAAATGGAAGATCTCGTTCTCTCTCTCTCTCTCTCAAAAATGAAAGTCAGAGTTATACACAGAGAGAAGGAGAGGCAGAGAGAGAGAGAGAGAGTCTTCCATCCACTGGTTCACTCCCCAGTTGCCTGCAACAGCCGAAGCCAAGAGCCAGAGGCTTCTTCCAGATCTCCCACGTGGATGCAGGGGCCCAAGGACTTGGGCCATCCTCTACTGCTTTCCCAGGCCATAGCAGAGAGCTGGATCAGAAGTGGAACAGCCGGGACTAGAACTGGTGCCCATATGGGATGCTGGCACTGCAGGCTGCAGCTTTACTCGCTACACCAAAGCGCTGGCCCCAATAAATAAATCTTTAAAAAGCATTTTCCACCACCCCCAATGTTGTCATGTGAAAGTAAAAGAGAATGAGTTCTAGAAATAACAGAGGGCATTACCATTTCAAGCTTGCAAAGCCAAAAAAAACATGCATTTGCCAATCATATAAAAGGAAAAGAGGCAGCACTAATTGCCAGGGCAGATCAGGTAGATCCAGAAGTCCCAGGAGGAATTCTGACTGATTAACACATCAGCTCACAGCTCTGAAGGCCAATCAGGCATATCCTCCCACTTTGATTAAGCAAGCTTGAGGCCAGGTAGTATGGCAGTCATCCAAAATTAGCCTGACATATGGCCTGAAATTTACTGACCCATCCAGTGGGCTGGACAGCCCCAAAGCCTAGTGGGATCCTCCTCAGTTCCGGCCTTCAGCCCTGGCTTTCCATCCTGTAGCTGTTTGGGAAGCACAAAGACAAATCCCTTGATTCCCTCACCTCTCAGATCTCCTCACCTCTCAGATCCCTGTTGAAATCATGCATCCTTCGAATCTCGCCTTCCAGCTTATTTCTCATGGCTTTCTCCAGAGCCTCTCTTTTAGATGATGACTTCACCAGGTTCTCATATGCTTCTGAGACACGCTGGATTTCGGTCTCCACCTGAATAAGAAAAGGGAAGGTAGAAGTAATGGTAGGAAGCTGATGGGGAAGATGGTCTGAAAATATATATGCAAAGCCTTGCTTAACAGCTTGTTCCAGGGCTTGCAGATGGCCAGAAGGCAAATATAACACAGATAGGAAAAGTTTCAAGGAAGGATTTCCAAGTTCAACCATAAAATCAATAATTAATGCATGGCATTATAAGTTTTCCTCAGGTTAAAAAATATAATAGTAGTTTCTGCCTTCAGAGAAGGTGGTAAGATAAAACAAAATTTCATAAAGAAATTTTAATTTCTTATTGAAATTTTTATTTGGAAAATATTAATAATGGTGTATATAGTATATAAATAACTTTATTCCAGGCCATTCAAAGGGTTTTCACATGTCTGTTTCAATTTGTCCTAATCTCTTGGCAGAGGAAAAAAGGTACATTGCCTTTCCTTTCCCAAGAGCAAGTAAATGGCAGAGATAAATCCTAACAACACTAAGCTTGACCCTAATGCTGTAGTTCAATTCCATTTAACAAACATTTAATATGGGCCCAAATATTTGCAAGAACTCTCTAAAGCACTGTGGGGTGTATAAATATGAATAAGATCATTATTGTCCTCAAGGAGCTTTCTGTCAAATCAAGTGAAAGAACATCAGGCAAAATACAGAAGTCTAAAAAAAAAGGTAGTAGTGCTATCAAGTACAGAGAAGGAAGAAGTTATTCCTGATTGGGGGTTGGGAGGGGAGAACAATTTCTTAGAGGAGGTGACATTTAGAGTCAGATCCTGAACACTGGATCGGATTTCAATGAGCAGAGGTGAGGGGAAGGATATTCTATTCTGAGTGATCAAAATGCATTCTCAGAATGACCAGTAGTCTAATTTGGCTGGACACAGTGGAGGACACAGAGGGAACCTGACAAGATATGGCTGCAAAGAGACTGGAGTCAGATAATAAGAAAGTTTTAATGCCAAGCATTTGGACTTTATCCTGTAGTCAGTGGGAAACCAGTACAGATTTTTTAACAGAAATTCATGAATGGAGCTGTATTTTATGACACCTCTACAAATCTTATAAAATGAAAAAAAAAAAAACACAAAGAGAAAGAGTCTTGCCCTGAATCAACCAGAATCAGGAAGAAAACAAGAAATCAGACTCTAGAGTTTTCTGAAACCAGTTAGCTCCACTGCACATAAAATAATGAGAGATATTTGCATATCATTTGTATAAGACAAATAAACCCCATGGCCTATTAAGCATTTCCAAGTTAAATTTGACTCCTGCAACCATGCTGCATTCCTTTTCAGTTTTCTACTACCCTCTGGAACAAAGCCTAGGGTACTTTTGGGGGAAAAAGACCAGGCCCCAGTGGGATGCTGGGGGAAAGGTAAGGTTACCAAACATCTCAGATTCAACCTGCTCCCTTCTCCAAAATTCTGCCTGAGACAAGACTGCCTGCAAACAAATGAGACTTATACCACTGAAAAGAGCAGACTTGAAAGTGTTTTTCTCTTTGCAGATGGCACCAAGATAGCAGCACAGAAGGTGAAAACTGGTGAATGGCATTTAGAGACAAGATCAGTGAGACCTGTGCCTGATGAAGCTCTTGCAAGAAATTCAAGTGCTGGGTAGAGAAAATAAACATTTCCATTTGAAATGCTGGCTTACTCTGGGCTGCATTCAGAGCGAAGTTTTCCAGTTCCTCACCATAGACTACAGCTGGGGTGGGCAGTCCCTTCACTCAAGGCATTTGGACTGCAATTTTCAGATCTTGTACCCATATTGCCTGAGCTTGCTGTGGAAATACCATGCTCTCCCAAAGGCAAGAGTCAGATGTGTCAATAGGGCCTTCCAGGAAAAGGACTCACAGAACATAAGCACTGGCTTGGTCTGGGTGATGGTAGGGCATGATAGAACATGGCAGCAGGTTTCCAGACTATTCTGTCTACTTATACCCATGGTGAACCTCAACCTTCTAATTTTTCCAGTACCACCTGCAATCTACCGTTTTCCTCCCACTTTGCTTTTCCTCTTCTACTTCACCTGTCCATTTACTCTATTTTAACATTGGTTTGATTCCCTCCACCCTACCTCCAACACTCAAGCTGTGCATACTACACTTATTGAAAGCATTTTTCTCAATCCTAGGAAGCAATGACAAAGCTATTGCGCTCCTTTTCCTTGTTACTGCGCTCCCCACTCCCCCATCGCCCCTGAAAAAAAAATCATCATGGATCCTTCGGCAAAGAGAGTTTTAGAAAGTGGGCTCATCCTTCAGTGGCTGTATCAAAGATGTGCCAGGACCACTTCACATAGTTTGGGTGTGGCTGTCAATGGTTAATCTAATCATCCACATAGGGTTTTTGATGCCTGGATATAAATAATATTGTGTTAATGTAATGGTTGGGAGGGGATGAGTAAAATTTAAAATCAGGGCAAAGCCAGGAAGAAACAGCTCTCATCCATACCACCCACCAACCCCCATGCAGATTTGGGAAAACTGGGCGGGGGGGGGAGGACTTTCTGACTACATAAAAGGACAGCTTAGGATAACCTCTCTTCTTTAGGACCCAGAAATTTCCATCTAGTGTCTCTTAAGGACAGAGTTGTCAAACAATACAAGGCAGCCTCTCCTCCCTAGGACGATCAAACTACATGAGCCCCACAATGACAAAAGCTGAAAAGAGGCTGCCAAAATCATAACCTTATTCACCAACAGCCACTGGAAGGGAAGAGCTAAGGTTCCTAGCTTGGGGCACTCAAGAACTAAAGTCCCAGCTGCAGGAGACAGGAGGGGCCCAGGGAAGAATGTGATCTGGGAACACACACCACTTTTTCTGCTTCCTCAGCCTAGGGCTGTCACCTGTCACCCAGCCTTGGTGCTAAAACCCTCTTACCCCCCACATACACCAGAGAAAAAGAGCAGATGTTGATTCTGAGCTGCAGGGTAGGACCAGGGCAAAAAGTGGTGTTGAAAAGGAGTTAGTATGAGAACTGCCACTAGGAAAAGCAAGCTTTTCAATAGAGAATGGTTTAAGTCCTTGGGCCTCTGCACCCACATGGGAGACCCAGAAGAAGCCTCTGGCTCCTGGCTTCAGATTGGCATAGCTCTGGCTATTGTGGCCAACTGAGGAGTGAATCAGCAGATGGAAGATCTTTCTCTCTCTCTCTCTCTCTCTCTCTTTCTCTGCCTCTCCTTCTCTCTTTCTCTGCCTCTCCTTCTCTCTGTGTAACTCTAACTTTCAAATAAATAAATCTTTATAAAAAAAAAAAAAGAAAGAAAAGCAAGCTTTTTCCAGAACAAGGCAGCACAGGCTCTAATTTCAACCAGTGAGATTGTTCTAGGAAACATGGTTTTATATTGAAGATTCAAATTCATATTTTGGGAACTATAATCAAAACAAAAAGGCTGAAAATGCTGGCAAGCCCCCCACCTTCATAGACATCACCAGTATTCTTGATCCTAGGAAGAAATATCCCATTCTTTTAAAATTCTAGAACAATGAATTAAATTCATTTCATAAATGTAAAATGTTCCTTCTTCTAGACAGATAGGCAGGAGGCTTTTTCCAAAGTTTGACCCATATTTAACCTGCAGACATAAGAATCCTGAAGACTTGCCCATAAGTAATGCAGGCACCTACAGGCAGAGACTTTTATATGGATATTAAACAAATCCAATGAATAAGATTTAAAGGAGATGCTAGGCCAGCGCCGCGGCTCACTAGGCTAATCCTCCACCTTACAGCGCCGGCACACCGGGTTCCAGTCCCGGTCGGGGCGCCGGATTCTGTCCCGGTTGCCCCTCTTCCAGGCCAGCTCTCTGCTGTGGCCAGGGAGTGCAGTGGAGGATGGCCCAAGTGCTTGGGCCCTGCACCCCATGGGAGACCAGGATAAGTACCTGGCTCCTGCCATTGGATCAGCGCAGTGCGCCGGCCACAGCGTGCCGGCCGCGGCGGCCATTGGAGGGTGAACCAACGGCAAAGGAAGACCTTTCTCTCTGTCTCTCTTTCTCACTGTCCACTCTGCCTGTCAAAAAAAAAAAAAAAACAATAAAGGAGATGCTAACATTCCCAAACAGAATCCTCACCTTCTGTAGTCTTGCCACCTTCTCATAGCATCCTTCCAACTCTTGCCGCAAGTTGCGGTTCTCATCAGAGAGGATCTCCACCATCTGCTGGGCTCTGGAAACAATAGCAAAAGGGTCTGCTGGCATGGGCTGGTAAGAAGCAGACTGCTGAGCACGAGGCATAGCTGAATAGGTGTCTCCTGGCTGTGGCTGTTGCTGTTGCTGCTGCTGGTGATGGTGGTGATGGTGTGATTGCTGTTGCTGTTGCTGCTGCTGACTCAGGCCAGGCTGGGGAAGACGGTAATGATCCCCTTGGTGAGCCTGATTAGGAAGGAAATGCTGTTGTGGCCTAGGCAGGTGAGCTGAGTGGTCTCCTTGGTTTGGGACCAAGGAGTGTTGAGCAGGAGACAATCTAGTGGATGGTGGAGACTGCAGCAAAGGCAAGGAACCCCCAGACGTCAGGGAAGACGTAGGGCTATGCGGCTGAGAGTTTCTGGCTGACAATGGCAATGAGATGTCCTGTGTTGGCCTGTAAAACAAGAAGGGCAGGCTCAGGTGAAGTTTTCTCCTAAGTCACTTAGGGAGAAAGGCACAAGAAAGTGACATGAGAGGCCTTCTGGTGCCTCTGGACACCTGCAAAATGAGGAGCAGGCAGCATTAGACTATGGGTTCTCTGCAAAGACTTCTACAATCCTACCATGACTCTGCTGGACAGACAGAAGTGTGATCTCAAGACGGACAACCTCTAGGCACTTTGAAAATCTAAGTGATGTACAGCTATGTTCTCGTTGCTCAAGTCTACGCATTTTAAATGATTCTTCCACATGGCAAATTTCATGTCATGTCACTATTTTAAACTAAACCTTTCCTGACATTATGAATGTGATCCAGTACATATAAAGATTCAAATTCAGTAAACAGGTTTCACTTGCCCAGAAGGAAACAACAAACAGCTGTCCCCCAAAAGGGTCTCATCTTGCTATCTGTAACTTCTTGTGATAATTCATCAAAAAAGTTACAAGGATATATAGGTACTCATTATATTAGAGACAACAAATAATTATGAATTCCAGTTATGAAAAATTGAATAATGCCCATCAGCAATAACAATATCAAGACTGAGAGGAAGTTACAGGCAATTTCATGACATTCATGACACTATTTTTGATGTACTAAATGACAAAATCTAAGTACCAGAAAGATCATCAAGAATTGTATTGGTCCAGCCCTGTCAGATAGAAGAGGAAACTGAGGCCTAGTGAGAGGAAGTTAACTGCCAAATATTAGGAGTACATTAGTAGTAACAACAGGCTAGAATACTTCTTTCCCAATTTCCATTTTCTGGCTCTTTCCCCTGCCATAATACACTGATTTCTGTGCATTGATGTTTAGATTCCCAGCCTATTGCTCTGAGAAAGTTCCAGGAAGAGCACTTTGGTTATATTGTTTAATCTGGCTCTCTCATTTTTGTCCCTAATTATTAGATACAGACTACTAATACCTAGGTACAAATAATTCTTACCTAATGACTACTAGCCATTAAAAGAAACAATCAGAGTAGGCAGATGGATTACTTCCTCCATCACCACCATCAGGAAGAACATCTGTCAGTGTACACTGAAGACAAAAAGCTTGCTCACCTCCACCCCATGCCCAACTAACCTCATATGCCCCCCATGTCCCATGGACACTTGTCCTACCAGTTGATATTTCTCAATCCAGGGAAGACAGATGGCTAAGAACATGGGATTTGGATCCTAACAGAGAAAGTTTGGAGACTGTTCCTGCTGCCTACCAGCTATTTAACCTTACTCAAATTACTTAATCTGCATGAGCCTGTTTTGTTCCTGAGATTGCAAATGAATTGCAAAAATACTGGGATCTTCTCATTTTTTAAGTGAAGAAGAATTATAGCCTCTTATCTACCTCCCAGTGAGATGAGTTGACCTTATTAGTGATTTTACTTATGGGATAGCCATTTAATCTTTGCATTAAATTGCATAAAGTTCATGGAAGAACTGGGACAAATGACAAGGAGCAATTAACTTTCAACTGGAAATCCAGACACTAAAGCACATGCCTCCCGCATACACTCCAGTTACTGTTATTTTTCATTTACTTACCCCTACAAGGCAGCCTCACTGTAAGGATATCCTACATCTGTAAGACCACTCCAAACACTTGCTCATGGATACGCAATAACCTAGATGTTAACAAGAGCCTTCAAAACTGCACAAACTCTGAATTCATGTCCCTCAACTCATTCTATGAATCTGATGTACCCACATTATTTAAATTTCATACATGTGTCACTATAAATAATTACTGAATACTGATACAAATTACTTGGGCACAGAGGAATTTATATGGTACTCATGACTACCATTGGAAAGTTGCCTCCTTACTTAATCTTTATCTCCAAGAACTCAAAGCACTCTTCAAAGGCCTGGGAGCTGTTCATAAACTGATTTGTTGAAGAGTTCCCATTGTCTATGCCATGGATCTTCAGTATTCTCACAGCTAAACACAGACAATGTACTCTCTTTCTTCTAAGATTAAAAGCTATTAAAATGTCTATATATCCCTAGAAGGAAAATAAAATGTCCTAGGATTTGCTGGGAACTTCTGTATCTCTTCAACAAAAGAGAGGAGCTAAAATTCCATGTTCAAGCCAGCTCTCAAAATTTAGAAGACAAAGTCACTATATTAATCTTCATCTTCTGTCCCAGGATTTTGACACCCAAGACCTGCAAGTTGTACTCTGTTAAAAACACCCAGTTCTGAACTGGGCTTTCTCCCCACAGTTCCCCTGGGGCCCATCAGGCAAGCCAGGCTTCTCTCTCAAACAGTTCAGACTAGGCCTCAGGCTTCCCTCCTGCCTGGAGGCTGGGAGGCGTCTCCATACCCCCACAGCACACGGCCTTCCCCTCCCACCAGCCTCAGGAAGGAGGAGACCGCAAAGGAGGTCTCCAGGGTCAGAAAAACCTAGGACAAAGATAAGCAGAGACAAGGCAGCTGCCCAGCAGTTCCCCAGCCTGGAAAAGGAAGCAGATATCAATGCACTGAGATGTTGGGACAACCAAGGCAATCTTGTCACTGGCAGATAGATTTGCAATCAAGCAAGGGCTTGGGCAGTTGCAGAAATAGAGAAGGGCCTGCAGTGAAGGAACACCATCTGGGCTCCACCACCCGTCTAGCACAACAAACAGGACACTATTAACACAGGAGACGGGTCCCTTTGAAAAGAGGGGACTCAGGGACAGGAGAGGGAGAGAAGGGGATGGAATATCAGAGGAAGCAAAAATACACACAAGATTAAACAATAGTAACAGTAAAACCCATAATAATAAAAGCAGCAATCAGGTGAGCGGCTTACTCTCCAGGTCCTTCCACCACACAGCAGCTGGACTGCTCCCCACTGACACATTAACCAGGAAGCACAAGTCACCCACAGACAATAGAATCACGTGTCTCCTGGAAGCTCTGACTGGCCTCCCTGCCCCTTCCCTCCCTCCCTTCATCCTGCTCCTTCCTTCCAAAGGATCGGTGCTCTGCTGAAAAGGGGACTTGGCATACACGCAAAGGCCAGTGAGGAAAGTCACAGTCCTCCCAGCAACAGCTGTTGGGGATGCAAGGGGGAAGTAAAAGTTGGGTCCTTCCAGCTGACACAGCACCTAGCACCCTTGTCACCTGGAGGGCTGGGAGCCCTCATTCCCCCCTGCCACACACACATGTACACACACACTCTACATCGCTGGCCCATGCGTGTGCAAGCCCACACACACACTCTCACCATAGCAGTTGCCAACGACCTCGTGGAACCCAGTTTCCTCTCACCACAGAACCTCTGCTGCCCACAGACACTGCGCCTTTCCTGGGTTCTGTGAGCGTGAGCTTGTGAGTGCTGGAGTGGCTGCAAACACCAGATGGTTTCTCTTGCACAACCAGCTCGGCTCTGAACTAGAGTCAGGCCCCCTCAGAGGCCACAGCACAAGGATTTCAAGAAACCACAGATCTGGGCAGGATTTCAACAATTGAAAGGAGGTGGCTGCTTTGTAAACAGAAATGATTTAATTTTTAAAAGTAGTTGATAAATGTATAAACCCAGCATGCAAAAAAAGGCTCAGCACTTAGGAAGACAAAGATCTAGAAATTTAAAAATTCTTCGGATGGCTTGGCCCTACTTCCTTTCTGGAGTTCTGGGCATTCAAGGTATTTATTTTTCAAGTGGGGAGGAGGGCATAGGGAAGATGACGTAATCAAAGGATTGTTTAAAACTTTTGTGTTCATTTTAACAGCAAATCTCCAGCATTTCACTGCATTTCTAAAGGCAAAGTTTCTTTTTTTTTTTTTTACAGCAATTTGCCCCCAAATTTGCTTTTCATCCTGATCTCTGAATTGTGGATTAAGAACTAGGACTAACTGGAGCTAGCAGCAATTACTTCAAAAAATATTCACAAACTATAGGAGGGATAATCAAAAAGTTCATGACAAAATGCATATTATGAAAAAACAGTGCATAGATTTCAAAGATTTCTGCATCAGGGCAGGCATTTGACACAGCAATTAAGCTGCTGCCAGGACACCAGCAAACCATGTCAATGTGCATGAGTTAGAGTCCCAGCTCTGCTCCAGATTCCAGTTCCCTTCTAATGCACGCCCTAGGAAGCAACAGGTGATGGCTCAAATACTTGGGTCCCTGCCACCCACATGGAAGACCCAGATTGAGTTTCAGGCTCCTGGCTTCAGCTTGGCCCAGCTCTGGCTGTTGTAGGTATTTGGGGAGAACACCAGCAGATGGAAGCTCTCTGCCTGTCTGTGTGTCTTTCTGTCTCTCTCTCTGCCTCTTAAATAAGTTAAATAAATTTTAAAAAATTTAAAATTGTACCAAACTTATCTTTTAATTCCATTTTGCATACATTTTTGGAAATATACTTGAATAGCTACTTGATTAAAAGGGGAAAAAAAGAAAGAAAAATGTGTCATCACCTAAAAGCAGTATGCTTTAGGAAAGCATTTCAACTACCTTTCTGTAACTAATAATTCAACAATTGGTGCCACTTCCTCATGCAGAATCTGCGGGAATTTCACATCCAGAATTTGCCTGATGGAGACCCAAATTTGATACAAAGCATACTCCAACTAGCACCATTTAAGTTTGATTATTCATCAAGTACATTAAGCACTCTGCTCCTATTTCATAAAGAAAAACTGTTACAGCCAATGTCTTTGTGAAAATATTGATCAAGAAAGGATAGTCCAGGGCCAGCGCTGTGGCACAGTAGGTTAATCCTCTGCCTGGGATGTCGGCATCCCATATGGACACCAGTTCTAGTCCCAACTGCTGCTCTTCCCATCTAACTCTCTGCTACGGCCTGGGAAAGCAATAGAAGATGGCCCAAGCACTTGAGCCCCTGCACCCACATGGGAGACCTGGGAGAAGCTCCTGGCTCCTGGCTTCAGATCAGCCCAGCTCTGGCCCTTGCAGCCATTTAGGGAGGGAACCAGTGGATGGCAGACCTTTCTGTCTGTCTCCCCCTCTTACTGTCTGTAACTCTTCCTCTCAAATAAAAAAAAAAAAAAAAAAAAAAAAAAACTAAATTAAAAAAAAAAAAAGCATAGGTCAGCCTGGACTCTGTTGCTCTGGAGGATCGAAAAAGAGTGATCCATTGATAACTTATGAGGCAGGAGAAAACACAGCTATCTTTCTAGAAAATAAATGCAGCTAAATCGCTCTGGTTGGTTTAATCAACACAGAAAGGGGGAAAAAAAACCCTCTTTGTCTCCTTATTATCTAGGAAGATCAAAGGGTTTTTCCATCTAGCTTCAATCACTATGGGAGTCATAGCAGATCACAAACAATACTGGTGAATGACTTCTGAAAATTGCTTTCCTGGGAAGGCAGGCCACGCAGTAAGTGGGGTTTTGGCTTGCTTCTGCTTCATGCCATAGCTTACACACTCCTCTCGCAAAAGGCAACAGACAACAACCAATTGAGGCATGGAGGGGGTCCCATAGACTCTCCCATACTAATAGGAAAAATAAGATATTTGCTCTCCAGCTTCACTGCCATTTTGCCTTCTTGAATGGGCTTCCATTAAGCCTAGTTGTCTAGCAGGCCAATCCACTGTGGATCTTCTGTTTCACTGGGCATGTGGAAGCTGGGATCTTGCTCTCATTGAAAACTGAATGCTCTGGGGCCAGTGCTGTGGTGCAGTGGGATAAAGCCTTGGCCTAAAGCACCGGCATCCCTTATAGGTACCAGTTCTACACCCAGCTGCTCCTCTTCAGATCCAGCTCTCTGCTATGGCCTGGGAAAGCAGTAGAAGATGGCCCAAGTCTTTGGGTCCCTGCAACCATGTGGGAGATCCACAAGAAGCTCCTGGGTCCTGCCTTCAGATCAGCTCAGCTCTAGCCTTTGTGGCCATCTGTGGAGTGAACCAGCGGATGGAAGACCTATCTTCTCTGTCTCTACCTCTCTCTGTAACTCTGTCTTTCAAATAAAATAAGTCTTGAAAAACAAACAAACAAAAAAAAAAAACCTGAATGCTCTGTCCCTTATCCAATTTCTTGTTCCAAGACACTTTATCAGAACTTAAGCTCCTGCTTTGAAG
The DNA here is from genome assembly GCF_051225735.1 of Oryctolagus cuniculus. Taxonomy (NCBI): domain Eukaryota; kingdom Metazoa; phylum Chordata; class Mammalia; order Lagomorpha; family Leporidae; genus Oryctolagus; species Oryctolagus cuniculus. The sequence goes on along the minus strand of NC_142888.1, from coordinate 80,104,692 downwards.
GCTATCCAGAGGTGGTTGAAAAAGGTTAGGAAATCAATCTGGATTAAGGAGGGAAAAGGCCTACACTGGTAATGTTAGGGGTGGAGCTCAAAGTGAATTGCATCAGGCTAAAAAAAGGGACCTGAAGGAGGAAAAAATGAAACCCAAGAAACCAGGTGCCTTCTCTTACCTTCACCCTACTCCACCCACTGAATGCTTTCACTCCTGAGGAACCTGAGGAACTTCAAGCCAAGAGATTCTTTCCCAAATGAGCAAGGAAGGGACAGGAGGTAAAGGACTTCAAATCTTATGGCCAGCCATCCTTACACATAGAAGCAGGGCAGGAACATCATACATAACTGCCATCACTGTTGGCCAGTTTAAACCTTTTTCAATCGCATATACTGAAATACATCTCATCAGTGACATGGTCCAAATACTAACAATAGGAGCAATGAACGGAACCATGGAATCATCAAGTCTGGTGAGTAGAGCAATGGGGCCATGGGCCTCTGAATAATTAATAAGTATAATTCAGAAGAACTGGATTTATGAAGAAAACAGAAGTCATGGTGATATTTTTCCTCCAGCATTTTAGCATCTGTAATAAGTTTCTCATAGATGTTCAAAAACACAACAGGCAATAATAAAACTCCAAAGAAGAAAGATGAAGCAGTCCAGACTTCATGAACTGCAAGGAAGTACAAGGCAAGTAACCTGAGTGTGTACAGATATATTTCTCTCCATTGTAATATCTGGATGTTTGTTTAATGCCCAAAAGAATCATAGTAATTCTACAGAAAATTATAACATATAAGCAACAGACAGATTTGTTCATAAAAATGAAGGTTTTTTGGAGGAGAATATATGGAAATGATGGGAAATTTCACTCATTCAAGTCCAAGATAATTTGCTTCTGCTTCTGAAGGAAGGTCTTAACTCATAAGAAGAACAACACTAACCCTTCCTTTAATGTCCCAGGAGACAGGACAGCAAGTAGCTGTTGAAGTCATGATTTGTGCTCCTGTTCATCTATGGGGTTGTTGAGGCTATGCACAACCCATAAAGTCAAGGAAATGTTAACATGGGGCGTATTACGGCTGCAGAGGGTTGAAATTCAGATTGGTAGGCAATTTGTGAAGCCAGGGGAGAGCCATGCATTGTAGAGTCTGTTATACCAAACACTGCCCATACTTTCCCTTAAGATTCCCAACACACAGCAGAAGCAGTTGGTTGGGGTGATGTCAGGAAATGACAGAAAGGGAACTCTCTTACCTGGCTGCTCCATACTCAGGGGGATGCTGATACCTCATCAGTTGCCCCTCTGTTCTCCCTGGCTGGTTCAGGCGATGCTCACTATAGAAGTGCCCTGGCTCTTGGGCCTTACACACTACAGACTGGGATGGCATGCCCTTGAAGGGATACTCTGGTGGGGGGCCTCGGTGTTCCATGCCCTTCAGGCTATGTTGGTTGGGAGGTGGCCCTTGGGCCTTGTAGAATTCACTGGAACTTGTGGGATTCTTGTAGAGGTCATTGGGTTGTGGTGGGGAGAGGGGAGCACTGGTAACAGGTGGATGGGCCTTAACTCCGCTGGTGGCCAATGACATCTGCATTAGTCTTTCACTTAAGGAGCGGACATGGCCTTGCTTAAGGTCTCTGAGTCCTTCATCCTGGTGCATTTTCCCAGGATTGAGCCGCTGAACTGATGGACGCCCCTCAGTCCTCATCTTCTGGTTGGTGACTCCTGTGACATAGAAGGCAGCTCCAACACTGGCATGCTGTTGTCCCCGAAAGTATTGGGACTGGACCTTGGCTTCTTCATAAGTTGGGAGTTCTTCATTATTCTGCATTCGTGGAGACAGCTGTTTCTCCATGATAATGTTTTCTGACTGGATTTCCTGCCCCTGGGGTTCCTGTCGAGCAGCGTGAGCCACAAGCTGTTGATGGTGCTCCTGGGGACTCAACACATCATTCTGAGGACCTGGGTTCCCAGGACCACTGGAGAAAGGAGGGCCATTCCCTGTAGCCTGCTGATGTATGGCAAGCAGATTGCGATTCTCACTAGGATTGCCATAGCGAAGCTGCTCTTGTAGCAGACGCTGCAATACCGTGGTGCCTCCACTTGGCTGTTCTTCAGAATTTCTCATCTCTATTGCTGGTGGTGCCTTGTGAAGAGAGAGAGAAATTGGGCACCTGGGCTGCCCTTGACCTGGGAAGGGGAAACAGGAAGCTTAACACTCAATTGATGGATAAATCAGTCCTTTAAAAGGGAAGAAAATGGGCTTTTAGGGTTGAGGATTCCACTATAGAAATGAAATGCAGAAATGAATCTAGAATTAACAGATTAATTATTGGGAGTTCCAGTATATAGCATTGACCTGATGTGGAACACAGAGGCGTAAGAGCTTTGTACCTACTCTTTCATTTTTAGCAGGAATTACATATTCTATCTAAGTTTCTGATGGTTAGGGAAACCTTCAAGGGTCAAGTTGGGTGATCAGAGTAAGCAATTTTCCAAGGTTCTTATACACAGGGTTTACCTTTGTGTATTCTATTTAAATTTAAAACTGTTATGGCTGTGGAGGTGAGGGCAGGACAGCAGAATTTGTAAAGCAGTGCTACATGTGACAGGAACTATAAAATGCTAAATGAAAACTAAAATGGGGTGGCCATTTAGCCTAGTGGTTAAGATACCCATATTGCACATCAGAGTTTCTAAGCTTGATATCTGTCTCCAGCTCCTGACTACAGCTTCCTGCTGATGTGGACAATGGGAGGCAGTGGTGATGGCTCAAGTTGTTGGGTTCCTGCCTCCCAGGTCAGGGACCTAGAATGAGTTCAGTTTCTGTCTTTGGCCTGGCCCAGCCCTGACTGTTGCAGACATTTGAGGAGTGAACCAGCAGGTGGGCACTTGGCTCTGTCTCTCTGCCTCTCAAAAAGAATTTAATAGTTTAAAAAAAAATGAAGAAAGCTTGCCTTACACCAGGTAGAACTGACCCCTCCTTAATGCAAATATTTTTCTATGCACTCCGAAACATTTTTAAGAACTTTTTCGTAATGTCCATTTTGACTCCTTAATAAGAAAAGGACTGGGGGCAATTATTACTGGCAAAGTTTCTCTTTTAGCCATTCAGGAATAGTCAGAGTTTTTCATGTTATTGGATAAGAGGAGCTTAAAAGTAAAATGCCTCTTTCATTTGAAGTGCGTCTTTGATAACATTAGGAAATTGAAAAATGAGAATGACATTCTGAAAAGTATGAATACCATATCCACTCACCACCAGTACCACCAATTCTAAGGAAATCACATGGATTATGGATTGAGTAAAGTAGGTAACAGTAGTAAGGCAACTTAAGATTTGAATTCTAATCATACTATTGGTTTATGGAATAACCTAAATAACTGATTCCTCTTTTCTTAACTTCTATCTTCCTATATGAAAAACAAGTAGGCAAACTATCTCTCTCTCTCTCTCTCTCTCTCTCTCTCTCTCTCTGCATACTAGATAATGCAAACTTATTAAAGGTTCAAATTGTTAAATCAACGACAGGAGTCACTGTGCACTTGCTCCCCATGTAGGACCTCTGTCCTTAATGTGTTGTACTATGAGAATTAACAGTAAAACTAGTCTTCAAACAGTACTTTATACTTTGTGTTTCTGTGTGAGTGCAAACTGTTGAAATCTTAGTATAGAGTTGATCTTCTGTATATAAAGATAATTAAAAATGAATCTTAATGAAGAATGGGATGAGAGAGGGAGTAGAAGGTGGGATGGTTTGGAGGTGGGAGGGTAGGTATGGGAGAAGAACTGTTATAATCTAAAAGTTGTAGTTATAAAATTTATATTTATTAAATAAAAGCTTTCTATAAAAGTCTTTGGAATCTGTCATGTTACACACTGAAATTAAATGCTAACATTCGATTATGAAATTTTCACTAAGGATCTTAAGTAATTGGTGGACATGCTGTCACATGCAGAGTCACCATAAAGGTCAACCTAACCACTCTCAAGTTTCTAGATGAGTATTTTGGAATACTGGCTCCTAGGCCCCTATTTCTAAGATACTAAACAGCCTCAAATCTCTCCAGAATCATGAATCCCTTTGCTTTAACCATGCAAGGAATGACCAAGAACATGCGTCTGGCAGATGGAGAAAGGTCATCTTTTTAACTTCTTATTGATTACTGTTACTTGTTTCCAGTTGTTTGAGAAATTTCTCCCCATGGTTAACTCTCCAAAGATCCTTTTTAAATATCATTCATCATATTCTTTTGGGAAGTGTATACACCAACCACCAAAGGGCTGAGAAACCTACCCTCTAGTTCCCATTCCCTCCCTTACAGTGACCCTCTAGAACCCCTGTATTTAGACTGTCAAAATGGGATTTTCTGATAGGCTGACAGCACTAACATAACATCTAAAGATCTTTGGGTGCCTGAAACTACTTTATCACTTTCAAACCCCTCCTGTCTGGCAGGGGAATGCAGACACTTAGCCGCCCAAGACCCCAGCAAGAATACACCACCCCCTCCCAAGCCACATCCACCCCACCCAGCACATACACACACAAACACAATTGGTGGTCCATACCTATTTCTGCTTTCTTTTAGGCGTAAAGCCTTGATCAGGATAGGGAATTCTTTCTTATGAGCAGCTCCAGAAACCGCAACAGCAGATTCCCTCTGCCCTAACACTCAGGATCAGGGTAAGCGCCGCCAAGAGTTCGACCACTGGTCTCTCTGAAATGTTCAGGAGGGGGAGGGAGGGAGAAATAAAAACGTCGTTTCTATTTTGCCACCAATGGCCAGTAGTTAAACAAACCAGCGTTTCCAAGAGAATAACTCCTCCTCCCTTGATGCTTGGCTTTTAAGTAAGTGGCAGAGTCGATCTCCACAAAGGCGGGAAAGGAGCCACACTGTTCAGCAGCTGTGTTCATTCAGGAGACCATGCAGGTCCCCAGATGACGGAAATGCTCAGGTCTGAGCCTGGAAAGGATTGTTCTGCTCTAACCTCAAAGCCCCATAGAACCATTGATGTCATTCCCATTTCAAATAGTGGATGATGACAAAAGCCATTACCACCGTCAGCTTTAGGGAGGCAGCCTTTAAATTGCTGTCAGTAGCCAGACAGATTATTGAGGCTCCCAGCCCCACATACCAGAAGGGAAGGTAGTCATCATACAGCATGTTTTGAGTCAAAAGAAGAACATTCGGAGAGGCTCTCAATTTGACTCTCTCAGTCTTGGATGAGAAGAAGAAAAACAAAACTTTCAGTCAAGTGATTATATTGCATGCTGATTACTTCAGAAATTTTCCATTCTCATGATAGACATAATGAGGACTTACAAACACACAAAGAGTCCCTGCCCTCATGGAGCTTACAATCTGACCATCTTATTGATGGCCCAGTCATCCTTGCTGCAGTCAGAAAGCTGACTGCCCTTAACTCAGAGCAGCAACCCTTCTCTGAGCAGCACATACCAAAACTGGCTTGCTCAAATTCTCTCTGTGTCCTTGTTTCAGCAAAAGGAAACTATTAGACTCACATTATAAATGCCAGATGCAAACACCCAAAAGATGTGGATTTGAGATGTCCTCATTTTTCAACTTCTTCTATGACCCTCTGGAAAGCCATGCAAGTCCAACCAAAAGTGTTATAAAACTCAATAGTTTGTGTTAGGTGAGAGGCACATGAATCAGATTCCTTTCTTGTGTCCCAGCCTCGCCATGACTTATTCAAATCACTTAAACAAAAAATATTAATCTGCACCAGAGAATCCTTCTGAGGAGCAAGGCAATGCAAAGGAAGCACACATGTATCTCTATTTTGGGATCATGTCCAAAACATTCAAGTTAAAAAAAAAAAACCACAAAACCACACAGTGATTAATTTAACATTATTTCCTTGCAATGTTGCCAAAAACAAAGTGAACAGATATAGAGTGAACAAACACGGAAATTTGTCTTTCCATCTTGTTTGGGCCCAAGGTATAATCTCCATTCAAAGCACAATCATCTCCAATCTGCAATGTAATTATTTAAGGGTGTCTCCCCTAATTTCAAAGCAGAGGAACAACTTTTAATTGGAATCAAAGTAAGACTGTTAACAGAGCTATGGTAAATATCCACCATGCTTCTATTGTCCAACAGAACAAAACATTTGTCTTTTTCTTAACTGAAACACCAGAAAACAGCCCAAGGCTTTTAAACTTGAGCCCCTGGAGAGAAATCACTATGTAATTCTTTTCCAGAACAATCTAGATTCTTCATGTCAACTGTGACTGGTTTTCTCCTGACACCTAGCTCTTCCTTGAGGAAACTGCTTGTGCAAAGTCTTTGCCTCTTCCCTTAACTTTGTTCTTTCTCCCTCATATCCACTTCAAAACCCAAATCACTTGTTGTCCATGGGACACAGACTGTTCCCCCATCCCCATCCTCATCATTTTCATTTGCTGTTTAAAAGAGGAAAAGAAACCAACTTAAGAAAAAAGATTTGCTGAGTCCTCTCCAGTTTACTGATGTTTTTCTTAAAAAAAACCTTCTATTCATGTACATGTGAATAGTCACATAAGGAGGAAAATACTACTCCATTTATTAGAAAAATGAAAGGCAAAGATTTCTTATCTCATGCTCAAGAACTAAAATAGTATGAACTCTATAACCTTTAGTTTGCCCACAGCTTTAATCATGTCACTGCAAGAGGTCTGACATCATCTTGAATCAATAAAATAATCTTGTTTCTCCTAAACATACAGACTGTCCCTGAGGATATCTGATGGGAGAAGAAAGGATATCCCTGGTTCTGTCTTTTAAAAATGCAATCTAAGTCTACATAGTCAGCTCTGGAAAAAACAACTCTGCAGCAAGGCCAAGCTAAATTCTTATTCATTTATAGTCATTGACTATCCCAGTACACCTGGGAGGTTAAGCCAAGACACTTAGTGAGAACCCTGATGTTTCCCAAGCCAAGTCCCAGAGAATCAACATTACAAGATTTCCAGGATAGACCATATTCTCACCCTTCAATAGATTTTGCAATATCCCTATAAGATCTTGTCTTCGTTCCTTCCTCTAATGCCTCCTCCCATTCTGCCCCCTCCCCTCGCTCCACCAACCCTGATGAAGAATCTAAGGCTAGAAAATTTTTCTCTGTTAAATCTTGATTTACTTCTTTCGTGCAATTTTATTCCCAGCTGAATGGAAATGAGCCAGTTTGAAGTTTTCTCTGTAATTATATCCATGTGTTTGTGCATCTCAAACACACACACACACACACCTTACAATCTTTCACAGAAAGCAAGAGGTCACAGTCAATCCTCATGTTCTGCAGGTCAATCCATACTGTAGCTAGAAGTGTCCCAGAGAACACCTTTCCCAACAGTATTGCAACTCAGGCCACTAATTAACTTTGTGGGTAAGAAACTATGGTCCTTATACAGGTTATCTCTAAACTTGCAGTGGGTTGAGCAATCTAAGAATCATGGTTAAGAGCCTAGGCCTAGGGTGATACTGCCCAAGTACAAATTCAGGACTTATGACTACTAACTGGCCTCAAATATGTCTCTTCATGTCCCCAAGTCTCAAGTTCATCATCTGCAGAATAGGGATGTTGGTGCTTAATAGGGTTGTTATAAAGATGAAGGGAAATAATCCATGTAAAGTAATAACCATAGAGCCTGACACATAGGAAGGGCTCAATAAAGTTAGCTATGGCAATAATTATTGTTTCAAAGTAGCATTTTTCTAGAAGGTTGCAGCCATTTTATGAAGTAAGGTTGTTTTCTTAAAACAACTTTCTTTGTGGGGCTGGCATTCTTTTTTTTAAAGATTTATTTTTATTTATTTGAAAGTCAGTTACACAGAAAGAGGAGAGGCAGAGAGAGAGAGAGAGAGAGAGAGAGAGAGAAAGAGAGGTCTTCCATCCGATGGTTCACTTCCCAGATGGCCGCAACTGCCGGAGCTGTGCCAATCCGAAGCCAGGAGCCAGGAGCTTCTTCCGGGTCTCCCACTCGGGTGCAGGGGCCCAAGGACTTGGCCGATCTTCTACTGCTTTCCCCGGCCATAGCAGAGAGCTGGACAGGAAGAGGAGCAGCCGGGACTAGAACTGGCACCCAAATGGGATGCCGGCGCTTCATGCCAGAGCGTTAAGCCGCTGCGAATGGGCTGGCATTCTTGACTTCAGCAACGCTCAGCCCTCGCTATTGCGAAAATTTGGAGACTGAACCAGTGGATGGAAGATCTCTGTCTCTTTCAAATAAAATGAAAATTTAAATTTTCAAAATTAAAGAAAAAAACTTTATTTGCAACTCAGTATTCTGTGTAAGGATCCTCTGGATCATTCAAAAGTCAGAAGTAGAAAGACTCTTGGGAAACTATTCAGAGGTCCAATGCACCCTTTCCATAAAGGAAGATGCCAGGGCCTCAAAAGGGTAGAGCTGAGATCAGAACACAGATTTTATATTTTATATTATTAGCTTGCACATGGAAGATGCTTAATAAGTGTTAAACTGAATTGACTGGTTTTAAGACACTGAAAATTTGTCTCAATGCTACAAGTAATTTTCCAGTTACATTGGAAATAAAATGTTAAGGGCAGAAAAGAAAAATCCAAAGAGGTAACAGGAAAATGTTTAGCTAGATGTATGGCAAAAGGATCTTGCAAAATCTTTATTTAGGCCAAGATGTGCAAGTCATTCAGAGAGTTAACACAAACTTCCACTCATCAATATTTTCAGGCCCTTGTTCTTGATCTTGTCAGCATCATGTCTGCTTGGCATTTGTTCTTACTTAACTCCAGCATTAGCTTAAGAAAAGGCTTAAGTAAAAAGGAACTAGGCCCAACTCTTTGCTCCTATTGCTACATCTGTCTAGATTAAGTTGGAAAATTATTTTAAGCACCACAGCAAGGCCCTGCCATTTCTTTTTAAGATTTATTTATTTATTTGAAAGTCAGAGTTACACAGAGAGAGGAAAAGCAGAGAGACAGAGAGGAGAGAGAGAGAGAGAGAGAGAGAGAGAAAGAGATCTTCCATCCGATGGTTCACTTCCCAATTGGCCGCAACGGCCTGAGCTGTGCCAATCCGAAGCCAGGAGCCAGGAACTTCTTCCAGGTCTCCCACGCGGGTGCAGGAGCCCAAGGACTTGGCCGATCTACTACTTTCTCAGGGCATAGCAGAGAGCTGAATCGGAAGAGGAGCAGCCGGGTCTCAAACCCATATGGGATGCCGGCGCTTCAGGCCAGGGCGTTAACCCGCTGTACCACAGCATCGGCCCCAGCCCTGCCATTTCTGTATCATACTGAACAAGAGTATGAGAGACCATTTCTAAGATGATAACTCAAAAGGCTTGGTCAATTTTGGTCCCAGTTTTACTTGACTCTGCTCTGAAGCAATTAGCTTCAACAAATAAATAGGTGGCAAAGGGATCCACCCTGGAGTGAACATCAGCAGTGAAATACTGTGGTAGCAAGAAGAACCTTGTTGCCAGCTTCCTCTGCCACAGCACACACATTCATTTCAAAGGAGGACTTGATCAATAATGTCACATCCCACTTCTCATTGCCTCAGAAAAGTGTAAAGGATCCATGAAATAAGATTGAGCAGAAAATGAGGAAAGTTTAAAAACACACCTAGAAGCTGCCCACTTAACCCATCCTGTACCTCCAATGACATATCACCCATTTTTATTTATATTTTATTTTGTAAATAATATAACAGTATGAAGATATTTATAATAAATTTAAAAATAACTTATAATCCTAGAATACCAGAATAAAATATTTCTTTTAGTTTTCCCTATTTGTTTTGTATTTTTACAAAGCAATGAAATACTAATGCACATATGATTATAGATGCTACATTTTTCTATCACAAGCACTTTCTCCATGTGGTAGCAAGACTTCATTAACAAACATTGTAATGGCTATGTAATAGTTATTAAATGAGTGTATCAAGATTCATTTATCCATTCTCCAATTATTAAGACATTTAAATGGTTTACAATTTTGTACTAGTCTAAATAATGTTACAAAAACATCTTTGTGATTTAACCGTCTTTTAAAAATACTTTGGATTGCTTCCTAATGACAGAATCCCAGAAGTGAAGTTAATGGGTCAAGGAGCCTGAATGTTTTTAGACAACCCAATAAAAAAAAAAACAAAACTAGCAACACACCAAAGCCCCATGAAATCTCTCCCTCACTGGATGAAAAGTTCTCCTGCTTCCATTTCTCTACCAGGGCAGAGAAGGGCTCTGGGAAGGAAAGAAGCCAAGAGAAGCAGTGTAGTATCCCAGTGCCTTGCGAAATGACAGAGTGGAATGCAGGCGCCCCTGTGAATCCAGCTTGCATGCACTTGCCCCAAATTGCCACCCAGCCAAGAAGCTAATTAGTAAAAGCATCAGGTGGGTGAGAACAGGTTCATGGCCTGTAATGGCTTATATCAACTTTCATTTTTGCCCTTGGAAAGATCTGACAGTCAGCTTGAAGACATTCAGTTCTAGTGATCTGATCTGTTTCATTACGAAGACTGAACATGTTCATTTTCAGATCTTAAAGATTTTGCTGTATAGAATGAAGCTTCTATACATCACCAAGAAGCTTGTATGTATACCTCTTTCTTCAGCCTCAGGTTAGCTGGCACATTTAAGGTTAGCCCTGTTTAATATTATATGACTAGGCACCACCTGCCTTAAATGGTCATTTGAAGACCTGACCATGAAAGTCATCCACTCCTAAGGTAGTGGTGATTCTTGGCCAGAGATGTCCCATCTTGGCAAGAGCAGACATGGCAAACATAAGGGTACTTCAAAAAGTTCATAGAAAAAAATTACAAGTTTATTTTGGTGCAAAATTTTTTGAAATCTATGCATAGTTTTTCCATAATGCTCATTCGCCATGAACTTTTAAAAATGTTTTAATTCATTCAGTTTTTATTTCTTTGAAAGGCAGACAGTGACAGGCAGACAGATATACACAAAGAGATCTTCCATCTGCCAGTTCACTCCCCAAATGCCTGCAACAGCCGAGGCTGGGCCAGGCCAAAGCCAGAAGCCAAATGGAGAGGAGATCCAGGAATCTAAGGCATTCCCATATGGGATGTGGAAGTCCTAATCAGCATGCTAACCATGTCTACTCACCCATGAACTTTTTATAATGTCTACTCCTCCATGAACTTTTTGAAGACACCTAATAAGCACGGATTTCAAAAAATTTTGTACCAAAATAAACTGATCTTTTAATTCCATTTTTACAAGAATTTTTTGAAGACCCCATGTATTTCCTTCCATGGCTTCTTTGCCAGAACCCCTGGAAAAGGCAGTTTTGCTTTTCACCTTCTCTGTGAAGGCTTTTCTGGAATTATTATCCATCTCTCTTCTGCCCCCAGTTCTTCTTCTTACTATGAAAAATTAATTCTCTCTTCTCTGTGATCCTACTGAACTTTCCATACATCTCAATGACATAACTGATCACAGCATATTTCCTACATTTATTGAGTACTTACTGTAGCCAGATACTGTATTGGGCAGGCCCTGAGGTGAAAAAATAAAATAAAATAAAATGGAACCCAGTCCTCCAAGAACTCCCAGTGAAGCAGGGGAATCACAATTCACTGGAAAAACAAAGATAGGAGAAGATATCTCTGATAACACAGAGATCTATACAAAAGATTAGGCTCTCTGAAAAAATTTCCCAGAGGAAAAACAAATCTATGTGTTGAGATGATAGCAAAGAATTTTGTGACCACCTTGATGTCAAAGATAGATTGAGGAGTAGATATTTGGCCTAATGGTTGGCATACCTGTTAGGATGCCTGTGTCCCCTGTCAAGGTGCCAGGAATTAATTCCCAGCTCTGGCTCCTGACTCCAACTTTCTGCCAATGCAGACCCTGGAAGGCAGCAGTGATGGTTCAAGTGACTGGGTTCCTGCCACTTATATGGGAAACCTGGATTGAGTTTCCAGCTCTTGGCTCTGGATCAGAATAGCCCTGATCATGGTGGGCTTTTGGGGGAGTGAGCCAGCAGATGGGAGTTAGCTCATTCATTCTCTCTCTCTCTCTCTTTCTCTTTCCTGTCTCTGCCATTTGAATACATTAATAGTTTTTTTTAAAAGCTATACCTTTTGGAGTCATTAGCATACTGATGACAGGTCTTAAGAATTGGATGGTTTAGGCTGGTGCCGCAGCTCACTAGGCTAATCCTCTGTCTGAGGCACCGGCACTCCAGGTTCTAGTCCCGGTTGGGGCACCGGTTCTGTCCCGATTGCTCCTCTTCCAGTCTAGCTCTCTGCTGTGGCCTAGGAGGGCAGTGGAGGATGGCCCAAGTCCTTGGGCCCTGCACCCACATGGGAGACCAGGAGGAAGCACCTGGCTCCTGGCTTTGGGCCGGCGCAGCGCACCTGCCATAGCAGCCATGGGGGGGGGGGTGAACCAATGGAAGGAAGACCTTTCTCTCTGTCTCTCTCTCTGTCTAACTCTGCCTGTCAAAAAAAAATTGGATGGTCTAGACAGAGAGCAGAACCAAGAATGAAAGTAAGTACAGAACTCCACGAAAAAAGTGATCAATCAAGGATCAGACACTTTGCAAATGTGGGAGTGAGAAAAAAAATATTTCTCCCCACACACTTTCAATCTAGACCTTAGAATATATTGCACCAGGGATGGAAGTCTGCAATACTGAGAGAAAAAAACTTAATGCTTGATTTTTAAGCCTCTAAATGCCCAGGCAGAAGGTATTGCAATGGATTGAGCCCAATATGAAAACAGAAGTTGCTAGGCTGTGAGATCTTGGAAGACATGGGAAGGGTTTGTGATTTTGCAGTGCACATGAAAGCATTTTAAAAACTGTGGTAGATGGGGGCCAACATTGTGGTGTAGCGGTTTAAGCTGCCACCTGCAATTCTGGCACCCCATATGGGCACCATTTCGAGTTCTAGCTGCTCCACTTCTAATCCAGGTCCCTGCTAATGTGCCTGGGAAAGCAGCAGAAGATGGATCAAGTACTTGGGCCCCTGAAATCCACATAAGAGACCTGAATGAAGCTCCTGGCTCCTGGCTTCAGCCTGGCCGAGTCTTGACCATGGCAGCCATTTGAGGAGTTAACCAGATCTCTCTCTTGCTGCCTTGCTCTCACTCAGTTGCTCACTCTTTCTCCCTTCCTCCCTCCCTCTTTTCTTTCCTCCCTACCTGTATCTTTGCCTTTCAAATAAAATAACTAAATCTTAAAAACAGTTTGTGGTGGGGGTCAGCCTTGTGGTGCAGTGTGTTAAGCTGCTACACACAGCGCCAGCATCCCATACAGATGCTCGCTGCCAATGTGCCTAGCAGAGTTGCAGAGGAAAGTCCAGGTCTTTGGGCCCTTGCACCCATGTGGAAGATCCAGAAGAGGCTCTTGGCTCCTGCCTTCCGACTGACCCAGTTTCAACTATTGTGGCCATTTGGGGAGTGAACCAGTAGATGATAGACTTATCTCTGTCTCTCCCTCTTTCTTGCTGTAAACTCTGCCTTTAAAATAAATAAAATAAATATTTTTTAAAAATTTCGTGGTGGAAAATATGTTGAAAGATAACAGGGGCCAGTGCTGTGGCACAGCAGGTAAAGCTGCCACCTGCAGTGCCAGTATCCCATATGGTCACTGGTTTGAGACCCGGCTGCTCCACTTCCAATCCAGCTCTCTGCTATGGCGTGGGAAAGCAGTAGAAGATGGCTCAAGTCCTTGGGCTCCTGTACCCATGTGGGAGACCTGGAAGAAGCTCCTGGCTTCGGATTGGCACAGGTCTGCACATTGTAGCCATTTGGGGAGTGAACCAGTGGATGGAAAACCTCTCTCTTTCTCTCTCTCTCTCTCTCTTTCTCTCTCTCTCTCTCTCTCTGCCTCTGTCTCTTTGTAATCCTGCCTTTCAAATAAATATTTTTAAAAAGATAACATTTTGGTACAAAAAAATTTTTTTTGAAATCCATGCCACAGGACATTTAAAGTTTATGGAAATATGTACCACAAAAAAACTAGATGGATTTCAAAATTTTTTGCACTAAAATAATTTGTACATGAACTTGAAATGGTCTTATATGTATCCCAACACCTAAAACACTAAATAACACATAAATGTGCTTAATAATTGCATCTTGTTGAATAAAAACTCCCTAAGACTTTGCTGAAACAACAGCAGGAAATGAAAAAGAATGAAAGACATGGACTAATAATAATAATAATAATATTACCTTTAGATTCTCAGTCTTCTAAGGGGTCAAAAGTTCTTTCACTTCTGTTTTCCTTCTCAGCTACTCTGTGTAGAAAGAAAGGCAGTTGTGATTAATTCCATTTTATGGCTGGAAAAGCTCAAGTCCAGAACAGATAGTTAATGAAAACCAATTTGACCAGAGTTTCATATTGTTCACTGGTACAGCCAGAATCAGAACTCAGGTCTTGTAACTTCTTGCCTGTGCTCAGTTATAACACCAAACTTTCTACAGAACTGCCTGTCCAGTTTTTAAGAGGCCAGTTCTCAAGAGAAACTCATGAGGAAAGCAAACACCCTGGGAACCTCAACAAATCTTTTGAGCAAGAGTACCCTGAACCTAGAAGAAAATACCTAAGCCATTGCCCCATGCTCACATTGGAACACATGGTTAAAGGTAATTTCAGGTGGGGCTTTGCTAACATAACTGGGAGTTCCCTGTTTTGCTGTACCCCTTTGGAAGGCAGCCCCATCTGCCTTCATTCTGGTTTTTGTGTCTGAATAGGGCTCAGGTGCTGACTGCAGGTGTGGCATCCAGCAGGTGCATGGACAGGAGCCAGTATTTCATATCTTCATACCGAAGGGCCTGAGTCACTCTCCCAAGGCAGAAAGCAGCCCCTCCTCCTGCTGCTGACTTGCAAGCACAGGGAAGCTGTCTTGACGGAGCTGCCATTGCAACACTGAATCTAGATCTTGCCTTCCCAAGAAGGACTAGGGTGAGATCAATTAAACTAGAGATCACAAAATGCAGCTAACTTTCCCACTAGCAGAAACTAGTGTGATAATGACAAGGGACATAGCAACAAGGAGAATATATGTACAGAATGATCGCCTGCTACAAGCTATAGTGCAAAGGAGTTCCACAGCAGGTCTGTATTATCTGTTTACTTACAGAACATTTACTGCACTGCAAATGGCCTTGAAAATTCAGAAGCAAGAACTTATCTAAAAAGTTGGAGAACAGCAGAAAGAACCTGTTAGGTATCCTGTACTCATGTTCTCACCACAGCTCTCTTTTCAAAGGGACAATTGCTTAGCCTGGTCACCCAAAGCACCTGGTCAGAAAACTCATCACATTCCCCTGCCTAATGGAAGCCTAACTGGCAACCTCAGGCAGGCAGAATGTTCTTGGGGGTAAAGGAGGTCATCAATATTGTCTTAGCTCCAAAAATTGTTTGCTTTTAAAAACAATTTTCTTCCTTCAATCTCTCTCTCTCTCTCTCTTTCACACACACACACACACACACACACACACGGGAGGTTAAGGAGGAAGGAGGGAAGGAGGAAGAGAGAGAGGGAGGGAGAGATATGAGAAAGTAGTTGTAGAAGGAAATAAAATCAAATATAACCTTAATAAAATGATTTATGATTCATTGTATTTCTCCAATTCATTTGGAAAATTCAAATTAATATGCTTTGATTTAGAAAGTAAAACTGAATACTAAACTAAGATGTGATCACTCTATATAAACAAAATGACACAAAAATATGTACTGAAAATCTAATGTAATAAAGAGGAAATTAGATTTCTTCAAAATAGGCAATCTAAATAATTTCCCCATCTGTGATTTTTATCTTAGTTTGCTATCACATGGAAAGAATGTCACTAATTCAATGCAAATCCGTGCCCCTTGAAAACACCAAAATGAGTAAGAGATGCACTAATTAGCTTCCTAATGAGGAAGGTTTTAATTGAACTATTCTATAACAACCTTCATCAAAGTTTCCAGGGCAACTTCATAAAAGGATGTCAAACCTGGCCCATATTTTTTTATCCCCTTAAAAATGATTCTCAATGCACAGAAACACAGAAAGCTGATTTCTCTTCAATGCTGTTAACACTCAGGCCACTACATTTTCTGATGTCAGCAATCCCCTTCCCACAAATATTCCAAGTATGCACCACCGTCATTCTCCTTTCAATTATGTGGTTTCTCTGCTCCTTTACTGATTGAGTCCAGGCCTCTGGGATAATGAGAAGCATGTGCAGGGAAAATATGCTCTTAAAAAACACATACATCAGTTTCATCTGCATTATAAAGGGGGGGGCAGATCATTTGTTCATATCAAAAGGATCAAAATGTGAAGTTTGCTGTGGGATATAGAGGGGAAAAAACAAGATCAGCATCTTTGCTTAAAGTTGGGGGTAGGCAGTTATTGTGATCTGACGTAACACCAATGAGAGTAAGGAGACTCCCCTCCCCAAATCCACCCTTTCTAGCTTGGCCACATTTATATTTAATGTTACCTTAATGTTGCTTTGGGGGGTATTTAAGTTCTGACATACACATGGAAATGAGCCACGAATTGTACAGCAAGCATAAATATTCCATCATTAATAAAAAACAGCTGTGCAAAAAACACTACAATGGCCGGGTTTCAGTTACTGGCTATCATCAGTATGTGTCACACACAAATATTACTCAAAACTTTCTTGCTCAACACATACACACATACACACACACACACACAGAAATTTTCTTTACTCTTTTTAATATTTTGGAGGAGCTTTGACAAACTCACTGATTTCTACGGCACATTCCAACTCTTGTCTATTTATGAAACTATTTTTCTTGACCCTGGCAGATGATAGAATTCTCTTATTTGCACCTCAATTTACTACATAATATGAAAATTTTTTCAACAAGCTGAAGGGGCCAACAATACAAATGTTGGGTCAATCTTAATTATAGTCAATAAGGCAATGGGGCACCAAAGGGCACTGTATGTTATAAGAGAGCAAAGCTCATTAAAAGTGAACACCTGCTCAGGACCCTATAATAAGCCTTCTTTGCCATCATGCAAACACCTTTCATCCAATGACCTCAAAGCATGTGCCCAATATGAAGCATGCCTAAACACCTCTGTGAAGTATTAATATCCTTGCTTCCCAGAAGGGTAACTGAAGCTTAGAGGAGCTAATTCATTTACCCTTGGTCACATGGCAAGTCCGAAAGGAGTTGGGCAGAGAAAGCCAGATCCCGGCTTCAAGTCACACTGTTTAATGACATTTCATGGAGTTGGGGCAAGAGTGAAAGTGACTTTAAAAAAGTGAAGGCAAGCCTATAGAGTTAAAAAAAAAAAAAAAGTAGGCTTTTCCAAGAATTGTCTTTAGAAATATTAGCAAAGAAATCCATCAGCATTTTCCCTGTGAATACATATGCAGGATCTTTAGAAGCTTTTAAATGCATACTATAAAAAACTATGCATAGCTTTCAAATCTTTTTGCACCAATATTAACTTCTCTTTTAATTCAACTATTCCGCAAACTTTCTGAAGGACCAAAAAAAAAAAAAGTTTCTGTACTTCACTTGGTACTTTCTACATTCTAAAATTCCACAATTTGCTTTTCTATTCTAGTTACAGAAATTTAGTCTAATTGGTGATGAGCAACTGGTTTCCATGAAAGGATCCCTCAAAAATTGGAGATCGTATGTGTACTACACCTTGACTACTAAAAGAAATTTAAAGGACCACAGAACTGAATGGTGAAGGTCCCACAGGAAGGCCACTCTATGTAGGCTATTCCACTATACTTATATGGCTATTATTGTCTGAAATCCTAAATTTCTTTGCTATATTTTATTTGAATTCAAATATATTATTTTCAAAGCTATAAAAGAAGCACAGCTGTGCCACCACAAGGTCTCCTTTCTCATTCTGGAAATTTTATAGTCTACACAAATTTGTATTCTCTTGATAGAATAGCACACCTCAATGACTTAAGAATTACTGTTAATGATTTAAACGAAGTAAACAATGGGCTCTAGGATTTTTTTTTTCCTTAAAAAAAAAAAAAAAAGAATGGGAGGAGGAATAACAGGTCAAAGGAGTAGAATTAATGTCCTTGCTAGGTAGATATATGAACAATCCCTAAATCACAGAAAATGTTTAGGGATTATTTATTAAATCTGTTAGTCTCTCCTGGCATTCAAGGAACAAAACCTATGGGATTCTTCATGGTACTCAGTCAGGTTCTGACTTCATTCCTGTACAGTGGTTTACAAAGCGAAGTCTTAGCTGAACTCTTATTTAAAAGTAACTCTGTATATTCTTATGGCCTTAACTATGTAAAATTCATGTTAGTATGGGAACAAAGAGCTGGAAAGGAACTAGAAATAATGAAAGCAGGTGATCTGTTAGGGTAATGAGATTCTTGATGATGTTTTGAACAGGGTCTTAGAATTTAAATTGTATGTTCTTAAAAATATAAAGCATATTACATTTATGTGGATATCTCTTTACAGGCTCTTTTTAAAAACACAATAATTACATAATTGTATTTCTAACAAGTACTCATTATACTAGCAATCATTCACACTCATATCAGAAATTGAATCCTAGAAAAAGAACCATGTAAAATCTCTGTCCTTAATGTGTTGTACTATGAGAATTAACGGTAAAATTAGTACTCAAACAGTACTTTATACTTTGTATGTCTGTGTGGGTGCAATCTGTTGAAATCTTTACTTAGTATGTACTAAGTTGACCTTCTGTACATAATTAAAAAAAGAATCTTAATAAAAGAGAAAAAGAACCATAAACTTATGAGAACTGTTTCTCAATCACCTTGTCCAACCCTCACAATTTACAGTAGGAGAAACTTGCTAAGGGAGCCAAACTGAGTTAGAATCAGGCCCAGAGTCCAGGTCCCTCTCAAACAGGCTCTGCATAAGCTTATTACAGATTGTTAGAAAAAATGGCATCAATTTCTATTATTTACTAGAAACAATTTTCTGGATCCTTGGGTTAGTCAACTACAATTATAATAAATAAACTATTTTACCTATATAGGGTAGATAGTCCCATCCTTTGATATATTCATAATCGATTAAGTTCAATTTATTTCCAGGAAGCAATACTAGCTCCATTCTATAAGCAATTTGTACCAGGGCTAATGTATCCATCATTATTAAAAACCAGAATGATTTAGACAATTAAGTTCATCCTATGTTACAAAGAGATTTCAAAGACCAAAAAATGGCCTCTCCTAAATCAAACAATAATCATTCAAGCAAATTCTAATGTATTCCTTTAGGCAGTAAATATGTTTCTGAAAAGGTCCAGTTATAGTGAATTTTTATATATCAAGTCATAGTTTAAAGGTACTAACTAGGAAAGCTAATTCTTTCAAATAAACATGTTATGGATTCTTTTATAAGGCAAGTGGCTTTCTATTTTCTTTCTTTTTTTTTTATTTAGATATTGTGTATCTGTTGTGTGTGGAAGAGGTAACTTCCCTCCTTTCTCTGGGTTAAAAAGGGTCAGAAGCCCGCCAAGCAGGAGAGTGATGCAGTATGGCCAGGCTGTTTAATGTCCCCCTAGTTCCTGGGACCAAATTCTAACCTTTGACTTGGGGATGAGACCCTGGATTTCCGACCAAAGTCCAAACACAAAAAAGTAAGACCAAAGACAACACATCATAGTAAAACACCAACAAAAATTCCTGGGGACAGGAAATCAATGGATCACAATTCTAAACAAATTGGTTTAGTCCCCAGCTAATTAACTTGTCAAGCAGTTCTCTAAACTTACTGAATCCATGGGAGACAGAGGTGATGTAATAGGAGATTTGGAAACATTTACCCATTTACCATCCCAAAAGGCCTGGCCTGGACCACACACACCTCTCTCCACCCCTTTCAGTGGGTTTAAGCTGTGTTTAATGGGTGCAAAGGACAATTTCTACCAGACAGTCCTAAAGAATAGACTGTTCTCATGCATTCCAAATGCTCAGTCTCCATGGAGGAGGCTACCTGGTCACAAGCATTTCCCAAGAGGGAATATATCCTCTACTCTTCTTCATTGATAACAATCCCCCCCATCCCACCCCTCCCTAACCCTCCCCCAAACAAAACAAAACAAAACAACTTTGAATCATCCTGAGAACTTCAGGGAATTTTTCTGGGGTAAAGGAAAAGAAACGTTAAGAGGGGAGCAGGAGGGTGTGAGAAACTCCTCTTGTCTCCAAATGGGGGGAAAATGCCTTAAAAAGCTGGATCAAAGAGAAAAAGGGGGATGGGGGAAAGAGGGGCTGCTTAATTACAAAGACACCCTTTTAAAGAAGGCACAGGCCCTGGGAGAGGGCTCTCAGGAGAGGCCCAGAAGCAGATGTACCCACTTAGAATTCTGGCACTCAATGGGATCTCAAAGTCATAGCATCCATCCCTCTGCCTTCTGATTAGAAGGTTCTTAAAGCATCCTAGAGAGAATCTGATTCATTCTTTACAAAACTTCAGAGAAAGCAACTCCACAGAATTCCCTAGTTATTCATTAGTCAAATAAACTATACTTCATAAACCAGAAATGAGATTTTAATTTCCAAACTCAACACAGTATTGAATATGAATTTTGACTGTTTGCTTTCTAAAAATCTCTTTCAATAGGTAAACAGATCTACAACTCTCACGTAAAAGTTACTCTACACAGAAATGTGGTCAGAGATTGACTTCACATCTAGATTGTGAAGTTAGAAAAATGCACTTTCAATTTTACAGAGCTACAAACTTTTCCGAAGAACAAAGAACTCCAAATGAATTATGATGTAGTGCCAGAATGTCTGTAAATGATACCGGATAAACCCATACAGAATAGCTGGAACTTGAGGTATCCTCTGTAAATAGATGCAACTACTCTACAACCACCTGGCTATTAAAATGTCCTAGGCAGTTACAAAATGTAGTTTGGTTAAGTAAGCTTTCCCTCCCAGCTGATCTGAAACCTGATAGTCTTTAAAATCATCTCCATGTAACGTTCCTGCTCCACCTTCCTGCTTTCTTTTCTTCCATTAAAACCAACCAAAGAATTTATTTTAAAATGTAAGTAATTTGTTCCCAAACAAGTCACAGGTTGGGGATATCTGAATGCCCCGATTCTCATAAACTTGACACCCTTGTCCAATTGAAGATAGGTGAAAGATGGGTGAAAATTTATCCCACATCCAAAATGGCATTTCAAACTATTCTTAGCTACTAAATGAGGGTGCTGAAAGGTCTAACTGAGAAGGCTTCACAAAGGCTGGCCTGAGAAAGAACTTTTTACAAAGCCTAGCTCAAGGAGACTTAAATACACTTAGCCCTTCATCATTGAAGATTATGGTGACTAATTATCTTCCTCTCTGAATGGGAGAGGAAGGTTATATTCATAAGTTTCTAACTGCCCCTTAACGTCCACTCTTCATGTTGAAGGAAGGAGGATAACAGAACTAAATACCCCAAGTTGTCAGAAAATTCTAAAACAAACACAAAATTTGGAAATGCCATTTCTCACCAACTTCTCTTTCCTCTCATTAATTTGTATTTAGTTCCTTGTGTAAATTATTATATATGATTATTAGTGGTGAGAATTTACCAGGGACAGCTCAGTCTATAAAATTTCTCATTTCCCTCCCACTTTTTCTGCTCATTATTTTCTTGCATTCATGAAGCCCATCTTACTGTTGAAGCGCCAAATTACAGTGGTCCAGATGTGAACCCTCAAAGTACCTGCCCAATCGTGCAACATTGCTTTCTAATATATTTGAATTTTCAATAGCACTTAGAAGCAACCACCACCTCCACCACATACACACACAAACACACACAGAGAGAGAGAGAGCAGAGAGAGAGAGAGAGAGAGAGAGAGAGAGAGAAAGCAGCGTTGTACTGCAGATTACTTCTAGACTTTAAAACTTCAAGAAATCACGCCCTCGGGCTCAGGGAGTGTAAGCACCCACCCTAACCCTAAACACTTGAAAGAGGCCCAGCCAGTTATCAGAGGTAAGAGCAGACATTCATGCTGGGCTGAAGGTAGAGCTCAGCTTCTTTGGGTCTTTAGTTTCTTAGGTGATTAATTACCCTAGAGACCTACAAGAACCCCAGGAGTCAATTAAGTACCACCAAGTCCTGGTACCCACTAGCATCTCCTAGCCAAAGTAGGACGGGAAACGAGCGCAGTAGTCTTTAATCAATTTAACTCGCTGCATATCCCAGAAAACTCTCGGCCAGATGTAAAGAAAGTGGAACACATGGGCATTGCCACACGCAGCTAAATCGACTCACTCATGCCGAGGGCACGACCAAGTTCATGCCACCATGGATTCCTGACCCAGCTCCCCGCAAAAAGTAACCACGCGTCTCCTACCCCTGAAGGCAACGAAGACAAGGTGACGACTCTCTGCTGGCTCAAGTGGCTTCAGTCCCGGGCCAACGGCCAGGGATGGGCAGGGGGGAAGCCCCAAGTCCCGGCTGCTCCCCTCCTCGTTGCTCCGTCCGGGCTCTCCTTGGTGGCAGTGGACAGGCAGGATACCGGGCCGGAGGGTGGAGCAGCTGATGGTGGGAGGCGAGATAGACTGGAGGTGGTGGTAGTGGGGGAGAGACGGTGAGAACTAAGAGGAGACGAAAGAGAGAGGAGATGAAGAAGTAATTCAGGGGGTCTACCCGTTTAGGCAGCCAGAAAGCTCCTCGGAAGGAAGGGGCGTGACTGCGATGAAGGCAGCTCCTGGGCAAAGGATGGGAGGTAGGGGAGGGGGAGGAATGGGTGGCTTTTCTTCTTGCGGTGAGCGGCTAGGACCGCCCAGGAGCGGGGGGTGGGCCACGGAGTGGGGCGGAGTAGAGGGCGGGGAAAGAAGGGTGGGAGCCGGCCTGGACCACGGGAGGGGGGCCGGGCGCGGAAGACAGGCGGGGCAGGGGGCGGGGAAGTTTCAAACAATTGAACTCTGGGTCCCTGAGCTTGCGGGGGAGGGGGAGTAACGGAGGACCCTAGCTCTTGCCCTCCCACTTGCCGGGAGTGCCTCGGTTATGGCAGCTTGGACAGCCTACGCAGGCACTGGCTGGGAGGAAGGAGAGGGTTTTGTCAAGACGGCCAATAATACTCTCAGGGCATAGCGCAGCCGAGTCGTGTGGGAGACCCAGTGCAGTTCCCGGCCACACTGCAGGAGGAAAAAGAAACAAATAATAGAAATGCTGAAAAGCTACTACCACCAAAGCCTGGCTAAAATAAGGCACGAGGAAGCAGCGTTCCTTCCTTTCCCTTCCCCTCTTGCTTCCTATTACCAGCAGGCCTCCACCCAGGTCACTGCTTTGCGAGACACCCTCTTTTCTTCCTCTGCTCCCCCACCTACCCCACCCCCGCGCCCCTCCCCTCGGTCAACTTCGGAGGCGGCAGGGGGCGTGGGCGGGGCCCTGCAGAGGCACCGCCCCTAGGGTGGGCTGGGAGCGACGGGCTGGGCGGGCGGAGCGAACCCTGAAGCAAGTTCCAACCCACCGCTATTTTGCGGTTACCCGTTGGCTAGTCCTAGCTTAGGGTTCGTTTTCGATTGGTCCCTTAAGACGCCAGTCCCATCCTTTTGTCCCACCCGTCCTCAAAATTCGTGAAAACGAAACAAGAGGCTATTGTCTAGCTCTGTTCTCTCGCAGCTGCTGCTGGGAAGCGAAAGATGAGAAACTTGATTTCTGTCTGGTAAAAGTGCGACGATGTGTCTGCGGACTCCCTGTACACCTTTATGTTTATGGCACTCTCCAGGCCGCTAGAAGTAGATAACTTTTCTGCCTCCTTACTTCATTAAACCAGGAGGAGAGAAAAGTGCGTGCAGTGTCAATGTGGTGTTCCCATTACCTGGCTGCGAAAAATCAATATTGCTGAAGATCATGGGGGTTTGAAAATATCATCCTGGGACACGAAAATTACCATTTTACATCAGGGGAAAAGAAAGCACAGAGAAACAGTGAAGGGGTAGCCGAATAACAGGAAATTTGGAACCATAGCAAGAATTTATCTGGGACTCTGATGCTTAGTAGCTAGTTTGCGACTTTTAAGTGGCTTAACTTCTCAGCCTTCATTTTCCTGTAAATAAAAGCTATTAAGACATGCCCTGTTAACCTAAAGGGACTGGTGTGAAAATGCAATGAAATGTGTGTGAAAACGCTAAACCACAAAGCAAAGCACTCCACACATGTATGTGTTTATCCTTGTGAATCACACATGGTGGAAAGTCTCACATGTGTTTGGAAATCAAACGTTCTTCTCATCTGTTTAAGCATTTACATCCATGGTTGTGTAGGCTTTGTGGCTTTATTTTAAAACGTCAACTCTTCTCCTACAGCTTTGGGGGTGGATATGATGAAGCTGGTTCCCTGCAGTTAGAATAATAAATTACCCCTTTTCTAACCAGGGTGGGTGAGATTTCTTTTTTAAACAGTTCTGCGGTTGTGCCACAATTCTATTGTGGTGCTGATACTGAAAGAGGAAATCATGCTGTGTATTTCTGAAGTGAACTTGAGAAAACAAATATGAGGGAACATTTACCATGGAAACCACCATTCTCTGCAGATTCATATTTCCTAGAAAACATTTCAAGGAGGAAGCAAATCTAAATGTAAAGGTCTTGACAATACTCTGAGTTATTATAAGGAACTCATGGCAATGAAAGGGTGGCATCCAATTCAAGCCTGCCTAATGGGAGCTGTTCTAGGGGCCATGGATCAAGGAATGCAAGAGAAATTGTGCTTAAAGGAAACATTACCTCTTAGTGAACAGAATCTCCGAATATACTCAGGGTATAGGAAAAGTGGTAGGTGGGAGGCGTGCTGCAGAGTGTACCATGTGCTCTGCTAGGAGCTGCTGAAAGATTCAGGAGCAGCTACTTAGGCAAAATGGATTCTTGGTCTGATTCCATTTATGTGAGAGGTGAGGTTCTCCAAGTGAGATTTCATGGTGAGGGTGAGTTTTTTGAGTGTTACAAAGACATGGGGACACCTTGTTTGTTAGGCAAGATTGTTCCAGCCTTATTATTTAAAGGAGGGGACAGGAGAGTTAGATAAGGTGGGACTGTGCTGGAGAAGTACTACTGATCACATTTACAACAGGATGCTTATTAAAAATCAACCATGCAGTTAATATGGAAGAAGTAAAATATGCACAAGATCAAATGAAAACAGTACTGAGACAGCACAGTGAAAATTTCCTCTCTACCATTCATTCCCATAATCTCTTTTTCTTTATGATTATGTGTAATCTTTGAAATATATTCATTGCATGTTTAAGCATAAGTTCAGGTACACATACACAAGGATATTTCAAAGCATTCATGGGAAATGGAACTAAAACATGAGTTTTTTGGTGCAAAAATTATTGAAATCCATGTAGTTTTTTAATAACATGCACTTTCTATGTTTCCATTTTTTGAAGACCTATAATACATACACACACACTTTCTTTCCCTTACAAGTGGCATCACCAATCACAGCATACCTTGCATTTCTTTACTCAATGATAACTCTTTTTTAAACAAAAAATTTTCTTGATTTACTTATTTGAAAGACAGAGATCTCCCATCCAATGGATGACTCCTCAAATGTCAGAAACAGACAGGGTTCTACCAGGATGAAATCGGGAACCAGGAACTCAATCTAGGTCTCTGGTATGCCTGGCAGGGCCCAAGTACTTGCTGCCTCCCTGGGTGTACATCAATAGAAAACTGGAATTGAGAGAAGAGCTGGGACTGAAACCCAAGCACTCCAGTATGGGATACGGACATCTCAAGTGGCTTTTTTTTTTTTTAATTTAAGATTGCTTTATTTTGTTTGAAAGCCAGAGAGAGAGAGAGAGGAGAGAAAGAGAGAGAGAGAGAGAGAAATTCCATCCACTGGTTCACACTCTAAATGGCTGCAACGGCCAGTGCTGTGCCAGGTTAAGCCAGAAACCAGGATCTTCATCTAGATCTCCCACATAGCTTCAAGGGTCCAAGGACTTGAGCCATCTTTTGCTGTTTTCCCAGGTGCATTATCGAGAGCTGTACTGGAAGTGAAGCAATCGGAGCCCATATGAGATGCTGGCGCTGCAGGTGGTGGTTTTAACACACTGTACCATGGTGTGGCCCTGTTAACTCAATTCTAACACCTCCTTTTGAAAAGCCACCTTGGGTCTTCTCCAAATTTGAATTTCGATGGGGAAGAGTAAGCGGAACTCTGAACTTAGTGGTGAATTGGGCAGTTTGTGTCACTTCTTAGCCTGTGGCAAAGTTCTTGGTCCTTCTGCTTCCCCCAGGTTTTCCAAGCATCTTAGGTGTTATTTGTCTCCTGCCATGCAAGACTTCCTGTATGTTTTTGTACCCTAAAAACCTTTCAGTTTGTTTAAACTGAGTTTGAATTTAAAGCTCTGCACTGCCTACTCTACTTAAAAGGGGGAGGAGGGAGGGGAGAAGCCAACATCAACAAACATTGATTGAGCTGCTATTAGGGACAGGACTGAAAAGACAAAGAAGTATGAGACTTGGCTCCTGCCTTCAAGGATATATACATAAAAAGACAGCTAACAAGCATATGCTAAGTACTAAATGAATGGTATTGACAGTGAAAGCTGTGAAAGTTAAGAGCAAGGAGTAAAAACTAGTTTCAGAGAGTAAGTTTATACAGCAAACTGCCACACACATTTAACTAATCCCCACAGCATCCCTGTGTCTTCATACCATGACTATAAAATATGGAAAGCCCTCTGGGGGATACCAGGAGAATTAACCACTAGCTGTAAAACACCTGTGTAAAGGCAGTGGTTGCCTAAGTACTGCACATTACAAATCTGCATATAGCAATGCAAGGGGAAGAAAGGAAGGTCATTTTAAGCTCAGAACTGATAATTCTCCATCCCAAACTACCTGTCCTGTTTAATCAGAGCTTTTTTCGTTAGGAACAAAAACTACTTTAAAGCACAATAAAAATCAATGTGTGTGCTTTAAAAAATAAAGTACATTAAAACAAATCAGATGTCTGATGTGAAAATATTAGGAGAAATGAAATAAACCAGACACAAAAAGACAAATGCATGATTCCACTTAGGAGAGGGACCTAGCATAGGCAAATTCATGGAGACAGAAAGTAGGGTAGTGGTTATCAAGGGGTGGAGGAAAGATGGAAAGTGAGGAGTGTTTAACCAGTACAGATTTTCAATTTGGGAAGATAAACTTGTGGAGATGGACAATGGTAACAGTTGTACAATATTTTGCATGTATTTAAAGTTACTGAATTGGTCACTGAAAATCATTAGAATGGTAAATTTTGTTATGCATGTTTGACCACAATGAAAGAAAAAGTTAATGAGGCTTAGGCTTAATGTCAGGAGCCAGCGATGGGACTGCCAGGAAGAAGAAGCCAGGACTTACATGAAGGGAGTGACCTGATGTCCGCACAGTGCGAAGCAGGCCAATGTGGCCAGGACTGCTGATTTTTTCAAGATTAATCAGAAGTCAGATATTTTTAAATTTTTAATTTATTTATTTGAGAGACAGACATATGGAAATCTCCCATTTACTGGTCCATTCCTAAAATGTCCTCAACAGCTGAGTCTGGGCTAGGCCAAAGCTAGGAGCCAGGAATGCAATCTAGGTCTCCCAGGTAGATGGAAGGGACCCAACTACTTGAGCCATTACCTGCTGCCTCCCAAGATGTTGATTAACAGAAAGTTGGGATCAGGTGTGGAACCAGGACCCAAACCAGGCACACCAATAATGGGATGTGGGCATCCCAGGTGCATCTTAACCACTGCACCAAATGCCAGCCCCAGAAGTCAAGTATTTTTAACATAAAATTCCCTGCTTTTTAAATTTGGGCAACTAATAAGCATCTCAATATTTGAAAGTCTGTCTGTTGTGTGCACTATTTTTGCATTGGTACAGGAAAAGTAGAAAGGAACGTACTGCTTATAGTCTATTCCCCAATCCTTAGCTATATTCTTCTTAAAGGAAAGACCAGAAAACCTTAGTGCTTCACATGGAATGACATTCTCCCCAACTCACAAAGTGGGCTAAGAGTGTGAACTGAGCACATCTTCCTCTAATTGCCTGGTGAACAACTAAATCATTTAAATGCATTGAAGAACGAAAGCAGAGTCAAGCACATATGCTGGGGAAAACAAATCTTCAGGATTTACGTCTTCACCCATAACTTTCTCTTCCTCTCTCCCCCAAAATACCCTTTGGGTATATCCGACAAATATGGAAAAGCAGCCCTCTCCAGAACACCTCTTAAAGTCAGGTTCTTGTTTATTCCTAAGGATGTTAGCCCTGTGCATGCCTAATCCAAACTGATCAGAAAATAGCAGCTTTATCTGAACAGGAAAGAAGCAAAGGGACATATATGCAATACAGGCATTCAGTTAAATGCTCTTCCTTTTGGATCCCCTTACACCCTTATCAAGCATATAAACACACACACACACACACACACACACGGAGGCACACATGCTTACAGGCACACACACACAGTCCAGACACAGGAAGTTTGAAGCCTGATCCATGTGTGAAAAACAGCAATGTGGGAATTCAGGAAACAACATCAGAACTGTGCTCCAAGGCCAAGACCCGCTCCAGCATTTGGGAGCCAAGTTACTCCTGGGGTCCTTGTGGGTCCCAGCATTTTGGAAGTAAATCGGCTGCAGAAAAAATAAAAGCTGCCTGTGAGTCTATTCCCCAAGTGCCTCCTAGGGTTCTGTTTTGAGTAACCTGGGTTTGCCTCTTTATGATTTATGCAGGGTTTCACTTCAACTTGACTAAATACTCTCTCTTCTTCAACAAGCTTGAGTTTCTGGAAAGGTCCTGACTGTCCACACCCCTCAGGAGGGTTTTGTTTGCAATGTCCTAGGTTAGGTAGACCAAGAGAGAAGTGGGAAGGCTGAGGAACAGGCACCTAAGTCTGTTCTCTGAAAAGTGGTAGATTGAACCTCTGAAAGCATGGCAGAGGAAAATCATATTCCTATACTCGGAAGCATGTTAAATGTAGAGCGCTAGCAGAATTTAAAGGAAATTCATCCTCTGACATTACCCTTTGCAAATAAACTCTTCATTGATTCGGTATTTACCTGGGTTTGCCTCTTTATGATTTATGCAGGGTTTCACTTCAACTTGACTAAATACTCTCTCTTCTTCAACAAGCTTGAGTTTCTGGAAAGGTCCTGACTGTCCACACCCCTCAGGAGGGTTTTGTTTGCAATGTCCTAGGTTAGGTAGACCAAGAGAGAAGTGGGAAGGCTGAGGAACAGGCACCTAAGTCTGTTCTCTGAAAAGTGGTAGATTGAACCTCTGAAAGCATGGCAGAGGAAAATCATATTCCTATACTCGGAAGCATGTTAAATGTAGAGCGCTAGCAGAATTTAAAGGAAATTCATCCTCTGACATTACCCTTTGCAAATAAACTCTTCATTGATTCGGTATTCTTTGTTTCTGTAGTTGCCAGAGTGTCTGAGAATTGTTATCCCAGTTGGAGAAGGAGAAGGCTGTGAATGGGTAGAGATTTATCTTCTCTGGCTCACAGCCCTACTAGAGGAACTCCAAGGAGAAGGCAGGTCAATGTCATTCTGGTGTGATTTAAGGGAGGTCCACCTTGCAGGCCCTGTCAGCCTTCTCAGGTCTGTCCTGTGAAAGTTGCATAGGAAAGACCCTTGTGAAGGTGTGAATATCTTACTGGGGGAGGATAGCATAGAAAAGCTGTCATTGATGTGTTCTGATGGAAAGGGCCCAGACTTCCGGAGCTACTCAAGCCTGGATTATTCCAGTCCCAGCTCCACCACTTACCAATGAGGTAAGTCACTTAAATGCTTTCAACTACAGTTTTCTCATCCATAAAATGAGGAGAATTTTTTCACCATAAAACGTTGCTATGAGGACTAAAAGAACTAACATCTTTAGAGATCCTGTCTCAATGTGTGGCATCTAATAGTCTCTTAACACTTTGTCTCTGGATGATCCTCCATTCCTTCTTTAGACATTCCTGTGGGCAGGATGATGGGCATGTCTAGTGGTGTCCAGGGATTACAAAGCACCTAGCAGTAAAGCCCTCACAATCCCTCTTCTCTTCTAACCCTCACACAAGGCAGTGTAGTGCTGAGCAGATATGCGCTTTAGCACCAAAAGGACCTGGTTTTATATCTGTTGTTCATTATCTATGTGAGTTTTGGCAAATTTTGAACCCCAGTTTCCTCATTTGTAAAGTAAGTATAATAGCAGCAGCTATTTCAGAGGGTGATAAAGAGAAATGACAGCCACAGACAAATATTAGCTGGCATTATTTATAATATTTTATGCAATGAGCTGACTAGAGTTTACTTTTTCTACCAAGCAGTTTTTGAGCTAAACTAGGGAATATTTTTCATAAGCATGTTGAAAATCCTTAAGCAAATGCCAGCTCTGAGCTCCTGACTTCCTAATCTTGACTAAGGAACATGGGGTGGTGCTGGAGTAGTAGTGGACATCTCAGTTTCAGGTGTTCCCTCTCTTTTTCCTCACAGTGTTTGGGCAGGATGTGAGTGAAAAGATGGATTCTTAAGAGGTGTTGTAGGAGATCGTGGGAGGTGTATGTGGTTTTGTCACTCTCAGGCCTCTGGCTTTTTGAGTTCCTTACGTGTGCCTTAGAACCCTTGTACACACTATTCCTTCTGCCTAGGGCACTGTAAAAACTGCTTTTAGCTCACTCTCCTCCCACTTTTCACCTCACTAACCCAATCTAATTTCTCAGGCTTCTGTTTAAATTACTTCTTCAGGGAAATAGTTCCTGAGCAGTATCCTCTACTTCCTGTTTCTCTTTAAGCATTCATGTGAATTGTGTGTTCTACGGGATAAATGGTATCACAAGTATTTTTGACATAAAATAAGATTTTTTTATTTTTTATTTTTGACAGGCAGAGTGGACAGTGAGAGAGACAGAGAGAATAAAATAAGATTTAATATATTTAATGGACAAATTATTTAACTTTATCTCTCAATCTAGAAAACTATTGGTTCAAGATAGAGCATCATGCTTATCTCACAGCTCTACCCAACCCTAGTACCATCTTGCCTATCTCCTTAAAGATACTTGTGGGCTAGCCTGAGTTAAATAATTCTTTAGAGCTATTCCTGCACTACTAAGTGAGGACATTGAACTAGACGATCTTTGGGGCTCCTTGCAACTGTTGGGAGTTATCAGAACATTGACAAGTTGTCTGAATACTGGGGCAGAGAGCTGAACAGAAGTGGCATGCCTATCCTATTGTCTCCCAGTTCATTGGTGTATAATGGGAAGTTTTTGAAGTATGAGGGGGTCGTCATGGGAAGAGTATATTATAAAAAACTATGCATGGGGGCCAGCGTTGCATGTGGCAGGTAAAGCTGCTGCCTGTGATGCTGCCATCTCATATGGGCACTGGTTTGTATCCCAGTTACACCATTTCCCATCCAGCTCCCTGCTGATGTACCTGGGAAAGCAGCAGAAGATAGCTCAACAGTTTGGATCCCTGCAACCCATGTGGAAGACCTGGATGAGCCTTGTAGCTCCTGGCTTCAGCCTGGCCCAGCCCTGGCTGTTGAACCCTTGGGGTGGAAGATCTCTCTCTGTCTGTTACTCTGACTTTCAAATAAATAAATATTTAAAGGGGGGGGAGAGAGAGAGAGACAGAGAAACTATGCATGGACTCCAAAAATCTGTTGCAGCAAAATAAACTTATTTTTTAACTTTATTTCCCATGAACTTTTTGAAGTATCCTCATATAGATAAGAAATGTTTGTGAACTGTTTAAGCAGGACATGCAATATTCATTTGGTATCTAGCAAATGAGAAACATGAAGTAGACATGAGTTCTAGCAAGTCTATTAGACTGAAGAGCTGGCTCAGTGTCTTCCATGGCAATAAGATGGGTCCAGATTACTTAGTAGATGGTGTCATTCCTTAAAAATCCATTTATTTTTAATTTTTTAAAAATTTACCTTATTTTTTATTTATTTGAAAGGCAGTTACAGAGAGAGAGAGAGAGAGAGAGAGAGAGAGAGAGAGAGAGGCCTTCCATTTGCTGGTTCACTTTCCAAATGGCCACAGTGGCCAGGACTGGGCCATGGTAAAGCCAGAAGCCTGGAACTCCATCCAAGTCTCCCATGTGGATATGGGCGCCCAAGCACCTGGACCATCTACCACTGCTTTTCGAAGCTTATTAGCAGGGAGCTGGATTGGAAGTGGAGCAGCTGGCACTGCAGGCAACAGCTTAACCTTCAGCAACACAGCATCGGCACCTATATATCCATTTAA
The DNA here is from genome assembly GCF_051225735.1 of Oryctolagus cuniculus. NCBI lineage: Eukaryota > Metazoa > Chordata > Mammalia > Lagomorpha > Leporidae > Oryctolagus > Oryctolagus cuniculus. The sequence continues at coordinate 80,072,455 of NC_142888.1, read as the reverse complement.
ACTGTAAATTAGGAATAGATTTCTCAAAAGTCAAGCTAGTATAGTAGAAGAAACAAAATGATTTGAAATAAGACAGAACTAGATTAAGATCCCTGTTGTCAAGTGATTGTGTGACCTTGGATAAATCACTTTACCCCTCAATTTTCAATTTTCTAACTTAGTGGTTGAACAAATGTGTGTAGATCATCCACTATGAATGGATGATTCATCATCATGATTTGAGGGTGTAGGATGCACTGGTGAATAAAACAAATAAACTCTCTATCCTAATGGGGCTTACATTTTGGAGGGATATACAAACAATGGGTATATATTTAAGGATTTGTTAGAATTTGTGATGCTGTACTTACAGCCCTGTAACATATTAGATTTTCAATAAATAATAGCTGTTATTATTATGAGAAGGAAGAAGATTATATTTTAATATAATGATCACCATCTGTTAAAACTCATGAAGTCAGGTAATTTCTGTGCAAGAAGTCAGACACTATAGCACAGCTGGTTAAGACTCTGCTTGCAATGCTGTCATCTCATATTGGAATGTCGGTTGAAGTCCTGGCTGCTCTGCTCCTGACCCAGCTTCCTGCTAATGTGCCTGGGAAGGCAGCAGAAGTTTGCCTAGGTACCTGGGCCCCTGCACCCACATAGGACACTTGGAAAGAGTTCCTGGTTCCTGGCTCCTGGCTCCTGGCATTGGCTTGGCCCAGTTTTCCAGCTGTTGTGGCCATCTGGGAAATGAATCAGTAAATAGAAGATCTCTCTCTCTCTCTCTCTCTCTCTCCTCTCTCTCTCTCTCCTCCTCCTCCTCTTTCTGTGTGTCTATGCCATTCAAAAAATAAATTTTAGAAAATAATGAATAGATGGCTTAAACTAAGTGCTTGAGATTCTTCTAACACTAAATACTATGTGACTTGTGAGGGTTTTCACATCCTAGTGCTAGTGGGTCTCCCGCAGCCCCATCCTAAGGTTTCCTCAGTAGCATTTCCTTCTGTGGTAAAATTTAGCCAAGTTGACCCTGAACACTAGGTTAAACCTCTTATTTGGATAAACTTTCCTCCTTTGTTATCTGTGGGGGTAAAGAACAGAAATTTCAAATCATGATATTCCCCTACAACCACTCCTATCATGCTCTTACCAGGGTGACATTAACCAACAGCAAGCACATTTAACACAAGTTCAATTTTCCAACCCCCTCATACTATAGTTCCCTTTCTAGAAGCATAGTGTGATGGAATGGAAAAGGAAGAGACACTGTGCATAATTTCTCATGGTTCATGATTTCTAGGTTAATGTTTTTAAAACAGCAGTTTTTACCTATTGTGGAACAACAGAACTATGACTTACATTTCATACTTCATGTGGTTAATGCCTCCAATGTCATGTTTCATGTAGCATCACATTTCCAAAATTTCAATGACCTGTCCCCGCCTGCTAGGGGGTGGGGAAGACATGAAGTCAGGGTGTTGAGGGTGAGAGTGTGCAGTGGGCTTGCTACACGTATTTCCCCTCGCTTTCTCTTTTTCCGTTGGATTCAGTCCTCATTCCTATCTCTATCCTGCTTTGTAGCAATTCATTCTCCATATTGCTCACTAGAGTCTAGGTTCCCCTGGAGGACATGGACAGTGTCTCATTCACTGCTGTATGCCCCACACCTACAAGCACTCTATCTGGCACCTAGTGGATGCTTACCAGGTGCTTTTTGGATTAGGGAAACGTGTTTCATGATGACACAGGTTTCTGTGTAAATCAGTTATTTATCTTCTTTTTTGAGGCCCTTAGTATGTAAATCCAAAAGCAAAGCTGTTTTTCTCAGGATCTGTAGTCAAATGGGCAGGCAATTTCATTGCTCTGGAGAATTCCTCTGCTTCGGGGTAAACTCCTCAAACCTATCCCTATACCGCCTCTGTGGATTTCCCAGGTTACCCTCAACATTTGGAAACTGAACTCCCTGCTTCATTTAAACATAGACTCCGGATTCAGAACTGTTTCTATTTAAAAGCCCTTCCAATTTATAGCCTTCTAAAAGCTTTAAGTTCTTCTTCTTGACTCCAACATCCACATCTTCCAGCTGTTTGTTGGCATCCATCCCCCTCCAGCTCCCAGATAGGTCACACCTCTCCCCAAAACCTTTGCCAATTATTCCCCACGTTGCTGTAAAAGTAGCACTGGGTTTAGAGTCTAGGATGAGATTGGTAAATGTATACAAAGTGATAGGAAGGAAGAATTTCTGGTGTTTTTTTGCACAGTAGGGTGACTATGGTTAAGAATATTGTATTGAGGGGCCGGCACTGTGGTGCAGTGGGTTAAAGCCCTGGCCTGAAGTGCCGGGTTCCCATATGGGCACCGGTTCTAGTCCCAGCTGCTCCTCTTCCGATCCAGCTCTCTGCTATGGCCTGGGAAAGCAGTAGAAGATGGCCCAAGTCCTTGGGCTCCTGCACCCACGTGGGAGACCTTGAAGAAGCTCCTGGCTTCTGGCCTCAGATCAGTGCAGCTGTGGCCATCTGGGGAGTGAACCAGTGGATGGAAGACCTCTCTCTCTGTTTCTACCTCTCTGTCTTTCAAATAAATAAAATAAATATTTCTTTAAAAAAAAGAATATTTTGTTGAGGGGCTGGTGTTGTGGCTCAGCAGGTTAAACCACTGTCTGAAGCGCCAGCATCTCATATGAGTCCTGGCTACTCCACTTCTGATCCAGCACCCTGCTAATGTGCCTGGGAAAGCAATGGAGGATGGCCCAGGTCCTTGGATCCCTGCACTTGTGTGGGAGACCAGGATCAAGCTCCTGTCTCCTGGCTTCAGCCTGGTCCAGCCCTGGTTGTTGGAGCCATTTGGGGAGTGAACCAGAAGATGGAAGATCTCTGAGTCTCTCTCTCTCTCTCTCTTTGTCTCTGTCTCTGTCTCTCCCTCTCACACTGCAACTCTGACTTTCAAATAAATAAATCTTAAGAAAAGAATATTGTATTAAATATTGGGGCCAGCCTTGTACAGTGGCTTAAACTGCTGCTGTAACACCGGCATCCCATATTAGTAACAATTCAAGTCCCAGCTGTTTCACTTCAGATCCAGCTCCCTACTAATGTGCGTCGGAAAAGCAATGGAAGATGATCGAAGTGCTTGGGGCCTTACCACTCATGTGGGAGACCTGGCTGGAGTTCTAGGCTCCTAGCTTCGGCCTGGCCCATCTCTTGGCCATTGTGGCCATTTGGGAAGTGAACCAGTGGAGAGAAGGACTCTGTCTCTCCCTTTCTGTAACTCTTTCAAATAAATGCATCTTTAAAAAAAAAGCAATACTGTATTTAATATTTCAAAATAGAAGAGAGGCTTTTGAATGATCTTGCCATGAAAAGGTGATAAATGTATGAGATGATAGTTATGCTAAATACTCTTATTTAATTATCATGCGATGTATATATGTGAAAACATCACATTGTACCCCATAAATATGTATACTTCTCACATGTCAATTGAAAACCCAAGTTCTCAAAAAGACTTGACTGTGACACTGTTACTACAAGCTGTGTAAATTTGTGCAAGTGGTTTAACTCTCCTTAGCCTACACCTCCTCATCTATAAAAAATGAGAAAATAATCATTGCCATGTCTTTGTATCACACTGGCTTGCTGTGAGCTTTACATCAAATAATGCTTGTGAAAACACTTTGGAAACTGAAATATATGGCTTTTTAGAGGGGACACCTGTAGTTAGTGTGGTTACCACCCACACTAACTCTCTCAGCTTTTTCAGGACTAGGTGAGCACTGATTCAGTCTTTAGCCCTGGGCAAGTGCTGGGTGGGGGAAGCATTGTTCTTCATATCTTTTTGACAAGTTGATCTTGGCTTAAGACTTGTTGCCCTCCAGTCTTTTCAGTCAGCATCTGCAGGGAGCCCCTCCCTTGACTTCTCAAAAAGCTTATTATCAGGTGCTCTGTAGATACCAGGCAGCTTCCACCTTCAGGCTTGTTTTGTCCTCCCCAGTGAAAAGTGAGTCTTATGGGGAGAAAAGAAAAGGGAACTTTCCCAACCTCTTCCTCAATGCACCAGAACTCTCAGAGCCCCCAGACTCCAATTTTTCAGGCATAATTTCTTTACATTCATTAAAGTCTATCCTATGAGGCATTTTAGACTGATCCCAGGCAGGTAAGTTACATTCTGCAGAGATTTAATTATTCCTAAACTGCAGCCTCAGGACTTCCCCTGCCTGGGCTTTCCAAGGCTCACTCTGTGTTTGCCTCTCCTTGACCCCAGCTTCCGGACTGCACTAGAGCTTCCTCAGAAAACTCCTCAGGGAGATCCCCAATTTTAATTTGACCAGATGCTCAGTGTCCTGCTCAAGTCACACTCATCCCCCTCTTCCACCCCGCCCCACCCTGCTCTGCATACTTGAAGAGCTTTTGCACAGACCCTCAGATTCACTGAAACGTGGGCCCTCTGCGCTACTTCTACCTACTGGGAACAGTTGCGTTATTGAAGGCTGAGGAGCCCTGGTTAGCTGGTGTGGAGTTAGCTAGTCTTTTCAGCATTCAGAAGCCTCCTTACCTTTACCTTAGAGAACTTCTGCTGATTTTGCATAATCAATCCTAAGCAAAATAGGTGCTCAGTAAGTCTTCATCAAGCTGAAATTTACACAAATAATCACCATTTTCCAGAGTGACCATGAACAAATACCTGTGACTGGGTTTTGTGCCATCTCAGCTAAGATTTTTGTTTTAACATTTTTACTGTGTTGTTAAAAGAAACAGGGAATATGTAACAGAGACTATAGGGATGTGGCTCACAAACCTTAAAATATTTGCTATCTGCTCCTTTACAGAAAACATTTGCTGACTCTAGAGTTTTTCTAAATATCAAAAACCAGAATTTGAAGCAGTTTTGACTTTATCACCTTTTCATCCAAGTTTACAGGAAATTTCTGACTTATTTATCATCTCATTTTAACATCTCATCTATCCCCTCCACTGAATTTTTAGTCTGGTCATGAAGGGTTTAAAAGGTTTCCATTCTAGGTCCTGAACTCACGTTTCATTTCTTTCCCAGGGAATAAACTAACTTCCTTTAGTAAGACCAGCTCCCTCCTCCTTCCCCTCCTGCCTCTAATTAACATCCCTTTGGCTTTGGTGGATACTTTGGAAAGTGAGAGCTCCTTGCTCCTTTTCACCATCTCAAGAAAATGCTCAAAGTAACTTGAAGACAGAGCAAATGTTAAATATGGTGAGACTTTTGTAGACAACTAAACCATGGAGACACTTAAAATCCCCTTGCATATAGAGACTCTGTTTCACCCACAGGTGATTTATTTCCATAGCTCTTTGAAAGGAGGCATGGATCAGTTTACTAGGGCTCAGCTTACTCAGCAGAAGGGCTAATCTCCTCTGTTAAAATGTATTTTCTGCCAAATTTATTCTTACTTTCATTCGTTTTCCTTGTGCACTACCTTCATAGTTACTGAGGGTGGACCACGCCTGAAGAATGTTGCCAAACTCAAACAAAAGAACATTAGCCCTTAGTCCAAACACAAATACTTACTTAACCACTGTAGATACCTCACATGTGATTGGTGCCATGAAGTCTAAACTTGGATCCAGCCTCCAAAAACCCTGGGGGAGGTGGAGAGACAAAATGCTTAAATAACTAGAAAACGGGTTCAATGAAACAGTTCAGAAGAATGAACAGCTTCAATTTTAAATAGTTTCTCCCGATTGTCATATAATACATACATATTTTTCAAAATTTTATTTTTGTGAATATATAGTCACCTTAACCAAGCAAGATATAATAAGGAAGAGAAAAGAGTTAGCTTTATGAACTTTGATCAGCAAAGAAAATGGTGTTCAATGGAGATTCTTTAAATGACTACAGGTAGAGAGGTTAAGGGAAGACATTCCAAGCACATGGACAGTGGTGCAGTTTAGAAAATGATATCTTGAAGTATGGCACATTGGTATGCTGAGGACTTTGACCTAAAACAGCTTGAACAGGTTCCAATTGTTCTAGCTGGCATTCTAAGTTCCTTAAAAATTTGATCCTACTTTACAAAGTTGAACTTTTCTGAACTTCTGTATAAACTGTCTGTTCCACTCAAGCTAATATACTCACTTGGGCTGCAAATAAACCAGATTTTTTTCAGATTACAAACTTTTGCTGGTGCTATTATTGTAGGGACAGAAAGGTTTCACACCCTTTCTCTCCCATCCTAAGGGTCATGACCAACACTATGACGAAAGGCAGGTAAACAAGAGAAAGGCATAACAAATGTAATTAATGCTGTACATGATATGAGAGTCCTCATGAAAGAAGACCCAAAGATACAGGGAAAGATGTCTGTTTTTATGCTTATGTTAAACAAAGAATGGGCAGTTGTATAGCAATGTAATTTGTCAAAAGAGTATTTTCTAATGATAATAGACTGAGGGGGTAAACCGAGTGACACCTGTCCAGATTCTTCTTGTCTCTTATGTGTAGTGTTCCTTCCTCCTGGATACTGGACCAAAGATCTTCAAGGGAGCAAGGAGACTGAGTTTGTGTTTTGCTCTGGGGGTGAGGGAGTTCTAGCTTCCATGACTTATCTTGGAGAAGAACAAATCTGATTTCTATGACTTACTACAGGGGAGAAAAGAGACCAGAGATAACAAGACAGGAGATCAGAGAGAGACTTGGCTTCTGAGGCCTTCCCATTTTCTTTAATTCATAGTGCTCAGAATGCCAAAGTTTCATACTTTATGAAACTGCTTTGTGAGCCTCCAAATTACTGTGATACTTAAAAGTCTTCATTAGTGCCCTTATGTCTTTCAAGATAAAACTCAAACTCCTCATTGGTTCACATGCCTTCTAACTTTATTAAATCTTGCTCTTCTTCCCAACTCATGCCTTGTATTTTATTCACAAAAACAAAATAAAACAAACAAACAAAAAACCCAATGTTCTTTCTTTAAATGCCAGCTTGTGCCCTGGTGCCTTTGCACGTATTATTCTCCTTCTCTGGAAATTCTTACTTCTTTGCTCTTTTGTCTACTATTTAGCATTCATTACCTTCTTGTGAAAACCTTCCTTAGTTCTCTTAGTGTGGGTTAGATATTGCCTTGTGGTCCCTATGGTACTCTAGTCTCACTTTGAATAAAAGCTATGTTGTAATGGTCTATGTCATCTGCTAGAAACTGAGTTCCCTCAGATATGGACCCATGTATTTATTCTATCAACAATAGCATAGTGTTTGTAACTGGAATGGATGGATGGATGAATTTGAGCATATTCACAGTGATATATAAATGACTAATATCTGGTTATATCTGGATAGCAGGTTTGAGATACAGAAGACCGAAAGCGTAAAAGTGGCATAGTATCTAAAACATGGAGGCAGAGCAGTCATTTTGATGCAGTGAGTTAAGCAGCTGCTTGTGATTCTAGCATCCTATATCAGAGTGCCATTGGAGTCCCAGTTAATCTGTATTTCCAAACCAAATTCCTGCTAATGTGCCTGGAAGGCAACTTGGGTTGCTGCCACCCTCATGGGAAGCTGAGATGAAATTCTAGGCTCCTGGTTTTGGCATAGTTTAGCCCTAGGTCTTGCAGCCATTTGGGGAGAAAACAAACAGATGGAAGATCCCTTTCCCCTCTCTTTCTCCCTCTCTCTTATTCTTTCAAATAAATAAATAATCTTTAAAAAATATTGGGGAGATGTTGGTATGTTGAAGATTAGGGAATGCCAAGGCTGAGAAAATTACATTGAAGTTACCAGAGAACCTCCACCACCCCACCCCACCCCCATCATTGAAGAGGACAAGCTCTGACAATGTAGAAATCCATGTTCCAACACAGAAAGAGTTCAGCTGAATGAGGAGAAACAGCTGACTTCCTAGAAGGCTGGGCTAGAGGTTAACAGGATGCTAGAAGTTAACAGGGGGCTACTGCTTGTCCAGGGGGAAATAGACTTTTCTTGTAGAAGGAAAAATATTTTTGGACTTTTGGTCATCAGAAAGAACTGAATTAAAATATAATCAACCACCTTCCTTTTCCCCTCAACCCTCAGTGATTCTCTGAACGAGAGTTGTTTAGGCCTGGGTAAGACAAACTGGCTTTTAGTTACCAATTATGTGACATGAGTTGATGTGAATATATTTTTTCTTTTTTTAACTTTTATTTAATAAATATAAATTTCCAAAGTACAGCTTTTGGATTACAGTGGCTTCCCCCCCTCCATAACTTCCCTCCCTCCCACAATGTGAATATATTTTAAGTTTGTGGATGATGGCATTGACATGCTGTAAGGTAGTGCCTCTTTATCCACAGTTTTGTTTTACATGATTTTAGTTAATTGGGTCCAACTGCAGACTGAAAATAGCCATGGAAAATCCCAGAAATGGACAATTCATAAGTTTTAAATTGTGCACTATTTTGAATAGCATGATGAAATCTTGGCCAACTTCTGCAGCTTTTCCCAGGCCATTAGCAGAGAGCCACACTAACAGCCCTGGGATGTGAGTGTCTTAACTGGTGTCCCAACCACTATGTTAGTTCCTCACCTCTGTTATTGTTTATTATTGTTAATCCCTTACTGTATCTGATTTGTAAATTAGTCTTTATCATGTATATATATATATATATTTTACATATATATATATATCATAGTATCCATAAGATTCAGTACTATCTGTGATTTCAGGAATCCACTGGGGATCTCAGAATATACCCCCTCAGATAAAGGGGGGATTACTGTGCTCATTTCTGCATCATCCCATAAGACACAAAGCAGAGTCTTGCATATGAGAGGTATTCTATATCATGTCAAATGAGCCAGTGTATTATATAGAAGAAAGGATTGGGAATCAGAGAGCCTTGGGGAACTAGTTCTGAATTTGATACATTCCTGTTGTCTGTTCCCTGGGAAAGTCATTTCAGTTCTCTGGTCCTCAGTTTGCTTTTACTTAAAATGAAGATGTCAATATCTATTTCATGTGGTTGTTTTGATATAATGATCTTTGTGAAAGAATATGTGTGGGATGATCAGGCAAAGAGTATCGAGTGCTCAACACTTGACAGTTGGAACTGAACAAATGACTATGACAAGGCACAGGACTCCTGTCATAAGGATTTACCCACTTCACACCAGTCCATCATTAGCACTGGATTCCTTTTTATTTTAAGAGATTTTTGACCTCTAAGACATCTCTCCTTAAAAATAAACTAGTATTGGGGTTGGTACTGTGATGCAGCAGGTTAAGCTACCCCCTGTGACACTGGTATCCCATAAGAGTACCAGTTGAGTCCAGGCAGCTCCACTTCTGATGCACCCATCTGTTAATCCCCCTGGGAATCAGCAGAAGATGACCCAAATGCTTGGGCCCATGCCATCCATATGGGAGACCTAGATGGAGTTTCAATATCCTGGCTTCAGCTTGGCCCAGCCCTGGCCATTGCAGCCATTTGGGGAGTGAACCAGTGGATGGAAGATTCTCTCTCGCTCTCTCCCTCTCCCTCTATACCTCTGTCTTTCAAATAAATACATCCATATTTTAAAAAATAAAACAAACTAATACTGTGAGGTGGTCAGATCTTAAGCGGCACCTTGGTATTAGTTCCTGGGTAGTAAAAGTTACCATAGGAAGCCAAAGCAAGAATGTGACAAGGACTCAAAATAATCACCTTATTGAGGGTGGGTACAGCATGATAGAAAATGGGGCCTCTACTCATAGAAATGGGATGGAACTGAAGACAAATACTACTGGTTTAATCAATTTGCCAAGGGCTTGCCATGGTGGCATAAGACTCCAAGACTCAGTCCTGGGTTCTGTTATGAAGGCTCATAATTTTTAAAAACATTTATTTATTTATTTGAAAGTCAACGTTCAAGAGAGGGAGGGAGGGAGAGAAAGAGAGAGAAAGAGAGAGAGAGATCTTCCATGTGCTGGTTCACTCCTCAAATGGCCACAATGTCCGGGGGTGGGCCATGCTACAGCCAGGAGTTAGGAACTCCATCTGGGTTGCTCATGTGGGTAGCAGGGGCCCTAGCACTTAGGCCATCTGATTTCTCAGGTACATTCGCAAGGAGATGGATCAGAAGTAGAATAGCCAGAACTCAAACCATCACTCTAATATGGAATGCTAGTGTCATAAGGTGTAGCCTAACATGCTGCACCACAACACCAGCCCCTCAACATATATTTTGAGAGACACAATTCAACCTACAGCAGAGCCCTCTCCCTAATGTCATTTCCTGGTTATTAAATTTGAGGAAAATAATGTTTCTCTAGACCAAGCTCTAGCTTGACCCCTGCCTTAATAACTTTCACTTTTCCTCCCTAACTTGTTTTTTTTTTTTTCAGGAAAAAAATTGTGTGCAACATTTTTCTGTGTGGCTGTGTTTTCAATCTCTTAATGTACTTGAGCAAATGGTATGCCCACCCTTATTGTGTTAGGTTTTCTTTCGTTTTTTAAAGTGCTCTTTGTTCAATTGGTTTCAGTGCAACTGTGTTTATTTTCTTTAGTCTGCAAATATTGGGAGTAAGGGAATGAAGGGCTCTTGAAGCAGGAAGGTCAGAGATGGTGATGGCATGCAGGGAAAATGTTCCAGGCCAAGCCCTGCACTTGCTAGATTGACATAGTATGACTGTTTTCCCTGAGTTTCATCTATATCTCATTCCAATCAGGACCTTTGGTTGTCACCATCAGCTCTACTTCCCTGTACTTCAATACCTAGCAGTGGTTTTATGTGAGCCTCTGGCTCTTGATTGGTAAATGATCAAGAATAGAGTTCTTCCACCTGACATCCACGGGGTAACTGAAATCTATAAAATTGTGAGGGAAAATGTGTGTTTGTATTAGTTTGGAGTGGTGTCTGTAACAATTTACCCCAAACTTGGTGACTTAAAGCATAAGAAATGACTCTCATAGTTCTGAATGCTAGAAGTCTGAAATCAGGTATTAGTAGGGTTACGATCCCTCTTAAGGTTCAAGGAAAGAATCCTGCCATGTCCCTTCTAGTTTCTGGCAGCTGCCAGACTTCCTTGATTTGCTTTTTGTAAAGATTTTATTTATTTATTTGAGAGGCAGAGTTACAGACAGTGAGAGGGAGAGACAGAGAGAGAGAGGTCTTCCTTCCATTGGTTCAATCCCCAGATGGCCGCAATGGCTGGAGCCCTGCCGATCTGAAGCCAGAAGCCAGATGCCTCTACCCAGTCTCCCAGGCTGTGTAGGGGCCCAAGGACTGCTATCCCAGGCCACAGCAGAGAGCTGGACCAGAAGAGGGGCAGCCGGGACTAGAACCGGCACCCATATGGGATGCTGGTGCCGCAGGCCAAGAATTAACCTACTACGCCACAGAGCCAGCCCCAGCCTTCCTTGATTTGTGACCACATCACTCCAGTCTTCCTCCATATTTACATTGCCTCCTCCTCTTCTATCTCCTCTCTGTGTTCTTTATAAGGAAATTTACCATTTGATTTAGAGCTTACCTGGATAACCTAAGGTGACAGGTAAAGACTGGGCTTTGGGGAGGGGGATTCTATTGATTTTTGCTAGATTCTCAAGGGCTTATGATGCAAAAAATAATTAAAAATCAATAACCTTTAAACCTTTTAAAGTTAAACAATCTATGTTACTGTAATTGGTCAAGCAAACATGACTTGATCTTAGAAAAAAGGAGTACCAATTTGCAACATGCTCAATCTGACTTGCCCCAAATGGTAGAGTTAGAAACATGCCAGGGGATTTCAATTAAATCCCATCAAGGTGGCATGTACCAATGCCATCTCACTAGTTCAAGTGATCAATTTCTGTTCACAATTGATCATAATGATAGGTCTAAGAGTCAAAGGGATCACATAAACAAGACTAGTATCTGCTAATACTAACTGATAGAATCAAAAAGGAGAGAAGGATCCAACATGGGAAGCGGGATACACAGCACTCACAGAATGGCAGATGTCCTAAACAGCACTCTGGCCTCAGAATCAGCCGTTAAGGCATTCAGATCTGGCTGAAGAGCCCATGAGAGTATTTCAGGCATGGAAAGCCAAGACACTCTGGCAAAAAAAAAAAAAAAATGACCTAAATGAAAGATCTCTGTGAGTGAGATCCCAGTGGAAAGAACGGGTCATCAAAGAAGGAGTGAACTTCCACTTTGACTATGGCCTTGTCTAAATAAGATCAGAGTTGATGAACTCAAAAGGCTTCCAAAACCTTCGCAACTCATGACAAGAGCCTCGGGTGATTACTGATGCCATAAACAAGACAATTTGTTAAGTCAACAACAGGAGTCACTGTGCACTTACTCCCCATGTAGGATCTCTGTCCTTAATGTGTTGTACTATGTGAATTAATGCTATAACTAGTACTCAAACAGTACTTTACGCTTTGTGTTTCTGTGTGGTTGCAAACTGTTGAAATCTTTACTTAATATATACTAAATTGATCTTCTGTATATAAAGAGAATTGAAAATGAATATTGATGTGAATGGGTTGGGAGAGGGAGCAGGAGATGGGAGGGTTGAGGGTGGGAGGGAAGTTATGGGAGGGAAAAAGCCACTGTAATCCAAAAGCTGTACTTTGGAAATTTATATTCATTAAATAAAAGTTAAAAAAAAGAAATAAAGGAGTACCTTGTAAGAGGTGTACATTTTGGTACATTTGATTGGTCATTGGAATTATAATAATAATATCTAATATTATTGTACTTTTACCATGTGCTAAGTACTGTTATCAATGTTTTGTGTATATGAACTGATTTATCTTCATACTTCATAGCCTTATGAAGTAGTGTTGTCAACCCTATTTTTCATGAGAAAGCTGAGACGCAGAGACAATAAAATAAATTGCCTAAGAATTCACAGTTAATTGGTGGCAGACCTGGGATTCTAATTCAGCCAGTCTGGCTTCAGAGTCTTTACTTTTAGCTTCCGTACTTTGTGGAAGAACCCTGTTTCTATTGTAAAATTTATGGAACATTCATTGTTGTAAAAGACATTAGAAATGCTGTCCAAATGTTCCAAATTTAATATGGCTAAAGAGACTTGACAAATAATTGAAGCACATCATCTTAGAATCCTGTAAGGGGGGAGGACAATATGTTGCAGAGGACATTATTGGGCCAATTGACAAAAATAAAAAACAGATGGTAGATTATATAAAATATTGTACTGTTGTTGACATTACTGGAGTTGTTAACTATACTGTAGTATGTAGGAGAAAATCCTGACAATTATCACATGATTTCACTCATATATGCAGTCTAAAGAAAGGTGAATTCATAGAATTTAAAAGTATATGGTGGTTAGGTTACCAAAGGCTGTGAAGGGAAAGGGTGGTGGGAAGAATGGAAAAAGGTTGATTAATACATATTAAATTATAACTAGACAGAAAAGTAACAAGTTTAGGGGTTCTATTGCACAGTAAAGTGACTTTAGATAATGTCAATATACTGTATATTTCTCCATAAAATAAAACATTAGAGGTGAATGTTGGTACTGCAGTTAAGATGCTGCTTAGGACAACTACATCCTGTTTCAGAGAGCCTAGCTTTGAGTACCCACTCTGTTTCTGATCCAGCCACCTGAGAATGTGCATCTTGGGAAGCAGAAGATGATGACTCAAGTATTTTGATCCTTGCCACCCACAGGGCAGCCTTGGATGGATTTCCTGGCTCTTGGGTTTGGTCTGGCCTAGCCATGGATGTTGTAGGCATTTAGGGAGTGAATATGCAGATCTTTCTCTATCCATCTCTCTCTTCCTTTAAAAAATTAAAAAAAAAACTCCTACAAACTAGAGGATAGGATTTTTTTTTTCCCACTATAATAAAGTGTTAAACATTTGAGGATATCGATATCATTACCCAGATTGGACATAATGTGATGCATAGGGTACTTCATACGTATGTAAAATTTTTATTTATCTGTTAAAACACTTTTAAATAAAAAAAATTTTAAATGTACTTACAGCTAGAAAGGAGATACCAAGGAATTTAGGGGCAATGGACCATAATGCATGAAACTTATTCTCAAATGGTTTATATTTATATTTATATATATAGGTGGTATATATATATCTGGATAAAAACAATAAGGCAAATAAGATAAATTGTTAGAGAGTATATGGGTATGTTTTATGGAGTTTTGTTCTTTTATATGTTTGAAATTATTTCCAAATAAAAAGCTAATTTAGGGGTAGGTGTTTATAATGCCCACATGCCACATCAGAGTGTATGGGTTCAATGCCTAGACCTAGCTCCTGACTCTAGTTTACTGCAGATGTAGACACTGGGTCATAACAGGTGATGATGGCTCAGGCAGTTGGGTCTCTGTCATCTATATTGGAAGCCTGCATTTAGTGCCTACTTTCTAAGCATTTGGGGAGTGAATCAGTGGATGAGAACTCAATCTATCTTTCCCCCTCTCCATTTCCCTCTTTCTGAAATAAATAATTTCTTTTTTTAAATATTTATTTATTTTATCTGAAATTCAGAGTTACACAGAGAGAGGAGAGAGAGAGGTTTTCCATCTGCTGGTTCACTCCCCAACTGGCCTCAACGGCTGGAGCTGCTCTGATGCAAAGCCAGGAGCCAGGAGTTTCTTCCAGGTCTCCCACCGGGTGCAGGTACCCAAGGACTCGTGCCATCTTCCACTGCTTTCCCAGGCCATAGCAGAGAGCTGGATCGGAAATGGAGCAGCCGGGACTCGAACTGGCACCCATATGAGATCTTGGCACTGCAGGCAGCAGCTTTACCCACCACGCCACAGCGCTGACCCTTGAAATAAGTAATTTCAAAAACCAAAAGAACACTGAACTCCACCCAAAAATAAAATTAAAGAATCAACAGTAATAAAATTTAAAATTAATTAAGACAATATGGAACATTCTTTAGGGGAGCTAGATGGCTTTCCTTTGTTAAAAAATTTTCATTTATGCTAAATATGCAAAACATCATATTTTAGCAGTTATTCAAACCTGCTAACATTTAATAAGTATCTACTATGTGGTAGGGACAATCACATAAAATGTCTTTTTAAATAATTCTCCAAACATTGTGCTATTTACTGCTGATTCCATTTTATTGATAAAGAAACAGGTCCTAAAAAGCTTATGATTTGCTTAAAGTCATAGTATCATTAAGTGACAAAACTGGAATTTGAATTCAGCTCCTTTGCATGTTTCTTGCCCTTTATACAATACTATAGCTGACTTCAGTGAAAAAAAGTCCTTTTCAACATTTCTGAACATAGAAATATTTTTTTGTCAGCCTAAATTTCTGACCTAGTGATCAGAAGCTCAGTGGGAAGGTTTTCTCCTGTCTTGGGCTTCCTTAGTGATGATAGCCTTGGGCCTGGAGGAGCCAGAGAAGGAGGATCAGAATTAACAGAATCTTGTTTCTGTCTTGGTAAATGAAATTGGCACTCCTACATGAACAGAAAATATTTTTAATAGCCTTCCTTGGGTTTATTATATATAATATATCTACATGTGTTGGCTATATCTAAGAGGAACTCAAGAGAAGGAGCCCTGTCTGAATGTGATGTTCTGTTTTTTTTTTTTTTGTCAATTTGTGTATTAACAAGAGTAGAATAAACATACTGATTAATATTATTATATGATATCATGGCACAAACATATATAATTCGTTACATGTTGATTGAAGAACCTGTTGATAGGATTATATAAGCCAATCAAAATGTTTATTGAATGTTTATAATGTTCATAGCACTATACTAATATGCTGTACTTATTAACATTATTAGGTACAGAGGACACATATGGTAGATATAGACTTGTCTCCAAGGTTTTTAAAATCAATTTGGAAAGTGAGATATGAAAGAAGAAAATATTACTACAATACTAGGTTGTACTCAGGAAATGAATACACAAAATGTCTTCAACATTTCATGTAAAATGCATATAATGAAAAAAAAACTATGCATGGCTTTTAAAATTGGGGGGTGGCTGTTTAGCATTAGCAGTTAAGACTCCCATGTTCTGTATCAGAGTACCTATATTCAATATCTGGTTCTGGCTCCTGACTCCAGCTTCCTGCTAATCCAGATGCTTGAAGGCAGCAATAATGGCTCAAATAATTGGGATCCTGCCACCTACGTGGGATACCTGGACTGAATTCTTGGTTTTCTGTTTCTGCCCCAGCCCAGCCCTGGTCTATTGTGGGCATTTTAGGAGTAAACCAGCAGATGAATATTCTCTCTCTCCCTCTCTCTCTTTCTCTCTCTCTCAGTCTCTTAAGCAAATAAATAAAAAATAAACCTTTCTGCACTAAAATAAGCTTATCTTTTAATTTTATCTTCCATGAACTTAAAAAATAGTTACTTGAGAGGCAGAGAAACACAGAGAGAAAGAGAGCTTCCATTTTCTGATTCACTCTCCAAGTACCTGTAAAGGCTGGGCCAGGCCAAGTCAAAGCTGAGGCCAACAACCCAATCCAGGTCTCCCCATGTGGATGGCAGGAACTCAGTCACACCTGCCTCCAGGATCTTCATAGCAGGAAACTGAGGTCAAGAGAGGAGCCAGGTATTGAATTCAGCCCCCCCACACCCAGTATGAGACATGGACGTACTAATCAATATCTTAACTTTTCGGACAAACATCCATTCCTTCTGCGAGCCTTTTGATGTAACCTCATGTAGAAAAAAGGGTCTATCAGTGTCCAGAGGGAGATAATTTCTGTGGTTTGAAATCCTTAGGGAAATCCTAAGATTGTTGGATGAACTGGACCTTGAAGGAGGAGTAGAATTTGGATAAACAGAGGAAAGGCATTCCATCAGTGGTTATGGAGGTGGAAAGTTATACGTTTCAAGAGGAAATATTGAATCACATTACAAAGAGCCTCAAAGTTAGTCAATGGAGGGTTATTAAAGGTTGTTGAGCTAGTAAGTTACATAATAAGAGTGTTTATAGATGTCTTGGAAGTAGTGTGAAGAATGCAATATGCACATGTGTGAGTCAGCTTTTCAGCACTACAATGAAACACCTGAGAGAAGCTAGTTTTACTGTAGGTTCACAGTTCAAGATCAGGTGGCCCATTGATTGAGCATCTGGTAAGGGAATTCTTTCTGGAAGAGACTTGCGGTGGCACAGAGGGTGTGTGTTTATGTCTCTCTTTCTAAAGTCACCATGATTCCATCATGGGCATCACACCCTAACACCCTATTCCAATCTAATTACTTTCTAAAGGTCTCACTTCCAAACACCATAATTAGATCAAATTTCTACCTTCTTAGTACCATTAGCGTAAGACTTTGGGGACCAAGCTTTTAACACATGGGTTTTAGGGGACACCCAAAGTAATATCTACACCATAGCAGCATAGGATCTCAATCTTGGCTGCACAGCTGGGGAGCTTAACAAAATACTGAGGCCTGACTCTGAACCTGAGATTCTGATTTGGAATATAGCTTGGACTTTAGGATTTTAAAAAGATTGCTACTAGGTTTTCCTAATATTCAGGAAAGTTTGTAAGCCATTACAATGGAGGAACAAGAGATATTAGCATGGAGTCTTCTAGAAGATGATACTAACAGAGGCATAAGATCACAAGTCCTGGGACGGACCTTTGGGGTGGTTGGCAAAGGACATACAGAAGAAGGTTTGGCTATGAGTGACATTTCACAGGAAGAACTTACTGAGCTTCAGATTACATTGAAAGTAGAGAATGATAGGGAAGATTTTAAGATGCCAGCAAGATTCCTGGACTCAATATCTTATTCCTGATAAACACTCAATTAACATTTGCTGAAATAAACTGAATTCATGACAATTTGGAGACTCATGTTCTGTTAGCATACATCTTTCTGTCAAGGAGGAAAAGTGAGTTTTGGCATTAGAAGTGGATTTTGTTTTTAGGTCAAGTATGAGATGACAGCAAGTTGTGCAAGTCATCAGTTAGTTTTGAGAAATAAGACTGGAATTTTCAGGCAAAATCACGAGTGGATAATGTCACTTAGAAACTCTCTACATAATTGATGTTTGAAATCCTGAGAGTAGATGGTATCAGCTAGGGACAGGAATACAATAAGGATATAAGAAGGTGGATAATAGGAGCTGGTGTTCTGGTGCAGCAGGTTATGCACAGCTTGGGATGCCCACATCCCATATCAGAGTGCCTGGGTTGGAGTTCTAGCTCTGCTCCCAATTGCAGCTTTTTGCTAATGCACACCCTGGGAGACAGAAGAAGATGACTCAAGTGCTTGGGTCTGTTCCATCCATGTGCAAGACTCGGATAGAGTTCCTGGCTCCTGACTTCAGCTTGGCCCAGCCCCAGCTCCTGTAGGTATTTGGGGAGTGAATCAGAGAATAGAAAATCTCTCTGCCACCCTGCCCCAACCTTGACACCAACTTTCAAATAAATATTTAAATAAAGCATTTTTTAAAATATGGATGATAAAACCTTAGGGAAGGCAAAGTCATGTTTTGGACATTGCTTTTACTACTCAAAATGTTCTGTGTATGTTAGTAAGCAAGGAAGAAAAAGTTGATATATCCAGCAGAAGCAGGAAGAACTATTGTACAGCTATCCCAAGAGGTAGAGGACAAAGTCCCTCTCTTCAGGTAGATTATAATCCAATTGCATAGATGATCATGGTAATACCTGCATTAATCAGTAGACCTGTCCATGTTAAATGTGATAGTACATGCTAGAAATGTTCATAGGTAGAGCATGAAGGTTGAATTTGGACAGTGACTGGGTGTGCATCTTTTGTGATTAGAGGGAAGTAGGAACAGATGCATTCAGAAATAGAGAGAAGCAGAGACAAAAAGGAAGGACAATTCTTACATGTCTTAAAAAGCAGGGCTCAACATCTTCCCTGAATATCTCAACCCTTTGCTCACTCCTTCTGTTAGCCACAGGCCCTACCCTTGATATTTTGTTTCCTTTCAGTCCAGCCCTGCCCTAAGTCACCATATAGAACAATCACCCTAATTTGTCATTGCTTAACATGCCCCTGGGGTAACATTTAATAAAATATTGCCAGTGCCCAACTAGTTGATTCTTTACATGAATGTAAATCAGATGATTAAAATAGGAAAAAATAGGTAAATTTAGTCCATCTCTGCAAGAATGAATGTATTGAGCATGTTCAGTACTGTGTACCAAGACAAGATATGGAAGAACAGCCCAGACTATCTCACATCACAATGTTGCCATGAGGCAGTCTCACTGTGTCTTTCAGAATAATTTCAAGTTGCCAACCTATGGTGTAGGCACAACCTGAGACACTCCACAGCTTACTGAATCAGCTCATTATTTGTTTAGTGCCCTACCATTTGTTTGACATTATGTAGACACAAGGCTCTATTGAATGCAAGTGTGTTAGTTGGTAGGTCATAAC
Source organism: Oryctolagus cuniculus (assembly GCF_051225735.1). Taxonomy (NCBI): domain Eukaryota; kingdom Metazoa; phylum Chordata; class Mammalia; order Lagomorpha; family Leporidae; genus Oryctolagus; species Oryctolagus cuniculus. Next base: position 80,053,139 of record NC_142888.1, on the reverse strand, counting down.
AGGGGCCTTAGAATTACAATCCAAACAAGCTGTCATACATTTCAGTCACACATAGCAGCAATATAATTCTGTTGCTTTGGAAATAGTTAAAAGCTAGTTTTACAATAAGAAGACAAGCTCTTGAATACAAGGAAGGGCCAGGTTGGTCTGTGATTGACAGACTGTCATTAGTATTTGACAGATACACATGATTGTTTTTTCTAACAGGAAAATGGGTGATTCTTAAAAGCAGTTTTTGGTTCCTTTATTATTTTTTTAAAAGAAAGACTCTTTCTTCAACTTTTCTGTCTAGTGTCAGTAAATGAACTGTTTCCTCTCAAATCATGCATATCGCCTTGAAGTCTTCAACTGTGTAGTAGGTAATATATCACAAACATTTCGATGTGGGAAGGGGAATGGCCAGAAATAACCATCTAGTTCATATGGATTTGCAAATGCATCTGTTTACGTACAAAGGGTTCCTACAGAAGACTGCTTTAGTCCAGGGAATATTTTACCCTCGTGACAAATTGTAAGTCATTGAGTCATTTTCATGCTCCGGTATTTTGCTGTAAAAGTGCTTGAAAGAGGGTGCATTACTTTTACGGGCTGCTCATTTACTGAATCAAGTTGCAAGCATTGGATATGACACAATATACGTTACATTGGATGGTGGACATTTACAAGACATAGTAAAATTAAAGTTTCCAATTTTCAACTTTATTCCAATCACCTTGTTACAGAGTTTAATACCACTTGCAATAATGGATAATTTAAAAACTATAGCAAAGGATTCATATAAATAATCTAGTTATAATGCCTAAAATGTTACAGCTGCGTGTTACCCTATTTTTTCTTTAATCAAAGCTTTTTATTTTCATATCTCTCTAGATTTCCATTGATAAACTTAATATACTTCCATAAACAATCCAAGAAGTTCTCAATTTCAAAGGTTTGTTTTTTTTGGGAACACAGAAACAATGTTACCATATAAATAATGTTATAAATTATTGGCATATTCCCAAACCAGTCCACTCAAGGCTACTTAATCCATAATGTGCTCAAAGTAGTATACCTCATATTTAATAACATTCCTATGGAAAACAGAGCTCAATTCCAATATGGGGGGGTATCAAAATTAATTCCCTTTTTCTGCAGTCACTCCCCTGCACTGCTGCCCCCTTCTCCAACCTATAATTCTTTATCAGTCAGGCAAAGTAAAAGAAAACACCCTGGACTCCAAGACAGGGATAAGCTCTTCTGGGGCAAGATAGGGGGAGAGAAAGCTGAGATATTTAGGCATTTGGGGCTGAGCACTCCTTTTCTTCTTCATCATTAGGTATTGATCTGCTCACTACTTTGACAACACAGAGTCTCATTAACAATTACTAAATATTATATATATTTGGATTTATTATCAATAGCAGCAGTGTAAATGAATATAAAAATTCTCAAGTCACTGCTTCCACTTCTAGACACTCATCTACTTACTTAACAACCATGCATTATTCAATTCCTATGTAGCAGGCACTATGCTCTAAACACTAGGCATAGAAATATAAATGAGCCCTTGAGGCCCTTCCAAGTCTACTGAGGGATGCAGATATATAAACAAACCATTGCAATGCAGCATGCTATCTGCAGTGATAGAGTGGTCTACCATGTGGGATAGTGTTACAAAAGAGGCAGTGTTCAGTAGGGTCAAAGTCCTGCAGAACAGACACTAAGCATAGTCTTGAAGGATGAGGTGTTCAGTAGGCAGACAAGGAACACTGAGAAGCCATTTTAGACAGAGAAGTCTTGAAATAGCATTTCAAAAAACAAGAGCTGTGGAATGCATATTTGGCTCAGCAGTTAAGATACCTGCATTCCATATCAGAGCACCTCTGACTCCAGCTCCCAATTCCAGATTTCTGCCAATGCAAATCCTGGAAGGCAGTGGTATATCCCAAGTATTTGGGTCCCTGCCACCCATGTGGGAGACCTGGATTGACTTTCCAGCCCTTGCTTTGGCTCAGGCCCAGCCCTGGCTATTGTGGGCATTTGTGGAGTGAACTAGTAAACCAGGAGATCTCTTGTCTATCTGCCTATCTCTGTATCTTGGCCTCTTGGATAAATAAAGTTTAAAAATACATATTTTAGGGGCTGGTGCTATAGCATAGTGAGTTAAGCACCTCTGCCTGTAGTGCCAGCATCCCATATGGTAAACAGTTGGAGTCCCAGCTGCTCCAGTTCTGATCCAGCTCCCTGCTAATGCACCTGGAAAAGCAGCATAAGATGGCCCAAGGGGCCTCTACACCATATGCAAGACCCAGAAGAAGCTCCTGGGTCCTGGCTTCAGCCAGGCTCAACCCTGGCTATTGGTCATTTGGGGAATAAACCAGATGGAAGACCTCTCTCCCCAATCCCACTCTGTAACCCTGCCTTTCAAATAAATAAAATAAATATTTAAAAAACTGCATATTTTAAAAATATGAGTAAGAGTGATTTGGTATGACTTGATTGAAGGTACAAAATGAGACTGTGTTCAGAGATAGGGTTAAGTAACGGCTTTAGGTAAGGTGCTTTGCATGTCAGACTGAAGACTGCATTTTGTTTTCTAGTGACTAATAGAGAGAGTGCTGTGGTCAGATTTTGTACTTGAGTGGAAATATGGAAAATAGATTAAATTGGATTCAAAATGGAGGCAGAGACCTTTAAGAATGATGAGAAGAAAGGAAGGAAATGTTTTCATTTAGTTATCTTAATTTTTGAACATTTTAATTTAAAAAGTTTTAAATTGTGGTACAATATAAGGCTATTTTAAAAAGTTCATAGAAAATGGAAGTAAAAGATAAACTTGTTTTGGTGAAAAAATTTTTTGAAATCCAGGCATAGTTTTTTCACAAAATACATTTTCTGTGAACTTTTTGAAGACCTCTTATATGTATAACAAAAACATTTCCATCTTACCCATTTTTCAGCACACAGTTCAGTAGTGTTAAGCACATTCACATTGTTTTGCAATTATTATTCATAATTCTTTTCATCTTGTAAATCTAAAATTTTGTATGATTGAACACTAACTCCCACCCTTTCCTCTCCACAAGCTTACACAACCTCCATTCTACATTCTATTTCTATGAACACATTAGGTATTTTATAGTTGTGGAATCATACTGTAATTATCTTTTTGTGACTGGCTTAGTTATTTTAATTTTTAAAATGAAGGCAATTCATGTTTATGGTTGGAAAAATATTGAAATAATATCAAAGTATGTAAAGAAAGATGTAAAAACATAGAATGAATAGCATATTTTGTTGAGATATTTTTATATCTCTTTGAGAATTAACATTTGCTGAGTATATGCCAAATAGCATTGTGTTGAGTGCTTAATATATGTAATTTAATTTATCACTTAGAGCATATATAACTTCATTTACTCATCATACTTTATCATTTAATTATCTATAGCCCCTGGGAAGAAGGGTTAGCCAAGAATTAAGCAAGAGGTCAGGGATAATGTCATAAAGACTAGAATATAGAAAGGAGCTTTTGAACAAGTGAAAGAACAAGAACATATGTTAGAAACCAAGGAAACCCAGCCTCAAGCACTGAATGGAGTACAGCAAGGCAGAGGGAACACATTTAACTCAAGTGGGCCTAGAGTTCACAGGACCCTCCTCAGATACACTGTCTCTGGAACCTGATATACTATCATGGGACATGCTGCCTGGTGGGGTAAGCACTCTTATCAAAGTTTCTTAGGTTAACTTAAGAACTTTTAGATTGGCTTCCAGGAATTTCTGATAATGCTTTGATCCTTAAGTATTGATATAAACTTTGTTTCACACCATAGCCCAGACCAGCATTACCTAAGCTGTATATCATTCAAACACACGAGTTTTCTATAAGATGCTAATAGGCATTCATAACAAAGAAAACAAATAAAAAAATTCCTTCTCAAATGCATTTGGAAAAAGTTCATACCAGATGTTTCACCTAAATATTCGAACACATCTGAGCTTATTAAAACGTCCTAGAAATTCTGTGACCAATAATAAGCCTATTGAACATATAAATGATGGTGTCTCAGATAGTTTGACCTCATATATATTTTTCTTTTCTTCGTACCAATATTTGTATGCTTGTATGCCATGGGGCCATTGTGTTCTAAGGAGTACAGAGTAGATACTATCTTGAACAAGTCCAATCAACCACCCAAGAATCTACAAAGGCTGCCCTGAGGCAGCATTCCAGGTATGTAAGATACAGAACTAGGCTCAGTAAGCATGAAGTCAAGGACATGTTATCCTCTTCAGTTGTGATTACACTATCTCCATAGTGCTGAGGGTGATGCTTTCTGCTAAAAGGTTTAACTACATTTCAAATCCATAAATTGGAGTTCTTTAAGATTACCTTTGCACTGAGCCAGTCTACAACTTCCTACTTCCCTCTCTAGTTCCATAACTATTATTGGGGTTTAAATCAAGCATCGTCCAAGATTCATGACTGATACTTCTTATCCATGACTTTCCAGACTATATTTTCTCTTGTATAGGACTCTGAAAGACATAAAGTCAATTCAAATTTGTATGAAAGATGAAAAATCTATCTTTCAGATTGAATATAGATAACGTAAACATCCACACACTTCGTGTAACAGCCCCAACATTTTCTAGAGATTCATGAACATTGGATTTCATTACAAACTAGAGCAGTGTAGGATTATCAGTCTACTTTGGCAATAATAGGATGTACTCTAATGTCCTTGCTTGAATGGATAGAACACCTCATTCTGTACAGATCTAGGGGAAGATTCAATTCTGTGAAAAACTCCAAAGATGTTAATTCAACATTCTAACCATCAGATTTCTCATACTGTAAGGAATCCAGAGTTTAAGTACAAAGGCTGCACATATTCTAAGCACCAAAAATACACCATATATTTCTTCATCTTTCTAGGCTTCTTAGAATATTCCCAACATTCCACAGGCAGCCTCTGGCATAATGGTAGCAACAAAAATCTTGGAGTTATAATAACCTAGGTTTAAATTCCAACCCTACAAATGAATATTTCTATGACCTTACCAAATTATTTAAAATAGAGTATAAATATCTAAATAGTGTTACTATCATATAGTGTATTTAAAATATCTGACATGATGCTGTGCACACAGAAATAATAATGATAGAGCCATTGGCTAAACATCTAATATGTGATCATTTTGTTAAGCATTTGATATTCATTTATACTTTAATATATCCAACACTATTTTGCACATGGACCTCCATAATTCTGGATTTGATCATGGATATATCACAACTTTAAGGCCATGATGTTACCCATTATCTTGAAGCTGTATTCTCTCAACAATGGATTCCACAGATAAGCATTCTTAGGCAAATGTCCTGCTCTCTATTTTCCTTGACTATTAAGTCTCCAACTGTGACCCAAATTCACCTCTTGAATTTGGAAGGTCTGTCTTTGACACTTTACTCATTACAACATTTCTCTTCTGTACATCATTTCCAGGTTCCTGAGCAATGATTCCATTTCTATACAAGCTGTCATAAAATGTGCAGCTAGCCTTATTGTCCTCAGTAGACATCTCTTATATTGACATACATATCTATAGAAACTATTCCATTCTATACCAAATATGGTTTTCACCTTTATATCTTCCAGTTCTAATCATGCCTACTGCTGTCTTTAGTATAGATGACTGAAAAACATTTTAACATCACAAACTTTTTTGTTCAGCATACAATATCCTAGAATAAAATAAGTTCTGGCATGTGCCAAAGCCACACAAAACATGAAAAAAGGTCTGAATCTGGACCCTTCTGCCCAGAAAACTATAGCACAAGTGCATAGATCCTGTAACAGGCATAACTTATTTTTCCATCTAGCAATCCCCCTTCCCATGGGAAACTGCTCATCCTCTTTTTTTAATCAGATAATTCTGGGAAGGCAGCTACTAATCATAGTGCCCTATTCCACTGGCTACCGAGGTGGACCTCTAACACAGGTACTTCCAAACATACAACTCTATTCCTCTAACTACCCTGATTGTTCTGGATTGAGCATGTGACCAACATTAGTCAGTCATAGTCCTTTCCTTGAAATTTTCAGTGCTGAGCTAAAGAAAAATTACTTTGCTTCTATGTGTCACGTATCTGAAAGAAGAATGGGAGCCTCAGACTGCCATATGGAAAGATATGTCTTAATAGAAGAGAATGAGGCCAGCAAACAAAGAAAGTAAGGACAAAAGAAGGACAGAGACATTTATTGAGGCCATTATTGTGCTGCAGCAGATTAAGCTGCTGCTTTCAACACTGGTGTCCCATGTCAGAATGCCTGTTCAAGTCCAGGCTGCTCTACATCCAGGTTCCTGCTAATGCACCTCAGAAGGTAGTGGAATGTGATCCACATACTTGAACCCCTGTCACCCATGTGAGGAACCTGGATGGAGTTCTTGGCTCCTGGCTTCCACCTGGCTCATACCTAGCTATTGTGGCCATTTTGAAAGTGAAAAATAAATAAATATTTATTTATTTAGAAGGCTGTGTGTGTGTGTGAGAGAGAGAGAAAGAGAGAGAGAGAGAGACAGAGAGACAGAGAGACAGAGAAAGAGACTGGTTCACTCTCTAAATGCCCACAACAGCCTGGGCTGGGCGTGGCAAAGGCTAGGAGCCAGGACTTCCATCCAGGGCTCCCATGTTGGTGGCAGGGGCCCAAACACTTGGGTCAGAATCTGCTTCCTCCCAGGTGCATTAGCAAGAATCTGGATTGGAAACAAGAAATAGCTGGGTCTGGAACCAGCACTCCAACACACGATGCTGGCATCACAAGGAGCAGCTTAATCCACTGTGCCACAACTCTCACCCCAAACAGATACTCTTTTTTTTTTTTTTTTTGACAGGCAGAGTGGACAGTGAGAGAGAGAGACAGAGAGAAAGGTCTTCCTTTTGCCGTTGGTTCACCCTCCAATGGCCGTCGCGGCCGGCGCACCGTGCTGATCCGAAGGCAGGAGCCAGGTACTTACCCTGGTCTCCCATGGGGTGCAGGGCCCAAGGACTTGGGCCATCCTCCACTGCACTCCCTGGCCACAACAGAGAGCTGGCCTGGAAGAGGGGCAACCGGGACAGAATCCGGCACCCCGACCGGGACTAGAACCCGGTTTGCTGGCGCCGCAAGGCGGAGGATTAGCCTAGTGAGCCAAGGCGCCGGCCAACAGATGTTCTTGATAACATCACTTGAACTCAGATATTCCAGAACTAGCCTGAAGTTCCCAGTTACATAATTCAATTAATCCCTTTTCCTCTTCAAGTGACTTTGATTCGAATTTCTTTCATTTGCACGTGGACTTTCCCATAATCGTCACTGTCAAATTGATTATGTTGTGGCTGGCATTGTAGCATAGTGGGTAAAGCTGCTGTCTATGATGGTGGAATCCCATATCCTGTCCTGGCTGCTCGTCTTCCAACCCAGCTCCCTGCTAATGGCCTGATAAAGCAGCAAAAGATGGCCCAAATGCTTGGGTCCCTGCATCCACGTGGGAGACCTGGAAGAAGTTCCTGGCTCCTGGCTTCAGCCTGACCCAGCTCTGGCCACTGTGACCATTTGAGGAGTGAAACAGTGCATGCAAGATCTCTCCTCTTTCTCTCTCCCTCTCTCTCTCTCTCTCTCTCTCTCTCTCTCTCTCTCTCTCTTTCTCCCTGTAACTCTCCCTTTCAAATAAATAAATCTTTGCAAAAAATTGATTATCTTATGTCTGGTTGCCTCAGATATATTCTGTATTCAAACACCCCTTCCTCATTTTGTGTAACCTGGCTCGGTGTGACCCACTATCACTGAGCCCCCCAATCTAGAAGTATTAGAATTCAAGTGGTAATGAAGCAATATTTTGGAAGTAGCCATTCAGTGCAAAAATTCACTGGATTTTCACCATCAGATTAGTGTGAAGTAGGAGCACAGGGTTTACAGGGGAACAGTGGGGCATCTTAATAGGGGGTATATTACAACAATGAGGAAATATGAAAGTGGGCAAAGCTGAGAAAGTGAGAATAAGAAATTAAAGTTAAGAAGAAGGTGTTTTTGAGGGGCCAGCACTGTAGCATAGCAAGTAAAACTGCTGCCTGCAGTGCTGGCATCCCATATGGGCACCAGTTGAGTCCCAGCTGCTTTTTTTCTGATCCAGGTCTCTGCTATGGCCTGAGAAAGCAGTAGAAGATGCTCCAAGTTCTTGGGGCCCTGCACGCACGTAGGAGACCTGGAAGACGCTCCTGGCTCCTGAATTCAGATCGGCCCAGCTCTGGCCATTGTGACCATTTAGGGAGTGAACCGAACCAGTGGATGGAAAACTTTCTCTCTCTCTCTCTCTCTCTCTCTCTCTCTCTCAATCTCTCTCTCTCTTCCTTCGCCTCTGCCTCTCTGTAACACTGTCTTTCAAAAAAATAAATAAATATTTTTTAAAAAATATATTTTTCATATTTTCGAGTTTTCTGTAGCTCTGCTAACTATCTCTACCTGTTTATGTATTTACCACTTGTCATATCTAGTTGCCCATAGCTACTCAAATAAGAAAAAGGACTTTAGAATTGAGTGGAATATATGCCTGTGATCTTTTAGGTTTATTACAGTTATTATAGTTTTCTCTAGTATCTAGCTATAAGGTTGTTATTAGTTAACTTATTATATAATTTCTTCAATCTCTAGTTTTCTATAGTTCTTATTCACTATTTTCACAAGAGATGAGAAGTTTGTTGAAGGCAGTGAGCTTTTTAGCTTCCTGATTTACTCTAGTTATTCTAGTTATCTCTAGTGTATCATTTACCTACGTAACACCACATTCATCTAGTTATCAATGCTTATTCAAGAAAGAAAACTTAGAATTGAGATGAAAGTGTCATTTTGAACCTCTTAACATACTCTAGCTACTCCAATTATCCAATTAATTCATTATTAGTTAACATGACCCTCTATTTTTTTCAGTTTTCTATGGTTTTCACTCATGATCCTAACATGAAATAAGTTCCTCTAGTTATCTCTAATTACTAAGTTATCCAGTTACTACTTGTTACATCTAATCATCACTAGTCATTCATCAAGTCTGTTTCCTTTTCTTAGGGACACAGCTGAACATCATTTCTTAGTCTCCCTTTGTCTCAGTGGAGCCTTGTGACTGGTTCTTTCCTACAGGCTGTGAGCAAAAATAATGTATCCGTTTGGGGCTGAGGCAGGTAATAGTACAAGTGTTTTCTCTGTGCTCTTATGCACTCTCTTTCTCTCCTGCAATGCTCTTAGTTAGCAACCATACACGACTGAAGGGCTCTGAGCTCCTGCATGAATGCCTAGAGTAGGGGTTCTTCTGCCTGCTGTTGACCACGTTGGACTTTGACTTGAATAAGAAAAAAAAATACTAACTTACGCCACTGAAATCTTGAGGTTTGTTATAGTATTTATTCCATCCTGATAAATATACTCTCATAGTACTTATCACATCCTATTGTAGATTACTTGTTTTATTGCTCTGTCTCCTCTACTATACTGTGAATTATTTGAGGGCAGGTCTAGAGTATATTTATTCACTGTTTTATCCTTAGTGCTTAGTGCAGTGTTTAGCATAGTTTTTACAATAATGGACAATAATGGATGTTATTGAATGAACACTCTAAATGAATGTATATGCACTGACTGGATCCCTACCTTTGCTTTTTAAAAAAAAGTTATTTATTTTACTCATTGAAAGTCAGAGTTGTAGAAGGGGGGGGAGAGAAAACTTCTATCCACTAGTTAATTTGCCAAATGCTTGTAAAAGCTAGAGCTGGGCCAGGCAAAAGCCAGGAGCCAAGAACTGCTTCTGGGTATCCTGTGTGGTCGGCAGGAAGCAAGTTCTTGGGTTATCATCTGCTGCCTCCCAGGTGTATTAGCACTAAGCTGCATGGGAGTGGAGATGAGACTCAACCTCAGGCATTCTGAAATGGGCTGTGGGTGTCCTCAGCAACAGCTTAACCTACTGTGCCACAACACTTACTCCCTAAAAGGATCCACCTTATTATCTCATCTGTGAAGAGCACTCTTCATCAAAGAAGAGAGTCTAGTTTTTCACAAATGGAGATTCATTCTTTGTCTCTCCCTCAAATTTTAGTTGTAGATAGAAGTATTTTATGGTGGCTTTGATTTAAGTGATAAGGTTCAAAGATCAACTAGTGGCTCACATACAATAGATTGGGGGATCCTTACTATACATAGTTAAATCGCATTTTAAGTTCCTTATAAGTAGTCAACAGAATTTTTCTAAAAAGCTGAATTTCTCTTATGGAGTCCATAGATGTCAGTATAACAGAGCAAATATACTGAAAACTGTCTGCATGGGATATAAAGTGTACATAGCAGATATTTTCAAATTCATATATATGCGGTTTATGAAAGGGCAGTTTGATGAGTCATTCTTGATAAAAATGCAACACCAAGTACAATTAGTCAAACTAACATTTGGCAATTCACAGCCAAAATGAAATCTAGCTATTCAAGAAAATTTTCATTTTAAGAGGTTGAGCAATTTTATGTACAAATGAGCCCAGGAGCCAATACTCTTAAAAATGAGTATTTACAATTATCCAGCAAATTTAACTAAAATCTCATTGGTCTCTAGTATGTGTTTTTTTAACTTTTATTTAACAAATATAAATTTCCAAAGTGCAGCTTATGGATTACAGTGGCTTCCCCCCCACCATAACTTCCCTCCCACTCGCAACCCTCCCATCTTCCGCTCTCTCTCCCCTTCCATTCACATCAAGATTCATTAGCATGCGTTTTAATATGCAACAGGCATTTTCTAAGCTGGTAGGAAAAAGAAACTTGCAGTGTTCAGTGGAAATATTTTTCATTGAATCTTAGAAAAAGTCACTAAAGAGATATCTGAGAAATTTCTAGAACATTCAGACTACGCCACTTCCTGAATGGGTTTGTCCAGTTCAAAAGGAAATTAAATCCAAAAAACAAAAGAAACCTACATGCTAAGGGTTATTTCAGGGTCTATTTGATGCCAAATAATCATTTTTAATTTTTCAACTATCCTTTTGCATTTATTTGATGTAATCTTAGTATAGGCAGTATGACACAGTGCTACAGGCACTGATTAACTCACCTGCAATTCAGTATGCTAGTTATACTTGTTTTCAGTATTGTACACATATTCCTATGACAGATCTAAGAAAAGTACAGAGTGACAGGCAGCTATTGTGCTACTAAAAGACAATGAAATAAGGTTGCAATTTCCAAAATAAAAGTTTTTAGTTATAATTGCACATGTAGTACATTCCATAACCCATTTACATATAAGACATTTCCAATTGCATCTTAACATCAAAAAGAGAGAGTTAGGTCCATATTCATATGCTAATAAGCATTGCATTATTTAAAGATGTTTTTCTTTTTAATCTATGAAAATGAGAATTGAGCAGTGGCAATAAATCATACAAAAGTCACAATTACCTTTTTTAAAGTGCAGCCTTTCACATAAACACATTTCAGCATTTGTTAGATGGGCTGGCTGATGGTTCATGAAAATAAAGACATAAAAAATTATTCTCTGACTTGCTTGAGGGGCAGATTTGAATTTCTCAAATGCATCAGGAAATAAACTCTATCATGAAATTCAAGTGAATTCAGCCTTTAGCTGGGTGTTTTGTGGTGTTTGGATCACACTGCACATTGCTATGAGACAGGTGATGTTGAGCATGGATTCCTTATTGGATATTACCTGTTCCATCCAAATAATGCCCATTTCACTGGGCAACATGATTGTCTGGTGCTTTCTGCACAATGGTTAACATACTGAGAACACTAGTGGCAAAAAGAATGAGTTTGTGATTTCCTTCTTAAACAGGATTCTTAGAGGACAGAATTAGGTGTTTTTCAGCTATTTACCTTCCTCATTTATCTAACGCAACTCACAATGCAGTTTTGGTAAGTTCTTAATCTTCGTGGGCCTGAATTTCAGCATCTGTCAAGGGCCATTGTGAATGAGTACTTGTCTCCCAGGGTTGGAATGGACATCAAATGAAATAATGACTGTAAACAGGCTTTATAAACTGTAATGTGCTATACAGGTGCAATATGTTAATAATAGCAACAGCAATCTGTTAGAAATTGGATGTGGCTTTTGTTTCCACTGTTGCCTTTCTGCTCTCTTGCCCTTTAAAAAACACCAGAAATTCTGAATCAATTCTATTCTGGGTTTATGAGATTGTTCCAAGTCGAATTGCTGCTTAGCAAATTGCACAAGGTATAACCTCTGGTTCAAACTAGAATTAAGCTGGAAGGTATGCTTTGCTCTGTGGTATTTGAAGTCTGGGAAAAGTTATCTGTACACCAGACAAGATAACATGATCTGAGAAGAACTACACATTAAGGTTCTGCTTAATTGTGCCACATATATGATAAAACAAAACAAAGAAACAATCCTATTTTAAATCTAGTAAGTAGTGTGAGTGAATGGAAAAGGGCTACATTTTCCTCTGTGCTTCTCCACATGAATTAATCCTAGATGTTTATGCATTCCATGGTAAAACCCAGAAGTAGCATAGAAATCCTTCATGTCAATGGGAGGAGCGAACAACAGGCATATAAGCTGTAAGTCATGAGATCTCAATGCGAAATATATGATCAGGTTTGCATTAAGTACAGCCCTGGAAAACTGATCTTATGCTGATCTAAATGCTATTATTTCATAAGTGCCAGCTGAGCCTACTTCCTTCAGAAATGTGTCTGTTGACAGCAATCTGAATGTTCACTTAGAGTTGGAGCTTCGTTCCAAGAGCTCGAGAATGCCACTCTTCTCTTCATTATTTTTCTCACTGACATGTGGCAAGCACTTGTGTGTTACAAGGACACTTCAAAAAGTTAAAGAAAAAATAGACTTAAAAGATAAATTTATTTTGATGCAAAAAATTTGAAATCCATGAAGTGAGTATTTGGTGCAGCAGTCAAGATGCTGCTTGGGACACCGACTTCCTATATTGGAGTGCCTGGGTTCAAGTTTGAGTTCCAGAATCCTGCTGAAGTATGCCTACAGAGGTAGCAGGTGATATCTCAAATGTTTTGTTCCCTGCCACCCACGTAGGAGAACTGTATTGAATTGCTGGCTTCTGCCTTCTGTCTGGCTTAGGCTTGGTTTTTGGGGAGTGGGTCACTGAATAGAAGCATTTTAATGCTCTCTGTCTCTGACTCTCTCTGTCTCCCTCTCCCTCTCTTTTTCCCTCTCCTCAGATTTTCAAATATATAAAAATAAAATAAATAAAAATTAGTAAAATTTTTTGGAATACACACAGCTTTTTCATAATATGCATTACTATGCACTGTTTGAACACCCCCTCTTGTTTAAAATTATTGCAGAACAGACCTGTTGTGATTTAAAAATGAAAGTAAATACAAAATTGGATTTCTTGATAGTCTAAGAGAAGTGATTCTCTAGGATATTCAGAATTTCCAAATGCTTTTTAGGAAAGCTGGATTTGAAAATGCAAAAGCATATAGGGAAAGAGAGCCTGACATGTATAAGTCCTCCATGGAAGGATAAAAGTTGGAGACAAGAAAGACCTTTGCCTATTTCACCATTTTCCCCTTCTAGACACATTCAGAAGAGACATTTTATGACTGCGGTGACCTTGGAAACACAGTATTGCACCATAGATACACACCTGCAACAGTGGCAGGCCTTAGAAGTTTGTTTCTATCAGGCATCTGGCCAACTTAAAAGAATTTTAATCAGGAAGAAGTTTATGAAGTAAGATCGCATGGACTCTGTCCTTTCTGAAGCTCTTTTGATAACAAGCAAAAGGTAGTTCAGTCAATTAGTGGCTTATCAGGCCTATCTTAATTATACCTTGGAAATCAGAATGCAAGTTAAATTGTCATTAAGCTGTTACTGTACTGTCTTAGGCAGTGTGCACTCTTTCCATTCATTTCTAAAAGGAGATTTTCTTCATCTTGAGAGTCACAGCTGGAGTAGAACTAAAATGTAACACCAGCCAGGAAGCCTCCTGCTGGGCACAGTTTCCTAGCTTTCAGCATAATTATGCAAATCCATCTTTGACATTAGAGAAAGGCCAATGACAATGTCAAGCAAATGTTATCCGATTTTCACTTAGTCCCATTTTTGGTATTGACAGAGCTGATATTCAAGCACTAAACCATGTGAATCATTTCAGTTTCCATGGGAGTTGCACTTTGATTACTGCCACTGGAGTGGTTCAATTAGAAGAAAATCATCTGCACAGAGGCTTCCCCACTTCTATTTCCTCAACCAGCAATGATGCTTTCTTTTCAAAGTGTGATTCTTGCAACACTCACAAGCGGTTTCCATGGCACTGACTACTGTCAATTGTGTTTTTCTGGAATTAAGCTGTGTCTAAATGTAAAACAGAAGCACCTGCAGTCAGTCCTTCATTCTGTTGTGTTTGTTCATTTGTCGTTCTACTCAGTGCAGTTACAAGGGTCCTAGGAAATCAGAAACATAATATGGCTTTTCAAATAGAATAAAATGGACATGAGAATCTTCTTATTGGTTATAGAGGCTGCAGAAAACTATTCATAGATATTATGATTTGAAAACAACCATAGTATGATATTGAACGGCCATTATGTTACACATAAGAACTTCCAGAAGCCCACTGCAAGACTTGCCCAAAGTCTCGAAGTAATTCAGAGACATAGCAAGGAGAAGAACCCAGATTTTCTGATGAGCAATCCAGTGTTTGTTCTATTGTACTACATTGTGTTCAGAAGATGTTTGAAGACCAGGTCAGCCTTCCACGGAGCCAATATGAGCATTTTCTTATGCCATGAAATTTCAGGGTTCTCAAAACCTTTTCATGAAGACCAGAAACCAAAGACTTGCTCCCGTGGAAGTAGAAAGCTTGGCAGTTTGCCCAACAATGGTGATCATGAAAAGTAAATGACCCAGAGAATGATGTTTATTGGAAGTCTGACTATTGAATATGAGTTTCATATTTCAGAGAAAATCAGCTGCCTTTGAGGGATGCTGATGACTTCACTGTTCTACATTGTTCTGGTTGGGCAAACTAGACTACATGATAGCCATGGCAGTCTCAGGATACAGGAAGTGTGGAAAACATGAGCAGTTTTTTGATAATTATATTATGAGTTTTCAGGCTGTATCCTAGAGTGACTTCAGAGATTACAAGTACAGATTACCTGGATTTCAAAGGATACAGGCTAGAGGACAGGAGAGATGGAAGAGGAAAATGGCACTGATATGTAACAGAGAATAATAGAATGAAAGAGAGAGAGAAGGAATTCAAGCAAGGGAGGCAAGTATCCTATCTTGGTTTCTATAATGGGGCTGCAAACCTGTTGTGCTCTTATTGTTGAGTTGGAAATAGCAAAAGTAGATGAGAAGATCCTGTAAATATTATAAACAGGATATAAAGTGCCAAAAACTGTACATAGTATATTTTTTAAATATTTGTTTACTTATTTATTTGAAAGTCAGAGCTACAGGGAGAGTAGGACAAATTGGGGAGCGAACCAGTGGATGGAAGACCTCTTTCTCTCTCTGCCTCTCTGTAACTTTGCCTTTCAAATAAATAAAATAAATCTTCTTTAAAAGATTTATTTAGTTATTTGAAAGTCAGAGCTACACAGAGAGAGGCAAGGCAGAGAGAGAGAGAGGTCTTCCATCCACTGGTTCACTCCCCAGTTGGCTGTAATGGCTGGAGTTAAGCCAATCTGAAGCCAGGAGCCAGGAGCTTCCTCTGGGTCTTCCCACTTGGGTACAGGAGCCCAAGGACTTGGGCCATCTTCTACTGCTTTCCCAGGCCATAGTAGAGAGCTGGATCCTATGTGGAGTAGCCGGGATTCGAACCAGCACCCATATGGGATGCCGGCACTGCAGGCGGTGGCTTTCCCCACTATGCCTCAGCGCCGGCCCCAATAAAATAAATCTTTTTTTTTAAAAGAAATAATAAAATGGAACCAGTATGTATATCTTTTTTTAAAAAAGATTTATTTATTTATTTGAAAGGCAGTTACAGAGAGCTTCTGGGACTTGAACCAGCACCCATATGGGATGCTGTGACTATAGGTTACACCACAGTGCCAGTCCCTAGTATGTATATATTATGCTCAAGTTTCTGTGCTCTGTGTTGGTGGTTGGTCTGGACTGAACATTTGGGTCTCCCCAAAATTTTTATGTTGGAATCTTAATTCCCAAATGTATTGGTACTAGGAGGTAAGGCCTTTGGGAGGTAATGAGGTTTTGAAGGTATAGTTTTGTTGATGATATTAGTGCCCTTATAGGAGACACAAAAGCTTGCTTGATTTTTCTCTCTCTTAGCCTTTGAGGATACAATAAGGAGAAGACCCCTCCCCCCTTTAAGCCAAGAAGAAGGCTTTCACCAGGGCACAACTATGTTGGCACCCAGATCTTGGACCTCCAGCCTTTGGAACAGAGAGATAAATGTTTATTGTTAAAACTGGGGTTAGCATTGTGGCATAGTGGGTAAAGCCTCTGTCTGCAATGCCAACATCCCCATATAGGCACTGTTTTGTATCCTGGATGCTTCATTCCCGACCCAGCTCCCTGCTAATAACCTCAGAAAAGCAGTGGAAGATGGTTCAAGTACTTGGGCTCCTGCCACACACGTGGGAGACTCAATGAAGCTCCTGGCTCCTGGCTTTGGTCTGGCCCAGCCCTGGCCATGAGGCCATCTGGGGAGTGAACCAATAGATAGAAATCTCTCTCTCTCTCTCTCTCTCTCTCTCTCTCTCTCTCTCTCCTTCCCTCTCTTTCACTCTCCCCCTTCTTCCCCTCCCCCCAACTATGATTTCCATGATAAATAAATCTTTTAAAATACTACCCAGTGTATTGTATACTGTTATAACTACCAAAACTGACTAAAATAATGGTAGAGTAAGCTCCAATTAAAGAAGGCACTATATACTTATACAAACAGTTGCATTACCAGCACCTTGCACCATGACTGGCACAGAGTAGGAATTTTACAATGCTTCTTCAATGGATAAATGAATGAATGAAAAGAACATTCTGAGTTGGGTGATTGGCCACAGGGACAGAAAAAGAAACCCTGAGGATATTTAGAATTGTCGCTCCCCCTCTTCGTGGAGGAACGACACAGGACCCTGCGCTGTTCTTTCGTCTGCTCGGCCCTCCCCGGGTTTGCTGCTGGTTCTTCCCGGGTTGGCTACTGTCCCTTCCACCTCCGTGGAAGGGCAGTTCCCCCTGGCCACATTCCCCACTTCCGCAGGGGAGCGGCACACCGCCGGCCGGCTCTCTTGGGGGCTGCACAGATGTTCCCCTTAGGAGTTCCCCTTAGATGTTCCCGGTGCATGCCGTCTCTCTCCTCCTTTATAGTCCTCCTCCGCCAATCCTAACTCGGCTGCCCACACGCCGAGTACGCTGCTCTCCTCCAATCAGTAGCAAGTCCTACAGTTTATTGGTTGAACTGGAGGCAGCTGTGCGGAAGCTGTTTACTTCTCTCCCAGCGCCATATTGTGGGAGAGCAGATGCATAGAATAAGTCTTAATTCCAGTAACTCAGTCCAGTCCGGGTTGCTCCCCACAAGAATGAGAAGAAATGGCAGAAGGGGGTGGCAGTGGCATTCTAGGGTATAACTTGGGGGGCCTGGATGAGTGCCTAAATGATAGAGTTAGGGTAGTTTATTATTTTTGCAGAAGGCAAGCTTTGTGTTTTGTTTTGTATAAAATGAGATGATGTCTCTTTGTGAACATACTTTGAAGTTTAGAGTGTCAATGTAATATGAGTTGAATCAAGGTATGTTTGTTCTTCCTGATCCATTCCCTTAGGGCTTTTGTTGGTACAGAATGGGTGTGGGATATACCTAGATTGGACAAATTTCAATGTATTTCTTCTCTTCCGCATATGAAAAGAACTAATGTCTTCACATTTTTTGTTAGGCTCATGTGTCACTACTTGTATTGACATAAAAGGGAGTCTTTAATGTCATTATGATCAAAGGGTACAAGCAAAGTCACAGAATTACCATACCAAAGTATTAATTCGCCATGAAAATTCAAAAGCACCCATGGAGTGCTCATAAAAGAGTCCCCCACCCCCTCATTGGTTTGTTCCTCTGTATTTTTTTTTAAATAGCAAATTGCAGATTAGACTCATAGGAAGTACTTAACAAATATGTAGTAAACTAAAGAACTCAGAGGTAATTCTTGTACAATAAGGGAAATATTTATATGTCTCATTAGTAGCCATTAAGAAGACAAGGGCCAGTATTATGGTGCTCTGTATTAATCTGTCTTCTGCAGCTCCAGCATCCCATAAAGGCACAGGTTCAAGTCCTGGCCAATGCACTTCTGATCCAGCTGCCTGCTAATGCACCTGAGGAAGCATCAGAACATGGCCCAAGTTCCAGGGTCCCTGCCACCCATGTGGGAAACCTCGAAGAATCTCTGGCTCCTGGCTTTGGTCTAGCCCAGCCCTGGCCATTGCAGCCATCTTGGGGAGTGTACCGGCAGATGGAAGATATTTTTCTTTCTCTGTCTCTTTTTCTTTCTCTCTCTGTAACTTTGCCTTTCAAATAAATGAATAATTTTTTAAAGATTTATTTTCTTTATTTGAAAGACATAGTTACAGAGAGAGGTAGAGACAGAGAGAGAGATCTTCCATCCACTGGTTCACTCCCCAAATGGCCACAGTGGCTGAAGCTAAGCTGATCTGAAGCCAGGAGCCAGGAGCTTCCTCCAGGTCTCCCACGCTGTGCAGGGGCCCAAGCACTTGGGCCATCTTCCACTGCTTTCTCAGGCCATAGCAGAGAGCTGGATTGGAAGAGGAGCAGCTGGGACTAGAACCGGCGCCCCTATGGGATGCTGGCTCTTCAGGCCAGGGCTTTAACCCACTGCGCCACAACGCTGGCCCCAATAAATAATTTTTTTTAAAAAAGGATGATAATTATCACATCTTTTCTTCCCCCAATCAACTTCTTATAACCCCTGCTTCTGGGTCATAATGTCCTTGACATTTAGCAGAATGGACATTTTGAAAATAAATCATTACAGAGCATTAATTTTTGAAAAATTATTCCTGTTGCTTGGATTACTGAACCTTAACAGATTAACACAATGTGTTTAGGCTTGAAACCTTCCTCTCTCAATTATTTGCCATTAATTTTGTATAAGTTATTTAATTTGTTGTGTCTCAGTTTTCTAGTCTGTAAAATTATAATAGCGTACTATGAGACATGTATGACATTAAATGTAAATCACTTTATAATGGTGCTTAGCACATAGAAAGTGCTTGAAAGTGTTTCCCATCATTATTTTTCCATTATTATTACTAAAGATTTTTATTAGCAAATTGGTGTAAGTCTGGAAGGAGAACTACTGCTTTGTTAGTAAAGATACTGGGTCCATTTTTGGCAAACTGAGTTTAATGTACAAGTAAAATACTCAGTGAAGCTAGTCAGCAATTTTTTTTTAAATGTAGAATGATCTCAGGATAGCAATTGAATTTCAGAGGAAGAAACTGAGGAGAAACTTGTATGGTGGTGAGAGCTGAAGCTAAGAAAAAAAAAATCAGGCGCCGTGGCTCAATAGGCTAATCCTCCACCTTGCGGCGCCGGCACACCGGGTTCTAGTCCCAGTCGGGGCGCCGGATTCTGTCCCGGTTGCCCCTCTTCCAGGCCAGCTCTCTGCTATGGCCAGGGAGTGCAGTGGAGGATGGCCCAGGTGCTTGGGCCCTGCACCCCATGGGAGACCAGGAAAAGCACCTGGATCCTGGCTCCTGCCATCGGATCAGCGCGGTGCGCCGGCTGCAGCGGCGGCCATTGGAGGGTGAACCAACGGCAAAGGAAGACCTTTCTCTCTCACTGTCCACTCTGCCTGTCAAAAAAAAAAAGAAAGAAAAAAAAAATCAAACAACTTTGGGAGAGAACACTGCAGGCCTTGACCTGGGAAAGATCCACACTTAAAGAGTCAGAGGAAAAGGAGCTAGCAAAACCAACAAGGGTGTGGAGGGGGCTGGGTTCAGAAAAGTAGAACTACTGCCACAAAACGAAAAGGACAGTATATGTTGTAGAAGGATTATTGAATGAATAGTTTCAAATACTTGTGCAGAGAAAACAGGATGATTGAGAAGTCACAGCCTTGACTGTTGAGGATCCTTGGGGTAAGGGATGAAACAGTGGATTGAAGGTCTCTTTGTCAGTCTGATGGTCTCTCTCTCTCTCTGCCTTTCAAAAAAATAAAAATGGAAAAAATTAGCTGTATTCGTTAGATGGATGAATTAAAAGAACAGCAAAAAAGAGAATTTCCAGGACCAGCATTGTGGTGTAGGGGGTTAAACATCTACCTGTGTTGCCAGCATCCCATATGAGCACCATTTTGTGCCCTGGCTGTTCCACTTCTGATCCAGCTTCCTGCTAATGCATCTGAGAAAGCAATGGAAGATGGGTCAGGTACTTGGGTCTGTACTACCCACTTAGGAGACTCAGAACAAGCTCCTGGCTCCTGGCTTTGGCCTGGCCCAGCCCTAGCTGTTACAGCCATTTGGGGAGTGACTCAGCAGATGGAAGATCTCTCCCTCTCTCTCTTTAACTCTGACATTCAAGTAAATAAATTTGCATGGACGTTTTGTGGTGATCAGATTGCAATAGTTAAGCGTAAATGAATGATGAGAAGATGGAGGGTACTAGTTGAGGAGATGGTAATAACAGAAGTGGGAAAATTAGGATAGTGTGTGAAGGAAGTCACAGGGTAAATAATGGGCCTTTAAAATAATGTGTAGGTGAGGGAAGAACTGGACATGTTTTAATATAGAGAGAAGAGTGATTGAAGATGCCTCAAGAGAAGGGAGGGTTGGTAGAATGAGAGTTAAAAAATAGTATCAGAAAATGCGAGTATAAGGGGAGTAACTCATCCTCTGGGTGGCAAGAAGAGAGGATGTATGGCAATATAAAAATATTATTTAGGGAAGGAATGTGTGGCAAAGGTAAGGTTTGGAGGGAGCATGGAAGAGCTTACTTACGGTTCTGGAGAGGATAAGACAATTGTGGGTGGGGCTATGGATCTGAACAGGAAAGATTGGAAACAATTCTTCAGAATTCTTTCTTTGATCTATGGAATGGCAGTCACCTAATTGATACTTCTTGGTTCTGCAGTTATTTTCTAAAAATATTTCAAAGTGTGGCTAAGTCTTTTAAGAACCAAGCATCACTTATTTTTTAAAAAAGTTATAAAATCATGTCAAGTGCTAAAAATGCTCATCAATAGTCACTTTGACAAAGCTTAATTAATTTTATTTCATTATATTTTCTCAACTCTAAGGTAATAAAACTTTAAATCTAGAAAAGATGAATAAGTGTTTTCATGACAATAATTCAAATGTGTAAATTACTGTTTTCTAGACATACACCTTACAAATGTCAGTATCACATTTGTAGCCTTGTGGCTTTAATTTAATCAGATTTTGCTATATAGTTTGCATTTGCAAATATTTTTCCTTTTGTGCTTGAATTTTCTTGCCATGTATTTTGTCAGAAGAGGACTCATTAGGTACCTATATGGGGATAACTAGATTGGATCTAAGCTAAAAGCTTCAACTTGATTTGATCAATTTTCCTTTTAATTTGGGGATTCCTGTGCTTAGAAGCCATTGAGCCAGTTTCAGCAATAAAACTCTATTGTAGCTAAGAATTGAGCAATCATTTAGTTCCCATTTCCATTACCAAATTATATAGGCTTCTGGATATACACTCTCATCCCACCCTGACTAGCACTATCTTGTAACCAGCAAGAGTGTGCATGCCTGGGGAAGGGAAAGTATCCTAGGATAAAGATGTTTCTGTTAGAAGTTGTTTAGAATTTCAAGGTTATACTACTTCAGCAACTGTAGTAATCACATAAGACATGCTATATGTTTCTGTTTGTGGCATTGAAGCCTTCTCAGAAAGTATAATAAAAAGACAAATTGCTTTAACATCTATATTTCTTCCTCAGGATGCCTTTCCCTTTGTTTCAGTAGAGCAATTTTTGTGAGTCCTGCAATTTCAGCTCTGAATCAAAATTAATACTTGGTGTTTCCTTCAGTTATGGCATAGCCTGTAGCTTTTGTCTTGGCAAATTTATACAAAACATGATTCCTTTTTCCTTGCAGTTTCTGATGATTGTTTTCCTTGTATTCTGCTCTTGGGCAGTAAAAGGATTTTAAGAAATTCCAGTGTGTGGTATAAAATACAAATTTTGAGGTAGGCATTTAGCCTAGTGATAGTCTATTTCCCACAACAGAGTAACTGGGTTCAATTCCCAACTCTGTCTCTTGACCCAACCTTCCTATTAACATAGGCCCTAAGAGGTAGCAGTTAATGATTCAAGTAGTTGGATTCCTACTATCCAAATGAGAGACTCGAACTGGGCTCTCAACTCCTAGTTTCAGTCTGGCTGTTGTGGATATTTGGGGAGGGACACAGCGTTTTAAATAAAAATTAAAAATAAATAAAATCTGAATTTCAGTTGCTGACAGTTTTAAAGTTTTTTTGCTTTTGGTTTATAAGGCAAGACATTTTGATTTTTGATTTTTGAGAATTCATTCATCATTTGATCAAGCTTATTTTTTATGGATTTAAAACTATTTTTAACATTATCCTTTGTGTCCAATAATTTTATGATGGACACTACTATTATAACCCTTTGAGCAAAAATACCCCAGGCTCAGATGCTGCCATGTTTTATACTTTAATGTAAAGATAGAAATTGTAACATTCAGGCAAGGATATATAAAATGTGCATGCTAATAATTATTTTCTGTCCTCAGTGAATTTTATGACTGATTAAGTTACCTTCTTCCCATTTAGTCAGTGGATAGCTTCGAATTAAGTTTGAAGCCCACTTTCAGGAACCTCATATGCCCATAGATATACATTTCCAGTCACTAATCTTCCTCCCAGTTTTATTGTTTTCTGTTTACCCTGTTTATTTAAACTATTGCTTTTCTATTCATATATATATATATATATTTAACCTCTAGTCTTTTGGAAGAGGAGGAGGGTGGTAAGTAAATACAGTCATGTGCTACATAACAATATTTTGCCCAATGATGGGCCACATATATGACATTTGTTCTCATAAGATTATATCTAGTCTAGTGACATTGTAGCTGCCTTAGTTTCTGTAAGTACACTCAATGTTGTTCACACAGTGATGAAATTGCACGAAGACATGTTTCTCAGTATACAATATCCCTGTCATTATGTGACATGTGACTATACATATAAATGGTACCTATAACATAGACTTCCTATAACCTCCTGTTTTCTTTTCTTATTAAAGATATATTTATTTGAAAGGTACAGAGAGATAGAAAGAGATCTTCTATTCACTGGTTCACACCCAAAATGGCTGCAATGGCCAGGGCTGGACAAGGCTGAAATCAGGAGCCTGGAACTCCATTCTGGTCTCTCACATGGGTGCAGGGACCGAAGGACCTGGGCCATCTTCCATTGCTTTCCTAGGCGCATTAACAGTGAGCTGGATTGGAAGTAGAGCAGCCAGGACCTGAATCAGTGCTCATATGGGATGCTGGTATCACAGGTAATGGCTTAATCCACTGTTCCACAACATTGACCCTAACCTCCCATTTTCTGCAGGACACTTTAGGAAATTTTCTATCTTCTTCTATGACTAGCACTTCTAAGAATATGTTTTCCTAGAAACCTTTCAAGAGAGTCTGTAATATCACCATAGGTTCCAAGTGCAAACATGTCTGTGGAGAAGCTACACTGTAAATACAAGTGTACTTCAAAAAGTTCTTGGAAAATAGAATTAAAAGATAAGCTTATTTTGGTGCAAAAATTTTGAAATCTATGCATAGTTTTCTTGAAAAATGCATTTTCCATGAACTTTTTGAAAGATCCTTGGACATAGGGAAGCTTTCCTGCCCCATTGAATTTGTTATTTTATTCCTGAAGGGTCAATAACCTCGGAAGGGGTCCTTTGAAACACAGTTACGGAAAGTGTTTGAACAAGTTAGAGTCACTCTATGTTGATGATCATTACTTCATACTGCTGCAGGTCTTGCAGTATTCAGAGATAACTTGGTGTCAACTCTTTGAAAAATGCTACAAATTCTGTCTTCCATTACTTCAAAGTATAGGTGCTCACCTGAAGTAAGGTAATGTAAGGTGATAGGATACTGCTAACAAATTTTAAAATTGGACTTTGAATGACAAACTCTCAAAAAAAAAAGTGGTACTTCTTGATCAAGAAGCAACACCCGGCGGGCGCCCCAGCTTACTAGGCTAATCCTCCGCCTGTGGCGCCAGCACCTTGGGTTCTAGTCCCGGTTGGGGCTCTGGATTCTGTCCCGGGTTGCTCCTCTTCCAATCCAGCTCTCTGCTGTGGCCCGGGAGTGCAGTGGAGGATGGCCCAAGTGCTTGGGCCCTGCACCCGCATGGGAGACCAGGAGGAAGCACCTGGCTCCTGGCTTCGGATTGGTGCAGCGTGCTGGCCACAATGTGCTGGCTGTAGAGGTTGGGGGGTGAACCAACGGAAGGAAGACCTTTATCTCTGTCTCTCTCGCTCTCACGGTCTAACTCTGCCTGTCCAAAAAAAAAAAAAAAAAAAAAAAAAAAAAAGCAACACTCAATGACTTTGAATCAGAAAGCGCAGTGTTAATATTTGTCACCTGGGGCCAGTGCTGTGGAATAGCGGATAATGCCGCCGCCTACAGTGCCAGCATCCCATATCAGTGCAGATTCGAGCCCTGGCTGCTCCACTTCCCATCCAGCTCTCTGCTATGGCCTGGGAAAGCAGTAAAAGATGGCCCAAGTCCTTGGGCCCCTGCACCCATGTGGGAGACCTGGAAAAAGCTCCTGGCTCCTGGCTTCGGATTGGCGCAGCTCCAGCCATTGCTGCCAATTGGGGAGTGAACCAGCGAGTTGAAGACCGCCCCCCCCTTTCTCTAACTCTGACTTTCAAGGAAATAAATAAATCTTTAAAAAAAAATACTTGTCACCTTCCAGAGCCAGATTGGTGGTTGGTATTCATACGTCTGAAATCATCTGTAGGTTTTTTGGGGGGAAGGCTCCACCTGTGTTCTGTTGACTTTGTTGGTCAGAATGCTGCATATTTTGAGTAGGATGAATGTTGGTAACTGTATTTTTCATTTAGGAGACATTTAGCTATACTATTTCACCATATTAGCCATTAAAGATGTGAAATAGAATCCAGTCAAGTGTTTCATCAGATCCTCCATATACAAGGTGATTATCTGAGAAGTCATCAAGCAATATTGAGTCCAGTTTTGTAACTTGGGGTTGTGAACACTGAGAGCTGTTGATTAAGATTTTGATACTCACATCTTTAGAACAAGGGTGAAAGTGTGTATCTTTACTACCTTGGCTAATTTATCAAATATATTTATCTCAGGTGAAGGTAGCAAGGTGAGAGGTACTAAAATGGAATCTATAAATGATCAGGAGCATTGTGTGAACCTGCTTAGCACTAAAAACATCTATTCCAAGATCAAATAGAATCCCTTGGCACACTTCACTTTATTCAGCATGCAAAGAAAAGACACTAACTTAGCACAAGAGTGGCATACCTCCCCTTCATTATATAAAAAATTAACTAGATTGCAGAAAGAGAAAAAGTTAGTGGCCCCTGAAGGGCACAAGCTTAAACTTTCCATTTAACCAGCAGTCTAGATCTGAGCTGTTCTTAAGGTCCAGTCAAGGAGTAGGCTGATGAGGCAACAAGTGGTTTACCTGACCTAGATTGGTGAAGAGTAAGTGCTGGGTGTCAGCAAAGTCTGAGCTTTGTGCTGCAGACATGGTGAGCCATTTGTAGTCTATCCTATTTCAGGCCATGCTTCTGACCTCTCTTGTTCTTGACCTTCAAATAAGAATCTTACTTTGGGCCGGCTCCGCGGCTCACTAGGCTAATCCTCTGCCTTGCAGTGCCGGCACACCGAGTTCTAGTCCCGGTCGGGGCGCCAGATTCTGTCCTGGTTGCCCCTCTTCCAGGCCAGCTCTCCGCTGTGGCCAGGGAGTGCAGTGGAGGATGGCCCAAGTGCTTGGGCCCTGCACCCCATGGGAGACCAGGAGAAGCACCTGGCTCCTGCCATTGGATCAGCGCGGTGCGCAGGCCGCAGAGCGCCAGCCGCGGCAGCCATTGGAAGGTGAACCAACGGCAAAAGGAAGACCTTTCTCTCTGTCTCTCTCTCTCACTGTCCACTCTGCCTGTCAAAAAAAAAAAAAAAAAGAAGAATCTTACTTTGAATTCCTGTATCCCTGACACCTCCATCTCTGGAAAACCATAAATCTACAACTTAATTCCCATTTAAAAAAATCAATGCATGATGCAATAATCTCTCTCTCTCTTTCTCTCTCTCTCTCTCAAACACACACACACACACACACACATATGTCCCCTTTTTTTTCAGTGAAGCTTTCACTTCTTCACTTGATTGTTGACCTCTTCCAAATTTATATAAACCCAGTTAATCAGAATGAAGGGTCTGGGCCCTAAACACTGCATTAAAGTGTTTAAAGTCAAAAACCAAAAAAAGAAGAAAACAAAACATATAATTTTATTGTACCATCATATTCTGTTCCTAATAGAATTCTGCTCAGGACATTTTTAAAAAAGAACACAGTGAGTACTAACAGTCAAAGGTGACTTTGCAAAACTTGTAAGGCTGTGACATATACATCAAGTGAATATTAACCCTGGCTTTAACATTTCTACCAGATAAGTCCTAAAGCATTTTACAAACATAAAGCGGTTTATTCATTAAACAAATACTTAAAGCAAAGTTGCCATGCTCCACATATTGTGCAAAGAACTGGTTATATAAACACCTATGCCTGGGACCGTTGCTGTGGTATAGCAAGTAAAGTCACCACCTGTGACACCAGGATCCCATATGGGCATTGGTTTGAATCTTTTATTTATTTATTTATTTGAAAGGCACTCTATCGTCTTTTAAAAAAGATTTTATTTATTTATCTGAGAGGTAGGGTTACAGAAAGAGAGAGGGAGAGACAGAGAGAAGTCTTCCATCTGCTGGTTCACTCCCCAAATGGTGCAATGGATGGAGCTGAGCCAATCCAAAACCAAGAGCCAGGAGTTTCCTCCAGGTCTCCCATGTAGGTGTAGGGGCCCAAGCACTTGGGCCATCTTTTACTGCTTTCCCAGGCCATAGCAGAGAGCTGGATTGAATGAGGAGTATCCAGGAATAGAATGGGTGCCCATATTGGATTCTGGTGCTGCTGGTGAAGGCTTTGCTCACTATGCAACAGCGCTGGCCCCTGCTGCACTTCTGATTCCATTCCCTGCTAATGGCCTGGAAAAGTAGCAGAACATGGCCCAAGTTGTTGGGCCCCTGTACCCACGTGGGAGACCTGGAAGAAGCTTCTGGGTCTTGACTTCAGATCGGCCCAGCTCCGGGAGTTGTGGCCATTTAGGGAGTGAATCAGTGGATAGAAGATATCACTCTCTGTCTCTGTCTCTGGTCTCTCTCTCTCTCTGTCTCTCTCTCTGTAACTCTGCCTTTCAAATAAATAAATAAATAAATAAATCTTTTTAAAAAATATGACTTAGAATAATTTAAAATATAGCCCTAGAAATATATAAGGTTTAGAAGCTATTTTCAATTTCCTCTCTCTCTCTTTAAAGATTTGGTTATTTCGAAAGGCGGAGTTACAGAGGCAGAGAGATAAAGGGTTCTTCCATCCACCAGTTCCTTCCCCAGATGGCCACAATGGCCGGAGCTGCACCAATCCGAAGCCAGGAACCAGAAGCTTCTTCTGGGTCTCCCATGCAGGTGCAGGAGCCCAAGGACTTGGGCCATCTTTTACTGCTTTCTCAGGCCATAGCAGAGAGCTGAATTGGAAGTGGGGCAGCCAGGACATTAACTGGAGCCTATATGGGATGCTGGCACTGCAGGCAGCGGCTTTACCAGCTATGCCATAGCACCAGCCTTTCAATTTCCTCCTAAATCTAGAAAGAGAAAAACTTTGAACTGATAGGAAACTCAAATCCTAATGATTTGAACAATCCAAAAGTGATAAACAGAGTAGGCAATTGGTGCATCTGTTAAGACACTGCTTGGGGGGCAGGCACTGTGGCGTGGTGGACAAAGCTGCCGCCTGCAGTGTTGGCATCCCATATGGGCACCGGTTCGAGTCCTGGCTGCCCCACTTCCAATTCAGCTCTCTGCTATGCCATGGGAGAGCA
Source organism: Oryctolagus cuniculus (assembly GCF_051225735.1). Lineage (NCBI taxonomy): Eukaryota > Metazoa > Chordata > Mammalia > Lagomorpha > Leporidae > Oryctolagus > Oryctolagus cuniculus. The sequence goes on along the minus strand of NC_142888.1, from coordinate 80,024,925 downwards.
GTGGAGGATGGTCCAAGTCCTTGGGCCCCTGCACCTGTGTGAGAGACCCAGAGGAAGCTCCTGGCTCCCAGCTTCAGATAAGAGAAGCTCCAGCTGTTGCAGCCAATTGGGTAGTGAACCGTCAGACGGAAGACCTCTCTCCTTCTCTGTGTAACTCTGCCTTTCAACTAAATAATAAATCTTTTTTTTTTTTTAAAAAAGACCCTGCTTAGGAGGCCTACATTCCATATTTGTGTGCCTGCTTAGAGTCTCAGCTATTGTGCTTTATTTCAGCTTCTGTATAGTGTAGACTCTGTGAGGTAGCAGATGATGGCTTTGATGCTTGTGTTCCTGCTACCCCATTTGGAAGACCCAGATTGGATTTAGGGCTCCTGGTTTTGATTTGACCTGGTTGTTGTGGGCACTTGGGGAGTGAGCCAGTGGCTGAAGAACCTCTCTCTCTCTGTCCCTGAAAGCAAAAATAAAATATCATTTTTAAAATGATGATAAGCATTGGTTTTTCCTTTGTACAAGATAAGTAGGAGAAGAGTTTAGGATTTTTCTGTCCATTCTGGAGCTCCAATGAGCTGAACAGGAAGAATTGAGCCAAGAAAGGATAGAAAGTAATACCTACATCACCATGAGGAAGAGAATTTTTAACATCACTCTGGATTTTTAATTTTTCTTAAGGAGCGTTTCTTTCAAACAGCACTATCATTAATTTATCCCAATGCCTTACTCGTTGGTGAGCAATTGAAACTACAGGCATAGATGAGGTAGAAAGCAGAAAAGATATTCAAGGTGAACCCTGAGGAGAGTTTGCATGCCTAATGATCAAGAATTATCCAGAAATCTTGTGTGTAGGGGAGATTGGCTCCCACCAGGCTGAAGTCAATTATCCAGATGTTGTGGCTGGACTGAATGATGTGGGAGGGTTTGTTTTGCAGGAAATGAGCTTAATGAATTTTTTTTCAACATGTGGTACATTGAGTGCATATTCCTCTTAGGATTTTATTTTTACAACAAAACCAAAAATAAGTATGAGTCTATGCTTTATCCTGCAAATTAGCATTTACTTTGGATGTGCTCTGAATAAGTAAAACATGAACTAAAATATTACTTGCAAGGAAACTCCTGTGAAAGAACCCCCTCTAAGACCATTCCTGGTTGCCATAGGGCTTTGAATATATAATCTGAGATTTTTCTGGGTATCATTTTATATTTAAGCCAACTAAAAATCTCAATTTAAAGTGGAAGGTTAAAAAATAGAAAACCACTAATAAATGATGCTGGCTACATAAGTGAGTATGTAAATGGGTTGAGGGGATGCAGAAGTACACGGAAGTAGGTTGGGATGGTGTACCTTTGTTATATATATTTTGAAGACTGAGAACACTGGAGAGCTGCTATATTCAATAGAATGTTCTGGGATGGGTATTTGATGCAACAGTTAAGACCCTGCTTGGGGCACCTGCAACCCATATAAGAGTGCCTGGGTTCAGCTTCTGATTCTAGCTTCCTTATAATATGCAACATGCAAGGCAGCAGGTTACGACTCAAGTGCTTGGGTCCCTGCCACCCATGTAAGAGAACTGGGTTGAGTTCCAGGTTCCTGGCTTTGGTCTGGCCTAGCCCTGGATGATGTGGGAATCTGGGGATTGAATAAGTGTGGTTGGAATATTTCTCTCTCTCTCTCTCTCTCTCTCTCGTTCTCTTTCTCAGTGTGTGTGTGTGTGTCCCTCTCAAATTAATTAATTAATTTGAAAAGTGGAATATTCCACATAGACATCTACATCTGTGAGAATTTCACACATTTTATGAAATGAGACATCATTTGTTTATTGAAGGCAGAAGCATTTTTGGTCATCATTTTCCCTTATAATAAAATTCTCACCCTTTGTAGTTTCCACAGTGATGGAGAAAAATATATGAATTATGCTGTCTGTTTTCTCTTATGGGTAGACACCATGTTTTCTAGCATTAATCCCACTGAAGGTTTGGACAGAGCAGAGGAGATGGTATAAACAATGCTGGTGAATGCAGAAGGAAGATAACTTCATAATTGTTTCAGCCCCTTTACTTGTCTTGATAATGTATTCAAAGCTTATCCACTGGTACTTGTCATACATCGAGTTGTAGCAGTGGTTTCATAATTCAACTACTAAATTACTTTGCCACCACAGTCTCCTCTATCATGGGTAAACTGCCTCCTTAAAGGTAGAAAGATTGTTTTAGATTGTTATTATTCATTCTTTAATTTTTTTAGAGTTTGAAAAAAATTTAAGGTATACAGATTTCATGTATTTCATATATTCAGATTTAGGAGCATAGTTATACTTCCCAACCTATCCTCCAGCCCACCTACACCACCCTCCCTCCTCCTTCATTTTTTATTCTTTCCTTTACATTTACCATGATTTATTTTAAACTTATTTTATACTAATACATTCAACCTATACTAAGTAAAGAATTCAACAAATAGTAAGAGGGGAAAAAAACATTGTTTCTCAACAGTTCTCACTCATATTTAACATGGATCACTTTTCAGTTAAATTTAATTTTTATTTTTGACAGTGAGAGAGAGAGACAGAGAGAAAGGTCTTCCTTTTGCCATTGGTTCACCCTCCAATGGTCGCCGCCAGCCGCATCCAATGGCAGGAGCCAGGTGCTTCTCCTGGTCTCCCATGGGGTGCAGGGCCCAAGTTCTTGGGCCATCCTCCACTGCACTCCCGGGCCACAGCAGAGAGCTGGCCTTGAAGAGGGGCAACCGGGACAGAATCCGGTGCCCCGACCAGGGCTAGAACCCGGTGTGCCAGCGCCACAAGGTGGAGGATTAGCCTATTGAGCCACGGTGCCGGCTGACTTTTCAGTTAAATTTAAACACCTAAGAATAATTGTGTGTTAATTAAAGAGTTCACGCAATAGTATTAAGTGGAACAAAAAAAAATACTAAAAGGGATAAAGTATTAAGTTGTTCATCAACAGTCAGGGCAAGGGCTGATCGAGTCACTGTTTCTCATAATGTCCATTTCACTTCAACAGGTTTCCTTTTTGGTGCTCGGTTAGTTGTCACCGATCAGGGAAAATATATGACATTTGTCCCTTTGGGACTGGCTTAATTCACTCAGCATGATGTTTTCCATATTCCTCCATTTTGTTGCAAATGACCAGATTTCATTTTTTTGACTGCTGTATAGTATTCTATAGAGTACATGTCCCATAACTTCTTTATCCAGTTTACTGTTGATGGGCATTTAGGTTGATTTCAGGTCTTAGCTATTGTGAATTGAGCTGCAATAAACATTAATGTGCAGACAGCTTTTTTATTTGCCAATTTCATTTCCTTTGGGTAAGTGCCAAGGAGTGGTATAGCTGGGTTGTATGGTAGGGTTATATTCAGGTTTCTGAGGAATCTCCAAACTGACTTCCATAGTGGCTTTACCAGTTTGCATTCCCACCAACAGTGGATTAGTGTCCCTTTTCCCCACATCCTGGCCAGCATCTGTTGTTGGTAGATTTCTGTATGTAAGGCATTCTAACCAGGATGAGGTGAAACCTCATTGTGGTTTTGATTTGCATTTTTTCTGATTGCTAGTGATCCTGAACATGTTTTCATGTGCCTGTTGGTGATTTGGATTTTCACTTTTGAAAAATATCTATTAAGCCGGTGCCGGGGCTCAATAGGCTAATCCTCCACCTAGTGGCACTGGCACACCGGGTTCTACTCCTGGTCGGGGTGCCGGATTCTGTCCCATTTGCTCCTCTTCCAGGCCAGCTCTCTGCTGTGGCCTGGGAGTGCAGTGGAGGATGCCCCAAGTCCTTGGGCCCTGCACCCCATGGGAGACCAGGGTAAGCACCTGGCTCCTGCCTTCAGATCAGCACGGTGCGCCAGCTGCAGCACGCCAGCCACAGCACACCAGCCGCAGTTTGCCGGCCGCGGCGGCCATTGGAGGCTGAACCAACGGCAAAGGCAGACCTTTCTCTCTCTCTTTCTCACTGTCCACTCTGCCTGTCAAAAAAAAATGAAAAATATCTATTTAGGTCCTTGGCCCATCTCTTAAGTGGGTTGTTTGTTTTGTTGTTATGGAACTTCTTGATCTCTCTGTAGATTGTTATTAACCCTATATCTGTTGTATAGTTTGCAAATATTTTTTTCCCATTCTGTCAGTTCCTCTTCACTTTCCTGACTGTTTCTTTTGCCATACAGAAACTTCTCAATTTGATGTAATCCCAAATTTTAATTTTGGCTTTGACTGCCTGTGCCTCTGGAGTCTTTTCCAAGAAATCTTTGCCTGTGCCTATATCTTGCAGAGTTTTTCTGATGTTCTCTAATAATTTGATGGTGTCTGGTCATAGATTTAAGTCTTTAATCCATGTTGTGTGGATTTTTGTGTAAGGTGTAAGCTAGGGGTCTTGCTTCATGCTTCTGTACATGGAAATCCAGTTTTCCAAACAACATTTGTTGAAGAGGCTGTCCTTGCTCCTGGAATTGGTTTTAGATCCCTGATCAAATGTAAGTTGGCTGTAGATGTTTGGATTGATGTCTAGAGTTTCTATTCTGTTCCATTGGTCTTTCCATCTGTTTCTGTACCAGTACCATGCTGTTTTGATTACAACTACCCTGTAGTATGTCCTGAAATCTGGTATTGTGATGCCTCCGGCTTTGTTTTTGTTGTACAAGATTGCTTTAGCTATTCAAGGTCTTCTGTGCCTCCATATGAATTTCAGAATCATTTTTTCCAGATTCGAGAAGAATGTCTTTAGTATGTTTGCTGGTATTGCATTGAATCTATAAATTGCTTCCAATCCATGAGCATGGAAGATTTTTCCATTTTTTAGTATCCTCTTCTATTTCTTTCTTTAAGGTTTTGTAATTCTCATCGTAAAAATCTTTGACGTCCTTGGTTAAGTTTATTCCAATGTATTTGATTGTTTTTGTAGCTATTGTGAAATGGGATTAATCTTAGAAGTTATTCCTCAGCCATGGCATTTCCTGTGTGTACAAATGCTGTTGATTTTTGTGCATGGATATTATATCCTGCTACTTTGCCAAACTCTTCTATGAGTTCCAATAGTCTCTTAGTAGAGTTCTTTGGATCCCCTCAATAAAGAATCATATCATCTGCAAAGAGGGATAGTTTGAGTTCTTCCTTCCCAATTTGTATCCCTTTAATTTCTTTTTCTTGCCTAATGGCTCTCGCGAAAACTTCCAGTACTATACTGAATACCAATGGTGAGAATGGGCATCCCTGTCTGGTACCAGATCTCAGTGGAAATGCTTCCAACTTTTCCCCAACAATAGAATGCTGGCCATGGGTTTTTCATAAATTGCTTTGATTGTATTCAGGAATGTTCCTTCTACACCCCATTTGCTTAGAGTTTTCATCATGAAAGGGTGTTGTATTTTATCAAATGCTTTCTCTGTGTCTATTGAGATAATCATATTGTTTTTCTTCTGCAGTTTGTTATTGTGGTGTATCACATTGATTGATTTGTGAACGTTGAACTATCCCTGCATACCAGGGATAAATCCCACTTGGTCTGGGTGGATGATCTTTCTAATGTGTTGTTGCATTCTATTGGCCAGAATTTCATTGAGGATTTTTGAGTCTATGTTCATCAGGGAAATTGGTCTGTAATTCTTTTTCAATGCTGCCTCTTTTTCAGGTTTAGGAATTAAGATGATGCTGTCTTCATAGAAAGAATTTGGGAGGACTCCCTCTTTTTCGATTGTTCTGAATAGTTTGAGAAGAATTGGAGTCAGTTCTTCTTTAAATGTCTGGTAGAATTCAGCAGTGAATCCATCTGGTCCTGGGCTTTTCTTTCTTGGGAGGGCCTTTATTAGTGATTCAAAAATTTCTGTCTCAATTATGGGTCTGTTTAGGTTTTATATGTCTTCTTGGTTCAATTTAGGTAGGTTGCATGTGCCCAGGAATCTATCCATTTCTGATCGATTTCCCTGTATGCTGGCATAGAACTCTTTGTAGTAATTTATGATGACTCTCTTTATTTCTGTATTGTCTGTTTTTATATTCCCTTTTTCATCTCTGATTTATTGATTTGTGTCTTTTCTTTTTTTAGTTAGCTGGGCCAATGGGGTGTCAATTTTGTTTATTTTTCAAAAAGAACAGCTCTTCATTTTGCTGATCTTTTGTAATATTTTTTTTTGGATTCAATTCTGTTGATTTCTTCTATAATTTTAATTATTTCTCTTGTCCTACTAGTTTTGGGTCTGCTTTGCTGCAGTTTTTCTAGATCCTTGATATGCATTGATAGTTCGTTTATTTGGTGACTTTCCAATTTATTGATTTAGGCACCTATTGCTATAAACTTTCCTCTTAACACTGCTTTTGCTGTATCCCATAAGATTTGATATGTTGTATTGTAATGCTCATTTACTTCCAGAAAGTTTTTGATTTCTCTTTTGATTTCTTCTATGACCCAGTGTTCATTCAGGAGCATGTTGTTCAGTCTCCATGTGTTTGTATATGCTCTAGGTATTCCTGACTTGTTAATTTCCAGCTTCATTCCATGGTGGTCTTTAGAAGATGCATGGTATCATTTGAATTCTTTTCAATTTTCTGAGACTTGCTTTATGGGCTTGTATGTGGTCAATCCTAGAGTTGGTTCCATGTACTGCTGAGAAGAATGTAAATTCTTTAAATTTAGGATGAAAAGTTCTGTAGATATCTGTTAGATCCATTTGGTCTATAGTGTCAATTAAATCTGCTGTTTCCTTGTTGATCTTCTGTTTGGTTGATCTGTCTATTGCTGAAAGCGAAGTATTGAAGTCCCCCAATACTATTGTACTGCAATCTAAGTCTCCCTTTAAGTTCCTTAACATATCTTTTAAATAAACTGGTGCCCTGCAATTAGGTGCATATACATTGATAATAGTTACATCTTCCTGTTGAATTGATCCCGTAATCATTATATAGTGCCCCTCTTTGTCTCTCTTAACAGTTTTTGTGTTAAAGTTTATTTTGTCTGCTATTAAGATGGCTATGCCAGCTCTTTTTTGGTTTATGTTGGCATGGAATATCTTTTTCCAACCTTTCACTTTCAGTCTGCATGCGCCTTTGTTGGAAAGATGTGTTTCTTGTAAGCAGCAAATAGTTGGGTTTTGTTTTTTAATCCATTCAGCTAGTCTGTGTCTTTTAACCGGAGAGTTGAGGCCATTTCCATTCAATGTGACTATTGATAAGTAGTGACTTTGCCCTGCCATTTTTCCAAAGTTATTTTTAATATATGCTTTGAACATCCTGTGATCTTTTATTGGGAGATTTTCTTCCTTTTCTTTCTTTCATATTGATGGCAGTGTTTCTGTGTTTCTGTGTGTAACACATCTTTAAACAATCTTTTGCAGGGCCGGACAAATGGTGACAAATCCTTTCAATTTCGGTTTTCTGTGAAATGTCTGTATTTCACCTTCATTCACAAATGAGAGCTTTGCAGAATATAATATTTTGGGATGGCAGTTTTTTTCTCTTAGTACTTGGGCTATATATTGCCTTTCCCTCCTAGCCTGTAGTTTCTGATGAGAAGTCTGCCGGGAGTCTAATTGGAGATCCTCTTAAAGTAATCTGACGTTTCTCTCTTGCACATTTTAGAATCTTTTCTTTGTGTTTCACTGTGGTGAGTTTGATTACAATGTGTTGTGGTGAGGATCTCTTTTGTTCATGTTTATTAGAGGTTCTGTGTGCTTCCCATCCTTGGATGTCTGTTTCCTTCTCCAAACTTGGGAAGTTTTCTGCAAATATCTCACTAAAAAGGCCCTCTAATCCTTTCTCTCTCTCTCTCCATGCCTTCAGGAACTCCTAGAACCCGAATGTTGTTTTTTTTTTTTTTAATAGTATCCTGTGGATTCCCAACAATTTTTTTTTATTTTATTTTTTTAACTTTTATTTAATGAATATAAATTTCCAAAGTACAGAATATGGATTATAATGGCTTCCCCCCCATAACGTCCCTCCAACCTGCAACCCTCCCCTTATCCACTCCCTCTCCCCTTCCATTCACATCAAGATTCATTTTCAATTATCTTTATATACAGAAGATCAGTTTAGCACACATTAAGTAAAGATTTCAACAGTTTGCTCCCACACAGAAACATAAAGTGTAAAATACTGTTTGAGTACTAGTTATAGCATTAAATCTCAATGTACAGCACACTAAGGACAGAGATCCTACATGAGGAGTAAGTGCACAGTGACTCCTGTTGTTGAAATAACAAATTGACACTCTTGTTTATGGCATCAGTAATCACCCTAGGCTCTTGTCATGAGCTGCCAAGGCTATGGAAGCCCCCTGAGTTCACTGACTCTGATCATTTTTAGACAAGGCCATGGTCAAAGTGGAAGTTCTCTCCTCCCTTCAGAGAAAGGTACCTCCTTCTTTGATGACCCATTCTTTCCACTGGGATCTCACTCGTGGAGATCTTTCATTTAGTTTTTTTTTTTTTTCCCCAGAGTGTCTTGGCTTTCCATGCCTGAAATACTCTCATGGGCATTTCAACCAGATCCGAATGCCTTAAGGGCTGATTATGAGGCCAGAGTGCTGTTTAGGACATCTGCCATTCTATGGGTCTGCTGTGTATCTCACTTCCCATGTTGGATCATTCTCTCCCTTTTTGATTTTATCAGCTAGTATTTGCAGACACTATTCTTGTTTATGTGATCCCTTTGGTTCTTAGTCCTATCATTATGATCAATTGTGAACCGAAATTGATCACTGGGACTAGTGAGATGGCATTGGTACATGCCACCTGGATGGGATTGAATTTGAATCCCCTGGTATGTTTCTTACTCTACTGTTTGAGGTAAGTCAGCTTGAGCATGTCCTGAATTGCACATCTCTTCCCTCTCTTATTCCCACTCTTATAGTTAACAGTGATCACTTTTCAGTTAAGTTTCAGCACTTAAGAATAATTGTGTATTGATTACAGTATTCAACCAAAAGTATTAAGTAGAACAAACAAAAAAAATACTAAGAGGGATAACATATTAAGCTGCTCATCAACAGTCAGGGTGAGGGCTGATCAAGTCACCGTTTCTCATAGTATTCATTTCACTTTAATAGGTTTCCTTTTTGGTGCTCAGTTAGTTGTCACCTATCAAGGAGAACAAGTGGTATTTGTCCCTTTGGGATTGGCTTATTTCAGTGAAACAATATTTTTTAGATTTCTAATTTCCTCTTCTTTTCTTTGGTTTGACTGTATACTTTCCTGTGCTCTATATTCTAAGTCCGATATTCTCTCTTCTGCTTCACTGATTCTGTTTTATGGCCCTCAAATGTGTTTTTCATTGTAATATTGAATTCTTCATTTCATTTTGTTTTCTCTTCAATATCACAATTTCATGTTCTACTAAATACCTCATTTCATTTTGATTCCTCCTTAAGATTTCATTTTCGTGAGATTGTCTGTCCTGTCCTGTATGGATTTCTGTAGTTCATGCATTTGTTTTTGATAACTTCTAAATGTTCTTATCATAAATATTTTGAAATCCGTATCTTTCATTTCTTCTATCTCATCATCTTCATAATCTTGTATTGGAGTGTCATGTTCATTTGGGAGCATCATGATGTCTTCCTTGTTCTTGTTTCCTCAGTGTTTACATTTGTTGTTTGGTATTGTGGAGATATTCTTTCTTTCTTCTTTTGTTTTTCACTGTGGTGGCTTTTCTGATTATACTATGACTCTAGATTAAGTGGACTGCCTGTTTTTGTTGAATCTCTAGAGGCTTGTGGTGGGTGTGGCCAGAGGGCCCTGTTCAGTTCTTCAGGGTTAAGGGTGTGCCAAAGGTGACACACCCAGTTTTGGCTTGGTAAATCAATCTCTCTCTCTCTCTCACTCTCGCTCTCGCTCTCGCTCTCTCTCCCTCTCTTTATTTTATTCAGAAGAGAATTAATTCTGCTCAGCCGAGCTCTTCTCTTTGATGGCAATCAGTGCCTGAGCACTAGCCCCAGTGGGTACAATATTTGTCTGTTCTGTCCCAGGGACCACACAAAGGATCTGTGCAGTCCTCAGTGTAAGCTCAAATTCCCCTGCAATGTCTCTCACCACATAGCCAAAGCCACTCAAATTTGTGGCGTCTCCCACCGAGACTATTCATGTCTCAGCCACACCATGAGTTCTCCAACACACTCTCAGTTTTTTTTTTTCACAGTCCCAGTTCATAAGCTCCGCACATTCACTAGGTCTTAGTCTCCTGTTATTTCTCCTCACCAGTCAGGTTTTTCTGCTTGGCTGAGGGCAGGTGTAGCTCTGAGCTGGTGCAGCTGTTATGTATGTTGAAAATGGTGCTTGCTCTATTGTCTTGCTTGCCTTTGTAAGGTGAGTGGAGGGAGAGATTCATGTCCATACTGGTCCCCTTTAATTTTTTTTCTCTCCTCTAGTTAGGCTGGTGTACTTTCCCCAACGGGGCTTCAAGCCTTGTTTGCTCTAGGCTCTTCCTGCCGCTTTTCCGCTAGTGTCTCGGGCTACTGAGGTTTTGCCTCACCTCCCTTTCCAGCGCTGGTGTATTGACTCGGCAGCTGGGGTCCCGAGCCGTGGGCACCCATGCCCTCCATGTAGGTCCACCATGTTCCACTAATTCCAGAAGAATTTCCACTGCAGTTTTTTCCCTATATCTTCTCTGAGACTGCAGTATCTCCACTTTTATTAAACTATCTTTTCCCGGACTATCAGTGAGCTCCCTCCCTATTCTGCCATCTTGGAGCCCTCTCCTCAGGGACTGGCTTATTCCACTAAGTATAATGGTTTCCAGTAGCATCCATTTTGTTGCAAAAGATAGGACTTCATTCTTTTTATGGCTAGGCAGTATTCCTCTCTCTCTTTCTCTCCTTCTCTCTCTCTCTCTCTCTCTCTCACACACACACACACACACACACACAATTTCTTTTTTTTTTTTTTTTGAAGATGTATTTATTTATTTGACAGACAGAGTTACATAGAGAAGGAGAGGCAGAGAGAGAGAGAGAGAGAGAGAGAGAGAGAGGTCATCCATCTGATGGTTCACTCCCCAGTTGGTTGCAATGGCTGGAGTTGTGCCTATCCAAAGCCAGGTGCCCCAAGCTTCTTCCAGGTCTCCCACGCAGGTACAGGGGCCCAAAGACTTTGGCCATCTTCCACTGCTTTCCCAGGCCACAGCAGAGAGCTGGATCAGAAGTGGAGGAGCCAGGACTCGAACTGCCACCCACATGGGATGCTGGCTCTTCAGGCCAAGGCATTAACCTGTTGCCCCACAGCACTAGCCCCCAAAATTTCTTCATCCAGTCTTTAGCTGATAGACATCTGGATTGATTCCATATCTTAGCTATTGTGAATTGAGCTGCAATCAACATGGAGTACAGAGAACTCTTTCATATGCTAATTTCATTTCCTTTGTGTTAGTTCCAAGAAGTGGGACTGCTGGGTCATATAGTATATCTATTCTCAACTTTCTGAGGTATCTCCATACTGTCTTCTACAATGGCTATACTGATTTACATTCTCACCAACAGTGAATTAGTGTACCTTTTTCCTCACATCCTTGCCAGAATTTATTTTTTGTTGATTTCTGTATGAAAGCTTTTCTAATTGGGGTGAGGTGGAACCTCTTTGTAGGTTTGATTTGCATTTCCTTGATGGTTAGTGATCCTGAGCATTTTTTCAAGTGTCTATTGGCCATTTGAATTTCCTCTTTTGAAAAATACCTGTTCAAGTTTTTTGCTCTCTTTCTCTTTTTAAGATTTATCTTTTTATTAGAAAGGCAGTGTGACAAGAGATACTCCATTCACTGGTTCACTTCTCCAATTGCTGCAATAGCCAGTGCTGGACCAGGCTGAAGCCAGTAGCTTCATCTAGGTCTCCAATGTGGGTGGCAAGATCCCAAGTCATTGAACCATCTTCTGCTGCTTTCTAAGGCACATTAAAAGGGAGCTGGATTGGAAGTGGAGTATCTGGGGTTCCAGCTGGCATACTAATATAGAATGCAGGCACCCAAGCAGTAGGTTAATCAATTGTGCCATGATGTCATTCTTAAACTAGGAATGTTCTAAGCAATTGTGATAATCATGAATCTCTGTGCTGAGGTTATGGATAGAAAAATCTTTTCAGACATTTCATTAAGAATAGGGAAATACCGACCAGCATTACAGTGTAAACAGTAAAGCTGTTGCCCATTACACTGGCATTCTGTATGGGTGCTGGTTTGAGTCCTCGCTGCTGCACTTCTGATTCATTTCCCTGTTAATGGCCTAGGAAAACAGTGGAAAATGGTCCTGACACTCAAGTGGGAGACCTAGATGAAGCTCCTGGCCCTGGCTTCAGTCTGGCCCATCCCCAGCCATTACAGTCATCTGAGGAGTGAGATAAGAGCAGATGAAAAAGCTCTCTCTATCCCTCTCTGTCTGTGCCTCTCCCTCTCTCTAAATGTGAGTTTCAAATAATCCAATACATCTTTAAAAATAGAATATGGAAATAAAATATTTTGCTTTTAAAAACATATAAATATATTTGTTTTACTTTATGCATTATGCTCAATGTCTCAATTCAAAAATAGTATATCTAAATATCATTTATTTGTAAAACATGACTGTTCTAGAAAATATAGAATGTTATAACCTTTAGGCTCTTTCCAGTTCATATCATGTCTACACAAAACTCAGTTTAATTAACAAATTATATTCTTTGGTTTCAGATTCATCTATAGCCTCAAACTGTTGTATTGTCCAGGAATTATCATTGCCATGTTTATAGGTTGTGGCACCCACAAAATCCTTGTGATGGCTACATCACAAGTGAGAGCCTAGCTATCAAGCTCTGCTTTGCTTTTTGAGCAAGTATCTAGCTGTAACTTCTTTGGAACTTAAGTTTTATGCATGGGAAATCAAAGTGGCTCAACTTTCTGGATTGTGAATCTTCAGGGAAAAGGTCCAAGTTAATTTAATCATGTTTTGAGCCTCCACTAAGTGTTCAGTACTACGCCACATACTAAATCTGGAAGGGGAGATAAATGAAATAGAATTTTACCCTGTTTATTTAGAGCTCAGATTTTTGGCACCTGTAAATGTCTAAAATTCTTGCAAATTGAAGTACATAAAGAAGCCTCCAAGTGCAATCATTCTTTTCCCCCAAATAACTAAGATGCAATATTTTTGGCTAATTTTCCAATGAAGGAGTATTCCGTTTGACCCATAACTACAAAAATCAAACCCAAATAGTGCCAATGTATTGCAATTTTCATAAAACAGAAATTAAAAATTATGAAAATGAATTGCCTTGAAATCAATGTAAAACTGATAATTTTGTGCTATTTTTAGAAGAAAGGGTTGTATAAGGCTGAGGCTGGCACCGCAGCTCACTTGGCTAATCCTCTTCCTGCGGCACCGGCATCCCGGGTTCTAGTCCCGGTTGGGGCGCCAGTTCTGTCCTGGTTGCTCCTCTTCCAGTCCAACTCGCTGCTGTGGCCCTGGAAGGCAGTGGAGGATGGCCCAAGTGCTTGGGCCCTGTACTCGCATGGGAGACCAGGAGGAAGCACCTGGCTCCTGGCTTCAGATTGGCGCAGCGTGCCAGCTGCAGCGCGCTAGCCATAGTGGCCATTTGGGGGGTGAACCAACAGAAAAAGGAAGACCTTTCTCTCTGTCTCTCTTTCTCACTGTCTAACTCTGCCTGTCCAAAAAAAAGGCTGAAAAAAGTTAAGGACTTTTTAATAATTTTGCCAATGACTTCTCCCATTTTCTTTTTAAGGTTTATTTACTTACTTGAAAGGCAGAGTTTTACACACACACACAGAAAGAGAGAGAGAGAGAGAGAAAGAGAGAGAATATCTTTCATATGCTGCTTCACTCCCCAAATGGCTACAATGGTCAGCACTGAGCCAGGAGGAAGCCAGGGTCCTGGAGCTTCATACAAATTTCCCATGTGGGTTCATGGGTCCAAGCACTTGAGCCATCTTCCATTGCTTTCCTAGGCACATTAGCAGGGAACTGGATGGGAAGGGGAGCAGCCAGGACAGGAAGCAACACCCATATGGGATGCTGGCTTTGCAGGCTGCAATTTAATTGACTGTGTCACAATGTTGTCTTAATCCTTTGCTATTCAAATAATTTTCCTTTCATGTGTCTGCCTTAATATCATTCTTGTTCCTTCTTTCTTGGTTAACTGATCTTACACTACCAGATTCTCAGTGGCTGTGATCAAAATAATTGCACAGCATCACTTTTATCAATTTCATGAAATCCTGAATATTTTACAAGATTTGCAATTTCACCTTGAAATTGATTTCCATTTTATTGTCCTACATAGGCTCATAGAAGCAAGAAGAAATGTTTGTCTAGAAACTAATTTTATGCTTCATTAGTGGATAATTTGTATTATTATAACTTTTGCTTTCTGCATATCCTCTTAATTTCTGGAACTTTGGTAATGGATACTTCGATAATAAGGATCACCTGTCCTCATGTCTCCTATAAACCAAAAAAATTCAGAGACTGTAAATTAGATCAATATAACTAAAGTGTCTTAAATGCTAACCTGTGTTGTTTAATTATTAAGAAAAATGTACTTGTGACTCAGATTTAAGCCTTGAGTGAATACTTTCATTGTCATAATTATTAAAATGTGAATAACTTCTGTCTCCCCTAAATGATTGTGAGTTTCCTGAGGGTAGGATATCTGGCAGCAAAACAAAGAAACTATCCAGCATGATGGGAGAATATCTTTTTTTTAAACTTTTGTTTAATAAATATAAATTTCCAAAGTACAGCTTTTGAATTACAGTGGCTTTTTCTCCCCCATAACTTCCCTCCCACCCGCAACCCTCCCATATCCCCCTCCCTCTCCCAACCCATTCACATCAAGATTCATTTTTAATTCTCTTTATATACAGAGATTAATTTAGTATATATTAAGTAAAGATTTCAACAGTTTGCACCCACACAGAAACACAAAGCGTAAAGTACTGTTTGAGTACTAGTTATAGCATTAATTCACATAGTACAACACATTAAGGACAGAGATCCTACATGGGGAGTAAGTGCACAGTGACTCCTGTTGTTGACTTAACAATTAACACGCTTGTTTATGGCGTCAGCAATCACCTGAGGCTCTTGTCGTGAGTTGCCAAAGCTATGGAAGCCTTTTGAGTTCGCCAACTCTGATCTTACTTAGCCAAGGTCATAGTCAAAATGGAAGTTCTCTCCTCCCTTCAGAGAAAGGTACCTAATTCTTTGATGGCCTGCTCTTTCTACTGGGACCTCACTTGCAGAGATCTTTCATTTAGTTGTTTTTTTTTTTTTTTTTTTTTTTTTTTTTTTTTTTTTTTTTTTTTGCCAGAATGTCTTGGCTTTCCATGCCTAAAATACTCTCATGGGGGGAGAATATCTTTTTTAAAAAATTATTGATTGATTGATTGATTGATTTGAGAGTCAGAGTTACAGACAGAGGGAGAGAAAGAGAAAGAGCTCCTCTATCTGCTGGTTCACTTCCCCAAATGGCTGCAAAGGCTGGAGTTGCACTGATCCAAAGCCAGGAGCCAGGAGCTCATGTCTCCCAAGTGAATGCAGGGACCCAAACACTTGAGCCATCTTTTGCTGCTTTCCCAGGCTATCAGCAGGGAGCTGGATTGGAAGTGGAGCACATCCATATGGGATGCTGGTTCCACAGGCAGAGGCTTAACCTACTATACCACAGCACTGGCCCCAAGAATATCGTTTGAGGTAGTACTCACTCTATAAGATGGTTTTTCTTGTCCAGATCTAAGGCACCGTTTTAGCAGTGTCTCTCAAACTATATCTTTTGGTAGTCTGATTTTCTCTGAAATGTAAACAAACATTCCAAGAGAAAAAATTTTCTATATTCAAAATGAATTGGGAAAGGAATGTGCAGTGGCACAGCCACTATAGAAAACAGCATGGAGATTATCTAAAAATATCACTTCTGGGTAAATATCCAAAAATATTGAAATCATGATCTCAAAGAGATATCAGCACTTTCACATTCATTGCAGCACTATTTACAATAGGCAAGTGGTGGAAGCAATCTAAATGACCATCTACAGATAAAACAGGAATGAATCAGGAGCCAGCGCCACAGCTCACTAGGCTAATCCTCCGCCTTGCGGCGCCAGCACACCGGGTTCTAGTCCCGGTTGGGGCGCCGGATTCTGTCCCGGTTGCCCCTCTTCCAGGCCAGCTCTCTGCTGTGGCCAGGGAGTGCAGTGGAGGATGGCCCGAGTGCTTGGGCCCTGCACCCCATGAGAGACCAGGATAAGTACTTGGCTCCTGCCATCGAATCAGCGTGGTGCGCCTGCCTCAGTGCGCTAGCCGCGGCGGCCATTGGAGGGTGAACCAATGGCATAAGGAAGACCTTTCTCTCTGTCCACTCTGCCTGTCAAAAAATAAAAAAAAAGAATGAATCAGGAAAATGTGACAGGGTCTTGTGGCACAGCAGATTAAGCTGCTGCCTGTGACACTGGCATCCCATATCAGAGCACCTGATGGAGTCATGGCTGCTCTGTTATTTTTTATTTAGTTCCCTCCTGCTGTGCCTGGGAAAGCAGCAGAAGATGGCTCAAATGCTTGGGGCCCTGCCTCCCAGATGGACTTCTAGGCTCCTGAATCTGGCCTGGCCCAGATCTAACTGTTGCAGCCATTTGGGGAGTGAACTAGCAGATGGAAGGTCTTTCTCTCTCTTTTTCTGTATCTCCTCGCCTCTCCCTCATTCTGTCTGTAACTCTGCCTTTCAAATAAGTAATAAATCTTTAAAGTTTATAGTGAAACTATATGCCATGTTATGCCAGAAGCAGCCTCATACATCTTGCATTTACCATGTTTCTTGATCGCATCCTTTTCTTCTTGCAGTTGGTTTAATCTCATGTTGTTTCGTTTGGGAGCAATTAGTAATGACATAAATACATACATCATATAGCCTAAGTGTGCAGTAGGCTGTATTTTCGAGGTCTGTGTAAGTGCACTTTATGACATTTACACAACAAAATCATCTAATAACACATTTCTCAAAACATATCTCCAGGTTTAATTGATGCATGACTGTGCATGCAATGGAATATTATTCAGAACTTGAGGACTTCATGCTAAATGAAATAAGCTAGGCACAAAAAGAAAAACACTCCATGAATCTACATACATGAAATCTCAAAAGCAGTCAAACTCTTAGAAGTTTCTAAGTTTGGGGAGTTGTGTTCAATGGTTGCAGATTTTGAGTAATACAAGAAGAAAAAGTTCCAGAGATTTGCTATAGTTAACAATACTTTGCTGTACGCTTAAAAATGATTAAGATGGTAGATTTTGCTTTGTGGTTTTTAGCACAATAAAAATTAATTTGGGAAATGTTGTGTAATACGGAATTTTGTTTTAGAAGTTCACCTGTTAGATTTGCATATTATTACCACTGAGAATCACTCCAAAAAGGAAATTTGTTTACCATTCTTTAGCCCGTCATTTCCTAAACAAATGACTTTGGGAACAGAATTTTTTCTGACTGTTAATGAGAAACACTTATTAACATCCTAAAGAACATCAGTGTTATGTGGACTGTAGTTTGGGAAATGCTGACTACAGAGACCTTCCCCCAGCACAATACATAAAGAAGAAAATATATCCAGGCAGCTGTAATAGATTCCGTTTTGGATATCATATAGTGAACAGAGCATGTGCTGGAAGAACCTCACCACTTTTGGTCCTTTGAACATTAATAAAAATCATTGCAGTGGTAAATAGAAATCAAGAGCTATGGAAACACATTTGGTGAAAACTGTGTTTAGATCAATGGTTCCTAAACCTGCTTGAATCTTCTTGGTTGCATTAAAAAAAAAAAGTTTAGGCCTCACTATCCAGATACAATGACTTAATATATTTGAAAATCAGCTAGGCCTGGAAACCACTGCTTTAGGAGTTTGAATTTTGAATAACTACGGACAGAGAGATTAAAAATTGTTAAAATTTACATATTAGCCTAATGTAAGGAAATGAGGGCATAGATCATGCATGAAAACAGGATAACAAACACAACTTGGACTGGAACCAGAGCAGAGACTTTTTGGCTAAGGGTTGCAAGATGGACTGGAAATGAGTCAAAAATCTATATCCCTGTTAGTGATGCTTGAAATTATTTGTATATTAACATGTACACATTCATGCTAAATTTAACTGCTTAATAAATTACACACATAGTTTACTACATAGGGTAGGCATTTTTACTCCCAATATATAGGTCTTGATTTACAAATTTCTTCTCTTACTTTCAATGTAATTTGGATTTTCTTCTTTGAGAACTATAATCTTTTTTTAAAAAAATTATTGATTTATTTGAAAGGCAGAGTTACAGAGATGCAGAGGCAGAGAGAGAGAGAGAAAAAAAAGGTCTTCCATCCACTGATTCACTCCCCAGATGGCCGGAATGGGCAGAGCTGGGCCGATCCGAAGCCAGAAGCCAGGAGCTTCTTCTGGGTCTCCCACACGGGTGCAGAGGCCCAAGGACTTGGGCCATCTTCTACTGCTTTCCCAGGCCATAGCAGAGAACTGGATTGGAAGTAGAGCATCTAGGACTTGAACTGGCACCCATGTGGGATGCTGGCACAGCAGGTGGGGGTTTTATCCACTATGTTACAGCGCCAGCTCTGAAAATTGTTATCTTGACTTTTTCACAGAATAAGTGTATAAGCTAAAGCGTGTTCATTGCACTGTGGAGCTACAGCAAGACTTATTTCTGTTTGGGTTATAATGTCTACATGTGAAACAACCACTAGGAAAAGAGTCAAGGAATTAAGTTAGAAAAAGAAGCTCAAGAAGAATACAACTAAACATGAAAATACGAGAATATAGCATAAAATAAATTTAGAGTGCAAACTCTCTTGTTAAATAAGCATGAACTCATACTGAGTCAACACATAAACCATTTAATAGCCTGTATGAGGAGATGGATCACAACAAGACCATTCAAATTTACATGGCTGATTTCAAAAGCCAAATGATTTTTTTGAAAAAAATAACTCCCTAAAGAATGGTGGTCTTCGTCTAGAGATTTAGAGTTTATGCATACTCAACATGGACATAAAGATGGTAGAACAAGCCAGTTATTACCCCCTCCCAACCTGATAATTTAAAATTCAACCTCCAGGATTTTACAACTTTAATTCTAAAGTTTGTCTCTGACATAGAAAGAAAGCGAAACAAAGGTATAAAGGGCAGCATAGGACAGAGGGCGAGTTAATAGGTGCTCCAGCTGGAAGGCCTGGGTTCAAATGCAAGTCCAGAGTGATATTAGATGAGTTGCCTTGCCTCATCCAGGTTTTCTTTCCTCAACAATCAAATGTGGGATGATAATTACACCCATCTCATAGGGTTGTATTAAATAAGATAATAATTGTAAAGCAATGAGAGCAGTACCTGCTAACACACAAAAGGCGGTCTATAGGTGGTAGCTATTGTTAGTATTAGACACTGATAGCTCACTGCGAACAAGTTTCAGACTCTTTTCACAGCCATGACTGTTACAGAGAAAATAAGACTCTATGTGGAACAGGCAGTAGAGTTTGGGGTTAGAGAGGTTAGAGAAGGTGAAGAACAAAATTCTCTTGCTGAATATTAGATATCATGCATGCATGCTATTCCAGTGCAATATTAACTTTTTATTTTCCACAGTTTGGATAAGTTTCACTCCAGATGATATTTATTTTCCTACATCTATGTGTTATTTTACATTTTTTAAGGATTAGTAATCTAGACTGAATTGAGGGAGTATGCCCTTGATATGCTAATTATAATTGCTATGCAAGTAATGGATCCTAATAGATTATTTTGTCTTAGATCAGACCACTTAATGTGGCAACTGCAAAAAAAAAAAAAAACACTGTTAACAGTGTCAGAGCTATTTTTTAAGAAATTGTTGTCAGTAAAAAGCAATCACTTAATACCGAGAAAGCCTTTCTCAAGGCAGACATAGTTCCTGTCTAGAGTAAAGTCATCAAGAGGGGGATGGGGCTAGGCTGAAAGGGAATCACTTTGAGGATGCTGAATTGCTTATTTTAATATTGTAAGTGATGTTTGAGTTTCTCCGTCAACCCAGCAATGCTTCTAGCCCTTGACTTTCTTTATTTTTTTAATCACCTAAATATATACTTGATATGAACTGCAGATCACCTTGTCAAGTCCCTGTTTAATTTGACTATGATTGTAGGAACAGAGAAGTAAGGAAGGGGTAAGTTAAAAGGCAAATTTCCCAGGAGACAGCCTCCATTCTCTGCCTGTGACCTATATAACCTCTCACCACTTCACAGCCCATATAAGCTTTTTCTTATACCTTATCTTCTAAAATGCTCCATGCTTTCTTGCCTCTGTGTCTTTCCTCATTTAAATCATTTTCCCTGACATGTATTGAGTGTGTATTAGTCCATTTCTTGCTTCCATAGTGAGATACCTGAGGCAAGGTACTCTAAAAAGAAATTAAGTTTATTTTGGCTCGTGGTCCTGGAGGTGCAAGGTCTAGTGGCCTCATCTGCTTTTTGGCCTCATCTGGTAATGGCCTTCTTGCTAGCAGAGTCCTGAGATAGTGGAGAACATCATGTAAGAAGAGATTGAGAAAGCACATGTCTGTCTGTGTGTCTTCCTCCCTACTTACAAAGCCACCAGGATTCAGTCATTGGACTTCACCCTAGTGACTTTATCCAATGCAATTCTAATCACTTCCCAAAGGCTCAATCTCTAAACGCCATAGCCAGGTTAAGTTTCCACCCCTTTAATAAATGAAAATGGGAATTAAATTTCAACATATGAAGCCTGAGGGACACTCAAACTATGTTATAGCAAATTCTTGCTATGTGCTATGAATTGTTCAAGGAACTGGAGTTACAGCAGCGAATTAGACAGTCAGTTCTGGGGTAAAATACTTTTCCCCTGTCTCTCTGGTTACAGAAACTACACTTGATCTTAGCCAAAGGCCAAGAAGCAATTCTCTTTTCTCTCTATCTTTAGATCCTTCAAGACTAGCTCCAAGTCATCCTATCTTGTGTCTTTCTTCCTGACAAACTGAACTTACAAGACCTTTTTTTACTTTCAACTAGCACTTAGTTTGTACACCTTTTGAATCATTATGTGGTCTATTTTGCACTAGTTGTTAAAAATGTTTTTGACTTCAAGTAACAAAATACCTAACTCATAGCAGCTGAACCACAGGGTATTCAAGAAAGAAACGGTTCTAGAGTTGATCTGACATCACAATATCCTTAAGCAGTCAGGTTGCTTTGATCTTCCACTCTGCTTTCTTTAGTGAGTCAGTGATATCTTCTCTTGTGGTTTGAAAATGGCTACTGTAGTTCTACATATCAAAAAATGTACATGATAGTAGCAAAAACAGGATATAAGAGGGCAATAGTAGCACCAAAAGAGCTTTCTTTGTGTGTTTCTCAGAAGCTCCAACTGATTCTCAGTCACTGGCAAAGGAATCAAAGATTCCCGTTGGTAGCTTAAATTATTTATCATTTGTCCTCTAGGTCTGGACATGTTGGTGACAGAAGAGCATTGGGATTTGTTAGGAGAAAAAGGGTGAGAAATGACTTTTTCCTCAGACACCAATCCCATATGCCAGAGAGTTCATAATTTTGATGTGCATATTTTTTAGCTGTGATACTTTGGGCAAATTATCAAACCTTAATTCTCAGATAAGGCATCTGCAAAAGTGGATATAATAGTACTTACCTCAGAACATCTGTCTATGAACTTCAAATGATATTCTGCCTGTAAAAATGCCACACACATTGCAGATGCTAAAAAAGTTTTTCCTCTATTAAACAGAATAGGGATGGCTCTAGAATAACACATCAATAACCATGCTCCCAGATTTTGATCTATAATATGGTTCCCAGGTAATATAGACAATTATAGTGAAACTTTATAATTTGGTTCTATGTGTTGGCTAAATGATTGCCTATGAGTGTAATACAAAGAGTGTTCAAGGAGATTTCTAAGTCTAAAAATGCTTTCTCTACATTTCCTGTGGCTCATGTCTCCTGTTATAATTCAATGGCTCTGAGAAAATAATAAAGTAAACCATTTATCAGGCAATAGAGTCTTACTATGAATTTTATAATCATGTCTTTCAGATGATAATTAAAGTAGGTTGAGGGATGTGGGATAGGTTTAGAATGTCAAATAGGGTATGATCAACTCATGTTTTTCCTTTAACTTCCAGAGATCTTGAAACAATAAATTAGTTCACACAAAGGTATTAATATCTAACTCCAATTTGGCGTGTTAAATAGTCTAGCTCAATTTATACTTTCCCATCTGGGTCAGGCTCTGGAATTGTATAGATCTGGGTTTGAATCTCATCTTAAGTGTGAGTGCCTGATCTGAAGCAAGTCTCTTAACCTTTTTGAGCTGTATTATCCACCAGTAAACTATTTGAAAATAGTGCTAATCTCATAGAGTTGAAACCATCAAATGGTCTGTATAAAGGGCTTAGCACAGTCTGGCACATGATAAGTGTGAACAAATACTCACTATTATTATTGATAGTTATTGACATAAACCTAATCATTGAAATCATTGTATGGCATAGAAATAGAGAAGATGATTTTCACCTTGCCTTGGAAGAAGCAACTACATAGAATTGGACTGATTGCCCTTACATCTTATAGAATGTTAATGATGGAGCCAGGGCAAGACTATAAACTTACAGCACACAGACAGAGGTTCTTTTTCCTGGATTAAAGAGGCTCTCACAGACTCAATGGTCCTCCTGATCAAGGCTAAACTGAGTTAAGAATACTGCCTTTTATTAACAAATAATGTGTGCTGCAGACATTCCTGGCCCTTAGTCCATCCATCACCTCATCCTTCTGACTCAGGCTCCAGAAGGATCATGCTCACACATGGATTGGGGGTCACAAATGGGACAAGATGGCCAGTGATCACATGTGACTTTGTTGTTCTTCTTCATCATTAAACACCCAGTACTTAGCCCAGAGCCTGTCACGTGGTTGGTACTCAATATATACTTGCAAAATGAATGAATTATTTGGTAATTTTTAAGAGCTGAATATGTAATGGTTTGGTTGTTTTGTTTTGCTTGAATAAAAATATCATGAACCTACTTGATTATTACAACCAGACCATTTGTGTAAAAAGCATCTTGTTCTAAAGATAGAAGGTAAGAACGAATCAGCCAGGATAGGGTTTTTAATTCCCCCAATACAGATCTGGACTTTGGACAAACTTTCATTTTATACGAGGTTGGACTTTAATGTTAGTCTCTTCTCAGACTGCTCACAAATCACTTCCTGCAGTGAGAAGCAATTTTCGAAAGGAGCAGCAAAGCCCAGTCCTTGGGGGCAAACTCAGCTAGTTCTTTCTGGCTTCTTTAGAAATGAAACATTTAGACAATAGTTTTACTTTTTCCTTAAACCAAACAACACAGAAATAGTGCTTGAAAAGTTAATGGATGAAGTCACCTTGGACCACAAGAAGATAACAATCTATTTAACAGTGGGGCAATGGGCATTCTGTAGTTCTGACTCCTGTTACTTTACCTCTACTCCTCTTTTGGGGCCTTGACAGTGGTGTTTGTTTGTTTGTTTGTTTGGTGCTTTGTTTTGTTTGGTCCTCCAACCATGTACCTAAGAAAAGCTTTCTTCTTGATCCTTTAGACTCTATGGTAAATATACATTTTCTCTTTCATTAATTCATTCCTTCAATGTCTTTTTTGCTGTTTGTTTTCTGCCAGGCACTGGTAAAAACCCTGAAAAGTCAGAGGTGAGTGAAGCATGGTCATTACCCTCAAGGAATTCACAGCCCTTGTTGGGGTAGGCAGACAGGCAAATAGATAAATTATAGTTAAGTGCTATTACTGAGATATGAGCCAATGCTATGGGAGTTCAGTTCTCCCTCTCAAGTGTGTCTGATTTATCATCTTTATCTCTAATTCTGAAAGAGAATGCAAAGTCCTCATTAAATGATTTCAAACCTCAGAGAACAGGCTGCAGAGATATTTTTGGCAAAGGGCACCTTCCCATTGTCACTGAAATAACACCAAGAGACTTCTTAACCCATCTTCGCATAAGGCTAGTCTTTCTAATAATAGTTTGCCCCCACCATGAACAATAGAGCATCTAGTACAAAAGGAGGTGCCCCCATCAGTTAGCTATAAGAAAGACATGTCTATGTCTACTGAGAGTCATCTGAAATAGTTCTGGGAAGAAAGTAGCATGACACGGAGGTTATTGTATTTTCTGGGATTGTCTCTAAAGCAATCATTTCTTCTTGTGTTCTAAGTTTAATTGAAACCAAGCAGCAAAAATAATGGAGAGCAAACCTTTCTATAAGTACTCAGACCCAAGAAGTCCTTAGATATTCCACCAATCCAAATGGGCCCATTTGGAAGTAATACCTCTCATTTTTGCAAATGGGAGATGGGTGTGAAAAAGAGCAGAGCCTGACTGATATCTTGGCCTCCCCTAGTGTGGGGACTTAGGCCTTCTGCCTTTGGGCTTGGAAGGTTTCACATATGGCCTGCATATCAGTGAAAAGCTTAGTCATGCTGTTTATTAACAACAACAAAACCTAAAATGAATACCTGCTTCAAGGAAAATGTGGTAGAGAGCCTGTATATGAGTGTTGAATTTGTCAAGGAATTGCAGAATGCTTTATTTTTACATGATTTTTCATTTTGCCATTTCTGAAGGCTAGAATTAATGATGATATTTTCTTGTCAATATTGATATCGGGTGTGGATAAAGCTTTGCAAAACCATTGATCTCTAACAATTTTAATGTTGAAACCTTTAATGGTGAAAAATTCAGGACTTCTGGGTACCAGTCTGGCATGTAAGGAGCATGGATGTCTCCACTCCATCACAAAAAAAAGTAAAAGTCTGAACAAACTGAAAAAGTAACGACTCGTCTTGGATCTTTTGAAGTCACAAGGCAAGCTGCTGATCCTAAAATTGAAGAGACAAGCAAATGGATACATAGAACCACAACCTACCAGAAAAGAAACTCACTTTTCAACTCCGAGAGTTAAAAAAAAATCCAAGTCATTGGGCTATTGTCTACATTTTGTGAGTTTACCTACTGGAGCACAATCAGGTTCTCACAGTAAAGATCAAAGAAAAATACCTTTGTGCTTCCATGAGGGGGAGGAGAAAACTAATCATTTTGAAATATGCCAGAACATTCTGTTCTTATTAACAAAGCCTGCTTTCAAGAGAAATTATTTTACCAGAACCTAAATTATTGAGGTTTGTCCAGAGCCTGATTGACCTGGGGGAAGGGAAATACATCATTCCCTAGTCTTTCACATAAAGGAAAGGAAATACACAACTCCAATCAATTCAAGCTATATCGTTCTATGTAAGAAGTGAAAAGCGTTGAATAACACTGATGAAGTTCACAGAGCAGAGGCACAGACTCACTACAAGTGTGAGACTGAATCATGGGCCCATAGAATGCTTCTTCTGGCCCCACATCTTACCAGTCCACCACTAAAGGTCTGCTTACAAGTAGTTCCTTTTACCCAGAACATCACACTTGCCTTTCAAAAAATATATGAGATGGGGCCAGCCTTGTGGTGGAGCAGATTAAGCCTCTGTCTGCAATGCTGACATCCAATATGGTTGCTGATTCTAGTCATGGCTGTTCACTTCTAATTCAGCTCCCTGCTAATGCACCTGGTAAAGCAGTGAAAGATGGCCTAAGTATTTTGGCCTCAGCCATTAATGTAGGGGACTCAGATGAAGCTTCTGGTTCCTGGCTTGCCCTGGCCAAACCCCAGCCATTTCTATCATTTGGGGAAGTAAACCAGCAGATAGATGATCTCTCTCTCTCTCTCTCTCTCTCTCTCTGTGTGTGTGTGTGTGTGTGTGTGTATCTCCCTCTCTTTCTAATTCTGCCTTTCAAATAAAGATGAAGTTTTAGGGGGTCAGTGCTGTGGCGCAATGGGTTAAAGCCCCAGTCTGCAGCCTGGCATCCCATACGGACACCAGTTCGAGTCCTGGGTGCTCCTCTTCTGATCCAGCTGTCTGCTATGAACTGGGAAGGCAGTAGAAGACGGCCCAACTCCTTGGGCCCCTGCACCCACATGGGAGACCCAGAAGAAGCTCCTGGCTCCTGGCTTCGGATCAGCTCAGCTTGGCCATTGCAGTCATTTGGAGAGTGAACCAGCGGAATGGAAGACCTCTCTCTCTCTCTGGCTCTACCTCTCTCTGTAACTCTGTCTTTCAAATAAACAAAATAATTCTTTTAAAAAACAGAAAAATTAGAAGACACAAAAAAGGTAGAAAACTGAAGAGAGAAAGTAAGTGTCAGAACTAGACTCAGATATGTCACAAATTTTGGAATTAACAGAAACATGAAATTAAAACAACTACGAGGTGGGCGTTGAAGGTAAGCTTTGATGACTGCTGGGTCCACTGGTTAACTTGATGGTTATGATGCCCACATTGCACATTGGAGTACCTGAGTTTGACACCTGGCTCTGTATTCTGACTCCAGCATTTTGCTGATGCTGAATCTGGGAGATAGCTGGGATGGCACAAGTAATCAGGTTCTTGCCACCCTTTTTGGGAAACCTGGACTAAGTGACCAGCATGAGCCCAAAGTTGGGAACCCATTTTCTCTCTCAACTAAGATTTAAAAATAAATAGAATAACTATGATTAATATACTAAGAATTCTTAAGGAAAAACTAGAAAATATATTGAACAAGTGTATAATGTAAAAAGAGACAAATGGAAATTCTAAGAAAATATCAAAAATAAATTCAAGACATCAAAAGCATTGTAAACGAAATAAAGAATGCCTTTAATGGATTGGCTCATTAGCAGACTGAACACAGTTGAGGAAAGAACTGCTGAGACAGAGGAAATCACAATAGAAACTTCCAAAACTGAAAAACGAAAGTAAAAAACACCGAAAAAAAAAAAAAAAACTTGGAACACATCTCCGAAAATCATGGGACCTACAAAATATGTAACATACATATAGTGGGACTACCAGAGGGAGGAAAAAGAAAAAGGAACAGAAGTAGTATTTGAAGCAATAACGATAGAGAAGCTTAAAGAACACCAAACAGAATAAATGCCAAAAACAAAGAAACGATGACACCCAGCTACGGCAGGGTACATTGTATTTAAACTTCAGAAAAGCAAAATTAAGGGAAACGTCTGGAAAAAAGCTAGAGGGGGGAAAATACTCTACCTATAAAAATTATGCCTGACATCTCGTTAGAAATCATGCAGGCAAGAAGAGAGTGGAGCAAAATTATGTGGAATTCACGAAAAGTATCATAAAGCAAGGAGAGAAGTATATATTGTTATGTAGATGGTATAATTCAGTAAAAATAATATTTATAACTATGTACATACCAAATAATATGACATCTACAAAATTTTTGTACTATCCATTTATTAACTTTCATATATGACAGAAAACATGTGATTTTTGTCTTTCTGTGCCTGGCATATTTCACTTAACATAATAATCTCCAGTTCCATCCAATTTGTTGCAAATGTCAGGATTTCATTCTTTTTATGTCTAAGAAATATTCTATCATGTGTGTATATATATATATATCACATTTTCTTTATCTAGTCAATCAGTTAGTAAGCATTTGTGTTGATTCCATAACATTGCTATTGTGTATTGAGCTTGGGAGTGCAGGTATCTCTTTTACATGCTTATTTCAATTCCTTTGGATACATTCTCAGAAGTGAGATAGCTGGGTTATAGGGTAGATCCACTTTAATTTTCTGTGGAATCTCTATATTATTTTCCATAATGGTTGTACGAATTTGCATTCCCACTAACAGTGTATTATGGTATCATTTTCTTCACCTTCTTGTCAGCATTTGTTATTTTTTGATTTTTGAGTACTACTCATTGTAACTTGTGTGAGGTAATACCTTATTGTGATTTTCACTTGCATTTACCTGATGGCTAGTGATCCTGAGCATTTCTTCATGTGTCTGTTGGCCATTTGCATTTCTTCTTTTTAAAAGTGTTGATTCATATCCTTTTCCCATTTCTTAACTGGCTTATTTGTTCCATTGTTATGGAGTTTCTTGAGCTCCATAGGATTCAAAAATTTAGAGCACTGACAACGCCAAATACTGGTGATTATATAGAGCAGCAGGAACTCTAATTTATTGCCTGCAAGAATGCAAAATGGTATAGGCACTTTGGAAGATAGCTTGGGAGTTTTTTACAAACTAAACATACTCTTACTATAGAATCCAGCATCTATGCTTCTTGGTGTTTACCTAAAGGAGTTAAAACTTGTGTCTACACAAAAATTTGCACATGAATATTAAGAGCAACTTTATTCATAATCACTAAAACCTGGAAGCAACCAAGATGTCTTTTAGTAGGTGAATGGATAAAAAAATGGTGCATCTAGACAATGGAATATTCAGTTCTCAAAAGAAATGAGCTATGAAATCATAAAAAACATGGAAGACACTTAAATGCATATTACTAAGCGAAAAACAATATATATGTGATTCCAACAACACCACATTCTGGAAAAGGCAAAACTATGGTGAGAGTATAAAGTTAAGTAGTTGCCAGAGGTTAGATTGGCAAGATGTTTGAATAGGCAGAGTACAAAGGATTTTTAAGGCAGTGAAATTACTCTCTATGATACTATAATGATGGATGCCTGTCATCATACATTTGTCCAAATCTATAAAATGTACAACTTCAAGAATGAGCCCTAATGTAAACTATGTACTCTGATTATGATGCGTAAAGAAAGGTAAGTTTATTGATTATAACCAACGTACCCCTCTGGTGGAGGTGTACCGATAATAGTGGAGGCTATGCATATGAGTAGGTAGGGAGTGGATGGAAAATCTGTGGACCTTCTGCTCAATTTTGGTGTGACAATAAAATTCCTCTAAAAAGTAACTTATTTAAAAAAATTTCAGAGAAAGATAATATCCTATTTAATTATTATAGGTAAAATGATTATAAGTATGTTGTTAAATGGTATTAACCTAAGTTTATGCTTTTGTTAACTTACAAAATTTTTATTTTTAAAGGACATATAGTAATGTACATATTTATGGGGTATACTTCTGTTACCATTTTAAGTGATTTCAACTACACACACACCTACTTGTTTATTGTTTGGCCCTTACTCTGTGAACTGGTGAGGACAAGTTTTATCTGCATTTGACAGATGTTAAAAGTGTATCATATCAGGCTGGCATTGTGATGCAATGGATAAAGCTACCCACATGTGGATGCTAGCATCTCCTATGGGCTGGTTCCAGTCCTCCCTGCTCCACTTCGGATCCAGCTCCCTGTTAATGTGCCTGGAAAAGCAGCAGAAGACGGCCTAAGTGTTTGGGTCCCTGCACCTACGTAGGAGATCCAGATGAAGCTCCTGGCTCCTGGCTTCAGTCTGGCCCAGCCCTGGCTGTTGTGGACATTTGGGGAGTGAACCAGCAGATGGAAGACCTCTCTCTCTCTCTCTCTCTCTCTTTCTTCCTCACCCCATAACTCTGCCTTTAAAATAAATAAAATAAATCTTTTAAAAAGTGTAGCATAGGGATTAAATAACTTACCCTACTTTATATAGTTCAGATAAAAAATCATGCTGGACTTGTCTTAAGTTCTTTCCTCTAGATCAGGAGTCAGCAGGCTATGTCCAGTGAACCAAATAGGGTGCCAATTTTGCAAATAAAATATGTTGGGCCAAAGCCTTTCCTGTTTGTATAGTCTCTATGGCTAAAGGTCATTAAACAAGGGGTGTGGTAGGAGACCCTAGAATGCCTGATTTAATTTGAGTTTCAGGTACAGAATAATTCTTATGTGTCACATACAGTCTTATACAGAATAATTATTTGTTGATTACCTGAAATTAAAATTTAACCAAGCATCTTGTATTTTATCTGACAAGCATACTATAGATCCTATCATGTTGCAATATCAGAGAAGTGCAGTAATGACACAGACATGTATGGTCTAAAAACTCAACATATTTATTATCTGACTATTTCTAGAAAAAAATTGCCAACCACTTCCCTAGAGGGTGAGTGAGTGAATTTACAAAAAAAAGCACAGTGCAATTATTCTACTTTGTATGCATATAGAAGAATTCCTGAGATGTAGGTCATTGTGGAGGTAAATAGTATGTACTGATATAGTAGTTTTGGACAAAGAATAGTACTAATGTCAAATTTTGTATTTGGACTTCAAAAATAAGTAGACTGATCTAAGCAGGCAGATATATGCTGTGTTAGAAATAGGGGGTTAAGAAATTCAAATATCATTTGCCCAGCTTTATGACACATACTGTGGGGGAACCCAAAGAAATAGGAATCATGGTTCTTGTCCTCACAGAGCTTCCAGTCTTATTCTGGAACTAAGCTATACAATATGATACATGTGGAGAACAATGCAATGCCAACTGTTAAGTTTTATAGTGAAGAAGTTGAATCTAAAGACTTCCATAACCCCATTCAGTAACTACACTTCATTTATAAAAAATTTGCAGTTTAAGCTGCCAAAATCATCCAATCAGATCTTATTTAGACCCAGAGTAATTGAGAAAATATATTTGTGATACAACTGGGGAGACTTTAATATGGATTAGGTGACATTAATACTCTATTTTCAATTTTGTTAGGTATGATAACAGTATTGTCCTTTGTTTGATAAAGTCCCTATCTGTTAGAGGAATTTACTGAAATATTTCCAGGTGAACTGATCTTATGTGTGGAATTTTCTTTAAAATATCCTACTCAGGGCCAACATTGTGGAGTAGCAGGTAGTTGCTGCTTGAGACACGGGCATCCTACTTGGGTGCTGGTTCAAGTCCTGGTTGATCCACTTCAGATACAGGTCTCTGCTAATGTGCCTGGAAGTGTAGCAGAGGACAGCCCAAGTTCTTGGGCCCCTGCGCCCATGTGGAAGACCCAGAAGAAGCTCCTGGCTCCTGGTTTCAGTATGGCCCAGCTCCAGCCATTGAGACACTTGGGAAGTAAACCAGCAGATGGCAGATTATCTCTCTCTCTCTCTTTCTCTGTGTTCATCTCTCCCTCTCTCTCTCTAACTCTGTATTTCATATAAATAAATAAACCTTTTTTTGTTTGTTTTTTCTTTTTTTAACTTTTATTTAATGAATATAAATTTCCAAAGTACAGCTTATGGATTACAATGGCTCCCCCCCTGCAGCTTCCCTCCCACCCACACCCTCCCCTTTCCCACTCCCTCTCCCCTTCCATTCAAATCAAGATTCATTTTCAATTATCCTTATATACAGAAGATCAGTTTAGCATCTATTAAGTAAAGATTTCAACAGTTTGCACCCACATAGAAACACAAAGTGAAAAATACTGTTTGAGTACTGGTTATAGCATTAAATCTCAATGTACAGCACATTAAGGACAAAGATCCTACATGAGGAGTAAGTGCACAGTGACTCCTGTTGTTGACTTAACAAATTGACACTCTTGTTTATGGCATCAGTAATCACCCTAGGCTCTTGTCATGAGTTGCCAAGGCTATGGAAGCCTTTTGAGTTCACCAACTCTGATCATATTTAGACAAGGTCGTCGTCAAAGTGGAAGTTCTCTCCTCCCTTCAGAGAAAAGTACCTCCTTCTTTGATGACCCGTTCTTTTCACTGGGATCTCACTCGCGGAGATCTTTCATTTAGGTGTGTGTGTGTGTGTGTGTTTTTTTTTTCCCAGAGTGTTTTGGCTTTCCATGCCTGAAATACTCTCATGGGCTTTTCAGCCAGATCCGCATGCCTTAAGGGCTGATTCTGAGGCCAGAGTGCTGTTTAGGACATCTGCCATTCTATGGGTCTGCTGTGTATCTCACTTCCCATGTTGGATTGTTCTCTCCCTTTTTTATTCTATAACTATGCAACAGATAAAGGGTTGATCACCAGAATCTACAAAGAAATCAAGAAACTCCACAACATCAAAACAAACAACCCACTGAAGAGATGGGCCAAGGACCTCAATAGACATTTTTCAAAAGAGGAAATCCAAATGGCCAACAGACACATGAAAAAACGTTCAAGATCACTAGCAATCAGGGAAATGCAAATCAAAACTACAATGAGGTTTCACCTCACCCCGGTTAGAATGGCTCACATTCAGAAATCTGCCAACAATAGATGCTGGAGAGGATGTGGGGAAAAAGGGACACTAACCCACTGTTGGTGGGAATGCGAACTGGTTAAGCCACTATGGAAGTCAGTCTGGAGATTCCTCAGAAACCTGAATATAACCCTACCATACAACCCAACCATCCCACTCCTTGGCATTTACCCAAAGGAATTTAAATTGGCAAACAAACAAGCTGTCTGCACATTAATGTTTATTGCAGCTCAATTCACAATAGCTAAGACCTAGAACCAACCCAAATGCCCATCAACAGTAGACTGGATAAAGAAATTATGGGACATGTACTCTATACAATACTATACAGCAGTCAAAAACAATGAACCCGGTCATTTGCAACAAGATGGAAGAATTTGGAAAACAAAATAGGAGAGGCAATAGTGTGCTATCCTCATGAGAAGAATAAAAGGGGCCAGAAAGAGTAATCAGAATTAGAGTAGGAAGAACTTGCTGTGATGCAAGTAATTGAGGAAGGGTTAATAGAGAAGATGAGGCTATAGCTGTGCTTTAAAGGACGTGGTAGAAAATGAATAGGCAGAGATGAGAAGGCTGGTTTCTCCAGATAGAGTAATGATATGGAGGTGGAAATCAGTAAGATTTTCTCTGGCCTAAAAATAAGAGGAAATCTATACTTTTAACCAATCTCCCATTCTAATTATATCCATTATATCTTTCCTTTTACTCATAAACACTTCTTGAAAGAATATTCTATACTGGCTATTCTGGCAGCAATGTCAAGTGCCAATTCCATGAGATATTTTAATCATAATCAAGCCTCATTTTTAGAATAAACTCTAAAAATATTTTAGAAAAGTTTTAGATTTACAGAAAAATTGTGACCATAGGACAGAATTTTCTATATGTCCTACTCCAAGTTTCCCTTATTTTTAAGATCTTACAACAGTATTGTGGGGAGCAACTCGGACTAGACTAAGTTACTGGAATTAAGACTTATTCTATGCATCTTCTCTCCCACAATATGGCGCTGAGAAGGGAGTAAACAGCTTCTACACAGCTGCCTCTAGCCAATTTGATTGACTGAGCTGCAGGAGCTGATCTTGCTCCTGATTGGAGGAGAGCAGCATACTCGGCGTGTGGGTAGCAGAGTTGGGATTGGTGGAAGAGGACTATAAAGGAGGAGAGAGACAACATGCACCAGGAACATCTAAGAAGAACACCTGAGGAACATCTGAGCAGCCCCCAAGAGAGCCGGCCGGCGGTGTGCCGCTCCCCAGCGGAAGTGGGGAAAGTGGCAGGGGGAACCACCCTTCCACGGAGGTGGAAGGGACGGTAGCCAACCTGGGAAGAACCAGCAGCAAACCCGGGGAGGGCCGAGCAGACAAAAGAACAGCGCAGGGCTTAATGTCGTTCCTCCACGAAGAGGGGGAGCGACATAATGGTGCCGTGACTCGGATATGAAGCCTAGGAGGCATAATGGTGCCATGACTCGGATATGAAGCTTAGGAGACATAATGGTGCCGTGACTCGGATAGGAAACCTAGGCAGGGTTTAGTGTCGTTCCTCCACGAAGAGGGGGAGTGACACAGTATGATTCATTTGTTGTAACTAATGAAATGATTTTGTTAAATTATAAGTAACTGCAGTCCATATTGAGATTTCCTTAACTTTTATTTATTGTGCTTTATTCTGTTTCACTATCCCATCTAGGATAATACATTACAATTACTGTCATTACATTATATTAATTTCCTCTTAGCTGTGGCAGGAGAGCTTTCTGACTGCCCTTGTTTTTGATGACCTTGAAGATACTGAGTATCGGTCATATATTTTTGTAGAATATCCCTCAACTGAGATTTGTTGATGTTTTCCTAATGAATAAATCAGATTTCTGAGTTTAGGGGAGGAGGAAAACAGAGGTAACTTGCCATTCTCTCTGTGTTATATCATGGGTATTTAACATCAACATGATCACCTTATTAATGCTTTATTCTTCTTTCCATACCATTTTCTTTGGAAAGAAGTTTTTCTGTATACTTCAAACCACACATGAGGAATGGGAGTGGAGTTTCACCTCCTTTTGGATGAAGTATCTACATGAAGCATTTGGAATTCTTTTATGGTAGAGATCTGGCTCTTCTCTCACATTTATTTATTCAATCATTCACTTATATTAGTATATACTCATAGGTGCATTTTTATTCTTGAATTATAACCCAATAAAATGTATTTATTTTGTTGCTCAAATTCTTCCAACTTTGGCAGTTCCAGTCTTTTAATCGTCTCCTGTGAGCCTTTGACATACACTATCTTGTATGTGTATGTGTGTGTGTGAATCAGCACTTCCAATTTTCCTATTTTTGTGCACCAAAAGAAGCTCCAGGCTGACTTACACATTTTGTGCCTTTGTCCAATATTAGCCACTTCTTTAAGGG
Source organism: Oryctolagus cuniculus (assembly GCF_051225735.1). Lineage (NCBI taxonomy): Eukaryota > Metazoa > Chordata > Mammalia > Lagomorpha > Leporidae > Oryctolagus > Oryctolagus cuniculus. Next base: position 79,990,424 of record NC_142888.1, on the reverse strand, counting down.
TTGCTCTTTCTTTTTTTTTTTTTTTAAAGATTTTATTTATTTGAGTGGCAGAGTTACATAGAGAGAGGGAGAAACACAGTGAAAAGTTTTCCATCTGGTGGTTCACCAAATGGCCGCAATGGCAGGAGCAGGGCTAATCTGAAGTCAAGAACCGGGAACCTCTCTGGATTTCCCCCGCAAGTGCAGGGGCCCAAGCACTTGGGCCATATTCTATTGCTTTCCCAGACCATAGTAGAGAGCTGGATTGGAAGAGAAGCAGCCAGAACTAGAACTAGCACCCATATGAGATGCCGGCACCACAGGTGAAGGCTTAGCTTACCATGCCACAGCACTGGCCCTGCTGTTTCCTTTTTCAAGAATGGTTTTAGAACCCACAATCTAGGTACTGAATGTTCTCCCTGGGTCGTATATTATTTCTCATTTTTCCCTTCCTTCCCTCTAAGTCTGAACATCTTATCCTCTGAATTATTGGCATTTGAACTGAAATTTTCTGGTTTTGCTGTAGGGATCTGTCCTATGTACTGTATGATGTTTAGCAGAATTTCTAGCTTCACACATTTGTGACAGGCAAAAATGTCTCCAGACATTCCCAAATACCACCTAGAAGGCAAAATCACCCCCCAGTTGAGTACTACTCTTAAATGTACTTGTTTTCTGGGATCTCATATTCCTCGTTCTCTTTATTTTTCTCATTCATGTTATCCTTGAACAAACTTAGCCATGCTGTTTGTTTTAATTATCACCATAGACTAACGTCTTTCAAATATATATCTTTGCATGTGTATCTCTATTTGGATGTCTTATACTTGAATAAGCATATCAAATTAAACCTATTCAAAGTGTATCCCATTGTTAGGAAAGGATCTGGATATCACAGAAAATAGTAAAGAATAACAAAAGTGCAAAAGATATGAATAAGCAAGAAAATAGATTAGCTTACCACAATGCCATAGGTTTTATTTTTTATTTTTATTTTTTGCCATAGGTTTTAAAAGCAGACAACTTGAGTCACTTTTTACAGACAGGGTTGGCAAGTTATCTCCCCTGGCAAAATTTAGCCAAGTTTCTTTTTTATATTAAGAACTATTTTTTTTAATTTAATGGTGAAAACAGCCTAAAGAATAATATTTCATGACATGTGAAAGTTATATAATAGGCAAATGTTAGTGTGCCTAATAAACTTTTAATGTAATAAAACCACACTCATTTGTTTACATGTTGTTTGTGGCTGTTTTCATGTTACAATAAAAGAACTGAGTAATTGGTACAGATGGCTTGTAGAGTCTAATTTACTTACTATCTGGCCCTTTATAGGAAGAATTTTCTGATTCTTGGATTAGAGAAAGACAATAATTCACAGCACAATAAGTCCAAAGAGCATCTGCATAGTAGTTCTTCTTCCCTTGTCCTAAGTTCCATGTGGTTTTGCAACCTGAGGAACCCAGAACTAAGGACATAGTACCTTTTGTAGCAAGCAGTAAACAAACCAGTGCCTCACTCCAGGAAGCAAAAAGTTACATAGTAGTTACATGGTAGTCATGCCTTGATCTACTTCATTGTTTATGTGACTAGCTGCAGAAAGGACTCAGGGTCAGAAGATGATTAGGAATTGCAGCATAGCACATGAGTCAATGACTTTAAAGAGTGCTTGGGCTCATGGTAAACTGTACTCAGCTCCCACATTTTGCTTGTATTCCCATTCCACGAAACCACTGCTTCATTTTCATGGAGTTAATGATATCATCATTCCCTTAGTTATCTATGGGAGAAACTAGTAGTTGATTAGATTCTTCTACCTTCCTAAAAAAATCCAAGGCACCCCTAAGTCCATTTGTTTTTTATTTACAAGATTTCTTATGTTAATCTATATTTCCTCTATTGTCATAAATCTAGGTCAAGCCATCACCATCTCTCACCTCAGTTGCTGCAAAATTCAAGTAGTTATCCTCTCACTTTCATCTTTGTGTGTCTACAGCTTATTCTCCATGCAGAAAATTTGATCTTGAAACAGTTAATCTAAGAAAAATTTAATAGCATATTTTTATGTTTCCATTGAAAGAAATATACAACCAGGAACCCAATTCTCTATTCTAATTATTTATTATAAATTAGCAGTATTAGTAATAGTATCTAGTTATTGGGCATATATTATGTGCCAGGTACTGTGCTAAGTAATTTACATGCATTGTGTTATAATCTTTCAGGTGAGTAGTATTATGTCCATTTAATAGAGAAAATCGACTGTGATGGGTAAAGTGACACAGATAGGAAGAGTGAAGCTGAGACTGGAGCCTAGCACTGTTTATCCCTTTATTATACTTCCTCAGATGAATGTGGAACAATAGGAATAACTTGGGTAGAAGAAGAGCATGGGATGGTGTTAGGAATGAGGGAGAGTTTCCTTTGAAAGACTCAATTTCTATCAGGAGTTTCTACTTAGTCTTAACAGCAATATGCCATTAGTCATTCTTGGGCTCTCCTTTTTCACTTTAGGGATATAATAGGTTTCAAAAAGAGGTCATGGTTCTCAGATGCCATCTACTTCATGTTAATTGTGGAGCCTAGCTAAGTTGAAGGTAAGAAGACCTGTGTCTTAGTCCTTTTATGCTATAGTAGCAAAATATTGCAGGCTGGGAAATTCATAAATAACAGAAATTCATCTCTTACAGTTTTGGATGCTTAGAAGTCCAAGATTCTATGATGGCACCTTAAACTCTGTGTCCTCTAGAGGGGAGAAACACTGTACCCTCACATAGCAGAAGGACAAAAAGGAATGAATTCCCTCCATCGTAAGAATGCTTAAATTCCATTCACCAGGGAGAAGCCCATATGGCCTAATCACCTCTTAAAGTCTTACCTTTTAATCCTATCAATTGGCAACACAACAACTTTGGAAGGGACACACTGAAACCATAGCATTCCACCACTGACCTCCTTAAATTATGTTTTTCTCACATACGAAATACAATCATTCCATAACAATAACTCCTTATACCCTTTCAGCACCAAATTCAAAGTCCAAGTCTATAATCTCATCTAAATCAGATATTGAGACTCAAGGCATGTTTCATCCTGAAGCAGGTTTCCCTCAAGCCTTGAAACAAAACAAGGTATGAACTTCCAAAATACAAAGGTGGAATAGGCATAGGGTAGATATTTCAATTTCAAAAGGGAGAAAGTGAAGAAAGGAGTAACAGGTCCTAAATAAGTTCAATATTCAATAGGGTAGCAATAATAATATGATGGTTTGAGGATAATCTTTGACTTCTTATACTGCCTTTCAAATATACAGGTGGGAATTGAGTCCCCAAGGCACTGGGCAACCCTGCCCTGATGACTTTGCAGGGCACAGCCCACACTTTAGCTCTCACACATTGAAGTTACATGCCTGTAGCTCTCCCAGGCTGATGCTGCATGCTTGTGGCTCTACAGCTCTGCATTCTTGAGACACCCCTGCTCCCATGGCTCCACTAGGCATTTCCTTACTGAAGACTCTGTGGCAGCTCCGATCACAGTGTTTTGCTGGCCATTACTGTAGTGAGGCTCTCTTGCACTGTGCTTTGGTGGCAGGTCTCTGCGTAGGCCCTGGAGAGCTCTGTGGGCATCCTTTGAAATCTAGGTGGGAGCAGCTATGCCTCCACAGCTCTGGCTCTTTGCAAACTTGCAGAGTTAGCACAAGTGGATGGTACCAAAATTTACCAGACTGTGCCTTCCAGAGCAATGACTATAACCACACCTGGGCCCATCTAAGCCACAGCTGGGGTGCCTAAGGAGCACCGCCCTGCAATACGGAGAGCAGAGACTTGAACAGTCATGCGCAGTGAGCCCCAAGTTCTCAAGTGTGCTTTCAGTCTCTCCCCCAATATCATGCTAACTAAGGCCTTAGCACTCTGCACCTATGATGGGAATAGCATTCCCAAAGATCTCCACAGTGCCTGTGGGATCATTCACTCAGTGTCCACAAATAGCATTTAGCTTTCTTCTACCCATAGTAATTTTCTCAAATGGTTGCTTGGGCTGTACCTTTGGTATTCTCTTCTGTCCATGCTATTTTATTCTTTATATGGCTAAGCTGAAAACTTTATAAATTTTTACATTCTGCTTACCTTGGAACTACACATTTCATCTTTAAATCATTTCTCTCTCCTCACATTTAGTCTAAGCAGTTGAGAGAAGCCATTCAGCCTCGTGGACACTTTACTACTTAGAGATTTCTTCTGACTGCTGTTCTAGTTAAATACTTTAAATTTTGCCTTTCACAGGGTCTTATGATATGGCTTAATTCACCCAAGTTCTTTGAAGGTTCTTCCTCTGGCTTCTGATACCTTGTTTCTCATTTCCCTCTGAGACTGCATCAGAATAGTTTTCACTGCCATTGCCACTTACGCAAATCTTTAATATTTGTGATTGGGTACGTGAGCTATTTTCAAATTTCAGTTTACACACTTTTGTATTTTTTTTTAATTTGTCAGAATGAATACCTTAAATTAGAATTAATAAAGACCTTACACACAGAGGGGTAAAAAAAGCAGGATAAACATTCTTTACATCATGTAAGTATTTACCTAAGTGTATAATATATATGAAGTAAAAATAAAAATTGTCACCTACCCAGGCTGGCCTCTTTTTTTTCCATGAAGCTCAATTGTTACAACTCATTTTTATAAAGCTTGGGGTTTCACTTTTTGCTCAAGAAAGTTGTTTACCATTCTTAGCTACAATGCTTCCAGGTATTGAAAAGGTCTGGCACTCCATATTTTCACAGCATCTTGACAAGGACTGGCAGTTTTCTTCAGCTATTACCTCAGCTAACAATCTTTAATGGTCAAATCTTCAAGCTCTCTTTCCTTCACTTTGCTACAGGTGTCAGAAGCTGTTAACTCTCTCTTCTCCCCTTTCTAGAAACAAACCCCTTTCCCACTGCTGCTAATTAGACTTAGAGGACATTGGCAGTTCTTTTCTTTAATATTCAGAGGGAAAAATGGCTTTTTGATTCTCTCCCCTTTGTGTTTATTTTCCTTCTAAATGCCTGGTCTGTAGTCAGAAAAAAAATTGTGGAAAACAAGTTACCAACTCATTCAACTGACTTTGCTTCTTCCAGACAATAGCTCATGTCCATAGAAAAAGTGTTCATTATCAGAATACTTCAGGTTGACTATTTTTTTACCCTGGTACTGATCTTTACTAGCCTTACTTAATTTTTAAAAAAATTATTTTATCTTCATTTTATTTGGAATTCAGAGAGTCAACAAGACAGAAAGAGAATGGTCTTTCATCTACTGGCTCACTTCCCAAATGCCAGAAAGAGCCAGGGCTGTGCCAAGCCAAAGTTGTGCCCTAGAAACTCAATTTCGGTCTCTCATGTGGATGGAGGGGCCTAAATACTTCAGCCATCAGTTCCTGCCTACCAGGTTGCGAATTAGTAGGAAGCTGGATTGGAAATGGAGTAGCTAGGACTGAAATCAGGCACTCTAATACAAGTGGCAACTTAACTACTGCACCACACAACTGCCCCTACTAGCATTATTTTTAATGCATACTGCTTTAAAAATATCTTTTGATCTTTCCCCTCAACAGTTTTAAAAAGACACTTAAATAACACAGACCAGTTTTATTTAAAGAGTAATGTGGTGCTGTCTTCTGCAGTGCATGTGCTAAATTTGGAATAATATGGTAAGATTAAAAGAGCAAGAACAACATGTCAGTTCACAAAGAATACCATATATTCTTTTTTCATCCTTACTGTGATAGAAAACATTGATCCTAAATCAATCAGCTAATATCATATGCTATGGTAAAACGCAATAGATGTATTTCCATTAAAATCAGGAACAAGATAAGAATACTGCTTATCACCTCTATAACATTTTTTATTCCCTAGCTAATGAAATAAATCAAGAAACAAAATAAAAGTCACCACTATTACAAGTTAGGAGACTCAGTTAATATCTACAAATGAGATAATTTCCTAACCCAAGAGAATCTAAGTGAAGTATATTTAGAATGAGTTTAAAGTTTACCACTTTTTCTAAGCATTTCAGTAAATAGAAAACACAATGGAAAGTCCATTTTTTTTTAATAATACCAAATCGTAGCAAATACCTAGGAATAATGTCAATAAGAAATGTACTGGAGGTGGGGGGGTTGACTTACCAATTATGACATCTGCATTCTGTATTAGAATACCTGGGTTCCATACCTGGCTCTGGCTACTGAATCCAGCTTTCTGCCAATGCAAACCCTAAAAGGTGGCAGGAAATGGCTGAAGTAATTGGGTTCCTGTCACCCATGTGGTAGACCTGCGTTTTCTGTCTCCTAGCTTCAGCCCTATCCAGCCCAGTCCCAGCCTTTGTGGGCATTTGGAGAATGAATCAGTGGATGGGAGCTTTCTTTGTCTATAACTCTGTCTTTCTCTTTCTCTCTTTGCTTCTTGAGTAAACTGTTTTTATAAAAATATGGATGCAGGACCTATATGAAAACTGACAAAACATTACAAGAAAATAAACTCCTGAAAATGGAACATTTTCCAAGTTGTTAATTCCTCTGAAATGGTTTTAATTTACAATAAAAATCTTATAGATTATTTTTGAATCTTGAACCCTGATGAAGTGTTTTTAGACACTGTTATAAAGAATATATAGCCAAGAATAACATTTAAAAAAAACTTATCAGTAGGACTTGCTCTACTAAATAATAAAACCTGGTTAAGAAAACGACAAAAACAGTATGGTACTAGTACTTGTTTTTTTTTTTTTTAATAGATAAATATAGCAGCCCATAGAATCTAAAAATAGTGAAATAGAGCTTAGGATGTTTCCCCACAAGTTTGGATATGTGCCTTTTTGGATCTACGTTAGCACTAAAATAAAGGGATTTATTGGGCAAACATTGTGGTGCAGTGGATTAAGGTGCCCCTTGCAATGCTGGCATACTACATCAGAGTGCTAATTTGAATCTCTGCTCCTCCACTTTTGATCCAGCTTCCTGCCAATGTACTTGTGAAGCCAGCAGAGGATGGCTAAGTGCTTTTGTCCCTGCCACCCACGTGGGAGACCCCGATGGCATTCCTGGTTCCTTAGTCCTAGCTTTTGTCTGCTCTAGAACTGGCTGCTGCAGCCATTTGGGGAGTGAACTAATGGTTGGAAGATTCCTCTTTATCTTTTTCACTTTCTCTGTTGCTCTGCCTTTCAAATAAAAAGCATTTATGTTGTGGCAGCTGTTATTTTCCTGCTAGGATTCTGGATTATTTTGAAGATGACGATGAGAGAAAATCAGTCTTTGACAGTACAGAAGCTCCTAGGAAAAGTTGATAGGCATAGATTTCATCAACCAAGATTTTCTTCTAATGTTTCATTCTCCTATTTAGTGAATATATGGACAACAATAGTTGAATTGCTTATATTGGAAGATGGTCTCATATTTAGAAAGGTTAGCACTACCTCTGAATTTTCCTTTTGCAGGTGTCTAATTGAACAGAGATTTCATCATTCCTACTGCCTGATCTAAAGAGTTTTTTAAAATGTAATTTCAAGATTTTATTTCCTCTTGGATAGATGCCTCAATTAGCACCTCTTTTAATGTAGCATCAAAGTTATCTTTTGGCAGACTGCGTTTGAAAAGCAAATGGATCCCAGTTACAGATTTTTTTTTTTTTGCTTTATTCTACAACGCCACAATATTTACGTGATCAAATGTGTACCTTTGTTTTTTACAAACTAAATTATAATATATGAAATCATATCTTTTTATTCATGCATGATTTTGTATGTTCTGAGATATACTATGATGCGAATTGAGAGAATGAAGAAATCTTTAGAATATTTTTAGGAACAAAGAAACTAACATTGTACCTTCATCCCTGTTCAGTTACAAGTTCTTTAGCCTTTGCCTTTGAGGCTTGGCAATGAAAAATGAGAGTCAGAAACTTGTGATGCTGCCTTTCCAGTGATGGCAGACCTCATCAGACTTATCATCATAATTGGACCCAATAGCTTTCACCAGTTTAGCCAGATCTCTTTCTTTTGAGTTAGCCCGTGTAAAGGCAACAGTGATGTAGGTCTTTCTGTAGACGGGGCATCTCAGTCTGGTCTTCGAAAATGAACTAGGGAACTCCTATTTTACAGCACAAGGTGAGCAGTAAGAATAACGAGCTCAATGGGCTCCATATGTGTGTCATCATCCCTAGGGAGCCTTCTTGTTCTCCACCAAGTGGAGGACAGTCTTAAAACCTCCTCAGAGGACAGATGGCTTCACTGGGCACATCACTTTGTTGCTGCGTCCTGCCTTTTTTTTTTTTTTTTCTATGTCTGGCTGTAGCTGAGCAGTTGAGTGGCCTGAGTAGGCTAGTAAATTTCAGGACATGCTTTCACATGCTTGGAAAGGAGGACCCTTTCCTACACACAGCTGGAATGAGCAGGGCCATTTGACAAGCAAACAACAGAGGCGGATACTGTGAATGATAATTATTTGATTTTTAAAATTTTATTAACCTAAAGAGAACAGATTTCAGGAGCTGGCATTTTGGCAAAGTGGGTAAAGCTGCAACCTGCGATGCCACCATCCCATATGGGCACTGGTTTAAGTCCTTGCTGTTCCACTTCCAATCCAGCTCCCTGCTAACATGCTTGGGAAAAGCAGAAGGAGATGGCCCAAGTCCTTGGGCCCTGCACCTATGTAGAAGACCCAGAGGGAGCTCTTGACTCCTGGCTTCAGCCTGGCCCAGCCCTGGCTGTGGCCATCAAGGGGAGTGAACCAGCAGATGGAAGATATCTTCCTTCTCTCTCTCTCTCACTCCTTCCTTTTGTACAGCTGAGTAATATTCCACCATGTATATATACTATAATTTATTTATCTGGTCATCACTTGATGGATATCTGCATTGATTCCATATCTCAGCTATTGAGAGTTGAGCTGCTATAAACATGAAGCTACAGATAACTCTTTCATATATTGATTTCATTTCCTTTGGATACATTTCTAGGAATGGAATGGCTGGATCATAAGGTAGAACTATTTTCAGATTTCTGAGGAATCTCCGTACTGTCTTCCACAATTGTTGTACTAGTTTACATTACCACCAACAGTGTATTAGGGCACCTTTCCTCCCATATCTTCTCCAGCATTTGTTATTTCTGACTTTTGGATGATAGCTGTTCTAACTGGGGTAAGGTGAAATTTCACTGTGGTTTTATTTGCACTTCCCTGATGGCTAGTGATCTTGAGTATCTTTTCATGTTCTGTTGGCCATCTGTAGTTAATCCTTTGAAAAAAAATGCCTGTTTATATCATTACCCTATTTTTAAAAATATTTATTTATTTTAAAGGCAGAGAGTTACAAGGAGGCAGAGGCAGAGAGAGAGAGAGAGAGAGAGAGAGAATCTTCTATCCATTGGTTCACTCACCAGATGGCCACAACAGCCAACGCTGTGCCAATCTGAAGCCAAGAACCAAGAGCTTCTTCCAGGTCAACCACCTGGGTGCAGAGGCCCAAGGACTTGGACCATCTTATACTGCTTTTTCAGGCCATAGCTGAGAGCTGCATCAGAAGTGGAGTATCCAAGACTTGAACTGGCACCCATATGGGATGGTGGGTCTGCAGGCAGAGGCTTTACCCACTACACCACAGCACCGGCTCCGCCTACCCTATTTCTTAACTGGATTGCTTTGTTGTTGTTTAGTTTCTTGAGATCTTGAAATTATATCTTTATCTGAGCATAAGAATAGGAACATAAGATTATTTTCAAATAATAAGCATTAAATTGAAAGCAAAGCATTTTAAAAAGTCTTAGATTATGTTTCTATTTGCAAATCAGCTACCAACAAATACTTTATGCATATACCATCTAAAATTATATTTGTTTCTTTCAAAAACATTCTAGGGTTGCACTCAAGTTTGTCATTTATGGGTAAAACCAGGCTTTATTTTAAGCTGGCTAATTTTGCCTTATTTTCCTTAGTAAAATAAAATTTATAAGTTTTAAGAATAAATTTCTTGCTTATTACTTATATAGCAGAGAAATATTTATTGATTCCTTACTATGTGTCAGGTTCTATATTAGGTATTAGATTGTTAGGATAAAATAAACATATTCTTTGTTCTCATGAAGTTTTTGTCTAGACACTTAAATAACCAATAGAGGATGCTGGCACCATGGCATAGGAATTTAAGCCACCATCCAAAGCATCAACATCCTATAAGGGGTGCCAGTTAGATCCCTGGCTGCTCCACTTCTGATCCTGCTCCCTGCTAATGCACTTGGAAAAACAGCTGAGGATGGCCCAAGTGCTTGGATCCTGCACCTATGTGGGAGACCCTGATGATGCACCTGGCTCCTAGCTTCCGCCTGGCCCAGCCCCAACCATTGTGGTCATTTGGGAGAGTAAAGCAATGGCCAGAAGATTCTCTTTCTCTCTCTCTCTCTCTCTCTCTCTCTCTCTCTTCTTTCTCTGTAACTCTGCCTTTCAAATAAATAAGTATATCTTAATTGCAAAAGAAAGTCATTAAAGGGATTTAGATTCAGATTTAAATTTTTAAGTGATTATTTTTGCTTCAATGTGGGCAATGGATGGAGATGAACAAGAATGGATATTGACAGAAGTTGGCTAATGATTTCTGGGTGTTAAGAGCCATGCCCAAGAAACTGAATGGACCCTTGAAAGGAAAAACTCTTGTTTTCAACCACCATGTCTGCTGCAAGCACACTATATTCATAATGGTTCTCTTTAAAGAATTATGTGTTCTTACAGCATTACACAACTACTAAATTGTGACAACATTCTTCTTAATCTTTGCTTGTGAACCATATTAAATGTATTTTTAAAATGAAAGCTGCATTTTCAATTATCTTTTATTTTGAAGACTATGTTTGCACATATTTATATTTTAAATATGCATATTTGTGAATAAGCAAATAAGGATACCATAACCTTGTGACTAATTCACTCTGGATCCAGTTCTTCAGAATCTATACACCAAAAGAATGGACTGAAGAGTTGAGAAGAAATTTCTTTGATACACAACCACCCTAACCAATTATCTCTGGGTAGACTTTTTTCACAGCCTCCTTTTTGCAGTCCAGCTATTTATGTGTTAGCAAAATACTTAGAATAAACAAATGCTTAGGTGATTTCCTATGATTTCAGTACAGTGACAAACATAGTTATGAAGAAACATTTGTTTCTTTAGAAACTGATTTAATGAACGAGCATGTAAAGATTTTTGGGCATTGAAAAATTGTGGTCATGGTTTCTGGGAGATTGCTTCCTAGGGACATGAGGAAACCACCATACATTGTAACTCACAATGTCTTGGCTGTCTACTGGGCTGGGGGTTTGTCAGTAATATCTACATGAATGAACTGAGGACAAATGGAACTTAGTGACTATTCCTGAAAAGAAAACAGAGCTCTCCAAAAGGAAGAGGTGAGTGGTCTCTGATAATGTGAGAAAATTAACGTAACTAGCATACTAAGAGGAGAAGTTCACTTGGTTGATGAATCTGTCTGAAATGAACTGAACAAGAATGAAAGAAACAGTCTGAGTATTATAGTCCTAGGGCTCTCTGAGATCTGTGAGAGGTAATTGAAAGATAGATGAATGACAGACTATAGCTGAAGAAGAAATCTTTGAGATTTGGTATGAATTAACATTAGTTTTGAAGGCTATCAAGAACTGAGTAAGGCCTGAAGGAGGTCAGACTCAAGAAATTGAGGGCAGGTCCAGCATCGTGGTGCAGTGGGTTAAATCCCAGGACTGCAGCATGGGCATCCCACATGGATGCTGGTTCTAGTCCTGGCTGCTCCACTTCCAATCCAGCTCTCTGCTAATGTGTCTGGGAAAGCAGCAGAGGATGGCCCAACTCCTTGGGCCCCTGCACCCATGTGGGAGACCTGGAAGAAGCTCCTGGTTCCTGGCTACGGATTTGCCCAGCTCCAGCTGTTGGGGCCATTTGGGGAGTGAATCAGCAGATGGAAGATATCTCTCTGTGTGTCTCTACCTCTCTCTATAACTCGGTCTTTCAAATAAATAAAAAAATCTTTTTTTTTTTTTTTAAAGAGAATGAGGGCATTTGTTAAGGGTAGTCTAGCACAATCAGAGGTCAGAAAGGATGAGACAGAGGACTTGTATCCAGAAAGGAATGGACAATAAGTTCTAGGACAAATCAAGGATCCTGAAAACTATGTCATCTCAAATCTACCTCAGATTAAAAGCCTGTGTAGATTACTCCAGCATACTCTTGTCTTCTTAGAAAATGAAGTGAAGGAAAGAAACCTGAGTTGTTTTGAAACTACACTAGCCAATCTGAGATGAAGAGGATATTAGTAAGAATAACAAGTTTGCTCTAGGATGTTTTCTCTTTATTTCTTATTTTGGTTTTATTTCCATTTAGTTTCCTTGATAAATGTTCTGGTTATAATCTGTCAGCCTTATCTTGGCTGAATCCACAGTGAAAAAACTTTCCATCCAGGATAAATGGAAAGAGAACTCTGTATACTGTATAGCCTGTAGAAGTGGCCAAAACCATCCAGAATGGGGAAAGGGAACTGAAGAGATGGAGATATTTTTCCCCAAAGAAATCTTTTATTTAAGGAATACAAATTTAATAAGTACAACTTTAGGAATATAGTGATTCTTCCCACCATACTTGCCCTCCCACCCATACTCCCACCCCTCCTGAACCAGAGGGTGGAAGATTTCTTCTCTTTCCCCTTCCTCTCCCTCCCCCTCCCCCTCCCTCTCCCTCTGCCTCTGCCTTTCCCCCTTTCCTTTTCTCTCCTTCTCCCTCCCTGTAACTCTGCCTTTCAAATAAATAAAATAAATCTTTTTTTTTTTAAATAAAACCTCGCTGCTGGTCAAGTGAGGGTTGTTCAGAGGAACATAAAAGAGTAGAGGAAAAGGCAAAGTCAGTGAAATCAATTCTGTGTCTTTGGAGACTATTACTACATGAGGAATGTAATCTGTCTGGATTTGCTTTATTGCCACTTTATATGAAAAGTCTGAAATGAAACAATAGGATTGTTTTGGTCATTAAGATGCCCCAAGGCCAACCAATTCAATATTTTTTCCCTCCTGAAACAAAGATACTTAAATGAAAGAATCTGGTGCTAACAGTAAATAAGATCATAAACTTCACAGCTAGTCGCATTTATATTTTCAGAGTTCATAGTTTGGTGTATCCAAGTATGCAACAAATATTTTGGTGATGCTTTTTCTACAAAGACAATTAATTCCCTAACAAACATCTATTTTATACCTATCATAAAAAAACAATATTTCCATTGTCCATAATGGATCCTTTTTTAAAAACTGCTACAGAATGCCAATTTACACACTTATTAGAAAAGTGCAACATATCTTGCTCAATGAAGGCTTGCATTGGGTCATTTATCCAGTGTTCCCAGGATATAAAAAAAAAATACTATAGCAAATGTCTTCTACTTAAGACTAACCATAGTTGGTTTCTAATTTATTTCAAATACATGTCACTTGTATTTATGTGCAAGGGATCTTCAAAGAGTCCATGAAAATGCCCATTATCTCTAAATTCTATTTTTTTATGAAGTTTTTTTAAAGATTTATTTTACTCATTTGAAAGACAGAGTTACAGAGAGACGTAGAGACAGAGGTAGAGTTACAGACAGAGGTAGAGTGATCTGCTGGTTCACTCCCCAGATGGCTGCAATGGCTGGAGCTGCTCCGATCCGAAGCCAAGAGCCAGGAGCTTCTTCTGGGTCCCCCACACAGGTGGGGGACTTGGGCCGTCTTCTACTGCTCTCCCAGGCCATAGCAGAGAGCTGGATCGGAAGAGGAGCAGCTAGGACTAGAACTGATGCCCATATGGGATGCCAGCACTTCAGGCCAGGGCATTAACCCGCTGCGCCACAGCGCGGTCCCTGAAGTATCCTCTTATAATCTACATTTCTAAAAGTCTCACTTGCAGTGAAAGCTTTTCTGATTTACCAGAGCTACTCAGTGAATTGGCGATCACAAAATTGGATGTTCAATGAGGAAGCTACGGAGGACCATATCAAATAAGGATGACAGTGTACTTATGGGAATTATGCATAGATTGGGAGTCAGGAGACTTGGGCTGCAATCTACATTCACACTTAGCATAGGTGACCATGGAAAGCAACATTCTCAGCTTAGATATGTCATTTGCAAGGGCATGCTTCAGAGTCCTGGAATTTCTTGGAGCTATCTTAGAGATGACTGCTGATTAAAAGATGAGAAGGAAGTTAGAATTCATATTGATTTGTTTCACCAATTTAATGTTTGTTTTTAAGTTAGGATTCCACAGGTCCTAGAATGGTCTGAATGTTTGTGTGCTCTGAAAATTCATATGTTAAAATCTTACTCCCCCAAGATGATGGGATTGGTCGGGAGGAGCTTTGCCGGTGATTAGGTTACAAAGGCAGAGCCTTCATAAATGTGTTAGTGCTTTTATAAAAAGGCCTTAGAGAAACATTTCTCCCTTTCACCACGTAAGTACAGAACAAGAATGTGCCAGCTATGAACCAGAAAACAGTCCCTTAGCAGATACTGAATATGCAGAAACCTTGATCTTAGTCTTAATCATTCAGTCTGTGGTGTTTTGTTCAAGGAGCTTAAATGGACTAAGGTAGTTGCCAGACATTTCTACCCAAATAACTGGACAATGTGCTTCTCCCACCAAGATCTTTTCAGTCTGTACCACTTTTTGACACTCTAGCACAGCTTGATTTTATACCATCATTTTGAATTGCAATTATTTAAATTTGGGGATTACGCCTTTCTCTGAAGCCAGTGGAACATTTCCCCCCTTAGCCTTTTGTGGCAAGAATGTATTAGCAACCTGACTGATAATGGGCAGTTCAGGTGCTTCTTCCTTGTTTATCAGGCAGTGATTTAAATGGCTACCACCTTTCTCAGCACCATCATTTTTCTCTCTCTCCTTTCTTGTCACTGTGAGTGACACACCAGCTGACAGTGTTATGAATAGGAAGGTTTGGGCAGAGTGACTGTCAAAAATATTTTTACCGTGCGAAAGGACATTTGTGGAATGTTATGGCATCATTGCCTCTTGCCCCTCAGAGAATGTGGCATTGAGTATTGGGCTCTTGCCATTGTACCCAGCATACCAAAATAATTTTCTGGCCTCACTGAACATTACAAAATACTTTTAAAAATCTTCACTTTATATATATATATATATACACACATATATATAAATATACATAAATATATAAACATATATATAATATACATAAAATATATAAAAATATATAATATATAAATATATATACATATGTATGTATAAAGCATATATATATAAATGTATTTATTTTCATGTTCTTCCTTATGCCCAAACTCAAATTTTACATTTTGACTGAGGTGTGATTTAGTTGAAGTTCTCAGAATACTTCAGTAAATGCTATTACCAGAATTAGAATGTTCCCCATGAGTTGTAGTGAGATTTGTGCTAAAGTTCACAATGTGAATTTGATAGCTCTAAACACGAGATATGTGCTTGCTGCATTTACTGAAATCCCTCAGTCCCCTATCACCTTCCTTCGATTTCAAAGTTATGGAAGTGTCCAGTATGTTTGCTCAGAATGACCTGATGTGACTCAAGTGTTATTCTGGGCATTGATGCTGTTGCCAGTTACATTGGCCCACATGTTTTAATGTGATTTGAAT
The DNA here is from genome assembly GCF_051225735.1 of Oryctolagus cuniculus. Classification (NCBI taxonomy): domain Eukaryota; kingdom Metazoa; phylum Chordata; class Mammalia; order Lagomorpha; family Leporidae; genus Oryctolagus; species Oryctolagus cuniculus. Next base: position 79,974,746 of record NC_142888.1, on the reverse strand, counting down.
TACCAATATAAGTGACTTGATTGCATAGGATTCCTTTGTATTTTCTATTGTAATAACATATTCTTTTTCAAGCATTTTGTTGTATAAGTATGACATCTCAATAGAAAGCAATTTTAAGTGGACTTGATTCTCTCTCAGTACTTTAATTTTAAACATACTAGATTTTAAATTTGGGTCATGTTTTAGTGGCAAATACATAAACCTCTAACATGTCTTGGATCATGTTTAAAGTTATTACAAGGTTTCCCCTACTCCAAGCCGTGTGATAATCTGAAAAATAATTCTATATTATTTCTTTATTTATTTTGGAAACAATTTTTGACTCATTATGATTATGTGAGTAACTAGGTCCCAGAACACACACTATCTTGGTTTCACATACAGAATTACAGTTAGCTTTGCTCAGAGGTAAAGTAGCCAGTTGTGTATGTTTTGAGATTTGATGATTCATGTCTTTAAAAAATTTCCCCCTTACTGGCTCATTTAAAACTACCCCATAGTCTTTGATCTCTCTGAATAGTCTGATGAAATGAAATAACTGCATAGGTAAATTATTGGTCTGTTGTCTAGCATTAACATCTTAGAACAAATTTATTTCGCTGATATCTGATACTTAGCTGAAAATGATTTTCAAGACAAGGTTTGGTATTGGTTCAAATGGATGACATGCTATTGGTTTAAGTGGAGACAAGTCTGATTTAAATAATGGTAACTTTTCTCCAGGGAAGGGAAAGATGCTGGCATAGAGCATCTGGATGCAGGCAAAGAAAGAGAAGTAACAGAATAATCCCACAAACTTCAAATTCTCCATTTTCCTGAAAGCCCTTGCCTGTGACTTATAGTAGTCAAGGTTGGGCTTCCTGATTGCCACGCTGCCCTCCATCGATCAGAGTAATTTTTAACACTATCTTAGAGGTTGAGGTATTCAGGCTAAAATACAATTCTGTATTATCTTCCTCTTTTCATGACTTCCTTAGGTGTCACCTTGCTATTTTTGGAAAAGCATTCCTTGGAAAACTTCTCATTTAGTATTCTTGATCTTCACCTTTAATCAAGGTACTTCTAGTCAATTCTTCCCACTATTTTTTCTCTTTAAAATAGATTTTACGTGTTAAACAATTGGATGAGGAGACTGGTATAGTTTACTCAGTTCTTGCAGAAATCCCTGAAAATCCTGCTTAATGCTATTTTCCACATGTTCTCCCACTCTTTTTGTTTACTCTTTTATCTTGATTGAACACAACCTCCAAGACTTTCTGTGAAAAGCTACTTGGAGAGAAAAGGAGATTAAGTGGAACTTTGTATGTTTGAAAATACCTTGATTTTACCACTAAGTATGAATAGGTATAGCTGGTTGGAACTCATTTTCCCTCAAACTTTGAGTCATTGCTTTCTAGCTTCCAGGCTGTGACTGTGCAAATGTTGTTACTTGGTTCCACAGTATTCTGAAATTTCACTGTGACACGTTCTTGTGTGATCTGTTTTCATTCATTACACTGGGAACTCGGTGGGCCCTTTCAGTCAGGAAATTCAGGTCCTTCACTTCTAAACATTTTTTTTGCATTATTTCTTCAAAATTTTGTTTTTTTCAATTTGCCTATCCTCTCTATAAATGTTATTATTCAGATGTTAAGCATTCTAGACTGAGCCTCCAGTTTTGTCTTCTCCCTGTTTTCCATTTTTTAAAATTTCTAGTTTCCATGGGTTTCCCTCCAATTTAATTTCAAAACTTCTTTTTTAATTTTACTTTTAATTTCCAAAATGTTTTCCTCTCTCTGAGAATTTTATCTTTTTATCTTTTAAAGATTCATTTATTTATCTTAAAGTCAGAGTTACACAGAGAGAGAAAGAAAGGCAAAGAGAAGCTGGCGCCGCGGCTCAACAGGCTAATCCTCCACCTAGCGGCGCCGGCACACCAGGTTCTAGTCCCGGTCGGGGTGCCGGATTCTGTCCTGGTTGCCCCTCTTCCAGGCCAGCTCTCTGCTGTGGCCAGGGAGTGCAGTGGAGGATGGCCCAAGTGCTTGGGCCCTGCACCCCATGGGAGACCAGGAGAAGCACCTGGCTCCTGGCTTTGGATCAACGCGGTGTGCCGGCCGACCACAGCGGCCATTGGAGGGTGAACCAACGGCAAACGGAAGACCTTTCTCTCTCTGTCTCTCTCTCACTGTCCACTCTGCCTGTCAAAAAAAAAAAAAAAAAGAAAAAGAAAAAGAAAGAAAAAAGAAAGGCAAAGAGAAAGAGAGAGGTCTTCCATCCACTGGTTTACTCACCAATTGGCCACAAAGTGCAAAGCTGTGCCAATCTGAAGCCAGGAGCCAGGAGCTTCCTTTGAGTCTCTCACATGGGTGCAGGGGCCCAAGGACTTGGGCCGTCTTCTACTGCTTTCCCAGGCCATAGCAGAGAGCTGGATTGGAAGTGGAGCAGCCAGGACTTGAACCAGTGCCCATATGGGACGCCAGCACTGGAGGCAGCGACTTTACCTGCTACACCAAAGAGCCAGCCCCAAAATAGGTCCTTTTAAAGTTTTCTTTTATTTCCTGAATTGGCTGTGTTTCTAAAAAGTTTGTCTTTTCTGTCGTATTTTTTTCCTCTCCTTCTTCAATGTCTTGTCATTTTAAATGGCCATCTTTTTGTTTTTAAAGATTTAATTTATTTATTTGAAAGAGTTACACAGAGAGAGATGGAGAGGCAGAGAGAGAGAAAGGTCTTCCATCTGCTGGTTCACTCTCCAGTTGGCCACAATGGCCAGAGCTGTGCCTATCCGAAGCCAAGAGCCAGGAGCTTCTTCTGGGTCTCCCACATGGGTGCAGGGGCCTAAGGAATTGGGCCATCTTTTACTGCTTTCTCAGGCCATAGCAGAGAGCTGGATCTGAAGTGAAGCAGCCAGGACTCAAACTGGTGTCCATACGGGATGCCAGCACTGCAAGTGGTAGCTTTACCCATTGCCTCACAGCGCTGGCCCTTAGAAGGCCATCTTACACATAACAGCTAGATATTAAGAAACTTATTAGACGTTCCATGTATATAAGTAGGTACTGTTATGTGATACATTTTCCTTCAGCTAGAAAAAGCTGCAACTCAGCCTTTTCACTAAATTTCTCCAAAATGTCAGTATTTTTAGAACTTTTCTTTTTTTTAAGATTTATTTTTATTTATTTGACAGAGTTATAGAGAGAGGTAGAGACAAAGTGAGAGGTCTTCTATCTGCTGGTTTACTCCCCAGATGGTTGCAATAGCTGGAGCTGAGCTGATCTGAAGCCAGGAGTCAGGACCTTCTTCCAGTTCTCCCACATGAGTGCAGGGGCCCATGCACTTGGGCCATCTTTTGCTGCTTTCTCAGGCACATTAGCAGGGAGCTGGATTGGAAGTGGAGCAGCCGGTACTCAAACCAGTGCCCATATGGGGTGCCGGTGCTGCAGTCTGGGGATTTAACCCACTGTGCCACAGTGTCGGCCCCTAGATAGTTTCTATTAGACAACTTGGTTTCCACAGAGAGAATCAGTCTGACTTCCTATAAAGTCTGGCTGCCAGTATTTGGGATATGTCAAAGGAATTAGATGGAGACTGAAGACTGAGAGTGGCAACTCTTTACTAACATAAACTTTCCAATAAGGAAAATCTTTCAGTACTTTACATGCATTGGCAAAGGGAAATTACTCCATGGAGTGCATGAGTGAACTTAGGAGGAGAGGCTGTATATTCCTTATACCAATTGCCAATGTACTATTCTCATTTTAGTCCTTCCCACACCCCTACCTCTAGAGAATCTTTTCTGAAAAATTTATTTATTTATTTATTTATTTGAAAGGCAGTGTTACAGAAAGGCAGAAGCAGAGGGAGAGAGGGAGAGAGAGAGAGAGGAGAGATCTTCCATCTGCTGGTTCACTCCCCAGATAGCCACAGTGGCCAGAGCTGGGCCAACTCAAAGCCAGGAGCTTCATCTGGGTCTTCCGCATGGGTACAGGGGCCCAAGCACTCAGGCCATATTCCACTGTTTTCCCAGGCCAACAGTAGGGAGCTGGATTGGTAGTGGAGCAGCTGGGACTTGAACCAGAGCCCATATGGGATGCTGGCACTGTAGGTAGCAACTTTACACATTTCACCACAGCACTAGCCCTAGAGATTCTTGATATCTCTAAAAACCAATACTTTATAAGGGTCTGTGACATGAATTGTCTTGCTGTTTGTTGGCTTCTCCCCAGTTTCAGGCTTAGGTTTCAATATTATCTACTCTGTTAAGTCAGTTACCAGTTGTCCGTCTATTTTCCATCTTATAAAACTTGTGTTGACTTTTCTTTTATACTGTTATCTCCCCTCATGTTCTCATTACTCTTTGAGATTTTATGACTTTTAAAGAATTCTTTCTGTTATTTTAGTAATGTTTCAGGAGTGAATGGGAATAAATGTGTTTGTTCAATCTGTTATGTTTACCTGGATGTCCCTTCACTCATTTCAGTAGTTTATGGTATTTCTTAGTATGTATGGAAAGAGGAATGATATAAAAATATTTAATATCTGTTAGGATCTGAGCTCCAACCAATCAGAATAGGAGCCAGTTGTAGTGGTAAGTATGATCCTGAAGCCCACTTCTATGCAAGTGTTAAATCTTTAAATGCTAAATGATGTGGAAGTTCAAGGTATCCTGGAGAAATGGCCAAGATGACCAGAGTGCTGGATGAGCATACTTAGTGTGGAAAAATCAAGGCAGAAACCGTGTTATAGTTAACTTTATACTTATTAGTGAAAGACTGAATGGTTTTGCCTTAATATAAGAAACAATGCTAGGATGGGCATTCTCACCATACCTATTCTAGATATTTCTGGAAATTCTAGACAGTGCAATAAGTCAAGGAAAAGAAAATAAAAGCCACATAAATTAAGAAGGAAGAAATAAATCAGTTGCTAGATAGAAATAATATGTTTCTCTATGCTGGAAATTGCAGAGAATCTACAATAACTTCTAGAACTAATAATGAGATCTGAGGATATAACATAGTTCTACAAAAATGGCTGTAGTCTTGTTTATTAGAAATGAACATATAGACACTGAAATACAAAATCTAATAACATGTGCAATTACTCAAACAAAAAATCAATATTTATGTGGAAATCTGATGAAATATATGTAGAACTTGTATGATTAAAATTGTAAAGCATTAAGGAAAGAAATCTAAGAATATCTAAATATAAAAACCTATCTTGTTCATTAATGGACTCAACATACTAAAAAGTGTAAATTCTCCACATTAATATGCAGATTTAACTCATTTCCTGAAAAAATCCCAAGAAGGTGTTTTTAGATATAGATGAGATTATTGTAAAATTTACATGGTAAAGAAAAAAAGCCACAGTATTTAAATTAATTTTGAAAAGAAGCAAAAAGTGAGAGGAATCAATCTACACAATTTAAAGACTTCTTATATAGCTGCCATAATTCAAACATTGCAATGTTGGTTGAAGGAAAGAAAGAAACATAGATCAGTGAAACAGAATAGAGAACAAAGAAATAGATGCAATGATATAAAAGCAATTAAATGCAAAAAATATAGTCTTTTCAACAAATGGTGTTGGAGCAGTTGGACTTCTAAAGACAAAACACAAGCATTGAATGAAACCTAACATCTTATTAAAAATTAGCTCAATAGCAAACAAGATTCCATCAGCCCTGGACAAGTTCCCTGAGTCTTAGTCTGGTATATCATCAATTCAAAATTTTTGTTTTCCTTAGCTGCTTATCCATAAGTAATGAATCTGCCTCATTAAATAAATAACTCAAAATGAAGCACGGACTTCAATGCAAAAAAGTAAACTTTTAGAAAAAAATAAGTGCAAAACACCCTGTTAACAGTATGAAAAAATTCTTGTTAGTCACATACTTGCAAAGGAATAGTGTCTACAATATATAAAAAACCCTCAAAATTTAATAGAAAAATAGTCAACTAAAAAATGAGCCAAACGGGGCCGGCACCATGGTGCAGTAGGTTAATCCTCTGCCTGTGGTACCAGCATCCCATATGGGCGCCGCAACTGCTCCTCTTCCAATCCAGTTCTCTGCTATGGCCTGGGAAAGCAGTAGAAGAGGTTCCAAGTCCTTGGGCCCCTGCACCCACGTGGGAGACCCGGAGGAAGCTCCTGGCTCCTGGCTTTGGATCGGCACAGCTCCAGCCGCTGTGGCCATCTGGGGAGTGAACCAACGGAAGGAAGATCTTTCTCTCTGTTTCTTCCTCTCACTGTCTGTAACTCTACCTCTTGAATAAATAAAAAAATCTTAAAAAAATGAGCCAAAGTCATGAAAAGAAATGTCACTGAAGAAGTTATACAGATGGCAAATAAACACATAAAAAGTCCCACATCATTAATCATTACTGAAATGCAAATAGAAACACAAGCCCTCCCTACATAGCTATCAGAATGGATTTTTTTTAAATGTGACAACACCAAATGTTGATGAAGATATAGAGAAACTGGACTCATCATTGCTAAATGGAAATGTCAAATTGTGTGGGTATACTAGAACACAGTTTGATAGTTTCTTAAAACACACACACACTCACACACATACACACAAAGGTAAGTATTTGGTCTAATGGTTAAGATACAGGTTAGGATGCCCATGTCTCAAATCAGAGAACCTGGATTCAGCTCCTGGCCCTAGTGTCTGATTCCAGCTTCCTTATGATGTTGACCCTGGAAGGCAGGAGTAATTGTTCAAGAGGTTGGGTACCTGATACCTATGTGGGAGACTCAATATGAGTTCCTGTCTGCTGACTTTAGTCCAGCCCAGCTATGGCCATAGTGGGCATTTGAGGAATGAACCAGCAGATGAGAGTACATGCTCTCTCTCCCTCTCTCACCCTCTCTCTCTCTCTCTGCATGAAATTAATTAATTTTAAAAATCAAGTATGTATCTGCAATATGACCTACCAATTGGACTCCTGGATATTTATCTTAGAGATGTAAACTTATATTCACAAAAATGTGTATTAATATAACAGTATCTTTATTTGTAATAGCACAAAAATGGAAACAACATTTCGGTGGACAAATGGCTAAGTAAAATGTGGTATATCCATATCATGCAATATTACTTGGCAATAAAAAGGAGTAAACTATTGATATGTACAGTAATCTGGATGAATTACTAGAGTATTTTGCTGAACAAATAAAGCCATTTCCAAAATGTTATGTACTGTGTAATTCTATTTGTATGATATTTTTTAAATGACAAAACTACAGAAATGAAGAATAGAGTAGTGGTTGCCACTATTTAAGGAGAATGTTAGAGGTGAGAGGGAAATGGGATTGGTTGTAAAATGGCAATATGAGTAAGTCTTGTTATGAAGGAACTGTTCTGTATCAGTGCCCATATCTTGGTTGTAATACTGTACCATAACTTTGCAAGATGCTACCACTAGGAGAAAGTGGTTAAAGGGTACATGGACTGTCTGTCCTATTTCTTGCAATAATATGTGAATCAATAATTATCTCAAAATAAAAATTTTAAATAAAAACTCTCCCTAATGTAGATTCTGTTTGTAGTAGGCAATCTAAAATGCTGAATTTTTGTTTACTCAACATTAAAAGAGCGGTGAAATTGCTCTATTTTGCAGAAACCCAGCAATTCCAACTGCTTCATGTTCCCGTTCCTACGTGAATATATACACACAGGCATGTTTACAGTACCATAATTTAAAAAAGAAAAGCCCTGGAAAAATCGACCTTTCAACAATCAGAATCTGCTTAAATGAATTAGAGTACATTTTGCTGTATAGTTTACAACCATAAAAAAACAAATTTTCAAAGAATATTTCATGCATTTTGGATAAGATCATGACTTTTTGTTAAAAAATAAGTTATAAGGTTATAAAATAAATCAATTTTGTAAAACCAAAATGTGAACATAATTACTTTGGCATGACTGAAAATGTCTTTTAAAATGCACTAAATTTATTTTCCCCAAATTATTATTATTTATTTTCATTTTATTTTAAAGGCAGAGAGACAGAAAGAGATCTTCCATCTGCTAGTTCACTCCCAAATGCTCACAACACCTAGGGCCAGATCAAGTCAAAACCAGGAACCCAGAACTGAAATCTGGGTCTCCAATATAGGTGGCAGTGACCCAAGTACTTAGGCAATCATCTATTGCTCCCCAGGGTGCACAGTAGCAGGAAGATGTGTATCAGAAGTGGAGATAGCTAGGACTGGAATCAGGCACTCTGATATGGGATGTGGGTATCCCAATGGAGACTTACCCATGCACCAAACATCTGCTCCCTCTTTCCCGAATTTTCTATACTAATAAAATATTACTGCTATAAATGTGAAAAACCTATTTAAATATAAAAGCTGGTTTTAATAAGAACTTTCAGAATCTAAGTTAAAATTGAACAAGTACTCTATATAATTAAAACTTCCAATAAATGAATTATTCAGAAAATTATAATTTCATATTGATGGAAAATAAGCACAATTTCTTGAAACAACCATTAAAGTAGAAATAATACAAGTTTATGGTCATAGTCTGCTAGGTCAAAATAAACAGAATTGTAATAGTTGTGTATTGAAAATGCATGTATGTCAATTTCTGTGAAACTCAAACACAAATAAAATTGGGCTGTATTTTCTCAATTGCCTGATAATGCATTCATCTTAAAAGAGAGTAGCAAAACACAAACAGCATGAGCTATTAGAGTAAAAAGCTCTTAGTTATTAGTGTAAAAAGTGTTTCGGCTTGGCTTCTTGTCCCTGGGCCACCACCTATCAGAAATGTGACTCAGGTCAATTATTTTCTCTGACCTGTCATTTTCTGTTCTACTAAATGGAGAAATTAATAATTTCTTCCTTAAGGGTTCTCATGTGAATCAAATTAAATAAGGCACACAAAAGCACTGTGCAAATTGCTAATTGCTGTATTCATTGTCTTTTATTATTTCAGCCCAAATGAGACAAACGGCACTCTTTGCTTTACTTAGTGCATGTGACTGCATATTACTGACTAGACTTCTGCAATCAGACAATACTCATGTGGGAAATATTGTGTGGAATGTCTTTTATGCTTCAATTATATAAATGTTCCCTTTAGTGGTTTCTCCTTACTTTCCATTTAAGAAAAATGCTCTTCTAAAAGAATCCATCAGAAATCTGCTTGTGGGATGACACTGGTTTATTTAGACATCATCACCTTTCTTCCTTTCTATTAGGATCATCTGCAGTTTCTCAGACAGAATTGCACATTTGTGTGCTTCCCAATTTAGGTGCAGTGTTTGTTACCCATCAAGGTTAATTTCTGACTGAGGATCTCTCTTAGACCTGATTGATGACTTCTCCAGTGACCTTCCAATCTGGAGAATAAGTGCAGTTAAGAAAATAACCACTATCATATTTTTTACAGGCCTACTGAATTGCATTCTGTTAAAATGCTCAGACAGGACCTCAAATAGATATAGCAATGAAAACAATTTTTGTGGGTTTGGTGGGGTGACAGTGAAACTGTTGCCTAAAATAAAAAAAAATTAAAATATAGAAAAGGGTTTTGTAAGACTGTTCCAAAGTATCAACCATTTCACATAGTAGTTCCTAGGGTCTGGCTTTCACTGCTATTGCAGTATTTATGTTTTTTGTTTCATTTCCTATTTGGAGCTAAAAAGGCCATGTGTTCATCTTGATATAATGACAGATGAGGCTTGTTACTCTCCAAGTGCCCTAGAGCATCCTTTGGATAGCAGAGGATGTAAAATGCTTACAGAGAATGGCTCCATAACAAATGCCAAGCGGTAAGAGGGTTACCTCCTTTCTGTTTCTCCGAGGTGTGTTTGCTGATATTCATCTCATCATCCTGTATACCAGTGCTCTCTTGTGAAAGATATTGTTATGGGTGCATATCTGTAGACATTCGAGTAGTCTCAAAAAAAAAAAAAAAAGAAAAAGAAAAAGAAAATAAATACCAAATGTATACCAGCATCTTGTCTTGTCTATCCTTTCCTCTCCTCTCTCCTTTCCTTTTTCTTAAAAAAAGTGCGTTTTCATTTTATTTTTAAGGCAGAGACAGTGTGTGTGTGTGTGTGTGTGTGAGAGAGAGAGAGAGAGAGAGAGATCTTCCATCCATTGGTTCACCTTCCAAATGTCCCCAACAGATAAGATGGGCAGGGTGGAGGAAGCCATTAGAACCCATAACTCAATCTGGATCTCACATGTGAGTGGCAGGGACCCAGCTACCTGAGCATTAGCTACTTGCTTGCAGGCTGTCAATTAGCAGGAAGATGGACCCAAAGTGGAGCTGAGACTGAATTCCAGGAACTCCCAGGCACTGCAATATGTATGGAATATCTCTGGCAGCATCTTAACTGCTGCACCAAATGCTGACCCCTCTCTTTTTCCTTTTTATTTTTTCTTAGTCTCCCTTTCCATGTATTCTCTTCTTTACACAACTTCTTCAACACAAAACAATCTTATTCTCCTCTTATTAAATATATAAATGCATGGCATTGGTGTTGAAAGATCTGAAAAATCTTCCCAACATTCTATCAAGAATACAGAGAGAGGAGCCAGCGTTGTGGTGTAGCAAGTTAGGCAGCCACCAGCAATGCCATTTCCAATCCAGCTCCCTGCTAAAGTACCTGGAAAAGTAGCAGAAGAGGGCCCAAGTATGGGGGAGACCTGGAAGAAACTCCTGGCTCCTGGTTTCAGCTTGGCAAAGCCCTGACTGTTGCTACCATTTGGGTTGTGAACTAGTGGATGGAAGATCTCTCACTCTGTGTCTCTCCCTCTCTCTCTAACTCTGCCTTTCAAAGAAAATCAATAAATCTTAAAAGAAAAAAAGAATACGAAGATAGGGGTCAACATTGTGATTCAGTGGGTTAAGCCACCATTTAGGATGTTTACATCCCATATCAGAGTGCCAGTTTGAGTCCTGGCTGCTCTGCTTCTGACCCAGCTCTCTGTTAATGTGCCTAAGGAAGGCAGTAAATGATGGCTCAAGTACCTGGGCCCCTGCCACCCATGTGGAAGATCCAGATGGTGTTCCGGGGTTCTGACTTGGACCTGTCCCATCTTGGGGTATTGGATCCACCTGGGGAGTGAGCCAACACATGGAAGATCTTTTTCTTTGTAGTTCTCTCTCTCCCTGTCACTCATTCAAATAAGTAAATAAATAAATCTTTAAAAAAGAGTAGAGATCATGGGAAACAAGGTATCATTTGAGTCTTCAAACCTCTTTAAGATTCAGTCCCGTGGCTTGGAGTCATGGTGACTTTAGGGGAAGAAGTATTGCCTGGGCACCAAAATAAAGTTGCTGTCTGACTTCAAACATTTGTTGCAGGTTGATAAGCCAGAAGCAAACCTGTAAAACCATTTCACAGGATAGCATTCTCTTTAAATGCATGTACCTCAGTTTCCTGGTCTATAAAATAGGAATGCCAATAGTGGTTTATAATTAAAATTATGGGAAAAAGTTACCAGATTGTGAGAAAATAATAGCTATCTTAAATTGCAAGAAATATAGACTTGGCTGTTACACATTAGGGAGTCTGTTTTTTGTCAGCAGGTTAGTTTTAAGATTTGTGTAATGGTAGGCCGGCGCCGCGGCTCAATAGGCTAATCCTCCACCTAGCGGCGCCGGCACACCAGGTTCTAGTCCTGGTTGGGGCGCCGGATTCTGTCCCGGTTACCCCTCTTGCAGGCCAGCCCTCTGCTGTGGCCCGGGAGTGCAGTGGAGGATGGCCCAGGTGCTTGGGCCCTGTACCCCCATGGGAGACCAGCAGAAGCACCTAGCTCCTGCCTTCGGATCAGCGCGGTGCGCCGGCTGCAGCGCACCAGCTGTGGCGGCCATTGGAGGGTGAACCAACGGCAAAAAGGAAGACTTTTCTCTCTGTCTGTCTCACTATCCACTCTGCCTGTTAAAAAAAAAAAATATTTGTGTAATGGTGATATGTGGTAGGGATTAGAATTGGGAGATGGTGCCCACAATTTGGTGTAGCAGGTAAAGCTGCCACCTGCAGCGATGGCACCTCATATGGGTGCTGGTTCTTGTCCCATCAGCTCCACTTCCGATTCAGCTCTCTCCTATGGCCTGGGAAAGCAGTAGAAGATGGCCCAAGTGCTTGGGCCCCTGCACCCGCGTGGGAGACCTGGAAGAAGCTCCTGGCTCCTGGGTCCTGGCTTTGGATCAGTGCAGCTCTGGCCATTGCGGCCAATTGGGGAGTGAACCAGTGCATGGAAGACCTCTCAATCGCTCTCTCTGTCTCTGCCTTTCAAATAAATAAATAAATAAATAAATCTTTAAGAAAAAAAAGAATTGGGAGAGCTAAAGGTGGGCACATGAGTTGACATGTCCAATTGAGGTGTAATGGTAATAATTGTTAATATTTATTGATGCTTGCTACATCATTGGCATTGTGCTAATTCTTTATTTGTTTTATCACTAATTTCTTCAGACATTCAATGAGGTAGGCATCCTTTGTTATCTACATTTTACAGAAGGGGAAACTGAGATACAGAGCAATTAGAAAATATACCTAAGTTGTTCCTTAGTATAAGATCACCAGAGCCAGGATTTGACCCTAGACTATCTGGCTCCAGATCCCTCTTGCTTAAATGCCGTGGTGTACTGTCTCTAATGTGCCAATCAAGAGTTCCCCAAAGTGCCATCCATATTCTCTCATTAGCATTACTTCAAAGAATACTTGACAATTTTAGTAATTAGTCAGTTCTCTTACATTATGTGAGTATTAAGTGTCTTTAATTTATGTTTTTTTTTCTTTTCAGGGAAATAAAGGTTTATTTTTCAAGCATTAAAAAAGATAATTTAGATGGAAAATGTACTAAAATATACTACTGTAAGCTTCACTGCCTTTGTAAAAACGTTTTCTTGAATATGGTCAATAAAGTGTTTCTTAAAATGTTAATTCTGCTGTTATAGTAAACCTTTGGCAACTATGAAAGTTTGGAATAATGTATGAACCTGTAGCTACTGCTTTTGGATTAATTGCTATTTTTACCTTCTGATTCTCCAACTTGTGATTTTCTCAATTGCTAGTAAGGGTTGAGTTTTCTTTTTGGCTGTAGGCTCCTGAACACTAACTAGTAAACACCTAGTGTCTCCTTCCCTGTGCTCTTCTGTCTTTTGTCACTGACATCAGTGGTATCCTGCCTGCCTTTTACTCATTCTTGCATTTTTTTATTTGACAGGTAGAGTTGTAGACAGTGAGAGAGAGAAACAGAGAGAAAGGTCTTCCTTCCGTTGGTTCACTCCCCAAATGGCCGCTACGGCCAGTGCTGCGCCTATCTGAAGCCAGGAGCCAGGTGTCTCCCCCTGGTCTCCCACACGGGTTCAGGGGCCCAAGCACCTGGGCCATCCTCCACTGCCTTCCCAGGCCACAGCAGAGAGATGGACTGGAAGAGGAGCAACCAGGACTAGAACCTGGTGCCCGTGTGGGATGCCGGCACCTCAGGCGGTCAAATCACATTCAGGATATTGCTCCATTAAATTTCTAAAAACCATTAACATTTGAAGAGAGTTTCCTAGCACTCAAGATTTATTTGTGAAGCTGGAACGGTTTAGTTGAAAAGCAAATCAACAAAATGAAGCAGTAACTGATTATTTGAAACAGAAGCTTTGTTTCTCATTAAGTAAAACTGCATACATTTATAGATGCGAATAACTTTTAATAAAATCACTTCCTTTTCAAACTTGCTTTCATATGTTAAAATTTATAATCTTTGTTCTCCTGCATTTAAAAAATATATGATGTTTTTCTGAGGACCTGTCTATTTTGTTTTAGTTTTAAACTGACAAATATCACCAAGCTTCCTCTAAAGTAAAGGTAGAAAAAATAGAGGCTTTCTGTGCCTTAAATTTATTAGAGAACACAAAGCTATTTTATCACTGATGGATTTTATTCAGCACAATCATGCAAAATGGCCCTACCACTACCCTATTTAATAAACTGTTTCTATTTGTAGAAGAATCTACAAATGAGAAAGAGGGTATATTCCTTTCTGTTTACACTGCTTGTAAATCAGGCCAGAAGACTAGATTAGATCTTCTCCAAAGGAAGAGTTTTATTTGATAGGAGGAAATCTTTTTAAGGAAGGTGAACCTTCTGATTTATATATTCAATTGGAAAGGTGCCATTGTGATCAGCCTCTGGAACTATTTTATCTGAAGAATTACCAAGAAGGTAATAATTTTTTCAAGAATAATTTTCCAAGGAAATTGGACCACTTTAGAAAAATGGAAAAATGCTATGAATTGTGTGAAGAATGGCCTGCAGAATTACAACCTAAGACTATATTCCCTGTGGCTGGGTCAGCAGGGCAGGGTGCTGACTGAGCATTACATTACCTTAAGGTCATTGTTACGGGTCATGAGGGGTTAACTACAAAATGCAAGGCAGAAGCATGGTCTGGTAAGCTGTGTCAATCATTGTGAATCTATGTAGCAGGCTTACATGAATAGCGTGATTTTGTTCTTAATCCCAGGGAAAACCCCAGGTAATATCTATGGACTATGGTAAGGCATAAAGGATTGAAGCTGTAAAGTCAACAAATAAAAAGTTCCCTGAGGCCCCAAGAATCCAGGACTGTAGTTACTCTAACAACTACCTGCAATGTAGTTATAAAATATACTTAAATCTCATGAGCCAGCATAGACCTGTCAATTAGTTGTGGCTATTCAGAGCCTGTGTTGGGGATTTCCCTTTAGGGAAGAGTATGGAGATTAGGTAGCAATGGATGCCATGATCCTGAGAGAAGAAAACGTGAGCAAATTTGCCAAGTAGTTGCCGTTTCTGAACTGGGAATTGCTGCTGTCTCTTAGGCTTAGCTCTATCAGTTCAGTCCTATCTGACCCTTATTGATGTTCAACTAGGTTTCCTTGCCTTTGGTAAACTATTATTAGGGTGAATTTTCCCATGGCAAACAAGAAGACTTTGGATAGAACCTGACTATCACAGGGATTCTGAGTACTTTTTAAACTTTTTGATGGTGTCATTCTTCAAAGGTGGATAGGAACTGTGATCATTTTGTACTTTTTTTTTTTCTCTTGAGGATTCCCCGTATTTTGAGACTGGCTTCTGACACCATGGTGCCACACTTTTCTGTGAGCCAAATAGATAGTTAACTCTCTGCCTTTAACTGCCAGTAACTTTTAACTCTTCAGACTAGTTATATGGCCTCACTCATTTACTTTCTGTTTGTGTTCCATAATAATTCTTTTCACAACAGCAAGAGTCTGCTTGAATCACAATCAAGACCTCTTTCATCCTTCAGCTGATAGAAAAAAATAGTGGTATATATACATGGTAGAATATTACTCAGTCATGAAAAGAATGAAACCCTGTCTTTGGCAACAAATGGATACAACTGGAAACCATTATGCTTAGTGAAATAAGCCAATCCCCAAAAGACAAATATCATATATTTCCCCTGATATATGGTAGCTACTATAGAATACCAAAAGTTATATAGGAAATAAACAGACATCTTGTGATTTGATTGTTTCTTTTAGCCCTTGTTTATACTCCCATGGAACTGTGGTCTTTCTACGTTTTACTTGATGAATATTTAGGTTAGTGGTGCATTAAGCCTATGATTATAGAGTGGATTCAAATTATTTTTTGCCAAAATTTAAGAAAAAAATGAAGAAAAGAGGGGTATTGATGGAGAGAGAGGGACAGGGAGGGAAATATAGTTATCTTCTTAGAATTATACCTCTGAAATACATGAAACATGTTCTCTTTATAATAATAAAAATTTTCAAAAGTCTAAAAAACTAGACCTCTTTCACGGCTAGAAACTCATCTGTTCTCCTGTCTTCCTTGTCTTGTGTTTTTGATCCTGGAGGGTGTCTTAGGCCCTAATCATTATCCCAGAGCTTTACCAGCCATCTTGTCATTTGGAATCTGACCACTCAGGTTCTTCTTGGCTTGCTCAGACTTTGACTATACATTTTCTGTTTTTGATCATTGGTAAGGATGTCTTCCAGGTTTTTATTTCCATGTCTACATAGTTTCTGATCTACTTTTCTTCATGATATCCCTGATAACTAAAATCCTTCACTTGAGGCTCACTGCTCTTGATACTATGTACCAGTTCTTTCAGAATGTGATTTTTCATCTTTATGAAGACCTTTAGTTCAAATTCCCTACCTTCTTTCCATAGTGCACAGTTTCCTAGTGTTGACAACAAAAACACAAGTCACATGAGTTAGGAGGTAGGCATGGAGTCAGGTGAATGCTGTATGTGGTCTGTCCCATAGAATGAAAACAATGGCAGGTACCAAGGAAAGCAGGGTCTTTACATGCAACTCTGGGGCAGGTAGGCCAGAGTAGAAAGCCTATTTTCTCCAGAACTGCCCTTTTAGAAAGCTGAGAATATCATACTTGAATTTGAATTACATGTTTCAAACATGCATTCAACAAAAAAACAGAGGGATTGAAAAGAGACAGTAGGTATTATGTTTAGACCTAATTAGTAATTATTTAAATAGTAAGGTTCTGTACTATGGTGCAACTACTTTATATCCAGGCTTGTGTGTCCAAGGCATAATTTAAGAGCAAAAGGGACTTTAGGGATCATATAGCTCAATCTCCTAATTTTACAGATGAAGAAACCAAAGTCTGGAGAGGTTAAGTGGCTTGTCCAAGGTCACATAGTTGGCTGATGGTAAAGCTAGGAGTAGAAAGAACCCAGGTCATCTTACATGCATTCTTTTCTAGGCACTGCTCTGTCTCTCCACAGTTGCATTGTTTTCAAATTATGAGTGACTCAGCTCACTTCAAAGGGCATAGAACTAATTTCCTTCTGATTGAAATGAGGCAGTCACAGGGTTTCACACAAGAAAATTGAAAAATGATATATGTGGCTTATTTCTTTGTTCCTTTCTATTTTTGTCTCTGGATCAAGATGTAAAGGATGCTAGGAGAGCAATTGGAAGCAAGACAAGGCAATTCAATGGCTTCCATGGAGCAGAGGCCATATGCATTAGGGAAAGTAAACAAACATCTGCTCATTGCTGGAATATAAACAGGAAGCTACATCTGTCTCTCATGGTGGCTAGAACCAGAGCTGCAGCTGTCAGTATCTCTGCTTATAAAAAATGCTCAGAACCTAGATGTTGGTGCTGACATTTAAAGGAATGGACTTCTTCTCAAGTATGCCAGCCTTGTAGTAAGGGAGAAAGACAATTTGGAGGAGATCCAAGTCTAGTTAGAATGGGTAGCTTTTCTTCTAACAAAGGGAAAATGAAGAGAAATGATGGAATTGAGCTTTCCTTTGTTTATCATGAAACCATTCATTGCTGATCTTTCACATACAATCACAATCTGTCTAGTGGCTACCTCATTTGTTCATTTTGTTGTAGTCATTTTTGCTACTCTTTCATTAATTCATTCATTTTTCTCTTTCTCCCCCTTTCAGCATTTCTATGCACTATTCTAGATGTTAGAGATACAACATGAAAATGAGCCATAATTCTTGCTTTTAAGAAGTTACAGTCTGGTGGGGAGAGAGCTAAACAAGCAATGCAGTCTACTAGCAGATATGATAATATATAATCCAGGTACTAATGAATAGCAGAGACAAGGCAGTTATCTTCTGAGTTGGACAAGAAAGGCTTTCTGGAGAAGTCAGTTTTGACTTAGTCTCAAAGGAAAAGTACAAGTTGGGCAGTAGGTGAAGCAGAAAATTAGGTACAACAAAATACACACAGGGAAGGAGGCTGAGATGTGTTGGTGAATTCTGGGGACCCAGAAGGTATTCATCCTCTCTGCTAGTAGAATTTGAGATGTGAGTTCGTTGAAGGACAATTTGGAGAAGTAAGCAGGGGCAATATTTGAAATACTGAATATTTGAAAACTTCAATTTCTTATAGGAGGCCATGTACTATGGTACAAAGATCATCTTTGTAGGCAGATAGATTCATAGTCGATCATTTCTTAACTATGGACCTTCAACAGGTTACTTAACCACTTTATTTATACTACTTTGTCTGAAAAAAAGAAAGATTATTTCTGTTTCATGTTCATTAATTATAGCACTAGTAACTACCCAGTGTATATCCATCTTATGCTTTCCTTCCTTTTTCTTAAAAATATTTATTTATTTATTTGAAAGTCAAAGTTACAGAGAGCAGGAGATAGAAACAAAAAGACATCTTCCACCTATTGGTTCACTCCCCTGATGGCCCCAAAGGCAGGGCTGGGCCAAGCTGAAGCTAGGAGCCAGGAGCTTCTTCTGGGTCTCCCACATGAGTGGCAGGGGTCCAAGTACTAGGACCATACTCCACTGCTTTCCCAGGCACATTAGCAGGAAGCTGAATAGTAAGTGAAGCAGCCAGGACATGAACCAGCACCCATATGGGATGCTGACATCCTAAGCAATGGCTTTTACCTACTATGCCAAAGCACTGGCCCTCCCTTCTGCCTGCTTTACCTTATTCGTTTGCATCCTGACTAATCTTTTCTTCCGTATCTATCTTCCACTATTCATCATTTTTACAGAAAATGTGTTTTGTGACTTAATGTTCTTTTTTATTAAATGGATGACATTTAGAAAGCAATTTTGTGCTAGTCCTTATCATAGTAAATGTACTAAAGCACTGCAATGTCCACAATTGAGTAGGTTTGTTTGCCCTTGCTTGGTGACACAGTTACATGATCCTACCATAGACATGAATCATTTTGCAATTTGCAGTCAGAATTTTACTTGCAAAACTGTTGCGGCTATGGTAAGGTTGAATTTATCCTTGCACACCTCCCTTCCCAAACCTATCAAAGTATCAGCGGTCTGCCTTTTAGAAAAACTAGTTGGTTTTAATATTTCAGTGTTAACTGCACGCAATTCTTTTGTGTTTGCTCTGAAGATAACTGAACATTTTTACATGGTTAAGTGAAAAGCATTTCCAATGTACTGTGTTTAAATAAAAAAATACCAGAAGCTAAGGAGATTAATAGACTTGAAAAGAATTAGTTTTCACAATATATTAATTTATATTTGTAATGTACTCAACTATATACTACATTCTTAGTGGCTCCTGGAATGGTTGAGTATATAGTTCACATAGATGACTTTGGACAATTCTTCTTTAAATCCCCTATTTTGCTTGGTTCCTAGACTTCAGAGATTCTTGATGTAGGACAGAATTATAACAGTTATCTGGTTTCCAACCTCCTGTCTGATGCTTCAGTCCCTTCTACAGTATTGCAGGCAACTGACTGTGCAATCCCAGCTTTACCAGATTCAGTGAGAGAACAAACATTCTCCAGTGCTCAAGGCAACCCATGTAGTCTTTGAGCTGCTTTTACTATTTAGAAAGGGCTTCCCCATATTAAATTGAAATGGCTTATAACCATTGGTCCCAGGTTTATTACTTATAACCCAATGAAATAACTCTAAACACCTTTTTCACCTTAAGGCCTCTCAAGGTTTGAAACTAACATTCAACAAAGTGTCTCCTTCAACATAATCTTATTTATTCTCAGCTCAACATTTCCATTTCAATGGATGGTTGCAGCAAGACCTAATTTCATGTTTCTCTATCATGCCTGTCAAGTGTCTCTACATATATACGTCCATATCCATGTTAAAGGGTAGCATTTAGAATGTTCTGTATATTCATAGTACGCTGCAACCAGTGCAAAATTATCAACACTATTACTTGCCTTATTCTATCAATGCAGAGTAACATCAAATTACCTGTGTTTAGTGGCCACATCATAATGATAGCATATCAAAAATACTGCTGACTAAAACTTTAAATTTATTTTATATTTTTAAACTTTGATTTAGTAAATATAATTTCCAAAGTACAGTTTATGCATTACAATGGCTTTCCCCCCCATAACTTCCCTCCCACTCACACGCCTCCCATCTCCCGTTCCCTCTCCCATTCCATTCACATCAAGATTCATTTTCAATTATCTTTATATACAGAAGATCGTTTCACTATATATTAAGTAAAGATTTCATCAGTTTGCACCCACACAGAAACACAAAGTGTAAAAATAATGTTTCAGTACTAGTTATAGCATTACTTCACATTGGACAACACACTAAAGACAGATCCCACATGAGAAGTAAGTACACAGTGACTCCTGTTGTTGATTTAACAATTTGACACTCTTGTTTATGGCGTCAGTAATCTCCCTAGGCTCTAGTCATGAGTTTCCAAGGCTATGGAAGCCTTTTGGGTTTGCTGATTTCGATCTAATTCCGACAGGGTCATAGTCAAAGTGGAAGTTCTCTCCTCCCTTCAAAGAAAGGTACCTCCTTCTTTGATGGCCCCATTCTTTCCACTGAGATCTCACTCACAGAGATCTTTCATTTAGGTTTTTTTTTTTTTTTTTTTTTTTTTTTGCCAGAGTGTCTAGGCATTCCATGCCTAAAATGCTCTCATGGGCCCTTCAGCCAGATCCAAATGCCTTAAGGGCTGATTGTGAGGCCAGAGTGCTATTTAGGACATCTGCCATCCTATGAGTCTGCTGTGTATCCCGCTTCCCATGATGGAACGTTCTCTCGTTTTGATTCTATCATTTAGTAATAGTAGACACTAGTCTTGTTTGTGTGATCCCTTTGACTCTTAGACCTATCAGTGTGATCAATTGTGAACTGAAATTGATTACTTGGACTAGTGAGATGGCATTGGTACATGCCACCTTGATGGGATTGTATTGGGATCCCCTGGCACGTTTCTAACTCCACCATTTGGGGCAAGTGCAATTAAGCATGTCCCAAATTGTACATCTCCTCCCTCTCTTATTCCCACTGTTATATTTAACAGGGATCACTTTTCAGTTAAAATTTAAACACCTAAGAATAATTGTGTGTTAATTACAAAGTTCAACCAATAGTACTAGAACAAAACAAAGAAAAAATACTAAAATGGATAAAGTATTACATTGTACATCAACAGTCAGGACAAGAGCTGATCAAGTTTCACTGTTTCTCATAGTGTCTATTTCACTTCAACAGGTTTCCCCTTTGGTGCTCAGTTGTCACCGATCAGGGAGAACATATGATATTTGTCCCTTTGGGACTGGCTTAATTCACTCAGCATGATGTGTTCCAGATTCCTCCATTTTGTTGCAAATGACGGGATTTCATTGTTTTTGACTGCTGTATAGTATTCTATAGAGTACATGTCCCATAATTTCTTTATCCAGTCTACTGTTGATGGGCATTTGGGTTGGTCCCAGGTCTTAGCTATTGTGAATTGAGCTGCAATAAACATTAATGTGCAGACAGCTTTTTTGTTTGCCAATTTAATTTCCTTTGGGTAAATTCCAAGGAGTGGGATGGCTGGGTTGTATGGTAGGGTTATATTCAGGTTTCTGAGAAATCTCCAGACTGACTTCCATACCCAATTTAAATTTATTTAAATACTATCCATTACAAGGAACCCTTCATATTTTTTTAAAATTGTATTTATGATATATAAAATATCTTATATCTCTTCTAAACTTCTGCTATCTCCAAACATGACAGGTCATATTTCTCTTTATTCATCCAAATAATTAACACAATCATTTAACATGAAAAATTTAGGAAATTTTCCATTTGAGATATTCCAGTACCATAGTTTCTAACCTGGAATATCTTAAGCAATGGAAACTTCATGAATTTTATGCAAAATGTGTACACACATTTTTTTTTTCTGGGGCAAAATTCCAGTTTTTTAAAAAAGATTTATTTATTTATTTGAAAGAGTTACACAGAGAGAGAAGGAGAGGCAGAGAGAGAGAGAGAGAGAGAGAGAGGTCTTCCATCCACTGTTTCACTTCCCAATTGGCTGCAACTGCTGGAGCTGTGCCAATCTGAAGGCAGGAGCCAGAAGCTTCTTCCAGGTCTCCCACATGGGTGGCAGGGGCCCTTGGACTTGGGACATCTTCTGCTTTCCCAGGCTATAGCAGGGAGCTGGTTGGGAGTTGGAGAAGCTGGGACTGAACTGGCTCCCATATGGGATGCCAGGACTGCAGGCGATGGCTTTACCCACTACGCCACAGCGCTGACCCCCAAAATTCCAGTTTTTAATCATGTTATTAAAGGTATGCATCATCTAAATAGTTTAGGGACTCTGATTCTGAAAAGGCATCAAAATTTATTTGAATGGATTCCAATCAAAAGCTTTCCATCTTGAATGAATGGACCTCATGAAAGACTTTGTAAGCCAGCGCCACTGCTCAATAGGCTAGTCCTCCGCCTGCGGCGCCGGCACACTGGGTTCTAGTCTCGTTCGGGGTGCCGGAATCTGTCCCGGTTGTCCCTCTTCCAGTCCAGCTCTCTGCTGTGGCCAGGGAGTGCAGTGGAGGATGGCCCAAGTGCTTGGGCCCTGCACTCCATGGGAGACCAGGATAAGCGCCTGGCTCCTGCCTTTGGATCAGTGTGGTACACTGGCCGCAGCGCGCCGCCTGCAGCAGCCCTTGGAGGGTGAATCAACGGCAAAAAGGAAGACCTTTCTCTCTGTCTCTATCACTGTCCACTCTGCCTGTCAAAAAAAAAAGACTTTGTACAATATGAAAATATAAAGGCGTACATATATATGTATTATACATACCACAAATTCTTATTCTCAAGATTATTTGCCATATCTGAAAATGAAATGAAGTTGGTTGGTTTACACTTTTAGGTGTTTTTGAACAATTCCATTAACAGTATTTTCTAGCATCTCTCTCATGACTGAAATATTCAATCATTCATTCATCAAATAGTTATTTAGTTTCTGCTATGTGTCAGAAACTATTCTAAGCACTGAGGCTAAAACTGTGAGTAGGAGAGTCAAGGTTAGGCAATAAACACACACAAAAATAATACTTTCAAATAATAAATGCTCTGAAGACTATAGTAATGAAGTGAAATAAAAAGTGACTTGGGTTGGGAAAGGCCACCACACTAAATAGACTAGATAGGTTAGAGAATGTGTCTATTAGAGAGTGGAATTTTCGCTGAGATGTGGTTGACAAGGATGTAGTCTGCGAATACTAATACGTAGGCAAATATCCAGACAAAGATAACAGCAATGTAAAGGCTTTAGAGCAGGCACAATTTTGTAGTGCTCAAGGAACATAACGAAGATCAATGTGACTATACTACATTGAACAACGAGGACAATAGTAAGTAACAGAATTTAACGGGGAGGCAGGTGACATCTTAGCTGCAATGGTAGACTTTTTTGAGCAGGGTTTCATGGTTTCATTCACACTATTCAAAAAGTTTATTTGCTGTACATGTAGAGAAAATATAGCTTATGTATAAATGGTCAAGAGTAGCATAGAACTATTTACCTATTGTTAATTGTGGGGTCCACTTTTTTTTCACTTCTTAAAATAATAGAAAAATAAGGAGAGTGTCTCCTGCAGCCTTCCTGGATTTCATCCATCCCCCACAATCCCTCATATACAATTAATATAAGTTCATTATTTTCACACATTAGTGAATTTAATTTCTATATTCCAGGAGACCAAAAGCCAATTAAAACATTGTAACACTAGGATGTTTTGTGTTTTCTTTCTTTTTTCATAATAATCTCTCCAGCCATCTTGGGATTTGGTTTCTTCTTAACCCTGGTATTTTTTTTCATTCTTTCAGACTGAAAAATAATTCTCTTTGACAAGGAAGACAGAAACAAAATAGGATTTAAAGGGGTCTACTTTCCTCATGTCATCCATCACCCTGGACAGCTACTCTGGCTTATTTAAGTATCCACTTTTATTTTTTTTCTGCTACATCAGTATAATTTATAGTTGTGTAGTTAGGATTATCTTTTTGGGTGTTTCTTTGAACCATATATTGAATTCCAGTTTGTCATACTAGCTCTACAACTTGGGAAAAGTATTTAAGTACTCTAGGTCTGTTTATTCAACTGTAAAATGGGGACAACATTAGTCAGTTACCTCAAGGAGTTGTTGAGAAAAGATAATGTGTTCAGCATACAAAATGCTTTCTACAATACGTGAAGCTTAGGCAGTATTCATATATGTTAGCTGCTATTATTATTATTATTATTTAAAGATTTATTTATTTACTTGAAAGTCAAAGTTACACAGAGAGGCAGAGAGAGAGGTCTTCCATCCACTGGTTCACTCCCAAATTGGCCACAACTGCTGGAGCTGGGCTCATCTGAGGCTCACAGAGAGGAGAAACTTCCCTTGCTTAACTGTACTTCTTTGTCTTCTGAGAAGTCAGGTTCATTATCCTTTTTTTTTTTTTTTGACAGGCATAGTGGACAGTGAGAGAGAGAGACAGAGAGAAAGGTCTTCCTTTGCCGTTGGTTCACCCCCCAATGGCTGCCGCGGCCGGCGCATTGCAGCCGGCGCACTGTGCTGATCCGATGGCAGGAGCCAGGCACTTATGCTCGTCTCCCATGGGGTGCAGGGCCCAAGGACTTGGGCCATCCTCCACTGCACTCCCTGGCCACAGCAGAGAGCTGGACTGGAAGAGGGGCAACCAGGACAGAATCCGGCGCCCCGACCGGGACTAGAACCCAGTGTGCCGGCGGCGCAAGGCGGAGGATTAGCCTAGTGAGCCGCGGTGCCGGCCTCATTATCCTTTATTATAATTATTTAACTGTCCTCTCTACTAGAATGGAAGATCTGTGTTTAAAAATTTATTTATTTATTTGAAAGTCAGAGTTACACAGAAAGAGGAGAGGAAGAGAGAGAGAGAGAGTGACAGGTCTTCCATCCACTGGTTCACCCCCCAATTGGCCACAACAGCCAGAGCTGTGCTGATCCAAAGCCAGGAATCATGAGCTTCTTCCAGGTCACCCATGTAGGTGCAGGGAGGGGCACAAGGACTTGGGCCATCTTCTACTGCTTTCCCAGGCCTTAGCAGAGAGCTGGATTGGAAATGTAGCAGCCGGGACTTGAACTGGCACCCATATGGGATGCCGGCACTCCAGGCGGCAGCTTTATCCACTATGCCACAACGCTGGCCCCTATGATTGCTATTATTATACTTAGGGTATGAGCTTCAGATTTCATACCTCCCAATATCTCTTCAGCATAATAGCCTTGCAATATCTATTCTCATATTCAGTGTTAGATCTTCCAAACTGCCTTGTTTTCTGCTCACTTCTTCAGCATCAATTCCTGTGACATCACTGGGAAGGAAGTTATGCAGACACATGTTTGATTCTTGCCTCTGATATTTTCAAGCTCTGTAACTCTGGAACAAGGATTACTTGCACTGATCTTCAGTATACTATTTAGTAAAAGAGGAATAATAATATCTTTCATTGTTGGGAAGATTGACATCAATAATATTTGTCAAGCTAGTAAAGAGCCTGGAATATAGTAAAGGCTCAATAAATTCAGTTCTGCCTTTTTTTTTTTTTTCAATGTCTTCATGCTGCCCCGATCTTGCTGTGTTATCTGTAGGAAAAGCAAAACTCTTCCTGAAGGCCAGCGCCATGGCTCACTTGGTTAATCATTAGCCTGCGGCGCCGGCATCCCATATGGGCGTCGGGTTCTAGTCCCAGTTGCTCCTCTTCCAGTCCAGCTCTCTGCTGTGGCCCCAGGAAGGCAGTGGAGGATGGCCCACGTGCTTGGGCCCCTGCACCCACATGGGAGACCAGGAGGAAGCACCTGGCTCTTGGCTTCGGATTGGCACAGCGCCAACCATAGCTGCCATTTGGGGGGTGAACCAATGGAAGGAAGACCTTCCTCTCTGTCTCTCTCTCTCACTGTCTAACTCTACCTGTCAAATAAAAAAAAGAACTCTTCCTGGAGCATAATGCTTAGAACTAAATCTCTCTCCCAGTCTGACTTGCTGGCCCCTTAGGCTGCCCCTCAGGCTGCCCCTCACATCCATTATTTGGCAGTTCTTGGCACTTGCCTGCTCTTGAATGGACTTTGAATTCCAAAATACTTAGCATTTTCTCAATGTGATGCCATCTTGAACTAGATTCAATTCATACTTTATGCCACAATCAACTTGGTTTTCAGAGAATAAATTTAGGTATATATACCATGTGAACTTTTTTCCACCTATGGCATTCAATGTCAATGTATCTAATTCTGTTAGCTTGATCTGTTTTCTTTCTATGCTTTGGTTTGTCCCACATCACCCAATTAGTAAAATGGCAATGACTACAGGGTATAGCTCATATGATATCAGTGAGATTAAATGAAATATTTCATTTAAAATGCTTATCACAGTGTCAGACACATAGTATGCACTCAATAAATGGTAGCCATAGACATATGTATACAGGAATACATAATTATGGATTTCTGAATCTTATGGATTTGGATCTAAGTTAAATTCCCAAGGAATTGTAGTTATATAAGGGATCCTTCTCTTTTCTTTTTTTTTTTTTATAAATCCTTTTTTTTATTTGATAGGTAGAGTTATAGACAGTGAGAGAGACAGAGAGAAAGGTCTTCCTTCTGTTGGTTCACCCCCCAAATGGCCGCTATGGCCAGTGCTGAGCTGATCCGAAGCCAGGAGCCAGGTGCTTCTTCCTGGTCTCCCATGCAGGTGCAGGTACCAAGCAATTGGGCCATCCTCCACTGCCTTCCTGGGTTGCAACAGATAGCTGAACTGGAAGAGGAGCAACTGGGACTAGAACTCGATGCCCATATGGGATGCCGGTGCTGCAGGCAGAGGATTAACCAAGTGAGCCATGGTGCGGGCCCTTCCCTCTCTTTTCTTATTGTCATTGAAAATTTATTGCTTTTATATTCTCTCTCCTGAACCCTTGTTTCCCTGTAACATAACTGTCTTCACAGTTTCACATACTCATACGGAGAGGTATCCTTTTGCCTCTGCCCTTCAGTGGGATACATACCCTCACCAAATTCCTATGAAACAGGAACATTTATTATCCTCTTTTTATATATGACAAGAACTGAAGAACAGAGAGGCACATCTAACATCTTCTGATATACTGTCCAAATTGTAAAACCCCCCATCAACAGAACTGAGCTTCTGTCTCAAGAAACCTCAATTTGTATAAGTCCTATATCTCTGTTTCACTTCCAAATTCTATTCTGCGGCTTTGTTCTTCTGCCTGATTATATTCAGTACCTGCTGCTCTCTTCCTGCAAAGCGCCAAATCTTGTTCCTTGAAGTCACAATTTTCTAGTTTAAGATGCCTTTTCTGGCCGGCACCGCAGCTCAATAGGCTAATCCTCCACCTAGCGGCGCCGGCACACCGGGTTCTAGTCCCGGTCGGGGCACCGGATTCTGTCCCGGTTGCCCCTCTTCCAGGCCAGCTCTCTGCTGTGGTCCGGGAAGGCAGTGGAGGATGGCCCAAGTGCTTGGGCCCTGCACCCCATGGGAGACCAGGAGAAGCACCTGGCTCCTGCCTTCGGATCAGCGCGGTGCACCGGCCGCAGCGCGCCAGCTGTGGCGGCCATTGGAAGGTGAACCAATGGCAAAAAGGAAGACCTTTCTCTCTGTCTCTCTCTCTCACTATCCACTCTGCCTGTCAAAAAATAAAATAATAAAAAAAGAGGCCTTTTCTAAGTGAATCAATTACCCTAGGCTATGAGGTTTCTCTCTTCCTGTGTTCAACTATTCCCTGCTTGGAAATTCCTGCTGCTGTGCTCCATAGGTAAGATTTACTCTGCTGGCTGATGAGACCAGGTGGAGTCAAGTAGGAGGTACCCACATGCAGCCCTGGTGTTTATTCCTCATCCTCCCCTTTGGCTCCTACTGCTATGATCCCCATCAGGCCTTATGCCAAACCAACAGGGAATGAAAAAAAAAGTAATTTAAGCATGCAAGAATGAATCTTCTTTGATAAAGCCCTTCACTGAGCCTTTTAAGCACCACCATATTTTTCTTTCTTTTATTCTTAAAGATTTATTTTATTTATTTGAAAGGCAGAGTTACAGAGAGAGGGGGAGAGAGAGAGAGAGAGATCATCTGTTTGTTCGTTCACTACCCAAATGATGCAAGAGCCAGGACTGGGCCAGGTCGAAGCCAGAAGGCAGGGTCTCCCGCTGTGGGTTCTGGGACCCAAGCACTTGAGGCATCTTCTGCTGACTTCCCAGGCACAATAGCAGGGAGCTGGACCAGACATAGAGCAACAAGAACTGGAACTGGTGTCCATATGAGATGTTGGTGTTGTAGGTGGCAGCTTAACTTGCTGTGCCACGATTCTAGTCCCTGTATTTTTCTTATTTAATTCTATTATGCAACTTTTTTCGTAGGCAGAGTTAGATAGTGAGAGAGAGAGACAGAGAGAAAGGTCTTCCTTCCATTGGTTCACCCCCCAAATGGCTGCTACGGCCGGCGCTGTGCTGATCCGAAGCCAGGACCAGGTACTTCCTCCTGGTCTCCCATGCAGGTGCAGGGCCCAAGCACTTGGGCCATCCTCCATTACCTTCCCGGGCCACAGCAGAGAGCTGGATTGGAAGAGGAGCAACCGGGACAGAACTGGTGCCCCAACTGGGACTAGAACCTGTAGTACCAGCACAGCAGGCGGAGGATTAGCCTAGTAAGCCATGGCGCTGACCTATTATGCAACTTTTAATCTCTTTAATCATTTTCCAAAGTGGAAAAATGACTATGCCTAAACTAATTTTGAATGTTCAATGCAATCTTTCCCTCAAAATTCTTCAATAAAGCAGTTTATTTGTTAAATCTGAAGTCACATTCCTTTTTATCCTTGCACCTATCTGGGGTGGGGGCTTAAAAATAAAATAAAATCAAAGCTTATGGTTATTTTAATGGCTAATTGTATGCATTTTTATTTTTATAAATATCTTCTTAAAAGAACAGATTTTACTGTTCTCTCCTGTAATTATGGTCTTTGTGATGAAAATGTGTCTTTCCTGATGCAAAAGATACTGTCAGATGTTGACATTCTAGGAAATCTCACTTTAAGTATGAGAGTTCCAAAATAGAAGACAGTGCCAGTTTTGTGGAGGAAAATGGGAGGGAAAATCAATACTGAAGAAAGAATGAAGCCACTTTTCAGCCTTTGGATATTATGGAATTGAAATTACTTCTAGCTTTAAGATTTCTGGGATGGCTTTTTCTTTTTCTTTTTCTTTCTCTCTCTCTCTCTTTTTTTTTTTTTTTTTTTGGCTGTGGCGACTAACACTATAGAATTATATAGTTGGTGAAAGAAGAGAATAAACTTTTATGTTTTGATATATTAAATTGATTTAGATTTTGTAGAAATATATATCTAAGGATCAGGAGAGTATGGTTTACAGCTTCTTGATGGGTTTTACTTATGGTTAGAAGTTTATTTTGGTACTGAAAAGATCTTAAATTCAAAGTATGTTATTTTTTTTAAATCACACATTCTTAAGGGAGATAAATTGCCTTAGTTTTGTGAAACTCTATTCTTGTGGGAGTTGGTAATCTATTGTGAACTGTTAAAACAAAGATAATTAAAGGTATGTAAGTTAGTGATCAATCACTTCCCAAGTGACTAAGTGTCTTTAATGTGCCCAGCAACGTGCTTACAATTTATTTGGGTGACAAGATTGAGGGAGATGCTATTTTATGTCTCCTGCTATATATTCTTGCATGTGTGTTTTCAAAGTTTCTGCTGTGAAGTGAATCTAAAGCAAGTGAAGAAAAGCAAGTTTGAAAGTAAGCTAGCAGTTTGCTTAATGTAAAATAACACAGGATTTAGTTTCAGACTTAACAACTGTCAGGGATGTGAAAAATAATGAGTTCAAACATCCTCCTAAGTATTGTCATACCCAGCTTTTAGTTTTTGCTGTTGTCGGCTCAACCAGGAGAGAACAGGGAGTTAGAAAAGATAATTGGAATCAAGATAGATGCACCTTCCTTGCTTTCTGAGAACTGCCCTCCCTTTCCATGTGCCTGAGAGACTTTCATCTTAAAGGCTAAATTATAGTGCTAGTGCATTCTTGTCCAATGAATTCCCTTTCTTGCAAACTCTTGATGGCATCAATACAATTCATTTTGAGGCAGTAAACTATCCTCAAGACTTACTTATATTTTTTGTTTCCCTCACATGGTAGATACTAAAATAATTTTTTATGGATGGAATGGCCCACTTTGTTGCTGCAGATGAAAACGAATGAATGACTGGATGTAAACTACTCCGGTGGCTCCATTCACACCCCCTATCCCAGGAAAAATCACTGTTGTATTTTATTTTTGAAGTTGTTTGTAGCTCATCATAAGAAATCCAAACAAGTACAAAGAATATAGGGAAGAAAATATGAAACACCTAAAATGTAGGTATTTATGAGGATCTCAGTCTCTGCATTTGTTAAAAGCGATAATAATAGTACTTATATCCTGTATTTGGGGTGGGGATAAAAATGAGGCAGTGCTGCACACACAGAAAAGGCTTACTAAACATTAGTTGTAATCCTCCTCATCACTATCATCACTAACACTATCAACACCTAAACGAAGATGGAGAGTATCACAATTTAGAGTCAGTGATGCTTTAGCACTAGAAAAAGTGAAGTGTTGCCTATTCCTTTGAGATTTATAGGATGGGAGAAAGAATAACTATAGAAATAAAAATGATATGTTAAGGGTAGATCAGGGAGAACATTTTAAGGGGATTGCACTTTAAGAAAATAGATCATTTGTTGAGAGCAAGAATGTAGGGATAGTAGGGGGATTTGGGATTTGGATCAGAGGAGAAGGTCTAATCACCAAGGTACCATTCAGCAATAAATTCTATGAATCTGTGCTTTGTTGCTTGGGGAATGAAATAAAATGTGCATTTTCCCTTTTCCCAGCTTTTTCAACCACCTAGAACACTGAAGATAAATTACGAGAGTCTTAAGTGAAAATTTAAACTTCTAAAAGAAAGAGAATGGTGTGTGGGGCCAACAGTGCAGATAAACAAGTAGATGCCTGAGCTGTGACTTAATTGAAAATACCATAATGGCTTTTTGCTGCAGCAATTAGGAAAAAAATAAAGCAGGTTGTTTCAGATAAACAGAAGCTGACTGATGATAGGGCTCCTAAAGAAACAGAAGCTACTGATAAAAATTGAAATTCAGAAAGCATGTTAAGGATAAGAAGTAGCCAGTGCAGTCAGACTGGTACACGGTCACTGGGCCTCTGAGAAGAGCATATTATTAGGCAAAAGAATTGCACATTGATTCAGTTCCCAAGTGTTATTAAGTGAGAAAAAGAGTATACATGAGAATGTTTGGTATTTCTATTGGCCATGCTGAAGGAAAAAAAAAGATCAAAACAAACCCTCAGGCTAGTGACTGACAAAAACAAACCTTGAGAAGTTATTAATTAGACATTGATTCTCATGTTTGAAGATGGGCTAGAGAAATAGGGAGCTATGAAAGAGCTTTTATTAATTTTGGCTTTGTGATCAGGAGAAAATCATTACATTCTATATGGGTATTTTTACAAATACCTTGGGCTTACAACTCATTTTATTGTTTTGGTTGGAAAGAAGGGTGTTTTGGTTAGCTGGATTCTTTTTTGTCATTTTGAGTATTATTAACTCGTTTATGCAGCAAAGCTTCCTGCCAAATGGGCACCCCCACAAGCATAATACTGCTCCAATCTCATTCACACCATTGTGGTTGTTTTAGTAGAATTCAAGATTATGTATTGCTAAGATATAGTAATAATGAAGTGATTTTTATAAGAGATTATATAGTACCTTTCTCTACATGCTCTGACCCACACCCATGGGTCTCTTTCAATTCCAGGACTGCATCACTCTTTTATATCTCATAGTCCTCTCATATGTGGGTCTTTGTGTTTGCTCTTTTCTGCCCTTTCCTGCTTCCAACCTTTCCTTTACCTCATAACCTCCTAGTTATCTTTTAGGTCCTAGTTTAAATGTCATTGCCTTAAGGATGTTTTCTCTGGTGCATATGCCCTTAGAGTATTGTCAACTCATTTTCTATAGTACTTAGCACAGTCAGTCCGCTGTGTCCCTGTGCTCTGTACCCATGAATTTGACCAATTGCAGATAAAAATGTAATTGGGCATATAATTGTTGCATCCATATTGAATATGTGCAGATATTTTTCTTGTCATTATTCACTAAACAACACAATATAGCAAATATTTACATGGGATTTACACAGTATTAGGTATTATTACTAATCCATAAATGACTTAAAGTACACAGGAGGATGTGGGTATTTTATAGGCAAATACTATACTATTTTTATATTAGGGACTAGAGAATCCATGGATTTTGTCAGCCTCAGAGAGTCCTGAAAGCAATTCCCTAAGGATACTGAGAGATGATTATATAAGTATAGTTGATTACGTTGTAGTTATTAGTTTGGTGTCTTTTTTATCAGACTGGCTTAAGATGATGCTCATCATTTACCCGTTTTTTTCCTTTGTAAAAAAGATTTATTTGGGCGGAGCCAATATGGCAGAATAGTGAGGGCGCACACCGATA
This sequence comes from Oryctolagus cuniculus, assembly GCF_051225735.1. Classification (NCBI taxonomy): domain Eukaryota; kingdom Metazoa; phylum Chordata; class Mammalia; order Lagomorpha; family Leporidae; genus Oryctolagus; species Oryctolagus cuniculus. Next base: position 79,942,408 of record NC_142888.1, on the reverse strand, counting down.
GTCTGGTAAAAGATAGTTTAAAAAAAGTGGAGTTACTGTAGCCTCAGGAAAAGGCTCAGGATAAAATTGCAGAGGAAACTCTTCCGGATCTAGTGGATGTGCCACGGAGGACCTACGGGGAGAGCAAGGTCACCCACCACGTGGAAGCCCAGCCGCAGAGTCTGCACGCCAGCGCTGGAAGGGGAGGTGAGGCAAAAATCTGGTAACCCGAGACATTGGCGGGGAAAGGCAAAAAGAGCCTAGAGGGAATGAGGCCTGAAGCCCCACTGGGGAAAGTTCACCAGGCTGACTTGAGGAGAGAAAAAAATGAATAAATAAGGGGAACCAGCACGGACACTAGCCTCTCTCTCCACTCACCTTACAAAGCCGAGCAAGACAAAGAGCAGGTGCCATTTTACGTATGTAAAGTGGCGCCTGCCATTAGCCAAGCAGAAAAACCTGACTCTGGTGGGGGAAAATAACAGGAAGTTAAGGCCTAGTGAAAGTGTGGAGCTAACGAACTGAGACTGTGAAAATCTGAGGGGGGTTGTGAGAGAACTCACTGAGTACACAAACTTGGTAACCTTGGCAACCCGGTGAGAGACTGTGGAGAAATTTGAGACCACACCGAGGGCTGCATAAACTCTTTGTGTGGTCCCAGGGGTAAGCAGACTAATGCCCACAGGGGCCACATTTCATACATCCACTAACCTCAATTCCACTCAGCTGTGTGGAATTACTTCCCAACTGAGTCAAAAAAAAAAAAAAGAGAGAGAGAGAAAGCGAGTGAGCGAGAGAACAATCTGGGTGAGTCACCTTTGGCACACCCTTAACCCTGAAGAACCAAACAGAGCTCTCTGGCCACACCCATCACAGCCTCTAAGGATCCATCAAAAGCAGACAGTCCTCTTAATCTAGAGTCACAGTATAACGAGAAAAAACACCACACCAAAAGAACCAAAGAATATCTCCAATATGCCAAACAACAAACGCAAAAGCCGAGGTAACAAGAACAAGGAAGACACTATGACGCCCCCAAATGAACAAGACACACCAATTCAAGATTATGAAGATGATGAGATAGAAGAAATGCAAGAAATGGATCTCAAAAAATTGATAAGAACATTAAGAAGTTCTCAAAAACAAATTCTTAAACTACAGAAATCCTTATTGGACAAGATAGAAAATCTCTCACACGAAAATGAAATATTAAGGAGGAATCAAAATGAAATGAAACAACTAGTACAACAGGAAACTGTGATAGTGATGAGAAATCATAATGAAATGAAGAATTCAATAGATCAAATGACAAACACATTAGAGAGCCTTAAAAACAGAATGGGTGAAGCAGAAGAGAGAATATCGGACTTAGAAGACAGAGAACAGGAAAGGATGCAGTCAAACCAAAGAAAAGAAGAGGAAATTAGAAATCTAAAACATATTGTCGGGAATCTTCAGGATACTATTAAAAAACCCAACATTCGGGTTCTAGGAGTTCCTGAAGGCATGGATAGGGAGAAAGGATTAGAAGGCCGTTTTAGTGAGATACTAGCAGAATCCTGCCCAGGTTAGGAGAAGGACAGAGACATCCTATTGCAGGAAGCTCATAGAACCCCTAATAAACATGACCAAAAGAGATCCTCATCACGTCACATTGTAATCAAACTCACCACAGTGAAACATAAAGAATAGATTCTAAAATGTGCAAGAGAGAAATGTCCGATTACTCTCAGAGGATCTCCAATTAGACTCACAGCTGACTTCTCATCAGAAACCCTACAGGCTAGGAGGGAATGGCGAGATATAGCCCAGGTACTAAGAGAGAAAAATTGCCAGCCCAGAATATTATATCCTGTAAAGCTCTCATTTGTCAATGAAGGTGAAATAAAGACCTTTCACAGCAAACAGACATTGAAAGAATTTGTCGCACTCGTCCAGCCCTGTAAAAGATGCTTAAAGATGTGTTACACACAGAAACACAGAAACACGGTCATCAATATGAAAGGAGGTAAAGGAAGGAAACCTCACAGCAAAAGATCACGGGAAGTTCAAAACATATATTAGAAAATATCTTTGGCAAATGGCAGGGCAAAGTTACCACTTATCAATAGTCACATTGAACGTTAATGGCCTGAACTGTCCAGTTAAAAGACACAGATTGGCTGATTGGGTTAAGGAACAAAACCCACCTATTTGCTGCTTACAAGAAACACATCTTTCCAACAAAGATGCATACAGACTGAAAGTGAAAGGCTGGAAAAAGATGTACCATGCCAACAGAAATGAAAAAAGAGCAGGCGTACCCATCTTAATATCAGACAACATAAACTTTAACACAAAAACTGTTAAGAGAGACAAAGAGAGGCACTATATAATGATTAAGGGATCAATTCAACAGGAAGATATAATGATTATCAATGTATATGCACCTAATTACAGGGCACTGGTCTATTTAAAAGATATGTTAAGGGACTTAAAGGGAGACTTAGACCCCAATACAATAGTACTGGGGGACTTCAATACTCCACTCTCAGAAATAGACAGATCAACCAGACAGAAGATCAACAAGGAGACAGTAGATTTAAACGACACTATAGCCCAAAGGATTAAACAGATATCTACAGAACTTTTCATCCTACACATAAAGCATTTACATTCTTCTCAGCAGTGCATGGAACCTTCTCTAGGATTGAGCACATACTAGGCCATAAAGCAAGTCTCAGCAAATTCAAAACCATTAGAATCATACCATGCAGCTTCTCAGACCATAAAGGAATGAAGTTGGAAATTAGCAACTCAGGAATCCCTAGAGCATATGCAAACACATGGAGATTGAACAACATGCTCCTGAATGAACAATGGGTCATAGAAGAAATTAAAAGAGAAACCAAAAATTTTCTGGAAGTAAATGAGGATAACAGCACAACATGTCAAAACTTGTGGGATACAGCAAAAGCAGTGTTAAGAGGAATGTTTATATCAATAGGTGCCTACATCAAGAAATTGGAAAGGCACCAAATAGATGAGCTTTCAATTCATCTCAAGCATCTAGAAAATCTGCAGCAAACCAGACCCAAATCTAGTAGGAGAGGAGAAATAATTAAAATCAGAGAAGAAAACAACAGGATTGAATAAAAAAAATTACAAAAAATCAGCCAAATGAGGAGCTGGTTTTTTGAAAAAAATAAACAAAATTGACACCCCATTGGCCCAACTAACTAAAAAAAGAAGAGAAAAGACCCAAATCAATAAAATCAGAGATGAAAAAGGAAACGTCACAACAGACACCACAGAAATAAAAAGAATCATCAGAAATTACTGCAAGGACCTGTATGCCAGCAAACAGGGAAACCTATCAGAAATGGATAGATTCCTGTACACGTGCAACCTACCAAAATTGAACCAGGAAGACATAGGAAATCTAAACAGACCCATAACTGAGACAGAAATTTTTGAATCACTAATAAAGGCCCTCCCAACAAAGAAAAGCCCAGGACCAGATGGATTCGCTGCTGAATTCTACCAGATATTTAAAGAAGAACTAACTCCAATTTTTCTGAAACTATTCAGAACAATCGAAAAAGAGGGAATCCTCCCAAATTCTTTCTATGAAGCCAGCATCACCTTAATTCCTAAGCTGGAAAAAGATGTAGCATTGAAAGAGAATTACAGGGCCACCCTCTTGGCCATCACGCACCGCACGTTCGTGGGGAACTGGCACTAAAACATTCGTAGACGACCTGCTTCTGAGTCGGGGTTTCGTATGTAGCAGAGCAGCCCCCTTGCTGCGATCTATTGAAAGTCAGCCCTCGACACAAGGGGAAAAAAAAAGAATTATAGACCAATATCCCTGATGAACATAGATGCAAAAATCCTCCATAAAAATCTGGCCAATAGAATGCAACAACACATCAGAAAGATCATCCACCCAGACCAAGTGGGATTTATCCTTGGTATGCAGGGATGGTTCAGTGTTTGCAAAACAATCACTGTGATACACCACATTAACAGTCTGCAGAAGAAAAACCATATGATTATCTCAATAGATGCCGAGAAAGCATTTGATAAAATACAACACCTGTTCATGATGAAAACTGTAAGCAAACTGGGTATGGAAGGAACATTCCTCAATACAATCAAAGCAATTTATGAAAAACCCACGGCGAACATCCTGTTGAATGGGGAAAAGTTGGAAGCATTTCCACTGAGATCTGGTACCAGACAGGGATGCCCACTCTCACCACTGCTATTCAATATAGTTCTGGAAGTTTTAGCCAGAGCTATTAGGCAAGAAAAAGAAATTAAAGGGATTCAAATTGGGCAGGAAGAACTCAAACTATCCCTCTTTGCAGATGATATGATTCTTTATTTAGTGGACCCAAAGAACTCTAATAAGAGACTATTGGAACCATAGAAGAGTTTGGCAAAGTAGCAGGATATAAAATCAATGCACAAAAATCAACAGCCTTTGTATACACAGGCAATGCCACGGCTGAGGAAGAACTTCTAAGATCAATCCCATTCACAATAGCTACAAAAACAAACAAATACCTTGGAATAAACTTAACCAAGGATGTTAAAGATCTGTATGATGAAAATTACAAAACCTTAAAGAAAGAAATAGAAGAGGATACCAAAAAACGGGAAAATCTTCCATGCTCATGGATTGCAAGAATTAATATCATCAAAATGTCCATTCTCCCAAAAGCAATTTATACATTCAATGCAATACCAATCAGATACCAAAGACCTTCTTAGATCTGGAAAAAATGATGCTGAAATTCATATGAAGACACAGGAGACCTTAAATAGCTAAAGCAATCTTGTACAACAACAACAAAAAAAAGCCAGAGGCATCACAATACCAGATTTCAGGACATACTACAGGGCAGTTGTTATCCAAACAGCATGGTACTGTTACAGAAACAGATGGTTAGACCAATGGAACAGAATAGAAACACCAGAAATCAATCCAAACATCTACAGTCAACGTATATTTGATCAAGGATCCAAAACCAATCCCTGGAGTAATGACAGTCTATTCAATAAATGGTGCTCAGAAAATTGGATTTCCATGTGCAGAATCATGAAGCAAGACCCCTACCTTTCACCTTCCACAAAAATTCACTCAACATGGATTTAAGACTTAAATCTATGACCTGACACCATCAAATTATTAGAGAGCATTGGAGAAACCCTGCAAGATATAGGTACTGGCAGAGACTTCTTGGAAAAGACTCCAAAAGCACAAGCAGTCAAAGCCAAAATTAACATTTGGGATTGCATGAAATTGAGAAGTTTCTGTACTTCAAAAGATATAGTCAGGAAAGTGAAGAGTCAACCCACAGAATGGGAAAAAATATATTCAAACTATGCAACAGATAAAGGGTTGATAACCAGAATCTACAAAGAAATCAAGAAATTCCACAAGATCAAAACAAACAACCCACTTAAGAGATGGGCCAAGGACCTCAATAGACATTTTTCAAAAGAGGAAATCCAAAGGGCCAACAGACACATGAAAAAATATTCAAGATCACTAGAAATCAGGGAAATGCAAATCAAAACCACAATGAGGTTTCAACTCACCCCGGTTAGAATGGCTCACATTCATATATCTACCAACAATAGATGCTGGCGAGGATGTGGGGAAAAAGGGTCACTAACCCATTGTTGGTGGGAATGCAAACTGTTAAAGCCACTATGGATGTCAGTCTGGAGATTTCTCAGAAACCTGAATATAACCCTACCATACAACCCAGCTATACCACTCCTTGGAATTTACCCAAAGGAAATTAAATTGGCAAACAAAAAAGCTGTCTGCACATTAATGTTTATTGCAGCTCAATTCACAATAGCTAAGACCTGGGACCAACCTAAATGCCCATCAACAGTAGACTGGATAAAGAAATTATGGGACATGTACTCTACAGAATACTATACAGCAGTCAAAAAAAATGAAATCCCGTCATTTGCAACAAAATGGAGGAATCTGGAACACATGCTGAGTGAATTAAGCCAGTCCCAAAGGGACAAATATCATATGTTCTCCCTGATCGGTGACAACTGAGCACCAAAGGGGAAACCTGTTGAAGTGAAATGGACACTATGAGAAACAGTGAAACTTGATCAGCTCTTGTCCTGACTGTTGATGTACAATGTAATACTTTATCCATTTTAGTATTTTTTCTTTGTTTTGTTCTAGTACTATTGGTTGAACTCTGTAATTAACACACATTTATTCTTAGGTGTTTAAATTTTAACTGAAAAGTGATCCCTGTTAAATATAATAGTGGGAATAAGAGAGGGAGGAGATGTACAATTTGGGACATGCTTAATTGCACTTGCCCCAAATTGTGGAGTTAGAAACGTGCCAGGGGATCCCAATACAATCCCATCAAGGTGGCATGTACCAATGCCATCTCACTAGTCCAAGTGATCAACTTCAGTTCACAATTGATCACACTGATAGGTCTAAGAGTCAAAGGGATCACACAAACAAGACTAGTGTCTGCTAATACTAAATGATAGAATCAAAATGAGAGAACTATCCATCATGGGAAGCGGGATACACAGCAGACTCGTAGGATGGCAGATGTCCTAAATAGCACTCTGGCCTCAGAATCGGCCCTTAAGACATTTGGATCTTGCTGAAGAGCCCATGAGAGTATTTTAGGCATGGAAAGCGAAGACAATCTGGGAAAAAAAAAAGACCTAAATGAAAGATCTCTGAGTGAGATCCCAGTGGAAAGAATGGGGCCATCAAAGAAGGAGGTACCTTTCTCTGAAGGGAGGAGAGAACTTCCACTTTGACTATGACCCTGTCGGAATAAGATCGAAATCGGCGAACCCAAAAGGCTTCCATAGCCTTGGAAACTCATGACTAGAGCCTAGGGAGATTACTGACGCCATAAACAAGTGTGTCAAATTGTTAAATCAACAACAGGAGTCACTGTGTACTTACTTCTCATGTGGGATCTGTCTTTAGTGTGTTGTCCAATGTGAAGTAATGCTATAACTAGTACATTATGAAACATGAAACATTATTTTTACACTTTGTGTTTCTGTGTGGGTGCAAACTGATGAAATCTTTACTTAATATATAGTGAAACGATCTTCTGTATATAAAGATAATTGAAAATGAATCTTGATGTGAATGGAATGGGAGAGGGAACGGGAGATGGGAGGTGTGCGAGTGGGAGGGAAATTATGGGGGGGGAGACAATGTAATGCATAAACTGTACTTTGGAAATTTATATTTACTAAATAAAAAAAGATTTATTTGTTTATTTGAAAGGCAGTGCAGAGTGATGGGGAGGGAGAGATATCTTTCATTCCCCAAATGTCCACAATGGCTGGGGCTGGGCCAGGCTGAAGTCAGAAGCCTAGAAATCCATCAGGGGCTCCCACATGGGTTACAAAGGCCAAGCACTTGGGCCATCTTTTGCTGCTTTCCTAGCTTGATCTGAAGTATAGCAGCTGGGACATGAACCAGCACCCATATAGGTTAACAGCATCGAGGGTAGCTTAACCCACTATATGATAGTGCTGGGCCCCAGCATTCTAACTAATAGTGTGTGCGCACAAAAATAGACAGCACTAAACCAGGACTCCACAGCACAGTTTGGAAAACTGTTGGAGGACAGAGCTTAGATCTGAGGTGAAAATGGACTTTCCTGCTCCCTCACTCCCTGCATTGAAGATGCTCTGGCCTTAGTGCTGATCTGACCCATGTATACACCGGGGCCAGGAGATAGAAAAGAGAGCACAGAGTCTGCTAACATTGTGGAATCTAGAGATGTGAACGGCATTGCCTTTTTTTCAGTGGGTAAGGCAGACAGTGAAAGAGACAGATACACTTACACACTTTTCTAGGAAAATAAAGCTCAGCTGCTAGGACAATGTCTCTCAGTAAATGAATGCGAACATTGATATTAAGTATCCTTCCTCCTGTAGGGAGAACAAGAATGCACCAGTGAAGAAGGAGAGTAGTGAAAGTAGGAGCTGGGAGTCAGGGAGGGAAAAAATAAATTTGCATCTCAATCACTTTTAAGGCTAGAGACCTTGTGTGCCTTGTTTACCCACTTCATCTTCTGTGCTCACATCAAACAGCAATTGGGAAGTTTAAAATAATTAAATGTGCAGGGGGTTGGCATTGTAGTGTAGTGGGTAAAGCCTCCACTTTCAATGTCAGCATCCCATATGGGCTCAGGTTTGTGTCCTGGCTGTTCTATTTCTAATCCAGTTCCCAACTAGTGGTCTGGAAAAAGCAGCAGATGATGGCCCAAGTACTTGGGCCCCTGCCACCCGCATGGGAGACTTGGATGAAGCTGCTGGCACCTGGCTTTGGCTTGGCCCAGCCCCAGCCATTGCAGCCATCTGAGTAGTGAACCAGTGGATGAATGATCTCTCTGTGTCTCCTCCTTCTCTCTCTGTAACTCTGACTTTCAAAAATAAATACATTTTTAAAATAAAAAAATAATTAAAACATGCTATTAATTCAGCATGTTGAATCATGTGTCAGTTGTTATTAAAATTACAGAATCATGGCTAAATTGTCAAACTTTGAAAAAGACACTATCATTTAGTAGAAAATAAGAGGCAGAAAATCTCATATTCACCGTGGTTGTGCAACTTGGTGTTTGACTTTGATCAAAGACATTTAGTCTCAATTTTCTCACATGAAATATAAAGTAGTTGAATGATTTGTTCCTACCCAGCTCTTGAGTCTGGTTCTAAAATATATGGTTCAAATGCTCTTTGGCTTTAACAAAGCAGAAAAAACCCTTTAGTGCAAAAAAGTAAACTCTTCTCCTTAGGAACTCTGTAAGTAAAAAGTTTCTAAAGTCCATTAGAAGTGGCTGCTTTTGAAAAGTAAAGTCTAGTTGGAAATTTAAGAAGCTGGAGGTGATTCTAAAAAGAACTCAAAACAAATGCAAAAACAATTTCTTTAAAAAGAGCTTTTAAATGTAATTGGTAGAACCATTTAATTCTTAGGTGTTTTCTCTGGCCAATTTGATAATCAAGGATGAATATCTGTCTATTATTTTTCCTATGTTCAGTCAAAACCTCAGAGGTTAAAATTAGTGAGTTCTAGAAATTGTTAGAGGACTATGGCTAAAGCTATTGCATGTGTGAATTCTCTTTGCTCAATCTACAACCTGGGTTAACAATTAATATTCATGACTTATCCATTTCTGAATTATGGTCCTTAATTAATTTGTGATACTTTTCCTATATTGATTTACACATAATTAGAGCTACATCTGCATGTACTCAGAACTTTCCTGGATTCTCTTTGGTTGTCAACTACAACTTTAAAATTTTTTAATTTATTTTTGAGAATTATTTTATGTATTTGAAAGACAGAATTTCAGAGAGAGAGGGAGAGACAGAGAGACAGAGACAGAGAGAGATCAATCTTCCATCCACTGGTTCACACCCGGATTGACTGCAACAGTCAGGGCTGGGCCAGGCCAATGCCAGGAGTCAGGAGTTTCATTCATGTCTCCCACATGGGTGGCAGGGGCCCAAGCCCTTAGACAGTCTTCCTCTGTATTCCCAGGTACATTAGCAGGAGCTGGATCAGAAGTACAGCAGCTGGGACTTAAACCGACGCCCCTATAGGATACTGGCCTCTCAGGCAACAGCTTTACCCTTTACACCACAATGCTGGACTTCCAACTACGTTTATATTCAAAACTGTCAAGGCTTCTGGGACTCAGTTGTTAGTAATCAGTAAGAATTTTCCTGAAGTTCTGATTTCATGATTATTCACTGAAAATACGTCCTGTTTATATTTTTATTATTAAACACCATTTATTTGGAGCCCAAAACAAAGCATTCAACAAAATATTTTAAAGGTATTATTATTTTCCAGGCATAGTAAAATATATAGGAAAGGTCAGTGTTGTGGCACAGCAGGTTAAGTGGCCACTTAGATGCTGGTATCCCATACTGCAGTGCCAGTTTGAGTACCAGCCTACTCTACCAGTTTCTTGCTAATGTACCTGGGAAGGCAAAAGAAGATGGCTCAAGTTCTTGGGCCTGTGCCATCCACATGAAATACAAGAATGGAGTTTCTAGCTTCTGGCTTTTGCCTGACCCAGAACTGGCTGTTCAGTCATTTGGGGAGTCATTTGGAGAGTGAACCAGTGGATGGAAGATGTCTCTCTCTCTCTCTCGCTTGCTCTGCCTTTCAAATAAATAAATAAGTCTTTTAAAGGACATAAGGAGTATAAAAATTAGAAAGAAAATAACTGATTTTAAGGAGTTTACAGTCTAATGGAAGAGAAACTCATGAACAAAATAATTGCTTCAGAAATAAAAAAACACTGGGATCTTGAGGTAGATATATATACAAAGTGTCATGGGAGTACACAGGCAGGAGTGAATAATTCTCTCTCAAGAAGTCAAGTAAACCTTAAGTAGGAAATGTCATTTGAGTGGGTATTAAAGGATGCATAGGGACTGAGTACATTCCTGATGGAGTGGATAACACACACAGAGGAAATAGTGGTAAAAAGGTATAATTTGTTGGGACAATATTAGCAGAATAGTTTTTTGGTCGAAAATTATTTACAAAAAAAGATATAGGATTAAGATCCTTAGTAGATAAAGAGTTCTTATAGTTCAATGGAGAAAATTAACACCTCAGTAGAAAAATACTTATTGGACATCTAGTATGTTTATACCATAGTAACAAGAATAACAACACACTTGTTGCTCATATGGAACTTACAGTTTATTGTGAGATGCCAAAAATAAGAGTAATTACAAATTAATGTGATAAAGCTATAATCAGGACACATAGGAGTGGTGCATTATTCATACTTGGGGAGCCAGGGAAAGTTTCAGGAAGGAAGTTAAACCAAAATTTTAAAGGCAAAAAATGGGCAAATGATATCCAGATACCAATAAAAGAGGATTGCAGGATGAAGGGATAGATTTAGAATTGTCTAGTATTGGTGAACAATAAACAAGAAGGCCTACAACTGAGAGACAACAAGGTGTATTTCAGGGAAATTAAGGCATTTCAATACGGGTAAAACACAGAGCACTAGAGAAGAAGTCAGATAGTAAGCTTTGAAAACAAGGTTAAGAAGTTTGGGTTTTCTTAAGGAAGTCAATGAAATACTCTAAGCAGGGAAACAATAACATGATTCAATTAAATTTGGACTTTAGCCAATGTGATTGACTTTAATGTGGAGAATGGATTGGAATAGGCAAGATCTGAATCTAGCAGATAATTTAAGGGGATTTTTCTATGACTTAGAAAAAAATGGTGATGGCAGCCTACACAGAGGGAACCTCAATGAGAATGGAGAACAGTGGATGGATGGATTTGAAATTTATTTGGAAAGTAAAAGGCAGAACTTGGTGACTGACAGGATGGAGCTGGGGCGATGGTGAAAGGAAACAGGAATAGCCTAGAGAAGTAAGATGATGAACAATGTTCTGGATAGGAGTTGACAATATCTAAATTAATGTAAATGGGAGTTTCTGGAAAACATTTAATTATATGGGTCTGGAACTCAGGAGAAAGAATGTTTGGAGATAGATTTGAGAATTAATCAGCATATAAATGGTAATCGATATCATGAGGTCATTCAGAGATAGTGAATACTGTAAGAACAGAAGGAGGCTTCAGAGCCTCTTCATTTTTAATTTTTTTTTAAAGATTTGTTTATTTATTTGAAAGGCAGAGTTATAGAGAGGCAGAGGCAGAGAAAGAGAGAGGGGTCTTCCATCCACTGGTTCACTCCCCAGTTGGCCACAATGGCTGGAACTGCACCAATCCGAAGCTAGGAGCCAGGAGCTTCTTCTGTGTCTTCCCTGCGGGTCAGGGGCCCAAGGACTTGGGCCATCTTCTACTGCTTTCTCAGGCCATAGCAAAGAGCTGGATTGGAAGTAGAGCAGCAGTACTTGAACTGGTGCCCATATGGGATGCTGGCACTGCAGGTGGCAGCTTTATCTGCTACGCCACAACACCAGCCCCAGAGCCTCTTCTCAAACCCTTAGCAATGTACAGAGGAAAGAAAGCTCTCAAAAAAAGAGAAGCAATGGCCCTGGTGAGAGGGATAAAGAAAGCCTGGATATATTTGTTCCAGGGTGGCTAATGGTAGCTATTGTTCAAAAAGGAAGTGGTTATCTGTATCCATGTTGCTCAGAAGTTCGGTAAGACAGTTGACAGTAACCTTGAGTAGAGTGCTTTGGGGAGGCATCTTGGGTGCCCAGTCAGTGAAAAGTGAACTAGTAACAGAAATCAGACAAAAGAAATAAACAGACAATTCACAATTTCAGAAATACAAAGGCTCCATAAACATAAAAAGCTTTTATCTCATAATAACTAAATATAAAACGTGACACAATATGTATTTTTAACCAGTCAAGTTGCCAAAGACATATATAAATAAATAATATATTGTTTTTTATACACTATTGGAAGTGTCATTTATATAACTTGTGAAGGCAATTTGGCAACGTCGAAGATGTTTTAAATGTGCACAATCCTGTTGCCTCCTTAACAGAGAGAGGAAAATATGTTCCTCCTTATGCTTTTTTTTTGTTTTTTTAAATTTTAATATATTTTATTTCTTTGGAATATAGGGAGAGGGAGAAGGAGAAAGGGAGAGAAGCAGAGGGAGATGTCTTCCATCCTCTGGTTCACTCCTCAGATGCTTACAACAGGCAGGGCTGGGCCAGGTCAAAGACAGGAATCTAGAACCCTATCTGGGTCTCCCATGTACATGGCACTTGAGCCATCACTTGTTGCCTTCCAGTATGTGGATTAGCAAGAAGCTAGAATCAAAAGTGGAGCCAGTATTCAAACCCAGGCATTCTACATATGGGATATAGGCATTCCAAGTGACATTCTTAACTGTTGTGCCAAACGTCATCCCACCTTTTTTGTGTATGTGCATTCTCTACTATCATCTCATAGTACCTATTTAGGAGATGAAAGTACCTCGAAAATTTCCAAATGGAGAAAGTTTTGTTCTTCTGCCTTGTTGTTGTTAATGCTGTTACTTTGCTGTTTTTAACAGTAAGTGAAGGGTTTACTTTAGTAATGCTGGGATGTCCAGCCAGGCTATCAAGAGTCCTGTCTGCTGGAAGACAGGCTTACAAAAAAATTCCAAGGAGAATCTGGGGATTGATGGTTCATAGACTTCCAAATCAAAAGAGGGAGATTCTTATTTTTCCCTCACTAAAAGCAAAAAAAGTAAAAAAAAAAAACATTCGAGAAGTAGAGAATTTCACCTTTTCATGTGAGGAATAAAAAGGTAAGTCCTCATTTAAAATACTAAGGAAGTAAGGTGGGTGTTATGGCACAGTGCATACCATACTGGAGTGCCTGGCAAGTCCCAGCTCCAGCTTCCTGCTAATGTGAATCCTGGGAGACAGGAGGTGATGGTTCAAGTACTTCAGTCCTTGCCACCCAACTGGGAGAACTGGATGGGCTCTTGGCTTTGGCTTGGCTACTACAGGCATTTGGTAAGTGAACCAGTAGATGGAAGATTCATTCATCCTTCATTCTCTCTCTCTCCTCAAATAAATAAAACAAGTAAAATAACTTAAAATACAAATAAAGGATACGGGAATGATTTAAAAAGTGATTCAGACAGCCAGGTCACACAAATAATTTTCTCTCTTGATTCCTAAGGGATTCAGGGCATATTTCCTAGCAGCAGGAGCAATACACGAAAGGGGAAATTCCTTAGGAACTTTTTTTCTTCCAAAATTTCACATAAACAAAGTCAGAAAGTAATGTTTGGTGTAGTTAGCATCACAAAATCAAAATAAACCAAAAGTTAAGCTCCATTAGGGCGAGAATTTATGTCTGTTCCATTGCTTTATTGCTACCATTTAGAAGAGTGCTTGGCACATAGTAAATGCTCAATAAATAACAGTTGAAAGTAGAATGAAAATTGAAAGAGAGATTTGAGCTCAATATTGCCTGAAATGTAATCTGGGTCCTTAATTACTTCCTGTGATGGGTATGGTCTAGGGAACTAAGGCTCACAACTGTTAAAACTGACAGCCTCCAAAACAAGAGCAGAGAAGGGTGGGCTGTTGGCAACACATGACTTTATTATTGTTGTTACTTTACATTTACTTAACAACAACAAAAAACCCCTTCAGCCATTTGACAGCAGTTGTTTTTTTGTTTTCTTTGTTTGAAATGCAATGGTATGATTATGCCATGGTAATGTTAATTTTAAGCTCATAAAGTTATCTCCATATATATGGAGAGTAGGGAAGGGAGAACATTATCCATTCCCAGAACTTGTGTTATCATTAATTGGTGATTATGGTAATGTGCACAACAGCTTTTACTTTTTCTTTGTTTTAAGATTTATTTAATTTTTGGAAGTTAGGGTTACACAGAAAGAGGGAGAGACACACAAAGAGATATCTTCCATTCCCTGGTTCACTCCCCAGATGGTTGCAATGGCCAGGGTTGGGCCAGGCTGAAGCCAGAAGCCAGGAACTTCATCCAGATCTCCCATGTAGGAGGCAGGGGCCCAAGCACTTGTGCCATCATCTGCAGCTTTTCCCAGGCTGTTCTCCTGGAGTTGGATCTGGAGTGAAGCAGCCAGGACAAGAACTGGCATCTATATGGGGTGCCAGAGCTGCAGGCAGCAGCTTTACTAGCTATGCTATAGCACTGGCCCCAGCTTTTACTTTTTCTAAGATGCAACTATCTGATTTTGGCTTCATTTTAATGAGGGGAAATCAATCATAATTACAGAAATAAGAGAAGTGATAATATTCCTGACAAATTGCATTAAGAATACCATTTATTACAGGATTTTTTCCATAGCAAACTTGGATATAGAAACCCACATTCAAAAAAAAGAAGAAAGAAATTAAAAGAAACCCATGTTCAAGTGCACAAGGAGAAAATTACAGTACATTTTGATTATCTTTTGGCTCCCACCTTCTTTTCCTGTACCTCAGAATTCTGTTCTTTATGTAAATTGAAGGAGGAATGAAGGAATTTCCTTATTAAAGTTTTCACTCTTATAAAGCCAACAAGATGCAAGAAGGAAAGTTGACTAAACATTTAGAAAAGAGTTTATGTGATTGATAAAAAAAAAGAAAAACTATGATGGCTTTTTAGACTCTGATAGCCAGCATTCTATATATAACAATCCAGACTGTTGATTCCTTAAAATGTTCTATTGTCTTAGTTTTTCTGAAGTAACATTCTTGTAGTTTTTTACCCACATCCTTAGCTTCCTTCTTTTTTTTCTTGTGATTACAGGTTCATCTTATATGACCTAGCCAGTTTAGGACTTCTCTTCTCAATTTGTACTCTTTCCCTAGGAGATCTCATTCATGTCCAACACTTGCATTACCATCTTATTCACGTCTCTCAAAATGTTATCTCTAGCATAGGTTGTTCCTCTAGCTCCACGCTTTTATAGATAACTGCCTACATGATATATCTTCTTATTCTGAAAGAACTCACACTCATCATGTTTAAAAAAAGAAAAAAACAAAATCATGATTGGCCTTTCCAAATTATGGTCTCTCCTAATAGCATTACCATCTATTCTACTAGGCAGTCTTAAATTTCTTCTAATACTTCTTTTTTCTTCCCTTGACATATCCATCACTAACTCATGATATCACTAAATATCTCTCAATTTTGTTTTGTTCTGGCTATGCCACAATTAGATTAGTACAAACTACAATATCTCATTTGGAATACTTCAAAATTTTAAAGTCATAGCTCATCATCTGGCTTTGCCCCATTTCAACCCATTTTCCACAGGGCAGCTATTTCAAAATACATATATTAACATGTGGTTCTCCTTGCCACTAATCTTAAAGGAACCTCAAAGGTCTTAAGACCCCCAAAGTTGGGCCGGCGCCATGGCTCACTAGGCTAATCCTCCGCCTGCGGCGCTGGCACACCGGGTTCTAGTCCCAGTCGGGGCGCCGGATTCTGTCCTGGTTGCCCCTCTTCCAGGCCAGCTCTCTGCTGTGGCCCGGGAGTGCAGAGGAGGATGGCCCAACTCCTTGGGCCCTGCACCCACATGGGAGACCAGGAGGAAGCACCTGGCTCCTGCCTTCGGATCGGCGCAGCGTGCCGGCCACAACGCGCTGGCCGTAGCGGCCACTTGGGGGGTGAACCAAAGGAAAAAGGAAGACCTTTCTCTCTATCTCTCTCTCTCTCACTGTCTAACTCTGCCTGTCAAAAACAAAACAAAACAAGACTCCCAAAGCTTTGGATGATCCAATCCACACTCACCCTCTCCAAGTATCATCTCATCCAACACAGCCTTAGCTCTTGGAACTCCAGTTGCACTAACTGCATTTCTTGAATTCTTATTCTCTTTAAACTCTTTCCTATCACAGGGACTTTGAGCATTTTTTGTTGTCCCAAAATGTAAGTACTTACACAATTTTCTTTATTTACCTCATATTCCTCATTTAGATCTTAGCTTATTCTTCGTTAAGAAAGATCTTCGTGGGGGGTGGTCAGTGTTGTGGTGTAACAGGTAAAGCCGCCTCTTGCGATGCTGACGTTCCATATGGACACCAGTTCTAGCCCTGGCTGCTCCACTTCTGATTTAACTCCCTGATAATGTGTCTGGGAAGGCAGTGGAGGACTGCCCTGGTACGTGGGCCCCTGCACCCATGTGGGAGACCCGGAAGAAGCTCCAGGCTCCTGGTTTCTGCCTTGCTCAGCCTCAACCTTTGTGGCTATTTGGGGAATGAATCAGCAGATGGAAGAGTGCTCTCTCTATCTCTCCCTCTCTCTCTGAGAGTAACTCTACCTTTCAAATAAATAAAGTGAGTATTAAAAAAAAGAAGAAAAGTGTTGGAGCAGGTAATGTACATTGAGTTAAGCTGCCACATCCCATATCGGAGTCCAAATTCATGTACCAGCTCCTTTGCTTCCTATCCAGGTTCCTGCTAATGTGCTTGGAAAGGCAGAAGATAATGGCCCAATTATTTTGTTCCTGTTACCCACATTGGATACACTGTTGGAGTTCTTGGCTCCTGGCTTTGGTGTGGCCCAGTCCCAGTTGTTTCAAGCATTTGGGGAATGAACCTACAGGTGAAAGATCTCTCTCTCTCCCACTCTGTGTGTCACTCTGTCTTTCAAACAAACAAACAAACAAACAAACCTTTTCTAAAAAGGAAGATGTTTATGACTTCCTTGACTTGGTCAGTTCTCCCTAGCCTACATTCTCATTTTCCATTGTGCTTCTCACTGTTATACTTAGTACAATTTTTAATGGTACATCCTTGATTTACCTGTTTTTTATCTGTCTCCTATACTAGAGTCTAAGTTACATGAAGACAGATGTGGGCAGAGGCAGCTAGCTGCCCATTTTCCACAGTCTAGAGTGGCTATCAAGTCAATTATTAAATTTTGTAGATCATTGAAGTTTAATTCTAAGAAGTACTAA